>NC_061489.1:16907810-18385110 GCF_022539355.2 Hippoglossus stenolepis | reverse complement strand
GTTTTTATCCAAGTGATATGACAGTTTCATACTGAATATGTAGGAAACAGTCTAAAAACAACCTTACGATCTACCTTAAGATAAAAAGTGCAAAACAAAGCTGATCTTATTTCTGTTGTATCACATGTAACTCACAATATGCAAAGTGAGTGGAAAACATAGCTTAGATTTATCTTTCTCTACCAATTAACAGGTTGTTGTTTTTTTTACACCTAAATAATTGGCTACCGCACAATATAGTTCTGTGTCATTGGAGTATATGAAGCATATTTCACATTCCCATCACAGATAATTTTACCACTTTAAAATACTTTAAAAGAGTAACAATATCAATTCTTTGGCACAAAAGAAAAACGGGTTATCTAACGTCTCTGCAGTAAACATCGGGCTTTGGTGTCAGTGCCTCAGATTCAAAGTGGAAGAGGTTCTTGCCGGATAAAAATCTTTCACTGACATTTAATAATCCTCCAGGGAGAACTGCATCATTAATGAATCGGAGATGCTACTCTCTCCAGACATAAATGTCAATAGATCAGAATACTATACAGCCCCTAGGTAATACTGTAATTTATTGTGCAAAATTAACATGTACCTTTTCCTGATCACCACGTTGGAAAGTCTAGTAAAACGACAACGACTTCAGTTTCGAGAAGAAGAACAGCAGCACACTTATAAACCGCATGCAAACGGCCCGATAATTACAATGAGTCCCAAAGCAAGAGAGATAACGGACAAACTTGTTGAGTTCATTGTTTTAAACTCTCTGATGGTATTGGAACATCTCTATTTATAATCATATTGGAGTGAATTGGACTGTGGACTTCACTGCACCTTGAGCCGACTACATCAAGATCACAGTAGTTGGATAAAACATGTAAGGTTAGATGCTACAGTTACTGTAACATCCGACATGAAAAACTCCTGAGCTAGTCCAGGGTTTACATGAAAATATGATTGTAGCTGGTGTCCTTTTTTTTACCCCAGGGCCACAAGGAGGTTAGGAGGGAATGTGGATGATAAAAACAATAGTGCCAGCAGCTGCCATACACAACAGAGAAAACATTCATCCTTTCCTCCTTACATTATCCATAATTCACATTCAAAGCTGCTCTTATATGTTATGAACTGGGAATTATTCATTAAAGTAATGGATTACTCTCCTTGTCTGGATTATAAAAATGTTAATCTGACCTTCCTGGCTGAGACAGGGATATGTGCTCAGTCATTGGTTGGTCAAAACCCTTTTCAAGCTTTTGTGGTGCTGCATCAACTAATTATTGTTCTCCTTCAGTCTAATTACTTTCCCGCTGTTTCTAAAATATTTGACATAATTACTGGTCCCAGTTAAAACATCCAGGAGATGTAGGTGTACACAATCTGACATGACAGGTGTGAGAATAAAAATTGCAGTTTCTGTGTAATTTTTTTAAACATATGGTCTAAATCTTTTGAGAAAAAAGCAGTGTGATAGTGTAATTAAAAGTTTCCACAAGATGCAATTCCCCTCTCTAGCCACAGGTCTGTGGATGTTTCAAAAAGAATTTGCATCTGTGATCTTGCCTCTTGAGGAATGATACCTGACTGAACGTGCGACAGTACGATGAGTCTTTGAGAAGAGTCGACCCCCCCCCACAGCACTGTGCTTAAGTACTCATTTGCATTCAATTTGAACTGGTCCCACACTACATTGATCCTGCTGCAGCTACTGTATGTTGTATCAATGGTAGATGCTCTTATATGCAGTGTTTCAGGAAGTATTAGCACAGTGCTAACTTCCTGCCTGGCTTTTGAGAAAACAATGGTGGTCGGTCAGGTGTGCCGATCCACCACTTTGGTCCTGACTGAAATATCTCAAGGGCAACTGGATGGTTTGACTGTAAATTCTGTCCATGCATTCATGGTCCCCAGAGGATGAATTCCATATCTCAGCATGGACTGGCATTTTCTCAGGATTCCCCAAGGAACAAATGTTAGCGTGTTAACAAGCTATTTTCAGATGGTTACAGTGGTATAAATTACACCTGCTATACATCAGCATGTCAGTATACATTTTATGTACAGCCTGACAGAGCTGCTTGAAAGGCTGTAGGCTCTTGTCATGGTGAACTACATTTTCAACAAAGGTTATATTGGACAAGTGAACCAATGTAGCATGCCAATTTTCTTCAATTTACTAACAAGGCATCTGAAGAGTTAATTACTGTCAAACTGTGGAATGTTTTTGACTGACCAAGTGCATCATCTTACCTCAATCCACTTAATCAGGACTTTACTTGGCTGAAAACCAGACTGGGGTCAAGAAGTCCGAGAAACAAACAAGAAGTGAAAATGGAGACTACTTCACAGGCGTCCACTGATGTCTCAGGTCCTGTTCATACTTGACATTACCATGCATCATGGGTGATGTGTCCACTGTGATCAGAACGCCCAAGATACAGTACATGTTAATTATCTGACCATGTCCAGTGCCAAGTGCGTCATTTCACACCTGTTAGAATGTGTCTCCACATACGTCACGAGTGACCACTTGTGATCTGATCTCACTGATAAACACATACGTCATTTGTTTTTGACCAAACGCCCTGTTGTTCTTAGCCAGTCCGACAGACGGCTCTGGCGTCGATGTGTGTGAGTGAGCGTGTCCGTGAGTGAGTAACAGAGAGAGAATCCGTGCACTGCGCTGTACAAACGCAGACAGCACGGAGTGGTGGTGGTTAGGACTATTACCTCACAGCAACAAGGTTCCCTGCCACCACCACAATATCGACATTGACATTGTCAGGTTCCCAGTTATGCTGACGACCTGTCCAGGGTGTAAACCTCAAAGGACAAGCAGTATATAGATAATGGATGGATGAAATTGGAAACAAAAACAGAAAATAAACATGGTATTGTGGCAGTACAGTCACAAATAAAACAATGTAATAACAATGTTCATTTTCGGTTGGTCCAGGGTTCACTTACGTTAACACTACCAAAAGAATTAGGCTGAGGTGCCTGATGGCTCACCTGGTTAAGCAGGTGTCACATGTACGGAGGCTTGAGTTTTTGTTTCATCTCATCCCTGCACTCTTTCCCACTTTCATACTGAAACCCTGTCCAATTAATAAATGCCATAGTACCCAGGGTGCTCAGACCACAGGGTACAGCCACAGATTGTGGTCTGATTGATCTGATCTCAAATGCTTCCTGTCTTCTTGTGATCAGATCACCTGAGACCAATGTTAATTGCTTATAGGTTACAGACCTCAATAAATCAATGGTCATTACTATGCATTGAAAGGGCAACACTTTCTTTTCTGTTTATCTGATGTGAATGTAAATACTCTCAAATCAAGGCTTAGAGTCAGTTCTGTAACTGTATACATTTCAAATTCAGTCTGATATTCTGCAGTACTGAGCCAACACAAAAACCAAAAAAATCCTTGTTCTGAATTGTTACCTTTTTAGTTTATTTCCTGTAATCACAAGTAGGTCAAGCTCCCTCTTCTGATAAACAATACACATGAAATCCAACTATAGCCTGAACAATAAGCAGGAGGTGGCCCCCCAGCTGTACTGCACCTCTATTGGGGGAAGCAGCAACATCTGATGCTATTTGTGGTGGATGTTATCAATGTGCATTCTCTGGGAGTGTGTCTTTCCCATCTTTTCTGCCTGTCCCTGGTGCTGTGACGTGCTGGTAGCGCTGATAAGCAGAGGTGCGAGACACTCTCTGCTCAGGGTAATCTGTTGAGAATGAAGCCACCGTCTTTTCTGTGCCAACCGGGGCCACAGGGGGAGGATGAGGGAATGGAGGCTGTTACAGGGACAAATGGCAGTGAACTCTATCTGGATTCTGGGCTTGCTGAGAGCACTTGGGCGTACAACAGAGTGCAACAGGGTTAGCAGCACCGCATTTCATTCAATTTCATCAGTTTCTCATCCCCATAATTTTTCTTCTTCTACATGAGCCGAAGACATGAAAACTGTCAGCTTTTGTCTTTGACTGCAGTCACCTGATGACAGAGTAAAAGATTGCTAAATTGTCTACAACAAACGGATACGATTGCATGAGAAGGAGCAGAGGAAGAGGAGTAAATGAGAGCTGCAGCTGCTCCTCGTAGGAGTTTTTTTTGCATCAGCCATTCAATTAAATCTCTGTGAGGTTATAAAAGCATCAATACTTCTTGGAAGCTGCACTTAACTTGCCGTACAATAAATGCAAAATGGAGCAAATCATTCCAGCTTGTTTCTTAATTAGCGTAATTTCATGCAATGACTTCTTGACTGGCAGGAGGAAAATTGTTTTCTGAACAACACGCTTGTGACAGCACAAAGCGAAGAATCATGAAAGGCAACAAGACACATTTGTAACAGCTGCATTTCAAATGAGTTAAAAACCTGGAAAGAGTATTTAGTTAGTATTTAGTCTAGTTTTCAGCTTTACCTTTGTGTCAGTCTAATATTTATAATCACGCAGGGGTTGTAAATTGTTATTTATTACTTTCTCAATGTCCATAAATTATGTATAATATTATTTTATGGTTATGTTTTATTAAATAACTGATATGTTGAGTGTTAATGAATAAATTATGTTAATAGGATTATAGATAAATAATAAAAATTGTGTAGTTGTGTCAAAAGTGAAAAGATCCTTCTGTGAGCCTTGATATTCAGTTTGCCATGTGAAGCTGTTGATTGATACATTGATGCCATTTCTGTGCATGAAAAGAATGTGGCGCTGTAAATTGAATTTGTGAAGGAGATGGAGTGACAGGAAGGCAGACCGGGTGGGAGAAAGAAATGAAGCTAGTCAGGGTGATGAAGGGTAATGAGTTACAGCATTCACAGGTACACAGCGCTCACATATATCACAGCTCCAGCCGCTCTGTATGATTCGTGACATATTATAGCGCAATGCTCTCACTCTCAAATCTCAAAACCACTATAGCTCTACTTGATGTGTGTGTGTGTGAGACACCCCATCCTCGGGTTTTGCCTCTGCTCTCTTTCGGGGCCCCGCAAAAAGTCATTAGTCTGTCCAAGCGAGGGGCAGAATAACTGATTGGTCAGTGAGTGAAGGAAAGTGAGAGGGAAAGAGAGCGAAAGAGAGAAAGAGACCCTACCGAGGGAGCGAAGCTGCTCCCCGCATCACCATCACCAGGCAGCCGCAGCTAATAAATTGGACTGTTCCATGCTAATGAATGGAGTCCAGAGATGAGCAAGAGGAAATGAAGGGAGCAGGGGGATGTCAAACTACATGAACGATGAAGTAGCTTATATCAGGGGCTATATTACAGAGGCCTATTAGTTCTCCTGTCTCTGCTGGCGATAGGCGTAATGAGGCAGTCTCTGAAGACCAAATGGAAGCCTTCTCTATCTCACGCTCCACGGATTAGAAGCGAGTTTATTGTAGAGTTGTACAGCGGCAGTGACCAGCAAACATCTCTTGTGCTCATACACAATAGTATAATGGCATGACTCATATTTTAAGGCCAGTGTAAGATTACAAAAATGAATTCATTCCACATTTGAGTTTGTCAAATAACATTCAGGACAACTATCTATTTTCTCATTCATGGTCCTTACTGGTGCTTTAAGCAGCAGATGATAACTACTGTACATTGGCAGCACTCTGAACAAAACGATTCTAGTTCTCTAAAGAGAATGTGCAGTCGCAGTCTTTTGCTGTTGATGAGAGAAGACAAGTCAGTCTGAGCTGAATGCGGCTCACAGACTTCTTGGATCATTTACACAGATCAGGAAATGCATATGGACTCGCGGCTTATTTTCATCATTTCTGTTAATTGTAAAGAAAAATATGCGGCACTATCCAGTGCTTCATTAATTAGAATGTGCTTCATTAATTAGAATGTGGCTTAAGGACTATAGGCTGGTAAAATATGTAAAGCTAAAAAACAGTTGTCATGTGATTCATTTGTTTGTGAAAGACTAAAGATACATTAATGTTTCCATTGAAACAACCTTTTACTTTTTAGTATATATAACCAGTTTTATGCCGATAAAAGTTAAGGTATCTTGTTATTACCCTACAAATATATTTAAATATATTTATATCTTCTTCTCTGCATTACATTTCGACACCCTGCAGCAGAATCTTTTCTGACGTGCACTGTGGGTTATACAATCGGGGCAAAGTGATCATCAACAAAGTCCCTCATTAAAGATGATGTTTCTTTGTGAGTTGACGGAGAAGGTGAGGAAGAGGGCTGACCTTATTAACAAAGCCTGATAGGTTAACACAATGTCATGTCATCATTCAGATCACTTTCTCCCAGCTTCTTTTAGCTGTGACAGACGGGCCAGGTAATTACCACCTCCTGTCATGTCCTCCCCGCCCACATGAAGACCCTATAGCACAGAACGGTTCCAATTTAACCCATCAAATAGGAGTGTTGTTTTTTTTGTACTCTGCTAATTAGGTAAAGACATGTTTGATGTTGCAGCCTACAGCCTCTGCAGTTCTCCTCACTGGGAAGGAATCCAACAATTTTAGGTTCTGTGTTTGTTCACAATTTCTTCTTTGGGAAGAGAATATTTAAAATATCTTTACTAAAACCAATCTCAAGGTCAACCTCTCTGAAAAAAAGTAAAGTTGATCTTCCTCACTTTGAAGGAGATGTTACTGAGCCAAGGCAGCCATCCATACAGATGCAGGGAAGAACCACAGCAGCTGATGCAGGCATCTACCCTTTAGCTTTTCAAATCCAGAAGAGATTGATTTATTAGATGGAATGAGCCCTGTAAGCCTGTGCACCAGCCTCAACTCTGAGGCAATTAAGGTTATATGCCACCTCGATATGTTGGCATCCACAGATCGAAAAAGATGCCGGGTATGAGTGTATGTTCAGGAGTTTCCTCTAGAGAGAAACTAGAATGCAGCATGATTCATTTCTCTACACCACCAATTATTGCAGCTCTTGCCAACTAACATCTAATTCCCAAAACCCAGTCTCCAATATAATTGTGATGTCTGTGGTGTATCTGAAAAGGCCAAAGAAGACACTCTGACACATTTTAAAAGTATATCTTAATATAAACATTTTATTCAGTGCATTTTTGTGTATACAACAAATAATAAACAACTGGAAGTTATCAGACAGCCACAATGCCCGTCTGTATATGTTGTTTCATCAGATTTAGCCTGGTAGCTTGGAACACATGATCCAACATGGGTTAATACACATAGCCTACATCATGCAGCTCTAGACCAGAATTTCCCTGCCTTCTCCCATGCAACAGATAGGTTCACCTAATACAAACCACCTCCGGAGGAAACCAAGAAAAGAAAACCTCCCAGAAGTATGTACCAGAAAGAAGTTATGTAGCTGAAGGGAAGAGTACATAGCCCATAAAAAGGGTCCTTTTTGTACATAATTGTGTTTGTACATGCCCTGTGCAAGAAAGGGAAGATGTTCATTTTTGTTTTTAGTTTTTTTATCTTCATTTTTTCACTTTTACAAATATGACGTGTCCTATAAAATGTTAAGCCACCTAAAAGTCCACAGTATTCTTTTTTTTTAATATAGAAAATATTGTCACCACAATAAGTTACTCAAACACATAACAAGCATCCTGGGAAGGGGCTTGTTGCACCATATTCCTATGGTGGACTGTATCAGTCAAGAGAAGTCGACAAAAAAGGATGGCGGGGCGGGTTGAAGCATGACACAAGCACAGAGGGGGGGGAAAACAGATCACGAGGACAAAAGACGGAGACATCGTGAACACAGAGGTAACAGAGGGAATGGGGACACATTAATTGTTTCAGACCGTGGCCATTGAGCACATCAGCAAAAAGCACGACATCAAGCACGCTGCCAACTTTTAAGTGTTTAAAATCACTTCCTTTTTTTTTTACCATTGTTCCTTTTTGCCCCACAAAATCTTTGCTTTTCTTTCATTAAAAATGTACAATGAAAATAAAATTCCAGCTTTGCCTTTATTCTGACTCGGTTTTCAGTGGCTTAAAGGGACACTCTTACGTTCTGTCTTTGGTTTGCTGGAATTTCTTTCAATGATCAAACGGTGACAAAGAATTCAAATACTGAACAATGGTAAGGGGAGAGAACAACAGGGGACAAAAACAAAAACCAGTTGTCAAATAAAAAGCTCTCGGCTAATTCAGAAAATTAGCAAAAAAACAAGGTGCAGCTGTGGTGTCTCTGGAAAAAAAAAACTGCAAGAGAGCCACACTGCCCCTTTTATATTTCAGGTCAGCTGAACATAGGCTTCGTTTTCCCATGCTAGAGAGCTCAGTCTCGGAGCGTGTGCACTAGGATGCAGGAGAGCTACCGTCTGGCTGGCCACAGTCCCAGCAACTCCAGGCTGTGCCGCGCCAGGGAGTTTATAGGCTTTGTATTCACAGAAGCAGGGAAGAGACAGAGATCAGGGCTTGTACTGTACCACCGCAGCCTTTGTACACCAGCACCATTACTGGTTGCCCTGAATGCCTACACGTCTAACTTCCTGTCCCTGTCTGACAGATGCACGAGTGCTTGGTGTCTAAATGACCTAAGATAAGTTATTGTCCACGTGAGAAATCAAGACAAAACAACGTGAGATAAACATGAGCTAACTGGTATGCAATCATCACCAAAAGAGTGATCAAGATAATAAATGATCTCAAGGCCCAAAAAAAAAGTTTATTATTATTTTCAAAGTCCAGAATGGTTTATGTGCCTTTAAGTTTCATAAATATTGATACTATTTTTGAGACAGAAACAATGATTGACAGTTTTTTTATTAATATATAGATGGTGTGTGGGTCTTTGTGTGTTGTTTGTTGTAGCTAGTCCTGAACAGCTGATCGGTGAGAGAAGTCTGCTTGGAGTCACGCTCTGCTGGAGGTAAGGTTTCATGGTTCGGCCACAGGCCTGGATTCGGCGACCGGGCTACGTCGACTCGTTCTGGCTCACGGCTTTGCCCCCGTTGAGCACGGCCGAGGCGCTCCGACTCTTAGTGGGCGTGCCACTGCCAGAGCGGGAGAACTCTGTCAAGTCATGGAGGGATGGTTCTCTGTACATTGCCACTGTGGAAACAGAGAAGTGTGAATCAGACAGATGGAAATCGGGCAAACAATACTACTTTGCTACTTTGGTTATTAGAGAAGGTCCTGCCATGGTATAATTAAGTTCTACCTATAGTTCCCTTCAATCTGCTGAATCAAGAGATCCCAGCAGATCTACTTGGTGCTGAAGTAAAAAGAAAAAGTCCTACATTTTACAGCACGGCATTATAAATTCAGGAGTTGCTAGTGCTTTGCTGTGTATGCAGCACTGGTCCAATCTGCATCTCAGCAGTTGCTTTCAGAAGAAATATCAGTAATCTGAGGTTCAGAGTCTTTGGTTTCAGGATGTTTTCAACATCCTTCTGCCTAGAATGCTATTTGATGTTCCTTCCTCAGGGAATCTGGGGCTGAAACAGCAAACAGAGTCTTTCAGACACTTCACTTAGCCCAGCATTTTCTCCTGAGCTGCAACCCAGAGACCGTCCTCGTGTTTACACATCAATCAATGGCAGGGTGCATTGGGAGACTGCTGGTGATTGGTAACAGTCTTGTTAGTGAGAGTTTTGCAAAGGTTGGCGACTGATCCCAGGGTCAAGTTATCACCTCCACAACAACAACTACTATTCATTTTTATAAATAATCCCCAGCAACAACCAGCCATCTAGTCTTTTTTTCAAATTCCTCCACACTGGTCTCATTGTGCTGTCTGAGAAAGACACCACTTAACAGGATACATACTTTCCCTGAGCTCTTTGTGTCTTGCATCAAGACTTTCTGGAAGAATCGTAAGAGGATTTTCATGTTTTTTGTTTGACTGCCGTGAGCTGAACTTGCTCCGTCCAGAGGAAGACAGAACGAGAGGCTGTGGGTTCAGACTCACAGACTGGAACCAGAAGAGCAGTGAGTAATGGCTGCAGGCAATGCCACTGCCAATGCAGAGACAGCTTCTTAATTGGTGCCCTGTAACACCAGTGCCTCTGAATCTTTATGAGCTGCTGGAACAAATTCTCATTCTCATCCTCTCTCTCTTTGCCTCACAAAGTGCATTACAAACAACTTGTTTGCAACATCTGGAATTTGAATCACGTAGAAGTTTAAGGAAACAATTTGCAGCTCTGGCTCATTTAAAGTATGTGCAAAAGATGACTTACATCTTTGAGTGTTACAGCAAACACATCTATTTAATAACATTTTCTCTGTTGCAGTTGGACCTCAAATACTATATTTCTGCTTTTGGATAAAATGCATACAAGGAAGCTGAGGGCAAGGTTTTCTGCTATCTGTTAGAATGAATGTGTCATCAAGCGTATATCTATCCTTGTTATTCTCTTTCTCAGTTTGCTCTCAGCATAAAGTGAGGCAATTACTCTTTAGCTGTTGCTCTTAAGTGTGTTTGAGAACCCCTGGACTGCCTGTTAAATGAACGTGAAAAGCTATTATAGTGTTCTCGCAGGGCAGACGTGGATTCTTAATAAGATGCTGGCTGGAGGGGCTCCACCGAAGATGCAAGAAGGGGCAGCGTTACGTTCAAAATGAGAATTGAATTCACTAGTGAAATCGATGCTATGATAATATCTAAGTGAAGCCGCTCATACGGAGTATTACTGAGATAGTTACAGATGTATTAAATCTACAACCTCTACTGTCTTTGCTGTGAGGATGTATCTGGCAAGTCTTTTAATAGATGTTTTTATGGAATGTTATCCATTTAAAATAAAATAAAAAAACATCTTGTCAGAGGAGCATGTTTGCCAAAATTGAACCTTACCACAAAGTTATATAATACTGTACTGTTTTGTAAGTCATAAGAATATCCAGAAGCATTTCTGTGTTAATTCAAGTCAAAATTCATTATTTTTCTTTTTCATTTGACCTAATGAGTATATACTGTATCTGATTTTTCATAAAACTAATAGGTTTAAGTATGCAACCAGGATTTCTAGTAGGCATGTCATTGTGTGCACACACAAAATAACACGGAGACACTATAAAAAGAGCCTCATGTCACAGATCCAAACTGTATTGAACAATCAGCTATCTAAAAAAAATGCCCTATTTTTGTCATGGAGTATTTTGCACTTCAAGCTTTTCATTTCTTACTTAGAGACAGAAGGAAAAAAATCTCTTATATTATCCCACTGAAGTGAAAACGCCAAAAATGTGTCGACAGGTAAATCTGTTTCTTTTTGAGGATGAAAGTCGTCTTTAGAAGCATTTCTTCGTCTCTCCTCCCTGTTTTCTTTCCAGCGGTACTACCACACATAGGGTTTCGGTTCAGGTTCTCTTTGGTTTCACTGATTAGAAAATAAATCCTGCTACTGTTCACAGCATTTAAATATATTGTTCCGGCTGCTTCTGGTCACACATGATGGCCCGGCCTGATTCTGCTCTGTATCTGCAGTGGAGTGTGATCAGCTAGAGGAAGCCACTGATTACATATACGCCAGCTTCTGTAAGGAGACTGCTCAATGGCAGAGAGTCATCTAGAAAACAGCTCAGTTAGCCTTTACTTTAAGAATGTCCACATTTAAAATTAGGTCTTTTAAGCATAAAAAAGCTGGTGCTCAGAAACTGGCTCTTATTGGGGAAAAATACCCTTTTGCCAACTGATTAATAAAAAAAACATTCTCAATAGATAATGTAGCTGCAGCAACTTTATCCCTGATGCCTAGGATATCACTCTTCTCAAGTTGCCAGTATTCCTGCATATCTGGTTTCTGGATGGTCGGATAGCTTCAGCAACACAATCCCGCTACAATTTTTCCATAAAACGACAAGTCACACCCCCTTAACACTTTGATCGGTCAGCTGTTCAAAGCTGAAACATGAGCCAGAATGTGAACCTCTCTCTTGAGCTATTTTTTTCTTCATGCACCACAGTAAAGAAAAAAGAATACACATATCTCAGGATGATTGAGAGGTGCCATACTCATAGATGTTTCCAGAGCTTTTGTTGATACAGGTCGTTGCTGGTGTAAATGTTCTGTAAACAATAACTCTGTGTGCACGAGGATCTGGACAGGCTTACCCTTTAGAGGTTTGGGAAGGAAGTGGGCTGCTGGCTTGTTTTTCTTGACATGGTTCCCCTTCATGATTTCTCCTTCCTTGTTCAGACCGAGGTACCAGCCCCTGCCCGACTGCTGCTGCCGGTATATCATGGAGGAGTATGTCACATAATAGTTCTCGAACACCGACTCCTTGAATTTGCACTCTGGCGTAAAGTGTTCCTGGGGGAAAAGGGAGAAGCAGATCCAGTGTATAGTATTTGTTGAACAGCAATTCACGAGATATCACAGGTCTCTGACATCCTGTTATGAAGAGAAACAGCAGTTCATTACTTGAGAGGGCAACTTAATAACGGTATATTGCTCTGCACGTCCAGCGCACGCTCGCGCACATAAAGGTTAAAGGGGCCATCTCAAGATGCAATTCCTGCTATAAGAGTTTAGTCTCTTGAGAATTTTCCAAATCTATTCATTCCATTTACCATAGTGAATAATGCAGCACATTATAGCATAGATAACAGCAATATGACAGATACAGAGGAGCATTAATAAAACATACAGGCCAGATGAAGAGTACATTCTCATTTTGTTCCTAGCTGTTAATTATGCATGGGCAGTTCATCATCTTTCAGAGTGTTATCCACAGTATTTATGAATATGTTGGACGTGATAATTTATTGTTGGCATTTTACTGACTGTAACACGCAATAAAGTACGGACCTTTTAAATCACATTATCGGAATGCTGTCACTAAGTGGCTTTAATAGTTTTATATATATGATCTGTGTGCACCCTGGTAGTGAACAGAAGTTTCTCCACCTATGTTATTAGGGTACTTGCTAATCTTTTTATTCATGAACAAAATTATGAAAAACTTTTTAGAGCGGTGACTTCGCTGTTCATTTTCCAGACTCTGTGCTGTGTAAGAGTTCAATGCTTCTCTCGGTTTGGTTTAGAATCCCATATAGGAGTTTTGCTATTAATTCTACACTAGTGTGGCTGGGGTTTATTTCCCGAGGCATGGTTTGTGTGTGTGTGCGTGCACAGCCCCAAGTGTATATGTGTACATCCTTGGGTGTGCAAGTGTGTGTGTGTGTTTTTCCAATTTGCAGAGCTGCTTGGGCAGCGAGTCTACGTAACAGTCTAATCCGTAAGAATACAATTCCCTTGGAGAGAGACAGAGACCGGGGGACAGTGTATAAGGGAGAGGCAACTAGAAACAGGTGAGGTTGGGGAGCGCTAAGTGTTTTTGCCATAACTTTCTTCTAAAGACACTGTGTCTGCAAATAAAAAACACAGTATATGCAGACACCATCATGACAAACCATTTCACACAGTTGGAATAACCAGTGGGTCTAACGCCTACAACGTGAGCTTTCTTACAAGACGGATGGATGTCTCTTTCAGATTGAACGTGTATCCAGGATCAGTCCTACCACAGCAAAAATAACACATCACTCCGGTGGGTGTCAATGGTGAGAGTGATGATGTGTCCACGGGCCAAACACTCCCTGTGAGTGCATGACAAACAACATGCCACTAACAGACTGGGAGTCATCCATAACAGCCACTCTTTTTTTCTTTTTTCATTTACTCTTCGTGTGCAGCGTTAAGAGGACTTCAAAAGGCTGAATGAGGTTCATGTCTGGTGATGATGTCCTTTGATCTATTGTCGAAATGCACAATACAGTGCAGATAAAACCTTCAAAAGCCATGTGATGTAAAACAGTGAACAAAAATGGCCCAGACAATGTTCACTTGGTTTAAAGGGCAACCTTGTATACACACCTATTGTCACACCCAATCACAGAGCCCATTCAAAACACAAACCCGAGACCTACTTGCAGTAACAGACGAGTCGACCATCGTTCATCATCCTCTCTCACTGATCTAGAACCAGACGCAAATATCGCCCTGAGGAATAGGTTGTTATTGTGTCTAATATATATATATATATTAAAACAATACTTGGTATGATTGTTCTGTTTAATTGATTGCATTCTGTACTGGCTGTTGCAAGTGCAGTCCATTAAAGTGTAAGAGGACAAAATCCAAAGTCCTTACTCTACAAAATGCCTTCCTTGGTCAACTAAAGCTAATAGACAACGATATGCGACAACATTAAATCAGTTGACTGGTTTTGATGTAGTGGCTGAACCAGTGTAAGGTGGCATCAATGTGATTAAGACAAACCAAGCTTGAAATGTTATCTCTTCTATCTAACACTAATTTATTGTTATGTGATGAACAGTTAGCCATTGAGGACATAAATCAGAGTTTATGATCTGTAGTCTTTTGCAGGTATTGGTATGGGACCTATTTAAGAGGTTTAAGAGGCAAATCCCTTAAGCCAAAACTGAAAGATTTCTTCTGTTTTACTACTAAATCTTGGAGGGGATTCAAGATCTTTTCCATGACAGACTGTTAACAGCTCTGGTGATTCTGCCCCAGCAGACTGCAACAATATTGCTGTCACAACCACCGAGTTGTTAAAGTTATGCAAAGCTTTGCTGTGTTAATTAAAAGAAGAAAGCTTCCTTAAGTAATAAAGACTGCTTTGGTCCTTCCCACAGGCACCTTGGCACTGTCCTTCCAGTCCAGTATGAAGGAAATGCAGACCTCGGATTGAATCAGATTAACTATAATCTTATTCTGAGTCTTTTTAGTGGTCAGATACCAGTATCCTTCATGTGTTATGCTGCTTTCAGACATGCACTGAAGTTTGGACATTTTTCAAACATTTTCTGGAGGAGCTGTGTGAGTCTCTGAGTTATTTGCTCTGCACATTTTCTGTAAATTGTCCTGCCAGACCCTTCGTATGATGTCAGAACAATGGTTGTACAAATATCTCAGAATGAAAAAGAGGTGCCATACAAGTAGAGCAGGCAGATGAAGATGTCAACTGCGAAAGAAAACTAAATTCAAGGACTTTTGGCGATAAGAGCTAACACCAGTGTAGATGTGCTGAAAACAAAAATATAAATAACGTTCTGTCCTGCCCCCTGCGTGCTCCACCCAGGTGCCGCCTCCCGACTGATTGTTTTGATGACATTTGTTGTGATCCAGACAATCTCATGCCGCCCTCTTCATATGTGACAGGCAAACTCTGGGAAATTTCAGGTTTAGATATTTTCCTGTTCAGGCTGATTAGCAGCAGATTTCGAAAAAAAGCTGGGCAGCATCCATCTCAGATTTGCAGCAGCCAGAAGCCGTACAACTGCTGCTCAGTTGTTGAGCCAGCTCCCGAGCCAGGAGTTCTGTTTTACCTATAATAATGAGCTTATGTGGATTTGGCTGGTTTCACTCACCTTGGACAAAAAAATAAGAGTCGATTGATAAACAGACACATGCAGATACAGCCACATTCAGAGCCAAAATGGAGGAGAGGCTGCTGGCGAGAAACTGCTGCATTGGACTTGGTCTGTGGACAACAGCCGCGCTCAGACTGACACAAGGAGGGGCCAAAATGGCAGGGGAGCCCCATTTCTTGTCTAACAGGGCTGTGATAGACAGGAACATTCAGATTCTTTTGAATGGGTTCCAGTTGTGTCTTCTTCAGTCAATAGCATTATCTATTGTTCTCTGAAATGAATCTCCCAACGAAAACAACACACATTACTTTAATCATGACTCCAGTGCCAGATGGAGAGAGAGGAAATCACTTTAGAAATAGAAAATGCAGGAGATTATCTGCAAAGAAATAATATCAGCATCGTCATCTCCCTCCCTCATTTCTCTGGGATGGTTTGGCTAAATTGACTTTTAATGATCCCATTACACTACATGGACTTTTCCTTGAAATATGCAACTAAGACATGTTATTGTTCAAATGATGCACAGCTGGCAGCCTTACTTACATAATGTCCAGGCTAGCGCTTTTTGTATAAAAAAAAAATACAGCAGCGTGTACATTATACATACTGCTGTTATGAGCTGTATAGAACCAATTGGGTTAAAAAAAAATGAGATGGAAAGCTCTTGTATGTTCTATGCAATAAAGAGCTGCATGCATGCCCCCGTTTCTGTAGCTATGAGGAAAATCATAATTATCTTTCCTTACTCTCTCCTCTTTTGTAAAGCATCAATGTGGAGATTTAGCAGTGTTTAGTCTCTTTAACTTCATAGACGTCTCATAGGAGCAAATAAGTGCAGAAGAGGAGAGGGGATTCAAAACTTTAGGGTCTCATTTTCTGTTCCACCTCCATTTTCTAACCTAATACAGTCCCAACATGACATTTAGTTTATGCCGTTCCATGTTGGACCAGTAATTCAAGAAATCAAGGATTCCACTGTATAGTCTTTATCTTAGTGAAAACTATATACAGAGTAGCCTTAATTGTTTTTCAAGTTTGGTACCCTGAAATTATCGGGATTTATTTTATACAAATTGCAGTTTTAGATTTAACTTATAGTAAAAACAAGTACTTTGCCCAAGAATAACTTTCCTTCCTGGACATAATCCCTTTGTTCTTTTGAAAATGTCAGTGTTCAGTGCAGCATATGTTTACTGCACTTGTATATACTTGTACATACTACAAAAATAATCTTAAATCAGATTAAGTGAATTTCATCTCATGTGCAAAGACCAAAGAGAGATGGAGGAGGTTCTTGTGTTTTACAGCGAGGGGGGAATCTCTGCTGAATTTACAGTAGTATTTCCTGAGCTCTTTATGATCCAACAACAGCCTTTAGGGACAAAACATGTAAAGGAT
This sequence comes from Hippoglossus stenolepis, assembly GCF_022539355.2. Lineage (NCBI taxonomy): Eukaryota > Metazoa > Chordata > Actinopteri > Pleuronectiformes > Pleuronectidae > Hippoglossus > Hippoglossus stenolepis. Next base: position 18,368,380 of record NC_061489.1, on the reverse strand, counting down.
GATGTAAGTGATGCACTTAATGTACTTAAGAAGGTTTCCCTGTCATTTGTATTATCCATGAATGTAAAACCCACGGGCACACATGCACAGACACACACTCCCTATACTGAGAAACCTTGTTGTACTCTTATCACACAATTACACATTTCAACAGTGATGAGGGAAACCGTAAGATAAACTCACGTCGAGTAAACCCTATTGATTAAGATGAACTCTCAACAGTGTTCTGAGTAATTGCAGCTGAATAATGTTTTCGTGATCCAATCAACAGGAGGAGAAATACTAGCATAATGGATCCCATCACCTCTGTGAAGATATTGGACGGATTTTACCTTCGACAAAACCAAATCAATGCTGCACGCTGACCTGTGCGTATTCAACGGCCACGTCGAAACTTGCATGACACCAATTATGCCAATTGGATATCAGGTCTGATGGCTGTTCTTGTGTCTTTACAAGCTACTTCAATGCTTGGGAGACTTACAAAAGCTAATCCTATGGCTGGGTGGTGAAGAGAAATCGAGCTAAATCCAGCTTTTCAATGTCTGTCTTTAAAAAAGCACCTTATTTTTCTTAAACTAAAGATTAAGTACACTCACGGTATTCATTTGTTTGGGAATAAATTGGAGAGGTGTAAGCTAGTGGAAAAGACCCTCACAAATACAAATAGACACACACACACACACACACACACACACACACACACACACACACACACACACACACACACACACACACACACACACACACACACACACACAAGCACAAACACCACAAACTAGTTAATGACACAGCTCAGTGGAGTGAATCCCAACAGCAGTGGTTATTTACCAGAAGCATTGTGCTGGTTGAAAAGCTATGGCTGTGAGCCAACTACATAGTTAACAGTGTTTTTTTCCATCTGTATCATTATTGATCCTTTAGATATACAATAAATTAACATTTAATTGTTAAAATATATTCCAGAAGCCTCCTTTTGAAAGCATAATTTATGCCAACATCTAGACAAAATTAGAGGGGACATGCTTAATGTAACTGTGGTTGCTTCTCTAAGCAGCCTTTTAACTTTTACTTCATCATCATTCTTTTGTCTACAGTACCTATTTGCATTATCCAGATTACCTTTCTTTTCATTGTACTTCTTCAAACAGTACTTAATACATATCCAGAGTTCCTTTGAGGATGTGATGTAATGTAGGATCTGACTATTGCAGGGATTTTAACTGGCGTGGTATTTTAGGTACAAAGAGATTGTAAATCTCATCGCTAGCATGGTGAATAGTTTCACCCGAGGGCCCTGAACTCTCCATTTTACATACACTCACACAGTGCAGTCTAGACGAGACTCAACTGGAGCCTCACTGACTCACACTAATTGAAATATGACCGACTAGGAAATTAATAACACCACTTCAAAGGCACCACGTACGATATGTGGACACTACTTAGCTCAGGACCTAAAAATAAACCTACTGATCTGAAAATATATCAAACTAAAATGATGGCACTGCGGTTGTGTACCTCCACCAACCAGTGCAGTTTCCATGTAAATATTTCTACATACTTTTATTCCAGATTTATATAAGGTTCACTTTGCTCTTTGGCCTTTGACCACTGATACGTGATCACTTTATCTTTTAATCCAAGTGACAACTGATCAAAAGTTGAAGAAATTCCCTCAAGTATTAATTCAAGAGGCTAAAAACATGTTTTTGAGGTCACTGTGACCTTGATTGTTGACCTCCAAGCACCAAAATCGAATCAGTTAATCTTTGAGTCCAAGTGAATGTTTGTACTAAATTTGAAAACATTCCCTCCGCTGATCTTAAAATATCATGTTCAATCAAAACATAAACATACTTTGTGAGTCCGCCTTGACCTTTGACCCTTGGCTGCCAAAATTAAATCCAAGAGAATATTTGTACCAAATTTGAAGGAAGTCACTCTTGAGATATCACATTCACAGGAATGGGACGGATGACCGGACTGTGGAGCGTCTCACTTTATGCAAATTAATGCTATAATATATGTTCTTCAGGGTCAGTAGAAATATCTACCGCATTATAACTTTCTTCCTCTCAAATGTAAATATATATTGTCTAGAGTAGAACATGCTTCTGTATTTGTGATGGAAAACTTCCTCCATATCCTCTGCAGAAGTCGACGGGCGAACAGGAAAACAGAGCATAGTAAAGTTAAATACATATTAATTGGTTCTTCCTCTCCCACACATTGACGCTGATGGATGAATATATTTTCACTGGTGCATTGTGCCTCACCCACACATGTGCACCCTTTTTCTCACTCCTCAATTCTCTCCCTCTCTTTCTCTTGGTGTATGTTCTCTGCTCTTATACATAGAACACGGTACTGTATATGTTCAAGCTGATGCACATACACCAGATGCATATAGGGCGACTCAGTGTTTGCTCTGTAGTGCTCTAAAACACTCAGATTAATTCTAGCACAGGAAATGTATGACAGTAGTTTAACTCTGGCTGTGGCTGAGGGGTAGAGCGGTTGTCCTCCAACCAGAAGGTCGGTGGCTTGAACCCTGAATTGCCTCTCATAGATGTTGAATGCACTAATTGGAAGATGCTTTTGATAAAAGTGTCAGCTAAATGGCATGCAATGTAATGTAACTCTAAACATTATATATTTTGTATTTAGTATGTACAATATTTCTCAAAATATCTAAAGAGATTAGATTAAGCATGTAAATCACATGAATTATATTTATTAAACCCATTCATCCATGTACTTATGCAGACACGTGTACATTAATCCAAGACATTCAGATCCCGGCAGCAGCACTCTATCCCCCCCAACCCACAATACGTCATCTGTTGTCTCTCCACTTTTGATTGGGAATCTCCTTCCAACACTGACCTGCTATTGGCTCGTTAAATGTGTGGTTTCACGGCAGCACTTTGCCATAGCAGCAATCCCAGCAAGACAGCCACTATAAGGCAGCCAGCTACACATTCAATTCAATTCTCTCTCTGATTTAGCTGAAACTAAAAGCTCTGTAACCATCCCCCTACTGCACTCCTCCAATTCCACACCTACAAAATATACTGTATTTCACATGGAGGCTGGTAGTCAGCATAACTGTATGCTAGTATATATTATATAATGTATGCCGGCAGTATTCTTCTGGGATTGTAGTTTATATGCTGACTAAAAAAACAAACATGAAAAACAAACTGAGAATAAATACATAAATTAGAGAAATATATTTTTAGATGAAAATAAGATCAAACTAAAATTGTAATGATTGCAAGAAGTTTCTGATCATGCTTTCTGATTGTATTGCTTTTTAAATTGTGGTTTCAATTCTTTAAATCGAATATAAGAATGCAAAAATATTTTACAGATGTAAAATATATGTTTAAGTAAAACATATATTGTCACAAACATTGATTTACTGATTAACATAGTATAGTATAGCAATCAGTTATAGTTCATCTTCACTGTACTATACAGTACTTATAATATTGAGGACATAAAAGTGCCTTAAATCAAAGAGCATTCAAAAGCTGGTACACTATAAGAATGTAAAACTAAACAAAGGCAATCTAAAATTGTTTTTTTAATGGTGTCTACCTTGATAACACATTATTCAAGTCCCACAGGGTTGACTATAGGAAGTTTAAAACCACAACCTAAAATGCAATGGCTTCCAGTTAGAACAAACTGCATTCAAGACCATGTAGTGATGCATAGTGCTCTAATAGTGTACCAATATACAGTCGGTAGGGGTAGTATTAAAAATTACTATGAATAAATGAAAGAAAACTCATTCACATACCAAACTGAAAATCACACACACGCGTGAAAAAGCTTTTACATATAAAACATTCTGGCACAATTGGAAAAATTATACACAATCTGTGACTTGATATGAAACAATTTTCTGTCTCATCTTGAAATTCACTTGGCCTATTATGAGGCAACAATTGGAAGAAGGTCTTATTATCAGTTTGAGTGGAACAATATAAAAAGCAAAGAAAATGGGACCTGAGAAGGAACCTTGGTGCACACCACACGTTGCACATTAGAAGGCAATTTACAAAAGCAGCTGAGAAACTATCACAGAGATGAGCATGAAGAAGTTTTTCCGTTTAGAATACTGTCATCTCCAATGTGAAAGGGAGCACTCACAAATCCAACAGTTTAAAAATAGATGACTTTCCTGTTGCACTGTGCATTAAGATGTCACTGAAGATGGCAAACAGCTGTTTCAGTGAAGTGCAACCGACAAAAGCAAGACTGAAACCTATGGTACTCTTTGGCATTTCCTTTTCCTCAAACCTTAGTATTAAAAGGGTGTTTAGAAAAAGGCCGGTACTTCTACTGCAGTTTCTTTCTGCTTGTGCAGCCTTTGCCAGCAGGATCCCTCTTTATTAAATTAATCCTACAGCTTGCTGCATGTGCTTAATTACTTGACAGCCAAGCTCATATCATTAAAATCAGTCACTGGGAGCTGTGGCCTGCCGGGGAGCCATGTTAAATACAGTGCATGGATGTGTGTGTGTTGGAAGGGATTTAAACAGTACGTTTTATGTCAATTATTCCTGTATATTCCCCCACAGGCCTGCTTAGCTGGGGCAACCCACATGGATATGCTAGCACTCGTTACAATGTAATTATAGGCAACATACAAACATACAATGATCACAAAAGGCTGCTGTGATTATGTTGTCATACTTTTGGTCACACAAACACCATATTGAGTGGCATTGTTGTTCCCAAGCATAAATGTTAACTAGAAATTATATATTTATTTTCAGTTGATGGAAATATTTAATATGAATACTGTTAATAAATTGAATCAGTGATTTTAAGAGATTTGATACGGTATGTCACACTGAATGAGCAGAATTTTACTTCTTCCATGTTATTGAACAGATTTACTTGTTTTTGACTGTGTTTGTTGCAATGCAGTGACATTTACTATTTATTTTATATTCTGCAAATATCCCTATCATGCTGCTTGCTGTCACTTATCACAACACCTCAATCTCCTATTTATTGTCTTTTATTTATAACTATGCTTTGCTAATGTCTAATGTTCACGGTTATTTTGCTCATTGAGGGGTTCTTTAGTTCTTTCACCCGAAATCTTGTTCCTGCTCGGGTTGGATTGAGAGCTCCCCAAAGGGCGGAGCTTCTTTTACCAAATAAACCATTTGCAACTCCTTGACATTAAGTGTATCTGAGTGAGCTCATGCTTGGCGAGAGCTGGCACATTAACCCTATTTATTAATGCATTTGTGTGTTTGTGTACTCGGGGGAGAGAGAGATTTAGACCAGAGGGCCAGTTTTCCTTCAGAGTTCATCACATTACTGTCTAAGAATGTAACAGATCATTTGTCAGCAGCAGAAAAGCTACTAGATCATTAGGTTTTCTTGGCTGTTTCTAAGCTTGTTTCTATCAATCAACATCGAATCTGCCAACTGAAACCTTTACCACACAGAGCGATCTTTACAAATTCGACTATGAGGGTTTTCTGTCAACAGTGACTGCCTGTCAGTCTTCTCTGCAACAGCTGCCACACAATGCAGCGGTGGCATTTGGCAGGGAGACGAACAGAAACGTTGCTCGGCCTGGAACTGAATAATTCATAAACTTGCACATTCCATCAAAGAATAATAGCCAGCTGCCACGGTCAGATATGCCACTGCTCCACCCGCTTACACAATACTTGAACTTTTTTATTCACAACGAAATATATCAGAAAATGATGCGGCTGTTTCATCAGGTTTAGGATGATGTGTCTGAGTTTAAAGTCCATTTATTCAAATTAAATAAACCAATAAAATATAAAGACTAACATCAACATTTCTGCCTTTACTTTTAAGTACATATGTCTTCTCTCTGTCTCGCATGATTTTCGTTTCTTCTTTGACTCTTCCAGAAACCAAGAAAAAAATGGATTTCAATGTAATATTTGCAGGTCACACTAGCGTTATGCATAGTAGAAAAAAATGGGTGTTTGAGCAGTAGCAAGACAGCTCAGCTGTTTCAGGTGATTTGCCAGTTTCCCTTGGCATATTTGGCACCCTAATGTTTGGACATCATCTTTGCATGTTTGGAAGTTAGCCCAGACATATGACAAAACTCACTGAGATTTAATGTCCAGGTTTGAGTATGAATAATTATAATTAACATTGATGCATAATGAATAATGTTTGATTTCAATTTCTTATTTCAAGGGCTTCTTGGATTTGTTTGCGGTAATTCGTATATCATATTGATATTAATAAAACACAGCAGCCGAATACTGATCTGTACTTCAACTACCAAGGCAATGGCTAAAGCTTCAAAGCATTCATGTTATACCCTAATTTCTTCCAGTCACTTATGTCAACAAAGTAACTTATATATCTGTCAGAGACCCAACGTTCTGCTGGAGTAGACCGACACCAGGACCTCATCTTATACACACACATGCACACGGACATACATTGTACTTACTGATGTGTACAGGAAGCCCTCACTGTTCATAGCCAGATAGAGTTTGGTCTGCACCCCCTGGATAGCCACCACTCGCAGCCCCACTGGAATAAGGTTGAACGTGGCTGAAAGAGAGGGACAGCAGAGACTTAGTATAAACATGGTTCATCTTCATCTTCATTCAATACACTTACACTTTTTTTTGTAATAGATACTTGATAGATGTAGCATTTGTGCAATTTATAACATAGTACACACACTGTCACTGCACAAACCAGAACAGGACAAATGTTACTGAAAGAAATTCAAGCTCAACAGTACTCTGCCTGGTTAACTGTTGTAATCACCATGTGAGGTTAAGGTGGAAGTGTTCCTTGTCTCTGTCCGAATGTAAGAGTGAGTCATCAAAACCAAACCACAAATAGAGGTAAGACATACGTAAGCTCAGGGACTCAGCTGCTCTCTCCCGAGGGTGTCAACGAGTGAACGAAATCGGAAATGAGGCAAAAACAGACACACTGTTGAGATGTATGCATTCACACACGGGAACCAACGTCATCGGCTCTGTTCAGTTAAGCCTATGTTTTGCAAACACATTATGTAAAACAATTGAAAGGTAAATGAACTAAAATATGAAAACAAATTGTGTAGCATTTATAATAATGAAATTAATGTTATCTGACTACCCTGTTGTCTAAATGACCTACCAGTGGTCACTCTGTAATGCAGCATTACATGTGAGTATGGGAAGAGAAAAAACTGTTACAGCTCTGTGTGCACTTCAGCCTCATGCTCTAACACACACACACACACACACACACACACACACACACACACACACACACACACACACACACACACACACACACGTAAACCAGTCTGTTACCAGCAGAGCCAACAGAAGCCCAGTTGGTCCGTTAAGTACACTTTTATCTAATTAATGTCGGTCTGTACTGTTTGTGTGTGTGTGTTTGTGTGTGCGTGTGTTTGTTTGTGTGTGTGTGTTTCATGAGATACTGGCAGGCAAGGCACAGGCTGAATAGAGGGAAGCACATGAGCGTCCACCTGAAAATCTGTAGCCTAGCTTCTGTTCCCCCCCAAAAAGAAAACTTCTGGCCAATTGTTCTGACTGTTGGACACTCCCCCAAATATTGATGCTTCATCCTTTTGACAGAACCAAACACAGTAAATAACCACAGGACAGGAAATCACAGCATTCCTCTCGATTATTAAGACTGTACATTTTCACATTGGAAGAGAGCTTCTGATTTTAGACGCACGAGAGGAGAAACGGAAGTCAATCCTCATATTAGTCAAGCTGTGAGTCACTGTGCCTTTACTATTATAGGTCCGCTTGTCGACCACTTAGTAGATTCCTATCTCCAGACCTCTTTGAGCAAAGTGCACTATAGTGGCTTTTTGATGGGTTATTTCATCTGCCCTTTTAACTTTAACACTGCGGACCAGCTTCTCTCTAGGCTTTCATTGTAAACAACAGCCACAGGAATGCTTAATGTATTGACTCGGTGGAGTAAACGGGCATTTGCTGCAGAGTCTGGGTTCAGCGGAAAGGCAGAACCACTGGCTCTTTGGTTCGCTGAGTTCGCTCTCTCTCTGCCTCTCGCCTCCCCCTCTATCTTTCCATCTTTCTCTGTCCATCGTTACATCTGTTTCTGTTTTTTTTGGTTCCTCACATGCAACGAGAAAGATCTTTCTCAATATACACTCTCGTCTGAGCTCATGTCTCAAATGAGATGTTTGAAATAATGTAATAGTCAGTGAATAATAAACTTTAATGTTAACAATAACAACAGAATATTGTCAAAACAGACAGATATCCCATAAGTCTATCTGCCTGTCCTCTGGGAACAGGCCATGCACTGAATGTCCATTTCCCACCACTGTTGTCAATTATATTCCAAAATGCAGTATGGGTTACCTCACTTTAAAATAGCGCTTTTTTTTCAAACACATAGGCACAGACAGTCATATAATAGTTCAGCAATCACAAGATGGCTCCCTGGGGAAAGAAACACACTGTCTTGACACTATCTCTTGTCGGGCAGTATCTTTAGTGATGCCTGCTTTGGCAGCTATGTACAGCAGAAGCTGCCAGTAAAATGTATATCTCAAACAGATTAGACCTTCTATTTACAACCTCAATATCTGCAGTATTTTTAGATGTACTGTACATTAATCTTGTGCATTCGTTAAGCCGGCAAACCAATGGATCTGCTTGCCAGGTTTGTATTTATTGACAGTGAGCCAGAAACAAATTAAATTCAGATTTCAATACATTTTTATTTATGGGTTGCACTGTATGAACTATACTTGGTGTAGGGTGTCTAAATGCTGCACTTAACTACTGTAGTTCACCACAAATCACCTCAAACACTTTCTCATCAATAGGTGGGGGGGGTCTCCTAATGTCCAAATGAAAGCTGTCATTACGACACGACTACACCATATTATAGCACTAATTCTCCCGGAGAGGAGGAAAAAACCTGTAATACAATTGATTTGTTTTTATTCATTTTGACGAATGTCTTCTTGAGTTTTGCAGCTTTTTTGGAAGTTTCTTTCCGTGCTGCAGTGCGGAGGCTAATCGATTTCTTGCCAGAAATTCATGCTCACAGGTTACAGATGGCACTATCTAGCAAACATTCTCCACAACCATTGTTCAGATTGATCCACTCCTGCTTTGCAGTGCTAGAGGGGATGAGGTAGTGTTTTTATAAGAACTCTCTCCTCTCTAGTACGGCAAACTCATATTTGCAGGCTCATTAAATTATAAATAAAATCCCTAAAGATCTATCTTTATTATTGCGCCCTTCTTCCATTGTGTCCCTCATTGAGTTTCCTCCCTTTGTACTCCCACCACGAGGCACACGTACACTTCTGCAGACCTCTTCATTTCAGGAGGATTACCAGCCACTATGCTGATGGAGATTTTCAAGAGGGGAAACTCAATTACTTCCTGGCTCCTATAAACACCTGAGCACACTGAAGAGGGTGACGGGGCTTCCACCCACTCACAGACTCTCCTGCTGCAGAAAAGCACATGGAATCATCAGAAGGGGGGGGAGGAGGCCTGATCGACAGTTATCACGATTGCTTGTCGTCTGTCTCTCCAAGTGTCACTTCCACCCACTAACTAGTCTGGGAATCCTGACCAATTCAGATTGAAAATCAACCTGAATGTCCCCAGTAAGAGCTACTCACTTTTTAAACATTTGTCCTATCTGTTTCCACTGTGGGCAAAGCATGCTTTCAATTAGAGGAGCCTGAATACGACAGCACGACAAAGTTTTGGAACTAAAAACTAAGCTGCTGCGACAACGTTACACAACACTTCTGTGCTCTGATGTTTAATCACATTGGTTCTTTTCATAAGGAAAGTGGGTTACTTAAAGAAAATGTCAGGCTGAATAACTAGGTAAATAATGCAAGACTATTCAGCATAAAAGCTTTAAATGTGATACGACTGCATAGCATAGTATGTCTGATATGATTTATATTACAAAAGAATGTGTAATTTCTTTGCCTAATTGCCTAACAACACGCTGTAGCTGAAATCTTGCTGCATTAAACTGGAAAACAATATCTTTTATTAAATGTAAATGAACACTTTTGAGTCAATTTATAAACCAAACATCTTGCTACAATTTAACCATTGAAACAGTGCCTTCACTTTGAAGGAGAAGGATTTGGAGAAGTCTTCCAACTCAGAGTTTTTTTGTTTCCAGATACACAGTGGGTTTACTTAGTTGTGATGTAATGCAGGAGAATGGCTCGCTCTATATACAATGTATGAGACTTGGATTTGTTATTTCTGACATTGTTTGCTCTCCTAATGAAAATGTCACAGAAATATCAAACAACTTTATTACCGCAGCCAAACGGCCAGTGTCCTCCCAGAGAGCCACAGTAGTAAAGATCAAGTCCTGTGTGTGTGTGTGTGTGTGTGTGTGTGTGTGTGTGTGTGTGTGTGTGTGTGTGTGTGTGTGTGCGTGTGCGTGTGTGTGTACGTGTGTACGTGCGCATTAGAGTAGGTCCTCTCCCACCATCACAAGACACCAGAAGCTCCAAGAGGACTGTGCTCTGCGTCACCATGGAGACAAGTGCGCCCAGCGCCTAACAACGCTATTTTTGGAGCAGTGCAAAGAGCTTCACTCTTTCTCCTCTCCCTATTCACCAGTACTCTTTAATTTTTCTCTTCCAAAACTATTTTGGTGCCGTTGCGGGTCAGTTGTTTTGTCAGTTGGTCCATGATGGGTGGGGGTTGTCATTATGGGATGTGAAGTATAATATTGTGCGCGAGTATGTGATATTGTCATCTGTTTTGCTCTGTGTCTTATTTAACTATGCTATCATTTTATTTAGGAAAATAAATGCACACAAATAACAAAGTATCGTTCTGCTTAGGCAACGTCCCTCTTGCCCAGAGCTGCTATTTATATGTAAGATACACACGCCATCTCCCCCAAGGGGCTAATTGAAAACAGAGGTACTAATTCAGAAGCTCCAAAAGTGTTTACATCTGCTTAGCGTTGGGATTACACACTAAGTATTACATCAAAGCCGTTTCAGTGTGCCATGCAGACACTGTATTTCCCTCAACAACGTTGTTTTTGGATTGAGGTCAAAGTTGATTTCATGTACCTCACCAACAACTGCGCTGGTCTAATCTTTAAAAGCATGTGGTGTTCACGGCGCTCTCATTATAAGTCGGTTAATTTCTGCTGCATTGATACCAGACGAGTGGCCGTGCTGTTAATCTTCCAGTGATCTCCTCTGTTTTCTGTCTATTAGAAAACAAAGTGCTGGGGGGTGTAGTGGCAGTGATAGGGATGCATCAATACATTGTATAAGACCAAACTGGCTCTTTCGCCACAGAGGGAGTGTGTATGAGAGTAAAAAGCCAATCATCATCTGTAGTCAGGTTACTACAGAATGACTTTGATTAGATCAGATTAAACAGCTACTCAGTACAGCAGCGCTTCGTGTTTTTTCTCTTTAATCTGTATAAATCCAGCAATTCAAAGAGAATTCAGTGGACATGATCAAACCCAATAAAAATGAGTCTTAAAAAGAATCAGTGGTCATGACTTTGATGTTAATGTTGATATTGTGTTGATACTCCATTAGAAGGTTTGAACTCACAATACAAATACATTTGCACCTACTCTTCAAGCAATGGTCTGGTCCTGGTGATAGGAAGATCTGCATGTTATCTCAAAATTCACTAAATCAGTCGCCTGTCTTAGATTACATTTTATTAAATAACCATGAAAAGCAGTATTTTTTATAATATTAAATAATTTTAACCCAATTATTAATTAAATGCCACTTTCGTTATGTTGACAGTGACACTCAAACCCTCAGGCATTTAACACCCTAACACAGACTGGGGAGCCCACCAGTTATGCCACGTTAGTTGTTTTGCTGTTTCCAAACTTACACTTGACTTTTTAGTCACTTTTGCTTTAATAAAATGCAGCCATGCTGACAATTTCTTCAACAAGGTGTCAGTTAATTTGTAACCGACCCCTGAGTAAATGTTAAGTGATGATTGAGTAGGTTAAAGCTTTCATTCTCCATTAGGTTTGATGAGGCCATTTGAATTTAACCCAATACTTGATATGGTGTAGTGCTTTTCTCCTTATGTATGTAACACCAGCAATGGGCAAACCAATGAGAATATGTTTGGACAAGAGCACAGGGCACATCAGCCGTACAAGCTAATGCACACCTGTCTGTGTCGTACATGGGATTCTTTGTACTCAGGTGAATGGTTCCTCCTGATCAACAGTATAGCATGGCAGTGAATTTATGAACAGAAGTGATGGTAACATTTTTTTATTAGATTTTCACTTACTGTAACCATTGTCTTCCTCCTTCGTTCCATCAATGGTTCCATCTGCCTGCAGCTGCAGGTGGAAACCTTGTCGACTGTACAGCTTCGTCACTATCCCCTTCAGCTGGGGCTCTGTAGAGGCAGAGAGGAAACGGAGAGGGAAGACACAAGAATGAGACCACGCACAGTTGATAACATATCTGTAGCAACGTGATGTTACACTTTGCAAAGGGACATTTTGAAGCTTCAGTTTCAACGTACTGCTTGTCGCCATTTCCTGGAACCACAAAATCCAATTTAGTCAAAGAGAAGCAGGGCTGAGAAGAGCAGGAGTGGGGGGGGGTGAAACAACAACAACAACTAATAGACTGACTGATGGGTTGAGACACCTGTCAATCAAGCAATGACTCAAGATCATGTCAGACGAATGAAATTCAGCTATCGAGATATGGCCTGGAAAATACTATTAACGGATTCCTGTATTTTTAGATATAGATTTTAAGGCAGAATCTGGTTGCCATTTGGGGAGTTAAAATTTAAGACACGTTTCACATTAGCTCGACCACTTACAGTTATGGGATTTGCTGCTTTACGAAACAAGAGGACTGATAAAGTGTCTGGTTTTGCTGATATCATGTTCAGACTCCTGCTGATCTGTAGCCACTTTCCAAGCACCATTTCATTCTCGTTCTCCATGGGGTATTTAAACAAATAAAGCAAGACAACAGATGAATTGAAACGATTTAAATAACATTTATTTATATATTTTAATGCAACTGCAGGATCAGACACTGAAGTAAATGTTCATAGAAACTGATATGATGGGAAGACGGGAAACAGAGGTGACTTAAAGCAGTCTGCCCCTGTGGCTCGACAACAAATATGATCACAGATGGACGTGAGTGAATAGTATCAAGTCTGAAATGGCTTTGGGGGCGTCTGGTTCGTCAGAGACAAATTTTGCGTGTCAACCGCTCTTTCTGTTTCTCCATTCTTGCCGTGATTATTTACTGCACATGATCTGTCCAATAAAAAGAGATAGAAATGTCAGAAAAAGCTGCCTTGGTTTCCAGAGAGTCATAACGTGCTTGATGTGTGCAGTATAAAAAATAAAGCCACATAAACAATCTAAACTAAACGAAGAATTAAGAATCCGGGAGCTGCATTTCCCCAGTCTCTCTCAAAACAAGGGCAAGGCTGTGGAGTAATAAAAAGAATAATAGTTTTACCAATAAAAAAGGGAACGAGCTACACTATTAGGGCAGCACCATTACATCAAGCATCTGTAAGTCTAAGAGACAATAATTTTAAGTGGCAGAGCATTTACTTCTGAGGCGGCCGGGCAGCCTGCCTGTGTTACATCAGTGTAATGTCTGATAAGAGCTAAGTGCTCTCCATTCCCTGGTTACTGTCCCTGGTGGAGTGTCCTTTACTGTGGTTTACCACACCTTTCATCTACCCTTTCATCTCACTACCCTCTCAGCCCTGCCGTTCCTATCCTTACTAACTTTACTTCTGCTGTAGAGATGGTTTATTCAGGCGCATATTGTGTAGTCAAGTCATGTTAATTTATTATGGTTATGACACTGAGACAAGAAGAACTGTGTTTATTGAGTCGTGCATTAAGAAATGTAGGCCTACATTATGTCAGCATGTACTGTGAACACAGAAGAACATATGATCGCGACATAAGCAGACAGAGGTACATACTAGTCAACACTATTTCCAAAGATCCCAGTTTTTGTTTCTGGTGAGGCCCCATCTGTAAGTAACACTCAGACAACGCCTTCTACTTGGCGCTTATCGCTTCCTCCACAGGATAGAAATGGAAATTGGAAGTGAGAGCGGTGCACAAACTGTTATAGTTCTGCTGTTGCATAAACAGACACCCTAACCTCCAGGTACTGTTATAAAACAACTTGGATGCGAATGAAGTGGCTGGAGCCGAATAAAGTTTGGGAGAAAATGCAAACAGCTGAATCTCGTATGGCTGTGCAAGGCTGTCGTCATGTCTACACACATCGTGAAACTGAGACAAAGAGGTGACTTCCCTGAGGAAGATGTGATTAGATCAGATATGCAACTGTGGCGACTTCTGCACTGGATTTGTAAGGGAGTGGCTGCTACAGAGACACACTCCTGTCATATGTGGAGGGATACATTAACTCATCCATTTGGTGTTATAAGTACAAGTGATCATTTTACAAGTAGCTCTAAAATCTAGTAAAAACTGTTTTCATTTAGATAAATTATAAGAATTTCAGAAAGAAACAAAGAAACTTTGTGATATATACAAGCAAATGTGTAGTCTGCTTGACATTGTGAATAAAAGTTTTGACAACATCATCAAGTTTGCTCTCTCGCTCTCTCTTAAATATTACTGAGAATCTATATTCAATGCATTGTCTACTCAAATGAGCTTTACATTGGTCTTGGGAAGCCAATGAATCCATGTTGGAGACTGATGATGGAGATATTTTAAATGACCATAAACATGCTGATTGTCTTTACTTGAACGGTGAGAAACGAGTGGGGAAGTCGTGTATTTAGTCCAGTTTTCTGAATAACAAGACATTGAAGTTAATATTTGCATCAGCACAGCCTGAGGAGCCAAATGTCACTTCTCTGTGGACAAACTTCACGAGGGAGCCTCCTTATTCTCCCACCAAGTTTGGCAGCGTTGATTATCTTATGAAATGTCATATATTAAATGTTGTTTAGATGCATTTTGGAATATACTAGCACCCTATAATAGATAGAGTTAGTTATGGTGTTAGCCTGATGAAACTGCACCACAGACCTGGTCGTCTCCTTCGCCTCTTCTTGGAACCAAAGAGTTTGACTCTGGAGAAAACGTTCAGTCGATTGGGCTTTTCACAGCTCCCTTTGGCTTTAGTGGGGCTGCTCACGCAGCGGCAGGCATTCGTCTTCTCCCGCTCCCTCGCCTGCCTCTTCTGCCGTATGAGGGAGCTGGCAATCGCTGCTGCCATGGCCAGTTTGGCAGCGCTTTGGAAAAAACAACTTGCGTGGAAATTATCACTCCCTTTGAATCCAGAAAAACTGGATTCTGAAGGGGAAAACGTCCAGACGCGGTGGTGACAATCTGAGGCAACTACAGCGATGCGTTAAATGACAAAGTAGATCATGAAGAATTCATCAATCAAATAGTCCCAGCGGTGCGGTGAGGCCTGTTAGATGATGTCCAGGCGAATCATTTTTCACTCAGAAATTCTCCGTGGCATGTCCGTGAACAAAAGTGAAACTTAAAAAATGAAAACCACACATTCCACCGTGAAGCTGCGCAAAGTCTTTCACCACGACGCGCCGCATGCTCCCCCAACTGTACCATCTCCTCAGCAGCACAACAATTACGCACAAACCCCAGACTCTGCTAGTGGCTTTGCATCATGTCTCTAAAGTACATGTGCAGACGGTGTTCGAGGAGGCAGGCCGTCGTGAAGGAAGCTCAGTGCTCAGCCATAGGATGTAAACACCTGTTTGCAGTGCTCTCGTTTCTGGGTTCCCCCCTAATCCCCCACTGCTGCTGCCAGAGAAGAGACTTCCACTGCGCATTAGAAAAGGCAACGAGGATGTGAGCGACTCACTGAGGAACCTCCATCTGTTCCTCTGTCTTCTGCTGAAGCGAGGCAGCGCAAGGTAAAAGCAGGAGGCGCCTCATCGTGGATGCAGTATCCGAGCGCAGCGCAAAGCACAGACTCAGCGGTTCTGCTGAGAGCATCCCACTTCCAACCTGGGGAATGAGCAGTGGAGGGGAGGAGGAGGAGGAGGAGGACAGGGATCCTCACTAGTGACACATAAACCCAGTCAATGTGCACAGTTACATTATCTCCATAGGCTGTCATATGGGATAATACATTTCAAGAACAAATGGGCGTAGTTGGCATCATGGTGGCGCTGGAGAGGCAAAGAGGAGGGAGACGCGAGGAAAGAGGATAGAATCCCACAAATTCTGGATATTTTATTCGATAAAAAAAGATAAGAACTACTGATGCAGCTCAGCAGCTTTAACTGTAATCATCTCTATTTTTCACAATAAAATAGAACACCGTACCCTTTTAACTAAATATAGCTAATAATGAAAATATTTGGTTATTTATGAACTATTTTCCATTGACCTCTTTAACGAACGAGTGTGAGGGATATACCAGCAGGTAGTCACACATGTTAACGATGTAGTTGGAGGCCGGTGGATTTTTCTTGTAGCTAAAGAAAAGTACAGTATACGAATGACTGTTTTTTCCACCTTTAAAATGTCTATATCCTCATACAACATTTATACCAGGCTCCTACTGATAAATAATGTATGTACATCAGCTCAACGCTATTTTAGTGCCTATAACTCGCAGAGCAAAGTTTATGTTCGGGTCTCTCTGTCCTCTCTAACCCCCTCTGACTGTCAGCTCCACTTCTCCTCTGCTCTCCCTCCGCCCTGGATTGACCACAGTTTACAGCCTAACCAATACTGCCATCTACAGTCCCCGTACAAAACTGTCCTTGAAATTTAGTTAATTTCCTCTTATTTATACTTGAGCACTGTCGAACGATAAATT
Organism: Hippoglossus stenolepis; assembly: GCF_022539355.2. Classification (NCBI taxonomy): domain Eukaryota; kingdom Metazoa; phylum Chordata; class Actinopteri; order Pleuronectiformes; family Pleuronectidae; genus Hippoglossus; species Hippoglossus stenolepis. The sequence goes on along the minus strand of NC_061489.1, from coordinate 18,351,492 downwards.
GTGATTTTCTTTATTGTAGAACACACAAACCTGGCAAGAGTATTTATTCAGCAAGAAGCAGGATGTGAGCTCATCATATCTCACAATACAATGACTATGAAGCTGGACTTTTATTATTCTGTTTATTAGTTGTAGGAGAAACATTATTATTGTTGTTGTTTTTGGTTGTTTGTGGATTATTTTTGTTCTTTTTCTTTTATGTACCTTGTGTCTACTTGATTCCTGATGTTTTGTATCATACATATCTATTTTAAAATTATAATGAGAAGGAAAAAAAAGAATGTGGATTTTGTGTTGGATAAAATTAGGTGTGGCACAGACGAAGCTGAAAATATAGTAAAAAGAGTGAAAGTTTGAATTACAACTCAAAGGTGCTCAAACAGTTTATCTAAGGCCACCTTCACTTCAGCACCACGGAGAGCTCCACGACAGTTTACTACGCGAAACACTGAGGTCGACATTTCTTAACAAAATAAAACACACACAGACACACACACACACAACTACCAGCATATCTAAAGACCATAAACACATTAAATCAATATAAGTGAGGAAGCTTTGTGTGATTCACACTTAAAACATCATTTGAAGCCAAACAACAACACAACAAATGCAAAGTGTAAATATAAATAGAACAGCAACAATACCTGACACTGTTCTTCGCAAGGGAAAAGTCATGATTCGCTTCGGGTGATGGCAAAAAGCAGTGACTTGCAGTGATAGTTGCAGTCCCCGGGTGTAGTGAAGTGTGGGCGAGTATGGTCTAGTTGCAAATCAGCAAAGTTCAGACAACTGTTAGAGGCGCAGTGGAAAAGAGAAAGCATCGAGGCGTGGCCATCAACAGGAAGATCATTAGAGGACATTAGCGACGTGCCATTATGACTCCGAAAAAAAGCTCATTAAAGATTAATCTAGAGGTTTGCTCCCTTCACTGTGCTGCTGCTGCTGCTGCTGTACGCTCCGTGCAACGGGGCCAGATTGAGGGAGAAAGTGATCGAAAACGCAGCCTGGGATTGCACTTCCTTCCCGGGGCCAGAGACTTTGCTCTCATGTTACAAAAAAAAATGATGTAAAATGATCCGATAATGCGTTCAGTAAACCGGTTATACAGGCCTGGTCACTTTGCAGAGAAATGTATTGATGTACAATCAGTTGAGACAACAGTGTGCATTAGGCAGAGTGTTGTGTTTTTTACAAAGACAGAAAAATACCACTGTAAAGGAAGCTTTTATATCATCCAGCTGAGACTGAAATTTACCAAATATGACGTGGTTTTTTTTCGGCTTTACGACATAAATCAATCTCAATAAAAAGCATGTTTCTTAATTTGCTTTCCCACCTCTGTTTCATATCACTCTTATAAATATTGTAAGTAAATGCAAATACAGTTTTTTGGCTCTTTGCAGATGCACCGTCAATTAGAACAGATTGCACATTGAGCTCTGAGATATAATTAGTCGGCACTCCTTTGGGTCAGGGTACTGGCTGTGCGCGCATGTGAACACTAGATGGAGCAAGTGGACCAACTATCAAGAGCTGCGTATGCACCAATAAACCAAACTCCAGTGATTTTTAAAGTCAACGTAAAACCATCAGAACTTAAAGTTACAATTTTGAACATTGCTCTGTTCACATTAAATTATCACCTGACTATTTTTACCACTTAAACTTGAAAATGGGTTTGATTTAACTTAGAGATCACTGTGATTCAGAAAATGTGCTCATATAAACATCCATTAACAATCCATATATTATGTATTGTCTGAGCTGACGGACACTGAGCTGTACAATTTGGCTCATACACTGGTGATATTTAAGATTAGATGATACTGGGTGATGAAGCTAAATGCAGTCGGCCATTCACAATAAAGTACTTCCCCTCATAAAAGGTTAATTTACTTTTATGGTGACCACTTGTACATCTAAATCACTTGATAGGGATATAAATTGTTAATGGAGCCGGGATCAATATATTGATTTACAAGGGATGTGGCTTCAATAGCATGAGGTACACTGTGGAGATAAACATATTTGTTTTCACATTCACTGCCATCGATGTTCTCCATAGATGCAGTCTAACATTTAACCCCGCAGACGCTAAGAAAAGATGTGGCCAGAGGTTGTTTCAAGGTTGAACTCGGCTTTATATATTCATCATCGTCTTGGAAAACAGCCGGAGCCACAGAGGCAACACTGACTGGGATAAAGAGTGCAATGTTTAGGATATCGCAAAAAAGGCAAAACAAAAATAATGTACCTCAAGCAACACAAAATAAAGTGTTTAATGCAGTATATCATGATGAAATGTTGAAAATAGGAAGGCATTAGTCTTAAAAATGCATAAGGCAAATACAAATCAATAAATTGTAATTAAAATATTTAACAATAACAATACTATAACTAGTATAACAGCTTACTTAAGTAACAGGGTAACATTACTTAACATATTATGTGATTTAAACTGACATATCTGAAAAAATGCAGGGAAAACAAGTGTATTACACACTTCTAATTCTGCAGTGAGCAAACACAGACAGCCCGACCTGCGCACTCACAGAGGCAGATACCAGTTTTAGCTTCAGTCGTCCCACCACTGATAAACTGGTGCCATCACTCAAGTAGACAGTGTGGCCCTTTAGGAGGATGACTGGGTTTATCACCGACAGTTAAGAGGACAGAGGGAGCTGATGAGAATCAGGCTGAATTGTACAACAGCAACACAAATCAAACACCTGAGATGATATCAAACAATGTGCCAATGTGTGCAGGCCTGATTTTGTCCGTCCCGCTACCAGCACTTTGCTCAGCAGCAGCCAAGCAGTGATGGAGAAGTAAAGATAGAAAATATCATACAATGGCTTGAGTGGAGCTGGTGAGATAAGTAAAGGACTGAGCCATATTTTAAATAAACAAGGTCTCAAATAGTACAAATAGTACAAATTTGACACATTTTCACAATTTATATTCTAAATTCTTTGAAGCAAATATAGCTCTTTTGTCTTTTTTTGGTCATTTTTGCAAAGTGAAAAAGGACAGTGTATGTTTATTTGACATCTTTGGCTCAATTGTGCTCATTTGCCATTGAACTTTAACCTCGCAGATACGAGATACAAGATAACACAATAATAACATAATCTCCTAACCCACAAAAAGTGTCTGCCTCAACAATGACACAAGTGACCTCTGTAACCGACTCCTCAAGTAGATTTAAATAATGTAAATAAGAGAGACAACCAAGAAATACACACACACACACTTTGGTTGCTTGTATGGCAATGTACCAGCGGCGTATTAATTACTGTAATGCTCCACAGTGCCAGTCTACTGTGGCCTCCCAGGGGCACCTTCATAGTACTGGAGTTACACACACTCACACACACAGACACACATAGAGGGGAGAGGAGTCCTGTAAAGCAATCATGCATAATGCCCAAAACTACTAGATCATTTTGTTTAACAAAATAACCATATGTTTGCATTACCCATCACAGTTAAGATTTACTTTTCTAACACTTCATTGCTAAACCATGTGTTTCAGAAACAGGACAGTGAAAAAGTAAACTGTTGCCAGAGAAGAGACACAGAGGTAGCACTTAATCATCCATATAAATCCAACTGTTCTATGAAAAACACAAGTCAGTCTGCATTTACACAACTAACAAGGACAGCAAGACTTCCGGCAGACCCACAGTGTCCCAGCACCCTGCTGCTCGTTCCATCTCCGGTCACTAGAGAGCAGGCCTCCAGAGGAAAAGAGAGAGACCAGCCTGTGTGCTGCCAAGGTTGAGCACTGTGGTGACCTTTGTACTATTAAACACAGCCAAACAATTAAAGCAATCTCTTCTTACTAATAACCTGAGGCTGTCGAGGCAACACCCAGAGTTTAATGAATATTTTATATTCAGCCGGAAAAAAAGAGTTTGCCTCCAAGGGAAAACACTGAATAAGTGGGGAGGTCAACCTGCTCATGGTACTTAATAGAGGGCAAATGATTCTGCCACTGATTATACCGAGACATTTAATGTCCAACTAAATTAATATTTTTCTATACCTTACCTCATATACTGCAATAACATTTTTTTATCATTTTATTTTACCCTCTTGGTGCAGAGTGAGGAGATGAAGTGACATATTATCAGAGGAGAGGGGAAGGATCATGATAAGCTGAAACCATTCAGCCTTTTGGCAGCATTCTGCTGGCTGTCTGTTCTTTGTGTGTGTGCTGGTACAGTAAATCCACCACAACAGTCGTTTGCAGCATGCTGGGCCACCAGTGCCATAGTGATACCATGCGTTACCATGGAGACTGCACATACGTAAGAGAGGGTGTGTGTGCAAGATACAGAGAGAGAGAGAGAGAGAGAGAGAGAATATGCGTATGTTAAGAATGGGGGTTGGGTATTGCAGAAGAGGAAACCATCAGCCAGTGGAGTTTCCAATAGGGGAGGGGGCTACGATACAGTCATGGCTGACTGGCAGACCCATGGCAATGATTGTGTGATTTATGCTGCAGCTCCGGAGCCAGAGGGCTGTGTTCAGTTCAAGAAAGCAACGAGTCAGTAGACTGAAACTGGAGGACACAAGTGCCATTATTTCCCTCAGCGGGCAAAGCAGGATGATCTCCCTCATGGGGACCAACAAGCTGGCTGAGTGTAGAGGAAGAGCCCAGAGCTCCTCTGTGGGAGCTACGCTTCAGTGAGGAGCTACTCTCTCTACATTAGATCTGTGAAATATAGACATTAAGTGTCATGATCTGTGCTGCTTCATTATTTGGTTCTTATCCTGTGTTTAAAAAAGCCAGAGAGATATTATGCCCTTGTCATTTACTGACAGAGCATTTTACTATCAGTGAAAACAGAACATACTTTTAATACAAGATCAATTCAGGAATATAAATATGAAAATCTGAGCTGTATGTCAGTATGCGCCTCATTAAAGCACCACCACTCCACCTCACCTTAAAATGATAAAAATAATAATTAGGAGCAGACAGAATGCATTTGTAGTCTAACCTCTAACAACTGGCTTCAAAGTCTTCGTCTGCTGCTGATCAGCGCTGCCATATTCTGTCTCACACAGAAAGTAACGACAGAGCTTTTTTTACTGCCTGAGCCAAAGCAACACAATTCTATTTTATACATCACTAAAAGTTAAATATGGCACTGAAACACAGAACCGAAGCCATTTCAGGAGCTGAGTGTCCGCCAGACACTTTGAAGCAGTTTGCCTGATAGTGATACAAATTGTTGAGGAGGAGCGGCGCTGAATCACTCTCCTCCGTTAGATCTTTATTTGCAATCTGCTGCTTCACGACTGAATGCAAGAGTCATAAATACAATGTAAATAATATTATTCTTGCCTGAACAATACCGAATCCTTCCACTAGGTTTTGTGGAAATCATTTCAGTTGATTTTGTGTATTTTTTCTTACAAACAATCAAACCAAAAAAACAAACAGACAAGGGTGAATACTTTTCCTCTTTGGCTGAGGTAAATAGGTCCAACTATCTCTAACTCATAAGCCATGAATAAAGAGCTTTTGATATGTTCTCATTCAAACTGTGTGTTATTTAAGAAGTACAATTTGACCTGAGTGTTTCTAACGTGTAGTTAAAATAAGCTGTCCCCTGATATTACTTGGTACAACTTTGACAGAAATTACTGAATGGAACGCAGCAAACACACTGGTGAATATTTTCACACAAGCTTACCTCGACAAGCTGTCACCTCTTAATTTAACTGCATGTGAAGGACATCATTTAGCTTAGAAGCATACTGTCGGATTTCACACGTCATGGCCCCTGCGTTCTTTGTGTCTGTGTATGCGTATGTATCGTTGTGTGTGTGTGTGTGTGTGTGTGTGTGTGTGCGTGCGTGCGTGCGTGCGTGTGTGACTAGGCCTTAATGACGTGGAGAAATCTCAATCAGAGGCACCAAACGGTGTGTGAAATAGCCAGTGCTCAGACAGCAGCCAGCTCAGAATGACTAATGCCGTAGCAGCGATGTGCTCTCATTACCCCCAAAGAGCGTAAAACTAGAGACCACAGTGTCTCTCTCTTTCTCTTGTCCTCTAAGCAGCTGACCCTCGCTTCTCCTCTGACTTTGAACAAAGATGGGAATGATTGGTGATATTTTACAAAGACCATATAACAGAATCTCTCTTTTTCTCTTAAAAAAAACCTGACAAAGTCGGGCAATGTTCGATTTGCCCCTCAGGTGCCCTATGAGCAAAATATTGAAAAACAAAAAGGTTTATTTTTCTACGCATGTGAGTGGTTATGAATCATCAGCGAGATGATGTCAGGAGGCTGCCGATTTGTTAGGTCCACTAATGGAAATTGAAATGTATTATCTGTGTTTGCGTTTGTGTGTGTTTCAGGGTGAGTGTTGCAGAAGCAGTTGTTATGGTTATGGTTAGGGTCCAGGATTAAGTCTGGAATTAGGGTTAAGTCTCCAGGAAATGATTGTCAGTAGAGTCCCCAAAGGTGAACATGACAACAGGTGTGTTTGTGTGTTGGTATTACTAGTGTTGTGGGGACCTAGACCTGTCACGTTAAGGGGACTTGTTTTAAGGTTAGTCAAGTAGTAGTTAAGGTTAGAGTAACCCTTCAGAAAATGTATGTAAGTCAATGTAACCACCTCTGAAGTAACTGAGATGTGACTTTGTGTGGATGTGCAGTGTGAGTGAACGTGTCTGCCAGCTACATGACCCCACAGCTCTCAGGACCCCCGGGGGATTGTGGGATAATCATAACCAGTGTTGTTGTAAGCAGGAGGCAGGTGGATAAAAGCCCCTGTGACTGATTACCAGAGTCCTCAATAGTGTGATAAGACTTTGAATAGCAGCAGGTCTCGTGGAAGTGAAGCCTCGATATAATTTTGATTCAATAAAATGAACTAAATAGATCATATGGAAATTAGTGTGGTTGTACAGCAGGCTGAAGTTCAAACCAACTTCCAAGCTTAATGGAATTTTGTTCCTAATATACTGTTGACAATTAGCGTGGTTCACATGATGCCTGGTCCTAAGTTAACTACAGCACATCTGCCTAATCATTTCAGAAATCTCCTTCTATAAGAATCGTATCATTGAGGGCCCAGTGTTGAATTTGGACACGTGATAAGTGGCGAGGACTCATCAACATAAGTCATCGATAAACAGCATGTTGTGCATTCATGACAATGACGACTGAGTTTTGCGAGTCGAGCTTCACCAAGCGTTGAATAAACAGGTCAACAGCTCTTTGTGCAGCAGCGGCTTCAAGATTTTTCGTACCGAGTCCTGCAGCCAATCTTATTTTGCAGCAGCTCAATTATCGCAGGTCACTTCTGCAGTTTCAGAAAGAAAGCTGCAGACAGCATCACCACAGGCCGAATATAGCATTCCAAAAATGGCATGTTTAGAAGGGGCAGTCTTCTGTGATTCCACCTTACTGCTCCATCAGCCGTCTGAGTCAGTGCAAGAGGAAGATAAGATCTTACAGCATGATGTATGCACACAACGACTTGTGTATGATATAATATAGGAGCACACATACATGCATATACAACAGATGCACACACGTTCCCACAGGCAGCCAACCTGCCAAAGCTAATGAGTCTCCAAATAGCTGTTATCAGAACAACATCCAGCATCGAGTCGAGTGTGGGAGATGGTCCCTTGCCAAAGACGGTGAGTCAATGGTAGCCCTTTGGCATTTTCCATTATAGTGAGAAAGCTACAGTGAAACAGCATTTAGGAGTTGAATTATTATAAATAACAAAATCACTTTTATGCTCTTTCAAGTTATTCCCCGTCCATTAAGCAGAACGCATCCAGGAAATGGGCTCTCGTCACAGTGAAGAGGGACAGCTGCTATCAAAGAGGGATCAAGGAAATGTGCTGCAGCCAAAATATAGACAACTCAGACTTTCTGAAAGTTTGGATTAATAACTCCAATCTAATTATATCCTGTCTAGCAAGAGTGGTCTTAGTCCCAGAATACAGTAAAGTGGTGTGATGTTGTCCTACATATCCCTTCCAGAGTGACACATCAAGGAAAGGAATGGAGTGAGATTAAAGGCATCATTTCAGACACCAGCAGGCTTAAACTGTCAACTTAGTGATGGAGACACAAAGGAAGCTCTCAGACTCCCACAAGAGCACAAGGTCACGTTTGCTTCTTTTTTAGGAGTAGCTAACTTAGGACACATTGACGTCTTATGTGACAGACACTTCCTCAGAAGGATGATGAAAGAACAAACTGCTTTTCTTGAACACCAGACTGCAGCTAACACAATTTTTTTTAGATTTAGAAATGACAAGGAAACAAGGTCCTAACAGATGTGAAAACACATTGTTTCTCTTGTTGGAAGAAATGCTGACATCTGTCGAGGTGTTTGCCCTCTCTGTTATGCAGGTGTTTGTAATAAGCTCTGTTCTTAGCCAATAACCAGATCCCTGTCCTCAGAATAACCCCACCACATCCCTGGCCTCAAGAATAACTGTAAATATTATGCAATGAGGTCAAATGTGCAGTGCGATGAACTGAATGTGAACATTAATGAAGCTCATTTAAGTCCGACCACACTCTGCTGGATTTTCCCTGCCTCTGATACACTTCCTGGAGGAAGGGGTCGGAGCTTTCATTCCCCTACGTGGCACAGTGACATCTCATGATGCCCGACTGCAGATTAGAGAAACAGGGATGTAGATGCAGGGCGCAGAATGCCTCTTCAGCTGTTGTGTATACAGTAAATGATGGATGCTTATGTAGACATTTCAAGCCTGTGGAACTCCCGTTGAGGTTAAATTAATATATATCTTTGCAAAAATAAAAATCTTAATGTGTGTACACATGCCAACGTGATTGCATGCTTCAGATTATCATGGATTATTCCACTATACTTAAAAGCCCAACGTGTGAGGTGGAACAGATCGGCTAAGCTGGAAGTGACACGACAGGAGACATGACTCAACTGACGGGAGTGGGTGGGTAAATAGGTCATGTTCCCTACCCAACACAGAGTATCCCACTTTTCACTTTCATCCCCTGTGCTTGTTAGTGAAGTCGGCACACAGAGAAATCAATGGCCGCATAATGACAATGGATGGTAGTGGACCAGCGTTTGGAACATAACAGGAGGGAGGAGCTGTGAAGAGCTGATAGAGAACCCTACAGAGAGGTATGAGAAAAGTAGGCCAAATCTCAGCAGTGAAGCAGGGATGGCTCTCTGCGGTTTGTAGCAGCCTTTATAATATAAAATGCAACACTATTACAGGACAGCATTGGACTTGTAAAATCATACATAAATCTTCAGTCAAAATACCTTGTAATCTAATCCCATTGCCTGCATTACACTACTGAAAGAAATTTATACCAGCCACCAGCCAAAAGCTTGGTAACTCGCAGCTGGTTACCACAGTCAAGAAGGAGGACTTTGACGAAACTAAAATAAACTACTACACAAATAATTTGATCTTTTTTTCTCTGTGCTGGATCCTGTAGTGAATCTGCTGTCCTGCCCTTTTATTTTGAAAAACGTCACAGATATTAATATTAATCAGAAACATATTCCAAGATGTCAGACAAAAATGATCTATTGATGCTAACGTCAAGCTAAGGCTACTGAATTATTATCATACCATCCCTTTAAGTGTGAGTTGTGCCATTAAATTCAAACCATTTCTCACTACGAGTGTCTTGAACCAAAGATAATGCAAAAACACTCTTAGTTGGCAAACGTCATGATTCATTGCCTATTGGGGACTGCGGCATCACTCATCATCTGCAGGGAAGACAAATACGTGACCATTATGCCTTTTTGTTTGGTGCTTATCATTGTATCGTCATCTCATTGAAAACACATTATTTTGAGAAGCTTATGCGGTTCAGAACACATTCAGACATTTGAAATCCAAGTATCAGCAGCTGAGCAGCAAAACAAAACTTAAGGGTACAAATGTCAAAGTATCAATTTGTTCAAAAATATTGAACAATGTTACAGTTGTGTATCTTTGTAGACATACAATTTTCTTTTTACAGTTACTGTATTTTTAAGGTAACTACCTCCCAATGCAGCCAGCGGATTCTTCACATCAGAAATTCAACTATTTTCAAAAGCAGCGCAGCATCTTATATTCATGCAGCCCTTTGATTTGAGTTGTTAACAGTTAAATAGGAATGATCCATGTGCAATATTCATGCATTCTCCAAATCTGCGGTCTTTATGAAGCCATCAAAAAGGATGGGGAGGACCCAAAAGATCCAAAGGCAACACCACAGACTCCTTCCTGCACTGCATACTGTGTGTGTGTGTGTGTGTGTGTGTGTGTGTGTGTGTGTGTGTGTGTGTGTGTGTGTGTGTGTGTGTGTGTGTGTGTGTGTGTGTGTGTGTGTGTGTGTGTGTGTGTGTGTGTGTGTGTGTGTGTGGTGTGTGGAGCCCTGGTGAGGTCTGGAGGATTTCAAAGTAGTCGTGCCTTTACTTCTGTAATATATTGTCTGACTCACCTGTCTATTGTCCGAACACGAGATTTATTGTATATTAAAATGTTTGTTTCTGTGTGTATGATTGTGTGTGTACTGTATATGTGTTGAGATACGACTCCTGGCATCGCGTCTGTAGAGGGATAAAAATACTGTAGAGCAGTTTTTAGTCCTGCTCTCTACACCCTTGGATACTACACTCCTGATTCTCAGTACTTTCCATGCAGTCATTATTTCTGTCTGAGCCTTTTGCTAGAATCTTGATCAAAGCGAGCCACAGGTATAAATGATAAATGGCTGAATATGGATTTTAAACCTATGATGTAACACTCAAGCTTAAAAAGATTGTAGGATTTTGTATATTTACCTAAAAACTCTGAAGCAGGTTTACAGACTTATTTCTGTTCACAAAATCTGCATTCCAGGCCCTGCCCATTGACAGTAGCAGAGTTCATATGAAATGGATTCTATTACCCACTAACTCAAATGGTACTGTATGTTTTGTTTTGTTGTATGTTTGGGCTGAATGTGATCTTCAAATATTTTTTCCTTCCATTATTATATTAACACGGATCGTATGGGCTGTCAGCTGGACTACATACAATTACTCAGCAAGCACAAAAAGACATTTACAAGATAAAACAGCTTAGATGAATTTAACACTTGGGAATACAGATGTGATTTAGAGTGGCTGAGGCTAAGCGATCTGACTGAGGTTTATTCTCTGAACGGCTGTAAAGGGAATAAAAGCAGAATATCCTTTGCTCTCTTTGGGCTCCGTCTCCAATCAGAGCCTGCAGCCAGATCGACCCCTGTGGCATGCAGCAGGTCAGAGGTCAGGCTTTAACATGATTGAATGATTGCACTGAGCCCTCTGCTACCAATTGAAGAATCTGTGTAAATGACCGGAGCCCATATTATGTTACTAAGGCTAAGTTCCTGCTGTAGCACAGCTGCTGTGCTGTTTCGTGTCTGGAACTCAGTCAGTTTACTGAGTGGCCGTCACAAAACCTCTTCAACAAGGCAGAGCAATCCTCTCTTAGTGCTGCTGCGTCCGATTTGTACCACAAAGAAACATCCCTGAATCTCTAGACATGACCTCTGATAAACACTGTCATCCACTGCCACTGTGTGTGTGTTTGCAATTGAGGAGATAACATGAGGAGATTAGGACATATTAACCAATGCTTTGGCTTTCAGGAGCACAGATTAGAGACGGGAGGCTGCGTGACACTGGCCTGTTGTGATGATGGTTTATGTGCTATCATCAGTGTTGCTGAAGCACTGCCTCTCTGTCTGTCTGATTGCAACCCATTACATCATTCTGAACATGCAGCCGAGGCCTGTGACCTCCTACTCACGCACATCAACAGAACAGTGTCAAGAGCACATTCCTGGTATTCACAAGTACATTGAAGAGGCACCATTTTACTATAACACGCAATCAACATGAAGTCGCCTCTTTTTGATTTGAGCTATCGTAACCTTTTGAACTTGTGATCTTTTTAACCGCTGGTCGTTCGTTTTTTGTCCTTCTTTCATTCTGAGTGTGTGTGAGGGACAGCGAGAGGAACAGAGAGAGACAGCTGTCAATGTACCCTAGCAGGGCTTGATGAGATGTGCAATGTCTAATTATCTCTCCAGCCAGTGGATTAGGGAGCGACACTAATGTCTGCCATGAGTCCATAGGTCCCAGAGTGCATTCAGATAATTCTTCAAATATAAAGTGGATATGTGGGCCTGACACGTTATAGGGGAAGAGACAAATCACTAAAAGAATCTTACATAATAAAGTTCGGTGACGCCAAAAATGGCGATTGTATGACAGAATTCCAGCTCCTCCCCTGAAATAGCCAATCCTCTGCTGAAGCAGGAAACATTGCAAACCAAGCACAACTGATGGTGGAAGCAAGTGCCGACGGACTTCAAGTAAAAGAGACTGTTATCAAAACTAAAAAGTTGTGTTATGCATCAACTACATTTATTTCAATACAGGGTTGGATGAGCTGATGACACAAGTCACAGCACTCTGGATTGAGCTGCTAAAGAGGTGGTGCCATGAAACCTTGCAGAAGTACAACACACAAGAAAGAAAAGCATTTGGCGGAAACTTAATATTCTATACATGTCATTTCCATGTTCTGGTGACCAATGAAGGTACAGTTATGGATCGCTCCCCATTCATTCAGCTAGGGCCCTGGTAGGCTCTGATGCAAGATGGCTGTTGAGTCGCGAGACCTGCTTGCAAGGACTGTGTTTTTTTGGTATAAAATTCGGGGCTACTTGCTATATGACGTGGTTTTGAGGAACTAAGGAATCTGGCAGGTCATTGAGGCAACAGCAGAGGGTATGGAGGCCAGGTGGACGCTTTAAGGATGACTTTTGTCAGAAGAGTCTGGTGAGTTGCATGGACCGGACAATGCAGCGAAGACCTAAATACATAAGAAAATATCTTCATTGCTGCAGTCCATATACATTTGTATGTGAGCAAGCTTTCTGCTTTGTCTCAGCAACACCTGACAGCTGAGGTTAAGCACAGCCGCGCAGATGCAACACCTCCGTGCTGTTGTTTATTCAGTCCAATGCACCAGCCTGTCCCGCTCTCCGGCGCTCGTATGCACGCTGTAAAATTAGATTTGAGTCTGCGATAATGACTTACGGGGGCCGCTGTTCCCTGCATACTGATGAAAAACACCCGGCCGAGGGTGTGTGTGTTTGTTTGTGTGTACGGTGTGAGAGATGAGGAGCGCTACACTCTGCTGGAGATTGTTTGAGGCGAAGGGCACATCACACAGGTCAATTGAGTTACTTACAACAGCTCTCATTTGACAAACACCTGCAGAGGGTAATGTTCACCTCCGCTGACAGAAACACATGCTGGAGGGAGCAGATGTCTGTCGACTGCAAGGGAGTGATTGAGAGGGAGCAGTGTTTGCCAGTTGAAGAGTAACCTTTTCATTAGCACTGTGCATTATTTACATCCATCCCATCGATTGTCCGGGAACATGCAGCTGCATTGACCTTGAGGGATCACACTGGGCTACTAATGGACACAATATGATATCTGAGAAGATTGTTTTTCTTGTTTTTCTTTTTTTTTTGTATTTGATTTACCTTTGTTAAATCAATTCATACAAACCTTTATGAAATATGAGTTATGGGTTATAGATCTACAAGCACTCCAGAAGGTAAATATAGTTGCTAGCATTCATATCAAAATGACCAAATCACGTACTGAGCAGTGTTGCTGACTGATGCAGGAAAACGAGGGTCAAGTTGCTCAGCGGGACAAGTTAATGGATGCTAGAACATGGAGAGTGCAGGAAGTGGAGAAGAGGTCATGGCATGCTAATGTAATGGATTTTATATTCGCTGTCCGCAATTTTGCCGTTTCAAACTCGCCTTGCTGTTTGTGCTGTGAGCTCCCTTGCTTTCTCCGTATTCGAGATCCTCAGTGAGTGACTCTATGTGCCGTCGGGATGCAATTTGACGGGATCACAGCACTGTTTCTGAAGACAGCTAAACCGTCTGGTGACGCAAACAAACTGTGGCATCATCTGTCAAGTCAGAACATCCACTTCTAAACTGCAATAGTTCCCTGTCAGTTCCCAACTCAGCCAATCTTGATAGATCAACTTTTCTCAAAGTTTACGACTCCGAGATCTCACATCACATCAAAGTGCTTCATGATAAAATTAGTTGTGACAGCACCCTTTTAAATAGTTGTTGCAAACCTGTTTCAGACCTCCTTTATGGTTTTCTTACACAATAAGGATGTCGGTTGGTGGATTATGTCAAACTGGGGTAAAACATGAGAAAATCTGTGAGCAGGAGTGTATAAAACCCATTTAAACAGCCCTTATAATACACCACTGTAGTGATTAAGTATATAACTCTGATGTTAAGCTGTTTTTAATAGTAGCTGCTGTTGCAAAGTTGGGGAGGTCGTTGCACAGCGCCCGGATCACACACTCAGCAGTAAATTGGCTCAGGCAACTGTGGAATACCCTGGACACTTTCTTTCTAACATTGAGAAGGCAGTAAATAAACTGTCACTCCCTCTCTGTCTCTAATATGTCTCTAGTGCAGCACACAGAGATACGGCCAAGAGAGGGGAACGGGGCGAGGAAAACAGAAAACACTTTCTGGCTTGCGAAGCATTTTACCCGAGAGGTGGTTGTGATTCTGATCCCATTCTTGACTAAAAAAAGGTTCCTGAATTTAAGCAAACAAACTTTTCTCCAACTTCTGGCAATATCGCTGTACAGTGTTTTCTGTTTATGTGGAGGACCGCACAAATTTTCTCATCCTTAATCTGGGTTTCATCAGACCAAGCTGTCTCTGGGGCTGGCAGGCGACGTGATGGGAGAAATTGGGTGTCTGCATGAATCCTAACCAACATTAGCCCTGGCCGGCAGCCTGGCATATTACTTGGTGACCCCCTGAGATGAAACATGCAAGGACTTTACATAATCGTGTCCAACACCCAAAATGACCCCTCCAACTGTCTGTATGTGTCTGAGCCAAGCTAAACTCCTGGTCTCTTCTACTTTGATGCTTGGGCAGCTCTGGAAATGAGGGGGTCTGAGGAACTTTTAAGGTCATGAAAGTTCAAAATGCAATTTTTTGTGACTTCTTTGACAATCTTAAATGTCAGGGTGCCACAATTAGGCATCTTTGACAAGTTAAGAGTTCAATCGGTATTATACTATATACATACAGTATAACATTTTCTAAAGGTTATGTTTTCATCTCCATTTGTTTTTTTTTGTTTATTTCTCTTTTAGTTAGCAGGATTACACAAAAACTACTGGATAACCACAAAAGAGGAAGGATGCAGAATGGGTGAAGGAAGAAGCCATTACTTTTTTCTGTGATGTGGTTGAAATTGAATTTAAGGGCAGTATGCGCTCTACTGAGTGCCATTCTAGTTTAAGAATTGTGACTATGATATGCAGCGAGTGGGACATTTCATGATTAAAAAATAATTTACTAAATCTAAACGACCTTAATCACATCTTTGGCATATCTACTCCTTTGCATTGATTAACAGCTGACATATAAGACAGTATCTAAGAACTGGTATTTCTCTAATAAACAGCATGCAGAGGACTTGCTTGAGAAATAAATGAGTTACACACTCAAATTTGAATTTGGCCAATTAACATCCATATTACCCTGGATATCACAGGCGGTTGGATAAAAGCATCAAAAAAGGCTTGAAAGGCACAGAAAGGGGAGAGTGGGAACAGTTGCTACCAGTGAATGTCTGTGTTTGTGATGGGGAAAAGAGGCAAGCTGATGAATAACGAGCAGAAGCATGCTGCAGTGTTGGCAGGTGACCAGATACTGTACATAGTGTGCACCCTGTTGACTTTGACCGGGATCATATGAAGTACTCTATAGCTTTGGACTGTATGGGTTAAATCATTTGTCTGGGTTTGTTATGGGTTCTGGAAAATGCTGGGAAAAAATATATATATATAAAAAATAAAAAATAATAACTACCCAAGAGAAAGGTCGACCATACAAACGTCTGGATCTTGACCCACCGCTGCATGACTCAACAAAGATATACTATTTTGTTGTGTATTTGAAAAAAAATGGCTTTGGACTCATTGACTTGTTGATATATTACAATATTACTCCCCAATTACGGACTGCAATTTGCAGGTCTGCAGTCTCTATACCCACAGCTGTCAGGGGACACTCTGCTAGCCTCCCATTAATGTGGTGCTGACTGAGCAGTTTGCCTCATTGCCCCAATTAAATAGCTTAACGCTTGTTTACTCTCGGGGGGAACTTGCCCACCGCTTGTGTCACAGTCACTTTAGGCCGACTGCTCTACTGATCGTTCCTGTTCAGCTCGACCTGTAGTTAAAAAGAGGAACATGAACTGAGTGAAACAATAATGGAGCGGGTCCATTAGTGGCATAAGCTGGGATTTTAGTGTCAAGCAGAGGGTAAGGTTTGTCATAGCTGAGGCACTGGGAATGATGGGGACTATCTAAACGTTGATTTGACCCCATTATCAATACATAATGATTCATACATTTCTTAAATGAGGAAAATCTTTCTTCATAGCTGTGCTCATTAATTCATTAATTCAGCTCGTGCTTACTCTGATCTGCTCTCTCTCTCTCTCTCTCTCTCTCTCTCTCTCTCTCTCACACACACTGACACACACTCTCACACACACAAACAGTGTTATCAGACATATGTGTAAACTTAGACTGGGTAAAAACACTATAATTTGTGTACTTAGGCCATGTATGTAGAGGAGATGACGGGGTTTTAGTTTATAGACAAACAAAAACGTAGTGTTATGGATGTAGACTTGCAGTAGTGGCAGGACATGCATCATATACAGTACATGTCAGTATGCAAACCTCATATAACCCTAACTGTGCAGTACATCCTAGAATCACTGATACTATTCATTCATAACAAACTAGTGGTCTGTTTGAACAGAGGGCTCTTGTACTCCATTCTGTGTGGCGAGTCTGCTACAAGGAGAGGACCTGGGACACAAAGACGAATGTGAGAGAAGTGCTAATTAAACAGACAATGATTTAATGTAATAGGCCTGGCAACTTTGCTCAGCTTCACTTCTCCGCCTGTCTCCAGAGTGGTTCCTCGTTAATGTTGTCATGTACACCCACTCCTGCTGTTTGTCTGTGCCTTTAGTTCAAACCCCCGGAGGAGCCACAAATTAACACGATTTCAGGCTAAATCTGAGGAGGTAAGTAGTGAAAATACATGCGGGGGAAGATGACATCAAGCCAATGGAACATGCACGCTACCCTTTGCTCTTTGTCTCTATTTTTATCCATCTCATTCTGCTAAAGTCTTAGATATTCAAACTACAATTTAAACTTTAAATGTGAGACTATTTGACACGTGTTGTCTTACTTGCTCTTGTTAGAAGGACTTGTTCAAAGGTTCTTCAGGTGCACTCTATCCATCTGGATCTGCTAACACATTCATATGACGCAAATTGGACTTTTAAGCTCCTACACGTGACCAGACCGGTCAGGTTAGTACAGCAGTGCTGATGTGACACTGACACTCTCCTGCTGGCCTCCTCTCTCCAGGCACCGAATCGCATTATCATAAACATTATTTATTCATGCACAGTCTATTTATGTATTGACGTCGACAAACAGAGCTGTGGCTTTCATGCAGAAAGGCAGACGGCAATGGAGAAGAAAGAAAATTTAAACAAGCCGTTTAATTGGAGCACGAGTGCATCCTGAGGCTGCGTGTTTGTCCCCTGTCAACATCGCAGCAGTGTGTTCAGGACTTCTCTGTCATAGGGAGCGACGCTAGCCCCTTAAATGCAATTGCGTCATGTCAACTTCGTGGTGAATCACTGCCATGCATTTTACATCGGGTGCGGGAAATGGATGTGGCTACTCATTCCTCTTGCACTTCTGCTTACATTTACTTGGCTGAGTGAGCAGCAGATGAGTTATTTTGTCAATAAGGCTGAAACAGATTAGATAGGAGAGTGGACGTTGTGCTGCACACACACTGGACCTCATTCTGTCTCCAAGAGACAAATGGCATCACTGATTTTCATTATATAGCTCGAGATAGTGCATCTTAGAACTCACAGTTATTTTATACTGTAAAAGGTTAACCGGTGACTGATTAGATCAGGTAGATGTAGCTTTTTAAACGGAGTCGTGTTGACTTTTTATTTACGATATACAGTGTAATTCAAGAGAAGACCGTCTCTGTGTTTCAGTCATTCAGCATTTTAAAACTTGTGTAATCTGAACTCCTCATTGAACGCACACATGCCGCTGCCTCGTACGTCTGTGTTTACATATCTCTATAGATATCCGTCCGTCTGTGTATCCATTGCACAGCCTGAAACCATAAACACAGTCTTGCAGTCATTTGAATTATGGATGGGATATTTACACATCGGCCCCTCAGGCACCGTCTTTTGTTTCCGCTGCGGATCCAAAGACACAGAGGGAGAGAGAGAGAGAAACGGAGGCAGAGGAGACAGGAGCGAGAGATTTGAGAATGGCGAGGTATTGAGAGGTGATGACACAGAGTTACCAAAGAGAGTACAATAGAGAACAAACTGTGTGACAGCGGGCAGCAAACACAGGCCTGAGGATGGAGGAAAGAGACACTCTCTGTCTGTGGTCTCCTATCACCTCTACAGAGATAAACTGATATGATTTGAACCCATTCTCTTGGGTGCTACAGTCCAAGCCTATGTGCTGCTGGTATGCTGCTCTGTGAACCATGACTCCAATAAGTCAATGTTATGGTCTCTGCATCAGTCATGTCATTGTAATGTTGGAATGCATCAGGAGTAAGAGACTCAGGCTACTTCTATACTACTACGTTTTTGTATGAAAATGGCATTGTCGAACTAAAACGACCTCTGTCCACAGAAGCCTTTTGGCTCCATATCAGTTTAATCCCCGTCCATAATAACACATCTGAGCAAAGTCAACAGGGTCCGAGTGACACCTAGCCACTCAACAAAATCACGACTGTTTGCCGTCCTGGCTCCCAAATGGTGGAACGAGCTCCCCATTGACATCAAGACAGCAGAACATCTACACATCTTCCGCCGCAGACTAAAAACACATCTCCGACTACACCTTGGCTAAGAAGATGGTCTGAGTCAAGTTACACTTATATTTTGCACTTACATGTAGCACTTTGTAGTTTGGCTTTTTTGAAGCTGATGTACTTACATGTTTCTTGCTGTTTTGGGTTGTACCCTCATTATTAAATGCACTTATTGGAAGTCCGCTAACTTATGTGTAATGTAATGTAAAGCGTCATATTGCAGTGGAACTCTGAAGGCTACTGTCGTGATAGGAGCCTGATGAATCAGCAAAGGCTACATTCCATACATTGAAAAGACCCAGTCAGCAAGTGGTTGTTTATGTCGAAGATGTCCAAACTTCTGCCCATCCAGTGTAGTGTAGATGGCAGGCGTATCCCTAGCAGAGATGATTCCTTTTCAAATGAAAACGTAGTAGTGTGGATGTAGCATCAGAGGAAACTTTACTGCAAACTACCGACCCCATCAAAGACTTGCTAATGTTTGCACCTGTCAGAGAACTGTAGCAGACAAACTCCAGCATCTAAGCACAAACACAGATTAAACCTCACAGGGGAAGAACTTATTCAAAGTCTAAAATCCTTTAAATTCAGTATCTTTATCCAAACACCTTATAAATAAAGTCTTGAATCCATTTACAGAGATGGTTGAAAGTAACATTAGTCATCCTTGTTGGTTTTCATGAGACAGTTGCTAAGCGGCTAATCAACTCATAAAGTACTTGAGGTCCAGATCCAGGCATTGGACACATTACTGGGCTCTGAGCACAGATAAGTAAAAGCCCCACTTCCGCCCGTCCTATATAGGCCACATCTCTGAGTGTGCTTATTCTGTTTCTCTTTGGGACAGTTTTGTTTGTGTAGTCTCGTCCTCACCAAACAATCTGTGCTGCAATCCACATACTGAGTCAACTGAACATTTAGCCACAGTAAGCTGCTGATTGAAATCCATGAAAATCATTAATAGGTGCAACATAAAGCAGTGGGGATGGTGTTGCCATGGTAACAATGTGACAAGGCTGACTTTCCTGCTTAGATCCCTCAAAACAAACCTTCTTGTTTTTCTTTTCAAAATAAAAATAGATTTACCAACAAAAGTAGGCTATAAGTGCTAATAGGGTTATAGGTGATGAACAAAGGGAAAAACCTGAAAAAGTGGTGAAACAGGACGTCAATGCCTCCATTCACAGGGCATCATCACAAGAGTCCTATGGATTGGTGATTATAAAAATGATTAAATCATATGTTGCAGTCACCAGACCTATGGGACATTTTTTAGGATTTGAAAACACCAAATGAGGGAATATCTTAAGAAAGATTGGCGTTCATTCCTCCAATAGAGTCTGGAGACTTGTAGTATCAATGCTAATAAGCAACGGTGCTGTTCTGGACACTTTATGTTGGTTTTTCCTTTAATTCTACAAGTAGTGTCACACGTGTCTGGGAAAGTAGTAACGTCTTTATCGTAGGTTGTGTGTTTCTGTGTCTGTAAACCCTACTCCACACATGGTTTAACACAGTTTCCATCAACATCATCCATCAACAGTAATGACGTCCTCATCATCAGCTTACGTAAGAGTTATATTCTCCCCTCCTTCCTTTGTAAATTCAGTCACGTCCAACTGGAGCTGCAGCCAAACTGAATAATACATCTGTACGTCTCTAGCCAGACCTCTGCTGGAGATTCCACTTCTTAATCTCTCCCTCTCTCTATCCCTCTCTCTCTCTTTCTCACAAGGATAAGTGCATGTGCTTGAGTCCTTCAGCGGCTACACAGACCACAGCCTTCAACAGGTTAACTGATGTCCAAGTTTAGAAATACTGTACCAAACAGAGCACGCTTCTTTAGAGGCAACACGAGACAGAGCAGTGTTTTGCAGAGGACACATCAGCAGTGAGATAATTCATATCTTACCGAGCTGGAAGTCTGCAAAGAAAAAGCAATTTCTACAATCTTAGCACTCTATTGGGGGTTGGATGATAAATGAGGCATTCAGAGAACCTGAGTACCAGACAGTGCCGGGTATGGTTGCATGCTTGGAGCACATTTTTTGTATTATTATTGTATTCTTTACTTTACTGCAAATCCTACAACAGCTGATAACATAAAAAGAGTGCAGACATATCATCATGCTTCGAGGAAGGAAGGCCGGACTGATGACGGGACGGAGGGATGGAAGGAAGTATAGAGGGAGGGATGGAAGGAAGGAAGGAAGGAGGGTAGGAGGGAGTGAGAGAAGGAAGGAAGGAAGGAAGGAAGGAAGGAAGGAAGGAAGGAAGGAAGGAAGGAAGGACGGACGGACGGACGGACTGACTGAACAAGGCTGTAACTACAAGACTACAGGCAGAAGCAAGGAAGCAGAGGAAACAAGGGGGTGGGGGTTAGCTGACTTGAAGTCTGTAGCATTGTTTAGTCATGATTATGAAACCTCACATAGTCTTCAGGAGAGGAAGATAAAAAGAGTTTCACTCTTTTGTTGTGTGAGGTTAGTGGAAGTGGAAGCACATACAGAAATTGCCTTGTCATTGAACTCATTAAGGCGGCAGCTGCCTCCGTCTGCAACCCCTTTTCTTCTTGCACTTTGTTTTGGGCTGTGCTTGCGCCTCAGGGTAGCAATGACCGAGTTAATGGTTTGGGATAGGGAGGGGTGGGCAGGAGCTACAGATGCTATGCTCCTCAGTCCAACATATGGCGTGTGCAGACACACGCACACACACGCACACACACACTCATACAAACAGTGGACGACGGCAGAGATGGAGAGGTGCCCTCGTACATGTTCTCTGTGAGCAAACATGCCCCAAGCATTCAGTCTTATACTTTGCTCAAACACACTCACAAGCAGACCCTCGCACTTGCACCCACACACACACCTTCCTGCACAAACACATGCATGCTCGAAAGGGGAAGAGGCACACCAGATGCTCTCTAAAAAATGGGACAGCAATGAAAGAGAACTTAGTTTGGAGGGGAGGAGAACTATCAGTTCACACAGAATATGAGAGAGGGGGGAAAACAAGACGGGAATAGGCAGGGTAGACGAGGAGCATCAGCAAATCAAAACAAAGAGGGGGTGCGAACAAACCTTCGGGCTCTGTGCTCTCTTTGTGGATGGCTTGCTTCAGCGGGCAGCAGAAGATTTCGTGACACTTAGCACGAAAGGGGGACCCTTTACTCCTTATATCCGCAGAGTGGATGGAGTCCTGCCGTAACATAATGTACTCCTGGGTACCTGGGGCAGCGTCATCCTGGACTGCGGTGGTGCCATAACAGAATGAACTGGGGTTAGAACGCTCACCACACACAAAAACCAAAAGAAAACAACAACAAAGTGCAAAGAACACAAGGCTTAAACACAGGCAAAAAAAAATACAGCATTCATTAGCTAGAGCAATGGCTTTAAATAACAGTAGAGAACAAAGGAGAGAGGAAAGGGGGATAGAAGACAATAAGAAAGATAGAGACAGGCTTAGATCAAGAAAACCAAACTCTCAAAATAACTCAATTTAAAGAGAACCATAAAACAAAAGTGAGGGCTCGGCTAAATATATCCTCGGTCGCTGAAAAAGAAAAGTAACACAAAGTAACGATAAAAGGAAACAGTGTGACGTTCAAAATCAGTGTTATGGCAGGTTTTCAGCAGGCACTGAACCAGGACCCGCTGGAAATGAAGCGACGTACGGTTGGTAGAGAGGGAAATGGTCGCTTAAAATGAGTTCAGGTGATGTGTGATGGTGCCCATCCCCCCCCACCCTGCATCACCTTATGTCTACTGTATGAGCAGGCAAGCAGATGCGAAGGCATGCACAGGCCCCCGGGTCACACTGCGGTGGCCGGGATTTGCTTTCATGAAGTCATGCTTATACTCAAAGTTAGATGAATATGAGCTCCTGCAACGTCCCTCTCTGCATACGCGTCTGCAGAGAATCTGTACTGGGATCCGATGGAAAAGCTCTGTGTTTCTGTCTGTGTGTGTCGGGCCTACTGCATCTGTCCTCTTCTGGGCACAGGCCTTGGCTTCGATCATTGACCTATTTTGTGTTGATGGATTAGCTACAAGCGAATCAGCCCAAATATATTGTATCTTCTTTTCCTAATGGATTTTCAGGGCCAGAGGTCTGCTCTGACACATTTACTACTTTGTGAAAAGGACTTGCAGCCACCACCACACCATACACAACCCCATTTATAACATGTATGAGCAAAATATATTATTTTCTCATGACCCATGTCCCACACACACACAGAGTTGTGCTTGATGACCTGATATCCACTATTTCCTTTGTGTGAAAATATCAGGATCTTGTGTGAACCTCAGTCTCATCCTGAACGATGAATCACGACTGTATTACAGTGCTGCCTCAGTTTCTACTTCCTGTAAGAATACGCTAAGCTAATAAATACACTCAGACAATATCAGACACAGATTCCCATGTGCCGTATTTTGACTGAGAGTGCAAAGTGTTTCCATCACAACAAAAGATCAAGAAACACACACGTCTATCGTTGTGTTTCAAACAAAACCACGAGGGGAAAAAAAACAATTCCACAAATATTAGAGGCACATGGGTTGAATATTTTTTGAAATGGGACATGCAGAATTAGATGATACTGAACACTGTACACATGCTACATGTGCAGAAAAATAGGTGTACGGTGAAAACTAATACCTAGAATTTGCAGGCAAAGGGATTAAGTCCATTTATGTGATGAAAATGGTTTATGTAGGCATAGTTTTTATATTTGACTCTACTAATCTGAGTGTGCCATGTTACAAGCAGCAAACTCCATAAAATGTTCCGCACTCCATTCAGGAACACTACACACTCACTCTTATTGGTGCCAACCAGCTGTAGGGAGCCAAAACCACTTACTGCTGATTATTGGCTGTACAGTAGGTTTACTTTCATTCATAAAGCCCCTTTACACAAATAGTTTCTCATCTCCGTGACCAGTTCTCCGGGACTGTTATTAGTCTTTGCATCCAAATTTCAGCTTTACAGCCTCATCAAGCTACGTCTTTGTTATTCTTTTTGATTTAGTGACCTTTAATGGCCGAAGTTATCAAGTTAGCTGAAGTTAAAGGCCAGAATGCAACTGACGATTCTGGAGCAGATTCCCTTTCTGTCAGGTCAGCCATTGCCACTAGACTCGCTTGTGTTTTTACCCCATAAAACACACACACACAAACAGGCAGCAGAAAATCCGGGCCCCACACCCAGTGCAATTAATCAACCACATGCCTCTTCCCCTACAGGACTTATCAGTATCTCAGTGCCTCCTTCCAGCTCCTAAATAACCTGCTACGCTAACACCCCCACAGCGGGAGAAGGTTCTGAGAACCCAACTGATACAATCCACTGCAGCTTGAAACTATAATTGTGCTTTGGAATGACAGAGAGGTGACCTAAGTCTCCTTCCAGGAGTATTTTCTGCTCCTGAGGCACAGAGGTGCTGTTACCGAACCAGTGGACACAGTGAGATAATCTGCCCTTCACAACTGTTCATGCAACACAGATGAGCAGAGGAGAAACTGTCTCTTTAAACCACTTCTATTCTGAGCAATCAGGAGTCCATCGGCTATCATCTGATGACGAATTAGCCCCCTGGAGGCCATGGCCAATATTGTAGGACTTCCGGTGTAGATTGCAGATATCCAGGCAAAGACTCTCTTCCATTTATCGTACTCCGTTATGAGTCCGCCTAGTTTATTTTATCACACAAGTCGAACGTTTCTCCAAGCAGAACACAAACAGCGAATATTTTTGTATGTGTTTTAGGTCACATTTTGACTAATCTCTATTAACATTTATCTACATTTGAATACAGATACATTTAAAAAGCTGATTGTTAAAACATTTCAGTCAATGTGTCTTTTGCTCTCCATTTTGACCGTTTACCTGCAGGCAACCAAAGCCTTCACAAACGTGATTGGTCAAACGGAGAACAGAAGTTTTCTGGCACCAAATTCTTGTCCCTAACCTACGGTTTCTAGATATTCACATGCAGAATCTATATATCTACATGTAAAAAATATTTTCTAAGTAGTCCACCAAATGGCCCGATGAGTTTCTTTGCCCTCCAAACAAACCAAACAAAGAATGAAGACTTTGTCTCATCTGCACCAGACATGCGTTCCTGAGACACCTCCACTAGTTAGACGGAAAAGGATTGAACTCTATTTTGCTCACCGACCCAAATATGAATGCACTCTTGAGTTGCTTATTGTCATCCTCACCATCCTGTCTGATACTTAGTATTCTTCAGTGAACCCATTGCTTAGGTGGGAAATGCAGGTGTGGAAGATGGAGAGAATCGACTTTTGAGAACTTCAATAACTGCCTGATTCCACTCGCCATTTATTAACGAGCCCGCTAACCGCCGCCTCATCAGAGGTAATAAAACTGAATGACGGTAGGACTGGGAGGACGAGCAGGGGAGGGGTGGGCACCATCTTTTACACCCTGTCTCCTTCATCCTTGCACCAGCCTTGATGTAGAACGTATATCGGGATTGAAGGATTCGTGATGGATGGCACGACAGGGCGTGGGACCTCACTCTCTATCAGAGCAGCAGCCACTCAGAGTGAGCTGTCAGCCAGGTCCATGATAGGCAGTGATCTACAGGCACCAGTGTTGCCACACTGGACCTTCAGAACACTGCAATGGATGTCCTTGCCCCTGTGACAGGAATAAATCTCACAGTAAGGAGAAATGGGTATAAATAGGTGGATGGGGGGTGTGCGAGATGTATCTTGCTTCGGTTAGTTGCTCATCTATTTAAAGCCTCTTATGAATGACCGGGCATGTTCAGGTTTAAAGGCAACAGTATGGAAGATGTGCTATCTGCGTGGGCAGTATTTACTTGGAGCATAAAGCAGTGATATGCAATGACTGTGCTGTGCGTCTGTTCCTGTGTGGATACATCTGTTGGTTGGATGAGCAGGCTTGATGTGTCAAGGCGTCATCAGTGACACCCGGGCTCACAAACGCCAGGTTCAAGGACGCGTGTAATCAACTGAAGCACTGCAGGGTCTGGAGAAATGAACCACACTTCCATTTATGAGGTGCAATCTGCACAATTTACTCAAGTCATGGCAGATATATCCATCAAGGAAGTGGAACGCTTTCATCACGACTTGACAAATGGCATACTCACTAAATTAGAATCAGAATTAAGCACAGACACAGGTCTGTAGCCTAAGGTTTGTGTTTTCAAAAATAGCTTGGCCTCGATGTGGTTTTGCAAGGAGCAGAATCTAGCACATTGTCTTGGTTCAGCATGGCTCCATCTCGAGAAAGAATAGCTTTATTCTGGTTGTAAGTCACCTTGCAGGTAACAGAGAAAGTGAACTTGAGGTTTTCCTTGAAACGCAGAATGAGCTCACATTTTTATCCACGCTCTTACATCTCTCTGAGCTCATTGTTTATCTCTCCCTCTCCTTCTTTGTCTCTTTCTCCCGCTTGTTGTGTTGACATTTTGTGCTATAAACAGAAACCTATAGTGTGACCTGATAGCATGGGACTAATGTTGTGGCCTTTTGTAAGCAGAGAGATGTTAATTAAAATAAATGAGAAATTTTTCAGGCTATAGTATACCTCCATTGTTATTTTTAATAATGGCTATTAGCTTTATGGCACTGTAAAACACAGCGCCCTATAGGTTTAGCATAATGTCAAATACCAAGCTTGTGCATGCTCTGTTACTAATGTATTAAACATATTTGTAGAGTCTTAGTTTCATTAGCATAAAGAAAGTACGATCATAAAAGATATATTTTCATCAATACTGGCAATAAATCAAATGCAGCAGAATAATGTCATCATGGCTCCAGTCGAGCTCCGTGCACCAAAGCAATTCATTTACGCTGACATGCAGTAAGTAAAGAAGCTACGGATCTGCCTCAGAGGGCAGTCAAGCATCTTATCTTATTCACAGCATTCAACAACACTAAGTACACCCCCTGGTCAGTATCACTGAAATGTTAAGTAATTACAAACTGTCTCCATTTATTTACCCTTTTTTTTTTCAAAGCCCAAGAAGAAAGATAGGCTTTAATTTGAAAAACAGAAATGTTTGATTATTGAAACTATAATGAAATGACTATAATGAAGAACCAGAAGAAAGGTCAACACACCTTCATTTGTGAGATTTCAGTCTTTGATTTCTGCAGTATTTTGTACATGTCCTAATATTTAATGATATATTTTTTAATCTGGACATGCTCCATCAGTCTAAGCTTCTCTACCCTCTGATTTAAAATATTGCTCAGGTTTTTATTGAATGCAAGTTGGGTTACATACAATTTTTTTCTTCTTTAAAAGCGTTTGTGTGATTTATCTTTTGTCCTTGTGTTTGGAATCAGCGTCATGTTGGTAAATTCCTCTCCTGCCAACCTTATTGGCATATTCTTACAGTATTTACATCATTTCCCTTACATCATTGGCACACACACTCCCTGTATCAGCAGATTCCCACCTCCCATGTTTCCTAGTCAGCACAATGTTGTGGTCCTGGCCCGGTCAATGCCAAACATGCTGGACCCTCATCTGACCGAGGACCGTGCTGCCAATATTCATCTCCTTTTCGTGTTCTTTGGCAAAGTTTATTCTCGCAGTTTTGTGAGCAACGGATTTTTCTTCTTTTTACACCATCTGTAGAGGTTGACTTCATGCTGGATCCTTTGCACTGTGAGCTGTGAGCCACCAGCGTCCACAGATGGTCCTTGTTGAAAGTCAGAGGCACTCGTCTGTTTTAATGCAGGGTTAGGAACTTATGTGTGGAGTCATTTCTTTGACAAGCACTTCACCCTCTGTTTTTTAAGACATGTTTTATTCCTATACCTCTTTTGGATCATGTTCAGTAATGTGCCCTCTTCCTCTTTTTACGAATTCTCACTTTGTCTCATTCAAGCAGTTCCTGACTGTGTGGGGTCCATTTTACATTAGAAATACAAGCTTGTTCAGGAAATGATCCTCGTGTGTAAATCACATGTTGCAGTGGCACACAGGTGTAGTCACTTGTGTTGCATTGAGGTTGTACTTTGGGGCCCACACTTTCATTGCAGTCCATCTTATCTGTTTTCAACTATCTGAGGTTCTATATTTCAACTTAAAGATGTGGGCTGTGCAATATGACAATATTTATCATGTGACGATCGAAAAACCATTATTGCTTCGCATTATGCTCTATTTTTTATTTTCTTGTGGCACAAATCACTTTTTTTATGGCAATATTTTGCGGTTGATGTTCTTGTTCTGTGTGTTTGTGTGCGCGCGCGTGTGTGTGTGTGTGTGTGTGTGTGTGTGTGTGTGTGTGTGTGTGTGTGTGTGTGTGTTGCGTTCGCTTGCAGTGGAAGGAAATGAGCAGGTGGAGGGGAGCACGAGTAATGCTGCTGCCTGCCAATACAACACGTCTACAGAGATGAATGTGATGAAACTGTTGTTGAGGGCCCAGTGATCGACACATATAGCGCTCACATGAAAACGTATTGATCCAGCATCAAAGAGTGGCCTTGCAGAGAGCTCATTTTGCCTCATTCTGACAGCTTCCTTAGCCTCAGGGTTAACGGTCCTCACACTCCCACGTGATGAGTAAGAGATATATGTGATATTCTATCTGTTTACGAGCTTGTTTGTGTGTATATGTGGTGGCTGGGGGCTGAGGGCTGTGGTATAACTATATAATATCACTCTTAACTTTAAACACAGAAGAGAGGCTCTTCTCTGCCAAAAGGCCAACTTTATGAATTGGTTTCCAGTTCGTTCTGTGTTTTCAGGAAGTAGTTAGGCTAGAGGGCCACTCAGATATGAAACTGTGAGATGGGGTCAAAAACATTGAATGGGCACACACAGTCTATTAAACACTCAAAAAATGGTTAGGATCTTCAACAGGCTAAAGCCTCTTTCTTGAAACTTGTTTCGGACCTGGGCTTTGTGACGATATGATTACATGGACAGCAGTATTCTGACTTGACCTTATTCTGAATAAGACAATATTATATTGAATAAAATACTCCATTTAAATTCCTTTTTACATGTTACAGAGTATAGTCTGAGCATCAACATTATGTTCTACCACTTGTTTACAGTCAAGCCTCGGGCAGCTGTCATCAAGCAGTTTAAACTGACGTATGTCGATGTCGCAAAATGTTCTGAAAACTCCAATAGGAAGTTATAATGTCATGAACACATGTCTTCACAATGGGACTAAGGTCAGAATACTCTGATAAGTGCTTAATCCGCGTATGACCTCATTTGGGTTAAGCGAATCCGAAAATGCGAACCCTTCATGGCAGCTGCTTATTCAAGACTGTTGTCTTAATCAGGTTGATATTGGAATATTCGTGTCCACATAAACAAGTCTATTGAGAAGTCTGTGTTTGACATTGTAGTTGTGATCTAATCCCCTCCTGAGTTCTGTCTCGGCTTTATGTTTTTTTTTTTCTCGACAGTTCTCTCTGATGCAGCTGTGTTAGAAACTAAGCCTATTAATAAAGACTAATTATAGATTATTTATAAAATAAGAATCCTTTCTTCACATTTCCACCTGAAAACTATTTTTGTACCCAGTCGTTTCATTGTGGAGATTTGAAACCCTGGAATGCATCAGTCATCTTGAAAATAAGCCAGACTGAGAAAATCTATATTATTACAGAAATACTGTTTGGGTGTGAACTCATTCACTGGCTCTTCTGTCTGTTTTATGTTGCTTTAAAATACAACTTTACATCTTGATGGCCGAGTGAAAGCAGATACAACTCAACAACACACAGAAACATGCTGATACAAACTCATTTACATAAAAACAATTAAAACGCACAACATTATTGTGACGTTCACTGAGACGCAACTCGATAAAATATTAAATTATCAAAGCAGAGCTTCCACGTATGGCTTTAGTCTGAGCATTAAATGTTGTGTATTGACATTGTGTTATAATTCTCTGTATTGTAGCCCTGTATGCCCCGATGATAAACCCCATGCAAAAGAGTATGTTGGCTTGTCATGCACACGATGTCCATCCTTATCATGGATTCGAATATTTCATGGCTATCGTGTCAACAGACAGGGATCAAACACAAACTCCTGCTAAGGCGGATTAATGCTAAGGATCCCTTCCACGGCAATTAACAGCTGATGAGAGCAAATAGGATTGAGAAGCATATACCACAGCCTGCCGATCAGTAGGCCTCTGAGATCTGAAAGACTGAAACACAGTGGGAAGAGGTTCAAGTGTAATAGGATCAACACAGCCTGAGCAGTAAGTGATGCAGAGTAGCTTATGATACATGTCATATCCCATTCAAAGGCACATATGATTCCTACGTGTTCTATTCACGTCGATTCTGTGCTTGCTGTCAGATGTCAAACGTCACCTGTACATGTCACTGTGGTTTGACATCTACTGAACGTGTGAGAGCTGATATAAAAATCATGTAATAATGTGTAATTTTCTGGAAATGGCTGTTGATGGTGTTGCCATCATTATGTGTTGTTCCTCCTGGAATTAACTTTAAGAAACGTAAACTTTACAGATGATGAAGTCGCCACAATCCCTCAAGAAAACTGACATTTAAATGGCACATTCTGTTTTTTTTAAAGGTGAAATAACACACTCGGCTCCAAGCGGCACATTTGTTGCTTCATGCTGAAAA
Organism: Hippoglossus stenolepis; assembly: GCF_022539355.2. Lineage (NCBI taxonomy): Eukaryota > Metazoa > Chordata > Actinopteri > Pleuronectiformes > Pleuronectidae > Hippoglossus > Hippoglossus stenolepis. The sequence goes on along the minus strand of NC_061489.1, from coordinate 18,320,771 downwards.
AACTCATATGCCACGTTACATAGATTTTAATTAAAATCTTAGCCATGACATATAAATACTAATTAACTTTGAGATAGTTGACTAGAAATATTTATCTGGCTTTATAAAAGCATATTGGACAACATGGGGAGAGCAAAGTAATTTATCCATTAAATTTCCCCATAGCTACAGCACTGTAGTAATGTATAAACCACTTTAAAGTTTGCTAAAGTCACAAACGTGTGTCCTCCAGTGGCCCAGGGGAAGGAGGGGCCTCAAGTGCTCAACAGAAAACGCTCCGTGCCAACAGAGCGCTGTCGTGGTGAGTTGCATAACAGGTTGTTGATCTCAGTGTGAGACCTGCAGCTCAGAGCAAAGAGAGACGCAGAGACTGAATCCCAGCATATAAGTCAGGGACCAATCTGCTGACACACAACAAGCTGTGGACCGGCATGAGATTTGACGTTAAAGTCAACAAACTGAATGCTACGTTAAATCTGAACTCTGCTTTTGTTGGAACGAATGACATTATACTGTAAGATAGGAGCATGAGAATATGATGTGAGCGGCAGCAGTGACCTTCCCTGACCTTCTGTCCTGTCACAACCCACAGTGCACTTACTGATGTCTCGGTGAGAGGCTGACTAAGTGACATTCCTCTCCCATCCATCGCCCACAAGTTAATGTGGTGTGGACAGGTTGTCTGCTCGCTAACACCTCAGCTCTGCCAGTCAACAAAAACTTAACTGATCCTTACTTGTTTTCTCCCTTTCTATATTTCGTCCAGATTTCAGTCTGATTTGACAATTTGACTAAAACTTCGGCACAAGAGTGATTTAAAAAAAACTAGGAATGACTCAGAGAGCAAATACCTCCGCAGAGGCCTCTGCCAACCGGATCGCATCCCTCCCAGATGGACATCAAAACCACACACCCCTGCAGGTTATTAATGCACATTTACAGCCCTTCCTGTTCATCATAGGGGGGAGTGTAACAGAGGGAGAGGGGGAGGAGGAGAAGGCATGTTTACAGTTTTATAGAACAGGACTCATAGGTGGAGCAGAGAACAGGGAGGGTGACCTTAAAACGGCTTTAGTGCGAGTCTCAGGCCTGCAGAGATTTCACTGACTGTTTGTCTTAAAATCTCTCGTTAATGAACAATCAATATTTTACAGAGAAACAACAGGAAGGAGGAAACTGAGAGATTCAAGGAAGATAATGAAAACAGCCACGTTTCTACCTGCCTGTTTCCTCACAGATTCTTTTAGAATTTCTTTAAGTTCAAATGATATTAAGATGCATACTTCTAACTGATTGTGGTTAAAATATTAAAACAATAATGTTGTTGAATTTGTGTATATTTCATTTAAAAAACTGGGATCTTAAGTTATTGTAGTTCCTGTGCACTTTTATTCAGGGTTATAATTCTAGTGCATATTTTTCTAGAAATCCTGGTTCAACTTTACACATATTCTAGTATATTAGTATCTGGTATATTCATATTCTAGCCTATTTTTAATATTCATTCCTTTGTGTGTGTTCATTTGAATTTGTTCCTGTTTGCTCATGTAAAGATGTTTTCTATTATTTTTTATGGCTTATTGACTGGGAGATTATAATTTATCTTTGGTGGCAGATGAAGACGAACTCCAGGGAACAATAAAACCCTTTGATGAACCAACTAATAATCACCAATAAAACACTTCAATAAACTCTCCACACTGGCTATAGAGAAAATTGGCAAGCAATGGACCACTGCAGAATTCAAATAATAGTATAGTAGTAATTTTACATGAGGCATCACATTAATGACTTCATCTAAAGGAATGAAATAAAATCAGGTAAACACTGTGAGGCCATGGGAACAGAGACGCCCTGCCGCAGTAAAGGATCAGAAAAAGAGCAAGAGGATCAAACAATAGCCCTGCATGACGTTACTTCAGAAAGATAATTGTCTAAAAAAAACATACACTCTCAGACAAAAGGATTATGCCAGTATTATGGCTAACCCTACTGCTATATTACCAAGTCATGAACACACTTTCAATTCCAATTGACCCAAGAGTCCCAACTAGCTTGGCCTTGATGCAAGATTACATAAAGGATTCAAATCCAGGCATTCAGAGGAAGGAGATTTAGGAACAGCTAACGCCAACGCTATCTGAATCATCAAATATACGGGATTAGTGTTTGATGGCTCAGTTTCGTGATGATGCATTTTTAAGAGGGACAAATCCACGCGCGCACGCACACGCACACAGTTGGGATCCAGGCATTCATTTCGCTTTGTCCAATCCACAGTAAAATGGCTGTTAGAGGAAAGAAAAGAGAGACAGAAAATAAAGGAGAGCTGTTTTCCAGTCTCTTCTCTGAGATGACAGATTCTGAACCTAAGCGACAGAAGAGTTCATTCATTAACTTATTAATCGTGTGCTCTTTGCATGTGCTTTGTAATTCAATGCTTTTCACAAATTCTAATTAAATCTCACGACTCACACAAGCTCGTCTTTTGCCGCTAATCCTTCTTTCCTTCACTGTAACATGGAAGAATTGAAGTTAACATCTATTGAACTTCTCTCAGTCCTGGGAGAGGGATCCCTCACATGTGGCTCTCTCTGAGGTTTATAGGTTTTTGTGTTTTTTTGTTGTTGTTTTTCCTGACTTTTGTTGAGGGACAGAGGATGTTGCACATTGTTAAGCCCTATGAGACAAATTGTGATTTTTGGGATATAAAACTAAAATTTAATTGAACGATATTCTGCAGTTGTTAAAAAAACACAGGTTAAATGTGTGGAGAATTCACTTCCTGTGTCACAGAACTAAACAAACTACAACAGATGCATCGTCATTGTCACTTCTAAAAGAAAACTTTTGAGTTGTTCTCTCGCAGCTGTTCCACACCCTGAACATTTCCTACCTCAGTAGCCAAGTCATCCCAGCTGTTAACCTATCATGTGCCTGACACGCACTGTCCCAAACACACACACACACACACACACACACATACCGGAATGGTCATAAAGGGGGGTTAACAGGGACAATGAAGGGTGGTGCTGGCATACGCCTGAATAGTTGTGGTGTCCTCAGAGACAGCGATGCAGACTACAGGTCATGTCAGTCAACATGACGACGCACGGCTTCACTCTCATCTGTCAGTTCGCACACTACTGTAGCAGGATCACAACAGAGGCTTCGTCGTGGCTTCTTCAGGATCAACTATGTTCCATGTCAGTAAAAACAATCAGATTTTCTGTCACACTCCAATGTATTTTTGAATATTCTAGTACCACGCAGGAGCCGTCCATATAGGCGACTCTCTCATTTTGCCATCCTGTCCATTGTGTCCACGACCTGTCTGCACGTCCCATGAAAACAACAGGCTGTCCTGTTGGATCTGTCACTTTGAAGAGACCAAACCGGAGCGTGGGCATGTAACACTCATGTCACAGCACGACAGCAATGACCATAATATCCAATCTGCTGTTGGCAGCGAGGTCATGATCGCTGGTCATTCGATCCATGTTTCTCAGAACAGACTCGCAACATTGCATGTGTGTGATTGTGCATGTGTGTGCTTGTGTGTTTCTATGTGTGTGTCTAATGTAACAAATATCACAGTGCATATTGAAGTGTGTGTAGGCAGAATTGTCCAGGGAAGTCCATCTGCCCAATGGGCCTCAAGGCGGCAGGACACTGTGCATGCACACGTTTGCCTCAGTGTGTGTTCCTGTGTGTGTGTATAAAGTGCATACAACGATTTCAGATTTTATTGGGTCAGGATTTGCACAAGCTTGTAAATCATTATAAACAATGAACAATGACATTTCAATAGCTTAAATGTTAAATGTCAGTGGTTGTAGTGGAGTGAAAGCCCCTGCAGGCCAACAGAAGTGACCAATGACATGCAGCTTCATATTGATTTATTCTTTGCCCACCATTGCTAATTCTAAATTAACCATTTTATATCAAAGGTTAAACTGTGAGTTTCTTGTTGAGTATTTTGCAGACATGAGCTTGCACATTCTTTGGGTAACTTGTGTGTATTTGTGAACTAACCCAACTTAACCCCTGCAAAGTGTCGACTGCCCTGGTCTTATCTAAAGTGGCACTGTCTCAGACTTAATGCTAATTCACTAAAGCAAAGGCTGTCCACACACGTGCACACACAAGCCTGTACGCCACCAACTTCAGGGCACGTCTGACGTTTGGACCACAGAACATTGTGATAAATAAAGTGTGATAAATATAGAATGGCTACAAGGAGCTGCAATTCTAAGTTGAGTGCAGTTCTGGTTCTGACTCTGTCCCAGGTTGTTATATTGTGCATGTCTGTGTTTTGTTTGTGTGGTGTGTGTGTGTGTGTGTGTGTGTGTGTGTGTGTGTGTGTGTGTGTGTGTGTGTGTGTGTGTGTGTGTGTGTGTGTGTGTGTGTGTGTGTGTGTGTGTGTCTGATTGCAATTGTGTGTGTGTGTGTGGCCGTGAGCGGGTCAGCGGCCTGTCAAAACACACCCCGTCATGCCAGGGGACACTACTGTCTACACACTACTGTGTGTGTGTGGAGGGGGTAGGCTGGGCATTAGTTGATGTTACCAGCGTTTTACGACTACACAGAACCCATTACACAGTTGAGGAGTACATGGAGGGAGAGAGGTGGGGGGGGATGTAGGATTTAGCTCTACACCAGGACATGAATTATGAAGTCAGGCCATCCAGACATGTAGCTGTGTATCTTTTATAAATGCCTTACAGAGGCACTGCAAGTTTAGCTAAAGTTTCCTCCCACCGCCACTGAGTGGTACACACCGAGGGAGAGTGAATAGGGGGGTGGGGTGGGGGTATCTCAGTAGCAGAAGCTTCTGGCACCACCCGTGATAAAAACTGACAAAAAAAAAAAAGAGTTCATACCATCCTTCTTACGTAGGCACTGCACTCGACAGATTTAAAAAAACGATACACGGAGCAGAGTCATCCCCGCCCCCCACCCCCTCTGATCCTGAGTGAGGGTTTTACAAGATGCACTCTGGGTCATGGCCATAAATAGGGCAAGGGGCACCATTTCTGCGAATTTGGGATGAATGAGAAAAAACACAAGTGCTGCAAATGGCCACTCATTTACAAAAACATGTTCAGCCATTATAGCAGTAAACCTTTTAGTTTTTAAGGAGGATTCACATATGAGCGCTCCACAGAGGACTAGGTGTCAGGTGTGTATGCGTGCAGGGTTGCGTGTGTGTGCGTGTGTGTGTGTTGTCATCTATAACTCCAGGTGTATCGGCATGAAGAAAAGAGCAAGAGAGAAAACGAGAGAAAAAGTGCGCATGTGTGTCCAACGCTCCCGGCTAGGTTTACTATCTGGTGTTTACAGAGCGCCTGATCAGAGGGATTACAATTACACAGGAACTGCTTAAGACAGCTGCTTTACTCAGCATTATCAACCACCCACACTTACCGTTTGCTGACGACCGACAACACACACACACACACACACACAACAAGTGGTAAATGGAAATCTACACCCTTGCTATAATTTACGAGCACTTGCTCCGCCAACAGGTGACTAACCAGGGTGCTGGTGGTTTTATTGTCAATATTTCCCCAGAGATTACTGGCATCCAGGCTTTTCTGGCAGGCGTCCTAAAAACGCCTTATATTCCAGTCTGATGTGTCAGAAGAACAGTTCACACAGGGATGTGTTTGAGCAACCGCTTTGCAAACTTTAGACACCGATGTATTCTCAATGACAAAACTCATCAACTGGTATCTGAGGTTGAATTTCCTGTATACTTGACTAAAACTTTAAAGATTTACGGGACTTCGTGTGTAGATGACATAGGGTTTGATTTATAGTTCAGCATATGCCGTGCAATTATGTTCTTTCATTCACAGGGAGAGACAATCACTTGAGCATCTGCTTTGCAGTGGTAATGGCTTTGCCAAAGAAAGCAGCAAAACTTCCCAGAAGGTGTTTTCACAAACTACCTTTACTGGGAAACTCAGGAGCTTGTAAAGAGAAACCCGCTCAAGCTGCTCTACCACAGATCTTGTGTGGTCTTTATGCAGAATCATCCCATCTAGCTCTAATATGCATGTCAGCTACATTGTAGATATATACTTCAGGCTTCATAGCTTTTCCCTAATCCCTTTTCTCTATAAATCTATATATGCATCTAAAGTAGGTTAAAACATGCTAAAATATGTATTCTTTCTTTGGCAGCATCCGCAAAAGTTAATTTCAGTTACTATTCTGATGCCAAATGCACCAATTCAGTCTAAAATCATATGACGCATGTACTTATTCTACGTAAGACATGACAGTTTTCAGTTTCAACAGACTTGAGTCAGCTCCAGGACTGTCAAGTAAATCAAGTGCACCAATTTTTGGACTTGAACCAAAGTCCTAAACCACTGGAGAAAAGCTGGCGATATAATTTGGCACAAAACTACATCAAGTTGTTCTGACACGACAGAAGGTTGATCCTTCACACCTGGACTCAGACAGCAGTTAAAAAGCCGTAATATTACTGATATCATGTGATCGTGAATGGCAGCTATGGGGAGGGGGCAGTGTGAGGAGTGGGAAAGTACCAGTTGCTGATGATCCTCGTGTGAAAATGGTTCTGTAACTGAAAACCGCTCGTTACGCCGCCGGAGTTTTCCAGAACAGTCTCTACTGCGAGGCCTGGGGGGGAGCAGCTGGAGAGGCAGACTGAAATCCTCTGTCTCTGGTTGAGTCCAGCCTAAAAGTCTTTTTTTAAATATTGATTTTATTCAGTTATTCGCTCATTTATTGTTGAATGGGCTGCTGAACTGAATCCAGCACTTGCGTCTTCCTCCACCTGCACAGAGAGATTATTGTGTTCTTCCCTCCGTTAACGGTCTCACGGCGGTTTGGGTGTTTGTTTGTGTTTGAACAGCCACCTCTGATGAGCACGAGCCAAGGCCGCACAACACTCAACTGCTTCACCGTGTTGCAGATAATAACCATGACAACATCCACGGCTTTACAGGGAAAACAGGGGAGAGAGGCTGGTGTACGAATACCACAATGTGACAGAAATCTATCAGATGAGGCAGTTAATCTCCTGGGATGCTGGCGATTAGTTTTTTTTCGATATTTGTTTAATGAGGAACAGTTGTAACAATAACGCCTTTATTGCTTCATCAGAGTTATCAGTTGTGATGCCTGCGCCGTTGAGTCGAGGAGAGTGGGCTTCACCTGCCGTTTAGTGTCCCACTTGATTCTCGTCAGAATGAAGCCACCCATTATTCAACCAGCAGAGATAAATAAGTGTGCATGTGCATATTTATGCCCTGTCAGCGCTGGATAGTGGTGCATATTCTCGTCTATGCTGCTGCTAACTTGAATTTTGCACAGTCTGAGGAAAACAAATCCGAGACGTCGCTTCGGCGAAAAGCCCCTGAAATAAAAAGGCGTGTTTTTCGACTGCTCTCCTGCAGCAGGAGTCCTTGTCAACTACACTATGGTATGTTAAATATTTGATGGCCACGTATGTGCAGCAAAGAGCTATTTGCAGCAAGCAATGCTGGCTTTGATTCAATCACTGGCAAGTGCATTTGTGCTGAGGCGTATGTGCAACAGATAAGAGAATATTAGTGTGTTGTTTTTAGAATAAAGAAAAAGTCTGGCTTTTTCAGTGCTCTAAAAGCAATGCACTTTTATTTAAACTGAAGAAACTGATGTAATGCACCTGTGCAGCCAATGAATGTGCGTCTGTGTATCAGTGCTCCTCAGTTTTGTCAATTTGTAGATGTCCTGCCCTTTTGTTTTAACACAAAGCCGAGCAGCACACTGGAAGCAAAGGACACATTACTGCACTAGAAAATGGCATCGACGAGAGAGATTCTTGATACAGCATCCATTTCTTCATGTTATTACCGTTGTATTGCCAGAGGGCCAGATGTCCCATTCAGCTGAGATGAAGAGATACTAAGAATAAACCCAATATCCTCCGTGCCTCATAACATTACAGCATGCAAATCTATCAGGAGTGCAGCATTAGAAATCATGCGGCATGACTCACATCACATGGTGATCAATAGCAATGTTTCTCGTCCTGAACCGGAGCCAGAATCTGACCTCTGCATGACACCAGAACATTATGACGATAAGTCAATATCCGCTCTCGGTCAATTAGTCTCAATGGCAATTTGAATTTGAATTATGGATTATGCTGTTTGATGCGTATGAAAGTTCATCTTAACCTCAATATACAAAGTAAATGACGTAGTGTACATCCAAGTGATTTTCTATACTAAGAGAAATTTGAACTTCATCTTCTGTGTTGTAGTTGCATTTTGATAACTATAAAAAAAAGTGGCAGTGGCAAAAGGACAGAAGGATTTGTGATTTGTAATTTGGTGTTGTACCATGTTTCTATTAGTGTTGCAACCATACTAACTACAATTTCCAATAATCTCTTTAGTGTTTAAAGCCTAAATGTTAAATATTTGGGTTTTCAAATGTCAGAACAAGTGCTATTTTTGGTCTTATATCATAAATTAAAGTGTTGCCCACACTAAAAAACCTTTAACTTTTTGCTTGTTCCAAAGACCAAAGAATTAATCAAATAATCTAGAAAAACTCAGATTAATCAATAATAAAAATAATCAGTATTTCAAGTGCTTATTTCCAAAGGTAAGAGGATTCACAAGAAACAGGTATTTAAAAATGGTTGTATAATTGAACCATGAGATATCCTTACTTTTAGTCCCCGTTGCAAGTCAAGCTCCCAAAACTCTGTCTCTTACTATTCCCATCATGCAGCTGGACACTGTCTGTCTCCTTGATATCCGCTTCTGTCCACCCCCACACCTCCAGTGTGTAAAAGCCTTTCTGTGTGAGTATAGCCTGAGTCACGCTCTTCGTTACAGACCTGTGTAAAATCAGTGGCGTGGCCCTTTATCTAATGTCTTGGTCACAGCCCACCAGTGTTCCAAATAAGATTTTTGATTGTACAACTAATGATGGAGTTTGTGTCCCACTTTCACATCACAGGTGTGTGTTTGTGTGTGTGTGTGTGTGTGTGTGTGTGTGTGTGTGTGTGTGTGTGTGTGTGTGTGTGTGTGTGTGTGTGTGTGTGTGTGTGTGTGTGTGTGTGTGTGTGCAATCTGGGCTCATGGATCCATTTAAGTGTTTGAGCTGGAGGAGGTTGTGTTTCTGCTGCTTTACACCACGGCCCTTTTTAATATCACAGCTGTAGAAATTAGAAAAAGATGAACATGCTACCACAGGCAACATGAAGAAGCTCACAAATGTATAACATCATCGCAGACTTTAAAACTACTGTTCTCTCCACACTCGATCAGGTTTAAATCTAATGCAGGCTGGATTAGCCTTTGTCCTTCACATGACCCAAGCACAAACACTCCATCATGGCTCGAAGCCATAATATCCAGAGGGAGCGTAGTAAAGCACATAAAGCACCTCTGGTCCGGTGCAATTCCCTTAACTGAACTTTTCCAGCATAACTTTGATTAGCAGGGTATGTCAAAAAGCCATCGGGGTCAAGTTCGCATTCCACACAATGGGCTTTTTTGTTTGCTTCACATTCTGTTCAGTTTGCACTGTCAATCACTGTGGTTTTCACTCAGAAAGTGAAAAAATAAGGTAAAATGGAGATGAAAAAAGATTACTATTGTGTGAAATAACAGGGTGGGCTTAACAGCAAGGTTTAATAATGTAGCTTAGCAAAACTAATCAACAAAGCGAGCAGCCGCGGTTTTCCAATGACCTTTGCTGTTACTGGCCGGGCAGTTTGTCCACAGGGGACTGTGGGTAAAGAAGCAGAGATGAAGGGAGGTGTCTTTCAGGATTGCATCGTTCTATGAAGGACAAAGCAGACGCGTATACACAAAGACAAGGAGACCTATAGGAGTGAAGACACATACAGAGAGATAAAAAAAAGACAGCAGATCGCTGGCTTGTAGAAAAAAGCTTTTCGCAATTTCGCAGTCCAATACCAAATTCAGATTTTGTTTTTATTTTAAATATTTCTTCAAAACAAATATTATTTGGCAGTAAAGACGACTATATTTAGCCAAGTGATGCTATTTAACACCAATGACCTAATTCCTTTTTGTTGTAGAACCCACTTTTTTCAATCACCCCACCTGTCACTCCCCGGCACCTCAGGGGTCACCTTCAAAAGAAAAGCACCACAGCCAGAGGATGAGGCAAATACTCCAGGGGCAAAGAGCAGCACATCACTCCGTCCGTCATCTTTCATCTCATCCGCAGCGTGCCCTCTGACCCGTTCTGTGCTCTGCCCCCTGACCGTTGCCATAAACAGCAGTAATGACACCACGTTGGGGTGAAACTGGGAACATGGCACTCCAAGGCTGAGCGCACGATGATGACAGCTTAGCGACCGTCAATGCCTTAAATAAATCTGGTCCTTCAACACAAAAACTGACCCAGAGCTTGGGTTTGATGACGAAAGCGGATGGTGCACTTTATCGTTTGGCACCAAGAGTGCAACAAGGTGGTGTTTAGTTTTTCTTACTCCCCCTGCACAGCCTCTTTGCCCCATGTTAAGTCCCACGGTTAGAGCACGGTGAGGTGTCGACTGCCAAGTATTTCTTCTGATACATATGGACAGTCATTAGATTCCTTTATGGGTTCCAGCTGAGAACACTGCCAATTGTGTTTAAGAGGGCATCTGGCCAAGCTAGAAATTACTCTGCTGTGAATTAAACCTCTGCCAGAGGTGAGAGGTTTCTCCGCTGAGCCCCTGAGGCCTTTTACAATTTGACTGGAGGATTTTTCTTTCATTTTTTTAAAACTATATTTCATTTAAGGTAGGAGAAAATGTTTTTGAGATTATGTACAAACAGCTTCCTCAAGTTTCTCAGCGATCAACACCAGTGAGTCGAGACGCCGAGATTATGTTTCAAATGTCACAGAATTGAAAAAACGTCTTCACTGAACGAAATTAACACCAGTTTATTCTAAATTAAAATGTCAGAGGTTAAGTGTTCACTAAATTATGAGGGGAAAATGTCTCATATGCTCATTCAAGGCTTTTTCTCAAGAAAAACTGAGAGTGTCAGCTAATATCTTCTCTAATCAACCCAAACATGTCTTCTTTGAAATTATCTGGAGAATTATTTCCTCCCTCTCCCTTTTCCATGAGTGGATCAAGAGCAGAGTCTGACTGTATATGGGTCATTAGGACATGAAGATTATTCAAATGGTAAATTCGCAAAATAACCTGTCCAACTGTGGCAGGTTAATGTTGGACATCATGTTATCCTGAAAATCCTCTCAGCAGCAGCCTGAACATCACATACACTAAGACAGGTGAGAGAAAAAGAAAAAAGATCAGGATTGTTTCCAAATCAATTTAATTAAAGAAGGACACAGCTACAGAATCTCAGGTGGGATTCCAAAATCTCTCGCAGCAGATACAAACAATTCATTTAACATAATGGAAGATATCTGTTTCAAACCAGTGAGACAAAAAGCATGATACAAAACCAGTTTCAGGCAATTACAGCAGCAGACACATATTCAAATTCAATACTTTTTAAACCCTTTGAACGTAGCTGTTCCCGTCTTTACACACTGTGTGATTTGAATTTGTCAAATAAAGAACAAAAGAGGGGGAAAAAAGACAATACAGTATTTCGGAGGATTATATTTCTATTCAAATGGGACTTTCCAGAAATAGCTTGTTGTCAGCTCCATCCAGTTTAAGCTCTCGCTGATGAATAATTCAGTGAGAAATTTACAGGTGAAAATCAGCTCATCTACATATCCAGTGCTGCCTCAGCCGCGGCAACCATGCTAAGAAACAACACACACCATACTCAGTCCTGCACATCCAACTATACATGGCATCATACATGTGCTACATCGCATGTGCTGGTGGCACACAGACAGTGTGGTCCACTTCATGCAACTCCCCCCTTTACTCACACACATGCTGTGTGTTACCCAACCTATAGGTGAGCCTATAGCCTACATTGTGACCTAGATGGGAGAAAGAAGGACAGGAAGGAGACTTAAACACTTTTCTCTGTCTGCTGTCGAAGTAGAAGTGCACATCCATATTTCTCTGACATGCTTCGCCACTTAGTGAGGCCTTGTTGGTTTGTTTTTGTGTGTGTGTGTGTGTGTGTGTGTGTGTGTGTGTGTGTGTGTGTGTGTGTGTGTGTGAGAGAGGGAGACGCGTTAATCCTATCTCACCTCCCAGCAGCTCTACAACCTCCTCAGCAGCCACTCTAGGCTCAGAGAATTCTTGTTATAGTCAATTTACCAACAGGTGAGTCTCAACAGAAGGCTTTGTGGGAAATTGCCTGGTGCATTCAAGCCTTTATGAAAATGAGGCTGCGCAGTGCAGGTTTGTGAGCAGAGGGGATGAGAAGTGCCACATCGGGCAAATGCTCAGTGTCTCTGGAAGAACTTTTGCTTTGCAAGGTTAAATCGACCAGTTTTGAGCTTAAGTGGGACTGAGTAACTGGGCTAGTCCGATTTCGTCTAATCTGGGCCGGGTTGTTCTGGGCCTGTCTGTTGACTGTCCCCTGCTCAGCTCTGCCAGTTTGGACCCAGAGGGCCTGTTATTTTGGGAGCTCAGCTGAGAAGAGATGACAACATCACGGGCTGCTTAAGCTGCTTACATTTCCTCAAGCACTCCCATTGCACCCTGGGATCGACGCCCTTGTGTTGCTCCTGTCACTGTTGCTCCACACGCATCTACTGCGTGTGAACAGCCATTGTGTTGGTGTTTGTACGTGCCACGCATTGGAAATCTGATCTGCGCAAGATGCTATTTAGAAAATACACGTCCTGACAGCATGTGATTGCCTGATAAAGGTGCACAGATCACACTGCAAAATGTCAATGACACTTGAAGATGAGAAGGGTGGGAAGGGGTGTGTGTGTGTGTGTGTGTGTGTGTGTGTGTGTGTGTGTGTGTGTGTGTGTGTGTGTGTGTGTGTGTGTGTGTGTGTGTGTGTGTGTATGCCATTTAATGCCATGGGAAATACTATTTGTAAATAGAAAAATTGACACAAGGGAAACAGTACTCAACCACACTACATGTAGCAATTGTAAAAGCTCTCCCTAACCTTGGAATAGGCAGTGTCACTGATGTTTTCATCAAATGACAATGAAACTTTGCAGATTCAATTTCATTCATGTGTAAAAGTGCTCTACCCACTTTTTGGAAAAAACATTTTAGTTGTTTCCACAGTTTGCCGTATGCTGTGCAGAGTGGAGGCAGAGGAGATCAGCAGGGTTCACGGGGTGAACTGTCAGCATAGCCCTGCTCGATTATGTGAGCTGATACTTTAACAGCAGGCTTAATGCGTGCATGACGGGTGCACTCCTCTCCAGTTATTACTGCTCACCCTGCACTCGAGTAGCCAGACCCCCGACGCAAACGGCACAGACAGTGCCCACAGTAAAACTTCTGGCCCGGGTTATTACAGGCTCGTTGACTGGCAGAGCAACATCAAATTTGACAACGTGAAATCTAAGTGTCGTCGGGGGAGGAAGAGGAGGAGCCGAGGGGGATGTGTTTTTCTGAGAGTAAAGTGGGGGGGAAGTAACAGAAGGAAAAGTAGACTGGCAGAATGATTTAGACCCTTTAGACCCTTTCTAAAAAGGGAGGACTAATGTTCTGCTAGAAGTCGTATGGAGCGATGAGAGCGTGGTGTGCTGAGAAAGAAATGATGGGGACAGAAAGTCGGTAAAGTTTTCTTAGGGTTGTAGATTTTATGTTATTATCAAGGCATTTAGAAAGAAATATCTATGGAGAGGGTTAAATTAGTGATAATAATCTATCTGTCAATAGACTCTCATTGGAAAACACTTCAATGATGCATTAACCTCTAACTTCTGATTCTCATTCGCTGATACAGTGCAAGTTTGTTGGAGTTGTACTAAACGTGTGTAACCCTCAATCACTTTAATGCCGCAAACATAGATATGTTCCTTTTCTTTGGCACTCACTGGACGACACAAAGGTTAAATATGAGGTGAGGCAGACGGCGTGAGATCAGTTGCAGGTTGCATCTGTACAGGCATTCATCAGCGTTCAGACTGCTGCTGGCTCAGACAGCATCCTACAGCCGAGCTTCACAGTGAGAGAGACGGAGAGAAGCAAGAGGCAGAGAGAAACCCTCCAGCCTGAGGACTCACAAGACCACATGCACGGGCCTCAGCCATGCAAACTCTGCTCATACATACAGTACATTAGTAAAGCAGCAATACTGTATTAAGCACTGTGATAAGTGAGTGGGTGCTACTCTGCATTTTGACTTGTAGTAAAAACTCCTACAGCTTGATCTGTTTACAGTCATCTCAGGTTCAGTGATCATTTTTAGCACATTCAAGACAGGAAACCTTGTCTTCAAGAATAAAGTTAAAGGTGTAATATTCTGTGCAGTGCGAAATATGTTATAAACATTTTATATTTTATAAATGATTTGAAATATTTGAAATGAGCGCGAGCATATCCTGCCATCCTGTTTTACCAGACGGAATCTGTAGTAATCTGAGCGATGAAGCTGCGCCTCAGTGAGAACTGAGATGAGCGTGTGTAGATTATTCTGCGTGTTACCACCGGCTGTGACTTCATTCACGCTACGATCGTCACGCCACACCACACGCATCCATCTGCATGCAAATGTACATGAATATCCTCAAGAGCAAATGTGCTTCCGGACTAAATCAGACAAGCACGCGCTCGCACTTTGTTTCTAGTAACGTCTCCAGAATGAACTCAAATTACCTGACTGCTCTCCTTCCTTGTTGTGTATAAGGTGACATGCAGGAGCACTGGGCCCTTCAGCAGCCCAGCACACACACACAGCAGACGGAAAACCCATTAGGTCTACACCAGCTCACACAACCCCTGCCCCCTGAGGGCTTGCTTTTTACACAGTCTGAGGTATGGGTTCAAATACTGATCCTTTAAAATAAAAGCTGGGATTTCACTTGACACTGCGGTTAGAACCTGACTCCACACTTTTGAACAGCGGGGATAAGCCACCGAATAGCTGACAAGCGTCTTTCTGCTCTTCCTTCCACTTCTTGTCATATTAAACATCCCCAACACAGTAAACCACAAACACTCATGCTAACAATTTATATGCTAATAACAAAAGCTGGAGGAAAAAATGGCAGACAGGCCATGTTGGACCCTAACCTACACATTCTGATGAATTCCAACCACCAAGCATATTTTACACTGACATGTTATAGTAGAATAATTGAAGCTTCTACCAGATCTTTAACCTTCTACTGCCAATTTGATGTTGGTGCTTCAAAACATTTCTTCAACTAAAACATGCTCATGTTCATTAAAACAATGATTCTAAGTAGACTTTGAAAGGTTATAACAAAACTTCATGAGAGGAAAGGATATGAGCCGAGAAAGAACCTATAAGATTTTGGGTTGGATTCAGGTAAATGGGAGGATCCGATTTTTTTTTATTATTGTGGGTTTTTGATATTTTCCCAGATTTCCAGGGGAATAATTGATGCATCTTTATTACAATAATTTGATGGCTTCTGATTAACATGAATCCACATTGGCCACAGTCCCAGTTCATGAAGAAGTAAACCAAGTAAAAACTAACTTTTTAAGGGCACTTTTCCGAGAGCATGAGAGTTTGATCTTCAAAAGAAAGACCGGGAGTGGAGAACCACTTATACGATTATACTCATATTTCTATAAACCTACTGAATAAGATTCAAGTGTGCAACAGCGTAACTCCGTTTCTCCTCAGACATCAGTGCTTTTCAATCGAAAGAAGCCTGCGCTGTCTACAACCTCCACAGGAACCTGCAGAGCACCCACACGAGTGCCTGTTAACAAGCCCAAGCTGGCGTGATGCGGTGTGACGTGCCTCAGAGAAAATCTGCCACCGTCGGGTCATTTTTCTTTCATTTTTCTGCTTTCATCCCCCCTTCAATCAGCAGGCAGGGTGCCGTGACACAACCACTCATTAGTAAGCAGCAGTGGGCAGGCGGAGATCGCTTTGCAAAGACAAACAACTTAATTAGTGGCAGCACAGTTTTAATAAGTTCTGCTGAAAATAGTTTGGAAAAGCGAGAGAGAGAAACATAACATCACCGGCGCTGTAATTATGTCTGGGCTGGATATGGACTTCACGTTTGAAGGGGGAGGCACCGTTATTGTGGCTGTCGTTTGCTGAAGCTTTCACTGTGTTGTAGTTATTTTCCTGGATGTGGTGTCAACAAGCCAACAAGTGATTAATATATGACATTTAATTGAGCATGTGCAGTACACACACACACACACACACACACACACACACACACACCTCATATGTAAGTTGATCCTCTGAGCAATTATTTGCTTTACATTGTTAATTTGAGGAACTCTGTAGATTTGTGCACCTGTTATAACAATCAATATCTTCTTTGTGTGTGTGTGTGTGTCTGTGTGTACCTTTGTGTCTGTGTTTGTGTAAGAGATGATTGAATAAAATCACTTCTGTTCTTCTGCACAACTGCAGGAGGACATCCATCAAATCCACCATGAGCTGGACCTATTAACCTGTTTTTATCGGTCCACCGTCCCCTCACTGCGCAGTGGACTGTCAGTTCTACACAGGGCGAGTTTGCACTGCATCTATCATTCAATTATTGCTCTTAATCTGCTTGTAATTAGCTCCTGATTATTAAGGTAATTAAGTAACAGCAGACTGGGACCGGGCATTAACGCAGTGTACTGGAGGGAATTCATCTGAGAACAGTAAACTCAGAAGAGAAAGAAAGCTTGATAAAGATACGATATAAGATTATAGACTATTTCAAGAGCAACATAAATAAGCATTTAAAAAATCCATACGCTCTGCTATTGCAACTACTATAGAGCTCTCACGAGGAGATCTTTAGCTACAGACTGATGTCAGTTTATAAGCTGAGTATACTCAAGCTTTATCACATCTATACTAAGAACACAATGAACTTTAAATACCTGGCATAATTTCTGAAGTTTTCATCTGCTTGTAAAGTAACTTGGTGCCATTAAATTTAATGAAAAGCTGCTGAAAGTGGCCTGTCGCAGCGATTAGTTTGATTCCAGCGTGGGTCAGGTCACTTGCTGCAGCACGGGTAGTGGTTATCACAGAGTAGGCAGCTTGGTTAGCCTGCAGGGTAGAGGGACCTCTTCCATATGTGTATGTGTGTGTGTGCGTTTGTGTGTGTATACACTGTATGATGCCACAGCCAAGACAGGATGGAGACCCAGAGCCAAAGACAAGAGACCGGTAGACCAAGTCACAAAGAGACCGAACAGCCATCTGTCCCTCGGAGCTTTGCAACAGAGTGCTGAGCAGCCACCCACACAAACGCATGCGCACACGTTCGTACTTTACACAATTTAGCTGATGGATAACTGTGCATTTGTAGAGTAGCATATTATGAGCACCATGCTTAAGCACTGAATCCCCCAGAGTCTGTGCCTGCACTGCGTCCTATGTCCTATGAGCATTGCCCGCAATCCCAGAATGAATGAAAACAATTGAATGGATCCATTTTGCAATCTAAAATCAATGCTCATATATTTGTCTTCATACTCGGCAACCCGCCAAGCGTCTGCTATGTATGATGTACGACAGCCATTTTCATCGACACCAAAAAACAGATGCTCACTGTTATGAGAGGGTAGAGGGTGGAATTGTTATGGAAATAGCAATTGTTCATGTTTTTCTTTCTTCTCTGCAAGATTAAACGCAAAAACAAAGAATATATATAACGCAGTGAACAAAGTTTAACAACCCCATAAGAACAACATTTTCTTTTTAGCTTTCCTATGTCTTACGGCAAGGGAGAAATGCAAGTGTTTTTCAAATATATATATGGGTGTGATGACTGATTTCACAGCCAGTGTGAGGACGGCCTCCACACAGTGTTAACAACACATTCTGTTCATCCGACCAAAATACCCACAGGATCCAAATACAGTTTCGTAGCAGACACACTAGCTTACACATTATGCAAAATGAACCCATAAAACAGCTGCAGCAGCATGAATGTATGGAGGTAATGTTTTACCTCTATATTTTTAACTGTTTTTTTGCACATGAAGGAAAATACGATACCGTAATTATGTGGAGATGTGAGTTCACGTGAGTGTCTACAGATGTTCACATTCCATAAAGTATTCATGCACCAGTGTGAATGTGTCACAATTTAAGTGCATGAAACCAGATGTGGGTAGATTAGACAGACTTCGCTGCAGCCGAGCAGACAGTGCAGCATCTCTCCTGCTATGTTGTGGTCGGTGAAGGTTCAACTCCATCGTAGAAGAAAGGAAAGTAAGAAGGAGCATGGAAGATGTTTTGGGAGAAGAGAGAGCGGGAACATACAGGACGCAAACACTTCTTTACTTCCTTGGGCGGACAAGTTTGAATTGGAGTTCAGTCGTTTGCAGAGATACAAATAATTGACTGTAAATAAAGATGGATGATGCTTCGCTACTTCCTCCCACTATGAAGAAAATACCCTGGATACGAACCCTGCCGTCTTACACAATATGTGTTAGTCTCAGGTGTCAGTTATGATGTTTCACCTCATTTTATATCATCAAATAACTTATTAAAACCAAAATTAATACTTGAATATTAATCAGTGTGATTAAAAACTGCCTAAAATGACAGAAAAAAAACATCTCGAAGAAATGTGTATTTCTCGAGCACTGATTTTTTTCATTTGGTCCATGTCCCATTCACTAACATGGAGGAGGTTGGGCTTACGACTTATGCGGCAGCCAGCCACCAGGTGGCGACCAAGATGCTTTGGCCTTGATGTCGTCCATCTTTTTATGCAGTCTATGATACAAACACGCATTTTTGATCAAACTTTCATCTTTTCAAAATAATTAAGAAGTCGTAAAACACGTCCGGAAAAAAAGCCTATCACAGTTTTCCAAATCCAGGGCCAGAAAAATTTGGACGGACTTATCGTACACATTCTCATATCCATAAATACATTATGGTAAATTCATATAGACAATCACAGTACGCAAACACAACAGAAAAAACAAATCTGGGCTCTGAACAAACACCAGATGCCTCCCGCTCTGAATTACCAAGTGAAGCCAATTTCAGAGAGAGCCCTGCAAAATCCTGAGATAACACTGGCAGACCAGCCTGAAAACACATGGGCACACATGCACATACAGACAATTATACACGGATCATCATGTGAACACAGGAGCCGTCTCAGACTCCACTGCAGTGAATCTCCTTCCCTGTCAGATACGCTCTGAAGGTTGCTGCGATACAAAGGTCTTTGTGCTATGAATAGTGCAGCGAAGTCTTTAAAAGAAGAGGTTTAAAGACCGTCTGTTGAGTAAGAGCGGGGAGAACAACTGGCCGCATGATCGCCCAGCGAACCAAACACAGGCACATGGCACAAGCTTCTCATGACTGTTTTAGGCAGCGTTTTATTTAGACCTGCTGTACATGTCCGCAAAAATCGTGTCTGGTTTGCCTGTGACATAAGAAGAACTGATTGTCCGGGTCAGACACTGTTCACAACAACAGGAACATTTCTGGACCATTATAGCAGTAATGATGGGATCTCACATGGGCTCACGCTTAAATTCTCCAGAACTGGCAGGAACATTTTCGGATACGCAAATAGTCCCTCGGGACGTTTCCACGAAAATCCTGAGTTCATTGCGCGTCTGAAAGCAGCTTAAAATAGAAACAAAATGCCTGTAATTAGTATTGAAGGTACAAGTCAAGGAGCCGTGGAAGGTGAAGGAAGTGAAGCAGTTCTACAATGTCCCTGTCCTAATTTCCCGCTGTAACCTTTAAGCAAAGCTGAAGCGTTTAGTCATTATTGCATGTAACCTTTTCATGTCGCCTACAGCACTGCTCATCTCCTTTATGGAAGCCACTTCTGCTGTTATGGATGACTGTTAGATCACCGACTACCATCTCCCTCTCTCTCACTCCCTCCTTCTCTTTGTCCCTTTGCTTTCCTGCCATCTTTTTTCTCTCACTCCCTCCCTCTCTTTGTCCCTTCCTGCCATCTTTTTCTTTTCTCTGCCTCCCTCCCTCTCTACTGCAGTGTAGGCAGAGACTTGTCTCTTCTGATTACACTGAAAATGATGTGATCATTCACCACGGAGAATCTCTGATGACATCTGACAAAACAAAAAGAAAAGTTTGTCAGGTCGGAAACTGAATCACACTGTGGTGTAGCGAAAGGTCTATACTGACTGGGAGGCACCAACGTATATGTTTTCAACCATTTTTAACGTAAAATGTCTGACAATTTGCAGCGGGTGAAGGGTTTCACATGCATATAAGACGCCAGCAATGGTCTCAGCTTGGAAAGACGATGACATTCAAGAGCTTTTGATGATTAAGGTCAAACAACACGTGATTTTCTCAGCGGAATTTCAATACGTTAGGTCCTGCCCCCCGGGTGCTGTATCTTCATACCACCCCTCACCTGAATGCTGCATTTTCCTATTGTCTTGAACACGTCTGACATGGAAAATCTCCTGCTGCGTTCTTCATATGTGAAACGCCTGGAAAATGATCGGAAGCAATTTTCCTGAAAGTTTTCATGTCTGAAAGCGGTTTACGTGTTAACCAACCGAGAGGATCTCATAAAATGCAGAACCCACAGAATAACACAACGCACCACAGTAAAGTTGTAAGACCTCGTAAACAACTGTGCACCAAAACACGCCAACTCTCAACCACAAATATCTCTGTGTAATGTTAACACCAATTGTTCAGAATTCCCACCCACACATACAATCACACCACACACACAACTCCAACCCTTCTGCCAACACCACCCCAGAGGACCACTCGTTTACTGCTGCCTTGCCACCCTTTATTTTCTAATCAAGTGTGTTTCTCCACTCGCTCTGTCCCCTGGGCTTAGAGCGTATGTTTATGTGTGTGCGCATGTGACAGTGCATGTGACTGCAGCTCCCAGCACATCAAGAGCGTAATGCTAGGAAGGCACCTTGGTGTCCACCCCCCATGAATGACGACTCCCATGCTTACTGAGGCTTTGTTGCCGTGGCAGCGTCTCATTATGTAAATGATGTCTCCCTGATGAGAAGGAGGCAGGCGCAGCCGTGATGTTCACTGCTCCAGACTGTGTAAAATTGGCTTCAGGGACCAGTGAAGGACCGCTGCTATATTTAGCATCATCTTCTTAACAATGTTTTTGTCGCCCATTCTTACTCACATGCTGAAAACAGAAGTCCTCCTCACATTTAAGTCGCTTCATCGTTTTTCACACAGCAAGTGCTGAAATGTTACCGAAAATAACACACAAACGCAGGCAAAAGCTCGCTCCCACATTTCATGTGAGAGTTTTGACATCTACTACTTCGGGGTTTGACACACAGTGATTTTAACCGTCCACCAATTCATCTGAATTTCTTTTATCTTCTCCCTTTTTAATATTTCACTTCTAATGTATTACCCTTCCATTCTCTGTTCTCATCAGTGCAGAATAAATGAGTTTTCTCTGAGGAATGGTACTAATGGCTTTCTGCTATATGTCATCTATCATACTCCAGCTCAAGAGAAGCCAATACTAAGTGCCCCGGTCACTCTAGACATTAAACGTGGCCTAAAGACATGGATCCATACAGTACATATATATTACTGTAAAGTAGCCGTGTTAGGAAGAATAGTCTTTCAGCTGTCTCTGAAGATGTCCATGTGATTGTGTCCATTGTCATTAGACACGTAATACACACTAACATTTGAGCCATGTTAAGCTCGAGCAAACACTCACTCTTGGCTGCATCCTCAGTCTTCACATTACAGATTGTGTCCGTATCTCCGATCTAATGTAAACTGCTATTTTGAGTGAGTGACCCAGAGATCAATATGGTCAATAGTATTAACCTCCAGAGTGCACAGTATCCTGGTGAAGGTAAGGGGGTCAGTCAAGGTCTTAATTAATGAGCCGCAACTGAAACTGTTTACCATTCCTAAACACGTACAGTTTTTGCCATATAGCAACTATGCATCCTCTCGTACACCCAACACCCAGCTGGCTAAATAGCAATGCCATTTTATATCACTTTCATGTGCACAGGCAACAACAATTTGTTTAATGTTGCTGCAAAAGTTCCCTGCATCTGTTTTACAGTTAGATATTCATGAAAATACAAATATCCACTTTCTTCCACTTATCCTAGATTGCGTTATGCAGGCAGCAGGCTAATGGGGATGTTCCAGATATCCTTCTCCCCAGCCACACTTTGCAGCTCTTCCTGAGGGATCCCAAAGCGTTCCCAGTCCAGATGGGACATGTAGTCCCTCCAGCAAGTTCTGGGTCTACGCCTGGGTCTCCTCCCAGTTGGGCATGTCCGGTAAACCTCCAAAGGAAGGCACCCAGGAGGCATCCAGATTACATGCCCGAACCACCTCAACTCACTCCTTTCAACATGAAGGAGCAGATGTTTGGATGTTACGCTTTGGAAAGAATTGTGTTCCTGGTAAATTATTCCACAGCCTCCAAGTGCTTCACCTACTGAGGCTGTGTTGGACACGAGAGACACTCTGGAGAAGGAATACCAAGATTTAAAAAACATTGGGTTTCCTTCTATGGATGATGAAGTGGCCTGTTTGATGATGAAACCTGTTTCCTCATGAAATCCTTCTGCCTCCAATTCCTCAACCTGCTGACAGTGTGTTGGGCATTGTACACACTGATGAGGAGAAGTACCCAGATTAGAAAAACATCAGGTCCCCTTCTCTGGACGACCAAGCTGATCAAAAGCATCCTGCAGCCTCAGGATATTCCGCTGCTACCAGACCCCCCACCTGCTGATGCTGCACATCATGTTAAATGCATCTATGAGAAGTTCCCAGATTTAATAATCACTGGGTTTCCTTCTCGGCAGGATGAACTGGCCTGTTTGTTGACCCAGCATCTCAGTGTAATGGCATGTGAGGTTCCAATGCCTCCAACAACCCCCCATCTGCTGATGCTCCACAATATTATAAGATATATACCGATGAGAAGCATTCAGAATTCCCGTTCCGTATGGTTTCCTACCCTTGATGATGAAGTGCGAGATTTGATGTCTATCAGCCGACTGGCAGATATTTACACCTGTATAAATACCTCAATTTATCTATTACTGCTTTTCCATCACTGGGTGAATACACAAGTTTAATTTGGTTGTTTTCTGTACATGTCTTTGCAAAGATATTTGTGAATACATAATTTTAATCAACATTTTAAAACATAGTCTATTGTTTTATGGTGAAAGAATGAATGCTTATAAAAAAAACTAAACTTGCAGACATAAACTAGGCAGCCATTAAAAGATCTACTTGAGGTGATATATCGAGGCCAGAGTAAACTGTGACAGACCAACCCAGAAGAGGGTCGTTGTCTCAATCATGGCTCATCATGGTAAAGTTGTTCTATTACTACATTGCTAATGTCAGCATTATATTCATCATCCCTTTACTTGGTCAGAGTTGTTTGTTAGAAAGCAATGACAACGTGAACTCTTGGTTTGCTTCCATTTCTATCCCATCATCACATCGACTGAAGTTAGCATGCTAACCAGCTAGCCCAGGCGGCCCATCTCGCAGCCCCTCCTACAGCAAGTCCCAGTAGTAGTGACCGGTTTGCGTAGGAGAAGAAGTGCAGAATGGTTATAATCTGTTACTCCATAACCTCAAGTCTTGTAAACGCAACAACGGGTGAAGGTCTTGACAAGCGGCTCTCAACACCAATTGCTCCAAGTTAGAAACCATCATGGAGCAAAGAAAACTTACACATGGCAATTTTTATGTGATGAAACCAAGCAGGGTTTTAACCACTGCCACAGACCCAGCCCTTTTCTGGTATTTACGGAACATGATATAGTCTGGTCTGCCAACAATATGTCCACGCTTCTTACAGCGGAAGCAATGTTGCACTTCCAGATTTAGGCTTAACAGTGGAGCTCAGGGGCAGAATTAGAAACTCTCTGAGCAGGGCCTCCGAGATGAGTCTGTGAGTTCAGGCAGATGGTTGCCTACAAAAGCAAACTTGTGGGTCACCACAAATTAGTCAGATAACCCTGCTTAGAAACGTTTTACTCATGAAAAAAGTTAGCAACACCTGGTATACAGCTTTTCTGGGAGACGTTTAAGCTGATCAAGAATCTTCACCCTTTAAAATGAGCACTGTCATTTGAACAAACTCTGCTTTTTTTCTGTCTCTTGAACATCTTAAGTGAGGTTGCCAGATTCCTTCAGTAGATATTTTCATAATCTTAGTCGGTCCTTTTACTTATTGAGTATGTGTTGTATAATGTAGCAGTATTCCTACTTGAGTACAGCTTTTGGATATGCTACCTACATCTGCTGAACAAACAAAACCCCAAATAGCACTAACGTCACAAGAAAATGTGACCTCTAAATAACTCAGTGGTTTGCTAGCCACCAAATCATCCACACAAATATTAACCCGAACAAAAGAAAAATCAAGCAGCAAAACAAAGTGCACACACCACAAAATTACAAAATTTAATTACAAAGCTGCAACAGTGGCTCAAACGCTTCCTGATATGGTGCAAAAGGAGTTTGCATCTCAGCTCTCCTTTAATGTTTCCCCATATTATTTTGTGCGGTGTCAAAATTTTGCTTTATATAATACCCATGAAGACAGGAGTTGGACAGTTTCTCTTTTTATCTGCAACACAATCAAAATACGAATTCAGTTTACAGCTAACAGCAGCACTTTAGAGACACGCCACACTCGTACAATGTCATTAAACATTATACGTTAAATAACCTTGAATTCTTTGTGAAACCTGCTCTGCTCGCTCCCCACTGTCCCCATGGATATCATGATTCACGATGTTGTGCCCAGTGTTCAGGGTTTTAGAGAAGCTCAGGGCGTTTTTAGACATTTGGACCTAGAGACAAACAAAGAATGGATCTGGTGTCATAAAGCCTTTGCCTGTCTCTTAAAAATGCCTGAGCCCTGAGCTGCAGAATTGATGAAGAGGAAGATGGATGTAATCCTGTTAATTATTCTCTGCATGTGTGCAGAGGAGATGCTGGTCTGCTGTGTTGGTTTCGTCCTGGTGAATCATCACGACTGAGACCACAGCTCAAAGCTAAGAAACTGCCAATCTGCATTCTCGTCAAAAAGGAGGCAATCATTCCCCTATAAACTGACCAGTACACTGCCTCCCAGTTCCTGCCCTATTCCAGCCTGTAGCTCCTGTTTATTACCACTGGTCTTCGCCTTATCGCCTCCCTTTCTCACCTCACTTTAATCCCCTTCATAATTTTCACCAACTTTAATTAGTTCATGTCCACAGCAACGATTAATCCTGGGTACGATTTTAAATATAGAATCCAGCCGCTTATAAAACCTTTTAGCACTACATGAGTTTGAGGCCTTGACTTCACACAGAAATATTTCATCAGTGACACTCTGACCAGAAAACAGCCCTTTCTTCAATCTTTAACACACAATAATTCCACTTGAAGCTGCTCCAATCCCTCAAGGCTCCGTGCATGTTGTCTTGCATGTTGTCGGCAGCAATCCACGGCTCCTGCGGTAACCTTGGAATACTGTAATTGCTTCTGTGACCTCTTTGTGCGCTAAAAACCTACAGCCTCTCCATGTCGTCATCTGTGGTCTGTTGTCGTCTAAATTCATTTATTCATGAAAAACCAAAGAGAACAACCAAGACTGAAATATATTAAAGCGCCTTTAATTATAAGTCTGGGTTTCACTTCTGCGTTTGAAATATTAATAATATTGAACTCTCGTCTGACGCAAGCATGATGACATTTCCTTGAAGGACTTGCTACATTAAGACACACGTGAATTCACATAAAAATACACTGGGAGTTTTTCAGCTCTTCAGTGGGGCTTTTATTCTGAGATAAATGAAGATGACATCGGGGGTGTTCGGCTCCTGCAAGAACTGCCGGTGGCACAAGCTGCGCACACTCTGAAAGTGAGCTCAGGGTGGTGTGAAAGCTTACAGACAAATGAGTCAGTGCTGCCACATGCTCCGCTGAGCAGACGAGCTCTTCCCTTCATCTCACGTGGGCTAGAAGCATTTGATCTGCGATGAGATTATTAGCGCTCAGAGTCAGTTTGCCACACACCTGGCAAAGGTATACAGGGGGATACATTTTTCCTCTATATGATGAATGTATAAAAAAAATACATACAATGCCATTAAAGTGCTCTATCTTCAGGGCGGCAGAAGAAAGCAGAGCGGAAATAAAGACACGCTTAAGAACAATTTCCCTGCTGATGTCATCTTGGTCCAATTTGGCAGATAAGAAGTCATTGGAAAAATGGTCATGTCCTCCACCGTCCTTGTCCTATTAAGGCTGTGCATCAAGACGATTTCTGCTAACCTCGAATTGGCTTCTATAGGCATTTGCATTTATAGTAAAGGGTTAGTGGGTCCCATATAGCTGATCCCTTATGTCTTGTGTGACATGGTTTTTAAATACGCGGTAAAAAAAAAATCCGTCATCCCACTCTGTATTAGTATTTCATTGTTCTGGCCCTGTGCAGAGACCTCTTTTATTGTTATTAGGGAAGTTTGACACACAAAACTACAATTATGGAGGATTATCTAGAGATGGGATTAACTACTGTGGCATGAAGTGCTTTTCTGAAAGTAAAATTGCAGCGATCTGAAGTCCACAGGTTGTTGATAATCCCACACCTATTTTTTCCCGAGTTTAGATCCACGCCATTACTTTGATGAAAGAATTTGGGAGTAGAAATTAGATTCCGATCGTGAGCCGTGTTCAACATCAATGGTTCACAGACAAATGTGAAGCGGGCCACAGAAAGAAAAGTGGTTTTATTACAACACTACATCATCATTTGGCTCCGAGAATGTTCGGTTTTATCCTCAACACCATACACTTCTAAAAAATACTCTTAACCTCGTAAAAATAAAACACCTCTGCTTGTTCCTCACAGCTACAATGCCACTCATACATAAACATTTAGTGTTTTTTCAGTTCACAATAACGTATAACTGCATAGCTGCCGGGTCTGAGTGTCCCTGTGTTGTGGGACAGCAGCGAGATTTAGCAGAGAGCCAGATGTTTTAATGTTCATGGCCATTTTGTAAACGAGGATTAAAACCCTTGAGTCCTTCTGAGTGACAACATTTAAAGAGGAAGCCAAATGACACGAGCAACTTAACGTCCAACGAGAGGAGCGTCACTACGCTGAGAAATGAAAAAAAAAAAATGGGAAAAAAGAGGATGAATGAGAATAATGCAGAGAAACAGAAAGGCCAAGAAGATGAATAGAAGAAAGAAGCTATGCATGGATACCAGTGACATGTCTTCACCGGCTCTGTGGCCTCACAAATAACCAGAGGCAGGCATGTTGCAGTGGGAGCCGAGGGGACAGCTCGCAAAGCCATTCACCTTAGAAGACACGCAGCTCTGTGGATTACCAGCAGCAAGCTGACTAATGCACCAGAACAGCCAGGTATTTAGAGATTTTAGGGGCAGAGCACATCTGACAGCGATGACGTCAGACAGAGCGTGATTCCAGTTCTTAGTCAGGAGAAATTAATAGGATGAAAAATGTGTTTTTCCTGGACATGCTGCAGATAGATTTCCCCGCTAATTGATAAATAACTAAGCTCTTCACACTTTGGCACAACCAACTCCGACGCTGTGGCTGGCTCACTTAAAAGAAAAAGTTTCTCCTCAAAGAAACAAATTGTACAAAATCCCAGAGAACACAAGAGGACAGAAAAGCAGAAGCCAATCACAGCTCGGGCAGCCCATGTCAGAGAGCCAGTCTGACGGAGGAACCGAGGAGACGGGCTCGCGACATTAACAAACAGTGATCAGCGTGCTAGTCAGCGAGGGAGAGTGGCAGATCTCTGATGCGAGGCGAGCCAGTTTCCTCGGGGCTGCGTGGCCGGATCTGCGTCAGTACCAGGAAAGCATCTGACAGGGAAAACAACTCCGCCACCCTGACACCTCAGATCCTTCCAGCTGAACATGTCCTCACGAAAACCCAATTTTTACATGTGACAAACAGTTTTTTGTTGTGCTGGATATGGAATATAAAACTGAATGAGCACTTAAGTTTTGTCTATTTAGCTTTTTGAGGAAAATACATGACTTAAAAAGAAAAAGGAATCTGTCCTGGGCTTACACCTCTGAAATCTAATCATGACACACTGGTACAGGATCGGCACAGGTTACTGTAAGTGTTAAAAAAGGTTGGTTTTGATTTTTACATTCTCTAAGATGGATAGAGAAAAACCCGCCTGAGCTGAATTTTGTATTAGTAACTTAGAAAGAAAAAAAAATTTAAGCTGACCCCGTCAAATAGCAGAAAATCCTGTGAGCTTGCTGGGTTCAAGATTTATTTTGGAATCATGTCCAAAAACCCTGGGATTAGAATTTGAGGACCCCAAAATGAAAATCTCCTTTTACTACCAGCTGAGCTCGCACACACCCACAGTGTGTCTGCGTGTGAAACCGAACACTCTGTGCTGCTGTGATCTGTCAATGCGTGCGCAGTGGCATGTGTCCGTTGACAGCTGATCACAGCTTAAAAAAAAAAGAAACAGATGTAGTGACTCTGCACTTGTACTTATCTTTCTAAGTGAGAGACGACCTAACAGCGCAGATACTGACTTCCTCTAATGTGATTTGATAATAATTCTCCAACAGTCAAATCCTCTCTTGACCACACTCTATTGAGCGAGGCTCCTCAGATTAGATAGAGAGATCTTAATGACGGTGTAGACAGCTCATGGTTTTGCAGATGAGATTAGAGCAGGTGTCAGTGTTGAGGAGGACAGAGCGGCCTGTGCTGTGATTAATGAAGCGGCTACAAACTCCTCTCTGGTTATCTATTGATTCCCTTCCTGCGGCGGGCCTCACGCTGGATTAATCTGCCTGCAAATATGCACGACTTATGCACTCTGCTCCGCTCGGACCTGCAATTTAAGGCGGACATGAATCCACTGTTTGACACTCACGGCCCAAGAGGGGGGTGTCTATCAATGCATTGCGCTGAGATGAAATCTGAGGAGTGTGACAGGGGCGCAGTCACAGTTCTTCACCGGAATGAATGTGGGATTTATGATTCGCAAGACATGCAGACAGGAAGAGGGACCATAAAACTAAAGTTGTTGGGTTTCCTAATCTCTGAAAATGTGAAATGTGATGGAAACTGTCGTGGGCCTGTGTGTGTGTGTGTGTGTGTGTGTGTGTGTGTGTGTGTGTGTGTGTGTGTGTGTGTGTGTGTGTGTGTGTGTGTGTGTGTGTGTGTGTGTGTGTGCATGCGTGCGTGCACGTGTGTACGTCATGCTTTGACACTTTGTCTGGACAACTCAGGTTCACAAGGACAGGCGGAAACTAACATAACGGGATAGTTGATACTGGAGCTCTCATACATACCACTTCCTTTTACCCCCCTGCTTTTGTCCCTCTCTCTCTCTCTGTCTCTCTTTTATCTCTCTTTCTTTTTCTGTCTCTCTCTCTCTCTCTCTCTTTGTCACTCTTTCTTTTTCTCTCTCTCTCTCTCTCTTTGTCACTCTTTCTTTTTCTCTCTCTCTCTCTTTGTCACTCTTTCTTTTTCTCTCTCTCTGTGCCCTTGCAGACTTTCTTTTTTCACATGCTGCTACAGGATGAACTCTGGCTTTTCTACAAAACACATTACTTGCCAAACTCAATAAAACACTGTCCTGAAATCACAAATGACTTAAATGACTTTATCGCTGAGCTGCACAGTTTTAATGGCATGTCGTTTTTAGTTATAACTACTGTAATTACTACCCCAGAGAAAAACATAGTGATTCAATATAGAAATGTATTTGGAGGGAAGTTACTCCTAAGAGGGTTTTCTTTCCATCAATCTTATTATTTTCTGTGGTGTCAAAGTGTTTTCAATTGTTTTGAAACCTGTGATTTAATTTCAAAGATTTGATTTAGTTGAATTATGTAGAAACAATGATCAGCTTTGTTGAATTTGGGGTAACTGACAATGAAAGGTATACAACTAATATAACAAGGATAACATGTGTTCCTTTGTCATTTGGCCGCCTGGTAAATAAGCATAACTGAGACACTGGATTGAGAATCCAACATTCAAAACGAGGAGGGTAGATTGGGGGGGAATGAGGGTATCAAAATCAGGGCAGTCCCTAGCTCGTGCAGGCCGGCAGCTTGCGTAGAAAAGGCTGTGGAGATGGCAGGTGGTTCTGCAGTTAATGGCCTGTTTTCCCTGAAATAATTTGTGGGACAGGTGGTTGCCAGCATTAGCAGGGTCAGCGCTGATATTCCCCCACGCAATTCTCTGCCCCTGTGCCACTCAAGTCTCTGATGGAGGGCAGCTGGCACCAAGTGAACCTCTTAGTGATGCAGACCTTTTTTTTTTTTCTCCTAAAACCGAAAGGCAGCGGAGTCAAGCCGGCTCTTGGCTTTCGCCTCTGCAACTGCAAAACTAGAGTGGGCTTTGTGGAGCGTTCTCGTCTCAGGTGAAGATGTTTTTGTCTTCTCACCCGAGAGTTTTTGGAGACGGTGCTGCCCTGGAGCTTAAATGAGTCAGACGTTCACACATGCCATTGATTTCCAGAGGGAGATGAGAGGGGAAAGTTGCTGTGGAGGTTAATCTAGAAATCCATTCTTTTGAGCATGCCTTGCCTTCCTGTGTTGTCAGCAAAACATGCGGCGCGAGTACCTCTATTCTGGGCTGCTTTATTTTTAGCTTCATATGTTCGCTGTTATTGTTGATGGTTGTTTTTTTGTTTTTTTTTGTCATTCACCAGGTAGAAAAGCACTAATCATTCCATTTGAAGTATCATGGCTCTCGATGCAACATAATGCAAAGTAAATGCCTCATTATTATGTTTTACTTGCGCCATTATTAATGAAAATTATATTTTACCCATCAGTGCCCTCTTGCACAATATTATTGCACACAAACATCTATATGGTTATACAATATACTGCTATTTAGTGTACTACAGTGAATTCATTTTGATTAAAGTACCTGCCTATATACTTTTAACGGTCTTTATGGATACGTCTATTCAAATATTATTTATTTCTCCCCAAATACAGTAGCCTATACATCCTTGTGCAATGTGCCTTTGCATTTTACTCAAGTGCATTGCTCTACAAACACTATAATATAATAATATAGTAATAATATTATTTAGGTTTTGTGTATTTAATTCTGCTGGACTGCATCAGCAAACTACAGGTGCTCAAAATGATAACTATAAATGCTACAGCTGAAATAAATGTAAAGGAAAGAGAACCACTAAAGGTGTCTCGTGTCTAGTGCAGGTCTCTACAGTGCCATCATAACTGTGAGCACCACTTATAGTAGCTTACATCAATGGGCAGCGTCATCACTTGTAACAGTGCTGCCAAATATAAGCCAATTAGATTTATCGATTTGTAGCGAGCACCTTAAATAGAGCCAGAACCTGACAACAGGGGGATCCAGCTGAATTATGAACAAACAGGAAGACCGTGGTGGGCAGGCTGCCAGCTTGCTTTGTACAATGGCAATAAAAAATGTTCTTTAAGCGATAGAAAGTCGTGGATCCTGATTGAACAAAGGATACAAAGACGAACTCAACAACAAGGTTTTTTAAGGTTGAAATCATTCCGGGTCTCAAACAAATTTACTGACACAATAAAATCGCATCATTGTCAACAGGCGCACGATTTATTTATTTATTTATCTTTCCATCACCGAGACAAAGGTGCAGTAATGTGTGTGCCGGTGCGTAAAGTGTCGTGCACATCCCCCCGTGTGGAGATGGAGCGACCACGATTACCAGCACCTCGAGGTTTCTCTGGCAACCCAGCCTCCGCTCTGTCTCCATGGCAATGGACGGGCAGTTTACTTCCTTTTATCCAGAGCGGTAAATGGCCTGATGTTTTTTTTTTTACGGCGGCTGCAGGACCGAAAAGTCTCCGTGCGTCATGCTCGCACAGATGTGATGAGACTTTGCGGACACGGTGCGAGCGAGAGACACAAAGGGACATTTCAACAGGATGCCGGCGACACACTACAGGGTGTCGCTGCATCGCTGCACAGCGTTATGATGTTTATTTACCTCATGCAAACAGAAACACGATTCCGTGCGCAACCTGTGCCCCCGCAGCCCACCGGTCTGCAACACAATCCCCATTCGTCGCTTTGTCTAATTAGTCAATGCAAGTGAAGCATGTGATGTGAAGCCAACACATCGTGCAGCATGGAGGCCTACAGCAGCAAGTGCTCGCATCTCGCACAGCAGTGACCACATGCACCGTGCTGGGAATGGCTCACCATCCTAGTGGCTGCTATTGTTTTCAGTGGAACCTTCGGAGGGTGATTTGAGCTCCATGCAGGGAGATGAATGGGTGTTCATAGAAACCTGTGATTTAAGGGGGGGGGGGGTAAAGCAGTCTGTGCAAGGCTCGCCTCTTACCCTTGGAAGCATCCTTGTCTTCTTTAGGCTTCGCCACTTTTCCGCTCATAGATCCCAGTTTGGATGTGTAATTCCCGATTTAGGTAAGAATCGAAATCCCTTTAATTGCCGAGTGTCCTCAATGAAATCCTGAGCAGAGGTTCCAGGTGCCGAGATAAGGTTTCTGCGGAGAGAGGCATGTTTTAATCAGAATTACATTTTCCTTTCATAACACACACACACACAGACACAGACAGCAGCAGCAGCAGCGTTTGCTGAGGCTACAACGAGACAATGGAGCATGAGCTGCTCAGGCTGCCTGGTGTTTATCAGCTGGATATCAGTGGAAGCATCCAAGTACTGCTGCTGTCCACACACACGACAAAGAGCCCATATGGCTCCAATAAACACCAAGAACCAGCCCGCGCGTCTGTGCACGAAAAGACCCACCTTATCTCCTCCACGTTTTCTGCTACATCAATGCACATTGATGAAGGGAAACGCTCCCACCATGAATCCCGTTGTGTTACATAGACAAAATCACGACCTACTCTACTGTGACAACGAGGAGAAGCGGCGTAATGGAGCCCAGGTTGTTTTGGTTTTTTTGTTGTTGTTGGTGGTTGTCTCTCCTCCGAGGTCTTCAAGCAGTGGTTGGAAAACAAAAAGTGCCAGTGGAGTGTCCTATGTACAAACAAGCCCCGGGAGAAATGCCATCCAGTGCGGCTCCTGCGACCAGGCTGTGGTGTGTGTGAGGCTCCTCTCGCCGACGAGCTGTGCCACGATCAACAGGATCCACAGCGTGAGCGCGCTCCCCCCGTCACACCGAGCACATCTGTCTGTTTTCTCCTCTTTCACTTCGTCGAGCCGAGCCGAGCCGAGACGAGGACGAGCCGCTCCATCCACACGCGCAGTCAAAGTGTTGAGAGCTGTGCCGTCGACGCGCGGCGGATGAATTAAAGCAGGGGGGCTGCGTGCTGCGTCTCACTGTGGATCCCATTCACTCGCCTTTTGCAGAGCCAGGCGTTATAAATACAGTCTGTGGTTATAACCCCCATTCACACACAGCCTGCGTGCACGTTTTCTTCTGACGCGATCTGAGGGGTTTTCATTGAGAAACGCGGGGCATGCAATCTGCAACAGATGAAAATCAAATAAAGTCAAGCTGAATAATATTGTAGTTCATGGTCATTTTCTTGGAGTTTATGTGGGGGACTTCATTGAATTGCTTTAAAAATAAATATTTCAGGAAAGCAGGTCATAATCTCAATTTCTTTTGTATATTTGTTGAGCAATCCTGTGCAGCCCATAGGTTGATGAGGTATACAAAACTAGGGCAACTGGGAACAAAGTCAAAGACACTTGATTCAGTTTGAGTAGTGTTGAAAACATTCTGACAGTTTCAGAAAAACCATTCCTTAACATTCTGAGAGATCCAGATCAATGTGTGATGGAAAGCATCGGTTCCTCGCTGCAATAATCGATTATCTTGTTTTGTCCTTAGTCCACACTATTAACCAGCCGATATTTCAGAGCACTTGGTACTGACATTCTGGAGTTTGTCTTTCACATGTGAACAACACAGCAGGAGATTGTCCGGATCAGACGCGTTCACAGGAAAATGTCCAGAGCGTTCCTGTGAGGATTGGCGCCTAGCTGGAGCTTTCAGGAGGCAGGACATGATGTACGAATTCCACTGCAGAAATCAAGCCCTCATCGCCAAAAGCGCTCAGAGCTCGTTGTTTTTCCAAGTTGACATTCATCTGTTTCTTCTGGCACCTCTTTTTCCTCCTGAGTTATCTTTCTTTTCTGTTTCTGTTTCATGTCTGTCGCGTGTTGGAAACGTCATAAACAAGCTGGCTGTGAATTTTCCGGACTCTTCCCTGCTGTATTCTCACATAGGGTCACTCCTCGGACATTTGACGAACATTTTAGCACGCTGGCAACATGTCTGAAAACAGCTTTACTCTCCCATTCCAAAAGCTTTGGTTTTATTTGGCTGTGCTTTCAGATATTCATATCCAGGATCACTAATGACTCCAGTACAACAAGGAGCTAAATCACATTTCTTTTATGAGCAGTGAATTTCTTGTTTTTCTCCAGAAACAAAGTGCCTGATACTCAGGATTATGCTCTTCACTGTGAACAGCCTTCATAACTGTCCACCAACGAAAACAGTCTGTTTACCGACGTCTGACCTCAGAGCAACTTGACTCTGCAGCAAAGTTCTAAGAGTAAACAAACACTATCCCGTCGTGAGACTGTGGAGACATGTTGTCCATCATGATGCAGCCTTATCAGTGTCACAGCTCACATTCACATCCCTATTGAGGATTCTTCACAGCGAGCCTCTGTCCAGATGTGTATTGGATTTTAAAGCTCAAAGTGTGTGAGGTACTTACCTTTAACAACTTGTGAAGATGTCACACGTCGTTCTTCATTTGGACTCCCAGGAAACCGTGCCGTTCCAAATGTGTAGTGATCCACGATGATGATCAGAAATCCAAATGGTTAAATCCACTGTCGAGGACACTGGTGTTCTTACAGTGACGGGTATTGTTTTGATCAGGTTTCATTCAGAAGTCCCAGACCGATCCTCGTCTGACATCTGCGAGAGTTTTTATCACTTCTCTTGATGTCGCAGGTCTGTTCGCACTCAGCGGCAGCACAGGAAAAAGATCTGCGGGTTGAGGGTTACAAGATCTATATGGATGCTATTTTTAGAGGTAACTGGAGCCCTTTCAAACTTTCTTCACATGCTCAGATCTTCCTGAGACGTTTAAGGCACACTGGTCCGTTTGGTCTGTTTCAGTGAGTGGCTCTGCCGGCAAAGGTAAAATCACTGCATTTTTTAAAACAGCATTCACGCTGAGTTCACTCATAACTTCTCTCTGCAGTTAGTCAGACAAAGTGAACTCAAATTGAGTTCAGAGGAGGACGAATACTAGACACGTTGAAATGTAATCTACAGCATTTGTCAGTATTTCATTGTGTTTATCTGTTTCTGTCCTGAAAGCAGTTGCCTCCATTTTTATCGACACTGACTAAAATATCAAACTTAAACCATAAAAACTGGTTTGATGTAGCCACGTCACACACTTGTTTCAATTCATATTCCTTGTTGTGAATCTTCATTTCTTTAAATAACAGATGCAGGCTTTTTTTAATACTTAGCATTTTTATTTATAGCCACTGACCGTCAGAACTATTCCTGTTAGATGTCCAGCTTGTCTCGGTGCTTACTTCCATAATTCCTTCATGTAGACAGCTGAGTCACTGTCCATGTGCCTTTTTATTCTTATCATATCATAAATTAAAGCCCTTCCATTGAGAGTTGTTGCTCAATCTTTTTGGAGGAAATGCATAAACTCATCCCCTTTCCTTAAATCAGGGGATGTGACAGCTCATTAGCATTCACTGGCTCTCAGAGGGTGCGCGGCTATTCTTTTTTAGAGCAGCTATCTATCTTAGCGCCAGAGTCGAATCGAGAAGACTGTGAATCAATAGGAGCTGACCACAAGGAGCTGGGAGGTCAAGGAGGTTACACTGGGAGAGGGAGGAGGAGTGGGGGGTCAACGACTGGATGTCTTCATGAGAGAATCAATCTCTCGTTCGGCTAAGAAACACTCAAACTACACATAAACATCACAAGCACCACACAAGCATTAAATGAGCAATGATACTCATCTGAAGGAAAATGAATGTTAGTTTGTGTGAAAATGAAGAACATTTCTCATCATTACATGAATATTTGATAGTGAGGGGTTTAGTGATCAAAATAATACTAAGTGAAATCTTGACAGAACCATTAACCTAAGTTTAACCTATCGACATTTTCCAAATCTTAAATAACCTTCCAGTTCTAAATTTAATCCAGAAATTGTTATGGAGTATATAAACCAAACTTAAACCACAAAACCTGAGCCAAAACTTGGATCTGTATCCTAGTTGCCATTGGGCGAGAGGTGGGGTACAATTTTGTAACTCCACACAGAAAGGCCCTATCCTCTGGATACTGTACATTTGCCCATGAATACTGTTTAGCTGGCAAGATATCATGCCTCTAAATGTAATTTATATTTTAAAGTTTCATTTGAAGTGTTTTTAGGTTGAGATGTTAGTGGAATAATGTCATAAGACCCCAAAAGGTGCTTCTGTTCGTACTCCACGAGTTCTTCATGGCATGTGGAAGTGAGGCAGAGCTCTGACTCACCATCTGGACTCTTCCAAGCATGTTGGGAATGTGGTATAAAGACCGGGGGTTAGAGAGACTGTAAATGTCAGTGGGTTGTGTCACCACTGTGTCCATGGCCTTTGGCCCCCTTCGACCTTTCCCACAGGGCAACACACACAAACCACAGTGCTACATTCACCTCCGGCCCCTTTAAAGCTGAAGACCCTGGCTGCTACTGCACAAACAAACTCCTGTGATCACACCTCTGATGTCACATCGCAGGCTGCGTCCAGCAGTGGCACCGAATAACCCTGAAACACGTGTGTTAGTCTGCTGATGGAAGGATTTCTGCTGGAAAATGCAACACCAGCCCAACCTCACGCTGCCCCACTCGTGTGACGTCAGCTCATCAAACAGATCTGCTTTACTTCCTGATGTCTGTCATGTGTCACTGTTTCAAATAATAATACATAAGCCAAACAAGATCAGCTGCGAAGGCTCCAAGATGTCTCATCCACAAATGAACCTCTTTCAACTGCCTCTTTTATTATCATTTTGTGGTATTTGCCCGAACACCGTGCGAGGTAACATGATGTTTAATTCATGTCTGATGAAACATTTATTAAAATGTTCTGTTGAGAGAGGTAATGATTTTATACCTCTTCTGAGCTTCTTGTTCCCCTAAATTACATGTAGTTGACAATTCTCTGCACAAATCCCTTTGAATATGAATAATTTACAAATGTATTCTGAACATTATGCTTCAGTTGACAATCTTACAACTGCAAAAACCCACAGCTGATTCTTTAAATATCAAACGGTCTTGTTTTATATTACATCAGACTTTACAGATATTCCTGTTGTATTTTGACCCCTTGACACTGTGTACTGTCAAGAACTTACAGTTTTAATCACTACGCATTTCTTCATTTTCTTGTGCACATACAGCTTAAAAATTCACATGTTTTCCAAGAACTGTTAGAGCTGCAGCCCAGTTCTATTCACTGAAAGTGTGTATTGGTCATGGTCGTCAGGTCAAAATCAATTTCCAATCGCATGGATAACAGCCCCTCCCCCCATCTACCCACCGAGCTGAACTATAAATCCATTGCATATAATGACAGGGCAACACTGGACCCATAGTGAGCTGCTTGATATGTGACTCTGCTGGACTGAAATTCACCCAAGGTGATATTTGTGGAGGAGCCGGTACGGGAGCTCATGAGGGTTCAGTCCCAAACTTCGTTTTCTGGGACAGGCAGTGAGGTGTTGGAGGGTGATTAATGTCCCCGCGTTGTGCGGCAGGGTGAACAGTCGGCCTCTGCTTATAGGTGCGAGCTTGATTCAAGCTCTGTGTGCGGCTGATAAGACGATCAGGCTGCGTCTGTTACGGGGACGATGATGACGCTGGATACAAGCTGGAGGTCGAGGAGTGTTTGTAGAGTTTGTGTCTGTATCGTGTTTTATTATGGATTAAATTTATCACAGACAATCATCTGTGTCACACTGAGAGTGAGCCCAAAGTTTCATGAATCATTAGGTCTTGTGACATTCACTCTTATCAGAGAATTACGGCGATTAACCGGGTAAATTACAGGTTTACTTGGTTTATATACAACATGGAAAAGTATAGAAAATGAAAACATTTACTTGAACATACTTAGTAAATCTTTGCTGTCGGGAGAAGAAGATACAACCTAATGCAGGAGAAGTCAGTGTCATATATGTGTTTTGCCACATTTCCATGTTATTAGTGCTGTAACGATTCTGAAATTATAAATAATTTGCACAATCTTGTATCAAGATGCAAGACAACAAAACCTTTATTTTACTTATGTAACATTATGTAGCACATATATTACACTTATTTTTATTGCCGTCTAATTCTATGTTGAGAATATTTTGGTCCAACCATGATTGAGACAATGAACCAGTGGTAAATGTTATATTAGTTTATACTAGTTAGCTCAAGATGGATAATAACACTGATATTTCAGGCCCTGATGTGGGAACATTTTCATTATCCTCGCCTCCCAAAAAAAGGAAAGAATTTATGGTATGAGCCAAACTGCAGCTCAAAAAATCAATGTCTGAACATAACCGTAGATCTGGAGAATCATCACACCCCCTCTCGCTGTAATCATCAATGTGAAACGTAGCAGAGCAGCAACAGCAGGATAATACAAGCAAAGAGCTGGAAAGCAGGACCAGTGTTTGTGTATTTGTGTGTGTGTGTTTCTTGTGATGGATTCCATCAAACAATACTCACAGCACTCGGGCACCTGCTCATTTATCTGCGAGCTGAAGCGCTCTGACCTCAGAGGTCAGAACGGGGTCAGTAAGTTATTTCAAAACTAAAGAGGTCAGGGTGGAATGGTGTGACGCACGCCCGTATTTCTGTCACGTCTTCCTATAAACTGCCACATAATTGGCTTGGCCGCTCCCCAGATTGCATTTTTATATCTCTCATGCCAGAGTCAGGGTATATTTCAGCTGTGGGACAGATGATCTTCGTGTGTTCGGTGCAGCTAACACTCATTTATCAGTCCAACAGCAGGTGAGTTACTGTATCAGCACCAGAAAGTAGGTTTCCCTGTGTAAAGAAGGAAAAAGTCAGAATTCATTCATTATTATGAAAAATTCATCTGATTCATTTCCACCTCGTCGGCTTATTCCGATGCAGCTTTTTGCAAAACTCCTTTTTGACATTGAGCAGTAAAACAGTGAGCTTCACAGGCACTTTCTGACCAGCAGGGATGGGAGCTCCACTTTTCATTAACGCTGGCTGAACATCCATCTGCGCCGCCAGCGTCTGTCAGCTCGGCTGCATCACGGCTCACAGAACCAGGAGTGGATTGGAGCTCTCACTTCTCAGGAACTCACAATAGCACACTGTATTTCTGGGTCATTATTTTCTAGCGCAGCCACGTACGTGTGCTCATGCAAACTGCAGCGCTGGATTATTTTTCTCAATTCAGCTTCATTTGTTCCACATCTATATTTAGGGACTTTGAAGAAAACATGTTGGACAAACAAGCTAAAAGCACCTCAATGCATTTAACTGAACCTGTGAACTAATTAGACAAAGTGTTACTGGGTCAGCGACCTATTTAGCTTCACCGAGTTTATGGAATCCACACCTGAGAGGAGAAATACTGTATGAGTGCATTTTCCTGGAGTTTTCAACGAGAGTGACATAAATTTAGACACTTTTCAAGTTCTAGGGGCAAAAAAAACCTTTTTATCATGTTGATATCTTCAGCAGTTTTCACTTCCAGTGCATCATTAGTTTGAAAATCTCTTCTTTTGTAGGTTTTTTACTGGCAGCATTTTGTTGCCGGCCTCCAAACAGTCGATTTCAGAGCACTGGACTGTGACTGCTGCTGTAAGCCTGTAAATCCAAACACTACCTCTCCAGCTTCAGCAAAATATCAAGCCAACTGTTTAAATGTCAGTGTGTTGGGCCTGCTGGGCGATGCACGTGGGCAGGCGGAGGGGGAATGGTTGTGAAACGCCGGGCTTTGGAATTACAGAAAATGACTAACTAACGAAGCGAGACGCTCTCAAATATCACATTAATGTCAATGACTTTTTCGGATGACGGGGCCAGTGCTTCTCTTTGCTGCTCCCCGTGGATCTTACTGTACAAGCTCAACACATTAGAGTAGTAAAAGCCCAATAACACAAGTCTGGAGGCATTATTTGAGTTTCAAACACATACGTAACATATTTCTTTATTTACAAGTGCGTTAAAACTTTTCTGGCTAAAGTTAAATACTGAAAATACAACAACAGCCCATAATAATGATAATAGTACTACAAACATGAGTTGAACATTGTGTGTTTGCATTGATATTGTTTGCCTCTGTTTTACACATCCCCATTTTCTTGTTTTTCCACACTGAGTGAACGTAATTACGACATCCCATCATAATCTCCATTCATCCCCTTTGTAAGTAAATGGCTGCTGTGTTCCAGCGGGCGACTTCGCAGTGGTTTTTGTGTCTCAGCAGGATTTCACATAAAATAATCAGATCCTTTGCTTCCACCTGATGAGATATTGTGTTCACCAGACGCACAAATACACTGAGATGAGTCAAGTGTGTAACGCTGCTTGTTCAGCCTTCAGCTTGGGACCAGCAGCTCATCTCTGTCAGGCTGGCAGCGGGCTCTGAGGAAAATATGGTGATTAGAAAATAGAAAACCTAGATGTCACAGAGTGTGGTGACTAGCTTTGTTCTCTTAACTTGAATGTGAATATAAATGAGCCCACTAAGAAGACATGTAACATTAACATGTTGTGGCCTAAAGACGCCCTCGACTCACACGGATCATAAAACCTGGAAGGAACGATTGATCTAATTGAACAATTGTTAATTTAAAGTCCTTCACTGATGCTCCGAGATCTTGTCGTTATGAACACAGATTTATTCAAATGTCGTTGTGTTCAACTCACCAACACTTTAATGTTGGAGATAAAATACTTCACACACCGAGGTTCCACTGTTTTCATATCAAAAGTCCTTCAACTTAAAAGTTCCAACAGGTTGCTTATAACCGTTTTTCTTATTGTTAAGTCCGCACTGAAGACAGCTCGTGGTTGGGGGCATTGTGTCTTCAGGTTGTCCCACATCCCATTCTTGTGGTATCTCAAGAACGCCGTGAGGTAATTTCTTCAAATTTTATACAAACATTCACTTTGTCTCAAAGAAAATGAAAATGAACTGAACAGATCGTTGGTAGTCAAAGGTCAAAGGTCAAAGATGAAGGTCTCACTTCACAAACACATTTTTGGCCTTGTGAACACAATATCTCAGGGACAAGTCCAGGGAGTCCTTTCAATTTTGGTATAAATGTTCACTCGGTTTCCAGTGGATTCATTAGATATTAGTGGTTGAAGGTCAAGGGTCACTGTGATCTCATGCTCTTTTGAATGCGATTTTTAGGAACACCCTCACGGAGTTACATAACATTTGGCACAATTGTCCATTTACTTGGGCTGATTTGGGCGGTCAAAGGCCCAGGTGGCCTGATATTATTGTCAATGCACAACGTCTTGAAGACCCAGAGGGACTGAAACTGCACTGGTCAGCAGAGGCACACAAATGCAGGTTATAATGATATATGCTTTTATTTATATTTAGATCACTGATTGGTCCATTGAATCACAGAAAGCTCAGTTATTTATTTCTTCATCGGGCAGATTTTCCCAGATGTTGCTGCCCTTGTTTGATCTTTGCAAACATTTTGATTCACACTGACAGAGGCCTCTGCAAATTACACCGTGTCCCTGGTGAAAGACTGAGGTCTGAGCTGCCTGATCTCCCTCGCAGCACAGGAGATTCTGCAGAGTAACAATCAATAGCTCTGAACAAGCATCAGAGTTTTTTTTACTATTTGTGAGGCTCTGACCTCGATCCTCCACCGCGGTGACTAATCTAATCGGAGCCGACACAGACTCCCTGGCTGTGTGTGGTGCTGCCAAAGCGCGAGAGAAGTTGGAGATGTTCTGGAGATCTTCACAAATCAATATTCACTCACAGAAGCAAAGCAAAACTTTGCTTCTATCCATTCATGCGTTCACACCATCCGTCCAGCACAGGCTTATTATTCTCAACCCACAACTAATCACCTCCTAATTGCTAAAATAACTGTTGCTATTTTCTTCTGTACTTTCTATAGTTCGGTTAATGGTCTGTATGTACTCTGCTATTACAGCAGCCTGAGAGACTGGAAAGTATGGTGAGGGGGTTATTAAGCCCTCAGTTTCTCAGCAACAGACTTACATTTAGACATTAGAGTCAATGAGAGTACTGTATAGTGCAGTGTGGCCGCTGCAATGTTCTGGACTTTAGTTGAAAAACCTGCAATAAAGTTCTGTCACCAGTCTTTCTTTCTCTTTGGGC
Organism: Hippoglossus stenolepis; assembly: GCF_022539355.2. NCBI lineage: Eukaryota > Metazoa > Chordata > Actinopteri > Pleuronectiformes > Pleuronectidae > Hippoglossus > Hippoglossus stenolepis. The sequence continues at coordinate 18,278,281 of NC_061489.1, read as the reverse complement.
ACCAGACAAAATCAACAACACTTAACTCTGATATTCATCCTGGCTGGAGGTGATGGAGAAGCTCCTGTTTTGAGCAGACAGTGTTAATTACTCGAGTATGAATTATTCAGCTTTTGAACGACTCAATGAAATATAAATGCCTCCAGTCAATAGATGGCAACATTGGAGAAGACTTTGGACTCCCTCTGGGGGGATTTCAGAGCCAGTGATGGGCTGCATCTTATATCCCAGACCACACAATGAAACCAGAGGTAAATCTGCAGCTGGCGCGCTGAATCAGCACGAGCTGCACATCAACCCTGGCCTCCACATCATCGTCTTGGGGTTTGATTAACTATATTAAACAATTATGAAATGGTACGTGGACATGAGATTAAAAAAGACATAAGTTTCCAAAATCAATATCTTCTGCTCCAATGATGTGCAAGCTGGGAATGTGTTCTGACAAACCAATTCTAAACACTCAATGTAAGAAATGTGATTGAACTATGTACCTGTCATAAAGAAAAAGAAAATTAACTATACGTCCAAAAAAAAATTCCAATATAATCATTTCATTAGTCTCAGCTTAAAGGTGGAAAGTATTAAGAGAAACGTGTTACTGTTATTTCAGACCTCAATACTAGAGATGAACAAAAACCTACAACCGAGAGTGTTGTTTGTCACTTATTTATGGTGTTGATGTATAAAGAACATCTTTCAACTTTTTGGATTCCTTGTTGTGATTTATGGGATGAAACATGTAATCTTCATCTCTTTTAAAGGCTCCAGCCTCAGGCCCGGTGTTTCTCTCAGGTCAGGCAGCCGACAGCGTTCTGCGGCGGCACAAACGTTTCCTCGGCTCTGTTGGTAATTTGTTCTGTCCACGAACTTCCTCTCAAGATAAATAATGAGGAACATGATCCAATTACCAGTCTCCTACTGTTTTACTGTGGTGATGAATGACTGAGGTGTATGTACGCCATCTAGTGGTGAAAAGTCCTAAGTGCTTTTCATCCACTGACCACCTCCTTTTCTGGGCTGAGGTTCAGCAGAGGAAAAGAGAAGTTGGGTTTTTGGTGACAGGTTTGACTTGAATTACATTCAAAAGCTGATTCAGAATTCTGTCATTACACAAAGTATCATCAGACCTATTCCAGGGAGAAAAAAACAAACTCCAATTATTTGCAGTATTTTCTGACGGTGTGTGGATTTAGAGAAAGGAAAATAAGGAAATTTAAAGAGATATCACATTTGTGTAGTGCCTCTGTATTGAGCTCAATGTGTGAAATATATAATCTCTTTTGGATTTATTTAAATATAACATTATAACACATTAAACATTGATTAAATCTATATGTGTAAACAGGCAGTCCAGTTTATATCAAAATTTTGAATTTAAATTTAAATAAAAACATTCCATCCTTCCAACCAAGTTTCCAGGAAACGTATTCTGTTGTTTTTGTGTAATCCTGCTGACAAACAAACAAACAACTGGACACGGGTGAATCATAACCTCCTCTGGTGGTATGGTAAAGAGCCTCTGGAGCAGAACACTACACAGTTTGGACAAGATAAGATATTCATAATCTCTGCTGAGCCTAATGAGTCATTTGTGAAAAAACAATTTGGACCAGAGGTGAAAGTCAGGACGCCAGTTGTTTTAATGCTGTTTCACAATCCTCTTTCCTGGAACATGAAGTCTAGATGTTTCCTCAGTTTGGTTTGACTCTACTCATATTGTGTAAAGTTGGTAATGTTGGTAAAATACAACTAAACATAGTGTCTCTTTTTTCTCATTGATGTTGACACGGTGGCTTTGCTAGATTTTTTTTCTTCTTCTTGAATAAACACAACTAATTGTGAGTGGGCATGTACAAACAGAGTTTTGTACTTTGGAGTGTGTGTCTGTGGAGACATCACTGCAGTTTGGAATGGAGCTGGTGTCTTTGCTGTTTTTGTCTCTGCTGGGCTTTCAGCTGGGCTCTGGAGGTATTATAAGTTTATTTATGATGCTCACAAATCATTTCTCTCGTGCTTCAGGTTTATGTTAGGAGTGCAGTCTTACCTGGGGAGTGTTGTTTGTCACATATTTATCATATTGATGTATAGAAGAATATCTTTTTGTATTCCTTGTTGTGATTTATGGGAGGACACATGTACTCTTTGTCTCTTTTACCGGCTCCAGCCCCGGCTCCAGCCTCGGGCCCAGTGTTTCTCTCAGGTCAGGCAGCCGACAGCGTTCTGCGGCGGCACAAGCGTTACAACACGGGCATGTTAGAGGAGCTGCTGCAAGGTAACCTGGAGAGAGAGTGTTACAAGGAAAAGTGTAACTTGGAGGAGGCCAGGGAGATCTTTGAGAATGATCAGCAGACGGTGGGTGTTTATTCACTTTGTTATTAATTTAGACTTCGATATTTTTACCTATTTCTCAGAGGCTTTACTTTGTATTTCAGATGGAATTCTGGGCAGGATATATAGGTAAGACTGTGTTTAACATCTGATTTCTGTCAACACAGACAGAACATGACAGAAAAGTTCTCTTAATTTCTTTCTGTCTGATCAATAATAATAATAAAAACTTCATACTCATCCCGAAATACACCCCTGTATTTGCCAGCATATGCTTTTATCTAAAGATGTTTCTCTTTCTGCTATTTTAAACATATTCCAGTGAAAACCGCTTCATGCTAAATGGCGTCTGCAGGTGACTGTGTGCTGATGTGTTGTGTCTGGACGTCCACAGATGGAAATCAGTGTAAGTCAAGTCCATGTCTGAACCAGGGCTCGTGCAAAGACCTTCTGGGCTCCTTCGCCTGCACGTGTGTGGAGGGCTTCACCGGCAGGAGATGTGAGATCGGTAAGTCATGAATCCCGTGGCTGGATTTGAAAATGGGATCAAAAGAAATTAGATATTTGTGCTACATGAGACAAATTTGTTGGGGATATGAGATCAGATCTGATCGGATGTCAGTCTCAAAGGATAAACAGGCTGTTGTTCTTTCTAAATTAAATTAAGGGCTCGCATCAAGCTTCAGTTTGGTTTTAGGTTCCCAATTTAGATTTGTCTATTTTGGAGATTCTATAAACAGCAGTGCCCTCTCTGACACAACAGCACAATTTAGCATCCTACGTGGTGACAACATGTCATTGTACGGGTACATTTAAAATTAGGAGATGACTTTTAAATATTTCTGTATGTTTTTCTGCACAGTTGTTCTGAAAAGATGTGACGTGAACAACGGAGACTGTCAGCATTTCTGTGAGGCGATGGGAACCGTTGGAGCTAAATGTTCCTGTGCCACAGGATACAGGCTGATGGAGGACGGAGTCAACTGTGAACCACAAGGTGATGGACAAGGCCCGGCAGTCCACTTCAATCTAATCAGGCTGCACCAAACTTCACACACTCAAATATATCTGTCCTCTAGTCTAGATATGCCTGACTTTTTCATCTAGATCTATGAATCCGCCCTTTATCCGGACCTTTGCCAGAATTTAATGGGTTCTTTCTTGGCGCATGTCTCATCCTTCCACCAAATCTGTGAAAACTTTGAATAACAGCTTATCTCTAAAGAAAGTGAAAACAAATGATTGGGTTCACACCAAAATTGAATGGCTTCCTTCCTGACCTGTACCGCATCCTTCTGCCAAGTACAATGGAAATACGTTCAATCGTTTTTGCATAATCCTGTTGACAAACAACTGGCGTGGGGTGAAAATAACCTCACCGGGGAAGGTGATGAATTCTGTGCTTGACATTAACTGACTCTTAATTCAACAATGTGACTCCCAGTTTTTTCTTCACATCACCAGCTGAATTCCCGTGTGGCAGAACGGCTCATACGTCAGTGAGCTCAGTATCCAAGAGGTCTCTGCCCGGCCATGAGAACACAAGCCTGGAGAACAGCACGTCCCTGACCCACAACGTTACCACCACGTCCCCTCCCTCATCTCCAGCCAGCACCACAGAGTCTCTTCCAGCCACAACTGATTCTGCACAAAACCACGGCATAAAGAGGCTTCCTCTGTGGGTGCAGCTTGAGGCCGAGGGCCCCACTGAGGTGCAGCGTCGTCCTTTTAAACGCATTGTAGGTGGCGAGATGGTCACTCCTGGAGAGATCCCGTGGCAGGTATCGTATGGAAGGATTTCTACATGCTAGGCTTTGTTCGAGGGAAAAGAATCAGCAGCTGTTATGTGTCCTGATCTGTCTTCACAGCTCTTGTCTTCTTCTTTTATTCAGGTGGCCTTGGTGTTGCATCCCAGTGGGGAGATATTCTGTGGAGGCTCCATCCTCAGTGAGAGTTGGGTTGTGACTGCTGCTCACTGCCTGGCGGAGGTGGATGGCTCCTTCTTTGTCAGAGTTGGTAAGAGTGAACTAATGTCACCTCTGCTAAAGTAATGATGAAGTAGCTCATTGTAAAGTAGACTTTAAATGATCGGTCACTTTTTTTTTGATGAGATTAGAGAGATTAAGCAAAAATAATTGCAAAATGATAACTTCTGTGTTGTGAGGATTTGCTGTGATAATAATATTTTGGGGTTTGGACTGTTGTTCGTTGTATATGATCCATTTCATAGAATTTTATAGATTAATTCATCAACTGACTCATCCAGACAAGTACTGACAAAGTAAAATATGACACTCAGTGGACCACACACCTCCACCAAGGCCGGACAGTTCCCTTCAATTCAATCAAACTGGACCAAATTTCATACACTCATTAATATATGTCCCATGAATTATTCTCTGAGAAATCAAGGGAAATGTTGAAAAACTCCAATCAGAGGTTCTAATTAATCCATGATGAAAAAGGTTTTGTCATAGTCCATGAAATAATTCTTAAATTTGTCTTATTTATTACACGCGTAAGGGGGAAATCTTTCCATCCACTGCATGTGCTACTGTAGAATACATCTACAGAGTGAGTCAGTTATCTCTGTGTCTGACGTCTCTTCCTGCAGGAGAGTACAACATCTACATCAATGACACCACAGAGCAGGATTATGAAGTGTTGAAGCAGCACACACACCCGCACTACAACCCCAGCGTGAGCTTGTACAACCACGACATTGCACTGCTCCAGCTCAGGTCCCCCATCACCTTCTCCACAACAGTGCGGCCCATCTGCATCGGGCCCACGGCTTTCACCGAGGCCCTCGTGAAGAACTCCTCCCCGGCCACCGTCAGCGGCTGGGGCCGAACGCGCTTCCTCGGGGCCACGGCCGACACCCTGCAGAAGGTCGAGGTTCCCTTCGTGGATCGGACACAGTGTAAGCGCAGCAGCAGCGCCAGGATCACTCCTGTCATGTTCTGTGCAGGCTACTACAACGAGGACAAAGACGCCTGTCAGGGCGACAGCGGAGGCCCTCATGCAAACAGACGCCATGACACATGGTTCCTGACAGGCATCGTGAGCTGGGGGGAGGAATGTGCCAAGGATGGGAGATATGGAGTGTACACCCGGGTGTCACTTTACTACCGCTGGATAAACCACGTCATGGGATTAACTAAACACAGGATGGCGTTTGATGTGGAAGATCCTGACCTTTAAATATCAAGATTATAGATTTAAAAATACTGGTTTAGAACAGTGTGTATAAAATGAGTTTCTTCTTGCCGGACGTTCAGATATTGAAGTTGCATTAAACCGCATATTGTTTGAATAATTTGGTGTCCAACTCTTGCATTTAAGTTTTAAATAATCACACAACTCCACTGAAGTGTGTGTAGTTACAAAACACAAATAGATATGTAAAAAATATGTGTGTGTCATTTTTATAGGCTGACACATCTACAAAAACAGTGTGCACAGCAAAGACTCAACACTCCCATCTGCTGGTGATCAAGGGATGTACAAGTTGAGTATCTTTCCAAATTCATGACAAAAACTCAAAAAGAGTTTGCATAATTTTATTGTAAAAATTGTCTTCCATTAAAACAAGAAGACTTAAATAATAGATGAAATCAGGGTGGATGACAAAGAGTAGCACGCATTATAGAATATTTGAATTATTTCAGTGACTAAAGCAAAAACAATTATTGCAATAAATAGTTTATTTTGGATTATTTCATACAGAAGTGAAGCTGTACAAAAAGAAGCCAGGTTAGAACAGTGACAGTCTCACAGTACAAACCTGCTCATTGCTCCGTTGCCATGCATTTTCATTTTAAAGAAACATTCAGCAACATGTTTAGGCTACTTGGCTCATCAGGATACATCATATTTCAATATTTCAAGCAGGTTTTTCTTTTGTTTTCCAAGCTGGAAAAAGAAATGTGCAAAATCTGCAGCATTTTGGATTGAAGTTAAACACAAGAACATCAAATTTTGTCATATGAAGCTAAAAGGCGAAACATAAAAAAAACCAAGGGGCCTGTTTTCCGTGCAGTCAAGCAGAGCTACTGTAAATATGTGGAAACGTAAATTTCATTTGGGGGGCTGCACAGATACTTCACAATATGAAGGAATAACATGACAGCAAAATAAATAAATTAACAACATAGGAATTGTGTAGTGCGAAGCGGCCCCTGCTGCTTTCCACACTCATTTCCATATCAAACACAGCATATCAAAGGCAGGCCTGCGACTGGGGCCTCGATTTGATGTGGTAAATTCATATAAGTCTGCAATCAATATTTAATTAAGCGTTCGACACAGAGGGTATATTTCATGTTGGCTGCATGATCCCTTTTAATGCGGAACTAGAGATTAACAGAGCTGTAATGGTGCTGAGGAAACAATCCGCCTGCGTGATGGAGGGGCACACAGAGCATAATCTCTCCTTCTCCCTCTCGTTTCCCCCTAATCTGACATCGCTCTCCCCTTCTCCAGGCCCTGACTGACAGTCGAGCTCCCAAAAGACCCCGAGGAGAGCGGCGCCGTTTGCTGCTCTGCGGCACACGCCTCACGTTTGTTTACGGCGCACACCGAGGAATACTTTGCCATCAATCTTCATCGCGTCCGCCCCGTGTCTTACATTACGATCACTGACATGTCGGCTGCTGCCTGCGTGCAGGGGGTATGTCTCCCCTGCCTCCCGAACACGTCATTCAAGGGTAAACAAAGGAAGTAACAGCAGGAATAAGGGGGAATACACAGCACCAGAGGTAAAGCAGCAAGCAAACAAGACATTCAGGAGACAATAGGTGGCTTTTTTTTGTCTCTTTTGTCCTTCCACATGATTAAAGTGCCTGTTTCGTGAGGTCAGGTTAAAGCATGAGGAGCATTTGACTCTGCAAACAGTACAAGAGACTCTGAAAGAGCGGGAATAAAAAAGGCAATATGGCATGGCACATTTTGGCATTTCAACCTCACAGTCTGCCTCATGGAATGAAATGTCAGAAATCGACAGTGATGTAGTTCAATGGAAAAAACTAACCACGCGAAAAAAGATGAAACACTGACGTATATATAACAAATGTTAAAAATGATATTGTACATATACAAAAGCCTTTAATAAATGTTTCAGGCAAATCCTTTGTGCGGCTCCGATCCAGCTCACACCGAGACAACAGTGAACACACGCACAGATGCTGGAACCTCAAGTTTTTAGCTGGAATGAAAAACGGGTTGAAAAATGATTCCAAGTCCACAGTTTGCAAAAATGGCCGAGTCCTGCAGCAGCATCTTCACACCCCCACTGTGTGTGTGTGTGTGTGTGTGTTGCCGATTGAGCGCCAGAGGAAGAGGAAACTCCTCATCAATCAGAAAAGAGGAAGACCAATCAGGAACCCCGGGATCGACAATTGATTGTCCAAGAGGGCCAAGTAGTTCCTGTGCTGTCACAATCAGCCATGAGATTGTCAATCAGGTCTCTACATTCCCACGTGTTTGTCTTTTTGAATGACCGAACTGTGCTGAAGGGAGCAGACGGCTCCAGGGAGGGAGGAGCTGAGTTAGGATTCAGGTGTGGCTCCGTCCGGTCCTTCTGTCTGGTCATCGTCCGCATGTCACTTTGAGATTCACATTCTGTGCTTTCTTCTCTACGGGGAGCTGAGCTTTCGCACCTTCAGGTTCCCGGCTTCTACAAGAAAACACACGTTTTTTTAAAAAGAAGTCAGGAAACTAAACAGCTCAACGTTGTATATGTTATCGTCATTTTGATAGTCCAGGTGTTTTTCTTTACCTCCGAGTCTGGAGGAGTGTCCTCGGCTACTGTCTCCTACAATCAGCTGCAGGCTGGCGGCTGCTATGAAGCCCTCCTGTCGCCGACTCAGATTTTTCACCAGCCTGAATAGTGAGGAAAGAAATGAGAGAGTATGAATCAGTTGAATGCACTGAATGTGTCGTCCAGGTTTAAAAAGCTGAAAACTCACCAGCGTCCCTTGTTGTTCTCAGAGTGCAGTTGGATGACGTCCCCACATTTGATGTTGACGCTGTCTGGTCCGTTCTGAGGACAGTCGGCCAAAGCCTTGTATCTGCCGGGAGACTGACACAGACAGAAACTGTCAGGCACAAAGTCAGTGAGGATTTATTATCACTGGTGCAGAGGCCGTTCTAAACCTGCATGTTCGGAATGTTGTGTTCGCTCGACCTCGTCCTCCAGAGCATCTACAGAATTATCCCTCGTCATTAGTGAGTCCTCCTCAAACAGTTCTACAATATACTGTCACGTTTTTATTCTCCGTGTGCTGGAGGTTGTCTGCAGATCTTTTTATAAACAGTCTATGGTGCAGAGTGAAGTTAGAAAACTTTGGGTACATCCTACCTGGTTTATCTGCAGTGAAAATTATATAGTCAATGTTTCTCATTAAAAAAAGAAACTGAATCGGTGTCACTCAGATATGGTGAAATAAAAATAATAAGATTATCAAAATGATCAAGGGCTGATTTTGACCCCCACTTTGACCCAGTTGCCGACCACTGCTGTATTTTATCCGTAGAAGAAGACATGTTCCTCTCTGTCCACAGACTGAAGGCTCACTGACTGTTTATTCAATTTTTTGAACATTGAAAGTTTCTTGTGTCCTAATCGCACTAAATTCAACACTGCACCTCCCGGGCCATCAACAAAACACAAGCGGGAAGTCGCTGAGATGATCGGTTTGTGAGATGTTCGTTCCACGTTGAGACAAACAGACGTTTGTGGTAAAAGTGGGTCGATTTAACTATATCTGGTGTGTTCAGTCTCACCAGTGGCACCAGAACCTCCTCGCCTGTGTCAAACGGGCGGAAAGCGTCCCGACCTCCAGGCCACTCCTCCAGACTCTCGCAGTTGGCTCCCGAGTGATGAGCTCCGGGCCAACCTGACACACACACACACACACACACACACACACACACACACACACACACACACACACACACACACACACACACACACACACACACACACACACACACACACACACACACACACACACACACGACGTTAACAGGAACTGATGAACACACTGAACAGAACACCACCACATTAAAGGCATCATGAAGATACTTAGTAACTATGACGACCCCTCTGTCACTCACTGGGAAAACAATAAGAATGTAGAATCAAAAGCTAATCTCAGTAGCTTTTTCCAACAAATTCCTCCATGTGTGTGGTTCTTCAGGTCAAAGTACACCTGAACTGCTGAGGGGGGGGGGAGTCGAATATCTACGTCAGCAACAGTGTAAAAAACAAATGTGACGTTATGTTCTGGGTTATAGTTACTAAGTATCTACTTGATTACAGCGTGAATGTGAGTAGTTGCACTCACTCCTGCGGTTGTGCTGGTGTTTGGGGGAGTGAGGCTGGGGGTCCGGACTGCTCCTCCCCGACTCCGTGTCCTCCGAGCTCACTGACGCCCTCTGCTGCTTGCTGGGAGGACAACACAGGACAGATGAATTATCACCAAATACTGTAAGTCAGCAGACGCACTCAGGATAGAGGTTATCCTCAGTCACACAATCTGGGGACAGCTCTCGCTCTCTGGATCTGATCCACATCTATAAGAGGAGGATTCAGTGTAGCTGGTCCCAGATCAGTGCCGAAGAACAACTCTGTCCTGTCGTTTCCCTCACAGCCGAGACCATTCAGGCACCAGCCAGACAGCAGGACAGAGCACAGAGCGGCACGAGCAAGCTTCTCTGCAACAGGTGGAAACATGGACTCAGACTGTTTGCATGTGTGAAACATAAGGGAAGATCTGGTCTCGATTTATCGAGATCAAAATATAGAGATTTGGTTCTTTTATAATTAAAATTCGGAGAAATAATGTTTCTTGAAGCAAATTCCTCTGACGTTGATTAGATCTCAAGAAACGAGCCCCATCGTAAGAAGCAGCTGTCATGAGGAAATCAAGAAAATTCATGAAATGAAGCCAAAACTCTTTTCTTGTTTTTTGCCCTTTGCATTTCATGCAAAATAGCAAATCTGAGATGCAGAGCTGAGAGTGGCTGTGTTTGATACGGTGTTAGAAATACCATGGCAGAGGTGGTGAGACACAGGCCTCTCAACGTGACAAGGGAGTGACGGGTCAGGTATGAACCACAATGAGGTTACAAATAAAGGTTGCAGGTGACAAATCATTATGCAAACACAGTAGCTCTGGATTGGTGGTCCCCAAGCTGGGCCAGATGGGTCATGCCAGGGCGAGGCGAGCTAGGCAGGGTTTACCACTGAGCGTTAGGGCAGGTCAGTGGCGCTGGGGGCGGTGGCGGGGGCGCGGCCGGGGGCGTTGCCGGGGGCTCCTGGGACGGGGGCTCCGGGAGCGTAGGCACAGAAACACGTCGGCCGACAGCGAGACAAAGTCCAGCCCCGGCAGACAGCCCCTGGGGACCCCTCTGGACGGCCGCATGCCCCTGCAGGTGGGGGATGGCAGGAATGGGGATAGGCAACCAGACAGCTGTGGACAGAGAGGGGCCTGCCCCACGTTCTCACACACCGCCACACCCACACAAAGCCTTCTACCACAGCAACGTGAGATGATGCTTTCACTGTCACTCGAGCTGCGATCGTGGGTGAACTTCAAACTTAGATGTAGATTGTGGTGCTGTGGCTGCACGTGTGTGTGTGTGTGTGTGTGTGTGTGTGTGTGTGTGTGTGTGTGTGTGTGTGTGTTTTCTCTGCCTCTTTTGTTTGTATGTTTGTGCAACTGTAGCCTAAAGTCAAGCAATTAGCTCCCTACTGTAAAGTATGTGTGAGCACTGACCTCTCAGAGAGCGGTGGGGACAGCGGCATGTGCTCAGCCATTTGGCCTTGTTGATACGCTTCATCTGGGAGGAGAAACAAGTCTCAATCAATTCTCCTGATTCTGATTTGAATATTAACATCAGTAGTAAGCGTGTATGTTCATTATTTTCTGTACATGTTGAAGAAAATCTGAGCCCAAAGGTCCACTGGCGAGCTTCAGAGCTTTCGACCACATCTGATGTTGAAAAGCAGTAAAGTAAGTGAAGCTTTGTGTTTGGACTCTCTTTATCACAGACCTCTGAGCAGCTTCTGTTGGTTGGTCAGGATTCTGCGCAGCTCGTTGAGCCAGGCCATCTTCACTTCCACTGTAGGAGCCTGAGAAACAACAGTAACACGGCAACAGGACAAATTAGACCAAGACTTTTTATACAACTTTTCTTTTTCCAAAAAACATATGTCAGAGGATGGATTCTTTCTGTGCGGAAGGTTTTTTTGCGTTTTCTGCATAATAACTTGGCAAAAGATCAATTAATGATCAGAATTGTTTTTTCGATGATTGAAAAGTGAAATGATCAACTACTCGTGCTGAATTATCAGTCAGGATTGACTTTCCTTACCTGAACCACATACACTTCCTCCCTGCCACTGTACCAGATCTCAAACTTTTTCACATCTCCTTTGACGTTCTCTGTGATCCCCACAGCTGTCATCTGCCAAGAGACGTACACGGTTTACACACACACACACACACTGACACACACTCACATGCAGGATTAGGGCAGGCAGCACAAACAGCAGCTCATACATCAGACTTACATCATGTAACACATCTGTCAGAACACAAACACTCAGGCTCACAGACACACCTCCGCTGTGTGACGGCTTCCTCCCACATCCTCAATAATAAATCAAGAGCAGCAGCTGTTGCTGACACCGGCATCAACCACTGGTAGATCCTTCACTTTTTCAATGTTGTGGAAGTGTAAAAAAAAAAAAAAAGCTTTAGACTTTAACTTTGTTTGTGTTACACCTGTCTCCCTTGGCTGATGTAGCGGTCAGGGGGACTGTAGCAGTGACATCATCCCCTGAGAAGGTTTGCATTCACCTCCATAAGAAGATTAGCTGGTTAATCAATATCTGATCCACTCCTGACGTGTTGTTTTCCTCTTGAGTTGTGTGTCAATGACCGAAGGAAACCACACGTCATTTAAATATAATAACGCTGAATTATCCTTCGTTGTTCACTTTTACTCTCGTTTCCCTGAAGGACGTCCATTTCCGTCCTTTTGTCTGACACTCCAGGTTGAGTTGTGATCGATACGACCTTTGTCTTAAATTCCTTCAACTCAGCAGAGGGGGGGGGCATCAGGAAGGAAACCACCGTCAGCATTTTGTTCACATCGGCTGTGTTCAAATTTCTAAATCCCTTGTATTCTCTGTGTGCATATTGCACATTCACTGTTCCCTAGATAATTAACTCGTAATAACTTAGTGAACTGGACATTTTGACAGAGGCAGTGCTACATAACTTTATTCTACACATCTAATCTATAGATGTACATATGTCTGTATGCTATGGACACTACAGAGTCCATACATATACACGTTGGCCTTCTGACAAGCAGATAAACAGCAGGAAGTTAATGTGTTTTGTTTTTAGACTTGTGATTAGTTATATTATAAACCTACATAACACTGACAATCATTGCTCTATATAAAATCACAGGATGTCACATTCTCACATTAGAGACACCAGTGGTCACTCAGATCATGTGTGTTAGTCTTCGTGGTACATATATGTTAACCAGGGGACACAGAAACCTTCCTCTGAGCTGCAGACCGACCTTGAGACAGTGCTTGAAGCTGTAGGAGGGCGTCTTGTCGCAGCCGTCTCCGTGCTCCTCCCTCCGCTTACAGAACAGCAGAGCCCTCTCGTACAGGAACAGGTGTCGCTGCATCGGTTTGAAGCGAGCCAGCTCCTTCATGCGTGTGGGACCTTTCTTATGGCTGATCCACACGCTGAAGGAGCCCTGCATCAGCACCCGGCCCAGCTCACACATGTCACCCTGCGTACAACGGGACATTTATGTGTAAAGTGTTGTTACATATTTGTTATAGCACATTAATCACAGGTTTAATATTAAATAGAAATGTGGTTCACCTCATATCCTGTGATGGCTATCTGATGCATGGAGTCATTGACTGATTTGAGCAGGTCCAGCATGGCTGTTAGCGCCCCCTGCAGTTCAGAAGTCCCCTCACAGTCCGGACTGTATTTTAGCAGCTCCTGAGAGCACACACACACACACACATAAAATAAAAAGCAATGTAGGGAAATACACACACACACACACGCACACATGCGCCCTCTATTGGCATGAACTAATAATGAAGCTCTCTGGTGAAGATTTTAATGATACAGAGAATGAATAATAATAAACGACTCACTTCAAAGCATTAGACCTATTGTCAGTGACAAACTGTTAAAAAATCTAATCTATATATTTAAGGCCAAGTATAAAAGAACCTCCACAATAAAGGCGTCAGCTCTGAGACGATTCGCTGCCTCTCACCTTGAGCAGCAGCTGGTATTTGGTGAGACGTTGCACCGGCTTCAGCAGGTACGAATCCAGGCCCAGTTTGTGCTCCAGCTTCTTCTGACATTCCTTCAGAGGAAAAACAAATCAAATTTAAATAATTTTGCAAGATAAAAAAAATTATGGAGAAATTCAGAGATTTAGAAAAACATTTTTGTCATATTTAGGGGAGTGATATACATGAATGTGTGTGATTCGATGCAGCTTGATTTATTGTGAGGGGACTGTTTGGCCTTGGCTGAGGTATACGATCGCCATTTGGGTTGTTAACTGTAATTTGAAATGCCGTTTGTTCTGACTCAGTGATATTAATCAGTTCAAAACTGTAGAAGTACAAACACATATTAAAATATTTACAGTACTTGAACATATACTGTATTTATTGACGACAAACAAATCGAAATTGTTTAATTGCTGCTGGAAATCATGGTAAAACTGACCTGAAAGAAGGCACAGTCGGAGAACTGTCTCCACAGCGCATCCGAGCGCAGCTTATTCTGACAGTAGCACTCGTACATTTCAAAACTCTCTTTCTGGAGGAGACAGAGAAGATTCTCCATTCGTTTGAAAAATATGAATCGAACAATATGATCAAAATATCAATCGATTTCTTATCTCACCCTCTTCAGAAAACAAGCTCCCACGCCTTCAGGAGCCTCCAGGCATCCTTCCAGGTCCTGAAGAAAGACCCTGGATTCACAGAAAGGTCAAAAGCGGCACATCAACATCAGTGTATCGTGGTGTGTACAGTATGTTGGAGTACACGTTAGTTTAACGTAACTAGAGTAGTGACAGAAGTACTGGAGACAACACCAAAAAACGGGAGATTATGATTAAATTAATGAATCACTCATTTCTCACATCGTACTATTACTTTTATTGTTTTTGTTATTATCTTTTTATTTTAATCATTTATTTAAGTAAGTACTAATGTCTTTTTAAATGCTTCTCTTTTCTATCATCTTACATTCCTTTTACTATTTGTTATGATGCTTTTTTGTCTTATGTATCTTTTTGTTTATCTTAACTTATCTCATCTCATCTTATGCACTTTGAATTTCTTTACAAACAATCTTCTCTTGCCTAAATAGATGTGGAGAGCTATAGGGCTAAGTATTGATGCTAACTTTATTATTCCAATTCAAGGACAACATCAGCTTTGAGTCTTAATTTATAATGATTCTGTTAATTTACACTTTTTCTCACACACACACACAAACACACACATCATCAACAACAGTCGTGACATAGATAAAACTCTGTGTCTACTTCTGTGTGAAGATCGATGTGTGTTATCATACATGCTCATCTTTGTATGTTCAAATGGATTCACAGTGCGTTTGATGCGTATCATTAATCACTTGCCTGCTGTGAAAATTGTAGATCTCAGGCATGTTTCCAAACAGGACGTCTCTCTTGCTGCGCAGGATCGGAGGCAGAAGCGCTGACAGAACTGGGTTCTCCATCTGAGCCCTGTAACCCTACATTATTTAATCACAGCAACACATTAAAGGAAGTGTAATGTTTACGTATATAGAGAAAAATATGGATCATCGGGAATAATTTAACATAAAAACATCAGTGGGGAGACCATACAGAGCACATGCACATGGGAGGGTTTACAATATTTATAGTTGTGTGACATGCGTAAAAGAAAAGAAAGTGTGTTTTCTCACCAGCAGCACTGACAGCAGCTCTTCAGCGTAGATCCTCTCCGTCTCTATGAGCTCCCTCATCACATGTCTGTGTCACAAACACACAGGAGAGGGCAGAGAGAGAAGCCAGAGGGCATCGTTAGCTCTGAACAAAGAGAATCACAGAGTCAACAACATCAAGAGCAGTGCCGAGGACAGACAGATGGACGGACGCCCTGTCCTCACCGTTTCAAGAGATCCGGGCTGTCCTCTCCCTCCAGGCTGTACGACACGCAGCCGCGGCTCTCCTGGTAGTCGTGGATCACCTCGATCTGAGCACACCGTTTTGATTCAGAAGTCAAATATAGTATTATATTGAACAGAGAGATAGATAAGAAAAGTATTATTCCATGAAGTTGTGATAGAGGAAAGAAATACATTCATAAACAATAATTCATATATAGATGTGCTTCTGTTTTCCCTTACTTTTCTGGTGTTGGGGCTCTTTCGTGACGCTCTCTTCCCCGGCAGAGAGAGGTCGAATGTGAACTTCAAACCATCACCTGTGTGAAGCAGATCACAAGCAGCAGCAGCAGCTCATCAAAGAGGATCATTCACACGCACCGTATATCTCCACATGCTCTGATGAGGAATGCTGAGGAGGACATAGTTCATTTAAGCGCCCATATTAAATCAAATGCAATTATTTTTTTATGACCATGTGCACAGTGCGAGCACAAAGGGATTCGCTTGCCCTGCCGATGACCCTTTCTTTTTAATTCTTCAATAATGAAAAAAACATAAATCGCTGATGATGAACATGTGAGGTAATCAATGATAATAGGCTGCTTCCTATGAAGGAGGCAGTGCGTACAGATCTACACAGCAGCGTTTGGCACAATGCTCATTCTCCTTTTGATCCTATTGCAGGCGAATCCTTACAGGATAGTCCAACTAAGTGTCGTGCCACGTTACAGTCATGCACGTATGTGCGTGCACGTGTCACCTGTGTGCATGTACCAGATCAAATCAGTCAAAGCTAACTGTTTCCTTCACCTCGTCTCTTAAATAGCTGCTGCGCGGCGCATGAAGGGAGCCTCAGAGGGCTTCAGGATCATCTCCCTCTCATAGTTATGACGCTCATTAGTTTTGCTTCCTAACGTGAAGAACAAAGCCTTAAAGACATGAATGGACATAGAATGAAATCCTGTTTATCCTTTCACACTCACGGGATAGAGACATGTTCGATCACACAACAGATTAAAATACAAACTCAACAGATATAACACATACAGTATTAATTGGGTACTAGTGTATACGGCCCAGCTATGTACAACTTCCCATGAGACGCAGAGGGAGATGAAAGGTTCTTTAATGTATATGAACCACATATGGTTCTATAGCAGCTATCCGGACTAATAGAGCAGTCACATGTATCCCAGTGGACTGATTATACCATCTACTCTTGTTCCAGCTTGTTTGTAAAGGTGGCCTGCTAACCCCACAGCCGGTTCAGGAACACCTTGGGCCTGCTCAGTGGGGCCCTGTGATGTGTTAATTCAAGCACTGTGTCTAAAGGAAAGATGCAAGAGGGAGAGGGATCGGTGCCAGGCCCTACGGGGCTGGGATGAGACCCCATACTGGGCCTGGGAAACAGGGGGGGGTGGGTATAGGGAGTTGGTTCATTTGTGAAAAGTAATGTGATGAAAACTGTATCTTACAAAATGCAGCCAAATCCTGAGTAAGATAATTATTTAAGTGTACATGAGCGAAATGACTAAATCTGTGTGTGTGAATATGTGTGTGTGTGTGTGTGTGTGTGTGTGTGTGTGTGTGTGTGTGTGTGTGTGTGTGTGTGTTGTGTACCATGCTTGGGGGAGAAGAGCGGGGACTTGGCACGTGGTGGGTTTTCAGGCCTGGGGGCCACCAGTTGGACCGGTCGGACGTGTTTATCAGCCAGCTTCCTCAGACAAGCCTGTCGGTTCTGGATCATCTGCTGCACCGCTGCATGCTTCTCAAAGGTTTTCCCGATCTGGGCCTAACAGAGAGAACAAGGGGCGGGCGTAATGTGACATAAAATCCAGTTATATTACCGAGACTGTGGAGCACATGAACATGGAAACAATGTTTTCAGACATGAACTCCGGAGGACAACCAAACAAGAGGGTCTGGACCTCCTCTGCAGTTTGTATTTCACACATGAACAACGTGGCTCGGACACTTTTACAACTAAATAGAAATCTCTGTAGTGTTCAGGTGAGGGGCGGAGCAGTCTTTACTGGGGGACTGGCAGGAGAAACTCCAGAGAAAGTCCGGACATTTGCCTCCTCACACGCAGCTCGTCCAGAGAATGTCGGGAGATTATCCGGAGTGCATGTCTGACAGCAGCTTTATTATAGCTTTATACTTGATGCCTTTAGTTCTATCAACATCTCATGTGTGGGGGGTCTGACCTGCAGATGAGGTGTGATGACAGACTCGTATTCAATGGCCACGATGTCAGGTCCTGAGCTGAGAATAGACGGCGCCCTCTCCAGTAACTTCTCAATGTCCTTCAAAGCAGCCTGAGCCCCCTCCTTGGACTGGAAGTTTTCTACCAGCTGATTGGCCAGCAGGTACGCTCCATCATCACACCAGGTCTGGGCCTGAGGGTGGAGAGCAGACGTGCAATCACCGCACAGTGAAATGCGAACGCACGTCCTGATGTGCGTGTACAGAGATGTGTCAGTACCTGATCCAGACAGAGCAGCAGCTGGTGTGTGTGCAGGAGATGAGAGTGTTTGGTCTTCAGAGCAGCGTTCAGTGTGTCACAGTGGTGGCGAAGCTCGTTGCAGCGCTGCATAATCAGAGCCACGGCGAAGTGGTGACCGGCTGAGAGCTGGTGTCCGTGAAGGATGATGATCTGAGCTCGAGACACCACCTCCTGGCAGAGCCGACAAAGCACAGAGACAGTTTTAATTCAAACGTAATTAATATAAATGACATTATTTACAGACGTTTGCAGCCGGATTGAGAAAACACCGACCTGTGCATTAGACTCCAGCTCGTCCAGCCGTTTGAGAGCCTGTTCTGTCTGAGCCGGAGTGTCGACAGAAACAGACAGCTCCTTCTCCTCCGCTGTCAGATGCTCCAGACACAACTCCATCTGAACAGGGAACACACACCATCAGATACACGTGGGGGGGGGAAGAAAAACCGGAGAGATCGGATCTCACTTCTTTTCTCATTATGGAAATAAACACGCAGATCATTCCTGTTCGCAACAACCGATTTTGTGCCAGTGTGACCATAATGGACAGGTCTCTTGGGTGGGTGGGTGGGTGTGTGTGTGTGTGTGTGTGTGTGTGTGTGTGTGTGTGTAACAGGAAGACAGGGAAGAGGGGCTAGGCATGGAGCTCTGCAGCCAAGTTTATACTCATTTGAAATAGTAAAAAACAAATATGAATAATTGTCTGTGTGTTAAACCAGTAAATGTATCTCATGGTGCCTTAAATGATCCTTTGGGGAAAATAGGGGCTTACATGCAAACACATACACACCCATATGAAACATGTCAATCTGAAATCCTTACCTCCTGGAAGCTTTGCTCATATTTGAGCAGCTGCAGGTACTGATGCAGTTTCAGATGATGCTTCTCAAAGAAGCCGTCAAACGCCGACTCCATGTCTCTGAGCTGAGCCAGAAGCCTACAAAGAACGGGACTTTGCCATAGCCATGTGTAAAGTAATCAGTTAAACATTTACACGCCAACCTCGAGAATATAAAGCTAAACAATTTTATTGAAACAAAGAAGCAGCCGCAGCTTTGGTAGTTTGCTATTGGTCTTAAAAATACACTTATGAAATAGAAGAAAGACAAAGGTGCTTGAAGGTGTTTTACCTCTGTACGGTCTCCCAGTCCAGCTTCACATCCCATTGAGAGTCATCCTCCCTCCCAGACGCCTCCAGGCTGGAGAGAAGATGACGACCTTCCTTTGACACTGACCTGATTGCATCCTGGCAAAAAGACAAAGAGACAAATTATATTATAAAATGAGCCGTGTTCGAAACAGTGCTTCATAAAATATCACTGTGGTCCCTTTAACGTCTCAAACCTTGAGTTTCCTGTACTTGTCGGTTTGAGACTCCAGAAGATACTCGATGGCCTTCCCCTTGTCGGGCAGCTCCGTCTCTGCCAGCTCGGTCCCAAAGCCCTGCAGCATCTGAGCAATGTCTTTGACTGTCACAGCAAAACTCTCAATCGCCTGAAGTGGAGGCAAAAACCAGAGAAACACCACAGACGTGATTACATGGCAGGTGAAAGGAGGTGAACAAGCTGCTGTTCAATGTCTATAAGATACAGAGCTTTGTGGATTTCTGACGACGAGGTGGATCAGTGTCCAAGAGCATAAACACAACGCAACATTTATGTGTCAGGGCCACATACGCACAATTCCTTGAAGCAGCTTTATCAAAGTGATAAAAATAAAGCAGATAGGCTCATTCGTAGGTGTGAGCGTCAGAAAACAAAAGAAAGACACAGACAGAAGATGAAGGATGACAGAAGTACTTTGATGTTTGGTCTCTTAGTGCCTCAGGACAGATCTGCAGCGTTTACCGTTCGTAAAACAATCCAGTCACTGTGACAATAATCCAAAGTGCCTCCAAACTCTGACGTCAGCTGGTTCTCACTGATGTAGCGCAGCAGGTCTGTCACAGAGCTCAGCATCACCACCTGCAGGTGCAGAGAACATCCAAGAGTGAATAAAAAGCATTCTTACAAGAATTTAAATTAGATTCTACTTACAAAATAACCTGGAGATTAAAAGATAGGCTAAAGTACTTTTCTTTTAAAGCAAAAAACAGTAGCAAGTGTCTTTAATATACTGGAGGAGGCATGACTGCTCAATAAAAGACATATTAACTCATTAGCTTTGTTTCATTCATTTCAGTTGCATATTTTTGTAAAAGTGGAAGATATGATTTTCAACTGCAGCTCTTTGGCAAGATTCTTATTTAAGAACACAGGACAAGATGGTGAATATTCCTTGTATGTTTGAAGGTCTTCCTGTGAGATGTGAGCAACCCGAGTGGATCACCACCGGGTGATCAGGCTTAAATGTTACATAAAAAAAATAATCACGAGAACCATGTGTCTCTGAAAAACATCTGGAAAAAATATCAGAATTTCACATTTAATATTAACAATAGAAGCACTAAGATCAATACAAATATTGGCTTCTTATCTGAATAACATATGCAAAATTACATGTGTATCCTACTATTGAAACAAGAAAAAAAAATGCTAGGCAATAAAACTATTTTAACAAACATCTTTATCGTTGTTTCAATAGTTTTAACTTGAATCTACATGCGTCCACCACAGAACACTTCACTTATGCAGATCAGGGCAGTGATGCAGGTGGTTGTGATGTGGGACATGTTTGGTGACTGAGCTGCCTTACTGGCATTTTGAGCATGAAGTCGTCTTGGCTGAAGCGGAAGCCGATGTCGGTCACGGTGCGGTGGAAGAAGCTGGTGGGTCGGAGCACCAAGACCAGGTGGAGGTTCCCGGGAAAAGACGCCTGCAGGAGAGAGAAGATGCTCACTGTCATATTAATGATGGAGGAGGATTCGGGATGAAGCAAAAAACTTTGGATTTAAGCTCACTGGTGTGCTCCCAACACATATTTTCTAACATCTTCACCTTCAAACAGCACAACACAGGAGGATGTGAGAGCACTGAATGGTTTAAGGCCACAATATATTTCTGATAAGGTCGTCTGGAGCAGGTCTGTCCTCTGTCCCCAGAATAAAAACTAAACGTGGAGAAGCAGCGTTCAGTTGTTATTCTCCACATTTATGGAACAAGCTCCAACTGCAGGTCTGCTGCAACTCTTAGTTCTTTAAAATCCTGAAGACTCCTGTCTTCGGGGGTCTTTTACTAAATCAAATAATCACTAATTCTTTATACTACACGATTTTATTTATTTGATTTTTATTCTCTATTTTCTTTTCTTTTTAAATGCTTCTTTTTTATATTGTCTTGTGTTGCTTTTACAATTGCCACTATACACAGTAAAAGAAAAAGGCATCAGCGAGGTTTCACCCCCATCTCTGACAGGGGGGACGTGAGGTCTCAGCTCGTCTGTCACTCTGAAGATGAGACTAATGGATCCAAGGTTCAGTCTTTACAACATTCACACGCGTCATATGCTGCATTTAGACTTCAGGTGGCTTGAGGTCATGATTGTGCAGAAATTTCTGTTCAGCTTTTGCTTTCTAGTCAAGACACACAGGTTCCATTGCAACAGTAGAGATGTGATTTAACTGCATATGTACATGAGTGTAAATATGCACACAACAGAAGACAATAAGGATTTTGATAAATAAAGTAAGAAGGCCTACATTTCATTTGATTTATTTTAGTACCCTTGCGTCATACAGGTATAATAAATACAAAAAGACGCTGTGGAGCAATGTTCACACCTCAGAACCTGCAGCAGATCATAATCCATCTTTGCTCTGCTCCTGGCACCAACTGCTTATTTGCATGTGACGCAACTACTGACATTCATTCGTCCTGACTCCGCCGCAGAGGTCGATTCGTCAGGATTCTGTGGCGTCAGGATGTAAACACGCATTGAAATACCTCGGGTCTCACGCACAGCGGATTGCATGACTAAGCAGCGGGGCACCGCAGTGCATCAGTCGGGCAGCAGCAGCAGACTCTGCCGCATTCACCCTGTGCCCGACCCAGAAAAACTTCAGCCTAAACTCTTCACCCGGAGGATTCTATCTAACCCATCGGCGGATCGTTACCGGGCTCCTCCGGATCCTCGGCACTCCGCGCCGGTAGAAGCAATCGGCCATGGTGCTGGAAGTCATCCCGGTGAAATGCTCAGCTGCTCCGCTGGATGAATCGCTGCCTGCGGCTGGAAGGTGTGCAGCTCCCCGGCTGCCGGAGCTCAGCCGCAGCTGCTGCCTCTCAGACGGAGGGTGGCAGCGCTCACTGCAATGTTTCCCTCCCTCCCTCCTGACCTGCCTCCTCTTCCTCCTCCTCATCCTCAGCTCCCCGCGTCATCACTCAGTTTTTGCTTACTCATTCATTTGCAGCAATAAGCAATGAGACGTTCAAGTACATACACAGTGTTTAGGCCACACTTGAAACTGAGCATCATGTGGAAGTAGTCTGTACATCAGGCTGAAAATACTCTTATGTATGTATGCAAAGTAAAAGATGCACTGATGTAGTGATTAGTCTGAGTACTGCTCAGGGTTCAGCACCACGGACAGCAGCTTATTAATCAAACATTCAGCACAGTCACAGCTCTCAAGCAGTGAAGGTGAATCAGGATCATATATCCTGGATCATGAAGGTGGATCATTATCATCGATCTACGATTGTGAATCGTGATCATATATCGTGGATCGTGACCTTGATGGTGGATCGTGGATCATGGGTTATGAATCATGATGGTGGATCTTGTGGATTGTAATTGTGATGGTGGATCCTGATGGTAGAGCGTAGATTTTAGATGGTGGATTGTGATCGTGGATCAACAACTAGATTTTGTAGATGTACAATATGCTTACTCACACCATTTCTGGGAACCCTGCTCATTATGATTGTCATTACTGCTCCCTCCATCTCTGTCAGATTTTTGCTTTTGTATAAACACATTAAACATTGATTTATGTTAGACACTGTCTTTTCTCATGAATAGTGTTATTTTGTTGATGTGCTCTCTAACACATGACATCTATTGCACTTCTGTCCATCCTGGGAGACAGATCTGTCAATGGAGACTCTCTCAGGTCTCTAAGCTACATTTTCTTCCCTGTGACAAGTGGGTGGGTGAAGTGTTTGAGTCTGATTGAAGCAGAGATGAATAATTCCGTTGTTCATGATGTCTAGACTGTCCAGAAGGTATTTCTATCAAATACAAATCCCCTAGATGAAAAATAAAACTCACTGCTATCCTGGCGAGTGCGGTTTTGATCGAGGCCCATGTGTCCAGTCTTCTGTCTAAAATGATGATAAATTTCACTCCAGGTTGTCTCGTTCTGCAAGAGAAATGAGGCAGTTGTGTGTAAATGTGATGTTATTCATTGCACCCATTAGGGAAATGGTGATTTAAGGCTGTAAGGCAGGAAAATGAGGAAGGATTTGCGAGTTAAGAGCCGGTGGATGGGTAAAATCATGCCTATAGCTTTAAATTCATATCATTTCAAGGAGCTTTACAACTACATACACTTGTTCTTAAAACATAATTTATCACAAAAAGTTGAGAAAAAAAAGGGTTGATATGATTTAATATATTTCATTATATTTGTCCTAATCTCTGAGGTGAGGTGTGGACATATAGAGGGCGTCAGGAGGACATTTGACCGTCAGCTGGAGCAGCGGAGGCCGGCTGTGCTTAGAATACAGGCGTTTGGTGCACTGCAGAGGGGGAGAGACTCAGACAGGAATAAATGAAGCAGGACACACCGAGGGATGAGAGTGAGGTACGTAAACACTTTGGCTAAAGCTTCCTCTGGAATGTCACTGAAAGCCGAGTATTCGGGGAGAGTGACGATGACACTGGAGTCGTCCCCACGACCTCCTGGAAATAGAATAAAAACAAAAGAAATTACTTTTAAAATAATGTGCAAATAGTTTAAATTAACAACATGAACAAAAAGCCCTTACCTGACAGGTATGCCACCTGTTTCTCTATGTAGCCTCCCACCTCCTTCATGCTCACGGGGACAGTAACCTCTGGAAGATGATAAACACGTTTTAACAGCTATGGTAGAAGGAGGTGATGTGCACAGCAAGAGAGTTAATAAACCAAGCATTTCAATCAAAGGATCTGTGGGTGTAAAATGATGTATAAACATGGATTCTGGTGTTGGCCTCAAAATTAGGTCATTGGCCTTGTATCAAGACATTTAACATCAATGCCTTTACCAAGGACGTCATGTTTTTGTGACTTGTCAGCAGGTTAACACAAAAACTATGGTAATTTGGTGAAAGATGGGGCCAAAAATCTAAACATTTGAATTTGAATCAGATTCAGACAATGGGGCATATCCAGGATTTCTTTTTTTTTTACATTGTGAGAAGGTATTTATGGACATTTTCATCAATTTCTCAGGGATTACTTAATGGATCTAGATCTTTGGTGCAGTGTGTCTTTCTACTTGATTGATTTTGCATTTAAATCAGGCTCTTCTTTGTGTTTTTGGTTATTTTATTCACTTGTATATTTCACCTTTTACTTGATTCTTTCTTGTTTATCGATTTATTTTTATACATTTCTTGAATGGTTCCTGCGTTAATCGTTTTTAATTGATGGTCTAAATGTCGTTTCCACCGCACTGAATCATTTTCCACTGAAGATTTGACATGAAAGTGACAAAATATCATCCATCAACATTTATCCAAAGATAAAAACCATCACAGCTGCAATCTCACCAATGTAAATCTATTCTCAACTTACTGTCATATAATATTACTGCATGTTCTTCTCTGATCATAACACAAGTAAGACAATGACATCATTCCTATTTATCGTCTGTATTGATGTTGGTGTAGTGTTAAGTTTACTGGCAGATGTTCCACATCTCCTGCCTGGTGCCATTAGAGTGTGAGAAGCCAATAAATGCATGTAAGTCTCTTATGGAGCCATCAGTGAAGTTCTAAAGAGGCTTACATCCGTCCTCTGCTGAACCATTCAGCCACATGAGACTGCAGACACATTGACTAATGCATCATCCTGAGCCTGTTTACATGTGCTCACGTTACATTTACAGTAAATTCAAGGGGCTAGATGGGCATGTTTGTTGATGTAACACTACGGGGACAATGTCTCTTTAATACAAGCTCCCAAAACGAGATGTAGAAATAGTTGACACAGCAGGAACAGAGATTGTTGAGGCTCAAACGTGTTAAAACCACACTAAACTAAATGTTGTGGGCCCCGTTCAGTTTGTGCAACAGATTAACGGGGCAGTTAATTTGCTCACACTTCATCGTTGCCTCGTCCATAATGGATTCGACATTAAATATGAATTTGAGCAGAGAGATAGAAAAAAAAATGATAGAAAGCAGAAGAAAGAGAGGAAGAGCGGAGGAGGTGTTCTTTCCCATGAGTCGACTGCAGTAATAGTGTCGCTCAGGTTGACAGAATGAGCTCTGCTGGTACCTGCTAAATATTTGATCTGCGTCTGTAACAGAGAGGAGCTGAGCCAAGCCGGGCCACTGAGGGACCGATGGCTGCATTGGGCTGTGCACACACAGGTGGAGGGTAAAGTTACCATCACACCGGAGGAGTTATATAACCGCTTGTGCCCTGAGCAACAACACGCTCAGGAAGGTGAGACAAGACGTGTTAATGCACATTTTCCATTATACAGTGGGAAATGTATTTATATAAAACCTTGTGTGTTTAGATATAGAACAGTGCAGGATTCTTCAAGATGACACGAAGCCAACGACAACATCTGAAGAACAAATTATTAAAAAGACTGAACTGAAATTTATGTTTTAAGAAAAAGCAAACGCAGGCACAAGCACTGCTGCAGTCCTCTGCCTGATCAGTGCTGCAAACGCTTTGTACGTTTTCGTCTTGAAACAGAGATGCATGTCCTCACTGACGCTCCACACTATAACCAGCAGGTGTGACAACTGCTGAGGTTATAAATGTTCACTGTTGTTTTATAACTGCAGTGTTTCTCCCAGTCGTGCTTCACACGTGTCCCCTGAGTCTTCTCTCCCTTTTCTTTGGCTCTTTTTTTCCTGCATTTATTACTTATCCTGCAGCTATAAAGATCAATTTGCAATCTATTTACATATTTTTCAGGGCAAATGATCTTTTAAAAATGAAACGTCACATAAAATATTATGCAATTTTTGAAGATAAACTCCATCCGCATCATACATTTTATCCGACAATGTGAAAATAATGAAATAAAGGGAATAAGGACAGAATATGTCAGCTTCTCAAACAGGGCAGTTAACCCATGAGCTCATTTCTGAATCTCTGTTCTGTACATGTAAAGTCAAACTGTGGTATATTCATACGAATTCAAAGGTAAATCCTGATTAACGTCTGTATCACAAATCAGCGTGTTCGCCTGCTGACTTTTCCCTGGGACACGCAGGATGGCGTGCACAGGTGAAAGTCACATAACCTGTGTTTGCTCTCCCGTTCTTATAGCCACAGAGAAAGGGCAATGTTTGCCAGAGTGGATGGAAACTGAGATTCGCTGCCAGTCAAACAGACTCAGACTCAGACCAATCCTTTCAATCTACATGAGCTCAAGGTACAGGAGCTTATCTGTGTTGTCCAAACACTGATTTCATCACAGCTCCTGCAAAGAGCATTAACTCCCCTGAAGGTTTACATGTTTTATTATTTTTCAACATTGAGACACAGGATTTTTTTATTAGACTATTTTAATAGACAAGCCTCATGTCAAAGGGAAATTTCTATTTAGGGGCATCTCAGGGGGTGCATACATTTTACAGGCGACACACCATGTCGGTATTATGAGGTTGGGAAAATATGAAACTCTGCCTGCTTTCTGTGAAGAATAAAGTCCAATAAATAATATAATATTTTACAGGCTTGCCAATTGCCACCTTATCATATAATAAAATCCTGGTGAAGGGTACAGGCCGACAGCAGTGACTGCAGAGAGTGCGCATAGCCCGGATGCTACAGTCAGTCTGATTTGGGAGAGACTCAGAAAGCGGACACATGTAATCCCTCGCAGAGCAAGAAATCCGCTCTTACACATACAAACATGTTCATAGTACACACAGGTCTGGCCTCATGCTGCTTTTAGGTCACAGGATATTTTGCTAAACAAAGCTTTCAGTGCTAAGGGGATTAGACCGGTGGGAGGATGCATCCTGATAGAAAAGGGAAGAAGGAAATTGCAAATTATTCGAGCTGGTAAAACCCGGAAGCAACACAAGGTTTGACTCTGTAATTCCCAGCAATGACGGTAATGTTCAGACCTTTGCACTGTTTGGTCTGATGATGATATTTGGCATTTGTCACACTGTAATTCATTTTATGAGGTAGTTTCTTGTGTTGTGGAACGGGGAATGTGTTTGCTTTAAGCAAATTGTGGGATATTGAGAAAGGGAATTTTAAATGTGTTTCTTTATTATGAAATTGTAGGAGTAAACGACGGTGGCCAAGAGAGCTCAACGCACTGCACATTAAGAAAACACATGCAGATAGAAAAAAACGACGTGAAAATCAAGACAACTATTTCATCAATGTGGCGACACGTGCGCTGCAAAATGTTTTCACACATGCAAATACAGAAACGTGCTTAAGAGTTATTGGAGTCTGCTACTCGTCAGTGGTGATGGAACTTCATAAAGCATTGAACTACAGCCAGGTCCAGCACTTTTCTGGGTCCCCTGGAAACATTTCCGTTGTCGTTCCCGCAATTTGCAGCGCGTTTCTGTGTTTGCATGTGTTGTGACTTTTTGCAGCTCATGTGTCGTTTGCAGTGTGTTGAGCTCTCTCAGCACCGTAGTAAACACTGTAAACAGGTGTAAATGTTGATATTTTTCCATGTGATGTTGCAGTTTGAAGCAGTTGAAGTGTCACTGAAAGGGTGTTAAGGGTTGTGTGACCTCAGGGTATTGAAAAGAGTTGAGGTGTCATTTTTGGAGGAATTTGAATTCCCAATTTCACATAGAGGCCCCCGAGTTGAACAATAACTTTGTATGGTTACATACTATAAGGCCTGAGAGAAAGTAGGCAGTTTACTGACTTATTATTGCATCAGCAGTAAAAGCATTTAAACTCAGTTCCGGTGTAAGAGACAGAAACAGTTGAGCCGTCAATGAAAGAAGTTAAATGTTCAGTTGAAGATGTAGTTTCAGAGATTGGAGTATGTGTCCTGCGAATAACTGAAGTGTTAGTTTGGTACGTAAACGCTGACAGAAATCTGAAGTGTCTGTTGAAAAGGCCTGACGGCTGTGGACAGTTTGAGCGGCAGCGAAAGGAGGAAAATTCTGTCTTTACTGCTCAATCAACTGTCATTGATGAGTGATTGATCGTGTATCATGTTTTTTTCTGTCCCATAATCTTATCAGACTATGTTCTATCTACAATCAGGCTGTATAAATGTAAAAAACAACAACGCATGGTTACACAGACCTCTGACAAATAAGCAGGACAACATCTCCCAGAAGATTTAGACCATGAAGGTAATTGAATACGATGTGGGGACTGATACAGGGAACGAGCGGAGCTATGTAAGTGATAGGATGTATCATAGCTCGGGGAGTAAACGATGAATCTGTGGCTACTGGTTCATACACCAGCGGGTTCTTCACCGCTGTATCCTCTGTAAGCAGATTAGGACAAACTCAGAGAGCAACGTTCACATTTCACACTGAGGAAAAAAAACCTTCACCCTGTATTAATAGAAAGTTAGTGTGGCCTTTTCCTGGCTGTTGGCTCCACATCCCGACGCAGGTACATTGAACCCACAGGAGACATTAAGAGGCCGAGGTCCATAAATTAAACAATGACTCGACGCTGCGAAGATCCCAGATTAATCACATTAACCTCTGGAGGAAGCTGCCTGGAGCTGTCACTCGCATCAGGAACTATTTCTGTTCAGCATCTTACCTTCGCTCTCCAATTTCTACTGCTGGTTGCCAGACAAGCCCTCAGAGTGGTGACTGCCAAATGACCAGGGGAAATATATGACCCAATCTCAATTTTCTGTATTAAATTCTGTTGCTATTTTAAGTTAAAAAATGTTGACAGATTATTCAGCTCGTAATTCAGTACATGACACAACAACATTCTCTAAATAGCAGAAGCTGCATCATGTACTTCCTGAACATCCTGTGTATTTCTTCCCAACTGGTCAGTTGACGTCAACAAAGCATTTTTCCTCCCTCGCAGTCTCGTACTAATCTACAACCGACACATAACCAGGCAACAAATCATTACTATGGATAAATATCTATCCATCTGCGATGTCTTAAAATAGCTGACATAATCCCTGCAAAGGCCCACACAGTTGTAGCAAAGCTGCAGGACCAGGCATCGAACACACGCTGACAAAGCAGAGATATAGTGTGCAGCTCTCCGGTTACCTCGCGTAATGGTTCTGTAAATCAAACTAAATGGACTTCTGCCACAGTGCGTCTCAGTCTGCTGCACCGTGCTGAGCGGGGCAAGGTGAACTGTCGTATAGTGTCAGAGCAGATACAGTAGTATATACTAAAAGCCTGAATGGAAACTCAGAGGTCTCATGTGTACTCACGCTGCAGAGTACTCTCGAGCTGGGAGCCAGCCTGCAGGAGGCAGCGGTAGCTCTCCATCTCCTCCTTGGACTTTTTCTCCGGCTCTCTCTCCTCCTGCAGCGAGGCTGGGCCCATTCCCCCCTCGACCGACTCAGGACCAGGCTGGGAGAATGGACTCGGTCGTGGGAGGTATTGACAGTGGTCGAGGCCTCACATCCTCCTCAGAGCCCTATAGTCCCTCCATAGTGTCCGCAGATAGAGGCCGAGAGCCGCAGCGGGGAAAGTTAGGTCCTCTTGCCTCCGCAGGTCCCAGGATCCAGATGGGACGGTTCCCCGAGGCTGCTGCTGGATCCTCCTGACCTTGAGCCGCATACAGAGTCTCCTGCAGCTACATCACAAGACCTGGCCACAGAAGCAGAAAACAGAGGTTTGCTGTCCTGCTGTGGCCCAGACTGGGTGAGATGTGCGTCCCCCCCTCCCCTCATACACACTAGTGCCGACAGACTGTCCTGCTCTCAGCAGCAGTCAGCTACTCCAAAACAAACAGGCTCCATCTGGACACTGCTGTCTGTCTCCCTCGCCCCTCCCCTCCCCTCCGCGAGCCTCAGTGCGTCAGCTCCGCACAGTGCAGAGCTCAAGAGTCCACTCCTGACACGCTGCCAACTCCCTCCCAACTTTTCTCCTCACTTCACACTCGCATGCTCCTTTTTTGCTGTTTCCTACGTCAGCGTTGTGCTGACTGTATCATGCAGTCAACTGGACTGTGGGGGCGTTTGGCTGCTGTGTTCATTACCCCACTTTCTCCAGCTGTATTTCAATACTGATGCACACCCAGAGGAGAATAGATCTGTTGTATAAAAAATGAAAATCTACAGCACCCTCTGCGCCAACAAGCTCGGCCCATGTGAAGTGCAGCCTTTATTACACAACAATCACATTCAGGCAGAAGAACAAATATGAAAGGGTGTCATTGTGTACATACTGATACACAGAGCCTGTCTCAGCTCCCCACTGCTCGGCCCACAGCTACTATGAATGGACCAGTCCTCAATGACACCAGAGAATATTCTATATAACTGTATTCAGAGTTCCTCTACAGGGACTCACTGTGTTTGATGTGTTCTTGATGTCGGGCCACACATGGAGCAGTGGAAGAGCAGCAGAGCTCCGTCCTGATACGCAGCCACTCAGCTGATCCAGCTTAGCCTCTCAGCCATCTCATTACTGCACAGCATCTGCTTAGTCTGGTCAAATGCACACAGACACACACACATAAACACATCCTTACATCAGACTGCGCCTGCAGACACGACTCTGGGTGTAACAAAGCACTACAAGACATTGTATCTTCAAAACATTCTGCTTTATTACAGAAGAACTTCAGGTTTTCAATACACTAGTTTCAAAGAGGTACATTCAGCTTAGAGGTTTGGAGTGTTGAGGCTGGAGAAAGCTGGAGGGCTGGAGGTGGCGGGGGTGTCCCTGCTGTGCGACACGTCGCTGCCTGAAGGTGTCCACCTCCACCCCTCACAGACAGCGTCCACAGCCACAGAGCCTCTCGTGCTTTTTTTTGGACATTTTGGTTATCGTACAAAAAGTGGCTGGAAAAAGGTTGCATTAAAAATACAGTTCATTCTTTTTATAGTTTTCATTAGACAGGCAAAAAATTAGATTAACAAGAAAATAGCATCTCTGATGTCACTTAAAGGTTTTTTCATTAAACAAAGCAGGCAGCCCCTCTCGATGCGTCCCCTTACATCCAGTATATCGCCAACACAGTGCAGTCAGAGTAAAAACTGCCTCCTCCGCAAACATCAATAAAACAGACTTTAAAGTAGAAAATAAAGCTGAAATGAATGTACATTTTTCCATTTATAAACAGATCAACATTAACTTTATTTAAATCTCCACTTGGTGGTATGACTGCATGTGCCATTGTGCAGATGCACTGTATCAGATATGTCAGGCTACAATCAGTGGAGCGAAATACAAGACCAGCACTAAAAAGTATTGAGCTGGAGATTTTTTTAAACTTTCAAATCAACATACCGATAGATTCTGTAACAAAACTCACGTATCATTGTAGTGACAATTACTCCATAATCAGTTTAAACCAAGAGTTACATCACTGAGCACAAGGAGTGGCACTGGTTCTGAGGCAGATTTATGGATGTTGGGAGTGTGGGATGGGGGGGGCTGCCTGTCTTTGTAAATATGACAAAGACAATCATGGGATTGGCACGGGCTGACATCAGGGCTGGAGTAACACAGGCAAAACTCAAACGACCGACAAAGCTGACCACTCCTCGCCAATAATAAAAAAAAAGACTTATGTAATAAAATATAACCTTTGTGAGTAAAATTACACTTAACAATAAATATGCCAAATGGACAATACACGTCCGTGAAGAAAAAAACAAAGTATTTCAAAACAGTATCTTGAAGAGTTTGAAACAATGGCAAGTTTGAATGGAATGTATGAAGCACTACACAGAAGACGTTAAAGGCCGAACAGTCCACAAACAAGGAAGAGGACGGAGTGTGTTGCCTCATGCGAACGGAAACTATGTCGACTCTGCAGGTCTGGAGTTGGTTTTCTTTACATCCCAACTTCAGCGCGACCGAGAAGAAGTACATGAACTAGATGATGGATTAATGAACATACAGTAAATACCTCATTTAGGCTCTAGTGCATGTGTGTATTAAGTGTACAACGTGTGTGGTGACTGTGTGCGTAATGTTCTCAGCCATCAGATATGTGCGTGTGTACGCTCAGACATACTGAATAAACATGTGCTGTCTACGCAATTAAGAAACGGTCCTAAATAGTGCAGGAACCGTCCGACCGAACTACATCAACGGGGTTCAAGTAATTCCGGTACTCTTCACACACACACACACACAGACATATCTCACTTTTCTCAACCAGTACAAGTTGCACAGGACACACGAGAAGTGGTCACTTCCAGGTCACAGAATCGAATCATATTAGGTTCATCTTTTTTTGGCTTTGAGCAGATGCTGTCATACATCTCTTAATTATATACAGTACAACACATATATTAAATATCTCATCTAAATTGGACTCTCTTAAATTATCTCTGAGGATGGAGGCATAGTTTCATTGCCAGAATAGGCTTGTTGTCTCTAATCTATCTCTCAATCTTGCATACACATACACATGCGCACGCACACACACACACACTTTTTGGATTGAGTGGTAATATGGTCTGTTTTAGCTCGTCCTGAAAACCGTTCTAACCGTTTGCAGCTCTGAGCTGGATTGAAATCATATTCAGTAAATTCTTCATTTTGAACCCGTGGATGAGAATATTTTCTGGAACACAAGATAAGAATAACCATTGAAAGCGTATTAACTGTAAAGTAGAATAACCTTTTTAAAGTGTAACTAGTGAGAAAGGGATCGTCGTGTCTTTATAAAACTTAGCAGAACACAGTGACTGAACATCAGTGGAGTAAAGCTTTCTTTTGAGCCTTCTTTCATGCAGGTGAACCATTCTTGGAGTGGATATCACAACTGCTTGTTAAAACACAGCAGTTAGATAGAGCTACTGACAAGGCAGAAGTGTATGCATTCAATTGGAAGCTAGTATTTAAAAAAAAAAAAAGGAGTAAAAAGAAAGAAAACTCATGCCTGGCATCTTATTAGATATCTTAAAAAATAATGCAGGGCACTGCTCTGCAGGCATGCATGGGGGGTTTAGGAGATTTGGGGATTGAGCAGAGAAGGACGGAGCAGAAACACACAAGTCAAAAGGCTGCTTAATCCCTTTACATCCCACCCCCCCAGTCAGCATCTCTCTCTTTTTCTTCTGATTTTTTCCTCCTCCTCTTCTTCTTCTCCTCCTTTTTTCAGGTCAGCTCCGACCCAACTGGCACGACATCCTGAATGTGGCAGATGCCACTGTTGTGAGTCCCTGCTGCCTTTTACTCACACCCCTTCAGATGCTTGTGCGATATTAGAGAGACTGGTGCATTCTGGAAAACAGAGAAGCAGAAAGATTCAACTTCTGTGTTTTCATTAGAAGCTTGTTCCAACAAGAGAAAAGAGGACGAGACAAGTTGAAATCACCCCAAATCAAAACAAATGGTAAGCGGCCACATTTTATTTTATATTATTAGAATTTATCATCTATATTGATCCGTTGAAGCCAAACATGCACATTGAGCAGATGGTTGGGTTCATCTCTGTGGTTTACCTGGATGTTTGTAGGAGGCGACCATCTGAGAGCTACAGGGAGGATAGAAATGAAGGTTAAATAGTGAAAGCTGAGGCAAAAAGCTTTGAGCTAATGCTAAGCAACAGATGTCGGTGGCCCTGGACAGTGATGAGAAGACATTGTGAACAGTGTTCAGACCTATGAACAGGAGGTAGCACAGAAAATGTGAAAACACCTTCAGACGTTCAACACTTCTGCATAGTTTTCTTTATCATTTACCCATGGAGACGTAATATATACAATAATGAATACAAACAAAATATATAATAAACCACAAAACTGTATAATTATATGTTTTTTAAAGATTAATTAAGATACAAGTTTGTTTTTATTGAATCTGTATTCATTCCATGTCCCTCCCATAGGAGTCAAACAGAGCAGAGGCAGTGCTGTGATTGGATGTTTTCTCATTCAGACCAAAGCATCAGCCAATAAATGAACACGGATTCTGCCCTTTTTGTCTTGATTGATAAAAATTGTTGATAAAAGTGGATTTGAAAATGTTACCAGCTAGAATGAATTGAATGAATTTGTTGGAATAGTTCATAATGTATCTTTCACATTTTCTTTGTATATATTTGTATGATTTATTACATAACACATTAAATGGGGAAGGTTTTCCCCATATATACCTGCTGCAGTTTTTAAAGTATTTTGTCTTGGTGTTTCCATTCATTTTGCTGTTTACCCCCTGTGGTTAATGCAGCTGCATTCAGCCTGAGGTTAAGGCAGCATCACATCATGCTCAGCACTCACAAAATACATCAATCATTTTCCAAGAGATTAAGCAGATGACAACCACCAACACAGGTTTGGACGTGCACACAGGACGAAACGAGCATGAGGAAACCGCCACGTTACAAACAGCACATGAATATCACATTGGGGTCGTTATAGTCAGTAAAAAAAAGTCCCACTAACTGAGACCACCACACACTCAGACAGTTCTTCTTCTTCCGAGATGGACTGAATATAAAAACGTTCCAAATCGGGTTTTTAAAAGCACATGCAGGGGGTAAGCTGGGGTTCAAAGGGAGGCTGAAGGGAGCATGTGTCAAAAAGAAAAGATTAAATCTACAATATTAGGCCTAGTTATGCATTCATATTAAAGAAATGCACCATTTGTCTTTCTTAGCCAAAGATGTATTAACACAAAACATGGGACTGACGTTGAAAAAGTGCATCTCTTCAGCCGGCCTATGGCAGCTTACACAACACACAGGAGCACAGTGGGTCTTGCTGGATGTGACCGGTTTGTCATTATGCCTGATTCTCTTGTTAAAACCCGGAGTTAGGGTCCAGGACTGCAGGAGAGGTTGGTTGGGAGAAAAAGGCTTTGATTGGCTTAAATGGCCTGAAGATGGACTGGTACCTGCTTAAGTGACAGTATTGGACTCATCAGAAAAGGTTCTCATGAGCAGGGGTCTGGCTGAAGACCGGGGAGACTGGAGTCCCCCCACGCTCGACTGAACCAGCTTCTTCTAGAAGGGTGAGGCAAGAGACACCAATGACATCACTACACTGAGAGAACCATACACACGTTGTCTCTCTGTCTCCTGCACACTTACAGACATACACAGGGAACAAACATACAAAGACTCAAAGACTGGACAGGTGGATGATGAAATTCAGTCCGGCTGCCTTTTCAGGATACCTTCTCCTTGCAATAATAATTTCCAGATTTCTTGACTATGACTATACTTGCAAATTTGGCAGAGGAATGTACAGAAAACAAACAAACAAACACACACACACACACACACACACACACAAACACACACACGCACACACACAGCAACAAAATGCAGTGGCCTGCAGGGATTGTGGTGAGGATCTAGGATGAGGTTAACTTGAGCCTCATGCAGGTAAGTTTGGTTGTTTTAACGTGCTGCATTCATCTAACTGGACATGCGGAGGCAGCAGGCACTGGAGCAGCACAGGCAGCTGGGAGGAGACTGACTGAAACAACTGGACAGACAAGGATGGAAGACTGACTGCACGCTTTCATGGACACATGGTCCTACTCCACACTGCTGTCAGAGCTGGGCACATCCCAACGATCAGTATTGCTCCTAATTTTCCTTAACATAGATCTAAAGAAAAGCATTTAAGTCAAGTTTTAAATATCAGAGCCTCCAAGGATTGCATTCCTAAGGTAGGTATAATAAAAGTAATGATAATCTGATTAATCTGAGCTAATCCCTCCTACTGAGTGGGGACTGTAAACAACTACAGAACACCAGCCTGAGTTATTTGAGAGGGGAAGGAAGGAGTCTAACAGTGGGAGAGGAAGGACACAACAGGTAGGAAACAAGCAAGACTGGCAGACACAGAAAACTCTGCAGGAACAGTCTCAAGTATAAGAGCTGACAGAAAGAGAGAAAGACCTCAGTCACTCCACGAGAAGCTGTGAGTGCTGGCGGTCTGTGACAACATGAAGATAGTGGATGTCCCCGAGGAAGGAAGGCGATGTTTCATCTTTAGGGAGGCAGGTCCAGAGGGGAAGAGAGAAGATAGCAGAGGGTGAGACAGAGTGAGAGGACCAAAGCAGTAGCACTTGTTAGAAAAACAAAGTTAGAAATGTTCTAAAATACAATAACAACCATCATGTAATCCTGTGGACTGTTGACACGAACAAGATTGTCAAATTTGTATGCATCTTATGATTGATTCTGCGACTTTGCTAACTTACAGATACTTTCAAAAAGAAATGAAAACAAACACATATGCATTGTAATAAGTACATATTGTACAAAATGTATTTTTGGCTGCCTTCAAGTTTTTGCAGATAAAACAATTTGTTGTGTGGAACACTCCCAAAAGCACACGTATACCCCCAAACATTTCCAGCTGTGTGGAAATCACATTAGTCTCATGGGGAGCTAATTGAAATGACAAAATACATCTGGGAAAGTATTCTTCACTTCACTTAAATTAAAGCATCCCTGCAAAAAAAGCCTGTGTGGGATATAAAAGCTTGGACTTAAAGATGCAGTGGGAGAAAAATCTAAGTCCTAATCATGTGTCCCTGCATCAATAGTTGCATTATCTCTTGGTGTCCACCAAATATTTATATTGTCAATTCTTTTAAAACATTTTGATGACATCTTTTCTAAGTAGTTAGCAGAGTACTTTCATGGATCAGAGGTGTGAATTAATTTGTCAACACTTTGTTTACATCTCAAAAGAATAGCTGGTGTGAAATGTATTAATTTGAGTGGAGTCTTCTACAGTGAGTCATTGCTCTGTAAATACAAAGGCACTTAAGAGTGAATAGGATTGTATTCAAATTCCTCCCATAACTATATCAAGGACGAACTCAGTTATTAAGAACCGATACATTGAGAAAACAAATGCATACAATTTGGGACAGAGAGTTGGCAGAAAGCGAAAGAGACAGACAAAGAGGGAGAGAAAGTGAAGAAGAGTGCAAATGTGTGTGTACCTGTCGAGTGTGGGGGCTGCGGGTCTTGCGGAACACCACAAGCAGGATCTCTGGCAGTAGACTGAGCAGGACGAGGAGGATGATCACCAGCCAGGCTGACACTGAACTCAGCATGTTGGCAAACACAAAGTACAAACGCTGCTGGCTCAGGAAAGGCCTGCAGGAAAGAGAACACTCACTCACTGACTTGGCTGAAAGAGCCACAGGGGTCACATAGAAATGAAACATAATAGATGAACTACAATGACTACTGAATACATAAGATAAGTAATTTTGAATTGTTTTCTAACCATATTGTTCCTCCCCAGAGGAAGCTGAAAAACACATAGAAAGCCAGAGATCCCCAGATCACAAAGTGGTTGATCCACGTCCAGTGTCGCGTGTCCAGAGCAAGCTAAAGCAAAAAGCAGAGAAAAGTCAATGATTGCACAAAGTCAGTTTTCTGAAAGTTAATGTGAAATGCTGTGCTAATGATGCACCATTTCATTAGATTAGATAAATAGGGAGGGATGTTTTTTTTTACCTTTAGTGTGACGGTGAGGACAAGGACAGTGAAGACGATCGTTCCATATGACCAGTTTCCAAAAACCTGGATTTAAATAAGACAAATGAGCAGATGTACTTAGGAGAAAAGGCTTCATCAAGGAATTTAATAGCATGCTTTAGAAGGTGTATTCCATCAGAGAACAAACCTGGCCATTGTCCTGCAGAGCTGGGTTACTGAACAGAAAGCGAACACCAAAGAAGAAGAGCAAACCATGGAAGACTCCCAGCAATGTCCAGTAGAGGAATGGCCTCCAACGTAACATGGCATTCTTGGCAATCTCTCTAAGAAACAAAATAAACAAGAAAGATGAACAAACTTATTTTGATGTCTCTTTGAAAAAAACTCTATGAAACTATGAAAAGCATAAAACATTTTTCTCTGAGAATATTAACGACCCCAAAAAAATGAGGTGCACCATCACATAGATTAAGGTGACTGTGGTTTTAATGGGTTTATAGTTTTTATATACAAGGACATATCTGGTTAACTGTGACAGCAATACAATAGAAATTATAGATGGTGGACAAAAGAGTACAAAAGAGCCCATTAGTAAAATGTGTTACAGAAGCTGAAATGTCCAGCTTCAGCAGAGGGACTGTGTAACTTGACCGTTCTCCACTTTCTTTTCTTCATCTTTAAAGACCCTAGTAACAATTGGCCATTTAATCATTTTATCCAGTCTTTACTCCATAAACAGCAATCCTAGATCTTAAAGACAACATCTTAATGAACCATGACGTGTACTGCAGATAAGTGAAGGTTCACACGTTCACCTGTAGAGGGTAGCATTGTCCAGCAGATCCTGAATGCAGATGTGCTGCTCCAAGAGGCTGTAAGCCAGGATGGGCATAGAGGTGAAGCAGATGTTGTACATCGTCAGATAGACCGCACCATACAGGGGCTGGGGAGTATGGGAGCAGGAGGTGGGAGTGAAGGACAAGGGAAGGTAAGGAGGAGGAGGAGGAGGAGGAGGAGGAGGAGGGTGGGTGGGGCAACCAAGGGTTAATATTATGGAGAGGACAAAACTCATACACACCTTCATACTTACATACAGTATGTCATATATGCAAGCTTATATACATCTTTCATGTACTTATGAAAGATCTAAGCTGGGGGCCTTGTGGCCTGAGGGGGAATAACCTATTCACCCACACCTTTTACAAACAGACATACCAAAACATAATCAATTACCTTAATAAAGACAGTATTTGTATAAATGTAATGAACTGATAATATATTTCTGTGTCAGGAGCAGTTTTCATATGAGAAAAGTACCATAAAACATTCTTAATTTAAAGCCAAGTGAATTCATCAATGAGCTCCACACACAAAATCAGTGTGTTTTCAACAGTGTGACTACTCACACGTAAGCCATACACATGCCACCATGATTACATTCTGTTCACATATGATGTACCACGGTGGCAGAGCTGACATATGTCTGAATTATTTAACAGTGGTATGAAATCTAAGTCACTATATATAAACATATCAGACAGGGCTCAAACATTCCGGGGGCAGAGAGGGAGGGGCAGTCTAACAAGAAGGAGTCTGGCATTCAGGAGCACAAGGACATGTGGATTCAAGGGACACCGCCTCCTTTCATGTTCAGAACATCTTTGAACCTCAAAGGCCTCGGGACATACTCACTTGCTGGGAATAGCCGCAGAAGAACTGGTACAAAAACTGAGGTAAGATGAAGCAAAGGTTCTGCAGGGAAAACAGAGAAAGAGAACAGGCTCACACTGATGGGAGAAAAAAAACATCAAAGAACATCAAATGGATTCCTAAGAAACCACATAATTAAAATGTAGGTACAAAAATAAAAAAAATGTTATCCTCAGTTCAACCTAAAAATCAGTTCAACATGTTAAGAAGATAATTTCTGTCAAATCTGTTTCTCTTTATCACATCATGTGAGTTAGTTTGTGAGATTCAGGCTTTGCACAAAAACACTAAGACAGTTCATAGCCTGAGGACTGATAACAAGTTAATGTGACTGAAGCATCTGTTCCTCCTACCTTGTAAAAGAAATACTGCACCAGGTGTGCAATGCGAACATAGTAGAGATGCCCATGAGCCAACAAAAGTTTCTTGAGGTGCATGAGTTTGGGGATGGCATAATCGCTGTTCCTCACTGCCTGCCGGCCCTCTTTACCTTTAATGCCTGAAACACCAAGAGAAGTCACACATCACCTTCACTAAAATGTGACACTTTCCTCCATTGAAATTAATGAAAGATATGTTAATCAGAATCAGCTCCATCATGGGATTTCTTACCAATGCCAACATGAGCTTCCAAGATCATGCTGACATCGTTGGCACCATCTCCAATGGAAAGAGTGATTGGGTTGCCTTTTGAGTTCTTCACCATTTTAACTATCTGTATATGGAGCAAGAAATGGGGGCAACATTCAAAAGCTGCCAACTATTCACTGTAAAAAATATTCTTTTCAATTATTTAAGGAGTACATATTTTCCACATCTTAACCGATAGTTCTGACCTGTGCCTTTTGTAGAGGAGCCATGCGGCAGCAGAGAACAGCTGTGCAGTTCTGACAGATCTGCAGGAACAGGCTCTTGTAGAGTCTTGCGTTGGACTCAGTGGAGGGGTTGAGCACCATGGACAGAGTAGCTCCATCTATGATAAAACCATAGTCTTGGTTTGATGAAGACCAGCTCCTTTAACACCGAGAAGAGAAACAGGTTTCAAGTTTTTATCATCAGTAAGATTTAGAACGATTGTGTTAAATAAGAGCATGTCAACAAATCGAGAAACCAACCTGGTGACGCCTGCTTTAGCTGGTGGGGCATCCTGCACAGTTTTTTTATGATATTCAGTCAAGAGGTCATGCAGTCGTTCCTCGCGCCTCCTTCCTCCATCGTCCAGAGTGCGCACTGTTAGTTCCAACAGCTCTGTATTTCTCTGGAACAGTCTACAAGCATAACAAGTGGACTTTGCGGTCTCCATCTTGTCCCCCGTTAGGACCCAAACCTTCATGCCTGCCCCCTGCAGGGCCTCCATCGTCTCTGCAGCCTCCTCTTGAAGCCTGGGGGAGAAGAGCAATAGAAAGAAGTCAGATACTTGAAAGGTTATTACGATAACTCCAAGAAACAAAGCCTGAGCAAGGCTGTTGATTTTCTAGCAAAAATGCTACTTAAACAAGGTTGAGCCTAACTCAAACAGGAGTCAGAGGGAGCTGTGCGGCATATATTAAAAGGGGGTATAATTCAAAATACATATTTTTTTTTAAGAAATGCACTTTGATGTAATTTTTTAAAATTTCAATGTTACTTGTAAAACAAAATCTGCTGCCTATTTTAAAAACATTGGATTGTGGAAGAGTGCCTGTTGGACCACAGAAGGAAAAAGTGGCTTTTAATTGGCACCACAAATTACAAATTAGCAATTTCATAATGGACAAAACACTACCAGGAATCTAGTAAAAGCATCTGATGCAAAACAACTGCAACTGTTGAAGTTACACAAACAGAACAATATGTCACAACGCAGACAGGTATTTCTTTCCTAAGAATAGTAAGTCAGAACAGGAAGTTTGTCCCAAGTTTATTTCTGTCTTCTGCAAACGTATGGTCTATTCTGAGATGTCTTTATGTAAGAGCATTTTAACATTTAAAAATCTTGGCACTGATCTGTAATTAGATGGAGGGGAGAGGAGGGACAACAGCAGCATACAGCATTACAAACAACTTCAGCAGATTCATATGTGTGAGCTGTATGGTGCTGTGCCTTGTATGAACACCCACCGATCCTCTACAGCAGTGGCTCCTATCAGACTCATCCCAGTCTCCAATTGGTTGTAAACAGCCATGAGCCTCTCTTCTCTGTCCTGCAGAGCCAGTCTAGCTTCCTTCAGTCCTTTATCTGCCTGGTTGTACTCCTCTGCACTGAGACATTTGTAGGCCACACACAGAGTCCGGTAGCCCTCCTAAACAGTTAAAAACATATTACCAAAACGAAGAAAACAAAACCTGTCCCAAAATCACTGTAATCTTAAATTAAAACCCATCTGACCCTTGAATAAAAAAGTACTCACCTTTGCATTACGCTCCACATGCATGCGGATCTTTTCAACCTCTTCCTGTCTGACACGGGGGAAGATGGACGAGTCCGCTCCCTTACAGAAGAGGATTGTATCACCTAGAGACAAAAAAACAAACATAAACATACCGACACACAATGTGGTGAGGGCTGAGGACCTGTAATCAATCACAGTCCCTGCAATGAAGCAGACAGTCATCTCAAGCTCACCTGATTTGGATCTGACTATTACACTCATTCGCCTTCTCACTGGGTCAAAGTTCAGCACGTGGAGTAGTTCATACCTTTGGGATGTACACAAATAAAATTACAGTTATAGTGCATAAGAGTAAATGGAAAAATATGGCCAAAAAAAGTTGCCTATATAATTACAGACTTACATTTCAACATCGTTGTTCCTGTTGCGAATTTTCATGGTTTTACTTTCAAGACCCAGAAATGTGAAGCCGTACCTGCAGATGGAGACAAATCATCAAAGATGTGT
This sequence comes from Hippoglossus stenolepis, assembly GCF_022539355.2. Classification (NCBI taxonomy): domain Eukaryota; kingdom Metazoa; phylum Chordata; class Actinopteri; order Pleuronectiformes; family Pleuronectidae; genus Hippoglossus; species Hippoglossus stenolepis. The sequence goes on along the minus strand of NC_061489.1, from coordinate 18,235,919 downwards.
CACATCTGTGTTACATTAATTAATGTAATGTAGTGAAGAAATTTAAACCTATCTACAATTTTGGAAAATGCATTTGTGATATTCATATTCTGTTATGTCGCCATTTTAATCACTTAGTCATAATAGCCCATCTCTTACCTCATGGCACCCTTGACCAGAGCAACTTCATCAGGTGAGGAGGCTATTAGGCCTGGTGGTGGATGAATGACCTCTCCATCCAGCCCTAAGCCATCCACCTGGTCTGTCAGTCCGTCCACTTGGTCTTGACTCTGCTCTGTCGACTCCTTCACCTGGACTGTGTGGCACAGGCACAGGGCTCGCAGAAACAGCTCTTCCCTCTCCTGATAACACAACATGAACATGGCTTAATACAGTAAAAATATGGCATATGATGTGTTTTTTTTAAATGCATAAATAATAACTATAATAAGTTAATTTTAAACAAATATCAATCATTTAATATCTTGATAATACATTTACAGGCCCACGTAGAGCCATAAACAGTAGCTGGAGTTTAGATCCCTGGATTTACAACCATCTTATTAAACTGACCTCTTGTAAACATACAGGACATGCTAAAGTGCAACAGTCTCTGAAGTGGAATCAGGTGCTCGTGTCAAGAGCACACAGCCAGTTTGCTCCCCCTCCATATTAAGTGCATATGTTGACATGTCAAACGGGACTATACATGGGTGACCTGAGAAGGGCCTTCCTGAGCAGCGAGCTATGTAATGAGCATATGTTGCTGCTTGTGTGACTTTTACAACAGATGGAGGGACACCACAACACCCACCCTGCCAGCTTTCTGCTGTAGTTTGCTCACAGGTCCATCTGTGACACAGAAACCGTCCAACTCGTCTTGGTACTTGTACTGGAAGCCGTCGATGCAGCACTCGATGAACTCCATGTTATTCTGAGTGAGGGTGCCCGTCTTGTCAGTAAAGACATACTCCACCTGCAGGAAACGTGATAAAAATACATGACAGACAGCCATAAACATTCAGGTGCCCATTTAACAGGTTCCAACAATAAGAATAGGAAATTGCTTCCAGAGAGAATTGCCGTGCGTTAATCAGTTTAACGAAGCATCAGCTTTGATTGAGGTAATCATTTTGCAGACCAAGTGTGACTGATGTATGGCAGCAGTATAGGTGCCATAAAATAGAGACGTAAGGATAGCACCGCAAGCTAATGTTATCATAAGCAGCTTATGTTTTACAGTTGCAGTTATGATCAGTGTTGAAACCATATTTTTGCTTGACTCAATCTTACCTGACAATTTAACTTTTTTAACAAATAAAGTATTAAATTAAAATGACCCTTTTCACTTATTAAAGAAACTTTTAAATGGTGCCTTTGAATGTATTAGATAAGAGTGATTTAAGTGCAAAAATACTTTTAATAACTTATTTTTAATATATTTATTTATAAATGTCATTACTCTGAATTTTTCAAAGGTTCATTAAAATAATTAGCTGTTTAAAATTTTTAATGGGAATGCCGAATTTACAAAAATCTATTTCCTAATAGACACATTTCTGCCATTTAAATGAATGATTTTCTTTGGTCCATTCCTGACCTGTCCCAGCTCCTCGTTGAGGTCTGAAGTGTTGACCAGTGCCCCTTCCTCGATTTCTGGGTCAAAGAAGTCCTGGTCCCATGTGATGAAATAGGATCCCAAAAACTTTTGCATCTCAACCGTCACGTACATGGACACTGGAATGATGAAGTTGAAGAGCACCATGAAGGACAGGAAGTCGGTGAACATCTTAAGGTACTGTTGGGGAAAAAAAGAGAACACATGTTGATGTTATAATTCAAATCTCTGAGAACACGGCACCTTTCTGAAAGAAAAGATGGTAGAGCGCATTGATTCATTAAGCAATAAGACATTCATAACTAAGATTAAATTAAGTACATATACATCATGTCTGTGGTCTGTGATCAATAAATCACATTGTTAAACAGTATGCTGTCATCAGGTAATGCGCCACTTGTATCTACAACTTAAATTAAAGCTAACAGGCAAGATTTGCTGGCAGCGTTGACCTTTCGCTACATTACACCCCTTGTGGATAAAATCCACAGTGCCTCAGTTTGGAATCAGTAATCTTACATTGCCCGAACAACAAAACATGATGCAATCACAATGTTTTATCACCATGTTCGCAGTTCATTGAAGGCCAGGGCCGAGGGTTAACCACCAATGAAATGGACCATGTCACAGTATAGGTCTGCAGTGGCCATTTTGCTGAGAAGAGTTTTACTGGAGCTGATTAAGAGGCAAGGGCATGTAAAACGCTTTAACGCGGTGGATGGAGCTTTACTCCCAGAAGTTAGAACAACAGCTCACCAGAGGATCAGTATTTACCATTATACACATGATAATATCCTGATGCAATGTTAGCAACACCCATTAGCTATTCTTCTCACAGCAGGGGTAATCCCCATGAAGCTCAACACACGTATTACTCCACGTATTTCACTCCCAGCTGCTAACATCGTAAAAGATGATATATGGTAGTAGAAATAATATAAGATATTTTTGACTGTGTAAACAATACTGGAGCCTCTCAGAAACCTGACTTACAAGTCATTGTTTCTAGAAGGACAGGCAGGTTGCTAAATGTGTACTCACTAAATTGGTGTCCTTCTCCTTCTGGGTTTTCTCGTTGTACCAAGGCTCATCTTGTCCGGGTTTGCCCTGCCACACATACTTAAGTGTCGTGCACACTAGGGCCTTGCTCACCAATATGCAAAGGTAAACAAGAAGGAACGCATTGATAGACCTGAAAATATAAGAGATATCATTAGTGACTATCAAAGATGAATCACATATTTTTTTAATTGTTTACACCTTTTCTTGATGTACTTACTTCTCCACAGCAGAGCGTTTCTGAGACTTTCCCTGGTAGTTGAGAGCCATCTTCGTCTCCATGCCAGTGTAAATTGCAACACCTTGAGAAGGCACGAGAGAAAAGAAAAAGGACTCGTTTTTAGATACTGAGCCATCTTCACTAATTTAATCTAAGTTATTGTAACAACGTCAATATCAGTTGACTCACCACAGATTTTCTGAGTGTTCTTTAAAGTTGCTCCTTTCAGCAGTAGGTTTTCTGGGCCCAAAGACCTGCACAATCACATCAGTACATCAGACAATTCAGTCAAACAGAATCTGTGCAATTCACACACACACACTCCTATTTTCCAAATGGAAACCTGGCAGGCAAGTTGGCATCCACTCTAAAATACGCAGTGACAATACACTGTATGACTGCAGTCTGGGCTTACAACAGTCCCAGTGCTCTTGAGAAGGACACTGGCATTTGTTTGTAAGGCCATTACAAAACAGTCATTGATAAATGCCTGTGGGAGTGCTTTGGAAGCAGTGGCTGAAGCCATGCCAAGCCTGTTTTAATTTTAATGCTTGTCTGCAATTAATGATCAATGGAATAATGATTTGTTGGTGATGCAAAGGGAAACAAATGAGTGCTTAAGCAACTGTGTTGTGATGTTGCTCTCACTTAAAGTGGTCTGAGACGGTTGTGCATGAGTGCTCTCACCTCACTGCAGGCTCCTGGTTATTTGCGTAGATGTGCATACGGCCAACAAATCTGGAACAAAAGCCCATGCATTCTGCTTAACATCACAACAAATCAAGTCATTTAAAAAAAGTACATGAGACATTTGTTTTGCATATTATTAAATCAGTAAAATCTAGAGTTGAGTGGTGAACTTGAGGAATCGAAATTCATTCAGAGGTCATTTACTTCACAAGACATCAAGTACTTGACCTAAAAGCAATCGCAGGGGTTTGGGAGCCAATCATTACAGGTGGTTAGCCTGCAGCCTGCTGTCAGTTTTATTGAGTCTGAATAGTGAGCATTTGGCACCATGGCTTACTTAGCACATCTCAAACAGCATTATGAGGTCTAGCCACATGATAATATTCAAACTCCTTGCCCAAAGGGGGAGCCAAAGGCTGGCTGTTGACTGAGATGAGATTTCTACAAGTGAATAGGAATCAGCTCCATCCCTGCCAAGCAACCCAAAGACTACAGTAAATAATCTGCAAATTTTTAAATTGCAACTATGAAACCAACCAAACAAAGAGTACACAGTATCTTACCAAAACATCTCAACTTAATCTACAAGTTAGTATTAGAGTCACATGGCACATTTTCTACTCGTACTGAGTTAATCCTTTTCCCAACAAAACGACAGGCAATGTTTTCTTGTAGTGTAAATCCTCTGGGACTGTATGATGAGTGCCTACTTGTAAAGGTCAGGCTGTGGCTGTTCACACTCGATGGTGGCGTTGAGAGATTCCAGATCCTTCTCTACGTCTGGCACTGTGTAGTGTGTCTGGACAAGGGGGGAAGAGACAGCGTTTGAGTTGTGAGTACGATCTGACTTGGGTCAAGTGAACATTTTAGCTTCCCCCCCCCTACCTCTCAAACAAAGACATTACATAAAACAGGAAGACAAAAGATTCCAAGATAATTTGACACTAAAAATGAACCTACACTTTCCCTGTTTTAAATAGTTATGTCTTGTTTCACTGACTCTAACATCCATATAGATTCACGTCCCTATTATTTAGGAAATAACTTTTTTATATATGGAAACAAGTTCTAAGTTTCTAACCATGCTGTTATCAAAAAAGGGTAAAGCAGTACATCTTACTTTATGGTTGGACTCTCCATCCAGACTTGCTGTGGTAACGAAACACGTGTCATCATCGCGGCACGACTGCAGCAGTATCAAATCACAGGGAAAGGTCTCATCTTCCTCCACCTCCACAACATCTCCAACCTGATCAAAGAAACAACCAAAGTCAACCAAATATCACTAAATACCTTTCACAAATAGCTTCTTCCTACCTCCTTTAAGCACATCCCTAAAGATTTCTTGTCAATTTGTTGTGGCTAATGTGTTTGCAAATAACCATCTACTTAAAAATATAGCATCAATAGAGTAATAAGAGCATCTCTGCAGAGTCCTCTGGCTGACAACTAGTCAATATTCACTCCCATTTAACTACTGTGCAAATAATCTGGCTCTCTTTGGTTTGCTACAATAATGTTGGGTTAGCTTTTGACCCTTGAGCACTATAGGAGGTACCTAACAGTTAGTTTATGCGAGTTCCTGCGATGAGAGCAGCTGTCCAAAGCAGGACTGTTTTCGTTTTGACAGCTGCATGCTGATTCTCAGTGGTGTCACTGAGCACGGGTTGCAATTCAACACAACCAGTAGTCGCTTGGTTCATGTTAAATGGGAAATTATTGTTTAAGGCATTTCTAAGCTTTTGAAAAAGACATACATCTTTGAAAATATTGTTACCTTTGTACACCCTGGACAAATTAATTACTATCACAACCATGTTTGAACTTCTAATCAGTTCCGTAGACAGAGCATTTTTCCCCTGTGCATATATCTCCAAGTCGGTCATGCCAAGCTGCACACATCTTATCTCAAGCCAGGTCTCTAAGGAAATACTCATTCTAGTGGATCTAAGCAAAGATGTGGCAGCTGAAAGGTACCTTGATCTTCTCGCTCTCCTTCCGTATCCTGCAGCCATCCTCTAGCACTGTCACTGGGTACTTATTCACCTCATTGTCAGCCTTGTGCCGTAGCCAGTCCTCATAGCCCTATGGCAACATTTGAAAATCAGTGTGTTATTTGCTCAGTACAACAAAAAGTACAAAATCCATGTGACCCACTTACATACCTTCACACTGTCAATCAACAGGAGAGTGTGAGACATAAAGAAATGCTTATGTGTATGATATAATCTTTATTTTGCATTTGATCGCATTGTAAAAAAATAAAAAATAAAAATAAAAAAAAGACTGCCTGCAGCAGCAGAATTGGTTCAGCAGTGCACTGGAATAGTATACCATGAAAGAATAGTGAGGGTTAGGGTTAGGGTAAAAAAAAAAAAAAATTCATGGGGCTGCAGCAGCATAGGGCACAAAGCCTAGTGTAGACTTCATAAGTGCTTAAAGATAGTAATGGAGATAGAGGCAATGGTGCAGAGATGCAGAGATGCAGAGGGAGACCACAGTGGGTGCCAAGGCGGAGCTTGAGCCAGAATGCAGGATTACCAGGAAAGGTGATAGGAGGAGAAAGTCCGGTTGATTGATGCAGAGAAATTATGCCAGGTGGACGAGAGGGGGGGGGAAGAAGAGGGGAGGCATTCTGCAGATGGTCTGTTGAACTATACAGTTCACTTCTGCCCGACTACAATAGGTTCAGACTACAGGCCACCTTGGTGTCCCACTTCAAAGTCTGGCTGAAGGCAGTCCAGCACTATCAGCACGCACCATATATTTTCACAAGGAAGTCCGCCCACTATTGTGCTAATTAAAAAGCTGAACCTAAAACAATACATTTAAAGCTGTGTTGTGGGAGCAACAGATTCAAAGAAACAGATACTCCCCTTGATCATTTGTATCGCTGTAATAGACTTGCGCTCTCTCTCCCTCTCTTTATCTCTCCATTTTCATACACTCACAGAGAGCCTACTTCATCTTTTCCCAAATCAGAATCATGCGCCAGCAGAGCACATTAATACAAAACCCAGGAGAGCATTTGTCACATCCTTAATACAAAAATCACATCAAGGGGGTTATGAGGGCAGGGAACTTATATTGTATTCTATTTGGAGAGGAAGGATATAATGCAATGACAGACAATATGAGGAAATGAGGACAGGGCTAGCCTGAAAACCAACCCAATCAGCAAGCTCAGGTTATTTTATCTTTTAGATGGGTCTCCCCCAGCTCCGTTTAGAAACATTTCCATCCTTCCTGAACCATTTATCCAAAATGGGGCAGGTTTGATACGATGTATGAGAAGGGAGGGCTGCTGAGGCATTTTCATTAGCAACCAAGACGACTGCCACTGGTGTGGCAATGTCTGTTGCATTCACTGTTGTGACAGTATTAAATGAACTACAGTATATCTTCTACAACAGAAAAATAAACAACTGAAGGTTAAGTGCTTCCAGACATTCTTCTTTTATCTCGTGCTATGTCACATGTTTCAGTTTTTTCGCTGTGATTAGTTGGAGGTACTTTTTCTTATGTATTTTTCCTGTCTTAAGGTCGCTGTGTGGCATTTGTCCAAGCTTCTGGACACAGGTTACACTCACATTTGATTTACTATAAACAATAGTTCATTGCCTGATTCAAGGATAGCTGTGACGATACAAATAACGTAGATAGTCATAACAAACAGCCAGTGTTTCCATGTCTCATTGGCACTGAGGTAATAGGAATATACCATGCAAGGCTGTACAGTGGGAGGTTTAGATCACACACTGACAGTTTGGTCTGTGACTGTTGATAACTCTACTTGGAAATTGAAAATGAACTGAGAGGTTCCAGACGCATTTGCAAATGCAATTTGGTCTCGAGGTGCCAGGCTAGGACAGAACAGGAAATATCAATTCAATGTTTAATATTATTATTCAGGAGGCAGCGTCTTACCTGCTTGATAGCCGTTACTGTGATCACAAAAAATAAGGGTATGCCACTGGTGACTGGGCTGGTGGGAGTGTCAACTATCACCTAGAGAGGGAGAAAAAAATCCATTTAGAGAAATGCCAAGTTAACAGTCAATGATAAACATATGACCTTCAAACTGAAAAGCTATGCACTGACTGCTATACACCACAACAAAGTCTCACTGCAGCACATGTGCGCCTGTGGTTACAGAGGGAGGAGTGTGTGGTGATGGTTTAGAAGATGGTGCAGGCCCTCTGAATGCTGGGTGTAGTCTGTTTCTGTAAGGCCTACAATTCCCCAAATTCCTTCATCAGTAGGATTTCACAACATTTCATTTTGAAGGGAGGGAGCACACGTGTGAAGGAATCTGTGTAGCTGCTTTTGTATGTGTATAGCAAGAATAAGTACAGGACCAGTGATCAGGTAAATCCCGAGCAGTTTAGAAGCAGCACATGACCAAGGCTGCCAGCTAAAACCCCAGTGCACAAATGGCTTATGAGTGATTGTGTATTCCTTAAAACCATCATGAGATGGATTTAGTCTGGCATTTCCGATCCTGTAGAATGCAAGCTGGTCTCCCCCTGAGCTCGGGTGCGTATTACAGCTCGCACAGACACGTCACATTAAGCTTGTTGTTATTCGGACCAGAAGCACAACAAGCTTCCAGATAGAAATCAGCTGTGTAAGAGCAAGAGATGTGTTTTGAAGAAATCTCTGGTGTTCTCCTCACCTGTGCTCAGAATGAGAATGAACCAAACCTGCTGCTATCTCAGTAACCACATACAAATACAAACACAGCCACATTCTGTACCCGTACAAACACCCACACACACACACAGAATAAAGGACAAGGGCAGTGAGCTGCTAGCCTACCCAAGCTGTACTGTGATTACAATTAACTGCAGGATAAATCAATTACAAGCCTGAGATGGACTAGTGCACATCGACCATTTGGAGGAGTGCAGATTCAGAGGAGAGTCTGCATTATATTTGTAGTAGTTAGCAATTCCAGTGAGACAGAAGTGAAAGTAATAATACTGCCGCAGTAGCCTCACATGCCAGGAGCCAGAGGTGAGAGAATGTGTGTGCGTGTGCATCAGGGATGCTATAGAAAGGTATGGGCTAAAAACTGCACCTGGAACACCGCTCTAGGCAATATAGCTACTGTATTATTGAATGTCTCTTGAGAAACACTCAGTTTACCCCAGTCATGTAAGCCCTTCACAGGTTTCTCATGACCACACCTTTAAAGTAGAGCACTTCCTGAAGCACAGATGCGGTGAACTCTGGAGGAAAGCAAAGCAGCACAACATTTTTGTCTCTAATAATATAATGGCAAACTTAATAACATGACTGGATTGAAATTTGCCTAAAGAAAGAAAAACAGAAGCTACAGGAAGACTGAGGACAGCATGTCCCTCTGAAGCAGCAGCCAGATGGCCAAACATGAGAGAAAGCTTCACAAAGCGAAACTTTCAGCCCAAATGCTGTTTGATATTTATACATCTTTGGCACTTCTATGACAATTATGATGGCAAGAGCTCAATAGAAGACTATAAAAAGAGACAAATTATGGCGGTGTGTTTTTTTTTTTGGTATCTAAAATAAAAACACTCATCTCACACTACAATAGCTTATGAAATCAATGACATATGTCATTTGGGGATAAGAGTAAGGGTTATATTAAGACAATTAAAGACAACTAAACTTGTAGTTTGTTTCCATACATTCAGTTAGTTTATATTTGTTGATTCACAACAATCACCACCAAACTTCCAGATGGCAAACTACCTTTTCCTCCTCTGCACCAAATGAAAAGCAACGTGATCTGTGTGCGGCTGCTGATGTGCTGGTGTGATATCAGAGCAGCAGAGCGGAGCAGCACAAAGCCCTTCATCTGAGCCGGGAAGTGTGTCAGAATGAGTGACAGAGGCAGGTCCCCGGGCTCCCGGGGCAGCTCTGTGGGCCTTTGCATCCTCCTACCCCTTCACCCTTTCACTCTCCCCCTCCTATACTTTTGCCTTGTGCTCTCTCATCACCCTTTCTCTTGCTCTCTCACAGCGCTCTCTTCCCATTCTATCAAATTCAAGCAAAGACATGCAGGGCTATTTATAGGAGAGTGGTGCTTTTTTATCAGCCTGTGTCTATTTGTGGCACTCAGAGCTACAGAGGGCTTCCTGCTGCTGACGTCAGCAGTGCAGCGCTGCAGAGAGATGGGGGGAATGTGAGACAGAAAGGGGGGAAAAAGAAAGACAGAACGAAAGAGAACAAATGACAACGAGGGAGAAAAAACGAGGGGAGGACAGAGCTAGATGGTGCATGACATTTGGCTGTTGCAAGAGAATTTGCATGAAGCCTCTCAGGGAAAGTGAGAAGGTTTATTTCTATGTGTGAGATGCAAAATGAGTGCGCGCAGACTCCGTGTACCTGATTTTTTCCCTCATCTTCTCTCTATGATATAATAGCAGGCTGCACGGGAAAGACTGAGTGGTTGGGATAAAGAGCCGCTCAAGAGAGCCTGGATTAGTGGAGAAACGCCAACCACACTGCAGCTTGGGTAAACACCATCAGCAAACCCAGGACACCCACTGAGTCATACATCACATGCAGCAGCACATACACATTCATACAATGCAGTCACACACAAACAAACACGCTGCACACATCCCACACTGATAATCCTTGTGCTCACATACAGCAAAAGGCAGGTTAGTGTGAGTGATGCAAAACAGGCTCGCTGGTTTACTCCCACATAAGTGTGCTGCATTCGCTCACGGAAATTTCACGTGGTAAGCTCACAACAGTTGGGTAGGTATTGACAATAACTATGATATTTACATATATGAAAAATGAAAATACTAATATCACATTTATAATACAAATGACATTCGGTAAATTATCCAGCACCCCTTATATCAATTACAACAAACAAAGTTAGAGATGATTTTGACAGATTTTTCCCCAAAATTTTAAATGTGGGGTGAAGATCAGATACAGTGACAGTCCTAGTGGAAATAAGGACCAGGGGGGAAAAACACTGCAAACGATCTGCTATGAGTAATGGAATTAATTTGTGGAAGCTGCACGCAGATATGACTCAGTTAGTACAGCGCTGCGCTTCTGGAAGCCCTCACTCTGGGAGTAAATTCAGTCAGTATGCGACTTGAGAGAAGACATCCCTCCTAAGCAGGCCCAACACCAGCACCTGTTTACACTAGTGGGCTATTTGCTTCCATAGTTTAGGTTAGTGCTAAAAAGAGAGGTTATTTTCCATACACATGGATCAGAAGGAGAGGAGAGGAGAGGAGAGAGGAGAGAGGAGAGGAGAGGAGAGGAGAGGTCACTTTAGAGCACAGAGCAGGGGAATAAAGATGCCAGTCAATACATTTTAGTCAGCGCCAGCTCACAGTTTCCACTTATGAGAATAGGGCAGCATACACACAACATAAGCTAACAATGACAGATACAAAGACAATTTTAAAAATCACACTATAAGACCAATAAAATCCTCACATACATCTAAGATAAAAACATAAAATTGTGAATAGTGAAAAGTGTGAATAGTCTAAGGTTGGAAGATGTGAATTTTCAATAACCTGCCAACATATTAAATTGACAATGTATTTAGAAAGATGGACTTCTACAGCAAAGTACTTATTAAATTCAAATGTAAAAGTCTGGAAACAAAGTAGGTTGGATTAATGTGCAATCATGACTAACCTTGAAGCATGAGTGTGATTATCTTAATTGATACTTTTTTTTTTTTTATTTAATTTGTTTTTATCTTGCCTATCTCATTTCCTAAATTTTTCAGCTTTGTAACAGCTATGTAATTCAGCAGAATTGAGATATGTTAAACAATCAGTAAACCACTACATCTGTACTTATGTTCCATGTGGTCACTGTGTGTGCTGTGTTCACACGGATGGGTTAAAAGCAGAGGATAAATTTCCCCATTGCATGTAGTGCTTGTGTGTGCATATTGCGGGACAATTAAGTAATGTTAATCTTAAAGAAAAAAATCCAACCAAAAAAAAGCATCCACACACACACAAGCACTGTGCAAGCCTTAAGAAAAGCTGTTGAAGCTCCAGATCAACAGACAAAACAAAGATCCATGGATTCCGTATTTGACAATGATAAACAAACGGTTACCGTTGTTTAGTTTGAACACCGACAGTCTGTCCTTACCTGCACCAGGAAGATGATAAGAAAGTAGAAATTGGCAATTCTTCTAAACTGCTCGAACAGGTTCTTCGGAAGAAAGTTCCAAACCGTATACTGTGTTAGGTAAACAGAGAAAAACATGCATGTAAGTCACAGAAACTGGTTTTACACTTTGTTGATTACTTTTTGTTGCATAATTTTCCCATTCAGACCTGATGTTTCTCAGGCACACTTAGGGAGGTTAAAGAAAAGAAGGCGAGGGGAGAGAGATTAGAGGCATTCAATATTCAAACACTCTTGCTTGTGTATAGTCTGTCTAAGCTACGGAAGGGGAAGAGGAAAGGCAACTTCAATAGCTCGGAGTCTCTGTTCTTTGTACTGCCCAGGGAGATGGCCCTTGGGGCACCACAGGTATTCCATTGATTCAGATTAGCGATTTATCTCTAATTTGGCTAGCCTTGAATGCAGAGCCAATGAACTTATCAGGCTGGCGACTGTTTGTGGGTTTTTCTCTTCCTTTTTATAGGTGGCTGTGACTGCTGATAACATCACGGCTAAATAAACGCTTTTATCTGCTTGAATCACTGGGAGATGGCTTGACAATACCCTGTAAGCAACTTTGTGCCACAAAACAGTACCAGGGTGAAAAACACAAATACATACACATGCATTCACACACACACACACACATCTGCAGAGAAACAGCAATAGGGCAGTGTTTATGAAGGGGAATGTCTGCATGGGGAGAGCGTTGAAATGCAGAGGCAGCAGAATGACCCATCTCATTTTGCCAGAGAGAAAAGAGAGAGAAAGTAATGAGAAAAGGGGGTGCAGCGGTGAGGGTGGCTGAGTGTGGTGATGTAGCAACGAGAGCAAGAGGGAGAGGCGGAGATTGGTCATTGAAGAGTGCAAAAGCAACAAGATGATGGAGGGCAGAGGCATGGAGGAGCGTAAACCCCACAGCCAGGGTAATTAAGGACTGTTTACCCTGACATACTGGCCGGAGCCAATTGATAGGCCCATCCTCACTGGGACCCTCTGCACCACTATAAATCCTCAGTTGTCTTACTCTCACACCGCTTCTTTCCCCTCATCACTTTCACCCTTCATATTCAGAAGCCAGCCAGCCAGCACCTGGCCGAGCCGGCTGCTGACACAGGGCTGAGGGGTGACATTTGGACATGGGTGGAGTATAATCTATTGGAGCCTAGGGGGAAACAGCCAAATTGCCCACCCTGCCAGTACATTAATAGCACCCATGTATTTCACTGCTACAGCCAGTACGGACAAATAATCTGCCTTCTGTTGAGAGAGCAGGACAAGCATGTGGACAGGCAGTGGGAGGAGGGATACAGGAAGGAAGGCATGGGAATGCACACGCTGAGCTGAGAAAGAAAGGTAAAAGAATGTCATCTTGGTGTATGGCCAGACTGGTTGGTACATGCTTCTTACCTTTGCGGACACAATCCTGTTATCACAGAACTTGGGTGGGATGATGGGCTCATTGGAGGAGCCTGACCGATGTCCAACATAGATAGTCCGACTGTCTGCTCTTCTCTCATCTCTGCCGAGCTAGAGGAGAAAGCAGAAGGGGAGAGTGGACATGGGGAAAAGGAGAAAGGAAAGGGAGGTTAGTAACTCTTGACTCTTCTTTTCTCTTAAACAGATATCACACATTGGGTAACCCACAATCTCCATGGCAGAATAACAATAGTTTTTTTTAAAAATCAAGAATAAAGTATTATTCCAGGTGCAATTGGCGAAAATTTGTTTTGGGTTTTTAAACCTTGCAATGGTAAAGAAAGTGATAAAAAATATATTCCTGGAACTACCCCTTTTTCCAGATCCATGCCAAAACTAAATTGGTTCCTTCTTGGCTCATGTCTCTATCCTTCCACCAACCTCTTAAAATGGCTAAGAAAATAAAAATGTGCATCATACAAGAAAAAAATGTACTTGAAGTTGAGCCAAAGAAATCAACCACAGTCTGTTGGGGATGTAGAAATAAATCGATGAAAACAAAACTCTTGTTTAATAGTGTGTTGTTATTTCAGATGCAGCAAATACACTTCGATCACAAAGGACTTCTTGTGGCCACAAAAACTCTCTAGCTTTAAAAGGTCTAAATTCCACTCAGAGGTCAAGAATTAAAAGATTAGAATTTCTACTGTGGTGCAGAACATTAAAAAAAGACTTGAAAAGCACTCTACCAGAAAACTGTTGAGCACAAGCCAATAATTCAGTCAGGGGACAAAGAAAAAGTATGGCAAGGGTCAACGGGCCAAAATGGTGATTGTGTGGGGACTGTAACTTAATTTCTTCTCTCCCAGGTGGTCACTTGCCAAAGATAAACAAGTAATAAATGTCAGCAGCCAGGAGGAAAAATGCTGTGCTCAGAATTACAGGGTTGAGCTACCTTCTTGTGCGTTCGCGCGCACGCACGCGCGCACGCAGCCAGAGTCACAAAAGAGGTCGCCTCAATATTTGGTGGCTGGAGAATTCCTCTTCCATAAATGGTAGGTACAGTGAATCACAGAGGAAGGCAAGGGAGCAAGGTTGTTGTCAGAGCTTTACAGGAGTTCTCCTTACACAAATCTCAAAAAGTATAAATGACAACCAAGGAAAGCACAGAGGAAAGCCAGGCAGGAAATCGACAAGTGCTTGCTCATTGTGAGAACTGTTGAGTTTCTCACATCAATATTGTTTACTATGTAAAGTTGAGAATATGCTGTGTATATTGTGATGATGATGTATGTTGATGATATACCAATAAATCCGAACTTAATTAAACGAAGGAACTGTTTTCCTTTCCGAATTTAGAATGTGTTCCCTGCACTGTGGAAGACTCACTGGGTTCATTCTTCTGTCTTCTCCTGAGGCTGTAACTACACATCATGACGTAACTACCGTGAAAGTGCAGAGTGTCATACATTTACATTCTTTTAGGCTTGTGAAATGTTTGCTTAGATTTCCCCCCAATTTTTTTCAGCTCTACAATTAAATAAAAGGAATAGGACATCAACATCTGGCAGTTAGTGTTGATATTGTGGAAGTGACCACAAAAAAAATCCATTTATGGGAAACACCTACAGGTGTAAAATCACTTTCATTTCATTATAAAACTAAAGCAGACCACAGCTTTCATTTCTGCAATTAATTTCCGCCCTTTGTTTGTATTATCGTTTTCCTTTGTAGAGTGATCTTTGGGACCTTAAAAAACACTACATGAGAAATGTATTGGAGCCCAGGACACTTTGCGATCACGCATTAAGGTCTGATTGATCTGATCTCAAATGTGTCCTCAATGCATTCACACCTGTACTTAGAGCTGTCCACTTGCGAAAGATTCACCCGAGACAGAAGTTGTTTCCAGGGCCAGCTGCACACAAGTACACAGCAAATGTTTTGGTCTTGCGAAATCCAAGTGTAGTCTCCAAAATGCATTCGCTGTTGTCTCAGTGACCTAAATTTCTATTGTGACATCATACACGCAGGGAGTCTTTAGTCATGGGGTGGACAACCACATGTGCTGGAGGATCATGATAAAAACAAAGCCAGGATACCGGATCAGCCTGAGCTACTACATTCTTGTTTGCCTCCAACTCTCTCATCCTCAAGCATGTTATCCATCTAACCCTGAGTAAACAAGCTAATTCAACAATAAAGATATGACGGAGATAAGCTATTGAACAAATCCAAGTACTTAATAAAGTGTATGTCCTTAGTCCTACCTGAGCTGTTAGAGGTTATATGTTAGATTCTTTGCTCAACCACTCTCACAACTTTTCTTTTAACTATCACTAATTTCAACCAAACAGGCGATTATTGGGAGATCGTAGGGGGAGCAAGGTGGAGAGCTAGGGTGCAGTATTTTTAACAAAGTTGTGAACTCCCAAACAAGCTGCACCTTTTAATGTGGCATCCTGTGATGGTTTCTCATGTTTCAGTTTTCCCCGTTCATCCAGCGTCAAGGGTTAAAGTACCCAGTGAAAACTGAATATTTTATTTCATCCGCAAGTGAAGATACTCCTGCTTTTAATTTGAGTGACTATTACAGTGTCTGTAAAATATTAAGGTTATGCAACCATGGGAATCTGTTTTATATAATATAAACACCAGCAACATGTGGGTTGTGGGAACAAATTACCATGAACATCTGATCCTGGACAAGCGCCAGGGAAAGTGTGAATTAAGGCCACCTGGACAAAAGGCTGGCCAGTCTGTTGCTGACAAAAGTTAAGATCAAAGAATAGCCTCAAAGCTGAATTTATGCATGTGGGGATGAGAACACACTACATAACTCCAGTTCACTGAATAATGCGTCTCTAGTTAATGGTCCAAATTCCACATTTTTGGCCTTTATTCTGAAATATTTAAGATCATCTCTCCAACCCAGACCAGGGAGGGGAGGCAACAGGCTTACATAATACTCCCTTATGCACAAGCAGCCGCGTTCACACCTCAGTATGGCTTTCAAATCTACTATCCCCTACCCACTCTGCAAACACTGACATTCCTCCAGAGCAACCGGACAGACCTGGCAGCCAGAGGATGAAGCGAGAGAGTGGGAGGAAGAAAGAGTATGAGAGAAAAGAAGTACAACAGGATTCAAGGACACAAACACCATCCAGGTTTTTTTCCTTTTTTGAAACAACAATCAGCTCAGAGGAGGAGCTGAAGGCCAAGAACACCCCCACGGACAAACATTGTTGATTTATTCGTATTCAGTGTTTCTAGAGGTTATTGCTCCTCTGTGTAGTCTGAAAAATGCCAAATTACACATGTAAGAACAGCATTCCAGATATACAATACAACAAACTAGGCATATAACATTAGGAAAGAATGTAGGGACATGTAGAAGAGCTATGCAGACAAAAAAAAAAAAGTAAGGAACAATCCACGCACCAAATTGGCCTTGAGCTACAGGACCGGCTAAGGGCTCTGGCTTGGACACCAGAGTTACAGCCCAGAGAGTCAACAGTATTAGTTGGCCGGCTTCCACTAGCATCAATTCACCTGTGCCCATCTCATTAGAATTGATTATGCAAGAGCCACTCTAATGCACGGTTTCAAGGTTGTAGGTCTATCAACCAAGTTGTCATGCTAAGCCAATACTGTTGCTCAAAAGCTGTACCACAACCTGCAAGCTCTATAAGGTCTGGTTATCCATGATGATTCTGCAAAAAAGAAATTTGGCCATCTACAAAAACATACTTCATCCTGAAAATGAGTAAAGTTTAATAAGAAGTTCATATCATGTGGTCATAAAGATAAGACAAGAACCAGTGAACAGCCATTGATTTGAGAGGCAGATTCACTGTAAAATATAATGAGGGTCAGACTAAGGGGCCCACTTAATTTTTGTGTAGTTACGTGACGGAAATGCTCATCTCCAAAACAGTGAACTAAAGGCCACACTAGAAATGCTAATGCAGGTAAAAATAGAATGATTGCATTATCTTTACATCATTGTCAAAAGGTCAAACAAAGCCATTCGATGCCAATGATGTTTGCAAGTAAAGCAAAAGTGGCCAAGAGTCAAGTGCCAGTATGTCAATACCAAAGTAGCTCTGTCCTTAAAGTAAAAGCATCAGCTTCCTACGATGGAGATCAATAAAGCCAACATCCAATGCTCAATTGAGCTAAGATTTAATTGCCAAGTCAGAAATACATGGTGCATTAGATAATTGAGTGTGCCTGAAACTTTTACATTAAATTACGCTCTAAATTAAATTATGCACACATTGTGATATGAGTCCCGGCTGGGACAAAGGGGGGGTAAGGTGCTCCACTGAGACTGAGACTGCATTCAGCCGCTGCCAAACTCCAGATGATGACTTGGGTCTGATGACACTGCGTCCTGTCACACCATCTCACTATTCAGTCACTATCCCGCTTTGTCACAATCTGCATGCTGTTAGCTGAACAGACATGCTGGGTAACCAGAAAATGACAAGGCCCTGTACACCACAATACAATCCACCACAGTCAAGAACAATCAGGTTCTATCAGTACAACCTTTGTGAACGTTTTTATTTTAAGGAATTCTAAAATATTTTATTGCAGCGCTAATGCTTTCAGTTCCATTACACTGTACAGGTGTAATGGAGGTACTCTGTATAAAAAGCATTATATGTTTTATCAGTCAGCTTGTATTGTTACATCCTCTATCAGACAATCACAAGATAAAGCACCATCTTTTCCTGGAAAGCCTTGGAACCTGTCAGCACTTGTAATGTGAGTAGGCTGGAGCACATCACATCAACCACAGTTCAAACCAACCTGTCAGTCAATCATACTTAACTCAATGGTGAAAGCTAAAATAAAGCAATATAAACTAGGACTGTGACTAATAATTGTTTTCATCATCAAGGGATCTGCAGCTTTTTTCTTGATTAATCCATAAACTGTTTATATAGTCAGGAATAGTAAGAAATCAAGTGACATGTCAGAAAATTCATGTAGGTTACAGGAACATGTGAATCATTTAATAAAAGAGCAAATCGAGTTCTCTTTTAAATAACCCAGCTTCTTTAACATGAACATATTGCCATTTATGGCCTGTGGGTCTGTCAGAGACCACAGAGTAAGTAGTTCTGGCTCTTATGACAGCTCTGGATAGCAAAGTTTAGTCTGATGCTGCCATCTTTAGCTCTTTTGTTCAGCGTCAAGGTTTCACCTAAAGCTTGGCCTGTTTGACATCAAGTAAGTTAATGTGACAAGAATCTCTAAGCAAGCAGAAAATAAAGATGGTACCATGATGTGTAGCAGAAAAGCGGTGTGTGACAAGGGCAGAGGCAGTGTTATTTATCATGACACGAACAGACTTTGTGGTAAGAAGATAATCAATGCTGTAACTTTTTCAGATAAACGTGCTGAAGCAAATTGAAAGAAGTAAGCCCAGAAGAATACAGTGGGTTGCCCTTTGTTCTGATTAGTCTGCTCTTGTGGTTTTGTAAGTTCAGTGCAGAGGAAAAAAACACCAGGTTCATTCAGTACAGAAAGCTTAAAAAAATCCACTTAGAAAACCTACTTAAAAAACACATTTAATGAGGTGTGAGGGAGCTGTGCAAAGAAGAGAGAGCACTGGAGACCTATACTTGTACTTCTTTATGTCTTACATGTGTACTCATACCACGGCACTTCACTGAGAAACACAGATTCACTGTTACATCCAGGTTCCCATTTGACCTTATTATCCAATTCATGCAATTCTCTGGGCAAAACCAAAGCAAGCTCTAAACTCTAATTTCTCATTCACTAGTAAATGAGAAGAGTGAACCAAGTGCTTTATCATCTACAACTACTTTACAATGCATCTTATCTACCCTATCAGGTTTTATGATGTCGCTCTGAGTGCAAGTGGATTCATCCCAGGTCAACCTTATCTGCTATTGAGCGCGTACTCTCTATGGAGAGTTTGATTACACCACATTCAACTGAAACCATAAGAGGAAAGCCCCCCCGGTGAAGATCTACGACTTTTAAGTAAACACAGGCCCTAAACATCAAGTGGCATTCTGAGGGTAATGGAAAGAATAAATTCCTAACATCCAGAAAGCTGTTTCAAGAAATGTTGATGACAACTGTAAAAAACAGCCCAACAGCAACATAAAGTTGCTATTATGACTGAATGGGGCTGAGTGATGAAAAATACAATGTGAGGGGAAAGTTGCAGGCATTGAGTCGATGCTATTAGTCACTGCAGTACTCCATCAGGAACTCTCTCTCTTTCATTCTCCCTCTCTCTTTCTTGTCAGACCACTTCTCCGTCCTCTTCCAGCATGCTCACGCTCTATCACTAATTGTAAGTCTCCACGTTTTGATTACAGATCCAAGTGTTCTTCGCCAAAGCAGCCGAGAATGTGCTGAGGCAACAATATCTTTTGAATAAAATATATCACAAAGACACATCAATATCAAACCAAACTTTTGTCACGACAACGTCTCCACATCTTTGCTGCATTTCCTGTGCAACAAATGTGTTCTTAATAAAGCTACACGGCGTGAGCTCATTTGTCTAATTCAAGCACAGAGTATTTGAGGTGTGACCTATTTTTGAATAATGCTCTTCTCAGAAAATGTCATTCATTCTAATACAACCAGCTTATTCAATACAGTAGGACTTTGTCTCAGAAGAAAATAATATTGAACATTTTTACCATTATCTTTACTTTATTGTGAGGTTATGATGTTTTTTTTCAGTCTTCTTTAATCTTTCCCCCCAAAAATGTACAAGAAAACCAAGAACAAAAGGTTCTTTGCTATTCTTGTAGTTCTTGTTATTTTGTTAATGAATGCAATATAGCCAGTTGTTTCTACCACAGCGTTAACCTGAGAAGTCAACTCCTTTCCTTAAAATGGCTGAAAAAATATGTTAATAATAAAAGGAGCCAGCAAGTGTGGTCAGATCAAGCTCCTTTATTTGAAAGGAGACTAAAATAAAAGATATTTTGTTTAAGACATCTTCCCAGTGTAGATTTTTAAATTGTGTCAGCACCTAAAAGAGCACAAAGATAAATGAATGGATTTGAGTACAATGCTACAGACCTCAACAATTTTAGTTAACAAATAGAACATCTCTCAAAAAATCCACATTAATATTCATTAACAACAGTTATAAATAAAACACTAACAAATTAAGAAAAAGAGAGTCATTACTTTAACAGGAGTTACCTCCATCATGGATTCACCGAAACATGGCTTGTGGCATAGTCAACGGAGCCCATATCAGAGGCTACTCTCTCCCTCTGTTCATTGTTTGCACACAGTGATGAAAAGCCGCACAGACTGATAACAGTCCAACTTGAACTGAGGGCTGATCCGAAGGAGCTGTTGTGGACAGGAAAAGGCTCATTGTTCTGCCAGCATCCCTGCAGCTGTACAAGACACAGGGTGTACTGTACGGTGGGCTGGTACTGGCCTACATTGCATTGGGTCCCATCGACAAAAGGGGAGGAGGGAAAACTCATCCAGACCTCGCAGTGGGAGCTGCTTCCTCAATCATTTGGCCGCAATCAAAAAGCCGCAGACACTTGTGCTAGATACTTTTTTGAAATGACTGTGGTCTACTGACACCATTTCAAATGTCTCTAAAAGCTTAAAATTTACACTGACCATTTGTAACTTGGTAACTAGTGGCCATAAGATGAGAGGATTTTCCCCAAACTAGAACAGCTCATAGGTTTCCGTACGAACTACAACTACTCATTTACAAAGGAAATCTGTGAGCATTGTGGGGACTCCCCCTCAGCTGTTGTTTGACACCAGATAAGAAAAAAATGTGGAAGGACACAAAAAGTGGCCAAACGGAAATGTGTTTGCAAGTCACACAGGGCTGACAGCAGTCTGCGGTCATTCAAGTAACTGAGGCATGCTGTTTCTCAAACGTGGGCCTTACTAACGGTTAACAGCTGACATGGAAGTAGCTTAAGAGAAACATTAACTTGGCCAGCTATATTTTAACTGAATTGCAGTCTTAAAGCACTCATTTACTGAGGCTTTGGCTTGAAGAATAACATGTTACTCCTCCTTCGACTTGCACTTTGTCTCTTAGCTACATCCCTCTAGACAAGCTTGATAAGTCCTGGAGAGAATGACATTAGAAGAACATTATTTCATTAGGTTCTTATGGAGAAACCCCCCACACTTTGTTTTAAGACCGGTTAAGAGAGCACATTTCGAGCTGCAGCCTAGTCACACTGTAATCTATAATTAAACAGAATTTAAAGTGGTGTAGCCATAAATGGAGTATGGTTTTTCCAACCAAGTGCACTCTCTGTACTCAGGTTTTGCATGCGTGATTCAGCTTCTAAAGCTGCTTTCAGATATGCACTGAACTCTGCAGTTTCTCCGTATTCTCTGGAGGAGGTGTATGTGTGAACGCAAATGTCTGAGTGCGACGCTCCGCAGTTTCTTCTGACTTTATCCGAATGGACCCCTAGTATAAAGTACATAGAAATCCAGGAGAAGTCGATGTGTGAACACAGTGGGGGATCCCCCGCTGGATTCACCGTGAGCAAATGGGGGGATTTGATGAGGCTTCTAACACGCGGCAGACGCAAAAATGCAGAAAATAAAAAGAAAACAAATATCTTCAAAAGAGTTTATGGTGATAAGAGTTGACACTAGTGCCGGGGTGCTGTAAACATGATCACGTGATCTCTGCAGAGGAGTTAATACATCACTTCCGGCCTCTGTCTGCTGCACCCGGTTGCTCCACCTCTCGCCTGAATAACGTGGAGGATTTGTTGCTGTTGTGCAGAGACCTCCCGCTGCAGTGTGCATTTGTGAAAGGCAGACTGCGGCTAAAGTCCGTAGCCAATTCTCTGTATTTTACCCGGAGGTCGTGTCTGAAAGCGGCTTTAGATGAAGGTGCTTGATGCGGCTGCTTGTTCCCTGTAGCGGGTTGTAACTGCACAACACTACAATTGCATTCATTCCCCCTACTATGCTTGGCAGAGAGCGAAGCAATACCAAGAAAAAGGCATTTACAGTGGACCCTAATGCTGACAAGCTTTAAAAACCTCTATCTCAGCTACTGCCCCCACTGATGACATTATCTTTAATAATGTACCGGGCTACATTGGCCGTAACTGCTTTTCAATTAATTATCCTTACACTGCATATAGGGGCAACAAGACTAATGACAAAAATCAATGTTGCTCTTTCCTTCTTCTGCTAAGAGGGCATGTTTGATTTCAGTTTGTATTTTCTCACCAAGCATTTCCTCCCACTTAACTGTAGCCACATTAAAAGGAGCCATTTTTCTCCCTGTGACTGAGCAACACTGCCTGCTGACTCGCTAGGAGTTTGCCACGGAGATAATTATTGTAGGCTGTTGCTTAACCAGGGTGTTCAGTGAGCATGTGTGGGTGGGGGTGTTTTCGCATGACTTTCAGTGCTTGTTAAATCCTCACATGGACTTTGCTATTCCCCTTCTTTGTGTCAGCAAGTACCCTATCATTTCAGGTGACAATAAAAAAAACTGGAATGACCAAACATCACAGATGCTGCCATCTCCTTATCCTGCCTCCGTGCTCAGACACCGAGAGTGAGCCACAGACAAAGAAAAAAAACATCTCAGCATTCTCTCCACATCTCACTGCGAATGCTGTAAGAAATGCTAGAGCTGGGGCATGGCAGAGAAAATATGTGGTTGAGCCTTTATACATATATGGATGACAAGGATGCATTTTGAATACCACTAGCCTGGCAAGGATACGTGAGTCAGGAAAGGGTGGAGCGATGTGAGGAGAATTCAAAATAAATGAGGCAACCTGAATTATTTAGAGGTACAAACTGAGAATTCAACTTAGGTTTTAATGGAAGTGGAAAATTGCCACAAAAAGCCATCCTTGGTCCCCCTGTATCTAACCAAGATCCACCCACTCTCATGTTAACCACTACAAGAAGCCTGAGAGAGTGTCCATTAGGTGGAGAAGGCGAAGGAGAGGTGCAAAGAGGCTAAAGGTTCATCCTACTGGTTTCCCTCCAGTGTCTCGTGTTTGAGTCACACAGGGCTTTCCGGACTCCCCCACTACATTTCATCACCTCGCTATCCCACAGCCGGCCTTTTTTTCCTTCACACTGCCTCCCTCACAATACTAATATATTTATTACCCTGCTGTGTGTTGCAGATGGGCTTTTTTGGCTGGGTTACCATTCCTGGGCATATAGTGCAGGAGACCAGACAGAGAGAGGAAGGAAGAGGAAGGAAGAGAAAGAAATCCGCGTTAGCAATTCTGTTGGCCAGCAGTTCAAGGGCGAGACTAATGGCGGCAAAACGGAGCACAACTCTGATCAATACACATCTCTCCTAATCAAACTGGCCTGATAAATCAAATGGACCTACATGCCTTGTATGGTGTGTGGCCTTCAGATTCACTCTAACCCTAATGGCTCACCCAAGGGTGACAACTCTGTTTGAGGGCTCTCAGCAGTTGGTTAAAATACCTATGTGTTTCCAACAGGTGCCACTAACTGCAGGGGAGATAATACAACAAAGTCAAAATACAGTGACAATAAAAGTGACTGTGCTTTTGACAATAAGTGCAAATAATGACACATATTAGACTCATTGCTCAAATACTTGCAGGTGAAAGTACTGTAATGGAGAGAGTAAAAAAAACTCTTATTGCTGAAAAAAACATTAGTATACCTTAGGAAGAGTGATACCAAATAAAGGTTACATCCATACTAAAATACATTTTCATTTTAGCTTCCAATCACTAATAATCTGAGTCCTTATTCACACACCTGAAAACGCATATCACCTTGACCTTTACTACTACGTACACTGGGCATGTAAACAGGAAGCATTGTACAAAAAAAAGCATTAAGAGCAAAGGTGTGTGTGTGTGATGGTTTGTGTGCATGTCAACTTTGCCTGTACGCTGGGGAGCACACGCAGGTTTACACAGGTTTGTGTTTTCCTGATTTGTTGCTGCCCTTAGATGACCTGAGAAACAGGTTTACTGATCCCTGGGGTTTCCGAATGCATTTAATGTGCGATCCTTCCAAAACGCTCACACATAACATTTCCTGCCTGGTGGGGGCCTGTTTATTACTTGTGCTTGGGTCACAGTCAAGTAGAGACAGATCTGAGTCTGGCAAACCTCAGTGCATCAGCCTGCAGCAGGATACATACATTGAAGAGCAAAGTGGTGCTGCACCCAGAGCAGAGGTAGAAAACATTTTAGGCTGAATTACCAGAGAGTTACATGAGGAATCCCCATCTCCTTAGAATAAGATAATTCAGATGTCACCAGGACACAGTTTTTATTGTTACGGTCATAAAACTGTCATTGGCACGTGACATCAGCCAACTGTTTAACTGCTTCAAACGAACAACCCTGACACGTTACACTTCAGAGGAAACGAAAATTGCAACCGTCCACAAATATAACTTGACAAATATTTTTTTGAAACTTGTCAGTTAAATTAGTAATTATTATTTTCCAAGGCTGCCAGCAACTAATGATTATTTTCAGCACCAATTCATATGCTAATTACTTCCCAGATTAATCGATCTGTGAATAAATAGTCCAAAAATAAAGTTCAATGAGTTTACCACCACAAAAAAAGGCAGCAAATCCTCACAATGTTTGACATCTTTACCTATAAAAGGGGACTAAAAAAAGATCTAAGATTAAATGATAATGAAAATACTAAATTCATCAAATGACCAATTGTTTTCGAACAATGCTCTATTATCATAAAATCCAAACACAAAGCCACTGTGTCTGTCAGTGACCCTTTACTTCCTTGTTCACACGGACCTGTCGAGCCTCCCTCCTCCAACTGGGCTGTGCAGGGCTGGGTGTACTTGTACTTGTGTACTGAGCAGAAAGGGGTTTTTCATCAGTTCGAAAACAGAATCAAAATATGAAGCTGAATTTCCATGTGTGATTTCCACCAAGCTAGTGAGTAGGAGGGGTCTTATCAGTTACCATGGTGCAAAAAAGAAAACCTCACCAACATGCTGCCTGGGCAGAGGTGTTTTCATGCATTGGTATTTTTCTCCTTGCAGTCAAGGCAGGGCTCCCACAATGAATACAATCCAATTTTCACCAGGCTCCACCTCTCACAGATCACACTGCTGCCTTCAAGGGCTTGAACGAACATCAAAGGCAACTGTGGGATTTTGCATTCCTGTCAGAGCATTACAACCTCTGGAGAATCTCCCGACGGGAGCCCAACCCCACTCGTTCCCACAGCCATCTTTAATGATTTTTTTCCCAAAAGACACACTCAGGATTTAGTGGCACGGTGTACCATAGTGGGAGAGTCAAGCGAAGCACGTGAAGCCTCTTTGTAGCCTTGCATGTAGCCCTCACAGTCTCTAGTGTTTCTCCCTCTCCATGATGCACATGTACCTCCCATGGGCAAGGGGAGGGTGGTGTGAGTCAGGAGGCATGGAGGCAGAGCAAGAGATAACAGCACCGTGTGCATCAATGACAGCTTGGCTGGCTGCTCTGCACAAAAAATTATTTACAGCTCACACCGAGGAGAAATTACAGCAGCAATCCTCTCCACAAGCAGAAAAATCAGCTGACCTGGCAACACTAGAGGGGGGACCGGGAGGAGGGTCAGCTACTGCAATTATTATATTGCTCCTCCTTATTGACTGTCAGTATCTATACTTCTCAGATAGTCTGTGGGGGTTTCAGCCCACGGGCGACAACAGGTTACTGGTGCATAAGAGGATGATAAAGAGGCAGTAAAGCCAGTTTAGCAGCTATGAGTCTGGGCGTGCAGAGAGTTACTCCACTTTCAACTAGCTAACTCATGACTGATTAATGTATGAGGGGCAATAAAAACCAATGGGTGAACTTTAAAGGGGTGAGCATTAAACTGACCAATCGTGAAACATGATGTCAAAGCAGTTTGTGTTGGAAAAAGACCAACTTCTCGTGCTGAACAAATCCATTCGGAATAAAAGGAACAGCATTGGAGTAAGACTGAAAAACTCTTTACTTCATCAGTCAGTCGAACGTGGAAGTTTATGCCAGATCAGAAGTATGTTGAAGGACCGTCACCTGTGTTTTATTGATTGTAATGTGATGGTTAATGTACGTATCCTATGTTTTATCAAGTTAATTGTTGATTTCTTTTTCTGCAAATGGAGCTGACCCCTACTTAGGAATTTCAACCTATTCGTTTTCATTGAAAATTGTTCGGGTGATTGTTTACTTTCATTACTCGATTAATCGCTTTGTCTACTAAATGAAAATGTCCATCACCCAAAGTGGAGACATGAAAAGTCTTGAATTGTCCCGGTTATACTCCAAAACCTTGAGACACTTATATAACACACTGAAAAGCAGCAGGTCTTCAACTTAAAGGAACAAGTTGGACCCCAGAGGAAAAGCAGCCAGCATCTCTGGGGACAGGTAAAGTGGCCATTGAGAGTAGGTGGGTTCACATTGTGGACACCAGACCTGCAACACTACACCCCCTGTGGAAAGTGTGCTTTAATGACTCTGGACTCCAGCTAGCATCTGTCACGACTTCCTGGCTGGTTAAATACACTTACCTCGTTAGCAGGGAGCTAAAGTGACAGAGTCAAACAAGAGCACTGAAGTGAGACAACATCTGTTCCGCGTTGTGTGTCAGGGTGAAGTAACAGTTTGTTGGAATCGTAGCTAGTTTCCCCACCGCTGGTTAAAGCGGCAGCTGCGAGAAGGAAAACGACTGGAAATACCAGCCGAGGGATAAAACAGCGGCGGTAAAAAAATAAATAAATAAGAGGAAAGGGAAATAGAAAAGGTTAGCAAGAGAAGCTGGATGTGACAAGCTAACAGTGGGTTTGTGTTATTGACACATACCAGACGGTTGAGTCTTCTCCGCAGCATCTTCCTCTTCTTCCCCTTTTCTCTTCTTCTATCTCACGGGTGAAACTCCTCTGATTCAACAGACGCTTCCCGGGCTCCGCTTCAAGTCTCCCCCGGGGAATAACTTTACATGTACGCGAGTTTGACCTGCTAGCTCCTCGGCTATCTGCTCTCTACTCTAACGTTAGTTCTAGCTATGCGAGATGCCGCAGCAGCGACGCTACATCGTTCCCATTTCGTTTGGCTCCGGTATCTTCGCACCACTCGCATTTCTCTCGCCGCCGCCGCTGGGTGGGTTTTTTTTTCCTCGTTGCGGTGTGCGGGGCTACCAGTCGCGCCTCCCTCCGCTCGCGGCTGAATCGCTCCGTGACATGCCGCTCGGCGCCCTGTTGCTGCTGCTGCTGCTGCTCGTCCGGATCATTAGTGTCCGGCTCCCGCGCTGACCCCCAAGAAAACCTGCGCAGCGTTCGACAGCAGCAACACACCGACAACTCAACACTTGTGCCTCTCGCTCCCCTCGCCTGTGGGTGAGTGTGTGTGTGCGGGTCCTCCTCACCCTCACCTCCGCCTGTCAGACACTCCTCACTCCACCGCCACACCAGCGGCAGCAGCGGTCCCACGCTCTCGGTCAGGCTCCACCCGGCGAAGGTGCGGCGCTTTGAGCTCACGCTGCATTGTGGGTAATGTGGTCTTTCCCACACTGGTCTCGTCCCAGGGGTTAAAGTTTGTGACCGCACTTTAAAGGGTCTATTGGCAGAGATCGAATATAAAATAACCCTAGTGATGTTTTCACTTATGTGTAATGATCACAACTGTATGAATTGTGGTTTTCTTCACCCTAGAATGGCTCCTTTATATTTAAATACTTTAAAGGTACAGTGTGCTTAGTTTGTCCAGTCGGGGCTACTGTAAAAAAACATGGCAGCCTCCATAAAAATGACCCGCTCCAGATGTAAATATAAAGTATGATATAAAGGGCCCATTCTGGTGTAAAGAAAACAACAATTCATACTATTTAGATGAGACACACTGATGAAAATATTGCTAGGATTATTTTGTATTTGATTTCTGCCAATAGATCCCTTTCACCTAAATCTTACACACTGAACCTTCAAGATGAGGTACAGTTCACCTGCAACATGCAACTTCACCACTAAATTCTACACACTGGACCTTTAAGGAGTATTGATCTTTGAATTTAAGCCTCATATACATTTCTTCTCTGGGTAGAAGATGCAGAAGGAATTTTCTATACTGGAGCGATGGATAATTAGCTTTAGCTGGAAATTTTACAACTTTAACAAGTCAAATTTAAGGTTTCACGTTTTACCACAGCAGAAAGAAAAGTGTTTGAGTTTTGATTGAGAATAACTTTGAATCTCTACTTAATTACCAGCGTTAATGTTCAGATGTAGTGAAAAGGTTGTGATCAAGCTGAAACATTGAAAAATGCAGAAAATAAGGATATAAGGAATAAGGATCAACATGTTCTTAATGATTTAGATGCTAAATAGGATGCAAAAGCAATTTGCTACAATAAAAATGATTAGTCACATTGGTCAGACATCTACACCGAGCTTTTAATCTTTGTTATTTTAGGTCATATATTAATTGGACTTCAGCTACTCTCACTAAGACCTTTGTTAAAAACATAACCACATACATACAATGTGTGAAATCAATGCTCAAGCTACATGCTGTGAGTTACAAGGCATAAAGGTGATACATTGAAATCTGATTATCTTGTTGTTTATTTAAGCTCATTTGTATTTTTGCATGTCACTGCATTAGTCACTCTAGCAGCATATTTGCATGTGGCACCAGGTTTGCATATTTTCCTCCATGACTTCCTTCCTGAAAATCAAAAAAAGTGAAGAGAAGAGGAGTTCTAGTTGTGGTGCAGCAGAAAATGTTCAGATATGATGAGGTCAACAGGATTTCTTGTCTCCTCTATATGTGTGAGATTCATTGCTTTTCTGAACCATCATTGACATCGGATGATCACATGGTCCAGGTTGTTTTTGTTCTATGTTCAGAGGAAACCTTTACTGATAAACCTGAAACTCTAAAAGTTAACCCCTCCATCGGCATAGTGCTGAGTAGACATTGAGTGGATTTTCATTATTGGTTGAACTATCCCTTTAAGTCAAGAGGTCTTAATATCAACAGTTTTAAGGGTCCACCCTGTCAGCAATGTGGTTTCAGTTTGTGTTAAACTTAAAAATTAGGAAGTAACACTTTGTGTCCTAGGTGCAATGCAGTGAAGAACGCACAACATGTACACATAATCCAACCAAAGACACTTTAGAGTTTTTCTACAACTGCATTTACTGTTATCAACACTGGCTAAGAACCTGTTTGAAAGTTTACATTGACTTGACCTCTGTCCAGCCAAGGCCAACCATACTTACAGTCACAATATTATCACCATATACAGTGCATCCGGAAAGTATTCACAGCGCTTCACTTTTTCCACATTTTGTTATGTAACAGCCTTCTTCCAAAATGGATTAAATTCATTTATTTCCTCAAAATTCTACACACAATACCCCATACTGATAACGTGAAAAAGGGTTTTTTTTTATTTTTGCAAATTTATTAAAAATAAAAAACGAAAAAAATCACATGTACATAAGTATTCACAGCCTTTGCCATGACACTCAAAATTGAGCTCAGGTGCATCCTGTATCCACTGATCATCCTTGAGATGTTTCTACAACTTGATTGGAGTCCACTTGTGGTCAATTCAGTTGAATGGACATGATTTGGAAAGGCACACACCTGTCTATATAAGGTCCCACAGTTGACAGTGCATGTCAGAGCACAAACCAAGCCATGAAGTCCAAGGAATTGTCTGTAGACCTCCGAGACAGAATTGTATTGAGGCACAGATCTGGGGAAGGGTACAGAAAAAAATTCTGAAGCATTGAAGGTCCCAATGAGCACATTGGCCGCCATCATCTGTAAATGGAAGAAGTTTGGAACCACCAGGACTCTTCCTAGAGCTGGCCGACCGGCCAAACTGAGCGATCGGGGGAGAAGGGCCTTAGTCAGGGAGGTGACCAAGAACCCAATGGTCACTCTGACAGAGCTCCAGCGTTGCACTGTGAAGAGAGGAGAACCTTCCAGAAGGACAACCATCTCTGCAGCACTCCACCAATCAGGCCTGTATGGTAGAGTGGCCAGACGGAAGCCACTCCTCAGTAAAAGGCACATGAGAGCCCGCCTGGAGTTTGCCAAAAGGCACCTGAAGGACTCTCAGACCATGAGAAACAAAATTCTCTGGTCTGATGAAACAAAGATTGAACTCTTTGGCCTGAATGCCAAGCGTCATGTCTGGAGGAAACCAGGCACCACTCATCACCTGGCCAATACCATCCCTACAGTGAAGCATGGTGGTGGCAGCATCGCTGTGGGGATGTTTTTCAGCGGCAGGAACTGGGAGACTAGTCAGGATCGAGGGAAAGATGAATGCAGCAATGTACAGAGACATCCTTGATGAAAACCTGCTCCAGAGTGCTCTGGACCTCAGACTGGGGCGAAGGTTCATCTTCCAACAGGACAACGACCCTAAGCACACGGCCAAGATAACAAAGGAGTGGCTTCGGGACAACTCTGTGAATGTCCTTGAGTGGCCCAGCCAGAGCCCAGACTTGAACCCGATTGAACATCTCTGGAGAGATCTGAAAATGGCTGTGCACTGATGCTCCCCATCCAACCTGATGGAGCTTGAGAGGTCCTGCAAAGAAGAATGGGAGAAACTGCCCAAAAATAGGTGTGCCAAGCTTGTAGCATCATACTCAAAAAGACCTGAGGCTGTAATTGCTGCCAAAGGTGCTTCAACAAAGTATTGAGCAAAGGCTGTGAATACTTATGTACATGTTATATTTTCGTTCTTTATTTTGAATAAATTAGCAAAAATTTTAATTTGTCATTATGGGGTATTGTATGTAGAATTTTGAGGGAAAAAAATGACTTTAATCCATTTTGGAATAAGGCTGTAACATAACAAAATGTGGAAAAAGTGAAGCGCTGTCAATACTTTCCGGATGCACTGTACACACTGTAGGACCTAAATAGTAATTGTGAATATGTATCACTTTAAATTTGTGTCATCTCTTCATTGTTGGAGCTTCTTCATTTACCATCTGTTGATTAATGTTAAAATCCATGGCTGTTTTAGGGAATTTGCACAAAGCAGTTAAAGATTTCACTCTATCATTGATTTCTAATTCAATCATTATATATATATAATTCTAATTTCATTGATTTATAATGTAAATATCACCATAGACCATTAAATGTAACAAAACTAACTAAGGTCATCAAAGAAAAGTTTTCTTCCACATCTACAGTCTATGGCAGAGGTCACTAACAGGCGGACCGCGGTCCGGGTCCGGACCCGGAAGCCGTCCCGTACGGACCCGGACCTACAGCCAAAACAGAAGGTTATGATTTAAAACCTGACGGGGCGCTTCTATTTGTAATCAGCGCAGCTTTTGTAGTCTTTACGGTAGTGGTTTAGCGGATGAGAAACGCACAGACCAATTGCATGCGAGTTGAGCCATCCCACGTGATACTACTCAGCCAATCAAGTCTGTGCATTCCAGGCGGTAAACATTGTGACTCAGATGAGAGAGTTAGAGGCAAGTTACACATGAGAAGACGGTAGAAAGAAAAAGACAGATAGAGATACAGGTAGAGAAAACAAAGGGAGAGAAACAGAGGAGTGAGCCGGAGAAAGGGAGATAACAGAGAGTGACCGAGAAAGGAGATACAGAGGGAAAGAGAGTGAGCCGGAGAAAGGAGAGATACAGAGGAGTGAGCCGGAGAAGGGAGAGATACAGAGGAGTGAGACGGAGAAAGGGAGAGATACAGAGGAGTGAGATGAGGGAGACGGAAGGAAAACAGGAGTGAGACGGAGAAGGGAGAGATACAGAGGAGTGAGCCGGAGAAAGGGAGAGAAACAGAGGAGTGAGCCGGAGAAAGGGAGAGATACAGAGGATGGAGCCGGAGAAAGGGAGAGAAACAGAGGAGTGAGCCGGAGAAAGGGAGAGAAACAGAGGAGTGAGCCGGAGAAAGGGAGAGATACAGAGGAGTGAGCCGGAGAAAGGAGAGAAACAGAGGAGTGAGACGGAGAAAGTTGAGAAACAGGAGTGAGACGGAGAAAGGAGAGATACAGAGGAGTGAGACGGAGAAAGGAGAGAAACAGAGGAGTGAGACGGAGAAGAGATACAGAGAGTGAGCCGGAGAAAGGGAGAAACAGACGAACAAAGTGGGGGATAAGAGGGAAGAAAGTGATTCTAAAACTGTTCAATTGTTAAGATGTGTTGAGATTTATTATCTGTAAAATTGGTTGAGACTTTTGAGTCAAGATGTGAAACAGAAAAGTGAAATTCAAGCTTTTGCTCCCTTTATTTTTCTGAAGTTAAGCCCTTTATTTGAACATGCACAATTTTCACATTTTATTTATTTTCTCTTATTTTGAAATGCAGCCCTACTTTTATTTAGTTCATGAGAGAACATTATACATATCTGCAATCATACATATATGTTCAGTTCTATGTTACGTGACAATAAATATTGTCAAAAAGGTTTTGAATCGTACTGAATTCATTTGATTTGACAGTCAGGTATTTAGTACATGCAGATGTTGATAGAACTACTAGGCTACTTAAATATATATCACGCTAAATAGTTAGACATTATGATCTTCCGGACCTTTGCTTCAAGACATTTTCTCTAACTGGACCTCTTTAAATTTTAGTTGAATACCCCTGGTCTATGGTCACATCCCTCCATCACGATTAGACTGATAGACAGTTGCAGGTTGGACTCTAACGCCATCTTGCGGCTAAAAGAAGTGTTTAATTTTACAGCATCCACAGGTTAAATGAGTCGGTCAGCTGCAGTGCGGATAGATAGACAGACAGACAGACAGAGAGACAGAGGGATAGACAGAGGGATAGACAAACAGAGAGACAGAGATACGGAGAGACGGATAGATAGACATATAGATAGTTAAAAAGAAGGATAGATAGATAGATAGATAGATTTATAGATAGATAGATAGATAGATAAGATAAGAAGTCCTTTATTAGTCCCGCAATGGGGAAATTTGTAATGTTACAGCAGTACTTGGGTGAAGGAATATGAATATGTACAGTGAATGGATTGCACATAACCATTTATATTGCACAGAATGTTTTTTACAAATGAATATAGTACACTGAATATTGCACAGTTGAGAATGTTAAAGTAACAGTCCATAGTGGTGTTGCATGTAGTTTTACTCTGAGCAGAGCTGGTTGTACTGGTTACTGGTTACTGCTGCAGGAAGATAGATAGATAGACAGACAGACAGACAGACAGACAGACAGACAGACAGACAGACAGAGATATATAGATAGATAGACAGATAGACAGATAGATAGATAGATAATCCTACAAGAAGAACAAAATACATATTGTCACTTGACGCGTTTGAAAGAGTAAAAAATGATTATAGTGATTTATCACCCATTAAAAACAAAGCATGGTTATATTTCTTTAGTCTTCATGTCAGTGTTTCACTTACAGTAGCAACTGGTTGCGGTAGTTCAATGTGCGTCCACATGGTGGCAGCCCAGTGACATCAATAGATGTCACAAACTTGTTGCACCGAGGAAATGCAAATCATAGCAAGGCTGCAGAGCTGACTGCAGTTTATCACGATACACTTTAATGGAGCTAATTATGTAATTCAATCTCATATTTATCTATCTATGCATCTGTTACATTTATTACTGTAAGTGCTGTTTAAAACTGAAGCGTGTGACTCATCTACACATCATCAGAGCAGCCATGCAGACCGGCCCTTTAAAGATTGTGTTGGATAAGAGTTCAGATTTGTAAGTGACTGCAGAGAACACCACACATTCACATCAGGAGAACTTCAGCTAACTGTGTAGATACATGTTCTGGTGTATTTGAGTATGTTCAGATGGAATCAAAGCAATTTCATGACATGTCTTATTTTATTTCAAATTGAAAGTAAAGATCAATAAATAACAGGCTCAACAGAAGATAATTATATTTATTTGTTAGTTAGTGGTGACTTTCTTGCTTTTTCTCCTCATTGTAGGTACTTTTGATGTATCTCAGAAACACTTAACATTTATTCTGTAATATCACGTAAGGTGTTTTTTATACATCGTCAAATGTCAAGTGAGTCTTTATGGCTAAAATAATCTTTTTCAATACATGAATTTTAATCCATTGATACAACTGCTGGTTCTGTGTCTCTGTCCCTGAGTGAAGTTTACAGTAGCTGCTGAATTTGGTGGACATTTCTTCACTGGTTCTGCCCCGTGTGTCTCCTTCGTAGTTCTGAATTCAAACTGACAGCCCCTGTGGAGGAGCTGGGAGACTTCCCCAGCCATCTGTCTTGGAGCAGCCCCCCTTCAACACCCCCTTCCCTCCCTCCACGCATCCCTCATTCCCACACTGGGCCTTTGTCAGCAGTTCCTGTTCCTGGACTAGGCGTGGCGTGTGCAGAGGCTGGGGCGACCGTGGGTGCTTTCAGAGGCACCTGCAGATGGGACAAAGGGCCAAGGGTGCTGGGGCTGAAGACAGATTGATGCTTTGTGCACTGGGGCTGGAGAGAGGGAGAGAGGGAGAGAGAGATAGAGGGAGAGAGTGGGAGAGAGAGGGTGGTGGGGGATAGTTAGCTGAGAAGTTTTCAGGGAGAGGATTTTCGGGGGAACAGGGGTGGGTTGGAGGGTGAAGGGGGGAGGTCTGTCACTCCAGTCTGTGTGAGTCCAAGCTTTGGAGGACCCGGAGAGATTGACAGCTTTTGTGGACTGAACCTCCGCACAATGGTTGTGCTTTAATGGGCAGTAAAGCTAGAGTAGAGCTTTGGGGAAGGTTTGGAAGGGGAGGTGGTGCACGGCGGTGGTTGCGATGGTGGCGGTGCGGGGAGGCTCAGGGATGGGGGGCCAAAGGCTTTACTGCTTTGCTTGGTGGGGACCAATTCATGGGTATTCAGTGCGAGGCTCGTTATTCACTGAATGCATCCAGTGGAGGAATGCAGCAGCATCAATTAGAATGTGTTAGCAGATAGCAATGCAGGGAAGAAAAACCTTTCTCTCCCTTTTGCGAACAGGACAACACAGTCCCACTATAGGAGGTGTCAGAGCCACAATGCCTTTTTTGTGGGTCTCTCTCCATTACATTACCAGTGCAATATGTAAGGTGGGGACTCTTTTGATTTAAATTAAGTGGAAAAAACACTAAATCCTATTTTTATTCAGCAGGGATAATGGTGTTATACTCTATAAAGGTCTTTAACTACTTATCTGTGGCTTAAAATCTTCCCCAGCTCCCTTTTCACTCTACCTCAGTGTCTTACTCTCATTGGGGGCATTATATTTATTCAATGGCGGAGGGTCAAAGACAGACTGTTAAACGGAGTTGCTTGTAGCCTTAACTGCCGCATCACTTCTAATTGTGTATCAGTGGGTCAGTGGTTTGTTGTGTTGTCCCCCCGCAAGAAAGGACGAGCGGATATGAATTTAAACAGTATCTTGTTCCGCATTGTTTGGAGTGGGCTCAGGCCACCACTTCAGACTCAGAGGGCCTTTTAGAAAAAGAGTTTTTTTTCCCCTATAACTTTCAAGACAGTGATATAAAAGAAGAGGAAGCCGAGGGAAACACTTTGATGGTGATCACATGTCGGGGTTGACACACCATTCTATTTTTTGAATGTAGAGAGGCCAGCCACACATGCCCTTCGAACTAATTAGGCTGTGCTTAATTGAAAGCTTTTCAGGTTGAACACAGCAAACGCAGACTGTATTTGAAAACAATGAAAATAGCTCGCGTTCCAATCAGTTGTGTCCCTCAGTTTTTCTTTTTGTTTTCACTAAAACATTCCTTCTAAATATCCAATACTAATTCATCCATTTCCAATTCACCCTACTTGTGATAAATTTAGAAAACAGGATTCAGGGGGAGGGAGCGGGGGATGCGGGGGGGATGCTCTGCACTGACTAACTTGAAAAAACTGTTTTTTTAAGTTTTCCATCCATGCACTCAGCATCCATTTTATCTCCAATTTCCTTGCTTTTAACACAAGATGATACAGATGGCTTGTGTGCTGAAATGGAATTGGGAATTTTTGTTCTCCTTAGGTTTAATGAGAACTAACTGGCAGGAACCTCTTGTAGAAAGGTGTGGATTTCAATATGAGCAATTATGCTTCATTTGAAGCCAAATGAGCAAAATTTGCATCCTCTGAAAAGGCAACCAGGGCTAAACTGTATGAAAAGTGCAGTAAATTGGGGCAAACATCGCAACGTGCAGAAATGCATCTCCGCCGTAATTGTGTAATTGTAGAAGAGCTCTAAATGCACAGCCCAATTAAACTTGCTTCTTCTGCAAGGCAAAGAATTGGCAGGTTATTATGCAGGAAAGTATCAGCACATTTAAATAGCTGCCTCCTTCATGGGTGGGGATGGAGGGTGGGATCATTTGCAGCAAAATGGAATATCTGATCAAATATGGACAGATGTCTTCATACATGTGGAGCGGCTGTGAATTGGATTGGAAGAGGCAAGATGGATGGATGGCCTCCTCTAAGAGATAGAGCTTCCTGCCCTGAGTGCTGAGGGGGCACAAGAGGAAGAGGGTGAGAGAGGGGGAAGGTTAGGCTCTCAGTGGGGGGAGACATTTCCCTGAAACACCAGTTGATGGGTTTCTCCCACAAAGGTTGGAGTGACGCAGTCTGCACTGCTGCAGAACAGCCTGGTCTCTGTCTGGATTAGGCCCTGCAGCACACAAAGGAGAGCTCAAGTAAACGGTTCATGAATGTTGATTAATTGATGCCATTTTTTGCAGTGTGCCATGGAGATTTAGAGGGTAGGGGTGCATGAGGGAGGTTGTGTGTGAGCAGGGAGAACTGCGATCTGACGCTGGAAATGTGTTTTTGTGAGTTTATTTTTCCGTTATGCAAATCTGAAATGGTTGCTATAGATCAGAAAACGTGGCACAAGTTTGATTCATAACTTCGGTGCCGATTCCTCAGTCTCCCTGACTTCAAGGGGCTCAACAGTTTGCCAGTAAAAAGTTCCAAGAGCTCAATCAAGCTGGCACGCTGTGACTGTCTTTGGTCGCGGTGTGCTTTGACTCCCGATGGTGTTGTCAGATGTTCCCAGCTGGCACAGCGAGCAGCTCAGGTGGCAGGGGCAGCGAGAAGGTTCCCACGATGGGGTTTTAGGGGTACAGGTGTCCTGGGAGAATGAGGGTGGCCTGGGGCAAGGAGGGGCGAAGCACTGGCCCGTAGCCCACCTCAATGGAGGGATCCCAGGGGCCAACTCAATAGCCCGGGTTCCACTTGATGGAGAGAGAAAAGAGCGTTTCAGCAGGAAAGATCTGGTTGTGGGAGACCTCTTTCAGGACTAGCTGTTTGTCTGAAGGCTGTCACAGCAGATGAGTACTCAGCAAACAGCGTGAACAAGGATTTGAACCAGAAAACCAACAGAGCCTTGACAATATTGTGATTGGGCCTTGTCTCTTTAGAGGGGGCTGAAAGCCGAATTGAGAGCGGTAACAAGTGCACATTCAGAGCGGGACGGGGATGCCTTTGGGTTGTGTTTTATGGTTTTGACGCTTGCATGTGGTGGATAAAGCAAAATCATGTTAATCTCCCCTTTCTCTCATCCAAAAGCAGAATGGGGGTGAACCTGGGGCACTTTAATGGTCCGACCAGACTCGTACAAAGTCATTGTTCGGACTTGTAAAGTCAGATGTGAATGAGACCTCTGTGTTTCTTGGCCCAAAGCAGAAGACAAGTTGAAGCATTCTTTAAAATGTAAATAAAAGCACTGCAACAAACAGTTGCATTGAGTTTATTTATGTCACTTCCACCTTTTCTTCAATGCACTGCCTGTTATCAAAGGAGCCTAATAATGAGCCTTGTAGATGATGCTAGCGATTATTCAGTTCAGCAGTTCAGCCTCTTTCAGTGTTCCTGCTGCAGCTATAATGTAAGAACACAAAGTACTTTGATCTTTAGTTTAGACTGTAACAGTTCCTACGTACTTGTATCTTTTTCCACATAGGAGACACCCGTGCGTGCACATATCGTCACATGACATCGATTCAGTCCGACCTGCTTGCTTACATATTGCACGCATGAAATCATGTATTACTCACATGCCTACTTTTGCCTTTTGACTCACACACATGCAACTTTGCTTTGTCACCTGGTTACTGCCCAGAAACAGGATTAGAAGACAAGCCACAGCTCATTCCTGTGACGAACAGGAGAGGAGCGGGGAGCGTCACTAATACCACACAATGCACGCACTGTAAATATGCTGCTGACAAACACAGTTTCACATTTTGTGTTCATATAATTTACAACAACAAAGAGACAGTTAGGAATTATGGTGCGTTTTTTGTTTATCGGATTCTGCTTTGTGAGTTTAATATCTGTCTGAACAGCCACCGACAACATGCAGAATGTGAATCAGAATCAGGGAAATCAGATTACACATAAAACAAACCGATTATATGCTTCAGATTTGTTTCCTCACTGACTTTGTATACATTTATCGACCTATTTATCCATTTGATGGCGAGTGAGCGGGGCACACAAAGAGCAATGTTGTCTTTTGGAGGAGTTGGGCGAACTTTGAAGGTTTCTGAAGAGAGAGGCTTGTGATGGAATGGGCCGGGAAGGACTGTGACTTCTCCATTGAGAGTGGAGGGGCACGCTGGATTAGCTTGATTTGCCTGTGAATGGGCGCCGTCCATTATTCTTGTTAGGGAGCTGTCACATCGAATTGAGAAAGTGAAAACCTCCTTTTATCAACCTTTTCCAAGTGAAACTGAACGGGCAATCAATAACTGAATTCAGGCCCAGGGGAAAGTCAAGCAGAATGATATGGGGCTGTTATAAAGGGGGTATTTGTCAAATCGCTAATGGGAAAAAGCAGATAACTGATCATTTTGGCTCCAAATTCTTGTCAAGTTGGACAGAAAACTGAAAATAAAGAAATGAAGTCATGGCGGCACAAATAAAATTACACTCCAGGGACTGGTTAGTACTAGTTAGTAATAAAATGGTAATTATAATCACATAAGAATACAAGACAACTACTACGACTAATAATACTAAGCATTATTTATCATGATAATAATTTTAAGAAGATTCATGTTTGTGGGAACAAAGTGCTATAGGATATTAGCTACAATAGATTAATACGTTAATGTGATTTGATAATTTTTTTTAAAACTGAACCTAAATTGAAAAATAAAAAACACAGCAAATCATAAAAGCATTTTTTCCCATCTTCCCACATTTCAACTAGAAGTGAAAAGAGTTTTTTTTTTTGTTCTAAGGCATGATTGTATATAAGTGTAAACATGATGAAGTTGTGACCACAAACTGCATTTTTGTATTCAAGAATATGTTTATCATATTGTGTTAATCCTATTTTGCACTGAGTTCAATACATCCCAACCACTACTATTACAAAACCAAACCGGGAGTGGCTCACTTTTTATTATACGAATGACACCATATTGTTTTGGAGTTTCATTATATTGACCTTATTGTGCCATTGTGCTTGTTCTGACACCATGATAATGCCTGAATACAGAGGGAATTATGCTCTGTATAAATAGATCCCATAGTCAAGGATCGCTTCAATTACCCCTCTACACATTGACAACATGAACAGAATAAAAACTAAAGCCGTAGTCCAAGCTGGTCTCAAGGCGCTCTTCAAACATTGTTTTGGCCATTGTTAGAGGGGCAGAGGAACATCATCAGCATCAATAGCAATAGAGAAAAGCAATACATTCATGTGATACATGGACCTCTTAAATACAAAGCTTAACTCAGAAAAACAGCTTGAGTAAAAAGGTTAATAAAGTAAAACTACATTAAAAGCCACATTTTTACTTATAAGGCTGCTGGTGTTGTGTCTTAAATATCTATTTCTTATATTTTAACTACGGCTGCTTATTTTGTTCTGAATATGTTTTTTTCCACCTAATTTCTATCATATTAAAGTTGCACAAATTATAGAGCCAGCAGCCTCCTGCACATCCAAACCATTAATCAACAAATTTTCTCATATTGCTGTTTCCAATTTTCTACGCTGGATGGAGAAAATGAATCGGATCATTTGGCCTCATCAATCAATTTGGTAATTGATGTCTTCATCATTATACAGTTAATTGAGCACCTTGATTGTTGCCTGTCATTGTTCAAAGTGCTCAGATACATCGACCGTGCAGCAACCAGCCCGCAGCAGTTTTTTTGGGGGGGGGGATTAAAACAAAAGGCATGAATATTGTTGCCATAAACTTTTATTATAAAAATATCACATTTCTAAATATTTAGGAAAGATTGTAAAGCAAAATGATTTTTTTTTTATATGTGTATGACATATTGGTGCTGTTTTGAAAAGGTAAGTAAAAAATAATGGTTTAATGATTCTGAGGGCTCTATGTGAGGTTTTTATCAGTGTAATTGTCATCCATCCATCTTCTGTGCACAGTGAGTTGATAACAGCGTATGAAAAATGACTCCTGGCTATAATGAGTGTCTCACCTCTGAGTGGTAACCTGGTTCACATCCCACCGTGGAACAGCAATTTCCCATTAATTCCACTCCACTGTCTTTTCCACACCTCATATACCCTCTTATCTTCACATTTTCACAAATCCCTCTTTTTTCAGTGCAACCAGTCCCGGCATTAGTTAAACACTCGAGGCCCCTGGGGGCCATGGGGCTGAGGCTGCAGAGGCCACCGGGCTCTATAGCATAGACGGACTCTGATCTCCTCTAACAGGGGGATAGGTGTAGGATAGCAGTCAGGGCTCGGGGGACTGTTGGGAGGGAAGAGTCCTTAATTGAGTTACAGAATACTTTAATTACGACTGTGTCCCGCATTCCCGCTCTTAGCGCTTCACACGCACAATATGAGCCACCGAGGGGAAAGCAACACCCAGTTCCAGCCCCAGAGTGCAGCTGCGAGGCAATTATCATCAAGCACCCGTGCATCTGTGTACAAACAATTCCACAGCTGCTGGCATTGACACTGTATATGCAGAGAGGATCAGAGAAAGCCCAGGTTGACCCGAGGGCTTCGGTGTCGCCTCCGAGACCATGACCTGTTCGTCGGGGAGGTATTTGTGACACCTTTGAACACTGGACCCGTTTTCCATTTCAAATGGGCTGTCACATGCTGTTTGCTGCACTACGTGCGCTTTGTCGATACAGAGCGTTGGAAAAAATGTTTGTATCAGTATGCAAAATGGGAGAATCATTAGCAGCGTGCTATAGCATGTGTCTAAGGTGTATAT
This sequence comes from Hippoglossus stenolepis, assembly GCF_022539355.2. Taxonomy (NCBI): domain Eukaryota; kingdom Metazoa; phylum Chordata; class Actinopteri; order Pleuronectiformes; family Pleuronectidae; genus Hippoglossus; species Hippoglossus stenolepis. Next base: position 18,194,548 of record NC_061489.1, on the reverse strand, counting down.
TCACACTTTTCCTAAATATTCTATCCACTCAAGGATAATTTGAGTGAAGAACATACAGTATATCCTACACATATATGCATGGAAACTTGAACGCCTTCTTTTCTCTTCTCTGACAGCCCCCTCCTCCTGTTTTTCCTCCCAAACACACACCCCACACCATTTGACAGAGCATATATTCTATATCAGTTCATACCACTTCTCCATGCAATACGCATTCACATGCATGCACATGATTCAGGAAAGTTTTCTCCCCGACAAACGTATTTAAATACATTTAATCACAGATAAAAGTGTGCGTCTGCATTCAGTGGGTATGTGTGTCTCCGTGTGGGGTGAATGCGTGTGACCAAAAATGTGAGTGGGCAAGTGAGAGTGAGTGAGTGGGCCTATTTGCGAGAGCAGTGTGACGGAGAGGGCCACTGTGGGACAGAGGGGGAGATGGAGGATGACTTTATGACACAGAGGGGACAGGATCAGGGGCAGGAACAGAGAGGGCCCCGGCGGAGGTGGTGTGGGGAGAGGGGCAGCCCTAGCTGTCAGCTCTGAGGGGCTGCTGGAAGGCCCAGCGGGAGCCCAGCTTGGGCCCGGGGTGCCTTGTCACCAGGGCGAAGCCGTGGAATGCACCGGCACACAAAGAGCTCCCGGGGCTCAGAGGGCACTCGATTTGATAACCACATTAAAGTCCTAGCAACATCTGTTGGGGTGCAGGAGAAAGGCTTACTGGCAGGTTTTAACCCCCTGAAACTGGGATCATTAACCCTCAGCCCTGTGAGAGAAGGGGGACAACAGCCCTCTATTTGTCAGCCGCCCTGCACAGGGCTGCGGGGGCTAATATTTTACCAAAAACAGCGTGAGAAGAGAAGCAGCCCTGGGCACCATGGAGAGCGCTCCTTCCCGGTTTAGCCTCACATTAGCAGGAAAGTACAGTCGCTCTCACTTCATGTAAATTAAAAAAATATTTGCACAGCCTCCAATGCACAGGCCTTCTGAGCCTGATGCTGATTTACATGATATTCAACACTGTGCACGTGTCTCAGTTACTTCAGTTTGCATCAGGTGCATAATTCAGAATAGCAACAGTAAAACAAATCTTAATCTTGTCACTTCGACGCAATGATTGTAAAATATTTCATAAAAATCACTGAATAGATGGAAATTTCGGCTGCACATGATCTTAATGTCATGTGATACATTAACACTTGCAAAGATGTGTGGGTTTTATGTCTCTCTCTGATTTGGTAATTTGTGTTCAGAGGCGAGGGGCGAAGTTGATGGAGCACGGAGAAATAACAGGTGTTCTGTCACAAAGACACGTCTCAGGCTCCTGGATCCTCTGGTGCTTTGTGGGTCAGCGCCAAGCCTCATCCACCTCCACAGGTTTCAAAGCGAAGGCCACCTCTCTGTAATGAATAATTAAGAAAACAAAAGGCCCCAAGCTACGAGGAGTGAGCGGAGGGGGGGGTCTAATGCAACTAGGCCAGATGCAGCGAGGAGGTTTTTGCCCCGGTGCTTCATAGAAAACATCATCCTAAATGTATTCCCTGGAGATGAGGGGCTGCAGGAGGTGCCCCCGATGCACAGGGTCCTCAAGTGCCTCCACACAAGTAATCCCATTCACTGCAGCTCATTACATGGGCAATTAAGTGCTGGGGTGGAGGAGCGAGGTGGGGTGGGGAGGGTGATGGCGAAGAAGTGCGTACGTGTGTGTGTGTGTGTGTGTCGATGGTATTGGGGGGGGGAGGCCCATCATTGGGTTTTAAGGATCGAAGCCCCCAACAATCCAATTCCCCCTCACCCAACTTCTCCTTTGCTCGCTGAGCCGCCTCCTCCCCACTCCTTCACCTGGGCCGGGTCTCTGTGGACACCTGCCTCTCCTAATGAAGATCCATGGCTTCATTTCCATTTCTGGAGTCATATCAGAGACTGCCAAGCACAAAACAGGCCTGTTTCCTCGGAGGCCTGGAGAGCCGGATAGAATGACACAGCTAAGTGCTCTGGCAGAGCTGGGCAGCTGCAGAGCCTGAAAAATGGGATTTGGTCGGGGTTTTCTGAAGTGGGGGGCTCGGATGGAGAGGACCTGATGTTTGGATTGGCCACAATGGCAGCCGTGTGCTACCTCAGCAGCTCCTTGGCACTAATGAGGCTTTCTGCGGCGATGGAGGCGGAGGGGAGAGGGCACAAGGAGATGGGAGAGGAGGAGAACAGAGGAGGGTACCACTACACACCTACCTCACACACCACTCACCTCCTCTGCTGATAACAGCCACGCTAACTCTCGAAGACACAAACTGAATATCTTCTACAACACACACACACACACACACACACACACACACACACACACACACACACACACACACACACACACACACACACACACACACACACACACACACACACACACACACACACACACACACTCTCTCTTATTTACATGCACAGGTGTCAAGATTCACATAGCCATCATTGGGATACTTGATATTACATTGAAAAAAACATTTTACTGCATAGCGCACCTGCTTTGTCTGCTTAGACTTGTTCTAGGCATCTACTATAAATGCTTTTAGTGATAATTCAAATATAATAAATTTGTTGAAAATACGTTTTAATTTATGTTTTTACACATTAGATACCAACAATGAAAGAAAACACTTGACAATAAGAGGACAACCCTGAAACTAAAACCTATTTTCAGATCCTAAGAGGAACAGATCAGTCAAAAGTTAATTGTTTTTTATGATCATGTCTTAAAATGTTTTTTCATAATAAAATTTCATTCTAAAAATATGACAGGTCTTTGCCAGCCCAGAGTTCTCCCCACCCACGCCTGCTGCCCCCCGTGCAGGGTGGGGGGGCACGTGTGTGTCTTTCAGTACAGTGTTTGAGGCTGTGCTTGTTAACATGTTCTAGCTCAGTGACCCCTCGCAGCACCCGGGGGGGTAGGGCCTCAGAGCAGAGGCAGGTGAGGAAGAGGAAGAGGGAGAGAGAAGGAAAACAAACAAAGTGACACCTCAGCCATATCACAGCTGCCAGCTCCGGTAACACACCTTGAGGAAGAAGAAGAAGAAGAAGAAGAAGAAGCAGCAGCAGCCAGGTACCACGGCTCATTTTATTCGTCAATAAACAAACTGTCAGGTCAGTCTCAGGCCACAAAGCTGGGACAATAATAATTTGACATATAATTGTTTTACTTGCAGAAAAAACACAGTTTTATTCCAGTAAGTTTTGGGAATCATGAGACGTCATCAAATTCGAGTGATGTCCATATACATTTGGCACACTGCGAGTAATGCAGAACAAGAGTTCTGCAGCAAGCATGTAATGGACAAGCAGGTCCAGAGCGTGAGGCATTAAGGTGACCTGTTTGTGAGCATGTCTCTGGGTGGAGCCTCGGGTGAGGATGGGGGGGTGTATGGTTGTGTATGGTGTCATTTTGCGGGCCCCTCTGCACTCACCTGGAACAGAGCACTTCCCCTCCCTGGGTCTTATCAGTTCCCAGAGGAAATACCTGCCGCAGGTAAACACGACCCCTCGACCCCTCAGCCATCCACTCCGGCCCTCCCTCAGGTGCCCCGTCCCTGTCCTGGAGACTGTCTCGGCCTAAATCCCAGGATTAGGTCCAGAACAGCCGCTAAACACCCAGCTCTGCGCCTCAGCTCCACGCCTCACCTCCAACCAGAGGTCTTCTGACAACCCCCTGGCCCCAACCACCAAAGATGTTGTTCTTCATGCACCAGTGATGAAACCTCTCTCCCCTCCCAGCCCCTCCATCCCTCTGTCTCACATTAAATCTTATCTACATATCACCTGGTGTAACCAAATATGCCTCTTATCAACCGAGGTGTCCTCAGCTCTGTTTTGCATTGTCACAGTCGTGATTTATTCAGCAGGAAAAGGGAACATAAATAATATGTCATACGTCCCAAGAATCGTGTGGTATTGGCGATGGAAGGTGGCTTCATTAGAAAATATGATGAATTTTCAAAGTGTTCGCATTAAAGAATGATTGTAATTAAAACGGAGACATAGTCTACTTTTAATGACTCTGGAGTGTAATTAATTCTTCGTCAGTATCTATAACAGAGTTTCTAATAAATGTGGGGGTGGTGATTTATTTTTAATTACTTCCTTAAGAATTTTGAAATAAGAGTTTTTCTATGAAATATGACACAGCCAGTGATCATACTGGAGCGACTGCCACACCCTGCTCATTTTATAAATGACAAATATGCACTTGCTCGGGCAACCGTGCGAGTGTGGATAGTAAAAATGCTTGTCTGACTGGGAAAAGGATGCAACTACTTGTATAAAAGCTTATTGATGAAAATGGCAATACAAAGTTCCAGATATGATTAAAAGACAATCTTCTAAGGCAATAAAAGATAAATGGGAGAATGTCACAACAACAAGTTGCAGCTCTTGTGTGTTTGAACTTGTTCTCCCAGTCCTGCAGCGGTGTTGCAGAGGGGGTGAGGAGGAGGAGGAGGAGGAGGGCGGGGGAGAGCCACCGCTGATACTCCCAGAAAGGGGACCGGGTCTCTGGGGACAACTGGCCCGGTCATAAGGAGTCGAAATTCCCACAATTGCCTGTCTGCCTCCAGGACTGAGGGCCAGGCCACGGGGTGCTGCCGACCCAGCCCGTCAGGACCACCCCCCCACCCCCCCACCACTACCTCCGCAGGGTCAGGGTCACTCTCTCACCCCTGGGCTACCCGTCAGCTCCCCCTCTCCCAGTCTCCCCCTTGCCCCTCCTCCACTGTCACCTGAGCCACGCAGGTAAATGCTTGACTTTATTTGATGGATGCGGTTTCCCACGGCAACGCCGATGTACACATAGGAGCCATGCAGAAGCCCTCCTCCTGTCCCCCCCCCCCACCCCCCCACCGGAGTCTGGGGCTAGAGTGGTGATTCGGTGCTGATAACCTCCTCGGGGCACCCCTTGGAAACTGGAGAGGACGAGACATGTAGTGTGATGCACCTGAGTGTGAGTGTGAGTGTGTGTGTGTGTGTGTGTGTGTGTGTGTGCCTCATCAGGCTGAAACAAAGAGGGCTCCATTCATGAAGACGTCTTCACACATCAAAATCACATAATTGGGAACGGGGTGACTGTAATGGATGAGTACATGTTTTGTGTGTGCACATCTGAAGTCATACAACATCTATTTATGACAAATTTAGTAAAGTAAGTTTACTGCTGGCACACGACTCAAGTCCACTTTACAGGGGAAGTTAAAGTCTGCTCTAATAAGGCAAAGTGCCCCCAAAACCCCACCTTAATTAATCAATGAAAAAAAAAATAGTTTTTGTTCTTTATCAGTGACAGCCCCTCCCTCCATCTCCCCCCGTCTCCTCCCCATTATTAGCAGATAGCGCTACATTGGAGATAAGCAGGACAATGGCTGGGGTGAAGGCCTGGATCACAGTTGTTTCTTATCTCTCACCTCATCTGCAGCCTGTGGTGTCTCTGTCAGAGGATGTTGTTAAACCAAGTCAAACACTCAAACATCCTGTGGCATCACCATGCCTGTATAGCCCACAGCACCCCCCTTTCCACCAGACACACACACACACACACACACACACACACACACACACACACACACACACACACACACACACACACACACACACACACACACACACACACACACACACACACACACACACACACACACACACACCTCCTTTATGGTAGTTCACACTTGGCTGGGGCCTGACCGCTGTGGACGGTTCACGGGCTAGAGACGCTGTTTGCTGTGAAGAGATCTTTTTTTCCAGAGATTTGGAATATGGGTGATTGCACAAGTTGAACCAAGCTTAAATACTATGAATAGTATAGAAAGGCCAGAGATAGGTTGTATGATGAGATGAGTAATCAAAAGAGCAAGTTTGCAATTTGACTGTGATTGCTGAAGCTTTTGAAAGGATCTTCAGAATTCAAACAACCCAATGATTAACTTTAACATTAAAATGAATTCTCTAATAGTATAAAGATGATCAACAACATAGAGAGAACAAATTGTGAGGGGAGACTCTTTTGGACCAACTTTCATCAGTGCTAACTCTCAAAATACGAACACAATCGCAGCACCCACACACATCTCCACTGTGAAGGGAGGAAGCCCCGGTCCAGGCAGGTTAATATCAGGAGCACTTGACAACAATGGCGTGTTATGAGGTGCTGCAGCGGTAATAAGGTCTTTGTTGGAACTTTAGAGCTCAGCCACATCACATCATTACTCATCCTGGGAGACCAGTTGCCAGTCGGCATGGCAACCGGGACTTGGCTGAAGCCAGAAGCAAGACCAGAATCTCAATGCCCGGCGAGGGAACACACACACAAAGAACCATCTAGTGGAAGGGAAAAGTTTAGAAGTGGCCACGGTGACCCCAGACCACAGCGTCTGATGTGGGATGGATCTGATCTAAAACCCAATGAAATAATGTCCTTACCAGGAAGTCGGCCCTGATGTGAGATGTGTGAAGCAAATCGCTCACTGACTTGGAATTTAAATTTCACAGCATGATTAAATTTGAACTGAGTGAGTTTGCATCGATCGTCACATTTTCCTTCAAAATAAACTTCAGATAAACTTCGGACTGAATGGATTATTCCATCAAACAGGAAATGGATTCAGATCACTTGCACCCAGAGTGTGTGTGTGAGTGTGTGTGTGTGTGTGTGTGTGTGTGTGTGTGTGTGTGTGTGTGTGTGTGTGTGTGTGTGTGTGTGTGTGTGTGTGTGTGTGAGAACGGACAGATCAGGACTGGACAGTGCAGTCAGTGGAGGTATGCATCGGTGTGAGAGTGTTATCGTGCAGGTTGCTGGGTGTGTTGGGTCAGTGCGGAGCGGTCAGCAGCTGCTGCCTGGCCTAGGTCCCACAGTTCCCAGGCTGGGGGGATTGACAGGCCAGTAATAAAATCAGGCGCCCTGGTTGGGCTGTGTGCGGCCCATTGTTCCCCCAGCAAGGCCCGCGGCTGCTGTTTACTTTCTCCCATATGCATTATTCAACGGCACAGGAGCTCCCAGAGAAAGGGGCCCCATTCAGGGATCCTCTTGCCCTTGTTTTGTTTTGCTAATTTTCAATTAAAATAAACCATCTCCAGCCAGTGCCATGGCTGAGTGGGGAAAGAGAGAGGGACACTGTCCCTGCATTTGGGGCAGTCTGAGGAGATTAGACCACATGTATAAATGAGAATAAAGTGGGATGTATCATTTATACTGTCACTGATATGTTTTTCTATAGTGGGATTTAAATAGAGACAATGAGACGGGTTGCCGTTTCAGTTGGGAGCATACGCTGGCCTTTTATTGATGTTACCGTTGTCGCCCAGCATGACCTCGTTTTTAATAAGCGGATTAAACATGTAAACAAAAATCAAATATCTCCAGATATTTATTTTCAATCAGTCAACAGGTCCACTTTCATGCTAGTGGATTTCACCCCTGAGGCTGCAACAGGAGGATTCCCATATGGTCGGGGAAAGTGTGAACCAATCACAAAGACAATGACTTTTCAATAATGACTCCCAGAGGTCATTAAATGAAGCCAGCCAGGGCAGTCTGGACTAATCAATAAGTTCAGTGATAGCTCTTCTTTTTTTCCTCCAAGTCGCTTCTGTCACACAGGGGGGGGGGGGGCTGAACCCAACTGTGTGGAGTGCTGGGACAGATGCGGTGACAGTGAGGGACTAGCAGAGTTAAAGATTCACCACACATCTGTTGCTGAAGCCAGGGCGGCAGCTCATAGTCTGCCCCCACTGACAGGCTGCCGGCCTGACGCCGTGCCTACCTGTGGCTGGGGTTTGGTCTGTTCCTAAGCTTTACCATCTGCCCCTCTTCGGGGTCTCTGTTGTCCTGACTCTCTAATTCTTTACTCTAACCTTTCTAATGTATTTCAAATTAATTATTATGCAAACCCCCATTAACACCACTACAACACACACAGGCAAAAACCTTGATATCTGACATCCTCCTCTACAATTACCTCTTGAAAAAAAGATTCTGAAAAGCCGTCCTAATTGGCTGCCTCCCAAAGCCCTCACTCCGGCTATACCTGTCAAATACGGATAATTACAGAGTTTAGCAGCGGCCTGTTGTGGCCTGTTTTGGGTCGAACATCACCCAACATCCATTGAACAAAACCATTTACCACAGCCAATACAGTACATGTATGTCATCGTCTACACCCTGAGCTGAGGATCTGCCTCCGACTGAAAAGAGAGAAATGGTTTCTCTCCGGCGGCAGAGCCACGCTCGCCCGTTCGTGCCTGGAGAGTGGGGATGTGAAAGTGGAGGGCCTCTTGGCTTGGCTGGACACTGTCTGTTTCCCGCTGGGTGCAGGTGAGCTCTCAATGCAGCCCTCAGCACCTGCCCTCTTTGTTCCCTTGTTGATGGCTTTATGGCGTGAAGGGGATCTGTCTGGCTCTCGTAAAGCCAGCGGCGCGAGGCCTAGTAAAAGCCACACTGCTGCCAGGGCATTGTGTGGGGGCCCCCGTGGCTCCCAGGGTGACCCCACCAGCTAGTTAGAGAGCCCAGTTTAGTGCTCACAAACAAGTGACACAAATGCTCATGGCGCACACCCACATGGGCGCTTGCATTAACACAAACATATGCATTTAAAAAATGTACTTGCACATATGAGAGCGCGCATGCATGGAGACACAGAGTGGTCCCAGATATAACATCAGTGTGTTTGCTGCTGTCTCTCTGTCATCTCTCATTCTTCAGGCTCTTCACACTGCACTGCTGGACTGTGGGAACCATTGATTGACATAATAAAGTAGGTCCAGTAACTCCTGTACTACCTGAGGACTGGTTTTAAAGGCAAACAAAAAAGGCACCTTTTAATGCCTCTGCTACTATAAACTCATATTTAAACTTTAAAAAATATATATAATGGTCAGTTTGTTTGTAGATTAAAAACGTTTTTTAAAAAAACAACTACAACATTAAAATGCTGCTTTGATAAGGCAGTGCTAATAATGAAATAATAGCATTACACACATATATATAAATGTAACTAAAGATTAATTTCAATTCAGGGTACTTTTTCCAGTGATACTTATTTGTTTCACTTACATTACTTATATTAATATGTTGAACTCATTTAGAATTTTGTGAATTTAGTGTTTTTCCAAACTTTGTGGTACTTCTATAAAAAGTGAGTAAAAGATCAAAGTATTTCTGCACCCCTTCCTTTTTAACATTTATCTGTAATCAGGTTAGTGTGTTGTCACAGCATAGCGCCATGTAATTGTGGCTCAACTTATCACTGTAGAGCTACAACATCTATTTTACACAGTTAAGATTTAATAGAACAAAACTTAAGTTAAAAACAACAAATATCTTGAATATCCAAAGATATTTCATAAAGTACTCTTCAAGTGTACGGCTGCAGTCTGCGTCCAAGAGGGTTGAAGGAGGCACAAACACCGAGACCCACGTCTGATGAAGCAGCTCAATGGCCGTGGGAGGTCAATGACTGCACAGAAATAAGCCCCATATTAATGTTTAATTTATGTGATTTTCCTGGATATGAAATCTTACTGATAAGCTCAAAGCAAATTAAGTGGCTGAAAGGACGGCCATATAAGCAGGTTGGTATTTGAGATTGGGTCTTTGAGTGGGAGCATCTTAGAAACCAATTACCAGACAAGAAATAGATCATTATTTTTTTTGGAGGATTGGGTTGTGGGGATGTGTGTGTGTGTGTGTGAGGGAGGTGGGGGTGGTGGGGGTGGTGGGGGTGGTGGGCAAAGGTGGTTGCTAAAAGGAAGGGAGGGTTATCTAGATTGAGGACGGAGGGCACAATAAAGACATAATCATCTACCCTCAACTTTTTCCTATCCAACTTTCAGATTTTAATTTGCCGTCTGTGAAGTGGTACCTAATTTACTTTCGCCTCATCCCTTCAATGCGCCATTGTTGCCGCTGCCGAGATTCAGAGCTTCCTCTCTTAGCTCACCTCGGCGTGAAATTGGTTTAATGAAGCTGAAAGGTATGGGGCTCTCACAACACTGCGGATTCCAGTGACACTGCTTGGTCCACCCACCCCCTCATCTCAGCGCCCGCCACCCCACTGCCACCCCCAAACCCAGCGCCCTGCACTCGCATTACGGTGACAGTTTATAACGCACCCCTCAAAAGATCCCTATCTCGCACATTACATCAGTGCATATTACTGTCCCTTTGAGAGGGCCAACTCTCAGGCAAGTGGCGGATGAGTGAAAAAAGTCCCTCGCTGATCAGTTATGGCAGACATGAGACACTTCAAATTATCAGCCAGTCTCAAAACGGATCAGATACTTGGCAGGAAAGAGAGAGGTTGTTTCAAAGTGAAAGAAACAGAAATCAAAAAGAAATTAAAGGAAAAGAAAAAAGAGTGAGATGAAGAGGTGAAACAAATCAGAAAGCCGCCTGGCCTGTTTTTCCCACCTCTTCCAATCTGACCCTGTGAAAGGTGTTCTCCTGTTACCTGTCCTCCTGGGTGTGGTTTCTAATGGGAATGGGAAGGAAGTCCTGTGGGATTATTGTGTGTGCGCGCGTTGCATTAATATGATCCCCTCACGTCAGATCGTTTACTTCTTCTCGTCCCCTTTTAGGACAATCGAATGGAAATGCATCCGTAACCGAAGATCCGTAATCTTCCCACCTGTACCACTCATTTCTGGTTTGAGGCCCAAATCGGAGCTGGTAGATTTCTGAAAAAAAATAAATAAATAAGAAAAAGAAAAAACTGACGAAAGAGGAAAAGAAAGTAGGCTATGTGTGTGTGTGTGTATGGAAACAGAAGAATGAGAGGGGATTCCTATTGTGTGGGCTTCACATGCAGAGGTGAGGAGGAAGTGTGGAGAACAGCTGTTTGGTTAAAGGAAAAGTTCAGAGTCTTCAAGTCAGTCAGGTGCCTGTGTGAACACTGAAACAGGTTTGTGCTTTACTCCTTCAGTCCGTCACTTAAACACTTCCACTGTAAGTGATGTGGGACAAAATCCATAATCTGCGTTCCATACAAACATAAGTTTATCAAAAGGTTATAGGACACTTCCAAAGTTAGTCTCATTTTTAAACTAGGTCACTCAAAGAGCGAATAGCTCCGCCGAGGGCCGACAGTCTCCTTTTGAAACCACGTTTAAATTCACTAGATCCAGATTCTTATTTGGATTAGCACCAAATTGCACACTCTCATAAATATCAGTCCCCTAAATCTGCCTGTTTTTTTTCTTTTTATCAAGATCTGCTGAGTTTTCTCTAAGAAATCAATTAAAAAATGTTGAAAAAGGCCCTATCCTGCAATGTTAAAAAATGAATATGGATCCACAACAAAAATGTTATAATTCTTCCATGAGCCAAGCTGTAATTTGTCCAGTAGTTTTAACTACTAATCCTAACTAGCATATAAACAAACACAAATGCAAACATAACCTCCTAGTGGCAGTAAAAAGTAAAATCCATCACCACATCACAAGCGTCCATGCAGACACAAAGAGGGAAATTAAATCTAAAAGGAGTAATGACCTGACTTTTGTTTTCAGACAATGTTGAACACTCTGGACTGATCCTCTGTTTGAAGTTTGACAAAGAGACAGAGAGAGAGAGAGAGTGAGAGAGAAAGGGAAGACTGCAAGAAAGAAAGAAAGAAAGAGAGAAAGAAAATTAAGCAAAAAGCAAGAAAGCAAGGAAGAGAGGAGAAAAGAAATTAAGGAAGCAAGAAAGAAGGCAAAAAAACAAGGAAGTAAGGAAGAAAGGACGAAACAAATTAAGGAAGCAAAAAAGTAAGAAAGCAAGGAAGCAAGCAAGGAAGCAAGGAAGCAAGGATTCAAGAAAGCAAGAATGCAAGGAAGCAAGAAAGAAAGATAGGTGAATGAAGCAAGGAAATTAAAAAGAAAGGGCGAAAGGGCGAAAGAAATTAAGTAACCAATAAAGAAAAAAAGAATGAAGGAAAGGAAAGGAAAGGAAAGGAAGCAAGAAAGCAAGAAAGCAAGCAAGAACAAGTTCAGAAAGCTTGAGGGAGAAGGAGAATAATGTATGAAGACCAGGAAGGGGACGGGGCCGACTCACAAAGGTTTCTTTGCACTGTAATGATACGGCCATTATGCTGAACCTTGGCGGCCGTAATTCAAAAAGAACGACCACTTTCTCTGCTGCCGAGCTCCGGCCAGCAGCACGCACTGCTGTTTGCCTTTTAAATGCCGCTGTGGGTGAGGCCACTCGTGTATGTACAAAGTGCCTGTTACAACTTTCCATTCACCGTGGGATTGTGAAACTCACAAAGGAATGTCAATTTACCGTCCGATGATTTGACGCCGTTTCCAAATGTGCAACCATCATCTCTGCGAAGTTGGCAAATTAGTTTTTAAACACTCGTTTCCTGAGATTTCGAAGTCAGTTTGGTGATGGTAGCCGAAGCAGTTACGTGCATTTACAGTAACTCTCACACTTATACGTTTAATTTACACGGAGCGCTGCTGCTAAACTGTCGCATTTAGCTTGTTCCGCGAGCTAAAACCTGATCTGCTGTGGATGCAGAGTGGGGCGATTACGGCTGAACAGAACCACAGGAGTGCTATCTTTTACAGGTAATTACTCAATTATCAGTAAACACTGTCGCCGGAGACACAATGCAGAGGAGGGAGTCACACAGGCCACTGAATGATTCACTTCAACGCCACAACAACATGCATTCACAAAGAGGACGGCCATGTGAGGAGAGGAAAAAAGTCATTACAGCCACTTGTCAGTACTTTCAGGTTTCATGATATGAGATAAGACGTGACTGAAATACAGCGGTGCACATGCTTTTGGCTTGACTTCATTCCTTTGCAATAAAACCAGCTGCATGTAGATGCTAAACTACACTGAACTCATCTACCTCCAACTAATACCGACAAAACAAGACATCCCTCGCTTATTAATTATTAAGCACACAGACAAACTGAGCACTATCAAATCACCTCAGCAGGCCGGCTCCGACAGTAACGCTCTCCACCACTAGTGGGAGCTGGTAAACAGGGTCGTGAGGATCCCCTGCAGGCTCCAACCATGAAAAAGTTCTTGTTTGAACAGTGTTGGGAACCAACAGTGATTTTTTATGGGTTTGTTTAAAAACACAGGTTAAGACACAGACAGCCAGGTAGATAAACAGAGAGATGAGTTTGCAGGGGCTGGGTGTTGGGTTTCACTGATGTAGGCTGAAAGGATGAGCAAACCCAGAGTCCTTTCATTAGTCCGCAAACATTTAAGGAGAATTAACAGAGTGGAGAAGATGTGACACTTGCCCCTGAGATACCGAGCAGCGACGGAGTTGTCCGAGACGTGTGGGGTTGTCTGGATTTTTTAATCTCTCTTCTTCGTATTTTAGGTTGTGGATTTAAAAAAAATAAAGTTAGTCAGAGAGCCGCTTCTTCTCCCCCAGAGCTTACAACCCACACACACACTTACACAACCAAGGATGGAAACCCCATATGGTGTTACCTGCCTGTGGTCCGTGGTCATACACCGCGGCCTTAAGCCATGTCCCACAGTCCTACTCTGTGGTCCGACACACTCACCACAGGTTAACACACACACACACACACACACACACACACACACACACACACAGTAAAACACTCTCCTCCGCCGAAGTCGCGCTGCAGGCCTTCTAAATCTCTCCTGAGACAACCTACCGTGAGGTAATGAGGAATTAGGGGGGAGGAAGGAGGTCTCCTGAAGATTTACAGGTTTTAACTCCTGTTACTGTCACCTAGGAAGAGCTACAGGCCTGTGGCTATCAATAACAACTACAACCACCAACACCGCCGCCGCTGCCGCTGCCGAACCAACAAACACCACCTCACAACAACTGCTGCTGGGAGATTTGCTTGTCTTCAAGAGGGAGTAGTGGACATGTCACGCATTTAAAAAAAGAAGCAGTACGTTAGTCTGTCATGGATACTGATCTAATGAAGCTCAGATGACAGACATAACTTTTCTTTCTGAACTGGTAAATCAACAATCCATTGTCTGTGTCACAAGTGTATCTATAAATCTCTAAAAAAGTTTATAAATGCCAATATAGGTTAAGTTTTTCACGTAAAATTAATCCAATATAAAAATGAAGACAATGCTTAAGGAAGTTTACCCATTTTTTTTATTAAACTCTTTATTCTGTATATCTTATATGATTCCATCTGACCAAAAATCAACAAAGTCAAATGCAATGCCATAAATATTTTTTATATCTATTTCTAATTTTCAAACTTTTACCAACCATTTCCAAACATCCTTTTAACATTTTCTCATTTTTGGTATATTTTTTAATTAACTAATTGTTTTCATTTTTCCATCTCATAATTTGAACGCCGATAACGTTGGTGTTTGAAGAAATTGAATCGAACATCTGTTATTTTATTATCTTGCTGGATTTTCTCTCCCATGTATTTTCTTAAATTATACTATTGTATTGGGACAATGCTGGAGGGGGATTCCGTACAATAACAAAATTTATTGATTGAGTGAGAGAGCCAGCAATAACTATTCTTTATACTTGTTTGTTGATCGCGAATAAAAAAAGGGCGGTAGATTTATGTAACGCATTAGCGTGCGATGTTCCTTTAGCTCTGATGTAGGTCGGGCACGCAAAGTGTTGGAATAAAAAAATGCATAGTAGTACATTGCAACAGTAAAAAAAAAGGTAATAATAAAAACAAACAACTCAAAACCAGTATTTTCAGTATTGGTATGTTGCTGTTATTTACCTGTAAATGTAATATGGCTGAATGTGCACAGCCTGCACGGACTGTGTTTTCAGTTTGAGTGACAAACTTCTGTGGCCACTCCTCATTCCAGTTTGCTTCTCCCAGGAACGAGCAGGCAAATACTCCGAAATCAGACTGATCTCTTTGTGAGATTAATTTATTTTCTCTAAAGCTCTAATCCCTTACTTTTTAACAATAAACAAACTATTCTTGTTTCCCCAGTTTTGTGTTGGAACATTCAGCATCTTACCAGGCCATCAAAGACCTTGAAATTATTCACGGCGTACACACAAATGTCAAATACGTCATGTTGCCACACACAGACCAAACTTTTAGCAGCTACACACGCACATGGACAAGAAGAGTGGGTGTTGAAAGATCTGTTTTGCAACTGCATGATGAGCAAAAGGATCCGACTGGTTACTGATAAAATCACAGGATGAAGAGATAAGCAGCGTCTCTGATTAAGAGTTAAAAGAGAGGCTGATATTGGTGAAGACAAACCACCCGAAATAACTACAACAGAAGAGTGTGATGTTTCGTTTGCGATGCTTTTGTGGTTACAGACAAAACACTGTATACCACAACTAATCACATGTATGACTCATTCACGTCACGATGATAACCGCAGGTTTAAGGACCGTGTGCTGATTCACATGCCAAATGACTGTTGAAAACCATCATGACTTAACTTTTGACAGGGTGATTCTCGTGCTATGCGACAGCTTAAGCTTCTCATATCAGAGTTACAGGTTTTGTCAGATTCAACTCTCTTAATAAACACAAAGTCGACTGAAGCATGCAGTGGAAATCGGAACACGTGCACCTTTCAAACCTGTCTTTGAACTGACTTTCCTCCAACTGTGGGAGACAGAATGGCGGACGCACACTGACAATGACTGATACTGAATGAGGCGATAGGAGGCTCCCGCTCTCATTTACGATAATAACACGAGCGATCAAACAGAGGGGGCCCATGTTCGGCGGACGGGCTTACACCCTGGACAGGTATGTACAGCGCAATTACCAGACTAGCTTAGAGCATGCAGTAATCAGTAGGTGCTGTACCATTAAATATGGGGGTGGTGATGCAAACAACTTTGAAAACAGACGACTAGTGTCAGCTGTCAAGATTTACTTCCCCCAGACAAATGTTCCCTTGCGTTGCGACTGCGCTGGGTGTTCTCCGAGACGAGGACAGTCTCTTAGCATGACATGGGCCGCAGTGGGTGTGCCTCTGCATGGGAGAATGTGTGTAGGTGTGCTTACAGTTTAAAAATAGGGCATGCCTGAGAGACAACTGACTAACTGAACGCATGAATGTGTTTACGTTTGCGTCAAGGAAGACCGTGTGAACGTGGCTTGATCTTGTCTCCGTCTGACATGTGGCATGGGAGTGTGTGACGACTCCATCATCGGAGAGAGGCCGGGAGACAGACAGATAGCAGAGATGGCAAGAATGTGGATGTGCGAACGCTAAAGGGTCCTGACACATATGCGTGGTGGGATGTACGGAAACACGAGGAAATAGAAATACGCTCGAAAAACATGTATAAGAGTTGTGCCCTGTGAGAGAGTGCGTGTGTGTGCGTGTTTGTGTGTGTATGCATGCGTGTGTGTTCAGCCATGTCTGCAGGGTGAGGTGGAGGCTGATGCTTTGGCAGCAGGTCTGGCACGTCTTTCAGGCCCAAACCTGCAGAGGAGCGAGAGAGAGGGAGGGAGAGAGGGAGGGAGGGAGAGAGGGAGGAGAGGCAGAAAGCAAATAGGTGTGAGAGTCAACCTGCCTTCATGCGATATGCTTCACTTGTACCTCGCCATCACTAAAAGCTCCCGTCACTGACAAACCACATTCAGGCCCAGAGTCGACTTCACATGTGGTCCATGCACTGAAAAGCGGGACGGCCCAAAAAAATAAAAAATGACATCACTCTCAGTTCGTTTCACATGCACACACCCAAATGTGAGTTCCTACGTAAGGCACGGTATCTCCGCACGCATCTGTTCCTTATTTGCATCCAGCTGGGTGGTTGAAGAGCAGTACCCACAACTTTTATGATTTTCACACTTTTATGTTTCCGTGTCGATCATTTTTCACACACGCAGCGCGCAGGGTGTCTTTGTTTTGCTTTTCCATTTCAGCCAGGCACGTCGCCGCTGATGAACACATTGTGTTTCAGCAGTCACGCGTTTTAGGAATGTGAACAAAAAAAGTGTCGGTGGTGCCCTTTTTGAAATTTAAGTTCAATTGTCCACACACTTTTCTTTTCGATTTAGAGATTTGGGGGTTTTACGCGCTTGCCGTCCACATCACCACCTGGGGGTCCTCCGTCGTCAGGTCGGTTTAAGAATAGTTTGATCTAGATTAATGGGTGCATTTCCAAATTAAGTCAAACCTCTGCTGCGGATATTGTCAGATAAAAGGATTTCCTGAATAATATCCAGATAATACCCACACCTACACGGGAACACTTCTAAAGAGAGTGAATGTGTTCCCTAAGGCAGTAAATCACTCCACATTGTGACCACGGCACAAAAATGACATTGGAGTGTATCAACTGCATAACCTCAAAGGAAATCTCTATTCAGTGGCCATAAAAGAACGCCTTAGCGCACCATCCCTGTGGGGCCGGTTACAGAAAGGGAGAATGGATTAAGAGAGAAAACAGAGAGGAGAAAAGTGGAGAGTGTACAGGTGAAGTCCTATGGCTATGGAGGTTTGCTCAGCTGTGCGGTATTCTTTTCTGCGCCCCACCCAGTAACCAAAGGCCTGGATATCTTTCCATTTCACTCTTTTCCACCCTCCCTCCCTCCCTCTCTCTCTTCATCTGTCTCTCGCTCTCATATTTGCACAGGTGAGAGGACAGCAGACCTAATAAATGTGGGTGGGACACTTGAAAGTCAGGTTTGCCGGGCTGGTGGATGGAGTTCACCTGTGGACTGTGGATGGATGGAGATCTGATGGCAGGGGCCCAGTCAGCCCTTTGTCTGGAGAGACAGACGGCAAACACATGAACACACACACACACACACACAAACACGCGCAAACAAACAAAACAAAAAATCAGTTGATGACGGAAATGGTTGTGAGTCTCTAAAAAAGAGCACAACGGTACAAGTTATTGAAGTAAGGAGCTGCAGCACGAGGATCGAATGTGGGGTTGAGAAACACGCAGACGAGAAAGAGAGAGACCAAATTGAAGGGAAGACAGAGCGCAGGGAGTCCGGGTGGAGCAGTGTAGGAGTCATAAGGGTGGGGAGGTTTTGCTCTAAGGGCCAAAAGTTCAGAGAGAGGCAGAGCGAACAGGTAACCCAAGCCACCATGTGCCAGAGTCTCACGTGTTCCCCTCATTGTCTTATCAGGCTCAAGCTCAGGTTTCTGGAGCACAGAGAGCTTCCTGGGAGCTGAGGTCCGAGCACCAGCACCCACCTTCTCACCCAACAACCCCCTCGGACCCCCCTCGCCCCGCCCTGCAAAGGTAAACACACACACAATTAGCAAACACATACATAATACATCACCCCATACACGTGTGTGTATTGGGCAAACACTGGACTGCATGCTCGAGCCTGAGAAAGTGGCCTTTATCGTGCAAGCTCGAGCACAAGGGAGAGGACGGCGGCGCACAAAACCGCTCCAAACAAGTGGGGAAATAATGCACTAATAATAATAATGCAATGTCGCTCCCAGTCAAAGTGAGGTCTCTCTTAGAACAGAGAATTATGACGAGCCTCTCAAAGCCTTGGGAAAAAAAGACAACACATACAGCCCGTGTATTATAATGGTAACTGGAGGAACGAGTCGTAAATCACCACAATTACCATTACGCCCATGTGAAGAGAATCTCGCTCAGACACATGAAGCAGGATTATAAGACGTGGGGATATAAACACTGGAGGCAATTTCTCTCTCTCTCTCCCCCCATCCTGGAGAGTCTCACCCCAGGATCTTTTAGATTCATACCTTCAGTGAGATGTGATGTCAGTCGTAAGCATCCCCTGTCAATGTTGAGATTCTAGTTTCCTGCAACATATAGGAATGTCCCATTTTACATGTAACATAGTTTATGCAGATTTTCTGACTTTCTTTTGGAAGCTTTACACTTGCGCTGCATTCTTCGACTCAGATAAAAACACAATCAAGACAACAACCGGCTTAAAGGAAGATGTGATTGACACATTTCCCATTGCCAGTAGCTATTTTTTCCCTCCAGTGCGTCATACTTGACATCACGCATGCATTAAAACTGAGGCTCTCTCTCACCTCGCTGTCTTGCCAAATTATTAGTGTCATGTTTCTATCCGTGCCAATAAAAATTACTAGAGACTCATTTGACCTGGGAGTGAATGCCGAGTGCATCCATTCCCACAGCAGAAAGAACCAGATGTTCACTGGTGTAAGTCGGTCGATGTAATATCTCCTCACTCAGCACACTGTCACAACCTTGTTTGCTTTATCACCCGTCCAAAATATTGTGCCTGTGGCTTTATTCTGTGACGATAAAGATTTTAATTAATTTACTAATACTGCAAGTGCTGTAAAGTTTAACCCTATTTTACCTTCTCCGTCTCAGAAGTAGCCGAAATCCTTAGTTTTTTTTTTATGCAAACGTCTCTACACACATAAAAAACATCTCTACAGGACTAGAATTTATAACTTCCTAAAATCGGGTCCCTGTTTCTATCGCTTCGTCTCTCTCTTTGGTCGCTCTCGCTCTCAGACGTGAGGCCTGTGATCCCCGTGATCGCTGAACACACAGAGGCTGGAATCACTGTGATGTCATCAGGATTCCATGAGGCCTACACAATGACCGTCTCCACGACAACATAACTCAGCCCGCTATGGGTTGGAATTTGTGTGTGTGTGTGTGTGTGAGTGAGTGAGTGATTGACTGAGTGAGTGAGTGAGGGAGAGAGAGAGGGAGAGAGAGAGAGAGAGAGAGAGAGAGAGAGAGAGAGAGAACCAAACCTAAAATCAGATGCATTGTATCAACACAAAACACCATTGATCTCACGAGTTCATATCGAAACATAATCATGTGACATCGTGACCATAATCACAAAGCCACATCTCCGCATTCAAGACTGCACATGGCCGCCCATCACAGCATGTCTGTCATTCCCACAGCGACTGCATAGATACTCACAGATAAGCAGGTTTCTATCGGTGGGAGGCGACGGGCCTTGCCTCCCCTGCCACTGGTCACTCCCTGGTATTTGTTAAAAAAGGTGCTCAGGCTAATGATCCCCCGCTGGGAGAGCAAGAGACCCCCGGGAGTTTCAGCATGCTGGAGGAGGTGGGAACATTTCACAGGTACATGTAGTCTCACCTCATCAGCTCGTCAGTGTACGAGTATCATTATAACCGAAGAGGAGGAAAACAATCAGGGAGAAAACAAAGACCATGAGTCATATATATTACCAGAGGGAACGGAGCACTTAAGTGAAATTAGATATTGGGAAATATTATGCCAAAAGCACATAGAGGAAATATTAACACAAAAACGGTTCCAGCTCTTGTTTTGAGATATCCAGCCAAAGTTTAATTAATTATATTTATTGTTTATATTTGTCTTTAGTTTATATAATGTTGAATAATACCCATTGATAAAGAAAACTGTCTCAAAGAGCTGCAGTGCATCCCATTCCGGATCCATATGCCTGTGCCACTTAAGCCAATTTCAGAACATGACTTTATCTGGAGTTTTCCTTTCACACGTGAAAAACGCAGCCGGAGATTCTCCTGCTCAGGGGCTTTCACAACAACACAGAAATCTCTGGAGCGTTCCAGTGAGGGGTGGGGCGGCCGGCAGAGGCGGGAGGTAACGTATTAATTCCGCTGTGGAAATCATGCGTGTTTATTTACCCTCATCACCAAAACCTCTCCTGACTTCTTCGTCTGTGTCATTTACTGTGGCTCAGCTCTTGCGTTCCAATATATTGTTATTATTTTTGTTTGTTTTACATTTTGCGTCTGTTGGATGTTAGAAACGTCAGAAACATGCCCACTGTTTACTAGGGGGACTGGCCGGAGAACGACGACATTAGCGTTCACACGTACGGCCCCAGCACAGAATGTTGGAAGGATCTCCGGAGTTCAGTGCATGTCTGAAAGCAGCTGAAGTGAGTAAATGTGGCTTTAAAACCTTTAAACATATGTGGACAAAATAAAGAAAACACGAATGCATTTGGATAAAACAACAAACCTATTGCCTCATGTTCACAGCCCTCTGGTACAGTGTCAACCTGTTCTTTAGGTTCTGTCATAGGAATTGGATATTTTGTTATGCGTTTGTCCTGCATTTCTCTCTAAAAGTATCAAAGCTTTAAGCAAAGTCTGGTTTTCTGCAGTCTGGAGGCTCTGCGGAGCCCCGCGGTGCAGTGTGGAGGTGTGAATGTTAACATGGCTCAATCTGTATGCCACAGAGAAAAAACAATCCATGCTAATCTGCCACCACAGACAGGCGTCCAGTTAGGCCAATCAGGAGGGGGAATCATCTGGAGTGGAGAGAGGCTCAGAGAAGCCCAGATCAGGGGCCTTGATTGCAGAGGGGGTGATTTACAGCCACAGAACAATGATGGCTGCCTGGGTCAGCACTGATGGAGAGAGGCTCTGACTGCACCAGCAAAGACAGCGAAACTCACCTGACATCCATGCACACCACGCATGAGCACACGTGCACGCCCGCACACACACACACACCAGCCATCAAAACAATTTGTGTTAGTCACTGAGGTAGCGGGATCAACTCTGGCGATTTTAACTCTGTGACCTGAACATGCCCCTGAGGCTCACGTTTGACCTGCTGCATTTCACTAACAACACATAAACCAAAACAACTCAGCAAGCTGCTTCCTATGAACTCAGATGAAACGGGTAACTACCTTTGCCCTGCAGTGGCGTATGTAAATACGACGGGAAAGGCTGAGGTTTGCATGAAAGAAGGAGGGGTTCAGATGTTAAGTGTGCATATGGGAGAGAGAGGCAGGGAGGAGGAGGAGGTCATCATCAAGACTGACCCTTTGATCTCTGTCATTTCGACCACTAGGAACCAAAGTTCTCTTCAAAGTGAACCTGTGGCTTCTCAGGCTCCGGGAGCATCCGCTCCGCAGCGCATCAAACTACCACAAATAGATTTCATGTCGTCAGTGATTTTGTAATATCACCAAAAATATTTGAGGATCAGTATCGATTTGATTTCATTGCTAGTTTTATCAAAGGCTTTTAATTGGACAAAATTATAGTTACACCAAAACAAAACTGCAAAAAGGCACGTTGTCCTATTACCTCAAGCCTTACCATTAGTTTATGTTGACTGGGTTCAAAGGATAAATACTAATGCAAGAAATCAAGAAAATGGCAAAACAATAATTAAAATGAAGACAGTCAAAATAAATATAAATCATTTTTTTTCAATGGAAAATGGAATGAAATTTTCTGCCAGCACTAACTTTATTACTTTAAGTTCATAAACATCATAACCAGGAGGTGCTAATGATGCAAATGGAATAATATCCTGTAATTTAATTTATTGCTCAGTGCGGTCCCTGCTTGAAATGCAAGAGATGCTTTTGTCGTCCAGACTCTGGTAATCAGAGATTTAAAGGTCAATTAACCGATATTACCGCTATTAAAAGGGCCGAGGAAGTGCAACTGCGAGGCGCCTGCGAGGCGCCTGTTTAAAACTGCTCCTACTCGCATGTGCAGCAGATAAACTGGTATCAAGAAAGAGTTAAATTCAGGGTTTGTTTTGTGTTTGCGTTTTAAAGTGGCCGCACTGTTGCCCCGGGTCCTGTGCTGGAGCTGAGAGGCTGTCTTTGACGTGCGATACTACACAGACGAGATTGCTCTCAGCTTCTAGAATAGGCAGGTGAGTACATGCACATGTGCCCTCACGCACACACTTAACGCACAAACACGTATTCAAAGGCACAGGTCACAGCCTCGTTCGCGTGACTGTCCCGGCAACTGAACATCAGGGGAGAAAAAGTTACTATACTTTTTGTCAAAATATTGATTATGTTGTTTTCTGAGAGGTTTCTAAAGTTTAATGTTCCTTTCCAAGTTGAGAATTCCCAGTTTGTTTTGTAAATATCTGACAGTGATAAATGGGGCTTATAGGACATCCCTCAGCGATGACAGAGATGGGAAACCATGACTACGTTTGGCAAATACATCCCGTTTAAGGCCTTGGGGGCATGACTCACAACACCAAAACCAACACCTAATAGTCTGAAAGTTCAGTCGCTGTGGGTTCTCTCCTTTCACGCTGCCGGCAACCAACGGACGCACTGTACTGTACTCCCCAGAGCCAGGGCGGGGAGGCCTGGTGAGGGGCGAGAAGCCAGTGGGAAGATTTTTAGGGTGCCTAGAGTTTTTGGGGCTGACTGGGTCCATTTAGCCCCCAGCAGATTGCTCCCCTCACCGTCCCTCCCCCTCCACCGCCCCCCACCCCTCTCCTCCCCCTGGCTTTGTGCGGCCTGAGCCTACTCCTCCCCCTTTTGTCACCCGGGCATTCCGCTTTGGTTAGCACACACAATGGGCGCTCAGTGCTCACCCTCCTGACACTGCATTCTGCCTGTGCACCAGGGAGTGGGCACGGGAAGGGAGGGGAGAGAAAAAGGGGTCCGGGGGAGGGAGGGAGGGAGGGAGGGAGGGTTAAAGGATGACAGCAACTCACCCCATGTGACCAAAATGCCATCAAGTATCACCCCGTCTCCCACCCCTTTCCTCTTTTTTTTTCCAAAGACCCTCGCCTAACTTCGCCCATCCATACAGATGGGCAGTAAAACCAGTGCCAGTGGGCCGGGGGTTGGCACGGTGAAAACAAAACCTCGACTCCACCGGCCAAACAAATGAACAGGTGTCTCTTATGGCTGACTGCTGATGTGGAGGCCTGCCCTCATCCAGCTCGTTTCTCTGTGTGCCCATGCAGCTACATGTGTGTTCCCCTTCATCTATGCGCCGCTATAACGTCAACACAAAAACACATTTGAGGCCAATTTTATTTCTAATCTGTACACATACAAGACTTTCTCAGTGGAACTCGCAGCAAATGCAGCTGGAAATATCTCCGGTGGAAAAAGTGGGGAATAAAGTTGCCAACCATGTAACTTATTCACCGACAGGAAATTTAATTCCGATTTAAGAATAGCAACCAGTGGAGTGCATGAGGATGACGGGGTCTGCGTGTGTGTGTGTGTGTGGCAGTGGCTCGGAGGCTGGTGGGGGGTTAGTTTGAGTTTCAAAGACCCTGCTTGTTCGCCCATATTTCACACCACGGTGACATCTTAAAGCCTAGACAGGCCTGGTTGCTTTGCCCTCTCTTTCACTTTCTGAGAAAAAAGGGGAATTGGGATGTGAGGGAGGGGTGCGCTGAAATATATGCAAATGGTCCCCCAGAGGGGATACGAATTTTATGGGTTCAGAATTTAGTTCAGCCAACCCGAATAATCAAATGTGGGAACAAAAAAAACCCAGCACCCCCCCCTCCCTACCATTCCACCACCACAACTCCATACCTCGAGATTCAACCCCCCACCTCAGGCCTCATCTCTGCTGCCTCCTGCCAGGTCTTCACATGAGAGGAGCTCAGTACGTCCAAACTCTTATTAGGCTCTCCTTACGGGGCAGGGGGAAATGAAGAGAAATGAGGGGAGAGGAGGCGAGGCGGAGGAGGAGGGGTTTGAGGAAACGAGGAGAGGGGCTAGTGTACCTGATCAGGCTGAACTGCCGGCTCCTGATTACGACACCATTTTCTCAGCAGGCTCCCCAGCCTCATCCTGCTTCTGTGAATATGGAGCACAGGGCCAGCCAATCCCCACAGCGCTGCCTCTCATCTAATGGCAGAATTAAGACCGTTTAGAGTGATTTCCTCTGCCTTCATGGTCGCACTCTGAAAGAACTGAATCTTTTTTTCCTTTGCGCCGATTTACAATGTGGGGGGTCTGGCATGCAACGGGCGAGAGAAAAGTTCTACATGACTGAACATAACACTACAACAGGTGGGGAATTGAACAGAGACTCTGCAGAACACGGCTGAGAACAGTTTTACTTCACCTACGTGTACATTCTTGTTAATCTGCACCACTTTCAGTTTGGTCGAACATTTTTATTTTTGTAGTGGGGTGATGTGGGGTTATGATTATAAAACCAGCTTCCCTGGGGAACTTTCCTCAGTAGCAGAGTCTGTATATGTCATCACTGTATTCAATTCAGACAAGTAATAAAACATAATGGCTGTATTTACAGTTATGAGTAATGTGTTTTATTGTGTTGTCAAGTTTCAAATATTTTAAAGTTTAAAGTCATGGTTAAAAGGATAATACTGTCACAGACTTGTTTTCTTATTCCATAAAATTATCAAAGCCAACATTAGACTTCTGTGGCACTTTTAGTTTTTTTGTGTGGATTTTTTGACATTTAAACATGTTTTTATTATTTATTTAATATCCCACTGTATATGTGCATAGTCATTGTTGACACGTGTGTTTACTGTTGTACTGTCACTAATTCGCTAAATAAAATCATTTTAAATTTAGAATTTTCCCGATGAACTGAAGCATACCATGTTTCTCTTTCGATTTAAAAAGTCCCATTTTTACTTCTTTCATTCAATAAACCAAGCGATTTTTTTTATAAAATACATCGTCACAAATCTTAACTTTCCCTCAGCCCATGAAAAGTTGAGTTCTTGCAGACGCATGCTCTTCACAGACCGGCAGACACTTACTACACGAGGCTTGTAATTGGAAGTGAAGCATACCAGGGGGTTGAAAGCTGATCATGTGTCAGATCAAACTGATTCATAATGACACTAACCCAAACAGGGAGTAAATCTGGACACAAATCTGCTTAAACTCACTCCTTCTGCGTCAAACTGCATTACATCAAGCCCATCACTGCGGAATATGGCACAGGGACCACATCCAGCCACAGTTTGAACCTGTTGCTTTTGTGTTTCCCATGCCGTCTAATGATTCCCCCACCTCTCCTCCAACCTCCAGCAGACAAATCCTTCAGCTTTATTGCCCGGATTCAAGGGCTGCAGGTGCACGGGCCACAAAAGGGAAAGAAGCGGTGGGGGAGTCGGGGTGAAGGGAGGGGGTGTAGAGGGGGGGATGGGAAAGAGAATGGTGAGTCAGGAGATAAGAGAGGAAGGAACAGAGACCCCCTCCGCCCCTACCCTGGTTGAACCTCAGCATCGACCCCTCACCCCTGCCTCCATCCCATCCCGGCCCCGTCCCTTCCCTGCCCCTTGCGACAGTTCTCTGTTTTGCTCCACTGCCCTGCCACACGTGAAAGGAGTACAGACCACGAGTGGTGCCGCCTGGCGCTACCAGGCCTTCCTGGGTGTGCGTGGCAGGGGACGAGGGGCTGCCGTGGCAGAGTGGCCATGTGGCGGGACCGGCGCTTTTCTTCTGAACCAGTAGAGGAGCAGTAATGACTCTGAGCTACAGCTGTGCCCACTGAGGCTTGCCCTACCTTACCCTCAGTGGCCCCTCAACCTCATCTCCCCATGTCGCCCTCTGCTACTGTTAGTGGAGGCCAAGAATACCAACGTGATTACCTCCACTGATATTCTCAAAAGAGCTCAAACTTATAAAGTCATGGGTTAGTGATGAATAAGACGGTGATGCTACTAAAATAAAACATCAAGTATTTACTGTTTATCAAAGAACATGGTCAGAGTATATGAAGTCTAAACCAAAGTTTGGAGCATTTCACCCTCATGAGCAATATTTTTTAAAAAGGGAAAATAAATTATTTATTTAAACCTTACATCAAAAATATCACTTAGTAGAGCGCAGACCCCTGTCAAGACCAAACAGTCTCCTTAAATCCAATCAGGCTGCACCAAATCGCACACACTCATAGATATCAGTTCCAATTATATGACAATTTTTGTTATCGAGATTCAAAAATGAAATCCCTGTGAAATCTGGGAAAATGTCAAAGAAAACCACCCATTTCACAATGTTTAAGAAAGTGATAAAAACAATCCTTGGATGCGCTTCTTATCCGGATCAGTGCCAAAACTTTATAAGATATTATTTTTGGTCCGTGTCACATCTTTCCAGCAAATTTAGTTGAAACACATCAGTAACTTTATGTAATTCTGTTGACAAACAAACAAACAAAACAACAAACAACTTGAAAACATCACCTTCTTTGCAAAGGTAAACAAAACACAGATCATTATGTGCACAGGTGACACTAATGTAAAGAATCTAGAGCTGCAACTAACGATTATATTTATTGATTAATGTACAGTGTATCTGAATCATTGAATGTTTAAAATGTATTTATTGAAAATGTAAATCTTCTTAATGAATGGAGTTGTCCGAACCCATTAAATACTGTTTAAAAAGAGATTTAAAACAAACAAACGAGTTCACTAATTAATAGAAATTAGTTAATCCCAATTCATTAAATTGCCAGTTCCTTGTCTGTCGTCTGAATCCATTGTTTTGATTATCTAAGCTCTAAACATGTCGTATTGAGGAAGTTAAAGCCTGAAGAAGCCATGATATAATCTGGGTGAAATCAAAAGTGAATTAAATCTTGTTTTACTTGTAAGGCAAGGGGATAAATTAACCTGTTTTTAAAAAATTCTTCAGTCCACTAGGTGTGTCATTAGGTTTTTATCACTTTTTGTCACATCTACATCTTATTCTTCAGCATTCCTTGCTGCTCATTTCTAAATAAATGACTATCTCAAATTTTTTGTGTGATTCTTGAGATGAAAACGTTAACATCAGCAGAGCTGGGCTGAAGTCCAGGATTATGACGACGTGGGAAAATCGAACGGAGGAGCCTCACCATCAGAGACGAGGTGGAAGAGTTGGATTGTGGTTTGAATGACTCAGGTTCAGGGAAGGCCATGAACAGGACACACCGTGTGAGACAAACAGACACAGAGGATTGTGGCGCGATGCCAACGAGGAAACTTTTCATTGACAAGTCGAATCATTTAGTGGGTCGGGTCCAAGTGTTGACTGTGCCTTGACAAAAAGCCATCTGAGTTCCCCACTACACACATAATATGCTGACATAAATCTACTCCAGCTTGCTCTTTGTCACACATACATAAATAAACATACTATCCCGCCCATGTTACTGGAGCTGCTGTGAACACACCCACAGGGACAGGAATAACAGGCCACTCCAGAGAGACACAGTGGCACCACACAGCCATGATGACTCTTTAACGTGTCCTTATCTCCATCCCTAATCCTCAGACACTTTACCATCAGCTACTGTTTACACCAACCTCAAGTCAAGAGTAAAAGCAGAAAATGGACTTTCTTAATTTTCAATGAGTAAAGTCCACTAGAAAGCCATTGAGGAAGGCCTCTAATGTTGAGGGAGCCTCATATTGAATAAGGATTGAAATTTACATGACAACTTAGGAAAAATGCTTTTTTATAACTCATTCATCCCGTAAATCACTTGGCTCCCCCGCTCCTTTCCTCTGCCTCAGCTATTAAATCACCATCTTGACCCTGCGACCTGGGGCCGCAACCATAAAGAGCCCCCTGTGGGTCAGAGGCCTGATTGTAACATTTGAATATGAAATGGACTTGGTTGGGCCTGGAAACAGCTCCATGCGCTGAGACACAGGCTGACCCCCAGGAGAGAGGCCTGCCTCGCAGCAGCCCCGGGCCCAGAGGCTCCATCCTTCTCCCAGCGAGGATTTACTTGGACTTGAGAAGGAGGCAGAGACAGAAAGAGAGAGAGAGAGAGAGAGAGAGAGAGAGAGGGCTGAAGTCGGGGGTGGAGGGTGAGGGTGGTGGTGGAGGGGTTGAAGCGGGGTAGGGGTTGAGCGAGAGTGAGGGAGTGGAGAAAGAGAGAGGGCAGACATTTGAATAAGACAAGAAGCGATTGGTGTTTGCATGACAAAGGCGCCCGCCATCTCCCCTGATTGGTGTCACAGTGCGGCACTAAAGCCATGCAGGCCCCCCGGGGTGGGGTGATGTGTGGAGCACAGGCATGTTTATGCATCCAAGGTGTGATATTAGGGAGGGATAGCGGGGGCCCGTCATCAAGTTGCGGGTTAAGAAGTTTGTGCGCATAAAGTCTTAAAAGAAGAAGCCGCTCGTTTGTTATTCCAACGATAAATTTACAATTTTAAGTGAAAATCAAGTCCAAAAAGTTACTTTTTTCTCTTTTAGGACTATGTTTGAAACAGGTGTATATAACATAGGAGAAGAATTAAGGGAGGGATTGTGGGAGCCCGTCATCAAGTCTCCGGTTAAGAACTTGTGCGCATAAATTCTTGAAAGAAGAAGCAGCTTAATATTGTGACAGTTAATTTACAGTTTTAAGTGAAAATCAAGTCCAAAGAGTTACTTTTGACTATTCTTTAAGAAAGTTTAAGATAATCTCCTTCTCTAGATGATTTAATATTATAATACAGGAGCGAAATTAAGGGATAAGTGCAGTATATTAATATCATGGTCGTATTTCCACCGTTCAGAATTAGTTCCTGAGATCTTAGATGCCTGAAACAGGAGGATTCAGGTGATCAGACAAGTTGTAAACAAGCAAACAGTTTCTAAAATCCTTTACTGCAGCAATTGGGGAAAACCTATAGGAGATGTGTGCAAAATGATTAAGGTTAAACATTAAGGCAGTCTGTGAACTTTGGATATGTCAACAAAGGATGGTTTGGGTTGTAACAAACTTGTGTTTTCTTTTCAAGTTAATATGAGAACCGGAAGTTTAATAATAAAACTGATTGTCTGACGTTTTCGCCTTCACGTTCCTAGATCCCAGCATTTCATTTGCTGAAGACAATTTCATTATAACTTAGAATAAAACGGCCCAAAGCTATTACATTATCCCTTAAAACTGGATAGCCGTGATACAAATGTGTCTTGGGTTTAGAGAAACTGTTGAATGCAAGATATAACACAGCACCATGTTTGGGCCTTTTTGTCTCTGAGTCTCCACCTGGTTACTGAACTTAAATACTTGTCGTGTTGCATTGTTCTCCACCTGAAGTCATGAATCTACTTATCATACCACAGATGCGTGAAGACCAACACCCCCGCTGTCCCCCTGCTGGGCTGTCAGTGGAGTCGTCAGCAGCTGCAGGTGGACCTCCGGCAGCACCGACTCCTGACCATCCATCCTCCTCCCCCTGCACCCACCCCTGCTACCCCTTCCTCTTAATGTTTGATGGGAACACGGACGATAAAAGAACAGAGATGAAGACGGGATCATATGAGTTGACGAATCCAGCGGCTAAGAAGGGGATTTCACAGCTCAATAAGTTCGGACAATTTGTTTACAATCCCCCCCCCCATTATTACAGGTCCCTTGGGAGAAGGTGTATGCATAAACATTGACGCAGTTTTTCTCAGAGATGCCGCAGATTTGCTGGGAGTTGGTGCGCCCAGGGGAGTGGTGCAGAAGGGCAAGAAGAAGTACCACAGGGGGTCAAGAAGAGAAGGGATGGGGATGAAGGAAGTGCGAGTGAGAGTTAGCGAGGTCACGCGCTCGCTCACACACACACTAACCCCCTGCAGACAAAGCCTCCACAGGCTCATATGGGCAGTGGTGCTGGCCCTCGGGGACACACCTCCAAGAGAGATGGCCTGACTAACTCTCCATGGCAACTAATCAATAAGTGACAGAGTCAGTCAGGACTGACCCGTAGCTGAGTATGTTCCACCTCCCCCCATGTTCCCAGGGTTACACTCCCATAAACCACACACACACCCACACAGATTGGGCTGCACTAAAAGACAAAAGTACCCCCAACCTGACCAGTGCCCCCAGGAAAATAAATCTTTGGGTGCATTTGACAACATACTTTTCCCCCCCAACATGTATAGTGAGGGTGTGTGTTTAGGGGTGGGGCGGTGGGTCGGGGGGCACACACGTGGGCACAGGTTGCTGAATGAGCACGGCTCCTGACAATAGCAATATGATCGGACGGCTTTTGATGGAGCAGAGTCACCACACCGCCATTGTCTATCTGTCAATCTGTGTTCCTTCTCACTGTCCCCAACACACACTAATCAATATCTGTGGCCTAGATGAGAGGCCTAATCTTCCCCCTTGTCAAACCCTTAACTCCTTATCCCCCGACTCTGCATTGTCTTGCAGCGGTCCCGTACTCTCCTCACTGTCCCAAGGCATCGCACATACATCTGCACACATACACTTGGCCCCGTTTCTTTCTGGGCTTCCGAGACAGGTCACAAGTGGGGTCAGAACTTGAGTTTGGCAAATTAAAAGCAACGCTACATGCTCCAGTGTTCATAGACAAAGTGATGTGTGCCGCAGACGGGGGGAACCATCTGCAGCAGACACACACTTTTAGACACTAGAAAGTCTTGATGTCTGAGTTGTCCCTGACGCACATTAGAACCAGCCCTTTGTGTGTAATTGCCTTTACAGGTTATTCAGGAAAAGGACTCCCAAATCCAGTTTTTAGTCTCAGCCGTGCGCCTGTAAATGTGTGTGTGTGTGTGTGTGTGTGTGTGTGTGTGTGTTTACACATCTTCCTCAAACCACAATTACAAGCGAAAACAAGTTTAGGTAAACATCAGAAGCGTTTAGCCGAACAAAAAACGTCAAAGGATCCTCGAATGAAAACTTCACTGAACACACAAGCCAGGAAGAGGGGAAAAAAAACGAATCCTCCCATTTCAGCTGTTCGTGTGATTCGTATTTGTTTTGTTTGGGACAAAAGAGGCGGTAATCCTGTCTCATATTTGACGAGTCTCATATTCACACACACCTGCTGGGACAAAGTAAACACACCTTCAGAGTCAGACACCTTAATGGATGACCCTCACATTAAAACCTAAGTCTGGATAAACCCTAAAGCAGGCTTGTTGACATGATAAGGTAAAGAGACGTCCCCATTCCGGATACGGCTCAAGAGAAGAAGCCACATTAAAACATGCACAAACTGTTAATAGGTCAAAAAAGACATCACAGTGACGGAGCGCGGCACTTTCTCTTCTCCCGGACTGTAATTATGTGAAACAGATTGTTGGCTGATTCCCTGACATTAAAAGATTTGACTCGCACTCAAGATTCATCACGCTCGGTAACAGGGGTGTCACGTGTTTCTCACACATCCTTCAACAGAGATCTTCAGTATCAGATCAAAGCTGAAGTTGTGACTAATGCAGGTTGGTGGAAAAAAAATTTAACCTTTCACAGATTATGAAACAGAATTGCATGACTTGTTGGAAAAGACAATTTGGACCCTCATTTATTTTTAACAAACCCTAGCCTATAGCGGCCCGGGCGCCTGAAAGTCTATAAGGCCTTAATTCAGTCTAATTTACTTTTCAACTGACATATACACAAGTGAGTCGCTGCTGGGCGGATGCAGTTTCTGGAGTGGCGGCATGCTTGCGTTTGAAGCATTTCCCACTCAGCATTCCTTGCGGTTGTGTAAGGCACGGCGATCCAACCACAGCTATCATTAATGAGACATTTGCATCACGAAACAAGTCCGTCTGTGCTCACATGCGTTCAGGCATGGAGCAGAAAATTGGGGACGTGCTTAAAAAGAGGAGAGGTAGGGGGAAATGGTCAAACATGATTTTCTAGTGTGTGCGGTGAGTGCCGTCAGTGAGCTGAGAGGGGATTGAGGGGACGGTGCGGTGGAGAGGGATGGCTCTCAGTGGGTCAGCCCGAAAGCCCTGACCCCAGGAGGATTTGATGCCATTTTCCCACGCAGGGAGTCGACCTGAGAGAGCTCGTTAACAACATCTGCCCCAGTTCAGGGAGATTAACCCCCGCCGGCCCCAACCCCCGCACCTCTACACACCGCTCTGCTGTCAATCTGAGTACCTCACGCGAGTCCCTCCGCTCCGGACAGGCTTGCCCAAGCTGGACAGGCCACTCCAGGTCCAACTCATAAGGGCCTCCTGGAGATCCCAGACACACTGAATCAATATTGCCCAACTGTGTTACAGGTGCAGTCCCAAACTGCACTCGCCCGTTCATCGGTTACACTCAAAATATGTTGTGTGGGTGCTGTCTGCTCGGCTCGCCAGAGGAGGTTCCAGATTTGAGTTTGAGATTACATGAAGAGTTGAGGGTATGTTGAGGTGTGTTCCTGCTGCAAGTCGCCGAGCCAGTCGAGCAGGCGAGTTAGTGATGTCACCAACGTCAGTCTGTCAGCCAGATTTGTGTAATGAGTTTTCCACTCATCACACTGACGTCAAAGGAGACACTCAAAACATACTCCTGCTGCCTTTAACCACCTTGTTCACATATACTCCCAAAAGACGTGCATCTGGCAGGGCATGTTCTGACATAATGTGAGGGGAGGGAAAAACAGGATCGACTGAAACATGGCCCATGGCCCTGCTGCTGTTAAGCTGGAGCTTTGCATGCGCTGCGCACATCCATAGGTGTACACAGACACACAGTGGCAGAATCCACTGGGAATCCGCTGAATCCATGTTCCTACAAGGCTATAATTAGGTTAGTTTTTGGAGAGGGGGTTAAACAAACAGGGGCTGTGAGGT
Source organism: Hippoglossus stenolepis (assembly GCF_022539355.2). Lineage (NCBI taxonomy): Eukaryota > Metazoa > Chordata > Actinopteri > Pleuronectiformes > Pleuronectidae > Hippoglossus > Hippoglossus stenolepis. Next base: position 18,161,305 of record NC_061489.1, on the reverse strand, counting down.
CATAGGCAGATGGAAGTGGGATATGCCTGCACTTGCTGAGTGGGCACAGAGCTCCACATGACAGGAGAGAGAGAGGCCCTCCGGGCGCTCAGCAGGGGGAGAGCGAGGGGGACGGGGGGGCGACGATGGTGGGGAGCCAACTCGGATGGCCTCACTGCCAGATCATTCAAACACAAATCAATCGCTGTGTACGTTCCAGACACACACCTTCCCACACACATTTTCACTCCTAAATCATCAGTAGGTATTAAATGTCTGTGCCAGATTCCCACCGATCACATTGTGAGCTGAGCTTTACTGCACAGGAACTGGGGGGAAATATTTCACTGCGCTGACATGCTCAAACTTTTGCATCAGTGGTTGAGCAGAAATCTCAGCATTTCTGCCTGAAAGTTAAGCAGCAACGTGCGTGTGTTTATCAAAGGAGTTGTGCAGGTGAAAGCCGTCCGCGGGTTACATCATTTTATGATTCTGATAAAAGACAAAAACACGAATCTGTCCAGCCCACGGCAAACACCCCGGCACAGAGGAACAGGAAGAGAAAAGCTGCTTAATTACAAAAAAATGAGTTGGAGAGTGTGATTAGGTGACGGGTGGCTGCTGGCACGCTAGAGTGACTTAAGACCCTGTCAGTGAATGCAGGGAGGTCTAGATAATCTTTCCTCCACAAAGGTGCGTGGGGCTAATCCCGGCCGCTGTGCTGAGCTGTGGATCAAGTCCTACAGGGAGTGTGGGAAGGCCAGCGGGACCGCCACTGCTTCACCCTCTTGGTGGCCAGAGCTTATTTATCCCAAGGTACACTGCAACAGCAGGCCAGTCCATTCTTCCACACACCTTTGCATTATTAGGGTGTCAGCAACAGTGAGACTGTTGAGACACAAGTTTAGTTTAATGAACGTGACGAGTAATTTGTTGAAAAATATTTAATCCACCATATATCATTAAATTTAAACAGAACCCACTCAGGGGTGGACGGATCACCGCAGTGCACAGAGACTTTTTTAAATGTTCTGAATGTGAATGAGACAAGTTTCTCTGAGGACGTCAAATATAACATGAGAAACTCATCTGGGAAACTCCCCCCCCCCCGTCAGCAAACAACACCTAATATTAAAAATATTTACTTTTATTCTTTAAAGTAATTTATCACATTTTAAATGAGCCAAACAGATTCTACAAATTCTGACACGCAAGGTGAATTAAAAAAACTTCTCAAAACAGTGTCAGTCGGCATTTCTTGTGTTTTATGGGATATATATTTATAAATATAATAAATGGGTGAGTTCAGTCCACTTTTGAATGTGAAGTTATACGAAATTCATCAACTTCCTCCTGTTATGATTCTTTAATTTATTCTTTTTATTTTTAAATGCAGAAAAGATCTAAGTTTAATTTTTATGAAATAATACTTTCCAACAAACTGACACCAGCCCTGGAGTAAAATACCCAAAGTCTGTCTGCACCAACTACAAACTGAAGTAAAGGATGAAAACATTAGAACTTATTTAAGGCAAAAACAAACATCTTTATAAGATAATTTAAAAAAAGAGAAAGTGAGATAGGACGCTTTAATTCTATGCAAACGGCCGTTCCAAAACTATTGAGCCTGTGAATACGTTTATCAGATAAAAATTCTAAAGGCCCAAAGGCTTGTGTTGAATTGTGTCCTCAATTTAAATGGAAGTTTAAAAAGATGCAGGAGTTGTTTTTTTAAGACCAGAAAAGCAAAAGAATTTATTTCACTGCACCTTTAAGGCTTGTGAAGGATTTAAGATAAAAGATTCTTCCCACAGCAGCTTCACCATGAAAAGAAAGTGAAAATATCACTGTGTCTGTTTGTTTTTCAAATAACTGAGAGTGCCTTTTAAAAACACGTAAATTCTAAATCATTGTACAAACAACTCACTGTCACTCAGTGCTTGAAGATCCTCACACAGAACCTTTAAATGTGTCACTTTTATATTCCCTTGAGACAAAACCTGTCCCCCAGAGATTTTGATAAAAACAAACCAGAGACGCGTGTTTCCAAATTGCGCACAAAAGACAGAGTCTGAAATCATGTTTCGTACAAATTTATTCAGCATTTAAGAATAGAGGATGGTCTTAAAATATGTAGAAACGTCAGTTTAAATAAACCTTTTCGTTCAGGATAATGAGTAAACATGACACTGTCAGAACCATCACAGAACATTTTTACAAAAACAAAGTTTGAACATTTTTCACGTGACAAAAAAAAACATCGGGTTCACAAGCTAAAAAGAAAAGAAAAAAATATCGTACTATAAATAAAACTTGCGTTTGCGACCCGCACAGTCTTAACATTTCATTTTAACCTAGGTCATGAGGGAGGGGAGGAGGGGGAAAAAAGAGAGAGACAAGAGATTACAAAATTTGGACACAGTCGAGACAACTGACATTCTACAAATTAAGTGTAAACATTTATGTACCAAGTTTCCATCCAGCTTTTCTGAAATACACCGGCCTCCTCACGAGGCCACATGCCTTTTCATAGAGAGAAAATATGGCATTATTTAAAATATAGAAGTCCAATTCTTCTACTTATGTTGATTGCTTATACTTGTGATAAAAAGCCTCTTTGCAATGCAATTTACTCTGATGGGCTCAACGCTCAGTTTCGATCCATTTCAAATTCATGTGGATGAACTCAAAAACGGTGTTGAGATAAAAGTTGAACAAAAAAAACTGTTTGAACGTCGTTTCTTTAGCAACCAAAACAAAAAGTTCAAGTATCCGAAGTACTTTTATGAAGTTTTTAGTCTTTTTCCTCTTCGTGCCGCTCTCAGATGTGGGTGAGAGGTAGCGTCCCGTTGACGCCGGTCCCTGCGCTCTGATAGTGCGGGTGGACGCTGTGTAACCGGCTGCTCTGCAGGGAGGAGTGCTCCGCGCTGTCCCCGCCGGGCGGCAGGTACATGCTTATCATATCCCGCAGGTCCCCCAAACACGCCCGCTGAGAGTGGGACGTGATGGCCGGGGGCGGTGAGCTCGGCTCGGTCTTGCACACGGACGCCATGGAGCTCAGTCCCATGGCGTTGCTGGTCTGCTGCGTGTACGCCGGGGACATGCTGTACGTGGAGGCCGCGTTCATGTAGGACTGCGCCGAGGACATCATCGGGTACTGCAGCCCCGCCATCTCGTACCGGTGCATCTGCTGGATCTGCGGGCTGTTCATGCTGTGATGCTGAGGGTAGGCCAACTGGTCCTGCATGAGGGAGTACGCGCTGTTCGTCCACCCGTTCATGTGCGCGTAACCGTCCATCCTCTGCCCCACCACCGCGTTGTTGACGGCGTTGGCTCCAGGTGGCAACAGTCCCCCGGGCAAAGAATACTTGTCTTTCTTAAGCAAGGTCTTGGTCTTCCTGCGGGGACGGTATTTATAATCCGGATGCTCCTTCATGTGCATGGCGCGTAGACGCTTGGCCTCGTCGATGAATGGCCTCTTTTCAGCGTCGGTCAGAAGTTTCCAGTCAGCGCCAAGTCGCTTGCTGATTTCAGAGTTGTGCATTTTGGGATTTTCTTGAGCCATCTTCCTCCGCTGGCCCCGGGACCACACCATGAAGGCGTTCATCGGCCGCTTCACCCGCTCCTGGTCGCTGGCACTGTTGTTCTTTGCGCCCTGCGCCGAGCCGGACTGCGGGAGAGGGCTCTTGATCTCGGTTTCCATCATGTTATACATCGTGGCGGCTGTTCAAGGTTCACTCACAGGCAAATCAAAAAAAAAAAAGTTTGACAAAAACAGCGCCTAAAGTCAAAGAGGTAGAGGTACTGACCAGTCTCGGTAAGACGATGGGAAAAAAGTTCTTGCCCAAAGAGGCAACTGAGTCTGCAGGTGCTTCTGGTTTCTCTCGGCTCAAAGCTGCTCTGTCCCCCACGGCTGTGAAACAGGAGTCTGTAAACTTCTCCTCCAAGCTCATCTGTTAATAGGCCGAGTGGCCATGTGATGTGGACTGACAGCATGACAAAGAGCCGCCGGCGGCCAATCAGCGCGCAGCACCGCGGAGCCAACCGGAGCGCACGCAGCGGTGTTTTGGTTCGAGGAGGAGGGAGAGGAGGTAAAGTTTTTTAAACAGCGGCGCAACAACCTGAGCGCAAAATATCTCACAGATTTACAACCCGCTTCTCTCTGATAATGAAGACGAGCAAGTTCATGAAAAATACAAGCGGCTTTTTGTTTTTTGTTGCCTGATGGCATCGTTATTAGTTCTGCAACAAAAGAAAAGCAGAGCACAGGTTCTTTATGTGAAGGTTTTTCTCCATGTGGGACTCAGTGGAATGAAATGAAATGTCAAGGATGCAGGAGAGAAAAGAAAAACGATGTATGGTTTATATAAAACCTGTGGCTACATGTGCAGGTACATGTATGCTGCAGGGAAACACACGTTCTGGAGGATCAGTGTCAGTAAATTAGTCTAATTACAGAGGCGGATCCCAACAGGCCACAGCCGAACTCACAGCAGCGCAAATACTTCAAGTGAAAAGTGGAAATATTGGAATAAAAATGTGCCTTTGGCAGAAAAAAAAAATCATTTAATCTCATCCTGCTGTCAAACAGGCGTTTATTAATTTTAATTAATGACAATTCCTCTAAACATATGCCAACTTTTACATTAAACGATATGTTTGGGATTTTTGCTTACAAAACATTCTACAGACATTTATCGACTGTATATCTTTTAAAAAATGGCATTAAAAATTCTTTACATTTTCAGAATCTACTGCCCAAAAGTTGTTTCTCAGGAGTTTTTCAATCTCTTTCGATGCTGTGAAAATAATGTAAAGTCCACTGCATGAATTATTTTCAACTGGAAGACTTTTCAAGAGGTTGAAATAAATACTTTTTAGTATTGTGTTTAAAAAAATGAAGTCATTTATAGTTATGATTACCAGTTAGGATATATATTTTTTAAATAAGACAGACTGGTTCATAACTGTACTCACATAAAGACATTCATATTGTAAATTTTCTTTAAATGAAATAATGAGTCAGACAAATAGTAAAATAACAATATCCGGATTTTTTCTCATAAAACGGAGAATCTCACATTAAATCACTGGCACGTTGATTTCATGCGGACGCTTCCGCGGCGCTGCGAAACTTTAATACATCAACGACCTCTTGTGGAGGGGCCGGGCCATCTCTCCAGTCCCTGCGGGGAAAGTTGGGTCTCAGCTCGGTCATGTGAGCGACTGTTCATCCTTAAAGATAAAAAAAACCCCACCGTGAGTGTGAGCGTGTGTTTACAGACCTGTTTTCCCTGCGCGGTGCTAATGGTTGTTAAAATGATTGCGAGCGCTGCGCTTCAGCCATTTGCATGTGTCCTTCACAGAACGAGCCGAGACGCCGCTTCGCCGCAGAAACCGATCGCTCCAACAGCAAATCTCACACCTGCTAATGACCGGGAGCGAATCGCCCATCGAAAACGGCCATTAACGCCCCGGTATTTACATGAGCTCCGCGGGGAATCACTGTGGTATGTGCATTTCTGCGCGTTTCGCCTCCCGGAGCTCTCCACACTTAACATGCGGCTCCATGCGTGGGGGCCTGGGTGCGGGGTTGGTGCGCACACCTGAGGAACCAGAGCCCGCAGAAGATTATTCTCTTCATTTTTATAACAATCATTATTTTTCACTGGATAGAGTCTGATTGGAGAGAGTTTTTTATTATTATGTGGAAACACGTGAACGACCTTTAACGCTTCAAATACATAATCAATGAACCGATAATATCCGTCAGTTTTTCGTTTTACCCAAAACTGAAGGAAAGTTTCAATTTTTAAAGGGAAAATAAAAAGTCAAAGCTACAATCCAAGCCCATAAGAACAAGAACAATCAATGCTATGAACATGTTTGTAGCAGCCATTACAGACATATGTTTATGTTACACTAAAAAGTGACTCATAATATTTATGACTATTAAAATTAGACTACAAATACAGGGGCAATTAAGCTCCAGTAATAAAGACCGTGGTGTTATCTCATACAACAACATATAGTCGCAGTAAATCAGCTGAAAAGAGACGTCACTTCATGAATTTAATTTTCGGTTCAATTGGGCGTCACAAACTGCGCCAGAGCAATAAAACTAACGTCCAATTAGGAGCCCGGTAAGTCATCTAATTCTCCGGGAGCCGGTTATTTGTTTATCTGGGCAGATCTCAATGCTGATCCGCTTGTAATCTTCTTATGGAAATTGACCGGTAGCAGAAAGAGAGGGAGAGAGAGAGAGGGGTATAGATAAAGAGGGGGAGCAGCAGGAGTAGCCTGCAGTTTGGTAATGAGGGCCTCTGTGCAGCTAATTTCCTAATTAAGGGAGCGGAGGACCACCAGCACAGTCTGCTCCGGTTCGCACTCAACAAGCCCGACACGGCTGCACGGTGCCACTGTTGAATGTTGGGAAATAACGTGCGGGTCCTGATGGGAGGACGGAACCTGCGTGTGATCACAGTCCCGGATAATTTAATGTTTAAAATAAAATACATGGAAAAAAATACCAAAAAAACGCATGAAGTGCGCATGTGCCAGATGCGTAAAGGAACACGATCCCCTCCAAAGCGTCGATTCCACAGGAGGCACCGAGTGTGTTTTGGCATTTCTTTCGTTGCATTAAAGATTAGTCAGATTGTTAAAAGCGAATTTCCTTTGAATTTGGCGTAAAAAATCCACAGCCTGGATTTGAAATCAGAGCAATAATAATAAAAAAGGTCTAATTGTGGCCTTTGGGCCTTGGAAAGAAAACAAATAAAACCCCGTTCATTCGCCTTTATTTACAGAGAGATTAAGAGAATTCAAATCTATTGAGTTCGACTAATCGACACAAAACGACATTAATCCCACCTTTTGAACACAGTGCTCGTGTCCGCACTCTGCGCGGCTGTAAGCGCAGCTTTGTGGCTCACACACGTTCAATTCACGACGCACAAAACGCGCCCAACTTGAATATTATAAGGACAAGACACAGGCGCTGCATGTCTGCCATTCAGCTGCAAATAACGCACTGATAATAGCCTGTAATTTATTGCTTTTTATTGCCCTTTTTTATCGTCATGGCCAACTTGTGTTGTTCTCTAATTTGCCATAAAAGGAGATATTTTTAAATAATCGTAAATCGCATCTCCAACCCACAATAAACATTATTTGGACGTGCCCACGTTCAAACCCGCACGACCTTCAGAATCAATAACTTTTATTTTTTGTTTCAGCTCGGTGACTGCGGACAAGGCCTTTGAGAAATAGTAATTAACAAAGAATGGCTTTTTCAATTACTGCCACAATGGAGACAGTCTCATTAAGATTTGCATGATTTTTTTTTTTTTTGGGGGGGACCAGGAATGCAAATGAAGATGCAATTTACGCACGGTCTGCTGTTCCCATTGTGCCGGCGTGAATGGTTGCGTCCTCCCAGTTCAACACAGGTAAAATAATATTCACGGGTCATTTAAGGGAATAAAAGTGCCGCCATTATCACCTCTTTATTTCACAAAGGGCCAAGTGTCCCTGATGGTGATTTGACTTATTTGATCCATAAGAGTTATAGTCGACAGAAATACTTAACCAATACAGATTCGGTTGTTTAATGCTCGTGTCTAATGCAGCCATGGCTGAGGAGACATTGAGACTCTATGGGTGAGCTTTTTGTCTTTATCACATCTTTGGGTCTTAAATTTTGTGTCAAAAAATATATAAATAAAAACATGCAATTATTATTTAAGATTACAAAAGCTGCTAAAAGATCATAAGTATCAAGAAATAATTTATTTTCTCCTTTGTAAGATTCACCCATTGATTTTGTGCAACAGGTATCATAAAAGTTAATTTAAATAACTTACTGATATCATCTAAGAGGCTCCACATAACAGATCTGTTTAAGCAACTTCACCTGATGTGGGTTTTTTGGGTTTGTTTTAAAATATTGTCAAATTAACAGACTTTACTTAATATTATAAACATAATATGTCTGCCCTCTGCTGAGAGATTAAGTTCTGTTCAAGTGAAACATTCACAGGAAAGTTTCTGTTTGAGAAGCAAAAAAAGTAATTATTATAACTTTAACTTTTAAGTTTATTTTTTATTAGTTGAAGGTTTGAATTGAAAAAACAATATGGTCCAAATAAAGGATGGTCACAAGCAGGAATAATGAGATTTGCTGCAGGTGATATTTAGACTGGTGTTCACTGCCTCCGGTCAGAAAGGAGAGTTAACATCACTGTGTTTACTGTATAAGGACAGAAAATAAAAAAGATTGATCTTTTAAGAGAAATGGGATTTTCTCAAGTTCTCGCTCTGCACCATCACTTTTCCTCGATGGTTCCATCCCACAGCGACTGTGACGAAGCAGGCCGATCAGTAAACTCGCCACATGTTGGGATGCAAACCCCCCGAGCATCATCTCTTAATGTGGCCCAACGTGAGGCAGTGAACGCGTCTTAAGTTCAGTCATTAGGAGAAAGCGACTGTCACTCACACCTTAGAAAGAACCAACACACACACACACACGCACACACACACTCAGAGGACAGAGTTTGATTTTCAGGAGAAGCTGTGAGTGGAGTGCTGCAAGAGGAGAACGCTGCATTCTTGCCTCCGCTGTAGCAGAGTAATTTGTGGTGACGGGGGAGTGAAGCCGCACGAGTGATGTGTGTCTGCAGTCAAACATCCGCCTGGTTCAGTTCTGTGGAATTCACCCATCTCTCTCTCTCTCTGTCTCTCTCTCTCGTTATTGACCTCTGCTTGTGAGACAACACGAGATAAGCTGTTTGCCTCCTGTAGCTGCCGGCGAAGAAATGCTTCAAACTTTAGCCTCTTTTTCTCCTCGCCAGGCCGAGCATGTCCTTCCTCATTATGCTCCTGTGTGAGCAAGGCCAAGGCTGCAGACACAGACCCAGTGTAATCTCTTTAACCCGCCACTGTCATGAGCAGACAAGGCGTGACCACCCAACACTGTGCTCCGTCTCACTTAGCCCGGGGGAACAGTTCCTCACTCCACCGCCTCATCCCTCTGGGCTTGTTGCTGCTTATCGTTTTTTAAGGGATGCACAGCTCAAACACATTTGATCAAGTGTGCTCAACACATAAGTGCGTGCAAAATTACATGCACGCACACACAGTCTCTCACACACACACACACACAGTCACACACAAACACACCCAGGGTTAATCATTGTTACAAGACCACTTAATATAATCACATGCAGCAGTGTGCAGTTAAAAATTCATATACTCACTGACCCTTGGAGTTGCCATAATTGACACGAGCAGTTTTCCCCAGCAGTTATTGACTAATGAAGCTAAAAGCAAATGGAATTAAATGAATATACAATGATTATTAGCTTCTTGAAGTCATTCCCAGCACAAAGGCTCTTTACGTTTACTTGGCAGATTAGGGGGAAACATTCATATTAAAACATTTGGTATATGACGCGTTAAATGAAAAATAAAATACTAAATTACAGTGAGTTATAAGCCTCCCCCCCTGTCCGCCGAGGGCTAATTTCAATTCAGTTTAAATTAAGCAGAAAATGTCCATAAATATGGTTTTTGCTTCATGAGCCACCGGGTGAGGCTGGATTGAGCCATCCAGAGCGCAACACGCATCGCTTGTGTGTTTGCACGGGAACAAAGTCTGTTGCCTAAACTTCCTCAGCTCTAATCTGTGCGGTCTTTATTTATCCTATAGAGATGTCACATTACAGCTCATTTGTTTCAGGGGGTTTTGCTACACGGCAGTTTTCAGAGCTTTAAGAGATGCTCTCTGAATTAAATGCTGTAAAACCTCTAACAAAAGACAGCACGGCTTAATAAGGACTCCAGATGCTTTGCTTTTTGTTGGTTAAGTGTTAAAGTTGTGATGGCGTGTGAGCCTGCCGCTGCATGTGAATGGCATTATCACGCCACCTCTATACGATGATCATTTTAAATACTGTTATTTGCCTGACTGGCTAATTGCAGCCCTCATTATTTTCCATGTATCTTTTGAATCATTGCCATGTTCAGTTTTTTTGCAAAAACAATGGAAACTTTCTCCGGTTTTTGTTTGGAAGAAAGTGCTGAATCGTCACTTTTTGCTTTGCGCCATGCCCAAGCAAGCAGCCCCCTTTTGTTTTAGCCATAATTGAGATCCCACTAATCTAGCCTCTTTTTAAAAAATGAAACGCTCCCTTTGTCGAGCCTTCATTAGCTTAAGATAATATTGTGAGGATGCACAATTGATTTGCAGTGTAACTTTAATTAATTAAATAAACCCAATTTTGTAACATGATTAATGCCACCGAGTTGTTATCTGTAGTCTCCTGCAAAATGAATATGTAACAGCGATACAGCGCTGAGCATTAATTGAGGGGAACTGGGGCTTTTGGGAGCCCAAAACTGGGTGAGGTAATTAAACGAGGTAATTCATTAAAATCTTAAATAAAGAAACAAACAAGCATAAATCAATATATAAATCATGGCTTCCATTATGGGCAATCTGGCTGTGATTTGGAGAAAATGACAAATCATTGTTGCGTGCCAGGCGCTCGATAAAGCAGATACTGGTCATAAATTGAGTCCCAGTCAAGGTCTCGTTAAAAGAGTCATAATTCAATTAAGAGTTAGCCATCGCCCTCTAAATATATTAATTACCTTGAGCAGGAGGAGATGAGTGCGGTGATTATTGCGTGTTTCATTAGAGCGAGTCTTCTGGGAGAAGAGCAAACTAAGGTGGGAAGCTGCTGTGTTGACAAGATAATGGATGGGCTGGCCTGAGATGAATTTGGTCACCTTGCCTTCGGGTTGAGCCGAGAGAGGTGAGACAGAGGACAGCACAGGTCCTGGAGGAGGAAGGACATCCCGCCTCTGTTTACTCTGATACCTCCAGCTTCGAGGTGAATATCCCAAAAATATTGTGTAAGATTTATAATCAGATTTAAGCTTTTTTTTTGCAGCATAAAGAAATTAACAAGAGAGGAACGTGATAAAAGTATACCTGAATTATGACAGGATGTAAAAACTACAATTTTACATTCCAAGTTAAAATCAACATAAAAATGTTGGTGTGTGACATTTTCTGGACGAGAAACAAATTCAATATTTTGCTTCAAATATCACAAATTCAAGTTCTGCAATAGGTTTGAGTAAATAAAGTTTTAATTTGGCCCAAATTAGTAACAGTTGCTCGAGTTAAGTTGAGGTTTGTTTTAAATAAAACTTTTATTAAAATACCCTATAAGTAAAAAAGACAAAAAATGTGTAATAAGTTAAAAGTAAAAACTAAAATTGTGCTTATTTTCTTTATATAACTGCTAAAATAAATATCACTGCCTCTGTTCTCACTAAAAATGCTTATATTGACTTTCGCGTTTCGCTAAAACTATAGCACTACTTTGCGTGCCGCCTATATCGTCACACACACACACACACACACACACACACACACACACTCACACTCAGAAACCAGATGTGTGCACAGGCAACAGCCCATTGCCCTGTGGACTGATATGTCAATGAAACATACAAGATGTTGCTGCTGCATCGGGGCGATTTCCAGCCTCGCTCCTCTCCTGGCTGACAGCAGGACAAAGAGCCTCGGCTGCCATTATCTGGGAGCAAGCTCTCATTCTTGCGTCCATCTTTCTCTTCACTTGCACAAACGTAGATGTATGTGCTCGTGCCAACACACGGCGCTCAGCGTAAAGTCACTAATGCATCCACTGCATATTGGACAGCACAATCCTTTAGTACTACGGGGAGTTCAAATATTGCTCAAGTGTCAAAATGGCCATAGTTTGTGCGCAGTTGGCAAAAAAATCGGATTTTCGGATTCTGTGCAAGTTTCTTTTTTAGTTTTTGGTGGACAGAGGAACTGTGATGTTTATACGCAGAAACTTCTACTTCACTGTTTTGCCTTGATATTTTGATTGTAATGTGTTTTATTAGAATGAAACCTAAAAAAAGGGATGACATTACGCATCTTAAAAATAAAATAACCAAGTAAATAACACGTGTAACAAACTAAACTGTGTACGTAAACAGATAGAACACAAAGCTCTCTGCACCATCTTCGTGAAGCCCCCCTCCCTCCTCTCTTTACCACTAACCTCCTCCCACTCTGTCCACTAAATTGAGGACACTCACCAAGCTCTGACTGGCTCCAAGGCTGCTGCTGCTGCTGCTTCCCAATCCCTCTGTGAGACACGCCTTCAACAGCTGGCTGTCAGCCGGCCTGCGTGCAGCATCGTGGACTGGAAGATAGCAGTGACATCCAAGAGCCCACAGCCTCGGCCCAGGCTCCAGCCACGGCCATTCGGACAGGAGTTACCACCACCATGGCAGGCAGCTCCCAGTGCAGCAGAGAAATCTAAAGAGCGAGGGACCGAGGCAGTCACTGGTGTGGTAGTGCACACTGCAGCTGAGCTCTCCCTGCTCTGGGACCCATCTCATTCAGCCAAGATTGCTTCATACAAAAGTTGACAATGCACCAGTGAAAGCCATTGTTGATATTCAACATTTTTTAAATAGCTGAGCAGAATAGACAACATGGCAGGCTGCAAAACTTGGCAAGGGAAACTGACCTGGAGCTTCCCGTTTGAAAAGGGTTGCCACACTGGGTGAGAGGAGAGAGGGCCATTGTGATAAAAAGAGGCAGAGCTGGTGTGAAAGAGCTCGAAAAACAAAACGTCTCCCGTCCCGGGAGAGCAGGGGACAATGCTTTCTGTGCAGCAGAAAGAGGACAATCACCTCGCACGGTCACAAGCATATATACATTACCAAGAACGAGCAGAAGAAAGAAATCAGTGCAATCAGATCCATTTTAAAACAGGATATTCGATTTCTGACATCTGAAGCCAACAAGGACACAGCCCACACACCAACTGGTAGAGTTGGTAAAAAAATAAATCCGAGCGAACACGTGCGTCAAACCCAACATGTAACAGTGAAATATTTTTGCCATTACGAGGAATAAAAAGGACTATAACTCAGCAGGGGCTCAGCTAGCGTGCAGAGGAATGTCTTCCAGAGAGCCATCTATTTCTCTAATGTTGCACACACCAGGATCATACTGCCTGACACCGCTAATGGTGTTCTGTTTCCGTCATTGTCAAGCTGACAAGCGCGCAGATTGATATGGATATTTAAGAAGCCTTTAACCTTCCATATGTCAGAGCATCACAGTTGCCGCTCGTGCCTCAGAAGCTATCAAAATGTGTGTGTGTGTGTGTGTGTGTGTGTGTGTGTGTGTGTGTGTGTGTGTGTGTGTGTGTGTGTGTGTGTGTGTGTGTGTGTGTGTGTGTGTGTGTGTCTGAATGAGGTCCTGGTGGCCTTGAGGCGGATCCCAGTGTTGTGTTTCGTGCATCCTCATGTCTCGAGGTCGGGTGGTGCTGGGGCTGGGGGGGTGGGGGTGTCAGGGCCCGAGTGATTAATGTGGATTTGAAAAACGCTTGAAGGAAACAGCTGCATTACCTGAGGACCTTATCATCCAGCACCAATCCATCCACTCGTCGCATCTCAATGCTGTCATCACAAAGTAACTTTCAAGTGCACTCAGCAGCCTCGTGCTCTGGAGCTGAACATTAAAATCTCCTCAGCGCTTGCACAAGTGCTTATTCCACTGGTCTGCTGGTTAATATACCGTTGCAATACAACAACTAGCACAGCGACTAATGCAACAAAGGCAAATAAAATGGCCTTTACATGTTCCTAGAGTCCCCAGTGTTGTCTTCAAGTCACTTATTCGGCTGATCAAGAGTTAAAACGCCCAAAGGAATACAGTTTATAATGATAAACAGAAAAAAATCATCTGCAAATCTCCACCTGAAAGGAGACATATTAGAAATACTCAAATTGATTAAATGTTAACATAATTATGATCAGTTTACTAAATGATTAAACCTGTTTTTTGACATTTGCTTTACTTATTTAATGTTTCCATATATATCTTGCGCTGTTTATGCAAAACAATTAAATCAATTGCAAAAATCAATACATTTTTACCAAAATGTGGAAAGAACTGTATATATTTTTAACCATTAAGCACTATTATGACACTGAATACTTTTTCAATTAAGGATTCATTTGCCAAAAGGTCATTCACAGACAAGGTTCAGGACGTTTCCCTACATTGTGACAGTGTTGATGAAGACGGGTTCCGTAGACTTCGGAAAACTTCCTGACAAAGTTACTATAAAACTGAAATAACACAAATCTGGAGGACAGATGTTCCCTGAGGGAGGGAAACGAGGTACAACCATCAGGATGTCCTGATGTGCACGGACTGAAACAGGAACCTAATTGGGTTATTTTGGATTTGAGATGAGTGTTTGTGTAAAACGCAAGGTTATCGCCAATCACAAAATAATTTGTATTTAACCACATTATACAACAAGAATGTTATTTTCCTGCAGCAAAACATCTGAAAGATATAAAAAAAACTAAGTTAAGTTCATCTTTTGAGCTGCTGAAGAGAACTCGGTGTCTCAAGCAGCTCAAACAGATCATCGGGAACATGAGTGTGAATGAAATAATCCTCCAGCAGATCTAGTCTAAAGTAAAGTGGAAGACATCTGGACATAAATCTTTGCTGTTTGCATTTAACCTGAGACTGGAACAGAGAGGGGACGTTGTTAATCTCGTTCTGCAGCATCGCTACTGGCTCCAAAGCTTATATATATGTACAGGATATATTTGTGTTTATATACAGTATATATGTGAGTGTGTGAGAAGGCGCTCACTGATGCAGTTTCACATAGTAAGAACTGGAGTCCGAGATGTATAATTACATTGATCAGGGAGAAATTACAGCTCTGGGAAAGAAGGCAGGACTCGCATAATCTTATAGGTGTGTCACAGAGGAGAGGGAGGCAGGGAGACGGGGGGAGAGGGCGAGAGAGGGAACCTGTGGCGTCTTTACTGAAAATCCACGTTAGTGCCACCCATCACACACTATTAGCTGCCATCAAAGTTCTAATTTTACTCTAGCATTACACCCCGCTCCCTGTGTCCCCCTCCCTCCCGCTGTTCTGGATGGTGCAGCCTGGTGGGAAAACGACATTCAATCCGCTGTCCGCCCCATTCAGGCCAAATTGGCAAATGACAGCTCTCCGCCTCTCAGATTTCGGGAAATGAAAGGTGCCACCGCCACCATCCGCCCGAGCCTCCCCGAAAGATGCTGCTGGTGGGGGAGGAGGAGGGGGGAGTACAGGGGGGGTGGGGGGGCGCGAGGGCCAGCGAGGCCGCGAAGTGGACCAAGGTGGGTTAACAGCCTCCCTTGTCCTCCTCGGCGGTGACGGCGCTGGACAGAGAACACAGAGAAAGGAGAGAAGAATGCCTACTCAGCACATCAAAGAAACTTCCCCTCGGTCCAAAGGAGGAAAGTTGACCTCGATCCCCTAATCACCCACTTTACCAACCCGGGCCGAGCGGCGCGGGCACATGAGAATACGGCGTTTGGCCTCCTGGAGGTCATCAGCAGCGAGAGGGCAGCACGCGGAGGTGAGAGTTCTTCGCTCTGCCTTAAAACCAAAGTGTGTGAGCGCAGTCAAAAACATCCTGCAGGAATAAACCTTAAAGCAAGTAAGAAAAAGCTCATATAAGGAAACTTTAAAAGACATATATGACTCATGTATGGGGAAGCATCCCTTCAGCGCGGTCTTTCCCCAGCGCTTTAACTACCACACATGGAGAAAAGACACAGAACATGCTGTGTGAGTATATTGTGTGTCATACTGGCCGCCTGAATGAATGGCACTCTTACTGCTAATTAAGTGCTAATGGCAGTTCCCCCTGCGGAGAATACTAATTAATTTTCCATTCTTCTGCAGGCTGAGCGTGTACTCCACCGCGGCCTAATGAGGGGAGGCAGGTACATCTTGTCCCAGGCTGGGTTAATAAGCACAACGCGGTGGGGTCTGACTAGAGAGGGCCATACCAGGGGGCTGCTTCCTGTTCCCTAATCTTGACACAGCCCCCCACCGGAACACACACAATGAGCCACGGAGGTAATGAAAGGATTTGTTTCATAACCTCAGGAAATAGACAAGTGTGTGTCCTCGGGGGAAACCTCCGCCAAAGTTTTTTGGAGTGTGTACAAATGTAAAATGAGGAAATTCTGAATTTATCTATACATAAGACAAGCAAACAGCCTGCAAACTAATACTAAATTATTTTGTTTATATGTAAGACAATATATGTGGGGGTTTATTATTGGGTGGGGGGTGGGGGGGAAGCAATGGTCAAGTATAAAAGTACACGGAAAACTGTTCTTTATTTGAACAAAAGATTAAAAGATTATTGACACCAGAGAACCATTTCATATTGGGTGTGTGTTTTTTTTCCTCCCGTGTGTCTTCCTGCAGAATTATGACTTAGAAACTGCTGATGTCTCTTAGAAAACAACTTCTATTTCATATAGTTTCCAGCTCCCGCAGAATGTGCACCGCCGAGAAATAAATAAATACATTACCTGTTTGGATGCAGAAAGCCGGGGGAATCAGATTCAAAGTGCCCGAAGAATGAATGGGTCGCGCGGGTATGCGGGTGCGTGCATGAGCGTAAACATAGATTGAGGATGCTATTGGAATTACCTGAGTGAGATAATGGTGGTGCATTAGATTAACTTTCAGTCCTTAAATGCAACACATTTAGGCAATCTTGTCCCCCAAAAACATGTCAGTGTCTGAAAGGCCTCCCTCTCGCTATCAGGAGCCTCTGGTCCCCCACACTGATGCAGCTGGCAAGGCGCTACCGTCGACTGTCAAAACGAAGCGCCAGATCTAGTTATAAAATAATTGAATTTTCATATCAGAGGGGACCAGAGTCCCAGCAGACAATAGGACTGCTGAGTCCTCTCTGATATTGGCTCAGGCCCTTTGCCATGCGCATGAAATCAGTATGTTAATGTTCCAGGGTTTTCTTTTTTTAAGGGCACTTGTGCTCTCGCAATGTACTACCGATGCGGTTTCAAAAAAATTGCAACTATTGATAAGTAGGCAGCCAGCAACCCCTTCGACCCCTCCTCCCTCCCAACATGCCCGCCCCTGCCTCCCCCCACCCCCCCAGCCCGCCGAGGCTCTAGACATTCTCGCGCCCCCATCCTCCCCCATTATTAAAATTGTAATTTATTTTTCTAAATCAGAATGACAGCTTGCTTTCTTTTCTCTGCAGCAGGCGGTGAATCACCAGGCTTTAATTACTTTCGTAACTTCGCTGACCCTGTGAGCGTGCTGCTCTCCCAGAGAAAATGGGACCTCCAACAAAGGCACTCCACAGCCACAGCCGCCTCCGGTTCATTCAAAATGCGAAAATTTATCAAACTACGGATTTTATAAGATTTTGTTAACATTTCAACTCCTATCTTTTTCACACTCCCCCAAAACAACCCTGCTTGCAACAGCTCTGCACTCCAATCTCCCGGCACACCTCCCTGAAGAAACTCTCGGCAACTAAACAACCTCGCTGCAACTCTCCCTCTTCCCTCCTCTCCCTCTTTCAGTGCGCGAGCTCGTGTTGACTCAACAAGGTCTCCTCGGGTCACAACAGCCAGAGGTCACACTATTATCAGTAACCCTGTCATATCCAGGCCGCGGCCCCCGGCAGCAGTGAGACAGACAGTGCAGGGTCCCGGGGCCACAAAGCGCAGATCAGCGGAGACAAACGCTACATTTGATCACTTCACAGATCTTTGGCCTGCAGACATCAGGGTCAAGCTCCATTCACCAGAGCCATAGTCCATCGCAGAGCCATCAACGGCCTTTTCTGACCACAGGTCGTCGCCTCAGTGGAGCAGCGTCTGTGTTTAAAAACCACGAAACTCTTCCTGAAGCCACCACGTGGATCGAGACCATGACGCCATGTGCAAGAGCGCGCGGCGTGACTTTTAAGTGGAACAGGAAGGTTTCAGATGTTGCCCTCGTCAGGCATGTTTCTTGTTCGCCAACAGAGCCCTATTTGCTCTGCATTATTCCCGGGGCCTGACTTATTAAAGTAGCTAATATGGTGTAATCCCCCGCTATCGCTCTCACCTTCTCGCTGGCACACCTCTGTTTTGGGCCGTGCCACTGTGTGAACCGGGGGGTGCGCAGGCACGGTTGGTCTTTTGCTGACTGCCTGATAATTGAATGAGCGATTATCCCTCCCATTAATAGACAATGATACAGAAAGCACTGCCATATGTACGGAATATTAATGAGAGGCTGCAGCAGCCTAGATAAGAGGAGCGCCACGCAGTTGCTGTAATAGGGGTTAAAACAATTTGCCCCCTCCCCACCACCACCCCCCACCCTATCCGTCCACACACACACACACACACACACACACACACACACACACACACACACACACACACACACACACACACACACACACACACACACACACACACACACACACACACACACACACACACACACACACAGCAGCTTCCATGATTTCCACCATGCTAATCCTCCATCCTCTCACCAGCTAAGCAGGCTGCCACCAACCAACCGCCCCCCCATGGCCTGCACTTGTGCTTGGCGCTGACCTCGCCGCTGCCAAGGCCGACCCGCCTTTGTGTGCGAGCGCGAGCAGGGTCACTTGACAACAGAATGACATGCTAATGATGGGAAGCAGCGGGTGTTTAGTAGTTATGTTATGAGACATTTTGCACCAACGGGGCAGGGGGAAAAACTTGCAGCCGTTCAGAATTTCTCTTCTTTGATGAAGGATAAATAAAGTAAACCACCTCCTGTCGTTCACAGTTTTTCTGACTTTTCCTACGTTCTTTTCATCTTCTTGCTGTTTCTAGTAAAGTGTAGTTTTTTTTCTTCTTCTTCTTCTTACGTTCAAGTGAAGTAAAGATGCAAGTGCAGCTGAAGCTCACGGTGCCACAAAGGCCCATCAAGCATAACCTCCATCAAATTTCATTAACGGTTGCAGAGAGTCAGGCAGGTGAAACCGTCGGGGCAGACTTCTATACGAATCGCCGTGCCAATCAATATCCAACATCTATTAGCATTTGGAAAGCAATATTTCCCCTTTTACCTTGCAATAATTGTGCTTAATGCTGTGAAGTACCTTATCATTGGTCTGACGGCAAGAGAAAGGCCAGTTACCATGGCGACTGTGAAAGCCATTGGTTTCCTTTTCAGCGGAATAATGAACTTCTCTCCTCCGTGTGTCACTCTTCCACTCCACTCTCAGCCTCTTCGATTAAATTGAAGTCCACGCGTCCTTGAAATCCCTCGTCTCTGCCTTATAATTTGCTAAACAAGAGAAAAACAGAGAGAAATGTTCAACGCTCGACAAATGCATCGCTTTAGCCCAAGGCGGAGGAGGAGGAGGCTGTCACAATCAATACAGTATTTTTCTCTTTAATTTACTAATATCTCCTCCTAATTAGAAGTTTATTGTAATGGCTGTTAAACTGCACTTCCCATGATGATGGAAGGATTTAGGATGATGTTTTCCTTGACTCCGTTTAGGCAGTAACGTGTCATCTTTTTGAGATGATCGTTACATTTTTCTCTCAGAAAACCTGTATTGATCCTCCAGATGAAAAAAAAAGAAAACTCTAATACATATTTATAAAACAGATTAAAATCATTATTTTCGAGTGCATAATAATCAGTTGCAATTGCAGTTCAACTTTTTTTGCATTTTGGGGTATTTTAAATTGAAAAGAAATAAAATAAAAGCCTTTGTCCTGCACTCCAAAATGTGCAAATCTCGGGCCTTTGTGTCAATCAACGTGATAGTCGCTCGAGCTGCTGGGGGAAGACTTGAAGCTGACGGACAGCTTGTCAAAAGTCTTTCAAAGTTAAGAGGCAACAAGCAATAGATAAGGACGAGCTGTCACGTTCAATAACAATGGAAGCATGAAGCCGAACAGACGTGTCAGAGAGCTCTGCAACATGCTTCACTGCCGGGTTGTTTATTCTATATTTCTGTTAGAACAAAAACAAAACTTTATTTATAACATTATTTTACAAAATGTACACGTCTCGTTACTTTTAACAGATTTTGTTCAGTAATTATTTTTACTGAAATGGCTGCGGCTGGTTGAAATAAGCATTAGCACTGCATTGCTTTGGTATTTTGATTGGCTAAAATTATTTGATGTGATTTATTCAAGAATGTTTCATTAGTGTGGAATTTTTAAGTGTTTTTCTAAAATGTGTTTTCGTCATAATTTGGAACGTCTTCCTGTTTTGCCACAGTCAAAGTATTTATATAAAGAACCCTGCTAATAAACAACTGCAGAATTTCTAGTATTATTCATATTTAACCTTAAAAGGAAACCTCATTTGACATGAATATTATCTTGATTTTTTAACAACATTCACACATCTGTAATTCTGTTTTATATCAATTATTTAACAATATTGAGTAATGAATCCATAATTTGGTGAAGATTTTCCTGGAAGTACGTTATTACACACAATTTATTATTTATAGGCCTACTTATTATTGTAATAATAAAACAACAATTATCCTTCCTTAGATTAACACACACACACACACACACACACACACTCATGCCTCCTAAAGAGCAACAGACACATGAAGTGAGACTCACATGTCTTATTCTGTTCAACAGGTCACAGATGTAATTCTCTAACATAATGTAGCTGTTAGGTGGAAAACATTTTTTATTTACTGTAGATTACGATTTCAATCTTGTTGGTCGTGAATTTTACATTTTATCAAAGCAGTTATTAAACTGTGTCACAGATTTTTCAGAGCCCAGAGGAAGACGAAGCTCATCTTTGAATCGTGAAAATCACCAGAATATGTCATTTCAGCTCAGTTCTGTTGTTTCCTCGTCAAAAAATAAAATGACAAGAAAAATGGGTGAAGAGGAGCAGAGGTTTTCAGATCAACAACACAAAGTGCAGAATGATCTCTGATGCACCACGGACCAACAATAACAACACAAACGGTGACTTATGCTTTATAATAATAAGATCCCACTGATTTTAATATTTTTTTATAATTTATAATTTACAAAAACTCGACTACTGGTTTCACCAAGAAATCAGACACTGGACTCACCTGTAATCTCTTCACGGGGGCTAAATACATAGGTTTGGTTTTAACACGTGTTTCTTCCACTGCACTGGGTTGTGAAATGCGTCCTGGTCTTTTTTCTGCATGTTTGTTTAATAAAATAAAGCTTTTAATCATAAGTAAACACTTGGCACGTTCTCGGGTAAATGTGCGCTTTGTTAATCTGGGACATTACACCGTGTTTCCGGGTCGTGTGCAGGTGACCCTTCCTCTTTACCTGTCAGTCACCGCTGAGGGATGAAATACTCCACCGACATGTGACCAGACAATTGAGTCAAACTACAGAAACAGAGACTTTGTTTTTAATCACCTTTCATGCGTTAAGTTTTCTGATCTATTTCCTTATTTCGTCCAAATCAGTGAGCACTCAACGAGTACAACAACCTGCAGGTTTCTGCTCTGCAAGAGACCACAGGGAGGCGCTGGTGAGCTAATATCCATAGACTGTGGATAGAGGAGTGAGGGAGTGAGCATCCAGAGTGAGGTGAAGTGCTGAAGAAGAACAGAGCTGTTTGAAACATTCATCTTAATCATCATTGAATGAGCTGATTGGTATCAGGTCACTTCTGTTTGTTCTCCATGATGTGAGTTGGTGGAATATAAAGAGAAAGAGGATGACGGACAGTGGTGGAGGACGTTCTCCGACTTTTTACTCAAGGAAATAAATAGTAAAATAAATAGACAAAAATGCTCCCAAGTAAAGGTTAAATGTGGTACACATTAACTTTTATACTTGAGTAAAAGCAAGTGTGCCACATGCAATCTCTTCCCTGGTCTAACAGTCTGCTACATTATTAACTGTGCCGACTGCATATTTTGTTTAATACAAGAATAAAACAGACTCTGTCATAATCATAAATAATTCTGCAGATGGTGCAACTGCAAACACTTTTATTGTCACATTCATTAAAAGCTAAATCTTGGCGATGTCCTCCTCTGAATCCATTCATCCATCGGTGATGCTGCTGCTGCTGCTGTCAGGGTCTGACGTTACCTGCCCACTCTGATTGGATCATTGATTACTTTTCAAAAATGTAACACAGTGCATGGTAAAAAAATGAGGTGGAGGAGAAAGTACAAATATGAGGTGAAAAGTACCCCAAATAAAATAAATCTACTTAAGTAAAGTAGCCTACAGATATATGAAACATTTAGTAGAGTAACGACAGTAAATAAATGTACTTTGTTACATCCCAGTAGCTGATGAAAGGAACTCTCCTGATCAAACTTGACTGTAAAGAGTCATGAGATGTACATGGGATGTGATGAGCATCTGTTTCTGATGACCCGTAGTTTGTCAATTACAGGCAATGAATAAGAGAATTCATTTCAAGTTGAACTGTGACTCCTGCAGGAAATTGAAACATCGCAACCAAACTGGGTTCGATCAAAACTTTCAGGCCCAGAACATCATTTTAAAATCAAAGGTCTCTGAAGAAATGTCACCAGGAACATTCGTATGGGAACTATTCAGATGTGAAGCACTGCAATGAACAAGCAGATGCAGAGCACAGATTAGAAAGGGGTTCACACAATGTGGAAAAACTATCGATATTTTAACTTTACAGTGACTTCAGGGAAAATTAAAGTGTGAGATAAAACAAGTTCCTCCTCCTTATCTGGTTCGCGTAAAACTGTTTCATCATCGTTACAGTATTTATTTAGTCAACACCCTGATCCAGAAAAAGATAAGTCTGTGCCAGGACTCTGAAGGCTGATTTATCCTGAGGAGAATCTCCAGGAGTATAACTCTGCTTTCGCTTGAGAAACACCTCCTGTGCTGCAGCTGCACAGGTGTCAGCAGGTGGACAGTTTAGAGAAATGATGCATTTTGTTTCACAGTAATTCATACAAATCCATTTCTCTTTTATTGAGGATGATTATTAGTCTTCCATGATATCACAGAAAGTTTCACTGTATTATCAGTTCATGATATGTGACATACAACAACCCCAGTAACTCGTATGGTCACTGTCAATCCTGCAAAACTATCAAGTATCAGTTTAGATTTCTGATATCAGAAAAAGGCCTTTAAATTCCATGCATCTATCCCAAAGGTGAAAGGGGGAGAAAGGAAAATCCCTTTTCCCTCTAATGAGGCGTGGGTGGTTTGAAAATGAAAAAAATAAAAAATCGATGTCTTATCCAGGTCCGTCCCACTGCTTCTTTTCTTCATGGTTGAGCAGAGGCAGCAGCTGTGAACGCTGAAGGACAAAAACAGCTGGAAGCGGAGCCGCTCTGGCTGGAGCTGCAGTTTCTGAGTAACACACAGACACTGCTGATAAAAACAGGAAGAATTGTCTCATCATAACTTTCTCAATTTTGAGACGAGAACCAGCATGTCCATTTTTATCACACGTAACCTTTACTTTAATATTTAGATCAGTGTGTGTCCAATCAAAACTTTGTCCTGGCGTCTTGTCGAAACATCTGATTTACTTAAAGGCACATGTCTCACGCTGCTTTCAGACAAGCACTGAATCTCAGGACATTGTCCAGATGGGCTGTATTGTCTCCAGAGAATGTCCCAATGTCAGAACACAGCAGGTGATCCACCTTAGGATTCACAGCGAGCGAGTGGGCGTGTTGAAGAAACAAAACAAAAACCGCAACAAATATCTCTGCAAGAAAAAATGCTGCCATACACCTCGACATTTTTAATCTGCCTGCTGCACCACTCCTCACCTGAACGCTGCAGAGATGATGTGTTGTTGTGAACACGTCTGAGCGGAGAGTCTCCTGTTGCGTTGGTCATGTGTGAAAGTCAAACTCCGGAGAAAGTCCGGACCCAATTCTGTGCACATTCTCCCAAAGAACGTCTGAAAACTGCTTCATTTACTATTCCCCCAGTTCTTCTCAGCACCGGCACCATTTCCCACAGAGAGGAACCCTGTTCAGTGTGAATACTGTCTGCTGCAAACTGAGTTTAGTTACTTTTAGAAACTGTAAGTACATTTGACTGCACACTAGTTCCAGACCTCTCAGGTGCTCCTGAGTGAAGATGTATCAACATCTCTGCACCTCGCCTGTAGCTTTAAGGGCTGAGTTACAATCGACCAGGGCAACGCCGCGGTTACTGTTCGGCTGCGTTTGTGCCTGTTCAGGTGTTCGGCTGCTCATCGTCCGTCTGTTTCCTGTCAGGACGGACATCATTTTGGAGCGGTAGTGATCCCCAGCCAGGAAATACAGGATGGGGTCAATGCAGCTGTTGACACTGGCCAGCGGCCTGGTGATCTTGTAAGTGAAGTTGACGATGTTGAGGAATCTGCAGTCCAGATTTAACACGCGGGAGGTGTAGTAGAGGGTCCGCGTGATGTGAAACGGGACGAAGCTCACAGCGAACACCACCAGCACCACGATGATGAGCTTGATGGATTTCTGATGCGAGGCGTTGCCTTGCTGGCTGCCAGACAATCCACGCCTGGGCCGGCACAGGGTCCGCGCCATCAGGAAGTAACACACCACTATGACCGCGAATGGGATGCAAAACAGGAGCACCATGACAACAGAGCTGTAGTCCACATACTCCACGAAGGCCTGCTGGCTGGTGGTGTCATGGCACAGGGTGTCGTTGTCCCTCCTGGACGTGGTGACGAAAATGAGGTTGGGCACCAAGCACACACTCACCACGCACCACACCATCCCGCACACCAGGTGGGCGTGACGAGACTTCACCAGGGTCATCGCCTTGATGGGGTGGCAGATGCCCAGGTAACGGTGCACGCTGATGCACGTGAGGAAGAGGATGCTGCTGTAGAGGTTGGCGTAGAAGAGGAAGCGCACTATTTTGCAGGCGGCCAGCCCGAAGGGCCAGTGGCTGCGGTTGGCATAGTAGTAGATGAGGGTGGGCAGGGAGAGGACGTACAGGAAGTCGGACAGGGCGAGGTGGAACATGAACACCGTGCTGGGGTTCCACGGACGCATCTTCAGGAACATCCACAAGGCCGCAGCGTTGAGCACAAAGCCGACCACGAACACCAGACTGTAGGACACGGGCAGCAGGATGTATTTAAACTCCTCGTCGAAGCGGCAGCTCGAGTTGAAGACTGAGGTGAACGTGGTCGACTGGTTGAGTGTCTCACGCCTGCTGTTGAGTGCTTCCATGTCGTGACCTCTCAGTGGAGCCAGGAGACTCCAAACCTGTAGAGGGAGAAGACAGAAAATAGGCTTGTTGATGAACAGTAAAAAAATTATCTGCAACCACAGTGCTCTCAGATTTATGGACACACACCGCTAAACCCGCTAAAAAGGCGAAATGACTCTTTTCCCATCGCCAGTGGAGGAGTTTGCCTCTCTGTGTTTTTCCCTCCGATGCGTCATGTTCAACATCACGAGCGCACAGAAGACTGAGGCGCTCTCAACTCGCTGTCTTGCAGAATTAGCGCATCCTGCCGGGTGTCACGTTTACATCACTGCCGATCGGAGCCTAGCCAATTAAATCCTGTGTCTAATGTAGAGTTATTTTAAACTGGAAGTAAATGCAGATTGTATCCATTCCCATTGCAGACAAAAGCCAGGTGTTAGTGGGGGTTTTGACCGGTGTACAAGTGGCTGTGCTAACATGAACTACACTAAATATGTTTGTTAAGAATTTTTAATTTCTAAACTT
Organism: Hippoglossus stenolepis; assembly: GCF_022539355.2. Taxonomy (NCBI): domain Eukaryota; kingdom Metazoa; phylum Chordata; class Actinopteri; order Pleuronectiformes; family Pleuronectidae; genus Hippoglossus; species Hippoglossus stenolepis. Next base: position 18,135,663 of record NC_061489.1, on the reverse strand, counting down.
TTTTGAAAAAATTAAAAAATTAAAAAAAGGAACAATTTCCAAAATATTGTCAACGATGTGTGGCTTTAGAGTTAACAGGAAACAAGGAATCAGGAATTGTGCACCGATGTTGGGACATTTAGTCCGTGTAAATTGTGGCCCCCCTTTATGGCCCCTGATCAAGAAAAACCATAGATCTGCCACTGCTCTATACATGTATATTTAAGTATAGCTATAATACGAATTTCACCCAGTTCTTTAACAGTTGTCAAGTGACTTAAATTATATATAGGCTTTGGTAGTAAACCAAAAATAGTTCTTCAGCATTTGCACCTGTTATTTTCCACCCCCCGTTGGTCTTAAAAGTTTAAAGTGTTTAGACGAGGATTCACTGTCGATCCACATCTGTGCGCTTTTCCAAACTTCTCCACATCTGCTTCTACACGCCCCCCGAACAACACAGGCGATTATTCTCCGTCAGTATTTCTCACCCTGTAACTTTAAGAACCAAGTTACACCAACACTTCTGCTACTCACCCCCGACAGGATACTTTTAAAAAAAAGAGCAGGAGCTGGTTTTAATTCCGGTGCCACAGAAGGAAATCGTCTAATTCAGGCGGTTTCTATTTTCAGCGCAGATCCGAGGAGTTGTTCCTCTCGCTCCTTCGTCTGTTCCCTGGCTCTGCTCGTCCAGCCGGGACACATTAGACCATCAGAGACGCAGTGTGCGTGTGGAAGTGGAGTCCATGGCTGCGCTGCACACAGTCGCCACCGTGCGCAGGAGACGTGGAGAGGAGTTTACGCACGGTCCGTGGATGAGATGGGAAGTCACAGAGCTGAGTGGACAGAAGTGCCGCCCAGAGAAAGTCCCCACAGTGAGTTACTTTCAATTCTAGTGCAGCTCTATGAGGGAGTGTTGGAGATTATTAGATTTGAGTCACTGTTTCCTTCCACAGAAATCATCCTCACCAATATCTGCTTATTGACTTGTATACGCTGAGCTCCCTTATATTGCTGCAATACTAGAATTTATGTTAACAGTTATCACACCCAGCTCTGCAGCCACAACCTTAACATCCTGTTTACATGTTAACATCTACACGAGTCACATTCACTTAAACACAAGCTTAATATGAATATTTGAACTTGCTGCTGAAAGTTAATAATTATTTTTGAATGCCGGGTTTTGAATTTGATATATTTCAAGCTTAATTTTACGTAAAAATCATCTTGATATTCTTCCTCCACCATTGGAGGCATCATTCCTGCATCTCAGATACAAAAAAAACATTCCCATGACAACGCATAGGCCTAATGGAAATCAATACTTCTACTGTATAAGTTAATATTTGTCCAGCTGAACGTTCGGAGACTGACTGTAGCTGCTCTGTTCCCTCAGGATTTTTTATGTGTGTGTGTGTCAGGCTTTCAAGATTCACATGACAGGGTTATAGTGCTGTTGTCTGCAGACGCACAATAAAAGTATAGGCGTCATGAGGACTTTCACTTAATAGGTTACCAAGTGAACCACAGTGGGATTGACCCATAGATGCAAACAGGGGTTATATCCACTCCAATAACCCAAAGACATTCACATACGTTGGGGTGTGTGTGTTTCATTTCTTCAGAAGTAGTTTTTCAGGTTTAAATAGTTTCTTCAGAGGTCATGAGTTGAGGAAGTGTTATGCAAATCATTTCTAAAGAAGTCTGACAAATAACAGAGTATAGAAATTATTTATCCATACAAAAATAATTCAAATGTGAGATATCAAATGTAGCATAAAACATGCAGCAGCAGCGGCCTGTGTGTGAATGAGTCGGTTCAGTGTTTATGTTCTCTCTGAGTTGCTGCGGTTAACATGTCTGGAATGTGAGTGGGCCACTGACAAAGCATGTTCCCCATCAGAAACCCACTCAGAGGGTGGCTCGAGGCAGATGGATTTTACGGCACCACAGATGGAATACGCGTTAACCTTCATGGCCACCGTACACACACACACACACACACACACACACAGTTTTATACCTCTGCCAAGGATGTTATGTTTCAGCCCTCCGCTTGTTTGTTTGTTGTCTGCAGGATTATCCAAAAACAACATACATTTTGGCGTGGATCTGGAATTTTTTTAAACTTTTTTCCGGGGGAACAATAAATGGAAAAGGATCAGGCATATTAAGGGAACTGATATCTGTGAGTGTGTGGAATGTACTGCAGCTCATTTCAATTTAAAGGGAATGTTGCTGAGTGCCATTCTAGTTGTTACAGGAAAAATGTGACACAAATATGCGTTCACGCTTTCAAGCTAAGATGAGATATATTCCCTCTTCTGTACGATACATATGAAGCTGCTGCCCGTGACAAGTTAGTTAAGCTTATAGATATGTAAAAACAACATGTTGCTGTATTACAGGGTTTATGAATCAGACTATTTCTTAGCCAGATACAGTGATGGACCTTTCATCAAACTCTTGTCTAGAAAGTGAACACAAGCATATTTCTCAAATATCAAACCTTTGATTATTCCATGAAATTTGCTTTGATTTGAGGAGTTTTCTTTTGTCCTGCGCTTTAGAGAAAATAACTCCACACTCATGTTCTCAACAATGTTGTTGCATAATCAGCGACCCTCTGCCGCATGTCGATCAATTTAAACTGTTTTCTTACAACAAACCTTTGTCTCTTAAAAGAAAAAAACATATTTAAACCTATGTATCCCTTCGATCTGGATGTCGCCAAACTTTCCCAGAATGCTCCCATGGTGCTGACATCATTGCGGCTGTGATAGCATTTCGAGGTCAGTGACACATGCCTGCTCTCAGCAGAGAGGGATGTGTTTGGTCACGTCCTAATAAGTAACTACCTTAACTGAGAGCAACAGGCAAAAACACAGACACACGGAGTGGTGTTATTTTAGGATCATATTCAAAAGCTGTCTCATCTCTTTCTGCCGTGATCTCTTATTTAAGTGAGCTGATATATACACATTTGTTAATGGACTTCCCAGTTATTACAGGCATCACACACTCCTGTAGTTCTATATACACACACACATCCGTGAACAGTGGAAAAGCATTGGGATTTGGTCAGTCATCCAGACGACAGAGATATTCTCTATAAAAAAAAGGTTTTGTGAGGCCACAGTGACCTTTGACCTTTGACCAACAACTTCCCCTCAGTTCATGTTTGAGTCCAAGTGTAAAGTTTGCTCCAAATTTGATGTTCACAAGAATGGGAGAGACGGACCAGTGGACGTACCTATAGACATACAGACATCCCAAAAACCGCTGCCGCTGGCCTCAAAAAAACCTCAGAACGCTACAGTAACATCAACAAAAAGTCAAATATGAATCGTGTAAAAAGTGTAAAAGAGAAATCAGACACTGACTTAACCTTAAAATAAACAATATGATGCTTAGCTGGTGACACTTAGTTTCTTTTTTGCTTGACTTCCACATAACGAGAAACATCATCTGACATTTGCCATGAACAGATTTATGGTTTCATATTAACTCAGCAAATGTGGCCGAGTACTGTTATAAATACCATCTAAAGCAAAGATGAGCAGTTAATGAATGACATATTTTCTTCTCGTAAAACGTCATTGTGAAACCTTTTTTTGTTTGTCAGGATTTACAAACTCTTCTCTTCGGGGAGAGTTTGCTGATATTCAGTCAGGTTTACAGGTCAGTGAGAGCCGATGTTAAACAACATGCGTCGGTGCAAAGATGTGAAGTGAAGGAGACATGAAGAGGACTTGAGTTTGCTTGGAAACGGTCGAGAGTTGCTTTATGCACTTTACTTTAAAAAGGCTGCATAAAACATGCAGAGTGGGCGTAGGTGCTGATTAAGTGACACGATAGCAACAATATGAGACAGTAAACAATATGAAATACAACTGGTCCTACACGAACTTTACAGACAATGTTCCAGTAGGTACAGCTACGGATTTGATGCTCCATAGGTTTGATAGAGGGCTTTTTACAAGCTCGGGTCCAGGCTCAATAATAGCAGAATAATTAGAAAGCACACAGTCGAAGGGATGAAGGTAAACAGGAAACACTAGCCTCGTGTGAACACTGGAAATTGAGGAATTATATTTGTATAGTCATTGAAAAATCATTTAAAACAAAATTGATGAGTCCTTGCTGCCATGATAAACATTTGTGTATGAGTCAGTAACTAGAGATACGTATCAAGGCTTTCCATTCACATCCATCCACCTCTGACTATCAGTCGAGATGGACAGTTGAATAAAGCAGAATGTGCAACGAGTTCAACCCGTGTACCTTCGTCTCAATCCTCTTCCTCCTCTGAAATGAAGATTGGGAAATGAAAAACATGGCTTTTTTTAGATTATTGTCACAGGGTCTCCATTTAATTTAGTCCCTAAAATAGTAATTTGTGTTTTCTTATTACGAAGTTTCATATAATGAGTCAAACACGAAAAATACAGTTTCCATCCTTGAAAAATTCAACATTGGGGCTATTTTAAATTATGTTTGTCATACATCAACTTTACTAAAACAGAGAGGAAGCTGAATATGTGTTGTTGCAGGCTGCTGATAGGAGGAAATAGTTTTTCTGGCAGAAACCTCTTACTGGCTTCAGTTTTGTTACATTTAGTTCAAGTGTTTCGGTTTTTTTTGGCAGAAAACTTTACCCACGTGCGGCTCGGCTGACCTCCTGTCCTGTAGCGACTGAGCTCTGCCTCTCAGACGCTCTCTCGCTGCAGAGAGCGTCACTTGCCTTCAATCACTCACTCTAATCTCTGCCAGGTCCCTTCCCTGCACACAGCATCACTCAAAACTCCACAATAGACTGGACACAGCTTTCGTGCAACTGAACTGCCGATGTTGTCCATGTTAACATGTAACGTTGACGGAGGGTAAATAGATGGAGTCTTTCTTATCAAGAAAAGTCAAATTTGCAAATTAAAAGATTTTCAAGCTATTTTGTTTAAATTTTTACAAATTGAGTGACAACATATTTTTTTCAAAGTCCCATTTTTCATTTTCTGATTTTCATTTCACTGCAGGAGTTCAACTAAGAGGTGAGGATTGAGAACGCAGAACATCCTGCGTTATGTTCCCTGGTCGAGAGAACGAGAAGATGGACTGAGGTAAAGTCCAGCTGTTGTGATTGTGTCCCATCAGTCTGTCCTTTCTTCAGATCTCAGCTCTATCAGTTCTTCCAGTTGGAATAAGTGAGCAGACAAGGACGCTTCGCACCATCGTATCCGAGCGTCAGTTCCAGTTCCTGGGCAGGTTCTCGAGGATCCTGCGTCGGTGCGAAGGGTTCGTCACTCCTGCGGCTCGTAGGTCCTCCTCAGTGATGCCGCTGTGGAGAAATGGCAGAGAAAACACTTTTATTTTAAAACATTTGCAACATTAGCTTGATGACATTTTGTCAATGTCGATAATGTCAGCATCCTGTTATCCTGTAGATGTACAATACACACAATACATAACACAAGGGGAAATACTGGATTTGTTAATGTGCACGGTCTCATTTTAAAATCAATAGGCACAAGAGAAATGTTTTAAGACACAGTTTTTCTTTGCTGTACGTATTCCTTCTCTTCGCTTGTCCTATGTGAACGATGGGGGTTACAAATCCAGCCCTCACTCCACACTACAGAACCAATTACTCAGTCTATCTGGAGTGAATATGAGGCTTCAACAGTCTGAGTTAATCAGATCAAGAGGGTATCTCAAAAGGTTACAGTCGGTTCGTATGAAATTGCCTCTTTGTGTTGCTCCCCCTCTGCAGCTCAACACAGAAACACTGTCAGGGGGAAGAAAAGGGGGAAGTTACTGACTTGATCCGTCTCAGTCAGGCGGCTGCAGCCTTAAATTAACATTAGATCAAATTGGGAAAAAGGACGATGGATTTTGCCCCTCATTATTTACACAGTAAGGGAACAGGAGGGAGAGTTGGAGCAGGATGGGTTTTATTTATTTATCTATTTTTTTATTTAATCAATTTAGTGAAGTTGTAACTGCAAACCTGACAGTATTTAATTGAAGTCATCACACCCACATGAGCATGACTGTCACATGAACACAACTAATTGGATCAGGCCTTCAACTGATGTTTGCATCTGTCTCGTGAACAACAAGGTTTCCCTCAACAACCAAGTGTATATTACTCACGTCATGTGCCCTATAGTTTTATTCTGGTTTTAAATATGTACACAAACTGAAGAATAAACCAAGAAATTAGTCATGAGTTTCATTTAACACGAAAATAGTAAAGCTTACATCCAGGTAAATTCTCTGTAAATTTCCTAGAAGCAACCACTATGTGTGAGGGGCAGTTCCAGATGAACGCTCTAAGTTTCAGTTCCTTCACTGGTTGTACTGAAGTGACTGAAACTTGAAACCGTTTTAATACAAATATGTTGTTTTTCCCAAAGGTTCATCTTGTGTTTGCTTTTTTAAATCAATTTTCATCTTGGTTCTGAGTTAGAAAATGTATTAAACGGTGAAAGATGAGCTTGTTTTGGGATATTGGCTTCGCTGGTGTTGGCATTAGTATCACACTATGTAGAGCTTGTGGAACATGTTATCCAAAATCATTTCACCTGAAGTAATCCAGATCATCCCAGCCATTCAGACTGAGTCCCAGGGTGTATTTCTGAAGACCCAGAGTGCTGAGAAGCTCCCGCACTGTCTCTGGTGCCCCTTGGAGCACGGACACCTGCTTTGAGATGAATCAGGCACAATCATTACAGAGAACCAGGAGTTACGTCTTTTGAAAACTTTTTTTGTGAACGGTGGGCGTACCTCTTTCTCCCAGCTGTGGGCCCGGTCTCCATGCATCGAGGGGCCGTTTCTGTAACCTAGCCTCTGGTTGGTTATGGTCGGGCCTCTCTGCTCTGAGGGGAAGAAGTCGACTTCACTGAGGGACTTGGCAATTTGCAAAGCAGTGAGGGAGTGATCCCCTGTAGGCCCAGGTGGCTGCTGATCCACTGTCCAGGGAGCAGATGCCTGACAATGTCCTAAGGGAGAGGGGGTGAAAGGGAAAGCCGACGGCAGCTTGGCAGCCCGGATTGGATTGGTCCTCTCTGGGAGGAGCTGATGTTGATCCCTTCGGTTTTTTTCCCTAATGATCGCTGAGTGATTCATATACAAGTTCCTCAGGTTCTTTACGGGCAGTATGGAGTCCTGAACAATATTTTTACATTGATATTTGTCTCGGGGTTGTGAAGTCTGTTCCTGGTACTGTGGGATGGCGTTGCTGGAGGGTGGAGAAATGGGAGACGGGTCTTTGGCGGGGAACAGCTGATAGGAGGAGTTGGTTTGGGGCGTTTGAAGGTCGTTGGTTGGCGTGCACTGGGGCAGGATGGCGGGAATTTCAATCTCTGTAAAGTCGGACCTGCGACAGGGTCTTTCAAAGCCCTGGCGTCCTGAGATTTTCGGGAGCTGCAAGGCCTCGTTACCAGACCAGATCACCTGAGGGTCTCTTTGCTGGGGGAGGGCCTCCTCCACCCTGCGTGCCACCGACACGCCTTCGAAGATGAAGTAGGCGGGGTTGGTGTAGCTGCTCGGAGTGAGTTTAGGAGGAACTGGAGAGGACCTGCGATGGATATAGAAAAAATCATGAATTTTATCAAATAAACTGCATAAAACTGTTCAGACTCTCTTTGAAATATGTTTTCTCAATCTCACTGTGAAAAGTGGCATTAAAAAAACTAAGGTCTGCAATAATATGAGCATGTGGGTGCAGATACACAGTTTAAAAGTGTATCAGTTTTGAAATCGTTATATCGGCTCTTATTGTTTCATCTAAAGAACTAATAGCAAAAAAATAAGAAAAGGATTAAGTCATTTTCAGTTTAGATGCTGTAATGTTTCATATTTTACCTGCTCATGGAATTTATATCTGAATAACAATGTAGTGCACATGCAACCTGTTCCTTTGCTCCTGCTCATTTTTCTATACCTCTAAACATGTTGGTTAAAAGAAATCTGTCTGCTTATTTTATACTTTTAGCCAATTTCCCCCCCTGTGGATCTATGAATTATTTCTGATTATTTTATTCCTGTTGAAATGTAAGTATGCAGTGAAAAGTGAATCTAGAAGCAGGTAAAATGGGGTCAAACCCTAAAACCACTGTAAACCTCCAAAGTAACAAGCTCTTGTGGTTTGGAGAGATGTTGCTGTGAGTTGGGAGAAACCTCTAGAGACTCTTTTCTCTAGAAGTGAAGGATTTGTGCTGCTTCACACTGATGCTCGGAAACATTAAGAGGTCCTCACCTATTTATTTGGACCCGTGTCGTTGCCGGAGACATGTGTCCCCTCAGAGGCCGTTTATCATCTTTCTCAAAACAGAACCACTCTGGAAAAAGTCAAACCACAAGACATTAGAAAAGACATTTGGTGAAGTGAAAAACCTCTTCAAAGTCTGTGTGGTGCGTGTAGGATGTCAGTTTGCAGTCAAAGCGTGATGTATGTTTGTGTGTGTTTTCGTGGCGCCTGACCTGGTGACACAATATTCATCTGTCCTGTTTCAGTGTCTCAGGATGCATCTGGTCAGGGTCAGTCAATCAGGAGCCAAAAGAGGAAGCGGTCGATAGATACCAGCAAGTGTAAAGCCAAGCCAGGGATCATTGAGGAACCAAATAGAGGAAGCCATGTGAGACTCACAGGAGAGTCAAAGGACGCAGTGACAGTGGAGATGAAAGTTTAGTGGGAAGTGATAGTGCAAGCAAGGCAGAGATTAGGAGTAGTACCAGTTCCGGCTGACCCACCATAGATCCTCTCCCGCGTTCCTCGCCTGTCCTTGGGCACGTGGACCCTGATGCGTCCTCTTATGGAGCCAATCTCTTCACCTCGGTGACTCAGGAACGTCTCAAACTGCTCTGATGCGCGTGTGAGTGAGCGCAGAGCTACACAGCATTCACCTGCAGAAAGAGATTTTTAAACGGTTATTGATTAGATCAATAGGACATTTCACCTTGAAACACAACAGAATGTTGAGTGCAATCCGTTCATTCAGTTTCAGGAGGATTTCATTAGACTCAGACGCGATTTTGTCGAGGTTTAGACACACTGACTGTAGTTGGAGGTCAACTGAGTTGGATTTGGTGTTCTTAAAAGAACATACTATCAAAATACAGCAGTCCATACGCTTAACTGTGAACGTTTTAATTCCTTTTGCATATACTGTAGATACAATACTGTATGTGTGTGTATCTAAAGATGTGTCATTTCCAAAGAGATAATCCTAAAATGTTTGGGCTGAAATCTGCAAATCTTATCAAAATATAAAATGAAACTATCCTGATTAGTAGATAGCACATAAGATAATGGTTTTTAAAAAATAAAAGGAACTAGATTGGCACTCAGTGGAGCGCATACCTGCGTCAAGGCCCAACAGCTTCCTTATGAAACCACATTTAAACTCACAAGGTTTTTATTTGGATCTGCAGCAAATTGCACACACTCATAAACATCAGTGCTCTGAACATGCGTGATTTTTTTTTTTGCATGAAGATCTGTGAATACTTTTTCTCAGAAATTAATGAAAATGTGGAAAAACACCCTATTTTGCAACGTCTAGGATTATATAATATTTTTTTTTAAAAGTCCCTGGTACCGCCCCCTGTTCCAGATCAAAAACAAAATTTCATGGGCTCAAATCCCTTGGGTCATGCCCCACCCCTCCACAAAATGCCATGGAAATCAGTTTTGTAGTTTTTGTGTAATCCTGCCAACGAACAAACAAACAATCAAATGCAGACATAAACATATTCTCCCCTGGCAGAGGTAATAGTTTCATGTTAAGCTCAATAAGCAGAGTAGCCAACCAGTTATCATTGGAGTAGCTGAAGAGACTTAATGAATTTGCTCTGTGACCAACCGTATGACTCAAACCCGTCACATGACTTGACAGACAGCAGCAGGTGCTGGTCCTGAAGGTACTCCATGTCAGACAGGACTGGGAGAAGCTATGACAGACATGTACAATGACAAGTTAGATGTTCTGACTTTAAAAACAAACTGTATTTTCAGGTATTTCCAAAAAACAAACTGCGCCTCTGACCTTAGGCAGTTGTTTGAAGGACCAGCCGAGTTTCAGAAACCCAGGAACATCGCAGCTCTGCGAGTCGTTCTCACTGGAGCGCCGCGTCTCTGCAGAGAAACATGTGAATGAGCATCTGCCGCTGTGTTGCATAATGCTTTATAACAATGTGTTTTGGATGTGACATCATACCTTCAAGGCAAGTTGAATGAAACTCAATGAAGAACTTTGCTTTGCTTGCAGTCTTCACAATGGCCTCCATGCCCTCCAGCTCTATCCAGGCCCTCTCCATGCCAGGGTTCGGATCTGTGCAACACAAAGTCATCAACAACACAGTTCACTCCGTGAAGGCGACAAGTCACGTTCCACCTGTTGGTGTCTGAAACGACCGCAACAGTGACAGCACCTGTTTTGAAGCTGAACCGTGACGTCACTCCCACTTGGAACGTGGCGAAAACAGGTGAGTGATCGCTTGAGAAGATGTCATCTGTGCAACCTGGCGACAGACAAATACACTACATTAGATCAATTATAATCACAATAACACAACAAACCTTATATTTACTGTGGCTGAAGTTATGCAACAACACTCTAAGTGTGTGAAATTTCACAAGTGGAAGACAAAGTTTGCTGAAGTCAGTCAAAAACAGATGCTGAATGAGAGGAAGTTTCTTGACGGACCACAGACCAGGAAGTCGTTTTTGGCCGTTAGCCGACTCATATTGTGGGTTGCTCCCATTGTAGAGTTCAAGAGGGGAAACATACCACAGTTATTCAATTTGCCAATGCTGCATCATATCTTGTCTATGTAGCATGACACTTTGTTGTTTGTTGACACTCATCAGCATTTTCTTATTCCTCATTTGATTGTTTACTGTTCTGCTTACAGCTTCTTAGAAATCCCCAGATCTTACCATATGCCGTGCAAATAATGTGCGTCTCCGGATAGGACTTCACCAGAATCCTGTCACACCAAGATGGCACGTTGACCCGCACCTACAGAAACACATTTAGGTTAAATACTTTGTACGTCTGTTTACAAATTAAAATACCAGACATGTGTAGTTTATGTAGCGAAGGGCTCCTTAATTCCTGTTATGCCAGACATTCCTTTTTAAAGACTGGGATCATTCTTAGCCTCCTATTCTTAGTGATCTCAGCTGCAGCTGTCAAAGTCACCTATCCCTACAGACGACTTAAACAGGATGAGGTTAAAAATAACTTAAGAAGTGAGTCCACTGGATACTTGGAATGCTTCTGGGTTATTTACTTCTTAGTGGCACTTTGTGCACTACAATAAACCTACAGGCTAAAAATACAACAGCCCCAAACCAGGAAATGACATTTAACTAAAAATTGAATCATAGGAATACGTATAAACAACAGTAGGATCAATACATCTTGATAAAGAACCTGATATAAACAAGACCAAGCAGCCATGTCAGCAGCTTTGTGAAGCTGTTCTTAGAGATGTTTCGGATAAATTATCTGAGACCCATAGACGTCTGTGCAAATTTTCATGGCAACCCATGTTGCTTGTGGTTCCAAGGTTAAGACATGAAACTGAGGCCGGTGAGTGTTTTCAGTAACGACTCCACAACTATGGAATAACCTTCCACTGGGAATCAGACAAACTACCTCCTTGTCCCCTTTTAAATCTCGTTTAAAGACTCATCTTTATAATGTGATATTTTTTTTATGTTTGTGAAGCACTTTGTAAACTTGTTTTTGAAAAGTGCTGTATAAATAAAGTTGTACTATTACTATTATTATTATGAATCCAACGAGAAAATAGAAGTCAGGCCCTCACCGAATTCAACAGGATTCATCCAACCAACTCTCGACTCTGCTAACTCTAAGCGTCAGGCCCCTAGTATGAATACAAACTTTGATGAAGTTCTGCTTTTACTGTATCAGCCCAAACATTGTGGCATTTATTCAGAGATGTGTGGCCATTGTCCTCTGTCCTGCACCTTAGTGATCTTTCTGAGGTGTGTTTGTGTAACATGAAGTGACTCACCCCTGAAGTCTTGTACTTTTGCCATAGGTAGCAGTCTCTGGAGCCCCGTTCATACCGATAGGTGGGTGGAAACGCAATCTTTTCCTCCTCTTCACCATGATAAACACAGAACAGAAGAGCAAAGAGAGGTGAGCAAAGGTAAAGCCGGATCTAAATTCAATGTACAATACTGATTCTTCGTAAATGTGAAATAGCGTTTTTCCAATACATGTAGTATTTATAGCTCTCAATATAATACAAAGGTCGCTGCTAAACTTGAAACTCACTGAAATTGAGGAAGGCCTTCCTCTTGTGTCTCTCTCGGGTCAGCTGGTCCGCACACATGAGCTCCTCGAACTCTCTCTTAGACACATGTTTCAGGATGTCCTGCAGTCAGTGACGACCAGAGAGACACTTTAAACAGCAAAGTCTGGGGTGTTTGACTTTATGATTTCTGATTATTTATTTTTTTACAAAAGAGCAACAAATGACAAAGATCTAGTAGTTTGTTGGTCTGACCTGTACGTCTAAGTCGAGTCTGTAGTTGAGGTCTCCGCACCAGAAGAGATGAGAGAAGCGCAGGCTGATGTCAAAAGCACCCAGCTGTTTGTCGCCTAGAGAAAGGAGCCTGAGCACGTCCACGAAGTTCTGGTTCCTCCTGAACGTTGTAAGACAGACATGTATTTTTCATGCAGCAGAGATATGACACACACACACACACACACACACACACACACACACACACACACACACACACACACACACACACACACACACACACACACACACACACACACACACACACACACACACACACACACACACACACGGTCTTGAGACGTACAGGTAAACAGACAACATACCTCAGGACCTTCTCACTTCCAGAAGTCAGGTGACAGTTAACAAAGCCAAAAGATGTTCCATTGAAGAGGAACGAGACCCCAACAGCTCCCTTGTTCCCTGAAATGAAGGAAATGCACATCCTGAAACCTCCATGATAATAAAAACTTTTTTTTTTCTCTTGTTGATCAAACATTGATATTTCCTATTTCTTGCCGTCAGCCATGATAATGTGTATTTACTGTGTTTGGTGTTGTGTGTATTTGCGGGGGCTGGTCTACCTAATGTGTTGCCCAGGCCAGTCTTCACACTGGCTGTGTTCACATGGATGATGCGACTTTCATGCTCCGGCTTCACAAGCACAGCCAGCCGCATATTCCAGAGGGACTGTACTGCCACCTGCAGGACATTGTGTCGTATTACAATGGACAAGGACAGTTTCCAACCAAAGAGCGAACAATTACACATTTCCCACCTGGATTCACTCATTTCTATGGAACCAGGTGATCTGATGCTATTAACTTGTTTTATTTAAACCAGGTAGAAAACGTTTTTATTCACAAGTGCCTTTAACTAAACTATTTTATAAGGTCATTCCATTATTGTATAGCATTCTATTTTCATTTTATTATTTTACACAGTTGCATCTATTTGTATTATTTTTTTTAGATATTTATACAGATTTATCTATTTTATTTATTTTACCACTCATAATTGTTTTTATTCTACTCATTTTAATTGTTTATTTTACTTGAAAATTGTTTAACTGTGCTTTTTTAGATTTTAAATATTGTCTTTAAATTTAGTCTCTGTCTTGTTCTTCTTTAATATTCCTGTACAGCACCTTGAATCTACCTCTGTGTATGAAAGGTGCTTTATAAATAAAATTGCCTTGCTCTATAATGTTGGCCTAGCCCCTAAAAAGGCACATTCAAAACATATATATCACTGAGATTATATTTTCCGATAGATTCCCTTGGATTCACAATCAAACGCAACCATCTGCTATATTCTGAGATGCTGTTGACATATTTTCCTTCTAAGTGCAGCATGAGGTGTCTGTTGTAGGTCTCACAAGGGACAATTCAAACTTAAGGCAATTTATAAAACTTTGCAGAGCTCGCTCTCAAAAAAAAAGGCTTCATACAGCTTTTTCACATTTTCTGCACCACTTCCTCAGTGACCAGACTCGCCGGTTGGCTGCTAACTTCATTAGAAGCAATAAACTGATAGAAACAGAAGCAAAAAGAAAGTCGGTGCTGATGTTGCTTTTCACTGCTGAAGCTCTCGGTGAGTAAATGAATTACGTTTTATGCTTGATTCGCAACATTAGTGCTGGCTTACTTATTAAACAGTTCTCGGTACTAATGTTGGCTATGTAACAAATGAAAAACACGTACATACAGTCCCTTTATTTGTGAATCTTTCTTCCCTGACATGTTATAGCTTCACTGATAAATCACCCCCGTTTAAGACATAAGAATTCACAGATAAAGCTTTAAAGATAATTAAGTTTAAAATTACCTGTTTGAAGTCAATGTGAGTGTAGCTGCGAAGGGTTGCTTTGATATGTTCAATCCACTCTCTCTCGCCCTGAGGGTTTTCCTGGGTCCCCAGGGCGTAGATGTCGTGAGGGAGCAAGGCGGTCGACTCGTCGGGGGTGTGTCCCAGACCACAGCAGGTCACCCACGTCTGCAGGCTGCGAGGAGGAGGGGATCCACCTGTGTACACAAAACAACACAATAAAATCCTGAGCCTCAACTTCAGCCCATAAACAAGTCTTGTGTAAAAGTGACTGTCATACCCATGTTCCAGGTGCCAACAAACACAGAGACCATGTCAGGCTCACTCAGCTGAGAGTGTCTGGTTTTCATCATCTGGAGGAGTTGGCAGAAGGAGTCGCGTTTCTAAAAGAGGCGAAAAGTCACTCAGTGAATTATGGGAGAGGAAACCGTTAATTGCAGTAAATATTAAAACCTGTTGTTCGTCGTACCCGTGCGCTCTCAAACGTCATCTCCCTCGGTGTGTTGTGGTGACTGTCAACCACCATGCATACCTTGGCTGGGCTGCTCTGGAACTTGACAATCTGGAGGACTGATGATTAAAAGACATGCCGATAAAAAATGATATTGTATCTTTGCAAAGAAAGGTCACTGTCATAGGATACAGAGAGAAACATATTTTCTTACTTCTGTCATGTGAGACCTTTTCGACAGTGAATGAACCGGCTTTTCTGTCAAAAAGCAGCATTCCTGTGTCCACATCAACGGAAACTGTCTGTCTGCCGTACCTCACCATCTTCACCTGGTCACACAAACAAATGGTTAATTATTTTCCTCACTTTGTGTTATAGTTTAAAATATATATTTTTAAATAACTTGTTAACAGGTAATTTACAGAATTCTGTTGCTTTTAAGCTGAAAAGGCTTTTTCGCGCTGGTTTACCTGAAAGGAGTGAACTGGCATCTGTCGGGCATGGTTCTTTACAGGTGCTCTGCTGGTGGGTGTTGGCTCAGGTGGGGGGGGAGCGGGCTGGACTGCCAGATTGTGATTGGTCACAGCGTCTTGTAGTGCTTTTAACACCTTCACAGGCAAAGGATTGTAAAGTTCGAATTTAACTATATTTGTCCATCACAAGTTTGTCCTTTTTAAAAAAAATTCATAGTCATTGGAAACACCTTCAACCTTCAACACTAATGTTGATTTTAACATTGTGCTGAAAATAATGTGGATTCATAAAAGTTGGAGGGATTGAAAACAAATGGTGATGAAAATCTGTTGTTTCCATGTGGAAAAACCACAAATACTGAGATTGACTTAATAAAAACATACCTTTTTCTCCAGTGAAGAAAGGAGGCTGACCAACGCTGAAATCTTACACAACAAGGTGTCTATGTCCATCTCTGGGCCCTTGTTCCAAAGAGACAAAGGCAGGTCAGACTAGGTGATGGATACGGATACTGACTCATAACCTTTCACAGTTCTAGATTACCACTTAGGAAACTCCTGTGACGACTGTGATGTACCTGTGCCTTGTTCTGTGTCAAAGAGCAGCTCGGATGGTCGAACACCTTCGCCAGGGTTTCTAGACTTGAGAGTGTCAGGTCAATCTCACTGTGGAGCAGAACAATACACAACTTTTGTTTAGTTATCACATATCAATATTTGTAAATTGAAATAAATCTGACTCTAATACCACTTTCTCCAGATTTTGCACCCCACCCCACTGTACAGTATGTGATATTACTGCCTGTCAGTACTGTCTATATACTGACCTGTTGAGGCCCTGGCAGGCGATACCCAGAGTACGCTTGAGGTGGCATAGAGTTGTTGCCCCTTTATGCACATTGTCAATGTCGAGAGGGAGCTCACTGAAGAGGTAGTCATTGAGCAGACCCATCACGTCACCTGCAGTACTGTAGAAACAACAACACAGACAGATTCATAACTGTAATATTTCATAAATGGTGCAAGCCATTTCTGTTGTCTTGGCATTTGAGTTGTTTACGATTGATCCGCAAGAAAAATGCTCTTCGAAACATTTGTGACCAAGACCGCGAACAATGGTTCAGCCCACAGCAGTCACTGTATTATATCAACATTTTATAAAAGGCCGAAACAAGTTTAAAAAAGCAAACAGCATTTTACAAGTGGCTTCCTTTGGTTTACCTTTGCTTGATTGTCATAACGTGCATATTTGAAGAAGAGAAGTGAACATAACTAATGACCTACATTAATGTGCCACCACAAGTAGCCCAGTTACACCGATATTGTAACTCAAAATAAGCAGGTATCATTCAGAACACAAACCGCACATGCAGCACAGGCTTTACACTAAGAACAAATCTGAGAGAGGGATTTAGTGATTGATAAGAGTTTTAGATTTAAGCTGAAGAATCATAGAATCACACCTGGATGTGTTCAGCTCCTGTAATTTATCAAGGAATGGGGCGGGGGGGCCTGGTTTAGCTGGTGGTCCTGATGAAAGCGACGAGCTGACTGAGGCAGACACTGAAGGCGGCTTCTCATCATCTGTGTATACATGAAACATATACAATATAGAGCATTAACTTATATGTGTATTTAAATTGTTGTGCATTTTTCTGGGATCACAGTTAGTGGGTCTACCTGAGCTCTCGTCCCCCGTGTCGATGTCACGGGGAACCGGGTAGAGCAGCGGTGTGACGAGGCCTTTGTGTGGATGCTGGTATCCCAACACCAAGTCCTCCAGTGTCCGGAAACAGTTCACCTGCACCCCCTGTGTTGTCTGTGAGACAGACACGCAACAGAAGTCACAGAATAAACATTAAATACTGTAAAACTCACATGATCATACTGTTTGTGTGCTGACAGACCAACAGAGAATATCATAGAAACTGAAAAAAAATGTTCTGTAGATAATATATCAGAACCCAACTGAAATTTATTTTTGGGATCCGAGACGATATTATGGAGTTAAATATTTAGGATACAGATATATTGGCTAATGTATGCTTAAAAGAAAGATTGTTGATTGTGTAAATAACCGTTTCATATTGGCACATGTCAGCAAACTTGTGTGTGTGAAAGGCTCATATCAGCTCTAAATAAAATACAAATACTGCTGTGACACAAAACAAATGGATACATATTTTCTAATTTAGTGATTTTAGGTATTTCATTTGTTTTGGCAAACCTACTGTGAGTAATACAATGCAGAAAATTTTCTTTTCACTTTTAAAAAGTTCAAGTACGTAAAAAAAAAAAACTGGCAAAAGTAACATCTAATGCAAAGTTGTAAGTTAACGCATTTTCAAACAAGATGTATCAGACAGTGCCAAGGCAAATAAAACTTGACTCCAA
Organism: Hippoglossus stenolepis; assembly: GCF_022539355.2. Classification (NCBI taxonomy): domain Eukaryota; kingdom Metazoa; phylum Chordata; class Actinopteri; order Pleuronectiformes; family Pleuronectidae; genus Hippoglossus; species Hippoglossus stenolepis. Next base: position 18,117,975 of record NC_061489.1, on the reverse strand, counting down.
ATCTACTGCCTTCATAATCACATTCTTTCTAAAAAACCTTTGTATGAAATAGAGATGATGAAAACTCTGACGGGAGGGCTTTGATAAAATAACTGCCTCCCTCCCCCGACGCTTTCTTTGTAGAATAAAGCAGAAGTATTTGTTTTTGCATGACAGAAAAAGTCCCATGCAGATGACCTGCTGTGATAAAAAGGAATCCCAGGAGGATTTTTAAATCAGCGCCCTGCACCCGGCAGGATTCGTGGCATCACTTCCTGAATACAGCAGCAGTTGGCCGTCATGTTTCACTGTGGGCCAACATTCCCAGTCAGGCTAAAAAGCCCCCCATAAAAACATGGCATGGACGTTTTCACATGCATACGCTTGCAAATTCAGGGCACAAGCAGAAGCAAGATGACTCTCAGACTTTCCACCAAAACCTGCACCGCTACACTTCAGTGGCACTCAAAGTAGTACAAGCAAAAAGTTAAAATTAAGTAGACACATCGTGCACAGGTGCTGGGCATGTATAGTATGAGAAGTCACGTGCACATTAGACCACAATGCAGAGCAAACTCTTTTCCTGTGTCCTCCTTTTTCAGAGGTTTTAATTTTGTGTTGAAAGAGTCAAGCTTCCGTTCTGTTTCACCAGGACCTATAGATATTATTCTTTAAAACGCAGGCATCTCTTGAAAAGCAATTAAAAAGAAGGATGGTGAGAAACCAAACGGCCCCCAAAATATCTCTGTGGCCTGCTTGGAAAAACAAGGAGGCAAGCATGCATTGTGAGTTCGTGGAGCAGATCCAGTGAGGGAAAATACGAACTGCAGGTTTATACTGATGGCAGTGGAAAAAACAACTGAAATAGCAACAGTCTCAGGTCTTCATTCGAAAGCAGAGGATTTTTCCGAGTCAAGGCCTTGAAAAACAACTGCCAGACGTTAATCGTTATTAAACTCATTATTGGACTTTTTTTTGCAGATGGCTAAAAAAAGGCCACATATGATACGTGATTCAGGGCCAGAAACATTTTTTCTATTCTTAGTCTTATTTTCTCTCACCCGCTGTGAGTGTGTGTGTCTGTGGCTGTGAACTTTGTGCCTGTGTGTGTGTTTCTATAGTGTAATAATTAGGTAATTTGTTGACTAAATGGCCTCCTTCTTAGAGTATCAAAAACAGACACATACCATCACTGGTTTCAACTCTGCCACATCCAACAGACTCATTATTTCTAATACAAACACCCTCATACATGCACATATAACAAATAAGCGCACCCATTGCTCAATGACCTAGTATGTGGGTTGAGTAGGAATCTCTGAGACATAAAAACAATTTCTCCTCTGTGCTGCTGAGCTCATGCTGCAAGCATGCAGCCACATGGCAGAGATGCCATTCAAACAACAAGGCTACTGCAGTTGTAACAGACCCTGCACAGAGAAGAAACACAAACACGTTCCTGTTCTCCTTACAACAGCAATAACAAACCATTGTTTGATCCCTGCAGCTCCGTCTGAGCCGCTGCTTCTCTTTGTGCGCTTACAGTTTGAGCCAAGGTTTCAGAAACTTTTGATTTTGTTTTCCTCCGGTCTTCCTTGTCAGGCAGAGGATTCAGGATGTGGCCACGATCACTCACCTGGACTGCGAGGAGGCCGTCAGCGTCAGGGAGAATACGATAGGTGTGAACATGACGTTGGAACCTTTGGAAACCAAAACAAGTTTGGTTATTATAGCAAATTACTACAAAACACTTCTAAACCAAAATTCAAAGGGAAAAATGTATTTAAACCGATTGTTTATATCAGGATCAGATGTCTAACAGTAGTTAAAAGCACTATAACCTTCTTTAACAAGGCGCCAGTTGTTTTACAGATCTGTAATGATGTGGCTTGTTTTACTTGTACAATGCAAGAGGCACTTGGATCATCTCCACCATTCACGTTAAAGGGGATTTATTTCAGGCAGCACATAAAGATGAATGGCAGCTTTTGATCAGCTAGTGTGTTACATGAACCAAAGGGAGCCGGTGATAACAGAACAACTGAAAACCAAAGTATGGAGAAATTTAAGTCAATAGAAGAGGGAATCAGATATTGAGAGAAGAACGAAGGGAAAGAGGGAGCACTGCGAGCGACCGGGCTCAGCTTTCAGGAATGTATCTGGCTGGGGCTGATGAGCAGTCGGCGTAGTGCGGTCACTGGAGCTCCCGCCCTCTTCCAGGGGCCCCAGGGAAGAAAGTGGGGTAAAGAGGGGAAACAGGGAGACCTGAGCCAGGGTTTGACTGGCTGAGATGGACTGTGTTCAGACGGGACAGTCTGGAGAGGGTGTATGTGCGAGGCTGGCAGCACAGCCGTAGAGCAGCTCCTTTTCTGCCTGCTGGCACATGGTGATGAAAGTGATGGATATGACAGGGTGAGTGAAGCTGCTGAGTCAATTTACAGATGGTGACATTCTGCTGCAATGTTGGAGTTTATGAATAGTTTCCAATCCTTTATGCCAAAATATAGAATTTCACAAGATTAGGTAATTAAGCATGGCTTCACATAAAGTAGAGCTGCTTCCTGGTTCTTCTCACAGAGGGCAACAGGTAGTAATCCGAGCCATTATGAGTGAATCATTCAGTCAATAATATAAAGGAGGTGGAGCTCATAAAATTTGACAAATAAAGTAACATCCAATGATTTCTGTACGAATGATTTCTGGAGAGAAGGGATTCAGTTTTTAAGGTTTAGATTCACAAAGCATCACCGATTAAAGCTGCATCACTTAAATAACCCGCTCAGGGGTTCACACACAGAATGTACCATCTAATCGATCATGATAGTTTAAAGTGCTTCATATAGGCAATGACGTTTGGTTGTGATAGGTACCATAACCTGGCTCTAGGTGTGTGTGTGTGTGTGTGTGTGTGTGTGTGTGTGTGTGTGTGTGTGTGTGTGTGTGTGTGTGTGTGTGTGTGTGTGTGTGTGTGTGTGTGTGTGTGTGTGTGTACTCACAGCAGGCACAATGCGTAGGCTCCTGGCACAGACTCGCTGTCTCTCACTAGGTAGCTGCCATCCCTCCCTGCCCGTGCCAGCAAGTCCTCTGCGTGCACGCGGCTGATGTCACGATGATACCATGCCGCCGTCGCCATGGCGATCAATGTTGAGCGATACGGTCATAAAAGTCAACCACATGAGTTGACGAGCCTGACGAGTAGTCCATTCAAGTGTTCCTGTTTGCCATGGTCTTTTTCTTCATGATCAAAGTGTCAAACTGACAACCCAACCCCCCCGTCTGTATCAGCTGGCATTTCCTGTGCACCTATTGGCTCCTTTTGGGTCACACATCCTGTTGCATCGTACGAGGAAAGAAGCATCCAGCTGATGGTGAGATTAGTCCACTGTTTCAACACCCTGCTTCTCGGCTGAAGCTCCGGTCCACCTTCCTGATAACAACCTCCAGTGCTGAGTCCCTGCTTCAGTGTTTGGTCGCAGTTTTCTGCACCCAGGTGGGTGTGTTGCTCCAACAAACACAGACCATCACAGCGGTGCGCGGGGGGGGGGGAGCGACAGGAGGTAGAGGAAAAACAGCAAGAGTCTGAATGAAGCAGTCAGCCCTGAGGCTATGACGCTGCCTCTAGCTTTACCACAAACACAAGCTCTCCTCTTGTCCCCAAACAAAAGCCGCACATGCAAACAACAGGAAAAGAAGAACTAAGACGGCAAAATAAACAAATGGAGCCACACACACGGCTCCCACACGCACACACGCACAGCAAGCAAAGACAGAAACACAGCAGATGGAACTCAGTCAGCACTAAAACCAGACAGGCATGCAACAGAAACCAGACTAATTCAAATGATTTCTCAGCTCTGTAGCCATATAAGGGAAAAGGAACACCCTCCAAAAGAAAGTTCAGCTGATGACTGCAGTTGTCTTAGCCTCTTCCAGGCCCAGATTCCACTCAGATGGTGCCTGGTTGGATGTGGGCTAATCCAGGGGTCTCACTTTCATGCTGGATGTTTGTGTGCTGGCGCGTGTGTCTTGTCAGAAGAGTCCCGTCCGCACTGGCGTGGTCTCCAGCGGTTCTTCACGGTGCTGTCAGAGCAGAGGGAGGGAGCAGAGAGGCAAGAGGACAACCCCGTAAGAGCACAGCACAGACAGAGGAAGTGACTCGACATTCCAGATGGCGGACACAGCCAGGAGAATTCTTGCGAGGGGCTCAACTTCACCACCAGTGTGTGAAACAGCAGACTGCTTCCTTTTTCTCTCCCTCTCCCTCTCTCGTCTATTTTCTTCTTCCTCCCTCAGCCCCTGCCCTGTCTCTCTCCTCAAATTCCAAACAGAACACACAACTTTCCACTCTCAGGTGAGGGGCTAATCCTCAGCTTCTTTCTAGTTTTTGTTTTATTATCTTTACTTCCAGATGTTTCAACCCCTGGCAGTAATATTTACGTTCTTCCACCCTCTCTTTCTTCTGTCCCAACCTATTTCCTTTTGTCACCCTCCCTAAACTTCCCACCCTCTCTGGCTCACTCAGCAGCAAAATGCAGTCTCCATATGGTTATGATCATCCCCAACTTTCTTATTTTTGTCCTCGTAGAAACTTCGCCCATTATTCAGCCCTCCTACTTCCCTCCTTCTCCATTAGTTGGAACATGTAAGTCTGTGGGAAGCCGTTTGGTCCCATATTTGCTGTTCTGCCTCTCACTGCTCCGCAGAAATGTGCCGACCACCAACCGCAGCCCCCATAAAACAAACAGACGCAGCCGTCCCCCCACTGATGATGCATCTTCTTGACTCGATCTCGAGCTCTAATCACTTCTTCTTGCTATGTGCTCTCTGCAACATATGATTGGAAAATATGCAAGATTTACCATTGAGGCTGTACAGCTGTGGTTTGAACTAAATGCTAACGTCAACAATCTCATGGTGAAAATGAAAACATGCTGATGTTTAACAGGTGATGTTAGGTCACCAGCTTACTTGAGTGTGTTACCTTAAGTGATCCTCGAAGTGATGACAAGTAGAGCTCGACAGATGTGGAGTTTTAGGGGCAGATGCAGATGCCAAGAATAGGGAGCAAAACATTTCTGATACCAGTTCATCGGCCAACATTAATGTACATATAGAAAATGTTTGGTAATGAGATGTTATTATCAAACTATTATGACAAAGAAATGTTATTAAGCCTTGATATTTTACAGTTTAACCATAAACTTTACTATAAAAAAAGGAAACACAAACACAATCATATGAATTTAGAGTCTAACCATATGTTTTCCATAAAATGGCAATATTAATGCATCTTTTTTTGCGTTGTTTATCCTGTAGAATATAACATTTCATACCGCTGCATATCAGAAAAAACAAAAAAAACACCTTCTAAACTGGATGAATATCTGCGTAACTGAGAGTCCATTCATGACTTACTTGGTTAAAAGGAAACGTTTAACTTTGTTTGTTTTTTTCAGAACCCGAGCTGTGGTGAAGGTGAACATCTCTCATGTGGGGCCGATGGGTGAAAAACTTCTCCATCATTGCTCATCAGAATCACATTTGTCCGAAGTTGTCTGACGCTGACTTGGTTCCTCTCTTGTCTGTTAGGCTACTCTATTATTGAATGTTGTGTTTATGCATGCAGAGAATTGAACAGGATACTGAGATAAACAATGAGACCACAAGGTATGCTCAATTTCTAAGAACCATCTGCTCACTTTCACTTTCCACGTTTGGGGTCAGATAAGATTTTTTAAATTAACATAAATATATTAAGAGCATGTTTGGTTTCTGTAAACTGATGAAGATTAAGTTGGATGAAGAGGTGTTGTATTATTGATATTGAACAGCACGTTCAGGAATAGATGTTACATTATATAATAAAGGCCACACAGCACCAAAGGCCATGATTCCATATATATATATATATAAGAAAATAAAGATAGTGATTAGATAAACATGGAGATGATTTATAATTTAAAGTAAGGTCAATGTCCACCAGAAGAGGACAGGTGGCATTCTAAAAGTGAAAAGGAAATGGTCGGTGATGACCATGTGTTCATAACAGCTATGGCAGCAGGCCATCAAAGTTACAGCATCACTTGAGTTGAGTTAGTGTGGCTAAAAATACATTTGGCTAAAGGTCACATGTGAGTTGCAGATTAAACCAGACAGAAAGCTAACAGGTAACACCCCTGTTTATACTCGTGCATTCATAATTCAGTTCACCTATAATAATATTGCTGTGAATCGGTGAAAACTTGTTTAAGTTTATGCTGAAAGAAAAACCTCAGCCTCACAAATAAGGAAACTCTGACTGGATCAGCACCTAATAGAGTTTGTTCCTGTGAGCAACCAACACAGCTTCACCGCCTTAATTTAGCAACACAGCAAACAGTGTGTTGTTAAGAAGTGGTAATACCGTGGTTCTGTAATGCACTGAGACAAGTCAGCGGTCCCCACAATGTTGACTGTCCACATATAGTGCTCGCCTAAAAATGGCAGCAGATTAACTGTAAGGTGCTTATAAGATTGTATGGAACCTCGAGTGGCTAAAACTGGAGAAAAAAAACTCTGGAGAGACGGTTCATCGTGAAGTGAGATTATCTTCGTTCTTTTTTAGTGGCTTCATCCTGGACATACAAAAATACAATTCTATGTAAACAGTCAAGATGCACAAAGATATACAACTGTGTGAAGTGTGCCATGTCTAACAGTGCAGCACAGTAATGGAACTGAAATGTTGGAGACCAAATCAAACATCTGAATGGATTCAAATCATATAAATACAACGAGCATAAGACTGTGAAACATATTCTAACAGATCCATTGCATTGATTCATGACCCATTGCCCCTGTGACTTGTTAATCTCATTAGAGGATTGAATGAGGGTTAGGAAAGTTAAGTTACCTTTCATTCATCCACTTCAAACTGTTCATACATGACTAACAATAACACTAACGTCTAACCTGTGTTGACCCAAGACACCAGTTAATACATGAATCAATACACAGTGAGTATTCTTGGCAGTCAGTAGATTTCATGCAAATTAACCAACTATAACTAGATAGAAAGTGCTGTTTCCCTTACAACCCAGGTGGGGTTTTTGGCTCAGTGAAGCGAGTAAAGGCTGTATCAGAATGACTGTAAATGCTTTTAACAGTATACACAGGATACAGAAAAACAGAAGCATTCATTTTATGCAAAACTGTGCAACGTTCTTTTTTAAGATCTTGACAACAAAGGGGCCTGAAGAGCAGTTGCAACTGACTTTGGGTAGACGTGGCATGGAGAGGCTTCATATTTATATATTATTAGCTTCGCCAAGGAGGCTATGTTTAATAAGCGTCTGTTTGTTTGTTACTACAGGATTACCCAGAAAAAATGTTCAACCATTTTCTGTGACACTAAGTGGTGGGGTGGGGCAGGAGCAAAGGAACAACCCGTTAAATTCTGGAGTGGGTCTGAATAAACAGGAGGATTTTATTTTATTTTATTAAACATGGCGGGATAGGGTGTTTGCTTTGGCGGAGGTATCCACTCACTGAGTGTCTTCCTGGTGTTTTTACGTCATGGCACCTCAACCGAAAGCCCAACCAGAAGAGACAGCTGTGATTTCTACTAAAAGTAAAGTAACTCCAACTGTACACCTTTAAAAAACTGTCTATTCAAACCTTCATGATAAAAAATAAGTCAAACAGAAAAACCAACATACGCCACAAAACCAACTTACAGTTGAAGATATGTGTTGTTTAAAAGAAACAGCATTTCTAACTGGCGTATTTACAGAAGAGTGGGACTTATTGAAAAAGCCTGAACACGATCAGTTTTCAGTCGAGTCAGTGAAACCATTTTCTGCCCAAACTGCAGTGGTGTTTTTGATGTTACATAAAAAAGCCTCATGTTTGTCATAAAGGAGCCACTGCCCCCACATCTCATCACCTTTTCTAAACTGTTTGCTGGAATTTCTCACAATGGTGCATACTACAGCAGGATTAATAACTTTTCCTGCACTGTTATGAATATTAGAGTTGTGCATGTGAGTGTAAAGCTAGAAGTTATATGCAGAGCACTAATGCAGAAGGATTGGGAAAGCAGCTTTAATGGTTTAGTCTGCTTAAATTTGTATCTGCCTTTTAAGTCCGGGCTGTTGATCCGGCGGAGTGATGTGCAGCAGCGGCGTCCTGTCTGGGCAGCTTTAAACAGATCTCATACCTTGTCCCCATATGACAGTTGAACACAGGCCAAACACGAACATCCGCCAATCGAATTAATTATCTTTTACCGCAAAGGTGTGACAAGCCATAAAATCCATCATCCAGCTCCCTCATTAATCAATCAATTACACTTGGCTGAGGTGGTGTGAAGATCCTCCATTGATCCACCACACACAGATTGACCTCTTTAGCTGTGCGCCAGGTCAGAGGCTGGATCCTCCCAAGATCACCGACAATGGATGTAGATAACACACAATAGAAGCCTAGTATTTAATTTAAAGTTTATGTTAAAGCCACTATTGTAATCCAGTTTATTATACTGCAAACTAAACATGGATCAGCCAGAGTGTCCTTGATGCTGCTAATTTGCTGAATTAATCTCAGTCACAACTATAAACGGAAGACGCGACAAGCGTAATGGTTTTGTCATCCACTTGAGACTTGATGCACAGCAGTAAGTCGGCCGGTCACTTAGATTTCTGTAAACCTGCCATCAGCACAGATTGTGCAAGGCTTGGCCGAGCAGCCATCTGTCGCCCTGGCTACCAAAATCCAACTAATACCGCTCTTCTCTTCTCTAAGCCTCAAGAAAGGATTTCCTTGCACATTCACACATAGTCTATTTCATAAGACAGTGTTTTCGCCTCGGTGAGGTATTTCACAGCTTGGAGGAAATCAGGTAAACAAGTACTTCATTATGGCATTTCTACCATAGAGTCACTAAAACAGCCACTACATTTTTATATCTTGGAGAAATATGTCCCCTCCAGGTCTCCTAATGTTAGCGGACAGTTCTATTAGTTGTTTATAAATCAGGCTTTCAGAAGAAAACTTTAGAAAATGAGAAATATTCACTTGTTGTTTTGTCATAATGTCCAGAATAAACCCAGGTTAAGTAACATTGAATGTGTCTGTAGGGGAATTTATTCATGTGATAATTAAATCCTCATTCCGACACTAATTATAGGAAAACATGGAGGATGGTGTGTGTATTAGAAAATTACTGATCAAACCAAAATCCAACAGAGGTCAAGAGACTGGCAGAGTTTGTGTCCAGGTCTTGGCCTGTTTATTTCACTCCATATGTGTTTTGCACCCTCTGACGCTCACACTGCCCACACCTCCCCGAGCTTATCCCTCTGAAGTCCCATACACACATTATTTTTACACACGCCCCCGGACCAAAGCAGTAGTGATCTAACGAATTAATCAGATTTTCTCTAAAACAGCCGTCTTTGAGAAGCCGTGTAAGCTGAAGGGAGGGCTCCTGGGTTGGAAGGTCATGGTATAAAAGCCAGGAGGCGGCAGTGATTGCCACTCACACAAACTACACACTGTCAACAGTGACGGATTACAGGAGGCAGCAGAGCAGATTCATTGACAGAACCGAGGGCTCGGTAAGTGAGCGATTTCTCTCGCTGACCAACGGCGCATTAGGAATAGATGGAGATGTTAATAACTCAAGATAATGGTATTTTCTTAATTGCACAGAGGAGCATCGGAATTTATTGAAAATTTGCTTCACAGGAACATGTGCTTTAACCACACAGTTTGTCTGACATGCCAAGTTTGAGACGTATTTTCTTTCATAATCAGAAAGGTACTTTTTATTGCAGGATGTGATTCAGAGATAAGGACAGTCCTTAACTGATGAAATGTTATTAATTAATAATTCATTATTTTATAACCTTTTGAAAATGCCTCTTTAAAATGCTACAATAAACTCACTGATATACTGAAAGAGAAAATATAACCAGTGCATCTAATTGTCTTACTTTTATCAGCATGACATGTTTTGATAACTTTTTTTTGTACTTCATTGTTTTCAGACTGGACCTATAACTTTGCCATCAACATGTCAAAGTGAGTATAAAGGATATTGATTTATTCTTTATATTTAGCAACTATCCTGCGGAGGAACATCTTTAGTTCAGAGGTTATAAATCAATAATTCCAGTTATTAAAAGGTGTTGAAATGCCACAAAAGGAAAAATGTATATATCTATAGGTGAATGCTTTTGAATACCACTGTCACAGTGATATTTTAGGCTGTTTATAATTCTTTGTATTAAAACTAAGTGTATATTCTTAAATGATGTATGTGCTTTTAAAATACGGCTTTGATTATTTTTTGATTAAACTGTGTTTTGAAAAGCAAGTCATTCAATTAAACAAGAGATGCTCGTAATTCCCTCACAAGAAAACATGCAGAGTAGCTTTGCTGTAGCAATTCCACATCTCGGCACAGACATGCAGCGTCTGTGTGATTCCTCAAACACTTGAGTCGGCCAGGAAATGGATCAATCCTGATTAAAAAAGGATTGTTTGGATTTGATCTCGGAGGAGCGGTTTAAAGGGCAAAAGAAAAGTTTTAATTGGATTACTTGGCACACACCCAGGGGCAAACACCACTGAGGATTACATGTTTGTTTATGGTCACATAGAGCAACGGGCCTGCGCTCGCAAGGTTATGCAATACTAAGATTATTGAGAAACTAAATCAATACTCTGAGATACTGATTAAGAAACTAGGATGACTTGAGAGAGTTTTGCAAGAAAACACCACAGCACCATGTATTGAATTTTCTAAGCAATAGTTTCATATTGAGAAAAACTGGACAATTTAAACTGTATGTAATGTGACTAACAATTATGTACAGACTTAGGAAATCCCAGTTGAGTCTTATGTCCAGCTGATTTTCCATCCTTAGCACTAAGCCATCCTTACATGAGTGGGGAGTGAGGGCACTGATTCAGGGATAGGGTTTATCCTATAGTTTGAAATGACATTAGATTAGATTCAACTTTATTGTCATTGTACAGCATACAGTATAATAGAGTATAGAGACAATAAAATAGTAATAGATAGTAATTACTACACTCAGATATTTGAAGCATTTGCAGCAGCTACTTTGGTAATTGTAGGTCCAAGTGTTAACTATTGATAACCCTGGTAGGTTGTGGGTGAATCAAATAAAAATAATGGCATAAGACAACTTTAGAAATTGAAAAGAAAAGCGATTGAATTATTGTAATAAAATAAGCCAGGAAGAACCTTTTTTGTGTTTAGCAAGTATAGGTTAAGTGAGTGAAAATGTGAAAAAAAATTGTGAAATTATATTCTGATTCACAAAATTGTACTTTTTCCCTCTTTCCAGGGTATTTAAGAAGACCAGCGGCAATGGACATGTAAGTGGCCTCTATAATATAGTCATTACAGGGCACCCATAGGTCTAGGGAGGAGTGCACTTTGTGTGTAGCTCTTCCAACTCCCAGAAATAACTTTCAAACTCTTGTAACCTTAGCGTGGGAGTGACTGTTTTCTGCTTTTCGCTTCTTCGCAGATTGCTCTGTACTTGGGGAAGAGAGACTTTGTGGACCATGTGGATTCAGTGGAAGTAGTCGGTGTGTGACACAGTGTCTGCTTTGCATCCTTACATACGTACATACATGTGCATCTCTAGGAAATCTGACACTGTTGATTCATCTCTCATTTGCAGATGGGGTAGTTAAAGTGGACCCTGCTGGTCTTGAAGGCAAAAAAGGTACTTTCATCTTATTTGCTGTAAATGGTGAAGGTTATAAGTCCTGTATTTACACAACCCAGACTAATGGGAAACACGTTCCATTGTAGTATATGTCTACCTCGCCTGTGCCTTCCGCTATGGAAGCGAAGAATTGGATGTCATTGGGCTGTCCTTCAGGAGAGACATCTGGATAAAGCGCATTCAGGTGTATCCACCTACAGGTGAAAGCGTGACCAAAACACCAATGCAGGAATCGCTCATGAAGAAAGTTGGAGAGCAAGGATGTCCCTTTTCCTTCCAGGTGAGGAGGAATTAACTCACTCTTTACATAACATATCAAATACCCCTGTCCTTCACTCTAGTGTTACATTGATCGAGAGCACATCCTTACGTCACCTTTACTTTGAAATCATTTCCATTAATCAGTGTCCCTCGTCTTTTCCTGTTTCAGATGCCAACAAATCTCCCGTGCTCAGTTGCCTTGCAGCCAGCGCCCAGCGATTCTGGCAAGGTACTATTACAGTTCATTTTTTTTAAATGTCTTTTCATATTTTCTTATGCAGGATGTTAAATGTTTGCCAGGTAATTTATTAGGCTCTTGTTATGTTGTAGGCCTGTGGCGTGGACTTTGAGGTTAAAGCATACCTTGCCAACGCACCTAACAACTCAGATGAAGAAGTTGAAAAGAAGTAAGTATGTCCACAGTCAAACCAAACGGTCGGAAGAATCCTGGCATTCTTCTATTGCATTCTTAAACTGTATCAGAATGAAGGACATAAGGAGAATGAACCCTGACCGTGTTTTTTAATTTTTATCTTTTGTTAGGGACACTTGCCGCCTGATGATTCGTAAAATACAGTTTGCACCAGCTAACAACAAGCCCGGACCCAAGGCGGAAATTTCCAAACAGTTCATGATGACTGACAAACCACTTCACTTGGAGGCCTCCCTTGAAAAAGAGGTACATTTAAGTGTAGAAACTGTATTTTTGGCATTACACAGATTATATTATGATTGCTTAATTATTCCAAATGAAATCCCTTTTTTTTTTTAGCTATATTACCATGGAGATCCTATCGCCGTCAAAGTAAAAATCAACAACGAAACCGCTAAGGTTGTGAAGAATATCAAAGTCTCAGGTGAGTAGCAAGGAAAAGTTTTAAACTAGACGGTAGTTGAATTTTAAATGAATTGTGTTTGTGTATCTCAGAAGAAAGAGAGAGTATGTAAAGTATATATGTTCAAGTCACACTGTTTGTAGTAACGCAGAACTGTTTTTCATTCTTTTTAGTTGAGCAGCTAACAAGTGTGGTCCTCTACTCATCTGACACTTACACCAAGGCAGTTTGCACTGAGGAGTTCAAGTGAGGCTTCCTTTGTATCAGATTAGCAAAATTTCAGGTTCACTTTGATCAATTTAAGTAAATGTATTTCTTTACAATTATTCTCACATCAACATATCCCTAAATTGTGTGTACTGCTATTACTGGTAAGCATTTGTCATTTGTCATTTTTACATTAAATTTTAAAATATGGTTTAAAGAAAAATTAAACCAATGCAAATAATGACTTAAGTTAAACATGTATTCACTGCTTTACACAGTGAGACAGTAAACGCCAACTCTACACTGGAGAAGACCTTCCAAATCACCCCCCTGCTGGCCAGCAACGCGGAGAAGCGCGGTATCTCGGTGGACGGGCGGCTAAAAGAGGAGGGCACCAACCTCGCCTCCACTACCCTGTAAGCCACTGTCGTGAAAGGGCTTACAGTGAGCCCGCGACAGGTTTTCATCCTCTTATTGAGTGGTGGGGATACAACTCCACACTGTGTCATCCACTTATCGTGTCTTATACCTAATCCTCAAGCTGTGAAAAGTGAACTATTTCTGTCACCTCGCAGGAGTGAAGGAGAAAAGGAGATGCAGGGAATCATGGTCTCCTACAAAGTCAAGGTGAATCTGATCGTGTCCGGCGGAGGGTACGTTTTAACTGAATAAACACATATTCATTCACATACATATTATGTAAAATGGCGTACACTGATGATTAATTTTTTTTTCTCTCACTAAAGCCTGCTGGGTGGCCTTACAGCAAGGTAAATACCGATTTTGACTTCATTTGTGATCGTGTGTTATTTAAGTGAAGAGTATGTTAATAATTTATAACTTTTTATTGTTTAACTTTCAGTGATGTCTCTGTGGAGCTTCCTCTGTGTCTGATGTCCCCAAAACCAGCAGGTGAGTGCAGTGTTTTAACCAAAGACATTTCACTCAAACTCAACTATAACTAATCTGATTAATATGTTTTTTTATATTATGTCCTCCCTTTTCATCCATTCATTGCACTTCATCGCTGTCCAATGAGCAGAAGTGTAAGTAAACAAGTCTCTATGAAAACAAATGCATTCACCTGTGGCTGTGATGTTTGGGACATGCTGCTGATGCTTCTCGCCTCTGTGTTTTTTTGTGTTTTATGAACAACAGAAAATTGGATTAAAGGCCTCTTTAGTTCAGGTGAGGTCACCTAAGATTCAGCACGTTTTACAGTGTTAACTGTAAGTTAGGGCCACAACGCGCGTCATCTCTATGAAACACTTACCTGATTTAAACGCTTTCGTCTATACAGGCAACAGATTGTTAGACGTGATGGCCCAGATTTTAGATCGAGCTCATGACACATATCGTCAATACAATCAACAGATTGTTAGACGTGATGGCCCTTAAATGAGTGCACTGTTTGACCTTATGACCCCATTACACTGTGTGAAATATTAAATTTGGCTGATTAAGATAATTTTTTGCTAAGCATCTCCAGTAGCTACTAATAGCAGCATGTATACTACTTGATGGCTAGTACTATATTTGCATATTGATATATATATCAATATGCAAAAGCTAAATTTGAATCATGTGACCTGCTTGTCCCTTCACTACATATAAAAGTAGATGGTGTAATGTCGGACTTACACAATCGGTTGTTTCTTGCCAGCAGGACAGACATCACAATCGAGTCCGTGGAGGGATGAGATGTCCAGCAAGGAAAATCACTTCTCTGTCAGAGAACACAGAACACAAGGGAACTCAACACCAATGAAGAGAGTTACTAATTCCCCTGGCACATGAACATGTGACTGACATCAGATGGATGCCATTGTAGCATAGAAATAAACATGTGTTGTACTTTTTTTTTCTTTTGTGAGATGAAATGTCCCCTAGCATAGATATTAGACTTTCCCCTCAAATATGTCATGAAAACTGACGATGCAGAGATCTATTTATTATTGATGTTTTATTGCTGTGTCATTAGAGCCATGAAATATTTTTGACTGAATGTGCAGTCGTGGGACAAATATCCCACAAATACTCACTCTTTAAAGACAAGAGAAGGAAATAAACACATCGTTTCCCCCAAGTAGTCGTTTTATCTTTCTTCATTTTATGTCAAGTATTAATATTTGGTTACACTGTTTCGTAATTTCATGAACAAAAGTGAAAGCATAATTAAAACAAAAACATAAATTTCCCATAAAATGTTTTTTTCTATGCACAGACCCAATTTATATAGTTCTATTTATATGTTAGCAATTGTTTTGTTAGGGTGAGGCACATGGAAACACAAGCTTTGCTCGGAAAAGTTGCACCAAGTTAAAAATGCCATGTTTTTCCTCTACCGCTGGTTTGGAGAGACTTCCTCTCCATCTGTTTCTTGCCTTTCAGTTTAGTTTCATTTCAAACTCACAGAACTACTTTATTATATAACTTAAAAAAATAATGAATGACTAAATATGGACAATGATAGAAATACAGTCACCACACTAAACAATAATTACATATAGACAAGTTAGTGTAAAGTCTCAGTCAAGGTCCTTACGATCACATTTTGAGTCAGTTAATCAACACATACATTTACACAAACACAGAATGAAAGAAGGAGGCTTCTTGTCCATGTTGGACACTTGAGCCTGATCCTGAATGCACCATTATATTCCACCCAAAGCTTCATCAGTTCTGCATTTCTATAGCCTTTCTCTTTGCCTTTATATATTTTATAAACAGACACTAAAGACACTGTCTTGCACACATTTCACTAAAGGCTCTGCCGCTAAATCTGAGTGATCTCACTGTGCCAAAGTAAAACCCCCAGCACCACAATATGAGTCAATATTTACTTTGATTCTGGCTAAAAACGGTGGAAATAAATAAATCATGCTGCGTGTTTGGACATAAAATGAGACTGTACCTTGTTAGTTGTTTAAATCTCTCGGCTGTGGCCTCGTGGTGGCGCTGTTTCTCCCTCCTGCTTGTGAAAGAAAACAATAGCGCTGCCCCAAGCAGGAGGAAGATACACTACTCGCTCCTCTCCGCTCCGGACGCATCGTTAGCCAGGCTAGCCGAGTAGCTGTTTATTTTTTTTGCCAAAATGTCAACCACGACCGGCGGCGGGGAGTTCGGCAACCCTTTACGAAAGTTCAAGCTCGTCTTCCTGGGCGAGCAGAGCGGTGAGTCGCTGGGATGCGGGGAGAGTGTTTGGAGAAGTGGCTAAGATGGGCTAACTAGCTTCTGCGGCTAGCTAGCAGCTGGCTCTCCCTGAGGCTGAAGCCGGACATTAGCGGCCCGTGACGATACAGAAGTAGATGTTAACATTTCAGTCTGAATACGGGGTTTAAGATAGTGGACGGTGACACAATCACTGTGGACATTACGTTTCCTCTCACTGGGGATGATGTCATTGCAGAGCTAGCTAGCTAGCATATAAAATGTTAAGCTAGTCAAATGCTTTGCTTTTCGTCTTTTCGATGAATGGCCACCACGAGTAATGTTGACGTTTTATATGAGTTACACTTTATCTTAACATTATTTCGTTGTCACTTTGATTAAAAGCCCACGGTTCTCAGTCGGGCCACTAGCCTGTGATGCACCGACTTCATCCCACTTACGCAAATGTAGCCGGCTAACTACTTTGAGCTAGCTAGCAGCTAGCTGTGCCAAGCTTAAAGACGTCCAGCGTCCGCTTATATTGGCTACGTAGTAGAAACCGCAGAATTGTTGTCATTAGTTTGTTGCTTTTCAACACAATGCATCCCATTGAAGGTGAAGGGAATCGAGCCCATCCTCTCGGCCAGTGTAGCGTAGCTCAACTCACTAGCCGCTAGCATCGGACGGAGGCACCTTGCAGAGCCACGTCGGCCGGTGGGTCCAGACCATTCGGCCTTTCCCCCCCCGGAACATTTGTCACCAGCTCACTGGGACTTACACCCACATCGGCTAATCGTGATTGTGTTGTAGGGTTAGTTGTGTCTAACATGGCGGTGTTAAATCGCGAAAACACACGAGAGAAGTGAGCCTCTTTTCATTTTCCATGTTTGTGTGGCTCCACCCATACTGCCAGCTCAGCGTGTGGGTTCAGCGTCCACAG
Source organism: Hippoglossus stenolepis (assembly GCF_022539355.2). Lineage (NCBI taxonomy): Eukaryota > Metazoa > Chordata > Actinopteri > Pleuronectiformes > Pleuronectidae > Hippoglossus > Hippoglossus stenolepis. The sequence goes on along the minus strand of NC_061489.1, from coordinate 18,100,855 downwards.
CAGTGAATGAACTCACCACGTCACTGAGTCATGTTGATCTCCTCTCCCTCCGCCTGTCTTACAAAATCACTTCGGATACATGAGGGGGTTTAATCTTAACAGCCGATTGAATTGATCTGCGATGATTAGATTTTTTTTTAAGTTGATGTCATTGTGTTTGCACAGTTGGGAAGACCTCGCTCATCACCAGGTTTATGTATGACAGCTTCGACAACACTTATCAGGTAAAGATATGTGTTCTACATGATGTGATTATTAATGTAAATGGATTAAATGGCCCTTTATCATAAGAGAGGTTGTGACTTGTTAAATTCAGGTGGATATCAGCACGGCTTTCCCAATTCAATGTCAGTGTTCAGCATTGATTAATTTAGATGAATTAATGACTATTGATAATTGCGGTAAATTCAGTTATATCAGATTAATATAATCGTTGTGTAAAGTGCACATTACAGGTTCATCATTAAAACAATTCCATTTGGACCAAATACTTCTTTTCCTTGGCAAAAGCAAAACCATCAAAATAGGATAAATAAATCTCTATATGTGCAAAACTTTTAAGGGTGCCATCAAATATCTAGGCAAGTTAAAAAATGCAACCCTTATAGCTATGCATGGACTCTAATGAGCAGATGCTTCAACAAAGTCCAGACATTCACTTTCAGTGCAGAAACCTGAATCTACTCATTATTTCATGTGTGTTGAGAAGACATCAGCCTCACATCTGCACACAGCTGGTTAGCTAGAGTTAGCTACCCGACAGAGATGGACCGATTAAAGTAGAATTCATACACCATTGTCTCAGTCGACTAATAACCAGTGATAATAATATATAATAATATTTCTACTGCCAAACCAGACTTTAGATCAGTAGCAGCTTTCATAGATGCGATTTCTACATTCACAACATGTTGACCAGAGTTTCAAGGCAGTTTTTACATTTCTTTTTAATTGATTTTTGTGCATCTTGGAATAACTTGATTTCCATAAAATAGATATTTTGCACATCATGCAGCCTGACCTGAACCACAAGTAACGACTATATACACATGATATTTAGCATAGATGTACTTGTACACAGAGAAAAGGCTCTTTCCATTTTTCCATGATCCTTTAGTCCCACCTTATTTGTCTGTAGATAATGTTTGTATTACACAATTGTTTTATCAAAGTGTATTAACTGTAAATGATGATTTAATGGAATTATTCTATTACAGGCAACAATTGGCATTGACTTTTTGTCAAAAACCATGTACCTAGAAGATCGCACGGTAAGCCTTGTTTTATTGTTATTCTCATCATTCCCATTACTATAGTTTTAAAACAGCCTGAACACTTCTCATCTGCTCTTTATGCAGTAGCCACCATTTATTTCACTTTCACCATTTCACATTGTGTTTTGACATTATCCTAGATTTTACCATTCATTTTGTTACACATGTGATCATGTTTTTAGTTCCCATTGTTTTCATTTTCATTCAAGTTTTTGTTTTCCTTCCATCCCCTGGCTGGGTCATGAAATCCCCCCCGCGCCCACTCCCAATTGCCACATTCATTTTGCGACTGGCCACAGATTCGGCTGCAGCTCTGGGACACAGCCGGACAGGAACGCTTCCGCAGCCTCATCCCCAGTTACATCCGCGACTCAGCTGCTGCTGTGGTGGTTTATGATATAGCCAGTAGGTATCATAGCCTCACCTCCTTGTCCTTCACTTAATGTATGAGAGGGCGTAGAAGAGCATCTACTAGTCTGGCAAACCCCACTGGACAGTAAAGTGACGATATACTCCTGACTGTATCAGCCATGGTGATGCTATTTTCTCCAGCAGTGTCCAGGGGGGTCTGTGCTTTCTAAATTCTGTCACATACGAGGTTGTTGGAAAGAAATGAATAATGGAAAATATCCTCTGAATCAGCCTCAACAATGACTCAGCATGGCCTCTTTTCACATGTCTTATCGCATAACACTGGTCATCTCTGACCACGCCGCATTCGAGTGACTCTCGCCATTCCTCCATAAAACGCCATTTTCATCTCCACCGCTTGGCTCGCAGTTCTTTCATGTCTGTCCCGTTTTCTGTCTCCTTGTCCTGCCTTTCCTCTCTTTATCTCCACCTCCTTGTCCTTCTCCTTGTCTCCTCCGTTCAAATCCTCAGGTCCGGCTCCAGCTTTGGGACACTGCTGGACAGGAGCGTTTTCGTAGCCTAATTCCCAGCTACATCCGTGACTCTACCATTGCTGTGGTTGTTTATGACATCACCAGTGAGTCCGGGCTGTACTCTTTCACTCGGTGTCTTTAGCTAGATAATGCAATATTGGCATAGTTTAAATGTTATGTGTTTCTGCCAATAACTCTCAACATTTCTAAGTATTTTTCTTTTTCAAGCTTCTCTCCTTATCCTCTTGCTTACTAACATACGTATGTCTTTGAGCTTTCCTTACATAAGATGCTTTAATGTTTAATTGAAACTTCTAATTGCTTGTGCACACTTTTAACTACAACTAATATACAAAATGTTTTATTGTTTGTGGGCCTACACAGATTTGTGATGTACAGTAATTTTTTGTGTATTTACATCCACAGATCTAAATTCATTCCAGCAAACCTCAAAGTGGATCGACGATGTTAGAACAGAGAGAGGAAGTGATGTCATTATCATGCTTGTTGGGAACAAAACAGACTTGGCGGATAAAAGGTACAAGGTTGTGTGAGATGTGTGAATGATTCTTATTTTCTTATTACGTTTACAAAGATTGATATATAGCTTGTAATTTTATAATTCTTTGAGGATAAGGAAATGGGTAGCATTAAGTATTTTAGTATAAAAACTCTGCCAATGCCTGGAATCCCACTTTTCTTCCCTTCAGTGCATCTCATCCAGTTTTGACTTTATCATCCCTCTGTATTTTTGCATACTTCAGTGATTTTAAGTAGTTTTTTTTCACAATTTTATTTCACATAATTTTGACCTTATTTCGGCTTTTTTCCCTTTTCTTTATGTTTTTTTGTTCTCTTTCCTGGTCTGTTCTCTCCATGTCATCTTGATTTTTTTTTTTTTTTGTGTGTTTCCCCTCAACACCACACTGAACACCACTCCCTCCCCCTCCCTTCCCGGGACCATGGCAGGCAAGTTTCTGTTGAGGCGGCAGAGAGGAAAGCTCGTGAGCTCAATGTGATGTACATAGAGACCAGTGCCAAGGCTGGCTATAACGTCAAACAGGTTGGTGTCTAGCAACAGCTGCAGGTGTAATACTGACAAGTTTCCAGCACAGGTCATAACGTCTTATAGGTCAGGGAGGTGCAGCTGTGACATCTCCTCCATGTATTCATTATACGGATCAGAGTGTGGCTGGTGAACGAATGAGTGACCTCAGGGGTCGATTTCCTGCTGCCTCATCTTCCTTCGTCTTCCTCTCTATCTGTGTGTGTTAGAACTAAACTAACCTCTCTCCTTTTTAACCCCAAACAAGATCCTGTGCTGAGCTCTCTTTGTTTCTCTCTCTCTCCATCTCGTCCCTCCCCTCTTGGCCGGTCCTCTTTGCGATGCTTCTTTCCACATCTGTCTGTTCGTCCATCTTCCCCCCTTTTGCTTTTACCTGAGCAGACAGATCACCACGGAGGAGGGCGAGCAGAGAGCTAAGGAACTGAATGTCATGTTCATTGAAACCAGCGCAAAGACTGGCTACAATGTCAAACAGGTAGAGATTCTGCTCTCTCAGGGTAATTGAGCTGATTCTGCCCTCAAAGTCTACATTTAACTCCTTCCGTCTACTTTCCCCTCCAATGGCTCATCACAACATCATCCTAGCAGTGTCCGTATCAGATGTGTTTTCCCTCCACAGGCGTATCGGTTCACTCGTTCTGCACAAGTTTACCGTTACTTTTTTCCGTGTTGATCAATTTATATTTTTGTCTGATTCACTGCAAATTCTGCAGCTTTACGAATGTTTCTGTGAATATAATGGACTTGCTCTGTGGAGGATGTTGGCACGGCAACCTTCACGTTCATGCTCTTATCTCAACTCAGCAATGTCAGTTACAATTTGTGTCTCTGCTTCAACTGCTTCTCGTGTTTGCCTGTGATTAAATAAAACATGATTTAGGAGTGATCACTCTCTGTCTGTACCGTGTAGATTGATATTGACAGTAGGGCTGGTTGATATGATATATATTGTAAATCAAAAACAGTAAAATTTTTATTGATTCCTATTTATTTGGATATTGTGGGTATTGTTACAAATTAATCAGAAGGACTACATTACATCAGTATTGGCTTATTATAAGATTTTGCTTCAGTTAAATAAAGATCTTTTTCATTTTTTGGACACTGAAGTAGTCAAAAACAAACATTGCTGGCAGGTTATCTTATGTTTAAACAGTTTCCATGTTCAAATTACAGGATTAGTATTAGTATTACTTACTATATCAAGTATATCTTAGTGTCAAAGTAATGAATTTACATGCACCATAATAGATTTACGCATATCATCCATCCCTATTTAAAAGCATTTTACTTTATATCCCATCTCAACTGTATTTAATTCTCTCTTTGTTTTGCAGCTGTTCCGTCGTGTTGCTGCCGCATTGCCAGGGATGGATAGCACACCGGAGAAAAGCAAAGAGGACAGTATCCTTTTTAAAGCTGCTTTCAACCGATGTTGTCAAACTATTGTCAACTATTATTATAGTTGAGACTTCATTACTTTTATTGTAGGGAAATTTGCAACCTGGTAAGAAGTGACTTAGTTTCCTGTGCAGAGCAGAACAATTATTCACAGTTGAGATTGCAACTTGATAGCACTGCAGAAAATACTGAAGTGAAATTTGCACATTCATCTAATATGTTGCTTAACCAGGCCTTCTCAGTGATCGACATCAAACTGGAGAAACAGCCAGAGATGACTGTCACCGAGAGCAGCTGCTCATGCTAGTACACCTCACCCCCACCCCCGCCTGTGTCCTCCCCACCAACAGCTTGTCTCTCAGTGGCCACTCTCCCCACCCTTGGCGCATTGCCATTGGGATGGAGGACCTGTCTTTTTTTCCCTTTTCAACTCAGTGACTTTTCAGAGTATCCGTGTGGATGTGCATTACTGTATTGAAGCAGATTATCTGGGGAAAAAAATGTTTTAAAAAGTAAACGTTTAAAACAAGGAATAAGTTCAATGATATGTTGAGATTTTCATCCAGTTGCATGGCATTATATAGGACTGCCGACCGTCATAGCTAACCGCTCTTGAGTTATTGCACAGTTCCGAATCTTAGTGCTGTTACTCTCGTCATTGTTGTAAAGTAAAACTGCTTGGGATTTATTTTTAATGACTCTGCAAGGTTGAGTTATCAGCCCGTTGTATTTAACTTTTTTGGATTTAATTATCTCAGATATTGTACATCTCAGATATCTTTTTCTTTTTATACTTTGTCTTATTTTGAGGAAGAAGAGACAGGAACTTACCAGTGAAATTTACGTCATTGTTAATCATCATGTTACCACACTTGGCTTAAAGGAATCCTCTTTATTGAGGAGGGTTAATGGTCCATTTATTAGCTATAGTTTATATCTAATACATCTGTCAGCTCGAACTGACTAATACAACGGCATGTTAGCAGACAAAATTCATGATTTGAGGCCTTATTAAAAGGTGGCTGCAAAAGGGATGTGTAACCAAGTTATATACATTTTTATTTTAAAGGCAAGCCATCCCAAGCTCATTAGAATGGCTACTAACTTTCAGCTATGTCTGTATTAGAACTACAGCGACGGTCTTTCCTACGTTTAATAGGCTTCACGCATACTAACACACCTGAAGAGGAGTTTTCAGTCATTAGATTTCCCCCAAGGTTTGAAATAAAAAGAGCCAGTGTTCAGTTTTGGTCAACGCTGATGGAAAGTTGTCACTTTGGAGGTTATGACGCACCCACCATCTCATTGATCATTTGTGTTGTGTCGATTTACACTATTGCAAGAACATGCAGCATGCTCACCATGCAGGATTTATATGGATAAGAACACAGATGCCTTGCTTGTTTGTTCACCAACGTTGTGCACTGAATCAAGCCACAATATTGTAAAATATAAAAGAAGCCTGCTGACTGGTTCATGGCTTCACTCGTTGTTTTGTAGAGCTGGTAGATAAAGAGTTTGTCCTCAGATTCAGCCGACGCTTACTAACAACCTTGCTGTAAAAAGTGCAGAGAAAGTTAGTTGCAGTAACCTTTTTTGCTGTATTGCTATTGCCTGTGCAGGACTGTTGGGTTTTTGTGTTTATTTATTTTGTAACTTGGACATAAAGATGACATTGTACGCTCGACCAAAAGTGCAGACGCTGACACGCATGTTAAAAGTTTATTTTATTTATTTTTTGCGTGTCTGCTGCGACCCCAACTAAAGGCGACATTGAGGCCTGGTAATGTTTTGTTTTCCGTCACGCTGCAAAGAATCACTTGTTTGTGTAGTCGGTAGTTTGGTTTACAGTCGCAGGTGGAGTCTGCAGGGTCTCCAGGCGCACACACACACTCACTCGAACACACACTCACACACAACACAAACCAACTAACTGGTCATAGCACAACAAAAGACACTGGTCGTTTGCTGTAGCTTGTTTTGAGATGTCGGCGTTTTAAAAATGGATTTAAAAATTAAGTATTTAATTACATTAAACAACCATTTTAACATGAGCAGCTCTTCTATTACTTGTCACTGATTAAATACTCAGCTTTGTGCTCTTCTGAATTGTGTCTGTCCATTTGAAATATGCTGTCTACTCGTGTTTAGCAACGTTTGTGTGAATAATGTACTATTACTATCTGATGTATAAAAAGGAGAGTTAATGAAACACAAGTGTAGACCTATCACGTGGAATTAAATAAAGATATTTCACCAAAACATCCACATCTGTCATGCCTTGCTTTGTGAAGCCCTGTTGTAGGAAAAGGTATTACACTATTATATGGTATCAGTTGTATGGCACATTGATGATTTATCTTATTTCGGATGCGTCATCTTAATAAACATTTATATGTTCTTATTTGTCGGTACAGTTAATGACACAGCACCTGAATTGAAGCCAAGGAAATTGTGTGTCACCGCAAACAGGACTTGCTAATCATTTGGCAACACATCACCGGTGTTCCAACAGAAAGGTGTGGCCAAGTATGAACATGAGGTTACATTACATTGAAGGAGCCACATCTTTAAACAAAACTATGTTGTGCCTGTGACGTAACACTGAAACTATTCAGCAGAAATTCATCATTCTTATTCTTGGGATTCAACATTTAGACCAATTTAATTATGCAAACAATTTCAGTTTTGTCGGGTGAGTGAGTTTGTGTAGTCGCTGTGTGGTGGGTATTCATTTCAACATGCTAAGGATATACATACATACAGATATACAGGGACTTTGTTTGAAAAATCCACAGCTGATGTAGAAGCAGAATATCTATTCTTTTGTATTTATGGTTTTTAATTTTGTTTATCATCTTAACTTGGACTTTATCACAATAAGTCATTCAAATAAAAAAGCAATATCATCAAAATCCCATGTGAATCTTTACCAACATAAAACAAACACATCTTAAATAAGTTATTATATGCAATCGGAACTAAATTCAGTTTTAATTTGAACCTTTCATGAGTTGTTAAAACTGACTCTAGGCCCAGTCTAAGAGGAAGCACTCAGGTCAACGTGACGGTAATATTTAACCAGTGATTTAATCTTATTGTGCTGTTTATGTTTAACATTTACAGTTGTTATACTGAGCGGTTAACACCAACCCACTCCCTGCAGCAGCCCACAGTGGTCAGCCCACACATGTCTCCGCTTGTTTCACTTTCTCTCAGCTCAGGCCCAAAGCAGCTGTCTGATACTGTCAGTGCGTTCATGTGCTGTCAGAGTAATCAGAAAAATTAGATCCCGACTGGGGAGATTCACACAACCGCCCTCAAGTCAGAAAAGTAACTCAGAAAATGTTGGTACACACGTTGTCGTGTTCCACTTATAAACCGATTCACATCATTTTACAACCAGCCTTATATAGCAGCTTCTCATGTGGACTGGTCAAATGTCACTCAGAGTATTTTCATCTCATAAGCGCCTGACACCAAACTTTTCAGCCAACACAGATGTTTTTATGATTAACGTTCATGTGTATTAAATTATTGATCTGCCTTTAACATCTGATACTTTTTCTTTGCCCTTCATTATTATGTAAATATTGTTGAAACACATTTTTTTATTGAAGTATACATTTTACAACAATTTATGACAGTTTCAATAATAATATAGGCTCAGGCATCAATACAGTTCAGCAGTTTTTTTCGGGCAGTTTTAAATAGAGACTGTCACAATTTCAAATGTTAACTTATTTCTTTTAATAACATATGATGATAAAGGTTCTAGCCAACCGTAGGCTACATATCACACTAAAGCCTATTGCTGGAGTGTGATATTTGCAAGATAGACAGACGGATAGATAGATAGATAGACAGATAGATAGACAGATAGATAGACACAGAGATAGACGGATAGATGGATAGATAAACACAGACATACACAGAGATTAACTACAATTTATTTTCCTTTTTGAAATGTTTTCCTTGCTGTGTGTGTGTGTGTGTGTGTGTGTGTGTGTGTTTGTGTCTGTGTCATCAACTAGTTTTGTACGTATGTTTAAATTAATGTTCAAATTAAAAAATTTAAAAAAACTTTCCCCATCTCTCCGCTGGGGGCGGGGCTCACCTGCCCCGTGCGCACACCTGCAACCCGGAAGTGCTGTGACGTCAGCCGCGTTGAAGGCATGGCTCAGGAATTCATCGCAAGAAAATCCTGCTCGACCTGATCGACGATCATCTCACATTTATCCAGCCCACGTCCCCAGAGAGTCGTCACACCGCCGGGTCCCTCTCACACACACACACAGACAGACACAGACACACTCCGGGCCGAGCAGGTGGTTGTTGTGAGTCCCTCTTACTTTCTCTCTAAGTGGGAAGTTAAGTTTGAATTGGAAGATGTCCGCGCAGAGTATTTTACCCGACGAGGCGGTGTTCGCTGACTTCAGGCTGCAGTGCCTCTCCACCGACAGCTGCTGGCTGAAGAAGTACGACAACAACAGCGACATGCAGGTGTGGGTGGAACATCCCCCGTCAAAGAAAGGAAACAACGTCCCCAGAAACCACAGGATCAAGGTGAGTCCCGGCTCCAAACTTCTGCGACTCTCTGGGCCCGTGGCGTCGTCAACTTCACCCTTGTGTCCCCTTGCGTGTGTTTCAGTGCAAGATGACCATCAGGGACGTGTCCGCCGCCGCCATGTACGACGTCCTCCACGACGGCGCGTACCGCAAGAAGTGGGACCCCACGATGCTGGAGAGCCGCGACATCGCCCGGCTCTCTGCTAACGCTGATGTGGGCTACTTCGCATGTGAGGACTCTTATCTGTGACACATTCCTCTGCTGTGTTGAATGAACCCACGGACAGTGAAGGCCTCACCTGATACTAAGTCCATTCGAACTTTAAACAGGGAGACTGTGGTTTCACAGGTTGAGTCATATTTATTCAAATGATTGGATCTTAAACTGAATACACGTAAAGTAGCCACTTTTATCTTGTTAAATCAAGTTAATTTTGATAGATTTAAAGTGTTTTTTTTGCTATTTTTCCTAAATCTTGTTAAGGGCAGAGGATATCTCACCTTGTTAATCCCTATTAGAAAAATTGTTATTTGTGAATATGGGCTATAGGAATACAAATATAGTTCCACTGTTTAAAAGTATAATAATATGGAATTATAGCTGTATTTCCACATTTTATGGCTGCAGTAGTGCTATTCATCCATTTGACCTCATTCTCGACACAATAACTAAAGTGACCACACCTGCTCTTTTCTTTTAAGCATCCAGTTCTTTATAGAAATCACGTTAAAATTGTAAATAATGGAGTAAAATGGACTTTAACTCTGAGGGAAGCCCCAATTTCCCTATCGGCAAACACTCCCTGCTGTATTTCCATTTTCAAACCATTTGTTTTCTTATATCCATCCACGGCCCATCCATTTGTGTGATCGCTTTTAACAACTTCCTCAGGGATGAACACTGTCCTGTTTATTGCCACAACAAGGATGCACTTGCTGACTCTAAGGTTGTGATCGTGAAAAGCTAAACTACGGAGAGTGTAACACAGATTTGTTTTGCTTTTCATCTCTTCAGGGCTTTGTCCAAACCCGATAAAGAACCGAGATGTGGTGACGCTGCGTTCGTGGCAGGTGAAGGATGAAGAGTACATGATCGTTAACTTCTCAGTCAAACACCCGGTATGCCGCCTCCTACACACACACGCACACACACACACAAACACATTACATACACTTCCAGCCGCATAGCAACCAATGTCTCTACACGTTCCATTTATAAGACGTTTTGTTTGCACAGATTAATTTTATTCTTTCGTACATGTAAAAGAGCTATTTTCAAACCAGATTTTTTTCCCCATCAGTATTTTGAAACCTCTTTTGATTCCATCACAGAAATACCCACCGTGCAGAGACCTCGTCAGGGCCATTTCCATCCTCACTGGCTATTACATCAAGCCCATAGGACCCAACTGCTGTGTCTTCGTATACCTTTCACAAGCCGACCCCAAAGGTAAGACCACGTCCAAACCACAACAATTGCTGGGTTATTATTTTCAGAGCCATTTTTCTAAAGTTTGCCTTCTCATCTCTGTGCTCCAGGTTCTCTTCCAAAGTGGGTGGTGAACAAAGCATCTCAAGTCATGGCTCCGCGGGTACGTAATGTTACACAACCGCTGAGCCAAATGCCCTGCAGCAAAAGTGTGTTTAAAGATATGGCTATAATAACATGGATCGTGCGTCTAACGCTGTGGATTTACATATCCACAAGGTGAACATGTGCAAGAGGTGTGTGCACGTAAGGGAGTGAGGGTTTCGTGTGTCTTTAATGGACAATGGTAACCATAGAAACCAGATTTTAAGGGCCCGTCCCAGTAAGGCTGCTGACAAAGGATTATCTCAGATCCTTCACCGTGGCTCGCTCTCTCCTGGCAGAACTCGTTCCCCAGGTTTCATACACACTGCGCAGATGGAAACTATTTAGACCAAAGTGTACGTTTGTGTGAAACTACCACTGAGGAACTTGAGTTCTGTAACAAGACGGAAGCATTGACCGTTACTGACTAGAAACTGATTTATATAAATAAAACAAAAGGCAAGAACACACAACTTTGGCTGAGGGGTGAACTTGTTGGTTTTAAAATTAGTAACAAAAGCTTATTAAAACTATTTACAGACACGACTTCACACTAAAAACAATTCATATTTCAATGGCTCAAAAGCTTAAATAACAAACCGGGTTAGGGGTTAGGGCTATCTTGATCCTACATGTGTTCAATGTACAATTAGTTAAGTATTATATGGGAGAATGTTTAAGGCCCCACAGGATGATTATGCTGATAATAAGCAGGAGAAAAATAAATCTAATAATAAATAAATAATACTTAAATATTTAATCATACTTCTTTTTTTTGTACATCAAATGTTAGTTGTGATAAGTGTTTCTGTGTTCCAGCGTTTGAGTTCCTTATCGCGTCAGAGCTGTAAATCGTTTCTCACAATCACAGTGTCTCATGCAACTACTCAACCATTTAATCAGTTACAGGTGTTTAGCAGCTTTATCTCCAGCGTTGTTGACTGAGAGTGAAGGTGCGGAGTGACCCTCATTGTCAGACCGCAGCCCCGATGATAATCATACCCTCTCCTCGCCCACCTTCTCCCAGGTGATGAAGTGTTTGCACAAGGCGGGAAAGAACTACCCCGAGTGGAAGCAGCAGAACTCCCCCGACCAGAAGCCCTGGCTGTACCCGGAGCAGAACACGCTGCCCATGATGGACCCCGCCGAGCTGTCGATACAGCGAGCCGACTCGCTGGAGAACGTGGACGAGAGCTCCAAGGTGGATGCGCAGGACAGCGAGGACAGTAGTTGAATTGAAGTGAAGGAAGGAGGGAGCGGAGGATGGACTGATTATCCTCGTGAAAACAAAAAGACTTGAGACCTCCTACTGTGTGACTTCGCCCTAATCCTCCAGTTTTCCACATCCGAGTGCCTTTTGGGATGAGCATGAAGTACAAAGTGTTTACAGCGGTCTTAACAGTAGGAAGTGAGGACAGATCAAGTTGCCATTCACCTCGTTCTATGTTGAACTAAGCTAAACATGTCTCCAGTGTTCGCCACTGGTGTGATGTCCTTACAGTCGGTGTTACAGGTGGTGGGGTTTGAATGTTGGCCTGGTGGAAGCTTTACATTTACAGTGGCGACTCTGCCTGGCCGTGCAGTCGCATCTACATAACATGTGCACGAACACGTTTTAAAATGATAGGAAATGAGTAACCTTTAATGAGGGACTAAAAAGAAGTAAGATGAAGTACTGTCATCGGTGAAAGTGAAGTGAAATACCTAAATTTCGAACGCCACAATTGCTTGTCAAAACATAGACTATTTACCCAACCTTTTTATTCTTAGTCAACTAAATTGTCGTATCCTGAACTGAGCACACATAATAGTCACTTTTATTTAGTTAAATCACATTATTATTGTTGGTTACAGTTTTAAACCGGCTTCATGATAATGAGATTACATGAAACATCCTGTTTGTGCAGCAGCTCAGAGTATCGGCCGTGAAACTGAAGAACAATTTTTTGGGGGGGTGCCTAATCCAAAACAAAACAAAAAACCTCGCTGTCATTACGTTTGCCACCGATTTTGTTTTTTAAATGTGAATTTTATTGTTAAACACGTACTTAATTTTATTTAGTCATGATAAGTAACTAAGAGTAGTTCTGCTCCATCCTTATGTAATACAGGAGGGCTGTGTGAAGGTTCATTGTGACGTGCAATTATAGAGTATTTATTGTAATTCCTATATAAATTATATAGACTTGGCATTGACATTTAAGGATTAGATCAGCAGTTGATCTGTGAGAATGACAAATGGAGTTGGGTTGTATTAACACATAAAATGTTAAGAAGTTTGCATTTTTGTCAGCTAAATACCACTTTGCCTGAAGGCCCTTGATTTTTGTTTTATATATTTATTTGAAGTTACTCTAATCTTAGATGAAGCCATGTTGGAGAAACGACGCTGGAGTGTCGTCCCGCAGGCTGAGATTGTTTAGTATTTGCTTCTTAAGATATATGTTATAAACAACATTTCATGGTCTTGATTTTTAAAAATGTTTTCACCTCACAAGGTTGACATGCTTTAGTCATCACTGTCACTGGCTGCATTCCTGTCGAAGCGACAGTCAGTTTCAAGAGAAACCAAGGAACAAGTAGAGCTACATGTTTCAGAGCAAACCAGTTGATTTCCAGCCCCTTTCTCAAGCTCTTCAAGTACACAAAGGCTACTACAGTTCAAAACTTTATTTCTTTTACTTGTCAATGTTAACTTCTTTCATAAAAAAGGATTTTAAAAAACGTGTTTGTTTCATGATGCACTCAGTGAGAAAAGTAAATCAGAAAATCTTGGAAAATAGAGAATGATGATGCTTTAATTCCCACTTCTTGCCCAATATAACTTTGCTGAGCGGTTACAACCTCCTGTGGAAAGTGTAACTGACCAATGCTTGCAGCTTAACTTTCCAGAAAGATGTAATTCAGAAACTAGATTGGGTCATAAAGACCTGAGTTTATCTCTGATACTCAGTAAGGACACTTAAACTCCAGAATTCTAAATAGAGTTTGGTTTATTTGTTACAGCAGCAGCTCTTCTGGTTCAGGGGTCTCAGTTCAGTGAGTGGATCTATTGTACGTCAGTCAACACGGACAGACTTTGTATTTTCTCTTCAACAACTCGGACATGGAGCCAGACAGAATTAAACAACTAGATGTGGCTGCAGAGGGCGCTGTTACTCAATAAAAGTGACAGTGTTGCTTTAAAAGTCCCTTTATTAAAATCACTGTAGAAAAGAATAAGACAGTGTTTGCAGATGTTTCAAAGCCACTGTATCCTAGCATAGAGCAGCAACATCCACAGGGTTTCAACTGTTCTCTGTCACTGTGTGTAGATTTACATGATGACCAAACACTGTATCTGCTGATCTTACTGATTTAGCACATATTAAACCAAAGAGGTGACAACAATCACTGCCTGAATAATCTTCAGTCGAAATGGAAACCTACAATTCTCCCGATCGCCATCACACACAAACAATATTATAGGCTTTAGCAGTATGCTAAGATACAGAGCACAATAACAGCACTTTAACAGCATGTGATAAGTTAGACTTGACAACAGTTTGGAAACTCAAGTAAGCAATTAATACATAAAATAAGCCCAGGAGCAGTGTGTAGAAAACTTAAAATGTATGAAACAGAAGATATTAATACTTGTCTGTATTAAAAGTAATGCTGGGTCCACAATAGCAGTGATTGAAATATATTTACACGACTTAATATTTCCTACACGATTATAAATATTTGTTAAATAAAAAAAAAATGGATGTACAGTGTTTTCTGTTATATTTTTAAATCTACTACATCTTATAGTCATGTGACACTGTGCTGTCTCTGTACCAAAACTATTGCAGAAATCCAAGTAATATGTACATTACATGTTACTGCTCAGTTACCAATTTATTAGGTACAGTTATATGATTACTTTATGTAAGAGTAAACCGTGCAAATGTGTACAGTGAAAATTTGAACTTGATTTAAGTTTTATATTTCTAAGACCTCTAATGAGCTCGAGGGAAAGGTTAAAAAAGGCAATTTGGATTCATTAAATTACAGTCTTTAAATGTTACGATTGAAAATATCAATTCTATAATTCATGATTAAAAATGTCTACAAGGCTTCTACTTTTCTATAAGCCAAAAATACGACTTCCTGTAAATACCCCCTAATGCTGTAGAAATCATTGTGTGTGTGTCACAGTAGATCAGAGCGTTTGACTGTCTGACGGAGAGAACACTGAGTCTTTGTTGTTCGTACATGGACTTTGAATGAGTTTGTTAGTCATACATCTGTCATTGTGAAGCTGAGACAGAATGGAGGCCAGAGTCTGTGGGAGGAGGAGAAGGTCTGTCCACCGCTTTCTCTCGTTCTGCTGCCACCTAGTGGACAGTCCTCTCCTTCTGCCTTTGGTAGTCTAATAAAAGAACACAAACGAGAAGATTACAAAACTGAACACGTCTTTATACAAAAAACATTACCAGTATGATACAACTAGGCGACCTCACAGACAGTTTTTTGCTGCTGAAGACACCACAGTTATCCACAGGTAATGTTGGTACTGAAGATTCTTCAGGTTTGATCATTCATATATTCTTATATTTTCATTTTAGAAGCTTTCGTCACATATGAACTTTAAACTGTCAGTTTCAGTTTGCTGAGGCAACAGTTATATAACTTACAGGATAACGCATGTATTATTGTTACTGTTGTATCAGCAGAATATGATAAAAGTCACAGTCCAAGTTAGACAATTCAAAACAGATTCAAATCTGCCATCACGTCCAAACTCCAAACTCCAAAATAACAATTGTCTTTGGGATGAATATAGTTCTATTTTAACTCATCTCAGTATTTTAACTCTAGACAAAAACTAAACTATAGATGTTTTCTGATACTATTAAAATTAAAATCCAATTATGTTGGATTATGAAACATACACATTTAAGTCAAATATCTCAATTACAGTACAGTTAAGGCATTTTATTATATGTAAACTCTACCTGTGAAGAATTGCATAGTAATATTTTTAATTTCTGACTGCATTATTTGTCCAATCTTCATAATGGACACAATTTATTTATATTTCTAAACATATTGTTTGTGTTAAAATAATAACTAAAAAAGTGTGAGAAGACTGTGACCTATGAAATACTGAGTTGAGGAATTAGACCGTTTAACTGTCTCTCGTCATCTTATGTTCGGGACTTTTTGGGCGGGTCAGAAATCATTGCTCTATGACGCACAGTAACTGAACTTACCAGAACCCCTCCCTTAACACTGTGACTCTTTAAAAACTAAAGCACATTAGTATTAACGATTCTCTGACACAATTACAAGCAGCCACACCCACTAGAGTTACGCCTTTGTCTGAATCTTGCCTGTTCATTAGAAATTGCAGAAAAAGTTCCCCTTATCCAAATTTCATAAGAATGATGAGATACAGAAGAGTGGATTGATTTTGTGAAGAGCCACGTTGATTCTGAGCTGAGGATCACCAACAGCACCAGTTTCTTCTTTGACCCAATCCACCAGGTAGCTTGACAAACCGAGACCACTCGCAGAGTAGTGAATACTGCCTATTTTTTCATTATTTTAAAACCATGGAGATATTTCTGATAATTAAAATTTAACCGGGTGGTTGAAAACACATGTTTTTCTGGGATGTGACAGACTCAGAACTCGTATTTATTACTGCTTTACGTGCACTTTAAACATTCTCCTCATGTTGTTGATGTGATTTTATAGAGTGAGACTTACTGTAAGGAAAGAAGCGAACCCGCATCAATATTTCTCGTGCAGTCTTTAGAATCTCTACAGCCTAAAGAGGAAGTGACATTCACTTAATGCAATGCAATACAAAGGATATCACCGATAAACAACTGTTGGGGTCAATGTTAACTTAATGAGAGATTAAATGCCTTAACAGATACATTTTGATCATATGCACATTCAAGGATTCTAATTGTGATTAGCTAAATGAAATACGGAATAATGCTGCTTACTCCAGTTTTAAAAGGAATGCATTTTTTGGTTGACAACACAGTCAGTTTCAGACAGTTTTTAGACAACCAGGAAATGTGATCGGTGATATACTGTATAATAAAGTGCTGATTTAAATCTGTACGTTTCTGACTTACTCTTGAGTGCTCTATGTCTTGGAAATCAACCTCATTCACAGAGAGAACCTGGTCTCCCTCTTGTAGCCCTGCTCTGTGGGCATCTGAGTCTGGAACCACCTGCCGACCCATCACACAAACACACGCACACACAGAAATAAGTCATAGAAATTTTGCAAAAAGCAAATCATTTGTCAAAGGTACAACATGAAAATCAGTAAAAGTATATACAAAACACGAGGCGACACACACACACACACCTTGGATATGAAGATTCCTAACTGTGATGCTTTGCCCCCCCGGATGTTAAAGCCCAGCTGTGCTCCCGGAGGTTTCTTCAGGACAATGGTGCGAGGTAAGAACTGCGTGAGCTCGTTGTTGTAGTCAGGGTGATGAATACGCTACAAATGGAGAAAAACCTTGAATGACTGAGAGGGATCTGATCAGAGTCAACAACCTGCAGAAAACGGTGCTGCAGGACATCACAAACCAAACGACTGGGAACATTCTCAGTGTAACGTTTTCAACTGAAATTGAGCAGCAGAGAAGTTTCCTGGCCGAATATTTTTATTGATGGCATGTCATATTATTTTGGTTAAATAATCTGCAGTATTATTTTGGACACTTGGTGGCAGTCATTAGATGCACAGGGCCATATAAATAGGGGCACAGGTGACAGGAAATGGCAGTGACGGAGGGAGAGCACACAGTTCTCACCAGGAACAGAGAAGCACACAACTCACAGAATTGGAAAACCTGGTACCTTCATGTCATTTAAAACTGTCTCAATAAACAACAACTGCAAATATCGAGTGGAAAATCTGTTGATGTGCCTACGTGAGATCACTGCTAATCCCACCTGTGTGGTAATGGCAACCGAAGGAAAAGGACAAAGGAAATGTTGAAAAATTACCGTTACATTCACATTTGCTATCTGATACAATTGCCTCTATGATCTGTCTTTGGCTGTCTACACTAGAGGTGGGGACGTGGACGACTCTGCATCGATGCCGAGACAGAAATAATCGATTCATGTTTTCCGCTACGTAAATTTTTTTGCAATGTTTTGCAAAGTCTGCTGTCTGGGTGTCGTCCCTCCACTGTCCCTCTGCCACGTGCTCAATTCACACTTTAACAATAAACACCAACACTAATCAGAAGTTATTAGCACCTGAACAGTACTGATGTTTACTTTGTGTTGGTTGATTTGCTCCAGAGTTTATGAGGAACGTATATAAAAAAAAACACACAAGAAGCGCACAGCCAGGACATCAGGGTTAAAGTGACCAGAACGATCAGTTTGTGTGAGTGACAGGGCCACCCTGATACAGTAAAGGCTAAAGATGCAGCACATAGAGTAAGTCTAAACTGACTGAATGTCAAATCCATGTGGAAAGCAATGACCACTGTTGCAGACTGACTGTTGTAGTCTGATTTTTGAATTGAAAGTTGTTGTAATAACAATAACAGTCTAAAATACTTTTAAAGCACAAAGCGGGAGGCTAGTGAAGATGCAAACCTCTAGTCACAGATGCATCGATAACCGAATCGTAGCCCTCGGAAGTGAAACGAATCGTGAGGTGCATAGAGATTCCCACCCCCATGTCCACTGACTCCTGGTGAACGACTCATCCTTTTAAGGTCGATGCTGTGACCAGTTTTGGTCTGAAACTCGATGACGTGTGTGTTTCCAATGTTGATGGCATTGACACGTGAGATCTAGACAACATCAGCTCTCTGAGAACATGACAACATTGACAATAAAAGTGGTCAGAGTCACCAGTTAGGAGTCAGTGGGCATCCAGAGAAAGATCGATGACATCTGTGCCACCCCCCCACACACAAAGTGCAAACACCACCCCCTGGTTTAAGTCAGAGCTGCAGGGTAAAGCCTGTGACATACGTCCTGTGGAGGTATCCATGCTGGTGGGTTCTCATAAGAAGGCAGGAAGACAACTGGGAGCTGGTAGTCATCATAAGGGATTTTCTGATCCATTGTTTCTGGAAACACCTAAAGAGAGAGAAGTTGAGAAAACGTGCTCCCTAACATTTAATGCACTGCTTGATACATACAAAACACAGGTAACAGTTATCTTAATGACTCTTATTGTGAATGAATGTATATAAAGTTAGTTTTTTAAGCCTAAAGAGACCAAGACACACCGGTAGTTATATCATTGTATCACATTCTCCACTTCCTCACGGTGACGTGACTGTGAATATAACGACGAACATTTAGATCGTGAGATATAAATTAAACAGAAAGTGGAAAGTGGATCATTTCGCTGCAATAACACACAAACAAGACGCTGCTGGCGGACGCTGGTTAGCTTGCTAGCTAACTTGGAAACGAGCTAACTTTGCTTCGTTTACAGCTCATTTAAACTCGTATTCACTACTAGAGGGAACCGAGCTCTGGTGATGAAGATACTACGTGTGTTGTGAATGGAAAATATAGAGTGGCCGCCATTAAATAACAAATAAACTCACCGCAGGCTTCTCTGACACGGTTAGCAACGGGTACTTCCTCTGTAACGAACACTGATCAACATCTTGAGCATTGTTGCCTCCTGCTGTCCCGGAGGAGGAATTACACCTGCCGTCTACAGACCATTGGTATATAATAAGATGTATTATAGCTGTTATTACTATTATTTATAACTGTTATTACTGTTATTTGGCTGTTAATACTATTATATATAACTGTTATATAGCTGTTATTACTGTTATTTAGCTGTTATTACTATTATACATATCTGTTATTTAGCTGTTATTACTATTATACATATCTGTTATTTAGCTGTTATTACTATTATACATATCTGTTATTTAGCTGTTATTACTTTTATATATAACTGTTATAGAGCTGTTATTACTGTTATATCGCTGTTACAACTCTTATCAAATTATAGCTATGGACACAACTTTACTGTTTTCATCTGCACGGAAAGAATCTTGTAGAATATAATAAATATATATATAATATAACATATTTCTACAGAAGTGTATTGCTTTCGCTTGAGAAAAAAGTTCTGTTCTAATTTTCTGAATCTGTTTTTATTCTGTTCTCTTTGTACCTGTACGTATTCAGTGCCTTGGCTGCTGCAATACTTTGAAAATGTATCTTTATTTGCCTAATACTAACTCATACAAAATCTACTACATTGGACCACAGCACCCGTTCATACCTGTGTGAGGATATTACTGGGTAGCAAACATTAACCCTTGTGATCCTGTGTCATGTTGTGTATTCTACTGTGTGTGTGTGTGTGTGTGTGTGTGTGTGTGTGTGTGTGTGTGTGTGTGTGTGTGTGTGTGTGTGTGTGTGTGTGTGTGTGTGTGTGTGTGTGTGTGTGTGTGTGTGTGTTGCTTGATCTCATCTGTTCAACCAGTCATAACTTCATTAGCTTTGCAATAAGTAAAATACCATCAAATAATCTAAATTTATAGCTGGTAACTGGGATCCTCCAGTAAAAAGTGTTCGTAGATTTACAATTTACAACTATGGTTTTAATTGTTTTTGTTACTGTGCAGCTCCTCACCCAGACAGGTAGCGATCCTATGCTTTGTCTTTTGTTCATCATGCACATATTTTTAATCTTTCCATCTCCAAGCATGACTGAAAGGCCCGTTTTGTTCGCTGTCTCCATGCTCCCTCGTATTTATCCAATAGTTGGATAATGAAGACATAGTGGAATTTCTCCTGCCTCAACTTGAAGTGCTCACACCAGCTAAGTTCTCAATTTCCCTCCAAAAACCCTCTCAGAGACTGAACACATGTTTCATTCAGCTCTGGTTACACATTTTATCACTGATTCAGACTCAGTACGTGTAAACATCGTAACATGATATAGATATATTTAATATAGTCTTCTTTTTATCAGCTCCCCTTGTCATTCTTTTACAATTACGTGTTTTTCAGATTCAATAGTTCTTTTATCTAAACACTGGAGGCCAAACATGTGCACCCCCGTTCTTCTTTTCATCTCTAATCATTTTCTTTCCATCACTTAATGCTCAAATCATTTTGTTAACTTAAGCAGACTGATTTTCTTCTGGCTATATTCCCTTTAACATGAACACTGCATGAAGCAATAATTCTGCTGCCTCCGGGTCCTCAACCATCTCATCTAAAGCAGGGCCAGTGCACAGCAAGCTTCAACCTGTTACAAACCCACGTCAGAGCTAATGAGAAGATTCTACAAAGTTCCTGTGCATAGCAGGAATCTCACACTACATTTGAACCCCAGACGTCTTTGGATTAGTTTCTGCAGCTGACTCGTTGATTGTGGTCAAATAATAGACGATTAATCTGCTTGATATAACATTAAATACTGAATGTTCTCCTGTGACACATCTCATTACTATCTCCTCATACCCTATCATGAATATATGATACATATTTGTTCCTAATTTTGGTACTGAATTAACCTGGTTTGCAACAATCGCTTATTTACACATTTATTTCCAACTTCATCTGACGACTGGAGTCATCTCAAGTTTAAGTTAATTTGTGCAGCCAAATATATCCATGAATTCCTCTACAAAAAAAACTTTAATCGCAGGGACTTGATATGAGCTTGATCCCTTAATGCTACATACATTGTGTCCGCATTTATTATTGTCTGTTGTCCCTTGCATGTATTTCTATTAAAGGTGCAGATCATAGACTGTATATAAAGATTGGAAGCCAAAGTGAAGCCAAAGTGTCTCTATTGCCCCTGGTGGCTGGCTGCAGTATAGGTCATAAATCCTGTCTCCTCCACGTTAGGTATTGGGACATGGACCAAACTAAAAATACTCAAAGTACACATCAAATATTTTTTTCTGTTTCTGTAATTGTAGTTAGTTCTTATCACACCGATGTTTGTCCAAGTGCTCATTTTCCCAGTAGGTTGATGAAAGTGAGTCAGACGTGATGATCACTGTGATACTATCAACCAGTCACATTTATTTGTGTAGCCTATACTCACAAATCACAGTTTGCCTCATAGGATTTTACAAAGGGTGATGTTGTCTGCTCTTAACCCTCGACAAGAGAGAAAGGAAAACCCCCCACTTATGACAGTCTTTATTCTGATCACTTATCTATGATCACTGTTGATACCATCAGAGAACAAAACTAGACAAACAGGCGGCTGCAGTGAAACAACTTGAAATGAAACTAACATTTTACATAGTCAGGAGGAAGTAAAAAAAAAAAGAAAGGGATGAAATGATTTGAAATGTATTTCCTCGTCTTACAAACCATCTTATAACACATGAAGACAAATCTCACGCCTTTATTTGGACACATTTTAAAACAAAAATATGTATTTACCACGTTTAAATCTATTCACGTCCTCACTTTGATCATTTAAAGACAGTTTTAAATCATATGCAAGAAGACTCTTGCTGATATTTGACTTAAAAGTGACCCGGACTAGTTGAACACATGTTATCTCTCTTTGTCTCAGTCTTTACGCGTTTGCTGCAGATGCCGTGTCAGTGTATATAACGTTGTGCAGGTTCAATGCTCCACCCGCAGCACCAGTAGGTTTATAAACCAGGCTACAAATGTCAGTCTACCTGAGCTGATCCCGCTGGATCCACCGCATGGGATTGGGCTACACCCCCTCACCCCCTGCAGCCATTCATATAGAGGCATTCACAGTCCGTGCACGGAGCCAGAGAGCAGAGGATGCAGGAGCAGCAGCAGCAGCACACACTGACTAACGGAGTGTGTGTGCAGGAGGACAAACTGAGGCTCCTACCAACAAACTGTGTGAGTGAGAATTCAACAAGCCGCTCGTTTCTGGTCACTTCTGTTTATTAGTTTGATAGAAGTTTAGAAAGAACAGATAATAATTGTTTCCTGTACTTGCACTTTATGACAGAACAATCCACAGAAAACGAATTGTGGACATTTATTGCTTAAACATTTTTGACTTAAAGGTGACATGTTAAATCTAAATGTGTCGTATGGAAATCACACTATGGCTTTCAATCAATCATCTGTTCATTATAATGTATTATCTTATTAAACATATATGCTCATGCATAGACTGAGCACAGGCTCTGTTTGGTTTTAAAGTGCTCTTGGTGTTGCTGTGGTGTTTTAACGTCTTCTCCTCAAAAGAAGTTTCCAATTCTAGATGTGAAAAGCAGAAAAAATACTGAAACCTTTTCTGTTTTTTACTCCTTCAGTTTATTAATCTCTGCGTGAACATCAACCTTTTTAAAGTGATGGGATCATTTATCCCTCATCTGTTTAAATAAGAGTAATACACAACTAGAGTTCACACTGTGCCAACCATCATTAAGTGACACCTAAATTAACAAGGTGTCTTCATTTGCAGTTAGCTAGTGAAATTATATATTTATGGATTCATTAAGTGTATCATTTAGATGATGAGTTATTTATACAGCACTGTTGTTGGCATCCAACCATAAAGAAGTGTATCAATTGTTCTTGTAATGGAGTTCTTCCTACTTCACCTTCTTTTGTCATTTTTCGACAGTTATTAAGATCGTCATTCGTCATTCAGCACAAAGCCAGGTGTCGTACTGATCTGTTCAAACATGATCATTTTCCAATGCTCTTTAAAAAACAAGTTACCTAATATTAGACATAGTCATAGCTTAACTCAACCATCTATTCAAAACTTTAACCTTAACCTCAACCGTTAATCCTCAAGTGGCTTATCGCTCCGATTCCTCCCCTGCAAAAAGGAACTAAACCATTCAGGCTAGGTGAAATCTGGCAAAACCCCAAGTCAAATCAAGTCAAACAAGATTCACTTACTTGTTTACAGCATTTTCCCAGCAGAAACCTGCTATTGCTCAATGTGCAGGTGACAAACGTATAATTTCCCATGACCTTTCTGTATGAGGGGACCGAAACCTGGCACATCTCTCAAATTGAGTCAGGTTAATTACATGGCACGTAGAAAAATCCCAGGAGATAAAATCTACTATCAATTGTGACGTAATGGAAAGTATGGATAAACAAAGGACAAGAAGTGCATTGACAGAATCAAAACCTGTGTTCGAAATTCAATGGCACTGAGTGGAGCACATACCTCCCTCAACAGTCTCCTTGAATTCACTCAAGCTGCACCAAATTTTACACACTCATAGATATCAGTTTCCTAAATATGCCTGATTTAATTTCATCAAGATCCATGAATTATTCCCAAAAAGTAATAATTCCTGGTCTGGATCCGACCAAAAGTTTATGGTTTCTTCCCTGATCCATGCTGCATCCTTTTGTGGAAATCCCACCTTTTGGTTTTGCATAATCTTGCCAACAAACATATAAACCAACCAACAAACAAAAGGACATGGGGTGAAAACATAACCTCCTTGATGGAGGTATTGAATGAGATAAAATAATGAAAGACAGCAGAATCATAAGGCAAATTTAAATTCAGGACAATATTAAAATTTAGTAAAGTAAAATTAAATTAGATTTTATATTATTGATCGTGGGGAAAAACCTTGTGTGGAACTGGAGATTGTTCCCGAGCTCGGGGGAAGCAACAGAGAGAGAGAGCTCGGCCTCGTTTTGTTTAAAGACGAGAAAGAAGGACTGAGAGGGGTTGTGGTGGGGATGACCTGGGTGACCTCAGTGACCTGGGGGCCAGAATATGGAACCAGGGTGTCGGGGATATAACGAAGACCTCAATCATTTCTGTATGTAACCGGTGACCGATGCAGGTTTGCCTGTAAAATCTGCCCCAAAATATTTACTAAAATCCTGCTAAAGACCTTTTCTGATGCTGCACCTCGAGATGGAAATTTAAATCTAAATCCGCATCCAGAGCTTGTTGCTCACTCTGCTGATGTATCAACTGTTTGTTACTTACACTCAGTTTAATTCCTCCCCCCCTCTCCTCCCTGTACGTGGATGTGCCTGTCACTGTGGCTGTTTGTGCTGCAGGGGCTTGAACAGTGTGACTTCATTCTCAGGCCGCTCTGTGCACTTCTCTCAATACCCCATGCTGCTGGCCATTGTACGTGCTTCCAGTGGCTATGCCCCCCTTTGCACACAGGCTCTATACTGAGGAGGCCATTGAGCAGGGTTCGCCTCAATACCCAAAGAAACTCCTCTACCACCCTCCTCCCTCATTTGCTTTCAGTCACGGTCGTCTTTTTCCTCCCTCCTTAGGTTAAGAGAGGTGAAAGAAATCCGGCCAGTGCTCGGTATACAGAGGAGGCGTTCTCTGCGGCGCACCTCCATCCTTCTTCAGGCTGCGTGTATCAGGTGTCCACGCTGCACAGAGGAGGATCTGCAGTTTCTACACTGTGAATGAGGAGGAGAGGTGATGTCTCAAGAGAATAACTGTTGCAGAGTTTGCAGCAGGGGCTTGTATAGCTGCCACTGGAAGGAACCGAGTGAAAACAAGAGAAAAGTGAGTATTTCTAGCCATGGTATTATGTATAAAGTATATGAATAGGACTATATTCTCAAACAAGAATGACAGTGGATCGCATATCTCCACCAAGGTCCAACAGTCTCCTCATGAAAGGCACATTTAAGTCCGCTCGATCCGGATGTTTATTTGGTTCTGCACCAAATAGCTTTTTTTTTAATCAAGATAAATTTTTTATATTTCCTGGTTAAAATGTCCAAACCTCTCACAACGTTAAAGAAAGTGAAAGAAAATCCTGGGTACACCTCTTTGTCTAGGTCCATGCCAACTCCTCCGTTTTTGCGCAATCCTGCCGACAAACAGACAAACCGACCAAAAGCCAAACAAAGGTACAGGTGTGGAAATACAACTTGGCAGAGGTTATGAGGTTTAGAGAGTTAAGACAAGCCTTTGGAGTCCTAATTTTCTTGAGCACTGCTTTGCGCTGTACTGAATGTGTGATGTTTATTAAACAATCTGCATCCGTTTCAGTTTTCAGGTTCCCTGTGCTTCCACTGAGCCCTGAACCTTCACAAATCCCTGTAATCAGGGATCAACATTCCTCTGGACGGAATTTAGAAATAGAAAATATCGCCAATGAACCGTTCTGCCGACTTACCAACGCCTTACTTCAAATGCCTTTAAAATGAAAGTTGAATACTTTGTTTGGAGAAGGCTATTCACACGCTTTCAGGAAATAAAAAAACACAGTAAACAGAGGGATGATTGAAGCACTGAATATGCATTTGTGTGCCAAGAAAATGAAGTAAACTTGCAGGTCCTAACAGGCTTGTTGTGGACGTATCTGGAAAAGGATTATAAAAGGGCGGAGGATTGTGATGCAGTCTGTCATTTCTGCACAAAAAATGTGCTGGAAACTGGAGGTGTGCTGGTGATGGTGAAAGAGCACGAAGGACCTGTATGTGTTTGGCCATCAGGGTACAGAGCAGAGTGGAAAACCACAGATGAAATGTTGGAATTGTTCCATTGTCTTCTCTGATAACCCCCCACACACACACACACACACACACACACACGCACACACCTACACACACAGTCTGCAACATTTTTCTCAATAATAAATTCATTATTGTGGACTATCACTCCACCTGTTTTATTTTAGCATGCATGCTGCTGGGTCTCGGTCGTCACGTTGGCCTCCCTGCTCTCTCTCTGCTGGATGTACATTTGTCTGGTTACTTTTAATGACCGAGAGGATGTTAACTGGTGAGTGAGCGCAAACATGCACACACACACACACACACATACACATACACACACACATGCACACACACAATCCACATTGAATCCGACACAAAAGCCCAGAATCCTCTCTTTTCTTTCCCCTTCCCTCTCTTTTCTTTTCTTTATTGGTGACCTCTATTGTGCTAACCTTGTGTCGCCCTCTATTGTTCCATTATCAGGCAGGGCTTCACAAAACTGAAACGGTGGGTGAACTGGTTCATGGTGCTGATCATCGTTTCTGCAGTGATAACCAGCTACTGCGTTCTGCTGCTGGTGAGAATGTAGGAGGATTCTGTGGTGATGAGTTTTTATGTTAACAATAGTAGTTTGATGGAAAAAAAAAAACATACGATTGTTAAGCATTGTTTAGCTTAGCTTCATACCATGATGACATAATATTTAAGCCACATTACAAACAGGCGTTGTTGCAGCTTCGTGTTCCCTAATTGACACTATTCATTTCAGCTCTTTGCACTGTTCCAAGTCGCCTTAAGAGAACAACTCGACTTACACTGGCTGCACAAGGTATTTAAACATGTACCCTTCTATCTCTTTTCCTGTAGTACATATGCTTTACTTTTACTGATCATTATCTCCTTTTTGCTTCTTCTCTGCACAGATCTTCGTATTCTTTGGTGTGATATTCATCGCTTTCGGGGTCGTAGGAATTAGCCTCCAGTGGGAACGAGAATGGCCAACTGTTCCTCTTTCACTCCAGGTACAGTCAGGATCTCTTGTCGAGCACTGAGGACCGTGTGTGTTAACGGTAATGAGTGTATTTTTACCTGTCTGTGTCCTCTGTGTGTTTTGACAGGCCACAGGTCCTTTCTTGCAGTTTGGTGCTGTTGGAGCGTTGACGCTGCTGAGTCCTTTTGTCTTCCGGGGCTTCAACAAGGCCAAAACTGGTATGTGGCAGACATCATGTAAGAGCAGACAATGACATGACTCGCACGCAATTAGAAATCAGCAGTTTTCCAGACATCAATATCGCTGCTTTGCAAAAACCTTGAATTGGTCAACTGTGAAAATGAGGTTCATTTGGCTTTGACTGCGGGAAACAGCTGCGACCGGATTAACATGATCTGTCTTGATCCCAGACTGGAAATCACAATAACACTAAGTGGACGGATGAGTGAATAAAGATACAATAAATAGAAAATAAAGGATTCATCAATTCATCCAACGATTATCTACATGGCTTATCCTCCTGAGGGTCATGTGGGGGCTGGAGCCAACCTAAGCCAGACATTCTATAATTCTTTGCCTTGTATAATGCAAAATGTATTGCAATGATATGTTGATCACTAACGTAGCCATGGCCTAAAGAATTTTTCCTCACAATTAAATAAGGGACTGATTTACGTCTATTGGACTAGTGGAATAAATGCAAGTAAGAACTCGAAGAGAAAACCAGCAGAGTTGTGGTATCAGAGAAGCTTTAGTCAAACGCCTTAATTTATGGAGAAGCGGCGTTTTTGTTCTCTGAATGAGTAACACCCTCAATCATCTTCATCACACTTTAGTTTTTTGTGAAAGTCAGCTAATAAATCACAGAGTAGTTGAAAGAAAGAAACCTTAACAGGTACTGTAATTTGCATTTTGAATAAATTAATGTACAAAAATATGCACATTTTAATATGTGACTGACTACAGAGGGAAAAGGTGCACAAAAAGAAACGAGTGTGTGGAAGGTGGGATATTTAAGAGACGACCACGGCTTAAATGCTGGTGTTTCCTCAGGGGATTACTATACAGGACACTGTTCAAACTCACAGCAGAATAAACAGCTACAGTGGATCCTCTTATTATTTGTCTTCTCTTCTCAGCAGGGTCTAGAGCCGTCATCGCATCGGCCTTTGTCGTGGTGTCAGCTGCCATCTTCCTGTGTCCCCTGTTCATCCAGTCTCCCTGTCTGCTGAGTGTACTGCCTGAAAAACCTAAGCTCATTGGCCACAGAGGAGCCCCGATGGTGAGCATCCTGTTTCCCTTGACAACGCCCTGAAGATACACACAGTGCATCTCTGCAAATGTTGAGCTGTCATGGTTGAGGCACTGGTGATCGTGCAGTTTATTTTGTCAAAGGGTTGTAGTTCGACACTGTCTTGCATCATTTACAGTATATCGCGTCTGTTCACTGATGTAATGTGTTCAATGACTTTGACACGACAGAAAACACTGGACTTCTGGCTCAGGTGTGAACAAATGCCCTCTCGTGTGAGGGCCCCATGTGCTGCTCTGTCCTTGTTAGTGTGCTTTGCTCCTGGGTCACCATTAAGCCCAATTTAACACATGCTTCAGGGCAGTTCGAGAGTTTAAGCACATGAGCGTTTCTCACCCATCTGTCCTCGCTGTGCTCAGCTGGCTCCGGAGAACACCATGATGTCGTTCGAAAGCAGCATCAAATGCGGCGTGACGGCCTTTGAGACCGACGTGCAGATCAGGTACGCTGGAAATGGGCTCATATTTGAAAGGCTTTTGATTGGTTTTAGTTGTTTTTTTTAAAGGAGACATATTGTGCTTTTTCTGAATTTCTTTCCTTTAATGTGAATAAGTAAGAAAAACCAAAGTCTGCAGCAAAGGGAGCTCCTCTCCCTCACAGAGAACACTGCCCCTGACGCTAAACCTACATTACTACGTTTTCGTTTGACAACACATCAACTGTGCTACAGATACACCTGGCATCCACACTACTCCGGAATTCGTGAGCCCGTTTTAGTTTGAAAACTCTGCGGCAACGTTTTAGTCTGGACGGGGATGTTTGGAAACTATGACGTAGAAACTCACAACCGCTTGCTGATTGGGTCTTTTCGGACACAACGTCGCCTTCGCTGATTCGTCGGGCATCTATCACATGACCCTCTTCTGAAAGGAAACAACCAGCATTAGCCTCGGCTACCAGTGTAGAACGCAACGTGGATACTCAATTACAAGCGCCGCTGACCCTGTTGTCTTTGCTAACAGCTGTTAAATTCAGAATTTTTTTATGATACAGCTGTGGTCATGTGACCTTTTCAGTTGTATTAATATGAACAGGGCTTTAAACTGATACAGAGCTAACGCTTGGATGGACAGAGAGTGTTTTAGTTTAGTAATATGGATGTAGCCAGTTGACCAATCACAACAAAGGGGGCCAGTTGGCCAATCAGAGCAGACTGGATTTTAACTTGGAGGGAGGCCTTAAAGAGACGGGAGCTAAAACCAAACATTTCAGACAGAGGCTGAGAAGAGGAGCTGCAGCAATGGACAGTAATAAAAAAACATTATGAAGCTGAATATGAGCATAATATGTCTCCTTTAAGAACTTGTGATTTCTACACAGTGCTCACGGTGGCAGACTATACCGGCTACCACCTGAAGTAGGTCAATAGGGTCATAAAGTATTTAATACAACTTCACTGTTTCTATATTCTAGTAAAGACAAAATTCCCTTCTTGATGCACGACAACAACTCAGAGTTTCTGTTGAGAACGACGAACGTGAAGGAGAAGTTACCCGACAAACTCTCAAGCTCCAGTCACAACCTAACGATGGAGGAGCTGCAGACTCTGAACGCAGGCGAATGGTTCCTAAAGGTGAGGGCTCTGCTTTGGTACCTGCTCGTCCGCACACTTGCACATTATCATCATTCAGCATGCTGTAGTTACAGTGCGTATCACTTGACTCTCCAGACGGATCCTTTCCATTCGGTGTCCCAGCTCTCAGAGGACGAGAGGAAAACTGCTGGGAATCAGACCATACCCTCTTTACTTCAGCTGCTCGTCCTCGCCCAGCAGCACAACATCTCAGTGATATTCGACCTTTACAGTTCCAGCCCGAAAAATGACATCAACCACACAGTCAGCACCATCCTGGGTTCTGGCATCGACCCACGCCTGGTATGTGTTGTGTTTTGTCAGTGTCGTATTTTCCTTTATATGCCTCCGTGCCGCTGACAGCCATGTTTTCGGCTTGTCTGTCCGTCCGTCCGACTCTTGTGAACGCAATATCTCCAGAGCTAACTTGTTACAAATTATTACCTTTTCACGTTGGGCACAAACATTTACTTTGATTCGGGGATTAACTGATTATATTGGAGTGGTAAAAGGTCAAAGGTCAATAGCACTTGGCCTCACAAAACATGTTTTTGTCTCTTTAACGTGACATTTAAAGTCTGGCTTTAGACTTTAAATGTGGGAAGTGGTCACTTTGACTTAAAGATGAACTGATTGGATTTATGGGTCAAATGAGTGTGGAAATAAATGTTTGTAGTCTGAAACGTCACTGGTTGGTGGAGCAATACAACCACAGAGCGGTAATTCTAGTTTTTTATAGATCCTCTGGCTTCCTGAAAGAAAGGCTGTGAACTCGACTGCTCCAGGTTTCATCCAGGTCTATAACAATGAAACTGACATGTTCGACAAAGGAGGAAACCACCTGAATGTGAAATACAGCGGTTTGAGTACAGAAAGAATCAGGTAAAAAAAAAACAAACAATATAACTGTAATAATTGTGTGTGTGTGTATGTGTGTGTGTGTGTGTGTGTGTGTGTGTGTGTGTGTGTGTGTGTGTGTGTGTGTGTGTGTGTGTGTGTGTGTGTGTGTGTGTGTGTGTGTGTGTGTGTGTGTGTGTGTTTGTGTGTGTGAAGCATGCTGAGACACTGTGCTTTCACTAAATAAAGATGCACCGCTTACAGCCTCCAGGGAAATGGAATGTGATTTAAGGAATATTTCCACCGTGGAGTGATGTTAAACTGATGAGCAGAGGAGGCGTAGAATGGAATGAAAGATATTGTTGTAACATGTTTTCACAAAGTTTTTTATCATCGTCTATCCATCTTTGCAGTAAGAAAAACTATAGTTGTTGAATGATTTGCATTTGATTAAATTTAGTATTTGAACAAATGCAAAAATGATTTAATACAGATTAATAAGAGAAGACATAACAAAAACATACATTACATGCACATATGCAAATACATAAATATGCAGATATATACTTGTGTACACACATGATAATTATTATCTATAGCCAATTTGTATATACCATTTCTCTCTTCTTTCACCGAAAGTATAATCTATATAAAGGTCTGTTTTCTTGTTCAAACTCTGTGTCTGTATCTGGCAGAGAACTGCGGGAGGACAACGTTACCGTGAACCTGTGGGTGGTGAATGAGCGATGGCTGTTTTCTCTGCTGTGGTGTGCAGGGGCAAGCTCCGTCACCACCAACTCCTGCCACCTCCTAAAAGAAATGACAGGACCTGACTGGGTCATGGTGAGCAATACGTTCATTTCACTATCAATAAATAAGCAATAAATACCAATCAAGCATTTCCTTTGGAGCTTACAGGTCTTGTTTCTGTGTCTCAGGCACATCTCACATACACAATCGCATGGATCGTAGTGGATGTTTTATCCTTTCTGATAATGACGGGGCTCTTCATCTGTCAGAGGTAAGACGAGCAGATGTTTGCTGTGACACATTTGTGTAAAATGTTCCAAGTGAACAGACTCACTCACCCACTCCACTGTTTCTGTCAGGAAAACACACGTGTTGTGTCCCAGGAGAGGTACAGTAGTTTAGATTTTAATATGTTGCAACAATATATGCAACTGACTGTTTTCATGAATCTGCAGATTATTTTCATGATTAATCAGTTAATCATTAAGTCTAAAATAATGTTTATCGATATTTTCGGATTGTCCAAATTATTTTCAGTTCACTATCTTTTAAAATAAAAGACAAAAATTCAAATCTGGAACAAAGGAATGTTTTTCCCTTTTTCTTGGGAAATGACTGAAGTGATTTAATGATTATGAAAATAACTGCAGACTAACTTTCTGTTGATCCACTAACATATTAACAGACTAATTGACGTATTGACAACAATGACTCCAGAATGGACTTTACACTGTGATGTTGGTTAAACTGTTTCAGATAAAAATCAAGATCTAAAGTTCCTATCTGTTCTATTCAAAGACCATTGCTCTCCATGAATCTGAATGTCACTAATATTTTTTAGATGGTGATTAATTGAGGTAATTGTCTGTGGTTTAGTTGTAATTTAACAACAATGACAAAACTAAACCAGACAATGAAAATAAACCTTTGGCTCTACCCTTTATTCAAAAATAATTAAATTAATATAAAATATAATAAATTCCAGCAAATGAACATTGAGTTTTGTTTAATATCCCCACTTCCCAACAAGTCACCATCTACGAGAGGTTCCTGATTGTAACTCACGGCTTAATCAATCATTACTAAATTGATCAATTACATCATCAATAAAAACACATTTGGGTTTGCCAGGTTGTTAAAACACACATTTGAGCATTTAATAGTTAACAATATAAACCGTAGCTTCAATTGGATTCTAAAAGTACCAGCGAAAGATTTTTTTCACAACCTGACAACCCCAACATTCTTCTAATCAATAATAAATCGTTGAAAAGATCATCTACTAACTATCAACAAAACACTTGATTACACTTCATTGATTATAACTGCCCATAAAGCTTTTATTTTTTTTAAGTTGCCTTGTAATAAAGTGGGAGTAGCTTTTTTCCTGAGGTGTGTCCCTTCATTGGTTTTCTATGTGACTCCAAACAGGAAAAGAGACGCAAAGAAACAATACTCCTGCCTGGAGCGATAAAGAACGTTATCCCTTCATACCAACCGTGAAGACGGACGAAGGGACGAACTGACCCCAGCCCCTGGAACCGCTGGAGCTGTTTGACTCTGAATCAGGGACAAAACAAGTTACTGTGAATCATCAGACACTGTTTTCTGAAGCCATGACAGTTGTTTTTTACAGACATTCTAAGCTGTGATTTAAATGTCAGCACTACACCACTAGATGGCAATTTGGGTTTTTTTGTTGTCTGTATGAGTCTGGCTGCTTAACTGGGTTTATGGTTCACAGGCTGAATATTCTTCTGTTGCAACTGAAATGTTTTTCCTCTCTGTGTGTATCACTGATGTGCAGAGTCCATCTGCACTGATTTGTATTTTTCTTGACACCTTATGTTCTTGTGTTTTTCTATTGTTCTTTTGACTTGTTTCAATATTTTCTATGCTGTCAGCACTGCAGGAAATGTGCCATAACTAGAGTCTTGTGTATTTGACCTTTGGCTGTGTGAACTACTGATTGTTTGTTTATTTGTTTGACATATGATAATGTAAAATGCCAGACAGGTATTAAACCACCAAGAATAATCTGATGATGATGTTTTTAAATGACAAATTGTGTTTATTTAGAGATTGATGCATAATTTAATCTCGATTCAGTGGTGGAAAGTGAATTTACATGCACATTGGTTCATCAGGATTCTATGGATGCAAATTACTTTTGCATAGGAAATTTTAAATCCTTTAATGAGTATAAAAATACACACACTGTTAACTTAAAACACCCAACAGAGTCTCAAATTGTTACATTTTACTCTTCTACAGTCAGGTACATTATTCAAATGCTGCGTATGTGTCAGAGAAATGTCTCCTATGTTTTATTAAAGTGCTTCAGTTTTTTGTTTGGAAAGTTATGTAATGTTTGTAAAGATGTTGTGCCATCAAAGAAATATAATTTTTTTTAATCAATTGCTCTGAGAGTTATTTTCTTTAGTAATCCATTAGTATTGTGGCAAAACAAATTCTGCCATTGTTCCTTGAAATCCAGGTTAATGTATTCTCATTCTTTGAGTTGTTTACAATGCTGTCAAAAATACAAAGATCTGACATTTTTACGATAGTTGAAAACTTGCGAATAGGAAATATTCGCTTTTGAGTTGCTGGAAAACGTTTTAGCAGCTCCTCTTCTTCTCTAAAAAAAAACAACTTCTATTTTATTTATATAATTTATCAAAGTTATGGCCAGTTAATATTCTGTAAATTTACTGATCAGGAAACATTACCCACAATGCAACTAAACAGGTGGGTTGGAGACTCAGGCGTGTTGTTGCCTCGAGCACAGGTGGTAAGATCACTTCTTCTTTCCAACTCCACACCCTCAAACATGTTTCACAATTTACAAACATGCTGATTCAGCCTCATTTGACAGTGACTCAGATGAGGCACTGCATCAGACTCCACCCAACCCCCACACACACACACACACACACACACACACACACACACCACCACCACCACCACCACGTTTAAACCTTTAAAACCCTCTGGAGCTGCACACTCACCTTTTTTTTAATCCACGATCTCCTCGCACCACCTTTACGCACCAGTAGATGGCGCACAATGCAAAGAAAACCAGAAAAATTAAGACGATGAGAGAAAAATATTTAAACATGGAGGATTCTCACGTTTAACAACCGACTGGTCACTTCACATGATATCATTTAGCTGCAGGTGGTGTACATGTGTTAGTGTTGGTGGCCTGATGAGATCTGCGTCAAAGGGGTCGATTCCCATGAAGGCGAGGCATGTGTGTGTGTGTGTGTGTGAGGGGAGGAGAAGGAGGAGGAAGAGGAGGAGGAGAAGGAGGAGGAGGAATATGTCACGCTCCAGGACCAGTTTTGCCCAAAAACTTCTGGAAAGTTGTCATGAAGTAAACAATCTGCTCCTGTCACAACTTCAGGCCCAGGAGTGTGTGACAGACAGACAGCCACACACACACACACTCGCAGACAGACAGACAGACAGACAGGCGGGGAGTGTCCAGCGACTGGATTTTAAATCATCTCACTTGTTTGTGAAGAAGCTGGAGCTACAGCTCTTGCGGATTATTGCTGCTTTTTACTTTTATTCTAAAGAAGGAAAAACAAGCTCGGTAGTTCCCATGACTTTTCGAGTTGGCCACAGCATGGTGCATAAATATGGTGAGTACCGTTACATGTGACTACCCTTAAAGTTTGAGAGTGAACTTTTTAGGTTCATGACAGCTCAACAATCCACTAGACTGACCCACCAACCTCAGGTACAACCCCCTGAGAAGCAGTCTTCTCTTTTTAAAACTTTGTATTTGTGTAACTTCCGGGACTGTTTTGGAGTTTTTTCATGTAAATGTTGAGGATCAGGCAGAAAAAGTGTGAAGTAGCAGTTTTACCTCAGTGATGTGCATCATCTCTGTGCTGTGTTCCTCGCCACCCACCAGGTTCAACCAGCAGCTGTGTTCCAAGAGAAAAATACCTTTTATGTGCTGTGCAGCACAATACAACAGACAACAGAGCTTTATGTAGATATAACACAAATACACACTGTTAGTATTATTATTATATATGTTGTATTTGTACCAAACAGGATGTCCATGTCTTCAGAATCTGAAATACTTATTAATACTTTTGATCCCTGGGGGGAAGTTGGGTTTTGTCCCTCCAGCCCTGAATAGAAATATACACAGACCGAGATAATTACAATAAATAGAAATGTAAAATATAGTAAATAGTATGTGTATGTTTGTAAAATGTCCTTGCTTTCTTGCCTGTTTAGTTATTATGGGTCTGCATTAGATTATCTGAAACTATTTTCTTTAGATTTTACAGATATATAATGACTTGATTAGTCACTTGACAGAAAAATACTTGGCCTCCATTGTGTGACTGATTTACTAATTTAATTTATGAAGGGGAAAAAAGCTGATATTTTCTGCTTCTAGCTGGTGATTCTTTCTTCTCTATATTAGTATTTTATTGTAGTTCACTAAATATATTTTTAGGTTTTACAATTTTTAGATATTTAAAATGCTCTTGGAACCAACTTAATTGTCATTTTCCCCCTGTTTACTTTATATTTACATTGCTAGTAGAGTAAAATAAGTATTTTTTATTGTATCACTACTGTACATTAGCTGCACAATAGCCATAAACTTCTTCCACTGCTCAATCTACAGTATTTTGCACCGTTCCTGTTTGCAATGCAATCATACACTGAAGTTCATATCCTTTATACCCTGTGCCTTCTTGTCTGTTATGCTGTGTACATATATGTCACTTGAGTACTTAATTTACTGTGTACTTATATGTTGTGCTACTTATATTTTGAGTACTTATATGTTTACTTAGACACCGATGATCAGAGAGCGACAGCATTTCAATCCTGTCTATGCCCTGTACATATGGCACAATTGACAATGAAGTTGACTTTGACATATTATAATATTGTGTCCCTGTATATCTTGAAATGTATTTTTATATGTATTTGATACTGTTGTCCTGAGACATGTGTGTATTTTGTGAGGCAGACACAGAGCGGGCAGTGGGGCTGCTCAGGAAGTACCAGGCCAACCTCACCAGTCCAGAGGAGCACACGTTGAGGACCAGCGTGGGCAAAGTGTCGGCCATCTTGGGAAGCCAGCTGTTCCAGGCCCTTCTCGGTAAGAAAAACACTGTAAAGCTGCTCATTCTGGAGGAAGTTCGTCTTTCAAAACTCTGCAGCTTTTCCTGTTCCCGTTCGCTCTTCTTCCTTTTATGAGTAAAGTGTTTTTGTTTGTTTTTGCTCCAGTTGCCGTCACTTTACTGTGGTTTTGCACAGAGCAGCTTATGTTGTACTGTACTCTGTAATGAAGTGGTTGGCTGCAGGCTGACACGAGACGCAGACAGGGTCAGGTTGTATTGATTTGTGTGAGAAGTTAACGGAGCCTAAATGTTTCCCAATTAGATCTTATGAAAGAGGCCTTTCAGTTTGCCTTACAAAGGTTTGCTGTATTACCCCCGTCTGCAACATACTCAGATTGTAATGAAATCCCAATAAAGCCGCACACAAAAAACACAGTCCATCTATAAACAGAGTTTTCATAAGCTCAGACTTGTCACACGCTGAAAATGCAATTCCTCCCTCGTTAGCTTTAACTTTATGGCCTCATGTCAACATGACACAAATCACTGCTCGTAGAAACTGAAGCAGTTCATTCACCGTTAACAGAAGCAGTAATCTACTGAGGCTACATCCATACTACTACCTTTTAGTTTGAAGTGTTTGCCTCTGTATCAATTTTAATCCCTGTCGCCTGAAAATGCATATCACCTGACGACTCGCGTACACTGAGCATGCGCGTGGTGGTGTACGCAGATTGCTCCAACAATAGCTCGTCTCCTACGCATGAAAGCATCTGTATCGGTGTAAAATGTGAATTAAACTGCACAACAGCTGATAGCAAAGACAACAGGGTCAGAAACGCTTGTAACTGATTATCCGTGTCGCGTTCTTTTCCGAGTCTTCAGTAAGTGGGTCATGTGACAGGAGCCCGACGAATCAGCAAATAATACGTCATGACCGCGAAGACCCAATCACCAAGCAGTTGAGTGTCTACGTCATTGTTTCCAAATGTCTCTTTTTCTGCTCGTCCAAACTAAAACACTGCAGCAGAGTATTCTAGAGTAGTGTGGACGCCAGGCACATCTGTAGCGGAGTTGAAAACATAGAAGTGTGGATGTAGCCTGAAGCTGCAGCTGACAACACTGATTCTACTAATCCTGTTGTCAGCGTATAGTTATACTGATCTGGAGTCAGTGTCCTTCATTGTCACCAGCTTCACCTTCATGATAAGTTTGCCGTTTTGGTGAAGGGTCCGGAGAAGCCGGTGTGAACCTTGACCTCGGCTCCTTTTTAAAGCAGATAAAGCACATTACTTCCCTTTAATCAATGGTTGAGTGGTCCTTCTAATTACCACAGCCATGTTATAATGATGCCTGCCCGTGGGTCTGCTGATGCCACTGCTGACCTACTGCTGCTCCACTGCTGGGGATCTGAGGTGGAAGGGCCGCTCAGGCAGCTGTTCAAAAAAATACTGTATGGCTGTTTTTACTCTTGTGAGAAATCAACCTTTTTGAGAAACAGCACAATACATAGTCTGGACTCATCTGATGTGTATGTCCATATTTATAAAGTCCGGAGATATGGGTCCAGACTTTCTCCACAGTTTGCGGAGATGTCTGTCCCGTTCAGGCTGAATGCGAATAATATGTTGATATACCAACATAGTGCCATCGTCAGGTTAAACTTTTAATTTGTTCAATACTTTAATTTATGGCCATATACCTGGAGAACTAACTACATTCCCATCAGCCTTAGCTGTGCTTTGGGTTTAGCGCAGATTAGCAGACAGTTAACATTACCCGTGGGCCTGCTCAACATCAGCATATTAGCATTGTCATTGTTAGCATGTTAGCATCTAACTCAAAGCACTGCTCTGTGCAGTCAGTGCAACTTCAGAGAGCTGAGCATGACTGTTACATACCAAACTGTTGATTCACTGTATTAGTCAGCGAAAAGCAACTGCTCAACAAAGAAGTACCTTTTATATAACATATTTATACTTACTATTTTTATTATAACAACATGACCCCGGTTTAAATTTGATTGTGATTTAAAATTAGCTATGCTGACAAGGTTTCCATCGAGCTCTGAGGGATCTGAAACAATTCTTAAACTATAGAATAACACTCAGTCATGTTCTCCTTTGTGTTGGCACTGTTTAGTATAATATGTCGAGACAACATTTTTATTAGACGTTTGCACAGTCATGTATCTCTGCAGAGGACAGGGACGGTCTGAGAAGCGTATCTCTGTGAAAGCTCAATGCTATACCTGATGTATCTTGTTATATGATGAAGTGAGGGAGACTGGGAGAGGATTAACCTTCCAAATCAGGATTCCAAACATTCCTCAAAAAAGAATGTTCAATCAGGGACGAGCCAAAGGCCGACAGGACAGTAAACTGCTCTTGGCTTCAATGCCGACTCTATTCTTTAAAACTCCTGGCTCTCTGGCTCATCTGCGCACTGTTAGGGTTAGAGGATGAAGAAGACGAGGTCTATGGTCCGTGCTTGTCAGGTGCAGGCCCGATGAAGCTTCTCTTGCTTCTTTCAACATGTGGTTCTCATCAGAGAAGGCAGGAGTGGAGGAGCAGCCGGTTCACAGCACTAACAGGAATACAGCACTATACTAACATTACTCATCCTCTTATCCTCTCCTGTTATGTTTGCTCTGCATGCTCGGTGCCATGTGAACCGGCTCTATTTCTCTCACCGTGGGGTTTGCTGAAACATTAAAGCAGTGTTTTGAATATGTTGTGATCAGATGAGACAGTTTTGTGATTGAAAAGATGCAGTCGTCACGATTTGA
Organism: Hippoglossus stenolepis; assembly: GCF_022539355.2. Lineage (NCBI taxonomy): Eukaryota > Metazoa > Chordata > Actinopteri > Pleuronectiformes > Pleuronectidae > Hippoglossus > Hippoglossus stenolepis. The sequence continues at coordinate 18,061,300 of NC_061489.1, read as the reverse complement.
AGAGGGTGATCTGCCAACATGACAGTACAGTATTCATCTTTGAGAGAACTCTCCAACGTCGATGCACTGTGGGAAGTAAAGAGGTGTTTGATGCAGTGTGGGAAGGTTCAGTACCGGCCACTTGATTGGATGTCTGCACGGTTGCACAGTCACGAACAAAGGTTGCCTTAACTGTGCATCCACCCTTTTGTTCCAGTGTACAAACATGCCGTGGGAGGCATGGGGGGCTGCTCATGGGGAGTTGGGACCCACACGGACAGACACATGTTAAATTACAGGGGACCCTAAATTCCTGGGGGACACTTTATCGAGGCCGCAACAAGGGGGTGAATTGTTTGCCCTGCCGGGAAATCGTGGCCTATTTTCCTGTGAATGTGAGCTGTGGATTGCTCGTCACCACGTGAAGAACCAGGGTCACCACTTGTTTTCCTGTATGATTCACCCAGCCAGCCAATACAGAGATGACTTCAGTACAGCTGAAAAGGTACATGACGAATAGAGGCGGCCTGTAACACACACAAACACACTGTGTTTTTAGGACAGGGAGAACGTGCCCATGTCTGTGACAAAAAGGCTCAGCGCTCCGACCAGGCCGACCCTAAAAAAGATCTGGGAGTAAGTCCTGTGAAAGAGACTTCTGGCTTTGATTATGTTTTCTGTTCCATGGTTAGGAATGTATGTGGTCTGCGAGGGTTGGAACAGTTCAGAGATGTTGTTTTTTTTAAGTCACAGATGTGGAAAAAAAATAACTCTGTACTTTGTGTGACTGTGAATCCCGATCTTAAAAACACTTCAAGACCCGATTGAGCACTTTTTCTCTGTCTCGTTACTTCTGCCAGGAATAGATGAGCGATATAATTAGAAGTGTTGGTTGGTGAAAGCGAGCCAGGTGTCCGAGCACATCCGGCGTGATGCAACGAATTGGAGATTTATTTCAAGCTGAGCTAAGCAGCGTTTTAACAAATATGTCGCACATGAGCTGCTTTCTGACTTGCACTGAAGGCCGCACATTTTCCTGACATTTTCCAGAGGCTGTCTGTGAGCACTCAAATGTCAGAGTCAGTTACTCCCGACATTTTCTGGAAGTTTTCCTGCCAGCGCCCAAGTAAAGTGGTCCAAGTGAGTGTTTTAAACAAAAACATGCACGGTAGAATGAATGTGTCCGGCCTCCTGCTGCTCCACCCAGGGACCATCCCTCACCGGAATGCTCTGGAGATTCTCCTGATGTTGTCATCTTGGCTGACCACAGACCATCTCCTGCTGCATTCTTCACATGTGAAAGGACAACGTGATAAGTTACACCCTGGTGATTTTATAGGTGGAACACTTTATCGTGTATCTGAATAGTTTGGCATATTAGCGATAAGGAGGCTTGCATGCCGTGGGTATTTGTCTTTATGTAAATGTGTTTATGTAGGCCTACCTGCAGTGTGTGTGTGTGTGTGTTTGTGTGACTCCTTGTATATAAAAAGTTTGTGCAGTGAGGTTGCTGAGCTGGGCAACAAACTCCTCAGCCCACACATGGCTTCACTCCTCCATATTCAGACACAGCGATGAGTCACATGCTCCATTCTTACACTTTTGTTCTCAGGGTGCCTTGTTGGGACGTCTTGACTCTTATCTCCTTGTCACACACACACACACACACACACACACACACACACACACACACACCTTCACACACACACTTTGAGCACATTCCTTTCTTTGAGTCTCTGTTTCAAACAAAGATGTTCATTGAGTTAATAAAAACAAAAATGTAACAGGTTTCCCTGGATGTCCAGTCATGTGGCCCGTCTTGCCCCGACATTGAACTTTGGGAAGTTGATGAAGTCCCTAGCAACCTCCTTTTTGCAAACAGTGCAGTAACCAGGCCCACGTGTGACATCAGCAAAGTTGTCCCAGTGCATTCTCATCAAACGGCTGCCACTCAATAGGTGACCACAGGTCATGGGCGTGTAATGAGCCAAGAGGTGATGAGTGGAGACGAGCGGAGGAGGGGGACCAGAGTGGAGAAGTTCAGTCAGAGGAGGGAAACTTTAAAAGGCAAAAGGAGGAGGAGTTAAAGAACATGTCAGTACTGATGTCACACGTCTGGTGTTGCTGTGATACTTGAGGAGGAGTTACATGTATTATTGTCCCTGCTTTTTCACTATGTGTCAACATGTGAAGACTGTAGGGAGAACCTGGTTGTCTCAGACTGGTCAAGCTTAGATATTGTTCATGAAGTAATTCTGTTTTCACCTCTAATTGTTGGTTGGTTGGTTTGTTCTGAAAGCAAGATTATACAAAAACAACTGAAAAGATGTTTATGAGACTGGGTGGAAGAAAGCAGTAAGCAGAGGCATCCAGGTTTTTTTAAACTTTCTTTAACATTGTGAGATAGGCTAGTTTTTTTGTTTTGTTTTGTGTTTTTGACATGTTCACCTTTGTCCCAGAGAATAATTCATCAATCTTAATGAAACTGGGAATTTAGGGGAACTGATATTTATGAGTGTGTGAAATGTGGTGCAGCTTGATTGAATTCCAGGGGACTGTTGGCCCTTAGAGGAGGTGTGTGCTCTACTGAGCGCCATTCATTTGCTATGTTATCTGTTAGAAGGGCATTTTGGTCAAGACTGGATTGTCATAAAATTAAAATTAGACATTGGTGTTTCACTCAGGATGCATTATTTTTTTACTTTAGTGATGCCTTAACTTTTCATTCAGCTCAAGAGTTTAATTTGAATAATAATACTTTGGTTTATGACCACATTTTTCTGAAACTAATGACATTTCCATTAGTCGGAGTTTACTTATATTTATTGTTTCTTTACACTACTTTTTTATTGCACTACAGTGGAAACCTACAGAGCAGCTGATTTGCACATGAGAGTTATTTCTTGCACGACTCTTAACTTAATAACGAGTGATGTAATAATGTAATAGAATAGTGTTGTATATTCGTTTATTATGTACATTGAGAGCAATGCTGAACCGGAGTCAAATTCCATGTGTACACATACGGTACTTGGCAAATAAAGCTGATTCTGCTTCTTATTTAGTCTTGTTTTCCTTATGATATTTTTATTCTGCTTTTACACCTTTAGATTCTTATTTGCTCTCATTAAATATGCATGTGTATGTAAGTTATACTTATTTCCACTGGTTGTACAATCACGTTAGGGTTGACACGACTCTGACGTGAAAGTTCAGTGAATAGCTTCTGTAAAATCCATATTCCATGTCTGCATCACTCAAATCAAAAGCAACAGGCTCAACATTTCCCATTGCTCAACTAGGGGGCAGTGTCTGCATTTATTCCACATGTGTGGGAGCATGTGTACCCTCACCCTAAAATGGAGCTTCAGCGTAAAGAGACTGAAAATGACCTGAGGTGTAAAGTGAAAACTGAGGAGAATCAGTGTTGTTGGCGATACACGTTGTTCAGGTATGAGACATTAAAATGTGTCCCTCTAGGACTCTGTCTTGATGATTGACTCAGTCGGTGTCTGACTCAATCACTGTAGTTCAGCAACAAGATAAGAAGAGCACTTGCAAATGTGGAGACATAACTTCCCTGTAAACAGACGACTCCCACCCCCACGTTTTCACCTGCTGCACCTCTGAGGCAAACAGACATCTCCCAGTGTGCCCATGACTGATCAGTGGTTTTTAAAGCAGTTCACTTTCAAACACTGAGAAGTTATGAACAAGAAAATATGACTCAGTCAGAAAAAATATATATACTTTCATGTTGTATTTGTAACGATCCAAGTAAAGAAAAAAAAAAAAAAAGCTCATTATTGTGTTTTTCTCACAGATATTCAAGAGTGTTACGAGGTGACCTTGCAGCAGAACTCAGAAGAAAGTGTTGTGAAAGAAGACAGAAGGCAGGATGCGTGGGAGGTAATTTTCCAGCTTCACATTATAGATTATGGAGAAAATAAACGTAAATATTTACTCCGTTCACTGTTAAAATACATTATTTACAGTGTATCTGGTGTAGCACGTACTGGCGTGTGCCGCACTTTGCCTCCTGGCTGCACAAAAAGGCACAGCGGCCAACACATGGTGTCACTACCTGTGTCCCTCACACTCCTACATGGGTAAGATGTTATCGTGAGTCACGGCGGCGATGACTTCAACCTGATGAGTGAGTGAGTGAGTGAGTGAGTGAGTGAGTGAGTGAGTGAGTGTGAGGCGGAGGAGAAGTTGGAGCGAGGGACACATGGGTAGAAAGAGAAGAGGGAAATTAGACCGAGTCAAAAGAGTACTGATTACCATTTGCTCATCAGTGGGCTGCTCTCGTGAAGTCAGCCGGTCTTTTCATTATAACAAGTGTTCGCACTCACATGGATATTTAGAATATTTCTAGTGTATAGTGAGGAGAAAATCCGATTTGTAGATATGAACATTATTCACAGAGACGTCTCACGCAAGTGGATTCATAGAAAACATGAATGCGAAAGCCTACAACACAACCACAAGAGCCACACAACAGAAACATAATCCCAATGGAAGCGATTGACAACTGATGGTGACCATGAAACGTGCAGAGTAACTCACTGTCGTCAGGTGAGCCTTCGTTTAAGGAAAGCCTCTCAAGCCAGTCGCCGCTTAAAATTGGATGAACCCAATCGGTTCATTCTGTCTGAATAAAATGATTGGTTGTCTTTATTACAATCCAGAAAGGGCCACAGACGTGTTTTTTACTTCTTTTAGAGAACTTTATTCATTGATAGCTATCGGGACCTGAAGAGGATTTCAAGAAATAAGATAAAGTGTTTCACAAGCCACTTACCAACCCCTTCCTTTGCTGCTTACATGGTGACAAGTCATTAGTTGGTTGTAATTAGTTGTTAAAACTCTTCAGCCTGTTCAGAGATCCTTAAAACTGTGCTCCAGGGGTCATCCATTTTCTCTGTGGTCACTCGGGACCTTCTGATTGCTGATGAATTGACACAGTGGAGATGATTTTAACCACCGGGTTACTGTCAGCAGGGTGTTAGATCTCTGGCAGACTCATCAGTGAACAGGGTTAATTATGGAGCAGGCGACTGTAGATCTGACTGAGCCACTCTGAATGTTCGGATCTATACTGGATTTCATATGTAGCCTGATAAATTGACTCTTGCATAAATGTCCTGATGCATATTTCAAGTATACGCAACGTTTTTTGAAAAACATGCACAGTACAATGCGTGTGCCAGCGATCTTTAGGCTTATAATAAAAAGGTGCTGCTGAATTACGCAATTCAATCCTCACACAAGATAAAAAGTTTAATCCAACATTATTCCTTCATGCTTCACAGCCCCCTCCAGTCAATCCCTTAATGGCAATATGTTTTTGGAAATTCATGTGCTAAGTCTGAACTGGATTGTGTTCGGTCAGCTGAACAGGGGAACTGCAATAAACTTGTCATTCGCTGGACTGTTATTAAATGGATGCTTTAGTGCAGGAAAGTGTGTTGTCCAGGTTGTGGCCGCTCGTCTGCACGTAAAACTTCAGTGACTGACAAGAAGGATTCTCATTTGTTTTGTGACCTTGTTTAAAGGACAAAATTAAGGAACGTATTAACAATCTGTTTTCTGTTTATCATATCATGGACATTATCTGCACAAATGATCTCTAACATTTTGGTCTGAAGAATCACAGACATATCGGATCATTGGCAGCAAACCACTGTGCTCTAAAGAAGTTAAATTGTTTAGTTGGATGCCACTTAATCACTATTAATTGTATATAAGTTGACATATTGTTTTATCGATTGTTTTATTTATCATTTACTTCTAGTCAACTATATATTAACTGGTATTTTTAGTTTATCCATCACATACTTAATCCCCAGCCTAGTACTGTGTTGACTCTTGTTTTTGTACTTTTTGTTATCTACCCATTACAATTAGCTGATGCATTTTTACATTTAGCTATTTCAATAATCCAATACAGAATATCAACAAACCACCATTTTGACCTCTGCCAAAGAAGTTGTGTTTTCACCCCTCTCCGTTTGTTTGTTTGTTGGTCAGCAACAAAAACTGAACGGATTTCTACTAAACTAGGTGGAAGGATGGGTCAAGAAAGAACCCGTTAAAATTTGGCATCAGGCATATTTATGGGCTATTAATGAATGTGTGCAATTTCGTGCAGATCTGAATAATCAAATTATTATCTACCTCATCTACTTCACAATCTTTCAACATATCTCCCCACAACCACTGAAGTGGCCCAGCGAGGGAGTCGATCAACAGCTGCATGAGGTGAACGTGTTCCTCCTCCATCAGTCCCATGGAAGAGGAACTAAACCACAAACTGTAACTGCTGCTTGAACTTTATTCTGCCGTCCTAAGCTCCTCTCAGTGTATTCTGTGATCCGCCCTGTCTAGCCTCTAATTCGGTGCAGCATGGCTCCTGATCCTTCCCCCCCCCATCCACTCCTCTCTGGATCACAGCAGCCTGTGGGGCCCAGGCACAGTCCTAGAGAGAGAAGAGGTGATGGAAGGATGCAGCAGTCATAGTTGGAAGTTTGAGAGAGGAAGAGAGAGCGAGCGCTGCTTAATGGACACCCAGTGAGGTGCTCATCAGTATTCTGGCCATGCTGTCACCTGAGTGGAGGATGGGAGGGAAACTAAATGAGTCTGCAAATTCCCTGATTTGGTGCAGAGAAGCAGGTGAGAGTGAAGAACGGCTCCTTCAGAGAACAAATGAAAGCAGACAAGAAGCTGTTTTTAGTAGATTTATTGAATCTATGATTACAGAGGAACTTGTGTTTTGATGGCAAGAACATTCAGGTGTTGTTTTTTTTATTTTATTGTGTAGTAGTCATGGAAGTGGTAGTAATGGCCTAATCAAAAAAACTCGAAGACTGAATACATTTTAAATATTATATAATTTTAACGTCATTTATTGAAATGCTGATTTTGTATATGTCTGCCGAATGTGTTTGTGTGTGTAATGCAAAGGCCATAAAAACTATTAAGCTGCTTTCAGACATGCACTGAACTCCGCAGTTCCTCCGTATTTTCTCCGGAGGAGGTGCATGTCTGAAAGCAAATGTCCGAGTGCGATGCTCCGCAGTTTCTGCAGACTTTCTGTGCCTGGCCTCCTGGTATAATGTCCATAGAAAGCCAGGAGGAGTCGATGTGTGAACACAGCAGGGGAACCCCGCTGGATTCACCGGAAGTGAGTTGGGGGGGTTGACGCAAACATGAATGACACACACGTAGAAGATACCTACGAAGATGTCAAGAGAGTTTGTGGTGATAAGAGCTGACAGCGGCGTCTGTGTGTTGTCAAGAAAATCATGTGATCTCCGCTAATACGTCACTTCCTGCCTCTGCCTGCTGCACCCGGCTACTGCACCTCTCCCCTGAATAATGTAGAGGATTTGTTGCTGTTGTGAACGCGTCTGGGCAGAGAATCTCATGCTGTGTTGTGCATGTGTGAAAGGCAAAGTGCTGGTAAACTCCGTAGCCAATTCTCCGGATTTTACCTGCAGGTCATGTCTGAAAACCACTTTAGACAGAGCGGGCAGCAGCAGCAGTGGTGGTGGAGGTGGTGGGTGGGGGCCTCTCTGGCTCTGGCAGAGCAGTTGACCTGTCTGCCAGTGCTGCCATGTGAGAACAGAGCCGTCAAAGTAAAACTCACTTCAACACCTCTGAAATAACACAGTACAGTATGTCTGATCTACTACACCAGTGCAAAATAAACAGTTGTTGTGAGCACGTTGATGTAGCCTGCTTGCTCGGGGGTGTGTACTTAGACACTTATATTTTCAACTTGAGCACAAGAGTAGCTTTCACTTAAAAAAGAAGTTACCGCTTGTTTGTAAAAAATCACTGGGCCTGTTTTACACTTTTGGTAACTTTGGTAAACTTGTATATGTGACAGCTCGCTCTAAAGGCTGCCCTCTGCTGGCAGATAAGTAGTGTGTCTCTGTGTGTTCGTGTTCGCAGTCAGTAGAAGGTCTCAGTCGCTGTTCTTGTTGTTTGTATCTCAACATGTAAATGGTAAATGGGCTGTATTACGAGTTATCTTTCTAGTCATCGACCACTAAACCCACACTATTCTACAATAAGCTGCTTTTATTTTCTGTCATACACACACTGCTGGTTCATGTATCTCGCCTCAGGAAACTTTTTAAGGAGCTGGGGAATCGAACCACCGATTTTTTTGTTGAGCGAACAACCCGTAGTTCCTCCTCAGCCACAGCTGCTCCAATACGTATTGGACTTAAATCATTTTGATTTCAGTTGCACATTTGCTGTTGAGTACAATTTGTCACATTAGACTAAAATGTTGAGTCCAGTTTTGTGCTGCTCTATTGTCACAGCTGACTGTTAATACATGCTTTTATCAACTAGCACCTGTTTTTGCTTTAGCAATCGTTTGACATTTTAGCAAAATGTTTTTATTCACTTTTTTGGCAACAATTAGATATTTATGTATTTTTAAGCTGTTTCTCAAGTCTTCACTTGTTGCGACTTGCTGTTCCTGAGAAGAAAGTGCATAAGCATATTTCCCAAAATGTTAAACCACTTCTTTACAGATGTTTGCAGTGGTTGTCATCCATGGTATCCACAATGCCCGGATCAATGTTGGAGTAGTGTTTTTTTCTAATCTGATTTTCACCATTCCTGTCTGAACATTGCTGTGTCCTTCAGGATCAGGAGGAGGAGGAGGGTGTGTCTCGGGTGCGAGTGACCAGCAGGAGGAGCCCTCACAAAGTGGAGCGAGTTTCTGGCCTGGTGACCCGTTCCCACGTCGACATGCCAAAGGTGAGTGGCACCAAGCAAACAGGACCAAGCAATGATCCAACAACGAATGGTCCTCGTGATGTGGTGATTACACATTCTCCACTGAGCGAGCTCCAGCATCGTGAAACATCTCTTACTGTTCACAAAAACCCACATGTCCTCCGTCACTGGTCACAGGTTCTTTGGACCTGTGACCAGTGATTGGGGTTTGCTTTGTGTTTGTTTGGTTCGCTCTGGAGTTTATGAGATACGTATTCAAACAGAGCGACAGAGAGGAGCAGACACACACACATGCGCCCCTGTGGATGGGGGAGAGGTTCTTCGTGTAGATTTTGTGACGCAACGCAGCGTTTTAACTTCGTAGTTGCTGAAGAAGTGACGACCCGGATTATCCAGGAACATGGATCTGAGTTCAGTGGGTTAATGTGGAGATCGGTTCTGCATGTGAGTGATTGGAAAGGAACAGAGGAGCAGAATCACTTGTTAACCCGATTTTCTTACCTATCTCTTTGCAAGCAAGCCGTTAGGGATATTTAGATGCAAGGCTTTCATGAGTAACAAGCACAGTCCTCCTTCTTCATGACAGAGACATGTCTTATAGGCTTGCCATGTTCTTCAGTATTGCTAAGGGCCCTTGTGTTCACATGCCTTCCCCATTACAACACGGCCAGTGGCACATGGCAGCAGAGGGGCCGCAGGCGTTGGCTTTTCAGCTGAGCCCAGAACTAGTGCAGTGGGGGGAGGCATGAGGATCTGGGGGCTAGGACGGGGTAAAGGAGATGGAGATGCAGGCTCTGAGCTCATGGACTCAATGTGCTTGTATGATAATGTCTCATAAGAACATGGTGAAAACACAGGTTGACTCTGGTGTGGATAATATGGAGCTGTGCACGTGTGTGTGTTGTGTGTGAGAGAGACTCCCTCTATCACATGAAGGAGGGAGGTGAGGGAGCCGAGGAGGTGCAAGGATTGGGAGGGAGGGAGGAAGGAGAGATATAGTGGGGGAGGCTGAGAGAGAGAGAGAAAGAGAGGCGAGGGCCGGTGCAGTGCAGAGCTGGAACGGACACCCAGAGCTCAGCCTTCCTCAGGTTGCCATGGAAACCACATTCCTCCCCCGCCTGCATCCCTACAGACTGCTCCGACTCTCTCTCTCTCTATCTATCTATCTCTCTCTCTCCTCGCTTTTCTGTTTTTCATCCTGTCTTTTTCATTCCTCTTCTAATTCGCATCTTTGTTTTTTTTTTTTATTCCTTCTCCCTTGCTCTCACTCTCGTTCTCTCTCGCTCGCTCTCTCTCTTTCTGCTCCGTTTTTTTTTTTACTCCGCACACACATTGAGCACATTTGTGATGATGCACACTCAGCAAGCACACAGTGATTTCACATGCATTGCTCTCTGTGGCAAGGTGAATGGATAATTACACACACACACACACACACACACACACACACACACACACACACACACACACGCACATATACACAGTTCTTTTTTGTTCATTCCCGTGCATTCATGGACACATAAGCACTTTGTTGTTTTCTCCGCATCTCTGTATTTTCTTCTCTCTATTTTTACTCCCCCTTCTGTTCAGCACCATGCTTCAATAATGCCCCCTCTAGTCATCACATTTCTGCCCACACACAGGGCACCTCAGCTTCGTTTCTCCGCAGCTATGGCGTCTCATCGTGGACACCTTCATCTTATTTCATCAATTGCTTTCACCTTCATGTTCGGTTTGCAGCTCATCTCTTAACCTCCTACTTGCATCCCTTTTCACAGCTCTCTTTCTTTCCGCTCCTTTCTTCTCGTGTGCGCACAAAATCTATGTGAAATGTGGGTTCCGTACCCATGCAGCTCTGATACAATCTCCCACTCTCCTCTTCTCCCCATCTCCCTCATTTCCCTCTATTCCCTCTTTCATTTTCCTCACTGTGTATGCTCCTCTCTTGTTTTTCCATCAGTCGGAGGTGCTCTGTGTGGTGTGTGTGTGTGATGGAGCAGCTCCGAGGCCTCTTATTGGGAGTCATGGCCATGTAGCCTTTGTTTTTCTGTGTTTGCACCTCTGGGAGACCTTTAGTTGTTGCTCCCCGGCAGGTTACCTTGTCTTTCAGTACAAAACTGATGAGTATCTCTAATGCACATTGCATCTCTCCTGCACACTTCACAAAGCTCTGATTCATTGAGCAGTATTATGTGTAAAAGATATTCCGCAATTTATTCCTTTCAATATCTGATATTTGCAGAGGGAAGGATCGTTCTGTCATGATGTAATGATGCCTGAGAGAGAGAGACTTATAAGACTTGCTTCCTCACCCCCTCTTACAGTTAGTTAAGGCTACAGTAAGAACAGCTTAGTACGTGTTGATAAACGGAGCTGCCTCTTTAAGGCTGCCTCACTGCCGACTGTCCTTTTATGGCGCCGCATCCGGTCAGGTGACGAAGGAGCAGAGTCACACAGCTTCTCTGAGAAATGCCTCGAAATGACTGAAAAGCTCAATACACGGTCTGTGCAGGGTGTCCAGGTGGGTTTATGTAATAAGGGTTGTGCAGGCTGATGCTGAGCTGATATTGTTTTTTTTTGGGGGGGGGGGGACGCGCAGTAGCATCTCTGTACAAAAGCACAGGATAATTTCCTCGCTTATGCCATAAATCACAGGCCCTTCTTTTTCATTTGTCAACCGAGGGTCAGAGGTCGCTGCTTTCATTTCACAAGATAAATCACCTCGTGCTGTTGATCTCTCCAGTCCAAGCTGTTTAATTGGGCACAGTATTTATCAATGATTGCACACACACATATAACCAACTCTGACTCATGCATACACAATATATATATATGTGTGTGTGTGTGTATACATATATATTTGTGCATGGACGTGCGTTAGATGAATGAATGAATCTTTCGGGTCGACTAAAACCAATTCGTTTCTGCAGGATAGGAGCAGCGATTGAATTTGGTCCGAGTCAGAGTGTAATTACAAGCTAACACTTCAACAGACCCTGCTGTGCAGTGTTGTTTCACTCTTTGTGACAATAAGTTGTTTCAGAATTCAGACGAAAAAGGTTTTTCACTTTTCCCCGGGGGTGGAGCATCTTAGTGCACGTTTTATGTTCAGTCGTGGAGGTAAGATCATTTTCTGTCTCTGGTTTTAATGTGTAGCCACTAAACAAATGCCAGTAACCGAATATTGCTTCCTCTGCTTGGCACTGCATCACCCATGGTAAAATAATCTTATGTGGGTGACAGTTTTATTGTGTAATAAACTGCAGATTAAATCGACAATAACACGTGATCCAATACAAGGACATTGCGAGTGACACCCTCGGAAATGATTGTCTAATTGAGTCCCACCAAAAGTACACAGCCTCAATAACAGTTTTACGTAATCTTCACAGAAAGTGTGTATATTGCAGAGATTTAGAATTTGATTACACCCCCCAGTATTAGCTTGCTCTAACTGAAATGTTAACTCTCAAATAAAAAGCATTGCATTTCTTTAGTGATTAAAACCAAAAACAAACAAAAAAAACTGATGTCCATATTTACAAAATACGTATATGTATACCAGCACTACTGTAATATCTCTGCTGTAATTCCATTGTTTCATATTAACTTCCTGTATTCCACTTCCTGCTGCCCCCCCCGATACATAAAACCAGCAAACGATTGGCTCTAAAAAGAATATTCAAATTTTTAGATATATATTAGGTTATGTAACATTCAAAGGGAGAGGTTTCTTTTCCCCTAGAGTTACTAAACATGCCCACATACACAGTTCATATGCAGATGTGTTTGTACGCGCATGCTCAGCCGCACACACAGATGACATGTGTGTTCATTCATTCAGGTGATACCTCTTTGTCCATCTCTGCTGCCTTCACCATGTGTTCGTCATTCCCTCTTTTTTTCTATGCCGCCAGTATGTGATTTTTTTTTTTTTTTTTTCCAGCCTCCTGACTGCGCTGTGTTATAAATGCGATGTGGACAGTTTGTAAGAGAGACAGAGCGCGGCTCGGGGAAGGATGGTTGCAACATGTGCTCAGTCATGTGTGCTGTGATCAATATGCTTACATCGTCCTTTCAAGCCGCTGCCTCCAAGCCCCGCCCCGTCGCTCTGATTGGCTTCGGCAGGGTTTGTGGCTGCATCCTACAATGTAACTTGAGGCATTCAGTGGTTTTCTATAGTCTCTGTTTGAAAATGATCAAGTTTCTGCCCTTTTTTTTTAATTTTGTGCTCGCAGCTTTGGCAATTCTCTGTAGGTTAGGGTGAAAGAATATTGTTATAATGGAGTGAGTTACTGTTGCATGTAATTAAGTGTGGCTGAGCCTGCTGTGTGTGCCTCCTGGTAGGCCGGCAACACAGTGCAGTGTGTGCCCTCGCCCCCAAAATCCTGCTCCTTGATGTTTTTAATTAAAGGTACTATGTCTTATATGTAAATCAAATCACTGTAAAAGCCCTATTATTCACGTATGAGCACTGTCACGTGCAGACAATGTGCAAATCTCTCCCCCATGCAGACACACCCAGCTCCGCTCCCCGTCACATTTCATTAATAATGCATATATGCAGGTCCTTAATGGTGACACTATAAGATTCCTTTTAAAAAAGATCAACCTTCGCAGTCAGTGTCAGGATGTTTTTAATCTCAATCTAGAAATTCATAAACATGCTAAAGGGTTCACGCAGGCAGTCCCGTCGCATGACTGCAAATACAAACAGATACATGAAAGCCATATAGCCTCTGCTTCCGTCTCTTTTTTCCCCCTCACACATTCTCACTCTCAATCTCTTCCTCCACCCACTCGAAAAGCCCAAGCGTGTAATCTTGTTGGTTTCGTACACGTGTTGATGTCATCATTGTGAACATAAAAATATTTCCCCTGTGGTTCTTAAACAAGGCTTCGGCGCTTCACTATTCTCCCACTGAGCTTATTTTGACCCAAACTTGACAACAACATAATTCAGCAGCGTAGTGCTACTTTGCAAGTGGAGAAGAGGAAGAGGGGTGGGGGGGGGATGTAAAGTAATGCAGCGTGATTCAAACGCACCCTTGTGTTGATGACCAGGAGAGAAGGATTTTCATGTGCTGCACCTGCCTCCATTGTGAGATTATTTACAGATGTGTGCTGTGACACAGAGCCCGGGGGTTGCAAGTCACTAGCACAAGAGAGCTGTTAGGTCTGCAGCTGAACTAGAGATGACTGTGGAGGTGACCAGTGACCAGTCAGAGGCACGGGGGGGGGGCTCACTGTAAGTTGGATTTTGGCTGCCGACTTGTTTGGTGGAAAACATGGATTAGACTCACACTCATTGGAGCGGGGTCAAGGTTTGACTGTGGACAATGACCTACCTTTTTTTTTCTTCTTTTTTTTATAAGAATGTAAAAACTGACATATGCAATGTTTTTATTGCGGCTTTAAGAGTGAGGCAGTATTTTCACCCGAGGCAGGCAGCGGTGAGGCTTAGGTGCTGCGGCCCCTTTAAGAGAAGCCAGTGAAGCGCTCAGTCCTGTTGGTGCTGCTGCTGCTGATGGCAGCGCTGCCAGTTGATTGGCTGTGGCTGTCAGGACTGAGGTGCTAGAGGGATGCTGCTACATATCCCCTGTCCCTCCCTCCCTCCCTCCCTCCCTGCATCTCTCTCTCTCTCTCTCTCTCTCTCTCTCTCTCTCTCTCTCCCCCGCACTCGCTCGCTCTCCATCTCCCTCTTGCTCGCTCGCATCCCTCTGAATAATCCACATCTAGGGCAAGCTGGCTGAGGGGCGATCCAGAGCTCAGCTCCTCTCTGCAGGCTGAGAAAAGAGACAGAGGGAGAACGACAACGATTTTCAACGCAGGAGGAAAAACGTGATATTTTGACGGGAAGATACCAAGAATCAAGAGAGGAAGATTTTCATCAGCGGATATCATTTATTTATATATATATTGTTTATATATCTATATATATATATTTGTACACACACATATAGATATTTATATATATACCTTTATCTCTGTACATATCTGTATTTGTGCTCGTCTGTTTATATTAATATTTTTATATGTATTTGTGTGTGTAAATATATATGATATATAAGCAAGAGAATATATACATATATATACATATATATGTGTGTGTATATATATCTATATATATATATACATGAATTTATATGCGTATCACTGTGAACCAAGAGAAGCAAGAGGAAATTTCTATCATTGGGGCTGGTCTCTGATTGTGTGGTCGTATACAATATTTTGAATATTTCGTTTGATCTTCTACGTCAAGAGGACAAAGACTACGTGCCCATTTTGTATTTTGTTTTCCCGTTGCTGCTTTCCATTCCTCCTGATCTTTCTTTTTTCTACGTACGAGAGGAATAAAGCGGAGAGTGACTGGATTTGACAAAAAGGGAAAATCTGTAGAAATTCCTGTGATTAGTGTTATTTCCGTTGGCATTAGCGCTCTGTGAGCCGATCACAGCTGCTGTGTGAGATCTGAGGAGGCAGCAGCGACAGTGCCACGCCGCTCAGCTCAGCATCAGCCCAGCCAGCATGCACAAACACCACCACTGCTGTAAGTGCCCAGAATGTTATGAGGTGACCCGTATGGCTGCCCTGCGTAGGATGGACGCCCCGGCATATGGAGGAGACTGGCAGGCCGAGCCCTATGGATACCCGCCTGGGTATGGGGGAGGCCAGACCTTACCTCCCCCAGCTTCAGGGGGAGGTGGAAGCATGGGAGGAGGAGGGGGAACTTTGGGGAGAAGTAAGGGCAAGATTATGTCTAGTGGGGGCCCGGGAGGCCCCAACCCAAAGGGCCAATCCAAGGGAGGCCCCAAAGTAAACGGCAGCAACTCCAGTGGTGGACAAGCAGGATGGTGGCCTGAATGCACCTGTACCAACCGGGAGTGGTACGACCAGGTAACTCATCTTCCTCACTCTGTTAGATAAGCTCAGGGCTGTGGGGCCTGGCATGGGAGACTGGGATCAGATGGGCTGCTGCTGTAGTAAAGCAGAGACGATCATGTTTCAGCTGAGGCTGCTGCTTTATGGAGGAGGATTCATATTTAGTATTCACCCCAAGCCTTCCTTTCTCATGTTGGTGACTGTGGTTCTTCTACTGGAGAGGAGAACAGGACTGATCTAGTTCCACTGCACACGCATGGAGATGATCCTCATGTTTGGATTTGATGCAGATGACTAATGCTTATAGATTTAACACACCTAGTGTATGTCGTCAAAGACTTGCGCTGATGCAGCTACCATAGGCCAAAATGGTGCATTTTCAGCCGCTGGAGCAGCAGCATTGAATGGCAGCTTGCTTTTATTTTGAGTTATCTGTCAAAGCTGTTTCTTCAACACTACAGACGGACTTTGTTAGGGATTGGATGTAAGAAATAGATTTCACAGACATCCAGTAATGGTAGGTTTGTGTCTCGTAGACTCTCAGTGGTGGAAAAGATGATGAAATCAAAACCAGCTCCATTCTTATAAATTGCCATTGTTGTTTTGCGAAGCCGTTTTTCTCCAAAGCGTCACAGTATAAGGAATGTGTGGTCGGGAAAAGAGAGAATCAGCAGCAATGTGTCGCTGTCATACATGCCACACAGTGTGAATGAAACTGCCTCTTCACATGCGCTCCATTTTGTGCCTAATATCCCCATCTATTGACATGTATTTATAAATGACAGTTGATGTAAGGTCAGAACAGCTTCAGAAGCGCAGTCTTTAATTAAGCAAGGTGCACGTATGAGAGCATGAGCCGGGGTGGGGGAAGGGTGGCTTTGGTGAGCGAGAGATTCAAGGAACCGATCTCGCTGTGCATGAGTATGTGTCTATGTGGTCTCGTATTTGCAGCAAGTGGAGCCACTGCATTGTTTGTGCGTCCCCCACACACACACGTTAATGTCTGATCGCGTTTTGAGTAAGAATTAGGAGGCAGCAGGAAGGAGGAAGGTGAGGAGAGGCACGGGGGTAAAATGGAGGCTGAGATTTCAGTGGCAGAGAGGAAGAGATCCCCCTGAGCTGAGCCCACATATGAGCCGCAACCCAGCTGATATTAGCAGATCACTACAGACAAGGGAAGGCTTTACCTTCGGAGAGGCAAAGAGAGAAAGACGCCGTCTTGACTCCTGTTCAAATCCGTCGCAAGCCATTTTCTAGTCAGCTGGATTCAGACCGGTCCAGCTTATTTCATGTTTCACACATTTGAAAGGCTCATGGCAGATGTGATTATGTAAGCAGTTATTGCTTACATGGAGATTCTATTCCTCATCAGTATTGAAACCTCATTGTTCTGATATCCATATTATATTTAGCCTCTGCTTCATGAAATATGTTCTCTCCCATTGCACCATGATGCATGTCAGGATCTCATGTTGTGGACACATCACCATTATTGGTTCAACCACACTGTAGTATCCTATATACTATATACTTGCTCCTTTGCTGTATCATGCGAACGTGTGCCTCATAAAAAAAAACCTTTACAGTATAATATCCATCCTGGCATTCAGGATGTAGAATAAATTAAAGATCCAGTGATGTGATGAGCAGTGGATGATTGGTGGTGGTGGTGGTGGGGGGGGGGCAGCTGTCAGTGGGGTGAAAATGCTAAGGTTGAAAAAGAGAGAAATAAGCCAATAAAGGCAGGCGGCGGGCCTGTGGAGGGGGAGGGGGTTACGTAAGAGGAGGCAGTTGGTGGTGCTGTCAGAGAGAGGAAGCAGAAGAGGCCCTGACACCGTGGACAAGCATCTGCCCCTCCGTGTCTTAAAACAGGCCTGTGAACGGCCACTATACGCTCGCCCTCTCCAATGCGAACGAGCCCATGGCACGGCATGGACGGAGAGACGCACCCTCCACCACCCCCCCACCCTCCCGCCTCCTTCCTCGCAGTCACCGTTGCTCATCCTTGGGTGGGAAATGTGAATGCTGCCCCTCCCCCCGCCACCTATACACAGCCGGGGAGCAGCGATCACACACGCCCCAAACACACACGTCTATTATCTTATAGCTCCTGTAAACACTGTTTTTTGGACGCAAGCACGATAATGAAGAGGCAATAACCTTGTGCAGTCATTCAGGATTTTCTGAGCTGGCTATTTTCTTGGCTGGATCATTGACATTTTCAAATGGCTCCTGTAGCCATGAACACTTCATGTATGTGCGAGGAAATCATTAGACACCCCAGGACATAACGATGCCATATTCGTAATTTTTTTCCCTCTGTCATGTATTTACTAAATGAGTGTGTGGCTATTGTCGAGGGCTCGCTAGCTTAATTATGAATGATTCCATTTGGGATTATGAGAACATTCTTTAAAACAAGAGCGTTTGAGTTTAAATCTGAGAAAAGTAGAGACCTCAGTCTACGGGGAGCTGCAGTCAGAAAGCTCCCTCTTCCCCCCGCGGGCTCCAATCTGTCTTTGTGTGTTCTCCAGCTCTGTCGCTATGATTAGCTTTAAATATTAATTGGATTTTTACTTTATTTATTAGCATCAAGATTCGGTCCAAAACACTGTGCCAGACCTGTGTAGGACAGGTCTTTGTAGTGGCAGTGGTGTTTCAAATTAATGCGCAGGGACGGTGGGCGTTAATGTCGAACACTCCCATAGGTGATTACAACTTGACAGCCTTCAGGCCTTGATCAGAAGTGTGTGTGAGTGTGTGTGTGTGTGTGTGTGTGTGTGTGTGTGTGTGAGAACATTTACAGTCACATTGATTTATCGGTGTCGTTGCATTGTACTGTACATCTTTCTGATGAGATTTCCTTCACTTGGATTTGAGTTGCCGTTCCCGTATCAGAAACTCAGAGAGAATTGTCGGATGGGATTCAGATGTGTGTCCGGGTCCAAATGTCTTGAGCTGGATCTCCTCCTGTGGTCTTGAAAGGCTCCGTCTAATACCTGGTATAGTCTAATCAGACTAAGGCTTTTTATATCTAGAAGAGACGTATGTGATCAGAAGGAAAGTGAACTCAGCAAATCCATACATTTCCTTTTCAAAAAGGTGACCTGAACGATAACAGCAAAATGGGTGTTGTATTCATTACACCCACAGAGGCAGTTCCTGTCAGCGCATTCAATCCAGCGTGATGCATAATTACTGCAAGGTTGTTTTTGAGTGTGGAGTAAGACGAACAGATTTGCATATGTTGTGCGTAACATCACGCATCAGAGCTCTGAAAGGCAGTCGACGTGGATTAAGATACAAACAAAAGAGTTGGAAGTTGAGAGAAAACATAAATACAGACAAACCTTTCTCGGTTACTATCATTTTCCTACACCACTGATGAGTAGGTGACTTATGTTGTCTGTGCATTTCTGTGTTAAGTTGTGTTTTGCGAGAATTAGCAGCACGTTTATCTATTCGGTCGTGTTAAATGTTTGCTCCAAAAAGCGTATTGATATTTTTTCCTAACTGGCTTGTGTTGTGTCCATTTGCATTTAACTTGGTGCAAATTGAGCTCTCAGGGCCACCGCACTCCGTAAACACTTCAAGTTCCCATCACTGTTTGATCATGATATGGTATTGAAGTGGTTCAGTGGTTAAGCGGTTTAAGAATGTGCCTTTCTGACAAATAGTAAACTTGAAATCATTCTCAAAGTCATTTCTCAGTCCTCTGTGTCATTAGTTATGTTCTTTGCAAATAATTTGAAAATATAGACATCCCCAAAAAAACTGTGAAAAGACACTTCTTTTACTGTCTACTCTCCTTTCGTCAGCGAGGAGAGAGTATGTCTGACATCATCCTTTGACATTTGATCTGAGGACCCGGCTCTTCCGTGCGGTCGCTGCTCGTCTCACACTCATCCAGACAATCGTTTTCAAAACACAATGAGAGGCAGAATAAAGGCTGACACAGCGACATGTTCAAGTTTGTCTACACTGTAGCTTAAACAACGTGTATCTATTGTGAATATACACAATTCCTGTTTAACCTTTAGTGAGGTGTACATGCTTCTAGGATTTTGGATTTCTGTGAAACCATTAAACCAGGTGATTTGATGGCATTAAAGAGCAGCGTGCTCATGTGGAGACGCTCAGCCGAACACATGGTTCCTTCAGAAGGAGACGATAACGCTTCTCAGGTTCCTCGCTGTTGTTCAGGAGACGTATGTATTTAGCTCTCATGTCACTTTCGCAGAAAATGTTGGTCAAACAACATCATAATTCAATTATGGGCAAACAGGGTAATTCTTTGTTTGGTCCTAAGATGTTGGGGGTGGGGTGCAGAGTTGTTCACGTAACCACAGACATAATGATGGACGTTAGCCATTACTGAGTGTTCTTTCAAACTGTGCATCGCAGGCTCAAAACATTTAGCCACAGTGAGCGGCGATGACGATGTGAACAGCTCTGCAGTGGTTTCATGAACTTAGGTCGTTTCAGTCACAATGTAGAAGAGCAATAGTGGATTTTTATAGAAAATTTGCTTCATGAACTTAACTCTCATATGACCTGCATGTGCTAACTGTCACATCCAGTTCAGTGTAATTTCTCCATAATGGTAATGAGTCTCAACAAGTTTAAGGCATGTTGAAGAGCTGCAGGCAATAAGGAAGCAATAAGATTAGCCGATGTTTTTAAAATAGTTTCAAAATGGCTGCAATATGTGATATAAATGTGCACATTTGATTTGCTGCACCAAACTTTAGGTTCAGTACAAGAAGAGGAGCAGCAGGTTCTGTTTCTGCTGTTTAATGTGCCACCCTTCCTTAGTCAGGTGTCAGTGAGTAAATCCACTTGTCAGGTAACTCAATGTGTTTCTGTAAATGTGTGTAAGAAAAATGACAATTGTTGCAGCGCAGATGATAATTCATCTCTTCACAATCTAACTATTAAGCGGTTTTGGTGTTTGCTGAAACACTTTTTGGAAAAAAACTGTAATTCAGCTTTTCAAACCACTGCAGAAATTATGATTCAGATGCCAAACGCTCGCTTTTCACTGATCTCATACAAATTCAGAGCACATGCTGTAATTTAATTTTCTGTTCAGTTGTCTTTTAGCAAATCTCCTACATCATATCTTCCCTTGTGCGCCTGCCTGTCTCACTGTCTTACACACACACACACACACACACACACACACACACACACACACACACACACACACACACACACACACATATGTACAATATAAGCAAACACACTTAAGCCGTACACAGAACTTTGCTCAAAAACAAAGTGCTCCTAACCTATGAGAATGTAGGGTAAAGAGAGGATAGTGAATCATGGGTAAATGCACTATGAAACAAGGGAGACAAGGTGCACTGCAATATTTATGTGCACTTTGACAAAAGTTGGCCTTTTTTACGATGCGCGAGCGGGAAGGGACGGAGCGCCTGAGAAAAGTCAGATGCTGCGGAAGAGACTTTGACAAGCGAGCCGCCATTATGGGGGCTGAGAAGTTTGATCTGTGATGAAGACCCAGGACCCGAGCCACGCTGATTCCCACCTCCTACTCTTCCTCTGAAAGCCTCCGCTCGACAGCTGCGCCGCTCTTTACCTTTGCATCGCGTTCACAGACTGAATCTGCTCCTATTGTTTCAACATGGAGGTCCCCTGTGAAATGCTGGATTCGCTGGAATGTGTTGCCGCCTCTGCCAAAGCAGATTTAATGCTCATCAAGCTGTTTATTCATTACTGCAGTTTGGCTACAGCTACGTGATGTATAAATATATATGTAGAGGCCTTTTGTACAGTGTTACAGGTGCAGTAGCCTGAAGCTGCAGATCCTGTGTGTGGAGTTGTGTGTCCTCCTGGAAGCCGAGGCTGCCATGCCCCTGTGATCCATATGGTCATTGTCAGAGGCCCTGCCAGAGATCAGACCCATATCAGCTCGCCTGTTCTGCCCCCTCTCTCAGGCTCTCGCTGCCAGCCAGGGGAGGAGAGGAGAGAAGGGAGGAGAAGGGAGGGGAATGCTGTTTGTTTGTTTGCTTGTCTGCTTTGTTTTATTTAGGGTTTTTTGCTGATCACAGTAGCGACTGGCCTAGAAAAGTGACTGTGCTGCGCAGGGCAGAGTGGACCACTGAATCAGCGATGGAAGCGTCAGATTTTCTGTCAGAGAGAGAGAGAGAGAGAAGCGAGGGACGTGCGGGGCCTTTGATTAAACGCTCTACCACTGTTGCTGTTGATTAAAAGAATCAGACATTAGTGCGCGATGGTTTGTATCTACACATATGAGAGCTTTTTCCTCGGTTGTGCGAGACTCATTTCAGCAGGATCGCTCTGGCATCCTCTGCACGGTGCACCGGCTCCATCACCCACATGCTACCATGGAAAATGTGTGTGTCCAATCAATACCAGTGAAGAGCTAGTCCCTAAGTCTTCTGACTCCTCTTCATTTTTGTGGGGGAGTGTGGGCGCTTTCAACAGCGCTTCGGCTTTTATTGCTTTTATTCAACCACCACATCAGCTGTTATTTTGGTGATACTTTACAACAAGGTACACACAATACTCGAGAAGGAGTCAGCACCACAGAAACAGGAGCTGACTGCTCATAAATCATTTTAAATAAATGATTTTGTATTTGATAAGTACAAGTTACCTTAGAACAGACGGGTAGAGTCGATATATTATTAC
Organism: Hippoglossus stenolepis; assembly: GCF_022539355.2. Classification (NCBI taxonomy): domain Eukaryota; kingdom Metazoa; phylum Chordata; class Actinopteri; order Pleuronectiformes; family Pleuronectidae; genus Hippoglossus; species Hippoglossus stenolepis. The sequence continues at coordinate 18,039,001 of NC_061489.1, read as the reverse complement.
ATAATCTTTATAATAAGATTTTAGAAATATTCCATTTTTATAAGCATCACATTTTCTTCACTGTTTGTTGCTGAAATGTGGACCAATGCATTTAGTATTGTGTAACATTTCGTATAAGCAATTCCCATAGTACAACATTGTGTCATGATTACCTACCTTCTCTAATCAACAGTCATTTCCTTTGTGCAGTTTTTGAATTTGCTTTTAAGCTACTGTCAATGAAATCCATCACATACATTTTAATTTGAAACAACTGCAGAGGAAGTGTAGTAACTTAAGTGTAAAAATTATTAGAAGTAGTGAATGAAAGGGAAACGCTCAGAAACCTACATTATTACAGGTTTTTCACACAAGCTATAGGAGAACAGGTTATTCAATCTGTCTTCTGTGTTTTTACCAAACCTTGACTTCTCTGTGCTGATTAACTATAATTTGAGACTTGACCTTTATTTGAATATTTCTTTTACAGTAAACTCAGAGCATTGACACCATATTGTTTGGCTAATGTCTTCTGACTAGATGCTGCAAGCTGACTGCTGAAGTCATTTCACTGAAGACATTGTGACATGTCACAATAGGAAAAGCACAGGTGTAAATCATGAAATGAATGATGGCTGAATTTCAATAATTAGACTCCTGGTATTGTTGCTGCTGACTCACTGTCTCACTGTGTAACTTACCAGGACAAGTAAATTTCATTTTTTGTCAGAACAGCAAAATGATTGAGGTTGGATATGTGTGAGCTTTAAGGTTGATCACTCACACATGTTCATTTTCACTCTCACAGATTTAATTAGCAGGCAGCAGCTTCACAACAGTTGGTCACTCATGAGAAAGAGCCCTCTGCTCATTAGTGGAAACATTTCTTGAGCAAATGAATGTAAAAAACATAATTTACGCCATTTACACAGCCTGTTCAAGGCGTCTTTATACTGTTATGTGTAGAGTACAGATGTAATGGCTTGACATTGTTGTTGGCAAACCGACACACTGGCTCTAGAGAGAGAATTTAACATGTTTGTGTTACCTGAAGGCCACCGTAGTTTCTCCAACACGCTGGGAAAGGGTTTTTTTAGGCGAGAGAGTTCAGTTGTTTGAAAGATGCAACTTTACCTCTAGATGCCACTAAAAGCTACACACTGAAGCTTTAACTATTGATTTATTTGAAATGATGCATTTGTTTGTCATCATTCATTCATTGGTATCTACACAACAACATTTGTGATAGTCGTGTTGAAACTATTTTGGCCTTTACACACACTATCCAAGTTCTATTCAATTCTATTCATTGCAGGAAATCACATGAGCGCTGATTAGTGACTGGTTACCTCGTTATTCAGGTTATTCATCATCCAGATAAGCTAAAAGAATATTCTTTGTCTGTGTGTGTGTGTGGGAGACATTTGGCGAATCGGTGCGTTTCTTACCATGTGTAGCTGCTCTGAGTGCCATCTCTGTCTAATGCATTATCCAAGCAGCCCTTCAGCCATTTGGTCTGGCCTCTCGTGTGTGTTTGTGTGTGCCTGCGTGTGTGTGTGTGTTGTTTGTCAGTGTTCTTCATTTCTGTCGTCCCCCCCCTCCTGTCGTCTTCTGCTGCTCTTCTCCTCCTCCGCTCTTTCTTTTTTCATGCATAGTACGAATCAAAGGCTTCATTTCCAGGTGTAGAGCAGTGTTCAGAGAGGATGCAGCAGCAGCAGCAGCAGCAAACAACTCCAGGCCTGCGCTTCAGTATGATTAGTTTAATTTAATATCATATGCACATGCAGTTCTTCACAGGAATACCACATCAGTGCCTCGTAAATCATTGTTTAAAGCTGACTGTGTTTTAGAGCAGGATCTCTGTTGAATAACAATTTACTTCTAATAGTTTGACTAAAACACAATTTAATTCATATATTATGGATGTTTTTCTGCTAGAATCAGAAGCTGTTCCTTACCAACAACCGTTACCATCTGTTTTTTGCAATCTACATCTTATATTTAAACTTTTTCTCATCATCCTGTTACAGTGGCATTTAATTGTGCACATTTGTGGTTGTGGGGACTTTACTTGACATTCGGTATCTTTAACCTGGAGTTTGCAGTGTAAAATAATTGTACTGTGTTTTTAACATGATTAGCAAAAACAAAAATAGGTATACTTAAAATCTTTTATTGTCTCCATGATTATGCTTGTTGGTAATATGTTAACCAATAAGAATGATGGCCAGTATTTGGGCTGGGTGATAAAACAATATCAATAATTATCCCAGTGTAATTTTCATCAATAGCAATATAGCAGAGGTTCAATATATATCCATAAAATGCCTGTAAATTGTGCAAACACAGTGAGGAGGTTCAACACATCATTGATCAACCTCAGATTTGTAAAATGTTTGAAACCACAACCTTCACTCTGAAGCAAATATCAGACAGTGAACTTAATGGAAATAATAATGTGACAATCATTGTGATAATTATCGATATGATATTTTAATCTCGATATGATTTTTGGGCCGTATCGCCCCGTCCTAGCCGGTACAGACATACAGTATATTGTGACAGCATATGTTTGGCTCACATGGACTTCCTGTCCCCACCCCCCACCGAGCTGACAAGATGAGAGGCCTGGTTACGTTATCCAGACATATGTCTCCTGAATGTCCGCAGAAGCACCGACGATCTTTAAACACATCCCTCCGTTAATTATCCGTCATTATTTTCTATCAGTGAGACTCAACCCCATCTACCCGCCGAGTTTGCCAAAGCAGGAGCACGCACCTCAATCTCGGAGGCAGAGAGCGATGAAGAAGAGAGAGAGAGAGAGAGAGCGTGCCCTCACTGTGTCGTTGATATAAACACGAGCAATCCCAGCTTAATATCATACATCTTATTACACTGTTCATCGTACATCTCTGCCCTGAAATAGCTTTTATGGATTTATTGCGGTTTGTTTCCCTCTGTGCATCCGTGCTCGTGTGTTAAGGTGTTGTCAAAATGTGACACAACCTTCCCCAGTACAAGTCAGATCCAAATTAAGTTTTTAAAAGCTCTTATGTAGCATAAACAAAAGAGCATTAAGGACATGGTGTGTGTGATGTTTTTAAAGCTACAGTTTGAGTTCATGGTCTCCTGCCACATGGAACTTCCCTCGTCGCTCGTGTTGTTATCTTTATATTTGGATATTATGTATTAGCTGTTGTGATCATCTAGGTTTGCAGTCAAAGACCTTTTCCCTGATTGCCTTGACATTAACGCCGTACGTTCCTGCCGCACTGGAAAGCTGATTAAATATTCCTCAACTCATCATTAAAACTATGATATTCATACAGAATCAGAGAGCAGTATGTTAATGTAACAAATATGATTTGAAATTGCAATCTCTTTTATGAGATTCAGTTCATGTATCGAGTGAATAACTAAATAAGTGTGACAGTTATGTGGGAACAAATAAATCTCCGGCATTTTGAACCGACCACGAGTCAGGTGTCTAAGCAAGGCCTGATGGGTTTTATGGAAAGGTTTTTGAAAGGTTGCTTCACACTTCACACCCATAAACTACAATATTACACAAACTGTTATATTAGTCATTTAGTAAATTTTCTAATATGTAATTATTTGCTCAAACTAAACGTGCATTTTACCCATCGAACCATTATCTGTACCTCTTATCCTTTATAATCCTGGAGCCAATCTCATCTGACACAGGTCAAATCAAAACCATTCACCTTCACACCTACTGTCAATTGAGAGTCTCCAAATACCCTAACCCCCCCCAGACCGCATGTCTGTGGACTGTGGGAGGAGGCCGGAGAAAACCCAAGCAGACACGGAGAGAACATACAAACCTCACACAGAAAGACCCCCGGGTCGAAACCAGGATTTAAATTAAAAAAACTTGTTTCTATTATGGACTAGCTAACCACTGCATCACTGTGTCATCCCAATAGCTGTGGATAGTGGGGTCCTTAAAGCTTCAGAGGCATTTAGACAATATTTGACATAAATACTCTAAAAAGGTTGTTTGCATTTCAGCCCTTTTTCATTCCCAAAACCTGATTTATATACTCTAGATTATACACATTATTATATCCACAAATATATATTGGTTTATACTACTTTGTAGAGACACTGCTTCCCCTTCTCTTCCAGTGCTGTGAAACATTTATTTGCAAGATGAATCGAACTAATAGCACCATTTTCTGTTTGGTTGAGAAGTGCAGCTTTTTGTCATTCAGCACAGACAGGTGTAGAGCTGCCTTTGAGCTGAAGACCAACAAGCTGAGACGTGTGGGGAAACAACAAAGGAGACAATTGTGTTTAACTGTGCTTCACCTGCCAGCTGGAAATTAATCGAACACATTATTATGAAATGCCAGTGTCACGTCTGCCTCGGCCCCAAACACGAGGAGGAGGAGGAGGAGTTGTTCTCTGATTAAAGCTGGAGATGCCTTGCTTTCCCACACTGTTCTCTTCCGGGTGTAGCAGGGCTGGATGTACACAATTACACGCAACACACATTAAACAGAAACATTACAGCCTTGTCTTCCTCCTTGATCACACAGATGAACTTATACTTTCCAGTTTAACGAACTGAGTGTCCATATGGCAAATATATCACTCTGCATTTTGTGGAAGCCGACACATAGGAAGGTTATGCTCCAGCACAGGCCGTCCAAGTTTAACAGACACTTAAACATCATATTAAGAAACATTCGATGCCAGAAAAGCTGTAAAGCTATCAGGAGCTACTGACAACTTTTAAGGTGGAATAATTTTTACTCAGTGCATGAGTTGACAATGTGAATCAGTTGATTTACCTTAAAGCTTGGGTATAGGTTACATACTTCTGGCATTATCGAGCAATAATTCCATTGTCACCTTTCAGCGTAATGTAAATCAAGTGATCAGAAAACTAGATTCCTGCACTTCCTCTTGCCTCTGTTTCCAGCCACGGGGAAATCTGCCCCATGATGGGAGTCTTTGACCAGTCACAGGGCAGTTCAGATAGGGCGCTGTGGGTTGTTCTATAGCAGCTGTGCATGCACGTCCCTCCAGTGAAAGGTCTTCCCTCAATCAATGGTTTGAAACCCTAGACCAAAGGTCCCCATTCCAGCATTGGCAACAACTGCCACTTCTAAAAGGGAAGTTTGAATTATTCAATAAAGAGTCTAAATAAGATGTAGACATTAAACACAATAAAACATACCTGGGTCATACGTAGCATATGAAGCCTATGCATCTGCCCGTGCTCATCTGGTGGGAGATTTTTCTAGCGATTCCCACCCAATGCTGCTTTAAAAGGCAATATGACAACTTTGTTTTTCTCAATCACGTTTAATCATGATCAATGACATTTTATGATTGGATTGTATTTGTGCAAAATGCTAATATTTGATTTTCTCACTCAAAAATCGTTTTCCTCTGTGCTCTAGCAGCATAACATGTATATATTTGCTGTCTTCACCTCCATTAAATGAAAGAAACCCTTCATATCTGCATGCATGGAAGAGGTAGAGAACATCCAGTCAGACTTTTATTTGACAGAGGTCAAATAAAACCAGTGGCATCAATGAGGAAGAATATACTGAACATTTTGCAGTGTGCAGATTGCAGATGCATTAAATGCACATGTTTTGTTGATTATTTTGACGAATGAAAAATAATCCAGCTAGCATTGTGCTGTGTAGCATTATGTCTTCCTGCCCTCTGATGTGTATGATACCGATCGCAATATGTGATGTGGAGAAAAAAAAAAACCTCAGTCCTGTGTTCAGATTGTCGAGGACGGCAGCGCCACCGACCCCTCCCCCGATGTGAACCAGCGAGTGTCTTTTCAGTTGTGTCAGTTTGTGCTGTGATGATGCAAGAGAGGAGGGGATTCAAGGGAAGGAGATTAAGCGAGGAGAGGGCCGATAGAGAGATGCGTAGGGAATGGAGGGAGAGAAAGAGGTGAAGAAATGAGAGGTGTGGCATAGAGAAAGGGATGAAAGGGGGTCGAAGGCGGCGAGGAAGAGCGATGGGAAGGGGTGGGTGGGGGTTGGGGGGCGAAGAGGAAAGCGGAGGGGAGCCTGTGCTCAGACACAGCCCTGTGTGTTGCCATGGTGCAGGCTCAGTCAGAGCTGCACAGTAGCTTTTGCTGCTCAGCTAGCTAATTACCCTCAGACTGCAACGTTGATACGCAGGCGGCCGAAGCCTTCTGGATTTCCAGGAGCTGCACTGACACAGTCAAGTGCGAATCAGAGAAACATTTACTGCGTGTCTGCAATGAGGAGGAACTCCCGCGAGGATGCAATGCAGAAACATGCAGCGGTGAGCAGCAGCATTATTGAACACTGTAGTGGTGCTCTGCTGTGTCAGCCATGCCACTTGTGTAATATAAAGAGCTCTTCCAGCGCGGGGCTTCATTGTCCGCAGACCGCTGCCGCTTACCCAGAGCCTGCAGATCCTGATCAGCCTGCTTATAAAACCCAATATGGGCCATTGTGGATTAATATTCACCATTAAAATTTCCAATTATGTAATCAGCCAAATCCAAGCCCTGCATATGCTCACTAGAATATCTCAGCAGGCAGGAGTGAGGGAGGGGTCTGAACGAGAGGAGCGATTCAACGACAGACGAGAATTCAAGAAAATTTGCGTTTTTATTTGGGCAAACATCTGTGTGCTGAATAAATTTAGTGCTTTGATTAGCACCACAGTATTGTTGAGAGTAATCAAGTCTGAATGAATCCAAATGTGGATGTTTGGTCATTTTGAAGCTTCTGGAGATTAGAAGTGAAATGTGTCGTTTAGTAAATGCAAACTCGTAGCACGGATATTTGATGTATTTCTCCTGTCTTATTGCAGTGATTCAATCTGACTGTGATAATGTGACGAAACACTTCATCTATATGTGGAAGTGCAGATAAATCCTCAGTGACTCTGAATCACTACCTCAATTAGAATATTGTTGTATTTTTTTTAGCCAAATCTCAACACAACACGCAGACGTTTGTTGAATAAATGGTGAAACAGCTGCTTTAAATTCTCTTCAGTTGAGTCTGATGCATCAAAAATGATTTCCTCATTGACATTTTGATTCAGAACTACTATACTGCTCCCAAGAGATATTTTAAAATATATGTATTTTTGTCAAAAGATGCCTGTTATAATTTTCATAGTCTCGATTTTTCTTGTAATTTTTTACCTGATCCAACAAACAGTCCAAAAGCAAAAGTTGTTTATTTAGAGAAGTTGAGAAATATGTTTTTTGTGTGAGATCTATACCACATTCATCTGTCTAATCTGCTCATCTGCTAAAAATGAAGCTGCAACCAGAGGACAGTTATTATCATAAAAAGTGGAAGCAGCTGAAGATCATGAGAGCGGCATCAACCCTCTTATTTATTAACTTTTGGCATGAAAGAAAATAAGTATAACAAGTCAAATTATTCTTTTCTGTTGCATTTCAGCTTCAGGGAGATTTTTAATATCGAGTGATATTATTGTTTGTATTGATACGTGCTGAAATAGAAAGCTTTTGTTTATCTTGCTGCACATCTACAGTCCCCAGACTCTGATCAACAGTGTAGTGAGTGGCTGGTGAACAGTGTTTCCTCACAGGAACCCTTGTGTTTCAGCCTTAAAGGTTTGTGTGTCTTCAGATCAGCGTTTGGTTCATCTCTTCAGTCGGATACAATGGCCACTCTGATGAAAGCCGAGACGTGTCCTTTAGGGACAGTGTCCCTGAACGTGACCTGAGGTGGGCAGAGAAGAACGAGCAAACCTGGACCCTCGACGGGAGGCAGATTGATTTGCCGATCACCAAAGTGCTACAAACGATTTAAACAATGCCCTTTTTTTTTCTGCTCTTCTGTTTGGCGCCAAATGCATCAGCATATGGATAAATATTCACGTTTTGTTGCGTCGCCCTTTGTGCTGCTTACTGTAATTCTTCATCACTTTCAACACCTACACTTATTGTGAGCCAAAACTCAAGTGAGGGTAGTGAATGGAGATATGTGAATATGTGGGCATTCCCGAGTGGAGCTTATAGAACAGCGTGAAAGCTCAACCATGACGGGAGGATCTGTGCTGTATGTGGAGCGGTGCAGGCCGGCTCCTCTGGAAGGTGGGGACGAATGGTTTTCATTGGACTACCAGGTCAAAGTTGTTCCCTTGTTATTTTCACTACGTTATTTTTACAGTGGATCTCTAAGTACTCTGTGTTTGATCCTTGTAGTTGTATCACTGTCTCATGATTTTGATTTGTGAAGTAAACAAAGAGCTGAAACATTCAAGTCATATTTTACAAAAATCAGTGTGTAAGCGGAGGATTGTGGCGTAAGAGGCAGGACCAGGGGATGCAACATTTTTTCTCGACATTATTTCCTCTTGTCAGATTGGTTTGAAGAACGTCTTTGACCTGGGGGAGAGTGTTTGAGACATCACTGGGTCCATGGAGCAGAATTACAGTCTAATGTTCCCTATTAACAGAAAAAGAAAAAGTCCAGGATTGGAAAGATCTGATTGCAGCTCAGAAAATTGTGTTGTGGGGCGCTCAGGAAATGAAGGAGGATAATGACGGTGAAAGAAAAAGGTGAATGAGAGCAGAGTGCTATCATTGAAAAAGAACCTGAGGACGATCCGGTTTTCCGGTCGTGAGTTTGTTCATTTTTATGTGGATTTATTTTGGCAGCAGTGAGACAGTTTTATGAAAATAAGTTTTGGATGTAGCGATTTGCTTTCTGTCCGGGGCACAGTCTCACACACGTGAGTGAGAAACGAATATCGTGGGTCAAAGTTCACCTCCACGTGAAGCCGCGTTGCAATTTGCTGTCGGAATCAAATATTTTTTCAGTCACACAGACTGGAAGTGAACGAACTGGAGGTTTGCCACTGAAACATGACTGGGCCCTCAGATGAAAAAACTGATTCCACTCTCATCTCTGTCTGTTAAACACTACATACGTTCTCTTTTGGCCTGGCAGCTGCTGTCTTCCAAGAACCACACATAACCTCATAACATGGGAAATAAATGTGGGTTTCTGTTCAAACTAAACTCACAAGATTGTTATATGAGTCAGAGGCATGCTAGCCCTTCCCCCCTGTTTCCAGTCAGTATGCTAAGCTAAGCTAACTGTCTGCATGCTGTGGTTGGTCAAACTCTCTAAAGCAAATAAGTGATTTGATAAATTTAATGTTTAGTGTCTGTGTATAGGTTGGAAATGTGATTTTTTTTTTAGGATTCCAAGAGACTAAGATGGTAAGAGATGATGTACTTGTGACTGTAGTTTTTTAAAACGGTTTTAAAGCTGTTTTCTCAATCACTAATGATGCATTCAAGTTAAGTCAGCTTAATTTTAAGTGCCTCCAAAACCTTCATATTGGGCTTTTTAAAAACTGAACATTATATGTTACCCTCTAGGCCCCTGGGTTACAGTGTTGTTACCTGTGTTGGTTAGTAAAGTGAAACGTCTCAGATTATCCTGTCAAAATGAGACTGTTACCCTGACAACACCATCAGCGTCTTCACAGCGTCACAGGGAGAAAACAGCCGACTTAAAAAACGAGTAAAGAGAGTAAATCTAAAGGAATCACTTCCTTTATAATAACGCCGCAGCAGCTGAATAATAGTTGTCTGAGGATGCAACGTGACAGTGGTGGAAGAAGCATCAAAATGGCAGCTCTCAGTTCTGTGTGTGTGTGTGTCTCTGTGTGTGTGTGTGTGTGTGTGTGTGTGTGTGGACATGCACTGTTACCGGTATAGTCAGAGCATAGGATCCAAAACACCAGAGAGAGGAACAAGCTCCGCAGCTCTCTCAGCTTAGCAACAAGGGGTAGCAACTAGTCAAGAGCTGTGAGGTAACATGCTGCAGTGACCTCTGATGTAGAGGAAGTAGTGGGGGCGGGATCATGGGAAGCATACTGATGACACTCGCACTCGACAGGCTTCCTTTAGTGCGCAGCCTCGCCGTAGCACGTGCGCTAACTTTCATCATATAGCCGGGGCAATGTGGTTGAGCCGCCTGGTGTCGGCGACGTGATCGTGACACTGTAATGACTAATGTAAACGAAAAATACAGTAATTGACATGTATCAATATATCAACAACATGATTACTAGCATTTGACTGTGGCCATGAGGGGACACCTGTAAGAAATAACACTGAGACTTCTGATGTTCCTTTACATACATGTACAGTTCAAAGAGAAGAATAGTGATAAAACTGGTTGTATTTTTATGTTTCTATTCATATTTTGATTGAGTCAATTAATCTAATTAGTTAATTATTTGTTTGTTATATTTCTTGTTTGCTTTTGTTGAAGTGTCTTTGAATTTTTTTTAAAAGCTTATTAGTAGTAGTAGTAGTACTATTAAGTAATCTATCAAGTTACACATGATGCATTCTCTGGTTTCACCTTCTAAATTCAACAGTTTAACACTTTTGTTATTCGCATCTTCATAAACTGGCTGTTGGTCAGAATAGGACATTTAAAACTTCTGGCTCTGGAAATCTCTTTCACAATGTTTTGAGATTTAATGTATAAAATCATTACTTTAACAAAATAAAATGGAATTAAGGTGCAACCCTGGATAAGAGCAGGAATCTATTTTCTGTTGCAGTATAAATCTTGTTTTCTGAAATTCGGAAGCAGGTTTTGTAACAGGGTAATCACACAATTTTACTTTTAGTACAGTTCACCATGACCGCAGTGTTGTCATGGAAATAGAGAGAATTATCACAAGGGTATTTTTAAGTCAATATACTGTATATTAATAAACAGCCAATGCACACAAAATGACAGAAAATACTTAAATTGATGATTATACTGTGATCCATTATATTATGTTATGAGACCAAACTCTTGATGCATGTAAAACAAAAGCATAAATAACAAAAATTCAAGCTTCAAAATGCATGGAATCATTGATCTGAACGTTATGATAAAATCACATAATAAATTTACTTCAAAATATCATCATACTGTCAGAGCGTGAACAGCTCAGGTGTGTTTACTAAACACATCAGTAATGGTTCTGTTTTATTCACAGACACTCGATGTGTCCACATGCATCAGCGACCCAGTCGTGTTCAGACCCGATCAGGTGTCGACAGACCTGCAGAAAGTTCTCTGTAGCAACACTGAATATTTGTTAGGCTGAGTACGTCTCCCTCTGTAGCAGAGTTTGTGAAGGTCAAACTGGCCAGCTCTCTCATTTGGAGCTGCTCGGCATGACAGAGAGGTAAGCCAGAGCATGCTTTCGTAATATTACATAAAGATGAGCAGGGCGCGCTGCCGACAGCTGTGACGAGCTATTAATTATGGTTTCATGAGTGTTCGTCTGCGGCGTGCGTGTGTCGGGAGGACGGAGACATGGTCACAATGCTCAATCATAGCCGTCAAATCAGAAAACTTTGAGCTTTAATGGGGCCGTTTTATGGCTGAACTTAATTAATTTCCTTGTGGCCGCCTCGTTGAAATGAATGCCTGAATTCAGCTGGAGTTGTAGCAGGGGAGAAGGAGCAGTTGACCTTTACCGTTACGGGGTTTCCTTTATTCTATCTCGTTATCCGCCTTTGTTCCAAAGAATGCAACATTGAGCTTCGATGGCGCCTGCGAGTAAATCATCTCTGGCCGTCATGTGTTCATCCTGTTTAGCTCCCATCTGTCACTTCTTCTCTCACCTTGCTTTTCTCCTTCCCGCTTCCCCCCAGCACCGGGGCCACAGTGTGAATAAGATGTTGGGTGCATGGTAATTGAGTAGGTATTGATTGGACTGCAGCGTGGCCTACGAGAGGCCAATTGGAGCCGGAGCATCAGAGCAGCACCACTGACTGCGTCTCTCATCCCACATTCTGCAGGAAAACATAAACGCAGTACCACAAGCGGCATCGGAAAAAAATGAAGGAACGTTTCATATTTAGATAGCCTGAGGATGTCGTAGCACGCCTTGTTCTCCTATCTGCTGTAAGCTCTGACTTTAGGACCAGGGAGAGCCTCCTTTAGCTTTACCTATATGATTTGACTGACTGGGTGCCTCATCTGAGCGGGGCTGACTGTCATATTTCACTGCGATGTCACCTCTGGAGAATGAGCTGTCATGTCGGTGTGCCTTGTCGGGAGAGGAGCTGATGTGGAAATGTTTGCTAAGGAGGAAGGGGATATTGCCCTGTCAGCATGCCGTCACCGTGCACATGCTGAACCCTGTTGTTCTTCCCCCTGCGCTCGACCTGCCAGGAAGACGAGGTTCTGAAAACACAAAACAAGAATAGGTGACTGGTGAAGAAGAGGGCTTAACTTTCCTCCTTGTCTTTTTCTTGTTTCCTATAGCTGTGACGTTATTGTCATCAGCAGGGATGTAGAGGTGAACAGGTCACGCAGAAAATATCAAATTAGAGCCACATTTTTAGTTTTCATATAATAGTAATGTTTTTTGGCATTTGGGGTACACAACAAATTACATAAAGACATTATTATATAGAAGCAGTTTTTGGACAATGAATATAACGGTATTTAGGCCCAAAGAAACTGACGAAGTTAAACAAAAACAAGGTTTCATATTTTGGGAAATATGCTTTCTTGCCAAGATTCAGATGAGATTATCGATGGTAAATGTGAAGCTAAGGCAAGAAGCCAGCGAACTGAAGCCCCTTTTCCACTGGTCCAACAACCCCACTAACACCTGCTCATATCTGGCTTTTGTCTGCAGTGTGAATAGGTACAATCTGCATTCACTCCAGGGTCAAATCATTCTGCAGTAGACACAGGTTTTTATCGGCCCCTGCTCCTATCGGCAGTGATGGAAACGTGACACTCAGGTGATAGAGACTGGGAGCAGTGGGAAACAGCAAACCTGGATTGTCCAAAGAAACAAAATCCCCATGTAAAGAAAAATGTTGCTGTTTCTTCACTTTGGCTGTTTAGCGATTAAACAAACACAATATAAAGTGTTAATCTGGGAGTTTTAGAGGTGCAGGTCTGTGGGTTTGTTACATTTGGACAGAGCCGGACACGCCCCTGCTTCCAGCTGTTATGCTAAGCTAAGTTAGACGGCTGCTATCTTTATGTTTATCTCTTATTTGCAATGATGCAAATAAATATATTACCCAAAATGTCAAACCTTTTAATCATGTCCATCAGAGCTGCTTGACAAACCATGTGATGATAAACACAACACTGAAGTGATGCCATAATATTTGAACATGTCTCCTTTTGATTTAACTGATGACGTATGGATTTGAGAAATTTGTGTGTGTGTGTGTGTGTGTGTGTGTGTGTGTGTGTGTGTGTGTGTGTGTGTGTGTGTGTGTGTGTGTGTGTGTGTGTGTGTGTGTGTGTGTGTGTGTGTGTGTGTGTGTGTGTGTGTGTGTGTGATGTGGACAGGCAGTGCTGAAGGCAGTCAGCCACATCCAGCCCATGGCCAGGCATGTGCGAGCACAGAGCTGCATTAGCTGCAGTGAGAGCCCTGAGAGGTGAAGCGGGGGGAGGTAGCCAAGCGGGACAGCAGACCAATAGCGTGCGAGTACCGGTTACCATGGGGACACATTGATTATTTAACAATTTGGATGAAGCCTGTGCCTCGCACTTGCCAAGGTTCAGTGGGAGTCTTTGTTGCCTTACTGTCCTGGGGGTCTGCAGCCAAGTGAGTGTTGTGTGGTGTAATGCCAAAGGGATACGATACACATGTACGGTGATGGAGACAAGAGACAGATACACAATCTCAGCTGACAGAAGAGCAAGATGATAGATTGATGAAGAGGAAGCCATTATGAACAGATGGGTGAATAAGACGAGGGAGTGAGAGAAAGAACGGACTGTGGCGAGTGAGTTTTCATCACTCCTGGTGGTCAGCGGGGACTTGTTGTAATGATCTCATGCTGGGGAGGCAGTCTGGACTCATTGTCATTGTTTGTACAGGAGCTCTTTGTGTCCACTATGCTCACATGCTTCCATTTATCAGCTGATGGTCCGTGTAATACCAAAGCTACTGTGCGTCTGCATTGCAGGTGGGCAGAAGAAAAACTGTGACAGGAGCCTTTAATGACTAATGTATGAATCAAGAGAAAATAAAGGGATTTATAATTATGGTGATCACATCTAGATTTGTTTTATTCCTGCCATATTTGTCTCTCCCACACGTGTAGAACATGGAGCCACATTTAAACCTGACATTAATATACAATCTGTATTAACGTGTTAAATCAAGGTACAAATACCAGAGTATAGCTTGAATAGCTCAGAGTAGGACTGGATCAGGCGGCCTGCATCTAAATAGCATCTATAAAGCGTGACCATGTTATTAAAAATCCACCCAGCAGGCTGAAAGGTCACCTTACTTGTCCTCACCACCACCACCTCCACCAGCTTAGACAGACCTGGCAAACGCTATCAGTATTAGCAGGAGCTGGGAAATGACTGTGACCTGGTATGCGCCATTTATGTGGAGTAATCCATCAATTCCAACCAACTCTCTTAAATACATTCTGGGATGTAGTCACCTGCGGGCTGAGTGGAGAAAACAATAATTTGCAATAACAGGTGTAAATAAGGTCGGGTTAGGCATAGGTTTAGAAACTCTTAAAGGTCTTTATGGTGTAAATTGGGTTTTTATTTATAGCAAACACCTTGTCCTTTCCATGAGGAGGCCTAACATTTAAAATGTCGTGCCATGTTGCGCCCTGCTTGGCCTTTGGTTGCTCATATTGCAGAGTAGTCGAGTTCAAATCAAGTTTAAAGTCTGCATTATTGAAATTCAATTCGGGATTAAGCCCAAATCTGCAACCTTTTACTGTTTTACCTATTGGATTACATCAAGTTCTCTGACCCACATTCACCTGCGTGTCACTGACAGACATTTCCATCCCATCCCGGACTGACATCAATCAATAAGAGACTGCTTTTGTCTTCCCCTCACAGCTTGACTGTGATCCTCAACCTGCCTCCCAGATACTATGAATTAGTGTTTGTCCTCTGCTCGTCCTCTGTGGGCCCATAACCGCACAGACCTCCTCCATGTGTCATAAAACTTCAGTGCCGGTCAGATCTCCTGGTCTTTAATGAGCTGTCTGCTAAGTGAGAGTATCACCAACAGCGCCAAGGAGGGAGGGAGGGGGGGTAATCCAATCTAATCCAAGTTACCTGAGTAAATTGCAAAAAGGTTAAACAGACTCATGTTGAGATTATTCACGTTGAGATTATCTTCCATTATTCCTTTTTGTTTGCTTGTTATGTGAGATTCAGATCGAGGGATTAACGGCAGCGATCCCAGGCCTGGATAATACTGCTGTTCTTTACGACTGCTGGGTTTATTGTGTTTCAGCCGGCCTTGTAGCGTCAGTGATCAAATCGTGCCGCATCGGTACTCTGTGACACTCACACTGATGAGCACTGCAGGCGTTATACTGTAACAGGTGTGTTTTGTCACATGTGCTCTCAGTAGTTGATTCAGTGGTTTAGTCCGTCACCGAGGGACAACGGTAGCCGATGTGTTGCCCTCAGGCTGCGTTTCATCACTTCTTGCTGTTTGGGCTTTAGTTTCAGGAGCGACTGTCACTGACATGGCTGCTGTGGATGTGACTCTACAGTTTGTTTTACTGCTAAACCCTCTTCTGGATTTTGGGTGTGTGCTGTGCGCTGGGGTCCAAGATGAAAAAAGTGCAAAGCAAAAATGAGAATTGTGCAAACACAAGCACAGACGTGAGCATCTGTTCGACCATATGCAGATTACAACCAAGGCCTGATTGTGCTGACTGTGAGGGAGGGTTGGGAGGGAGGGAGGGAGGGGGTGTTCCCAGCCACAGCTGTCCAGAGTCATAGCACATCACCGCCGAGCGGAGTGGGTCAGATCTACGGCTCCGGTTTATCTGGAGAGCAACCTTCATTACCGGGGAACTCGCTCAGTGACCAGCGTGGAGAAATGAAATGACACCTGAACAGCTTGTGAGGTGATGAACGGGGTTTGATCCAAGCACAAGATCTTTTGAAGGGTGCGTTTCGAGCTCCGCTCTCTCGTGGACGCAGCAGTATGGCAGCCTTGTGCAGCGTCACTGAAAACAGTTGACAAGCAGTGTAATAGAAAAAAGAGTAATCAAATTTATAGTATAGGCTGCTTAGATCAGGAGAGCAGTTGACTATAATTTTCTCATTATATGAGATATGATGATGTATAAAGTCATGTGATATGTTATATATCCCTTGAATATATTTATTTATGTTTGAGTAATTTTGCAACAAGCTTCTTATGCCAACTTCTGATTTAATATGATCAATGTGATGAAGTAACTTTCAGATATTTATTTTATTTTTAAATATTTCAGTTGATACAGTTAACACAATATTTATATTTCAGTATAAATATTATTTGATATATAAAATTACATTTACTTTGAAAGAGGATTTTATCTATATAGCTCTCTATGGAGAAGTATATGTCTGTAAGTAAAACTATTGATTAAAAATATCACAGGGGTGTATAGAGAAACTCAGGAAATGTTATATGTAAAAAAAAAAAATCTATATCAACACATAACAATACAAAGTGGGGCTCACTACTGGATTTTTTAAAACTAATTTGTAATGTTAATCAGCCTTCATTTTATAAAGTTCAAACCAGGTTCTAACATGTAAATAATTAAAGAATATCCACATGTATTAGGCCAGAGGTGAGAGGATGAGTCTGGGTGAGAGGAGGGGAGGGGAGGGGAGGGGAGGGGGCAACATAGTCAAATCAATAAAAACGTAGACAGCAAGTCGAGCTGCTCCAAAACCAACCAGCGTCTCCTCCTTCACACGTTCCACTCGGACAACTCTCCTCTGGCCTCAGCTCACAGCCGCTCTGAAGTGAGAGAAGAAACACCAGGTGGCATAATAGAGTCGAGCTGAAGAGTTGAACTGTGAAACTTGGGTTGGGTTCAACTGATACTGAAACTAAGCCTCAACGCTGCCAGTAGTTAGTCTGCGTTTAACATTTAACCCTTTTGATTCACCCACAGAAAACAAACACCAGGGAGCAGTGTCAGTGTTTCCCTGATAGGAGTGTTTATGTCTCAGAGGGACATCTTTAAAAATGATCCGGGATCAAGAAAACTCTTAACAGAAACCAACTTTTTAGTTGACTTTAACTATTAAAGTCATGTGTTTTTCAAATAATTCAGAATTCACAGAAAACATTTAATAAACATTATCAATTAGAATCGTGTTTTTACAATAAATACAAAATGAATGGGTTATGGGCTATTTTTTAAATAAAATAATAAAAGTTGTCAATACTCACCTCACCTGATATTTATTTTTTTCCTTGTTAAATGAAAAGGAAACTGATTATCATCACTGTTCCCAGAATAAAACGGTACCTCCAAATTAAGCAGATATTTAGCACATATCTGGGGTTGCAAATATATGTATATTGTTAATTTTTCACAGTTGGTCCCATTCAAATTTCCTAAAATCCAAAGGGACATCTTAAAAACATGTATAAAAAAAGCCTTGTATTTGAGAAATGAGAAGTATTTTTCTCTTTATTATTCAAACTGATCCTGAATAATTCTGTCAGTTGTCTAATTAAACAATGCACAAATTATTCCAATGTTACACTTCCAATAACACAAACCTAGAATGAGATATACAAATAAATAAAGCTAATGTCGTGTTACAGTATCAACCGAATGGTGACTGAACAATAATCTCTTGCACACTGTATGTGACACTACACAATGTTATATCTGTGTGCGTGTGAAGTGAAAGTGAAGACGAGGAGCTGATGTGGGATGAGACGTATTGTCCCAACAGCCAGAACACGAGCCAGTTTGTTTTTATGAGGTGACTCTGGAACGTCTGGCTGAGGCGGTTAATAAGCAGCGGTCTCTCTGCCCCAGTCCTCATTGTCAGTCCTCACACCTTTACCGCGCACGCACACACACACACACACACACACACACACACACACACACACACACACACACACACACACACGCACACACACACACACACACACACACACACACACACACACGCAAAGCCTCAGCCCCAAGGGGACTCACTGACTGTTCCTGTGGCATCCGTTCACTTTATTCCCAAGTGGCAGTGTGCGTACCGCATTATGTCTGCATGCTGCCAGCCTCACACACACACACACACACACACTGAGATAATGTGTATCTGTTCATATTCACAGGCCAACCCTCCCCCCATCATCGTCAACGCAGACTCACTAGATGCAGGCCCTTATGTAAGTATCTGTTCTCTCTCTCTCTCTCTCTCTCTCTCTCTCTCTCTCTCTCTCTCTCTCTCTCTGTACAGTATACATGTCTCTCATTCACACTCCCTCTGTGTCGGAGCCTGAGCGTGTTTACGTGTGCGGATGAAAAGGCCTCCTCCTGTTAGCAACATTTGGTTTGCCATGTGGACCAACATCCATTATCCCATTGACCCTGCCCTGTTTGTCGGGAATGTGCCTTCTGCAGCAGCACATTCAGTGTCACAGTGCATGGGCAATTTTACGAAAGGATGATGCTTTGGATTACAATAAATCAGAAATTCATGGTGGTATTTTTAGTTAATAAAACAATCATGTAAATGTGTTTTGTGTGTATTTTATCAATGGTACCAGTCTTCATAGTTATCTGTATTCGGTCTGTTCATGTGTCCATTGTGTCCTATAGGATGTTGGATCAAATTTGCATGCTTCTCTTTTTTACTCAATGTATTTTTAGAAAATGATGTGATTCAGGCTCAGTGATGTAACCAACCATTCTCTCTTTTCTTCTTCTGGCAGGTAAATGGCAGTGATGGGATGTATAAATATGAAGAGATCATTTTAGAGAGGGTGAGTTGCTTGTTATCTTCTTTTCATTTTATAATGTATTTTCTGCATGATGGTTAGATTTCTGTCCACTAGGTGGTAGTAAGCAGTCCTCAGTCATTGAGCCTAAAGAACATGACAAAATATAAATCTCTATAATAATATATGAAAATATTATATGATATGAGGTTTGTTATAAAAGTTATAACTGTTAAATCACTGCAACCAGACACAAGTCTTAAGTGTGATGTCATGTGAGTATAAGGACAGACTAAGACCAAGAGGAGTCTCTTTTTTACATAATCCTGATGCACATGTCATCAGCAGACGCCAGAAATATAAAGAGCTCTCCTGTTCAATTGTTCAGCAGGCACCACTACACTTGTCAGCTGTGTTTCAGCTTGTAGTGGCAGAGCTATATGTCTCTACTCTCATTATTCCACCCACATATAACTGCACCTCCGACCCCTTGATAAATGCACAGTTTCTTTCTGCCCCTCACACTCTAAGTGGCATCTCTGCATGCAGAGGGCTTGAATAAACTATGCAAAGTCACACTTTAAAAGGTCTGTGGGTGTGGAACATTTGGTGGTAAGGCCCAGTGTACTCCACTCAGCTGCAGAGCAGCACACTGGGAGGCCTCAGCCTCCCTCTGTCCTAATTTGTTTCGACTGTTTCTCATTAATTATAGAAAATAATAAAGTGAAGTCTTTTCTCAGCTGTCTTGTTTGCTGCCAGTCTATGGCCACGGCTGTCACATGCAGCAGTGTGCCTGGACCCGCCGGATCCAAATGGGTCCTCTGTTGTTCCAGGAACAGGAACATGGGGAGGTGGTAGTGTCCGTCTCCTGCAGAGAGCGAGAGGCTCTGTATCATGCAATAGAAATGATGCTTCTTGGGTCATCTTTACCTTAGACCATAAATCCACTTCTCTGTTGACGTCTCTAACACTGATGCCTCTCTGTGGGATGATGGAATGAGCATGACATTTTGAATGAAGTGCCCTCCTCTAATGGAGTGCATGGCATTATCTTTTGTCACATGCAAGGACACACACACAGGCACACACACGTGCGTGTCCACAAAGATGAACATCAGAAACGCCTGTAGAAATCCCTGCAGTGGTCTGCATCGATCACACGTTCCTCTGAGATACCAATACACTTAAGAACCATATTGTTCTGACCTTGAGTCCACATTGGGTGCATGTAAATGTGTGTGTGTGTGTGTGTTGTTGTTGGTTTTGTTTTATTCCTTATTGAAAGTGTCAATCATAATGTGTGTGCAGGGGAACTCTGGCCTGGGCTTTAGCATTGCTGGAGGAATAGACAATCCCCACATTCCTGATGATCCAGGAATCTTCATCACCAAGATTATCCCTGGAGGAGCTGCTGCTATGGATGGACGGCTGGGGTAAGTTCCCCTTCTCACCGTGTTACCCTCCTCCTCCTTCCTCCTTCTCCTCACCTCATTCTTTCCATCTACTCTACCCAAGCTCTTCTCTCTCTTCCCTAACTTCCCCTCTCTCATCTTTAATGCTCACTACCACCGTGTCCCGCCAGGCAGTGCTGTGTGGGAGGCAGAGTTTCTACAGCCCTCTGCCCCCTGGCTCTGTGTGGTTCCTCAGATTTATGATTCACTGGAAAACCAAAGCCTGAAACATGCAGAAATTATGATATGGAGAGTTTTTTTCATATGCTTTGGGGGTTTCTGATTACATTGGCCATGCTAGGGTCCCTCCCTGCCTTTGTGCAGCTACGAAACTCCTTTTGCTGTTGACTGACAAGCTGATGTGTGTGCAATAGACAGTTTATATTAAAAGGTTCCCCTCCACAGGGTAAATGACTGCGTGCTGCGTGTGAATGAAGTGGACGTGTCTGAGGTGGTTCACAGTCGGGCGGTGGAGGCACTGAAGGAGGCGGGGCCGGTGGTGCGGCTGCTGGTTCGACGGAGGCAGGCGCCACCTGAGACGATTTTGGAAGTCAACCTGCTGAAAGGGCCCAAAGGTCAGAGACAACGCAACACACACTCAGAGAAGAGAGAGAGAAATATGAAAGTTAATTTGCATGCATCCTTCTGAGTGGAATACTGAATGACGACTATATTTTTTAGGTTAAGAAATGTTTGCAGATATAAGTACGAGGTTAATAGGCATTCAATTTGGAAAAAAATGGACTTAAAAAAAGGCTTTGAATATTATATTGACTAAGAAGCTATTATTCGTCTGAGAGGATACAGACGCAGACTCAGGGTATATCTAAAAATGTATAAAAGCCAGAGGTCATTGTGTTCATACATGTATTGACTTTCTGACTGTGTGTATTTCTCAACCAGGGCTGGGATTCAGTATCGCTGGAGGCATTGGGAACCAACATATCCCAGGAGACAACAGCATCTATATTACCAAGATCATAGAGGGAGGAGCTGCGCAAAAAGATGGACGGCTGCAGACTGGAGACCGCCTGCTAGCTGTATGAGACTCCCTCACATATCGAGTGTTCACATCAAATGAACTCATTTTAGGTTTAATTAGTTCACTGGCAAGTTAAAAAAAAAAAAATGTCAGTACTGGTTACAGACATATGTTGCTGTTGCCGGGCGGGGACAGTATTTGCTCTCTGTAGATGACTGACTGTTTATGGGACATGTTAACTACGCTGCATTATCTGGTTGGTTGCTCCGTCATTTTAAGCTAAGTGAGACATGCAGCACACATCAGCATTTATGACTCTGTGCATGATCGATGATTTATTGTCCCATGGCACGGGCCAATAAAAAGGCCCATCCGCTCAATATGAGAGTGAGAAACACTGCACTTGTTTAAGGCTGCTGTACATCAAAGAAGAAATCACTCATCACTGCAGTCTTTACGTCATCACTTCCATTAACGCACTGTGCATCAACAGATAATGGGCATTTACACACTTTGCCTTTCACATATGAAGAACGCAGCCGGAGATCGTCCGGGTCAAACACATTCACAACAACAGGAGAATGTCCGGACTTCATGTCTGAAAACAGCTCATGTTTTAGGAAATTGGACGAAACGTTTGAGAATTTGTATTTTATTGTAAATTAAGAAAACTCGGCATCTTGAAGTTAGCTTTCAGCCATCATGCTACATGTCTTCAACTTGTTTTATACAGGATTGACCTCTCCAGTCTGCTTGATTTTAGTAAAGAACATATTAAGTCATCATTTCTCATTGACAGGTAATATACACAAAATCAGCTGTCACTGTAGGAACTGGTTCACAGAGAAATACCTGAGATATAAAAAATCTGTGTTAAACATATTTGCCAAAGGAAACATTTTAGCCCTCTACCTTACATAACAGAAAGATATCTGGCTCCAGGGAGGAGCTCTGCTTGAGAGCAGTTTGGCAGACATGTTGGCAACATCCAGACGGCATCATTTGCGGCACAAATATACAGTATAGTGTGTTATCCACTGCAGCGGATCCACGCCATTTTGAATTTTCAACACTTATTTTCACATATAATGTACTGTACCTGCTCCTTTGTGCTCTCACGTGTTATTGACAATGCAGTGAGCTGCTTGCCTCAGGTTAAAGAAAAACTGCTAAAATATGGGATGTTAAAAAAGTTTTGACTAACAGCCGATTTGCAGGAAATCGTGTTTTCAAAGACAAACTGTAAGAAATCGGTAGAGCATCTTTAAAACCTCTACCTACAGCTATTGACCTCTGTTAACGCCGCACAGCACACCAACCTTTCACTCTGTCGTTGAAATGCACAAAATTCTTCCAATACCTCTGAGCTATGATCCATTATTGTGTTGGCTGGTGTGATGGATGGTGTGATGCGTGATGTTGTCACAGTGCAGCCAAGACACGAGGTGTTCAGGTGTCGTTCTGGATTCTTTCCTTTACACTCCTTCTCTTTTCTCGACAATCGTCGCATTCAGGTGAACAACATCGTGCTGCAGGACGTGCGTCACGAGGAAGCCGTGGCTGCACTGAAGAACACCTCTGACATGGTTTACCTCAAGGTGGCCAAGCCGGGCCCTGTGCATCTCAACGACATGTACGCCCCACCAGACTACTCCAGCAGTACGTATCTATCTCATCTTGTTGTTGCAGAGATAATTCTGTTCATACACTGTCTGAGTCAGGGATTAGACTTTACATTCACAAATACATAGGAAGTAGCCAGATAACTACAATAGGTTTACTTATATAAAGTGTTTGGCGTAAAGTAAAGAGTGATTTCTAAGTCAAGCTCCATCAGATTTTTGTCTCTATCAGAGATTTTCCAGCTGGCCTGCATACATTTTTTTGTTGGATCTCTGTTCTCTCCCCAAAACTGCTATGCTCAGACACCCACATAGTGAATATAGTGACTTTTTGTGCACACACACACACACACGCATGATCCTTCCCACAACAACAAGAAGCGCAGTTCTCTGCCTCCCACTGAGTGTGGACGGTTTCTCACATCCCACCTGCTCATGAGAGCCCACGATCCTGAGCTGCAGCATCTCCAATTTCTACACAGTGATTTAGTATCAGAGGGGGCTACTGAGGGCTCTCTGTACGTTCTAACTGTTTGCAGTTGTCTGAGCTTAAAACAAGCCCTTAATGCAGACTTAACTCCCTTAGCTCTGACAGTGCAGCCCGTGGTCAGATGACCGGGACGGGAGACACTTGTTTTATCGTGCTCAGCTGCCGCCATCAAGAATGGAAATGACCTCTGAAATCCTGCTTTTTCATGCATGCACACAAAGTGCACCAACTTTATGGAAAAAAATGTCTTATTTTTTCCTTAATTCAGATTTTTGTGGCCTAGCCACCATGACTATTGCTAATAATATCATTATCACCCAGTTAATTGCTAAGATCTGGGAACCCAGAGACATAAAAAGTAGTCAGATGATCAGACAATATTTAAAGAAAAAGTAAAAACTCAGAGGTCGGGCAAACTCAGACTTTTTGGGTTCTGCTTGGACTTATTATATATAACACTGTTGTGTACGTACAGTTTACGTGTTATTCTGGTAACATTTTCTAATTAGCAGTTGAATACAAAAAGCTTGAAGGAATGTCATCAGGGTTGGAGGCCTTCTAGACCCTCTAGTTTTTGTCCGGATCAAAGTGGTTAACTGACTGATTCCTTACTGGGCTGTTGAAGTTGTCAGTCTTGTGCTGTGTTCCTGATGCACCTGTGTGGTAATCATTCTCTCTTTCCCCCTACTGGCCTGGCCCTCGCTCCAGCCTTCCCAGCCATGGTGGACAACCACGTCAGCCACAACTACATGGGGGCAATGGAGCCTAAACCTGTGTACCCGCCGCCCCAGGTTACCCCGTCCAGGTACTCGCCAGTTCCCCGCCACATGCTCGGGGAGGAAGATTTCACAAGGTAGATCCCAGTTCCTCCATGAATGATTCTCTTTCCATTAGTCATACAGCCTCTATGA
The DNA here is from genome assembly GCF_022539355.2 of Hippoglossus stenolepis. Lineage (NCBI taxonomy): Eukaryota > Metazoa > Chordata > Actinopteri > Pleuronectiformes > Pleuronectidae > Hippoglossus > Hippoglossus stenolepis. The sequence goes on along the minus strand of NC_061489.1, from coordinate 18,014,801 downwards.
ATGCAGATTTCACTAACTCACAGCACATGGTTCCTCTCTGGAGATCAGCGAAAATGCCTTTTTGGTATTTGCTGGTGAAGTTGTTGAAAAGGAAACATGTAGCGCACAGTTGTTTGGGGCTACATTGATTTTTAAACATGTATTTTAAGTTTTCATAAGTTTCCTTTTGTTTCTCGCCGCCTCCATTTTGTTATTTTGGTGTTGTCATGGTTCCTTTGACGATCCGTGCACATATTTGCATTTGATGAGGCAGAACAAATGCTTGGTTTACACATTTCATCTCATCGGGGTCATGGTGCTGCATACTAGCTGAGTAGTGTGTGGTGGCTGTGTGCTGAGAGAGGCCTCTTGTCGCTTCTTGTACTTGTTATGACTGAGATTTAACCTTTGACCTTGTATCCAAGTACTGGATAACAAGTAGCATTCATAGGAGCTTGATTGGAGTGTCCCACGAGGCCTTAGGTCATCTTAGCCCACATCTCTGGACGGGGGCTGGATCTCTCTGTGTGTGACCGCATGCAGGCGCTTATACATGTCTGTGTGGAGTGAATGTGTTACTGGATGAGTATTAGCTGTGTGGTTCTGTAATGTCCTTGTCCAAGCTGTCTACATGACTTGTATGTGCATTTGTTGCATCTTTGTTGGTATGTGTGCTTTATATGTGTCCTACACTTGTCCCGTTCACTGTGATTCCTGTACCCCACAGCAGGGCTGAGCCTATTTACAGTGTCATCCACAAACCTGGGGACAGCAAGGGGCCCCTGGCCCTCTACAGAGGCTTCTGTCCTTCCCCTGCTCCCTTGTGCCAAGGTCCACTCCCCTTCTCTGGCAGGTACTAACCTAGTCCATCACGCCTTGCTTAGCTAACCCTCCACTCTAGCTCAGCATTTTGATCTGGCAGAAGACAGCAGTAGGACCAGACGGGGATGGAGTCCACCTCCCTCACCAGAAGTTTGTTGTCCCACATTTACACATAAATCACACAAAAAGAAATAGACAGAAATGAGCAATGGACATTTAAGATACAAGGAAAGGCACAGAGACGGGTGGTGGGTTGATATATTTGTTCATTTTCAAGCAGGGCGTCCTTTTAACTCATTTAATATTTCTGTCTCTTTCTGTCTGTATGTTTGCATGTAAATGTTCCCCCCACCTCATGTCTACTTTCCTGCTTTTATTTGCTTGTGCTTAAAGTGTGAGGCTGCTTTATTGTTTGTATGACCCAGTATCCAACGCATATGCAGCTCCCGCTTCTTTCACGACTTCACAACTAAAAATTGTAACAACAGTAAATTAGCTGTGCAGCTGAAATGAAAAAAACAACAACAACAGCGGATTCTTTCTTGCCCTTTTGTGGGTGTGTTTTATTACACATACACTACTACTGCTGCTTTTCATATTTTAAATGACCTTCCAGCAGTCATTAATTGTTCTTTCATTTTCTACTACTCTGCTCACATCTATTAAGCTCAAACAATAGTGGCCTGTTCGTCACAGTTTAAAATGGAGTCGTACCTGCTCTTCACAAACACATCTCCACAGGAGTGCAGCCGAAAGGGCTTCACGCTCCCACAAGCTGCTCAATTCCATCTGTCAGGATGCTCAGATAAAACTAAGCCTCTATCTTGCGCCAAGTTACTTTCACTGATGGTTAGTGCTGAATACAATAATATACCTGATATTTATGGCAGTGCTTTGGGTTTTTTGTTTCACTGTTTGGCATTGCCAAGTGTGCAAAAGGGCTCCTGTTTTTTTATATTTATTCCCATTAAACCCACAATCTTGTCCTTCGTGCAATACATCACGGCTAAATACCACAATTTTTCTGTTAACCATTGCTTTTATGTAATATGTTTGTGGTAAATGTTGTCTTTTTTTGTGTAGCATAAATGTCACACAGATGCCCATATGTTCTTTTTTCTATGTGTGTGTGTGTGTGTGTGTGATTGAGTGTGAGTGTGAGTGTGAGTGTGTTTAGATTTGTGTAAGAAAGAGGGGAGAAGAGCAGAGATTCTGGTCTTCACGTTTGGCTGTAACTTAAGGCAGGTTGTGGTGTTTAAAAGAAAGGACCGTACAGGAGGATGGGAAGGATCATAGGAGCCACCCAACAGAAATATTGTGCTTTGCAGCGTTGGAATATTTCACCTGCTGCTCTGTGTATGTAAATATAAACACTGAGCGTTGCTGTTTCCATAAATATGATGGGGAGTAAGAGTCTTATCCGGTGCGGGCCAGCAGACCAGTAGCAGCAGACAGTCCTGCAGCTGTCATGATTCATCTGCATGCTGGGAAAACCAGGCCAATGCTCTTAGGTCTTACCCCTCTCACACCCCCATGTTGCCAGCACCAATCACACACACGTACTGTACACTCAGACATTTGCTGGCACACACGAGCCCGCACGCAGATACTTCAGCTTCAAGTGCAATGTGCAATTGTGACATGGACACACGTAAACATTCTGCGCATCAGACTACTCATACATCACAGGTGCGTGACCGTGCACGCACCTGTTCGCCTGTGGTGAGTCTGTGTGTCATGTCCGCTGTGGAATCAGAAAAACAGTGGCATGGTTTTGGATATCATGTTCGACAACCAACTTGATCCCAGTCACGGCAGATGAGCATCCGACTCCATCAGTCTGACAGGCGGATAGAAGACACCTCCCTTCAGCCCCTAGCAGCTTCCCCATTGGCTGCGACCAGGAGGGGTTATTTTAGATGGATTCTATAGTAAGCACAGGCTTCCGCAAAAGTGGAGCAGGCTGGTTGTGAGGAATGAGTCAGAGCTTGTATCGCCCTCTGCCCATCTGCACATCCCCCTCAGTGGTGTCATCACAGACACCCTCCCTTTCTCCATCTGATATTACCCCCTTCCTGGAGGTATGTCAGTACTGTACACAGCTCCCTCTGTGTTTCGGTCCACATTGGACTCGACAACAGATCAAACCTCTGGGATAAAATATGCATGTTTAGTGTAAACATATGCGCAATCACTCAACAAGCAGCTCTCCTCAGCTCGTCATGGCTGTAGTTGTTATATAAACAGCATTGCTTGTAGTTAGGGTACTTTGTTCAGGCTCAGCTTGTGTAAATACAGAAGCTGGAGGACAGCGGCAGCAAGTGAGCTAATCAGTAACTTTATGTGTCTCACACACAAACACAGAACCTTTGACTGGGCAGCACAAGAATTCAGTCATCAATAGCGAGTGGCGCTCTGACCTTTGGTCGGCGTTTCTAAAAGCTGCAAAGGCTCAAAGGGGAATTTGACATAAAAGTAATCACAGCAGATTCAGCAGAGTACTCGTCTTAGGTGTTAATCATTCATCCCTCCAGTTTTATTCTTAGTCATAGCGAGAGGCATGAAACATCTTTAACTGTCTATCACCTTAGCAGTGAATACATTTTTCCCTTTGTGAAATTAGTGGAGAATTGCGGTGCATTAATAGGAGAGAGAATGACAATGAATATCTATGGCTGTAAATGAAGCAATGAAAAGACAAAGCAGCATTTTAATTCAATCTGTATGTTTATCTTTCCATAAGCTGATGTGATCCACTCGGGGAGAGGGAGTGGTAAAGTGCCGTGAGAGGTAGTGTCTGTCTGTGGAAAATGGCGTCCATCTGCAGTGTCCACCATTAATCAGCCAAGCAGAGCCAATTACTGGGCTGACTCCAGGGCAGCGTGACCCACTGAACCCCGCAGCCCAGATATCCATTCACCGCTTTAGGATTGAGCCGCGACCGCCTCAGTTCAAAACACTGACACACACAGGGTACAGCGGTGGGATTTGAATTAGAGAAAAGAGTCGCAGGAGAAATGGCTGTGCAGGGAGAAAGGGTTTTTACCGCCCTATAACTGTTTACATTCCTGGCATGGATGAAAAGGCAAAGGGGGGAGGGGAGGAGAGGGGAGGGAGGTCTTGTGATAGGGAGGGAGGACTTGCATTTTGAAAGAGTTGGAATTCACTCCCACTTTCCATGAAAATGTCCTGGCGATACACATCACACAGACCAGCACTGCATGCAGGAAAACACTTGCACGCTGCCTATAGGGAGAAGGACTGCAAGATAACAAAAAGACTGTGGACTTAAGTGTCCAGATGTTCCACATAAGTCGCTCATCGTCCCCTGTGCAACCACATCACTTTCTGGGGTCGTCAAAATCAAAGGCCTGAGACTTGTGAAAGTCAGCTCGTACAGATTACACTCACACACATTAGCAAGAGTGTGTCTGCCTCGTCTCCAGAGGGCCAGGCTAACGGACAGGAATGCTGTTGTGCTGTACTCGAGGGGGCTGGACCCAGAGCAGCATCCGAGCAAAGTCTAGGGGACAGCAGATTGTGAAAGGCGACCAAAGTTGGATGCACACCTGAGTCCCGACGCTCTTGATGTAAAGCAGTCCCGGCTAATCCAGATGTGAGTAAGGGGAGTTTTTGGTTTCCTCCTGCAGAATGGAGCAAAGATTGATTTGCTTGGAAGCGCTAGGGTTAAGTGTAAATTCTTGGCTTGCAGGCAAATATTGGGAGAGAGCGTTTGTGACAGCCCGAAGAGGAGCTGTTTCCCATCACAGCACACAAGGATGAGATAGGGAACATCAGGCCCCCACAGGAGCTGCTAAAATTGTCGCTCCTCTCTCAGGGGAAGGCCAGATAGGCAGAGGGGTTGCGGAGTAAGAGGTGAGGTGAGCGATGTGCCATAGCCGCCATGTTCACGGTCAACATCTCATCTTCCATGTCGGTGGTGAGGAGCCTGCCTGAACGCACAGTTAGGAAATGCTCTTTCAGAAGCAAGCACCGGATCCGGATCCTAAGGTAACCATGGAGATCTGTGTGCCTTGTCGAGCTGGGATGAAAAGCTCCAGATGGAAGGCAAAGTTATTTTAAGCTTGACTTGTTTGAAAGCAAGTCAGTTGTTGTTGCATAAAGACAGTTGCTGCTTGTCATTTCTTGATGTCTGGTGCTAAAATATCTTGAAGGTTGTAGAAAAAAAGCAAGAACATAATGGATCAAATGTTTTTAAGCCTCGTCAAATGTCCCCGATTCTGCTTTGCACAAACACAAGGCTTCATGTAAGGACTCCTGCAGACCCAGAGTCGCTACTCATGCATCTTATTTTGTGGTCTTGCAAAAACTCTGCATCTAAGTACAGTTAATTACAAATGAGTGCACTTTAACAGTCTGGTTTAACTTTCTGAAAGCACTGTTTTACCATTTAGGATTTTTCCGTTTGCTCCTCATCTCTTCTAATGGAGTCATCAGGACTTTTTCCAGTCAGTTCTGGGTATGATTCTCAATGTTCGGAATGCTGCCCCAGCTGCCATTGTTGGGAAAATTGTCTTAACAGCAAGTTCGAGCTCAGCCATTAGGGATTGAGTAGGAATTATTCCTGGAGACCGCAGGCTGAGTACTGCAAGAGTAGACCACTAATGGGAACCATGCAGGGTTTTCTGTTTAGAAAAGAAACCGTGTGTTTAATGTGTGTGCACATGCTTGTGTTTTAAGCTTATGTGTGTGTTTGTATATTAAGTATGTGTGTGTGTGTGTGGTGGAGGTGGTGGTGGGGTTTGAGCTTTCTATGGTGTGTGTATTTGCACTCCAGTGAAGTGTGTTCCCGGTGGGTTTTTGCTGGACCATAGCAGCGGTTTAGCCTCTCTAGCATCTTAAAGCTGAGGCAGTCTGATTACCCTGCTGGAGGATGAGTCATGGTGGCTAAAGCTAAAGCAGAGCTTCAGCGAGTCTGTCGAGCAGAAGGCAGCTCATTGTTTCTCCGCACATTATTACGAGTGGGTGTTTTAAGTGTGTACATTGCATTGAGACTGCCATGCATGAGCAGAGAAGTGCTACAGCCAGTGACTGACCTGCATTGGGATCCAGACGTGTGGCGGCTTGTGCCATAGCTCACGTATTAATGAGTGCACGGTGGTATCAAAGTGGAAATCAAAAGTGATCCAAATGATCTTTATCAGCTAAATGATTAGAGCATGATTGTTTTGTGGTTAATCATTGTTTCTACTGGTGGATTTTGTATTGTTGATTGAGTAGGTAATGTCACTTCAGACCTTGTTTTATTACTGTCCATCTTGAGCTAATTAAACAAGCATAACTTTATCTAATTCTATCATGATTGGACTGAGATAAGTCATAGAAGACAATAAAACTGATGCAGTTTAATATTTACCACTTGTCCTAACTTTAAAGGAGACACATGATGCTTTTTCTGTTTCTTCCCTCTAGTGTGTAATAGCTTTTCTTATGTGTGTAAAATTTCTGCAAGTAAAAAGGCCCAAAGTCATCAGTGAAGGGAGCGCCTCTTTCCCACAGAAAACACTAAGCTCCAGAAAAGCACTGTCAGTCTGGCCGATACTTCCACAACATTGTGATGTCATTAGACATCTATTCGGACACGTCCCCAAACAAAGCCAGGTAAAGTGAGAGTGGAGGCCATGGTTTCCTACATGCGCTTGATAAATCACAACAGAGTGGACCAGCCAGCCAATCAGAGCAGACTGGGCTTTATCTGGAGGCGGGCCTTAAAGAGACAGGAGCTATAAGCAAGCGTTTCAGACAGAGCCTGAGAGGAGGAGCTGCAGTTTGAGGGAAGTCATGTGTTTTCTGAACATTAGAGCACTTAAAACTTTTCAAGTAAGAACCCAAATTAAAATCCTGAACCTGCAGGATATGAGCATAACATGTCTCCTTTAAATAGAATAATCTGGTGATTTGTGTGTGTTATAGTTTGGATTGTGGAAAGAAAATGAGTTTGATACTTTGGTAAAGTAATGAAAGCGGCGGGCTACAGCTGTTGGTGATGCAGTATCATGGTTCTGTCATCTGTAGGCCTGCTGGTAGCTGCCTATAGTCAGTGCGCTCAATGTTTTGGGATCACACACAGTGTAAACCAAAGGAAGATGGCTGTTGTGTGATACAGCCTCTGTGTACCTCTTGGTTTGCACTCTTTCTATTTCATTTATATTTTTAATCTCTTTCTGCTCATCTCTTCTTGGTTCTTTGCCCTGACCTTCACCGTGTCACTCTGTTTGGCAGGGAGCCGAGGAAGGTGTTGCTGCACAAAGGCTCCACAGGCCTGGGTTTCAACATCGTCGGCGGGGAGGATGGAGAAGGCATCTTCGTCTCCTTCATCTTAGCGGGAGGGCCAGCTGACCTGAGCGGCGAGCTTAGGAGGGGCGACCGGATTCTGTCGGTCAGTATTTCAACCTCAGGTGTTTTTTGTTTTTTTATCCACATGAACAACATTTTTGGAAGATTTTCAGTCAACTCCTGCTGTCAGAGTAATGACGACAGCATAAAGATGGTTTGGTGTTTAGAGAGCCAGCAAACATCTGCCCTGGTGAAATGTCCTTGACCAAGACATTAAATTCACAACAACTCTTAGGAAGCTTAGCAGAGCTCTGCCAAACATGGGAATTTTGTAAATCAATATCCAATGAATTAAACATTTAGATCCCTTGAATTGTATTTCATAACCCCAATTCTTCCAGTTTCAAATTTTGCTCTAAATATCCCTGTTTATATATTTTCACACATTATATAAAAATAATGTTTCACCAATGGGTGAATGGTTATCAAAATTGAATAGTCTTATCTCATAATTAATGTTATGTCCTCTCATGCTGAGGGCAGATCTTATCTCCACAGGCTGAAGTGAAACCATCCAGTCTGAGGATGGACTTGCTCCTTTGAGCTGGATTAGTTTCCTCCAAAATTCTCAAGAAGTGACGCACCTTTTCATCTCTGAAACTTTTCTTGCTAAGTTTCAATTTCTGTTTTGTTGCAGGTGAATGGAGTGAACCTAAGGAACGCCACACATGAGCAGGCGGCTGCAGCACTGAAGAGAGCTGGACAGACTGTCACCATCATTGCTCAGTACAGGCCTGAAGGTAATGGCCCCACAGGAGTACACCCAAGTCAAAATGGATCTTACAACATTGTATCTAATATTATCCCACATTAGCTTGATAGGTTTATTTATTTTTTAATTTGAGGCTTTGTGTGAAGCTTTTTAAGACAAATTTATAACTGAATCATAAACTAGAGCATCCTGTTCAAATTAAAAGTTTGATATAATAGGAAAATATTTACTTTGCCTCACCCGCAAGTTGACAGGCTTGTTTTCTCAGGGTTGTGACATCACAAACCCTGGCTGACTGAATCCTTTTTTTCGACAGACTGGCATTTTTTTTTTTCTGCAGAGTTACGGCTCGGTGACACAAACGCAAATGTATCAGTGGAGAACCTTCGCCTTGCGTTCACTTCCGATCTGTGTGAGTGTGAGGAGGGGAATACGACATTTGCTTTCTGTGGCGAGCAAATCGCAACGTGGCCTCACTGTGGAGTTCAACTTTTGTGAATTTTGACCTGCGTTATTGGACATGGTAAAAACCTGATTTTCACCGGAGGGGGACTTTGATTTGCTTTTGGACAACTGCTGGGTTGTATGGGGCACATAACTAATTTATAGGCTGCCAGGCTGTGTATGAAAAGACAATACTGAGAGAGAGAGAGAGAGAGAGAGAGAGAGAGAGAGAGAGAGAGAGAGAGAGAGAGAGAGAGAGAGAAAAGTAAAAGTACACTGCCATGAGATGAAAGTCTAGCCACCAGAATTACTACAAAGCTGTCACTTTAAAGAAGTATGTGCTCATGGAGTATAAGGTGATTGAAAGACACAAGTAACTCAGCCAAATGTAAATACAGATTTAAAGACAAATACCTGAAGCTACACAAAGTTGTGCATTAGACTAACGTAGCCTTTAAAATGACGGTACAGCAGACGTAAGTGTATTTAAAAAGAAGTTGAGTGTAATCAGTTCATTGTTGGTTCGATCCTCTCGTGGGATTCTCAAACTTTCCACAGTCTTTATGAAGTTGCACTGAACTGACCTGATCTACCTGCGGGTCCGTGACAGGCTCCGCTCCCGTACGAGGGAAATGATCTGTGTCTCCGCCTCTGATTGGCCGCTGGTGTGCGGAAGTGTTGAGATTGAGGGGCGGCTCTTGTTGTGAGCAGCAGGCCGAGCGAGATAGAGAGGAGGCAAAGTGGAAGAAGGCGGGCAAACCGGCCGCTGTCGTCTCCCTCCAGCCCGTTCAAACTCCCCGGTCCCCCCCCCCGGTTGCCCCCGGAGCTGCTCCACGGAGCCGGACAGCGATGGGAAGAGGAGACTGAAGCAGGAAGTTCGCGAGCGAGACTTCCACTAACCACTGCGGAGGGCGGGAGTTTTTCCTGAAAGACGTTGAGAGCGAAACCGACAAACTTGTGTGTGTGTGTGTGTGTGTGTGTGTGTGTGGATGGATGGGGGATGGGCTCGGGCAGAACCGCAGCAGCACAGCAGAAGCCGCATGAACTTCCTAATGGCTGGGTGAAGAAACTGCCGGCTGCGACAGCGAAGTAACGACCACAGCTTCTTTCCAGTGAGGTGAGGCGAGGAGGGAAGTTTGTGGGAAACGTTGACTCACTGAGAAACGGCCGAGGGACATTGTAGAGAAAGTGTGTGTTGTGACTGTAGCGGGGCAGTTCTCCGTTTGGCTAGTTCTACTACAGTGGGGAAGTTACAGTGTGAAATCAAACCGTGCTCCTCTCGTGTGTGAGAACACAAGAACTAACTGCGAGTTTAAAAGTGTTTTTTAAAAAAGCAGCCTTGACGTGAAACCTACCGCGGCAGACATGTGATAGCCTCACCCCGGCTGTACTGAACACTGTGGTACTCTCCAGACATTACCTGGATCCACAGGGGTTTAGTTTCATATCTACCCCCCCTTGATTCTTCATTTCTACACAGATCTGAATGAAGGAGCCTCATGTTGCTTTGTATCCACAGCAGGACTCATTCAGACATGTTGAACAATCACTACCTGCTCTTATGTAACCTAAAGCTTTAGGTGGGGACACAGAGGTGTGGTCAAACAGGTGTGTGTCAGCCTGCTTGCTGGTGGTTTTGAACAGGGAACGTCAGCTCTTAAACATGTACATTTACACCTGTGTGTCACTGCCGCACTGCACTTTAAACACACAACTCTGTGACCACATGTGTGTGTGTGTGTGTGTGTGTCTGCTGCTGCTGCTGACTCAAGCAGATTGTGTGTGATGCTTGGCCCTTGTAGGTCTTAACTCAATTTAACAGTTTTTATTTCACATAATGGCACCTCTGTCTCTCTGTAACAGTGAAGTATAACTGTGTTGGGCATCACAGCCACTTTGGCGGCAGCGTATATTCTCCGTGCTTTCTCAGCGCTGTTCATTTGTACTTGAGCGTGCTGTGGTAATGCTACAACAACAGGGAGGATATTGTAAGCTTTAGATCCAGGCTCAGTTGTCAGGTCGGACTATGTCAGGAATGTGCCGGGGCATAAGTTGCAGCATGCTCGCACTCCATATTGTTTTCACATTCAATAAGACACGAGACTTAAATGTCCAATAACGATTCAAGGTCATTGAAATTGAAGGCGGACCGGGTCGGCGAGGGTCAGCTGGCACGCAGCTAAGCTAAAGCAGCACACAGGCTTGGATCAAGACTGACAATATTGCAGTGCAGTGTTCCCCCTGCCACAAGATGCTGTTTACAATGCTTCATTCTTGTCTATGTGAGTTCATGTTGTCTGGCATGCCCGGCCACTCAGGCAGCATGTTGAATAATGATGAATTTAGTTGAAGGGAACCTTTGTTTTCCATACCAAATCATGCTTTCAGCTCTGCTCCCTCTTTGTTACCCAGCAAGGGACACTTATCTGTTTGTGTACAATGCGTAACCGCTCTAAAACACCCAAGTTAAGCACTGGCAGATGATTGAATTCCTGCATCCCCACTGGTGACCTGAGATGTGCCATCAGTAGATCTGCATGAGATGCCACCAGTGAGCTGTACAAGGACAGGTCAGGTGGAGGAAGTGGAGGGTGAATGCTAGTTTATGCTGGGCAAACTGCCTAGAGGGTCGACTCAGGGGCTGGGGCCTGGGTGTCTGGGGACCTCTGTTGGAAGGCCAGCACTAAAGACTACAAAAAGCCGCAGCAGAGCACACAGGCTGCAGCAGGATGCCTGCTGGAGCATCACCAAGTCTTTTACGCCAAGTCTCTCATTCAGTTAGAAGGAATGGAAGTTGGGGGGGGGGGTCCACATGCTGGCCTGCCCCCCTATCAAGCGGTGTAATGACACTAAAGCCCTTGCATGTAGGAAATGGGAGGAGGGCCGTGGAGGAAATGTTAAACATGCACCCTCATCAAACTCACATCAGTGTGCACTAAAGAGGTTTGTGGATGTAGTTAACCCAGGGTCTTCATTTTCCTCCTGCAGTGTATTATTGGGGTCTATGTTTTCATGGGCTCGACTATTCCTGACAACATAACACACTCTCACATTACAAGTACATGCCTGCTGTGTTGCATAACTGGATCAAAAGAGAAGCCACCGTCCCCCAAAATAAAAAAGCTGTATGACTAATGAGGACACGCAGTGGGAGTGAGATACAGAATAGTCCCAGTTTCTATTAGCTGTCTGTGCTTCCTGTGGGTCACTCCTAAAAATATAGGCTCACTCTTGTGTATTAAAGCAAGACTTACCACCAGTGGAAATATTTTTGTTGGGCTCATTGTGGTAGTGATTAAGTGTGCGTGTACTGAAAACAAAAGTTTTGCAACTGCATAGTCCCATTGGCCAAACTGAAAGACAGCTGGACAGTGGATATTCCTCACGATTCAAGGCTTCTCAAACCAGAAGAGCTGTTGATATAATAAACTTTATTTGGAATTTGCGATCTTTCTATTGGAGATTAACACTGGTTTCATCGACTTCTTCGTCTTTTTAACTGATCTACAGTTTGGCATTACTCTTGAATTTGTTGATCACTGAGGTTTAAGCCACTAACTTGTTCATCTTTGCACTTTACCAGAGATCATACTCGCTCACATAAGCCGCGTAGTGCAAGAACAGGTGGTCAGGGTTGAGAGTGGGAATGAAAAGGGCTCCATTCATCCTATTACAAGTCTGTGTACCATCACATTTAGTTTGAAGCTGCTATTTTAAAGTAAAATAGAATTGTAATGTTGCTTTAATGGACGTTGATAATTGTGGTCTCCCACTGGTGTGTTTCTCAATTAGGCATATTTAAGAATAATTGATGTGGATTTAATCACTGTAAAGAGCTGGGCTGATCAAGAAGGTCTTGTTCTCAACCAGGTAGATATGGTTAAAGCCTTTAATATAACCTGCAACACTTTTCATCAGATGATCGAGGTAGCCCAGCCTGTTCTGACTTTATAGAAGCATTTGCTGCTGTAGGCTACAGCTTTATGTCCTTGATACAAAGTAAAGGGTAAAGATTTGAGTCTCCTGCAAGATATATCGTATCCAATATAAATGGCAAGATCTGCAGAATTATGTTTTACCCTTTCAGTTTTGTTTGGCCATTTGTTAAAGAACGCTGAGTGGGAGCAGGAGCAGCCTTTTTGAGTGATGGCATTAATTATTTATTTATGTTGTTTTAATTTTCGGGACTTAAAACATGTACAGGTGTTAATTTCTGACTCTAATACCCACTGCAAAAATGGAATAAAGATTCCTTGAAGTGAAAACATTATATTTGTAGCTCAGATTCTCAAGAATTTCCAAATTAATTGTAAGGCTTTTTATGTCTTTGTTAGATCGCTGACAGTGGAGAGGTGACAGGAAATGAAGGAAAAGAGAGATGGGAAATAAAAAGCCACATGTAGATCAGAGATATTTTGGTTCTTCGTCAGCGTCTCAACCCCTTAGGCCTCAAGGGTGTCCTACTTTCAAGGCCTGTTGTCATTGATTGGTTACTGATCATGAACTCAGCAGGAATCAGTTAAGGAAAATTTGCTACTTGTGGGTGGGGTCAGGACTAAATGGCGTTGCTATGGCTGTGACTTAGATTTATGATAATTTGTATTGGCCTCACAATCCAGGAACACTTATGAAAGATTTATTTCTATCAATACTGATGCTCTGGTGAAACAGGTTTAAACTTCCTTAACTGTGCCCTATTTGACTAGATTTACAGGAAACAAAGCACATGTACTGCAGATTGGTCAGTGTTTGTGATTGGGTTCCTATTCGGTTACAGCATTTGTGATGTAATACACATAAGGTGTGGGCAATCTGGCAAATTTATATTGTGATTGATCTTGGACGTCCATGATCTACTGTTCAAGTAAATCATAGAGATTATGACATTTACACTTGGTGTATGACACGGATCCCCGCTCCATTCTCAAACCAATAGAATGATTTACCTACCAATGTCTACGCTGATTGGAGGAGTTATATAAACAAGACTCTATTATGGGTTCTCTTTGAAGCATGACATTTGAAAAATGATTCAACACCTGTGTAGGTGCAAATTACTATCTTGATGGTGCACTCTTAGATTAACAGTGAATTACAGCTCCACTGACTTAAGACCAGGTTTTTCTTGGTAAAAGTGAGTTTCTTAAGATAGAACTGTGCCAACAATGCACCTGACTTTACCTGTAAGACCAACACACCCATGGGTGTTCAGATGGATGCAAGTGCATGTGTTATATAAATAACTTGTTGCAAACGCCAACTGTGTCAGTCTTAAACTAGCAAAGATACTTGTGTTGTGCTTGGGTGTAAAATAGAGCCCATTGTGTTTTAAACAGGGGAAGTAGACAAAAAAACCATAGACTGCTTTAACTATAGTGACGGATTGTGGATAATGGCTGTGAATTAAAATTGTGATATATATATATATATATATATATTATTATTTTTGGGTGGGGAAGATCGGCCACTGCTTGTACACATAGATTATTGTATTGCAGACTTTCTTGTATTCTGATGCCATCATTATCAACAAGGTGCGGCAGCAATTTGGGTTTTGGCTTTAGATTCCCACTCCGTTCACGACAGTCTTAAAGCTGCTCCTCTTGAATCTCTACAGTATGCAGATGACTCGTTTGGATGTTAGGAATGTGAACAAGCAAAGTATTTAGCTCCACCTGTGTTACCTACACCACTATCTCACCGGCACTGCTCTCAGCCAGTCCTTCAGGTTGGTGGTATTGTGAAGCAAGGCATTAGGATTACTCTCTGTTTAGCTTCTCATTGTCTTGTCCCTCGGCCCCTCCCCTCTGAAGCGGCCTCTTCTTTCGCTCCATTCTCTTGTCTCTCCTGTGACTGAGAGCCAAGTGGTCTAGTCTGAATGGCTGTTTCCGCAACCGCTGTCACCGGTCTAGGACTTCCAGTGCGTTGCTCTTGGTAGCAGGGAGTCAGGCGGTGTCTGGTTACCTCACCTTGCAGCGTCACTCTGTGTTGTTAACCCTTTGAGCCGAGCACAGGGTGCAGAGCCGTCACCGGGCCTGCGGCAGGATCTGTGTTTGCTCTGAATCCCCTTTAGGTTTCGGCCGGCAGCGGAGCGGGGGTTAAGAGTTCAGCAACTTGAAGCTTGTTTTTGCACCTGCCTGGTATTTTCCTGGAGCTTGGACTAACTTGGACGAGACCTCTTTGTAGTCATGGGTGTTTGTTTTCCGAGGCTACTTGTAGACCTGTTTGACAGAATCTGGACTTTGATCGCTTGTTCACGTTACAGGAAGTGTAACCAGCAATGGATGATTACACTGTGAGGTAGGAGTCAGCCCCTACAGGCACGGCAGGGAGGGAGATAAGTGGAAAAATGTGCGTGATAATCTCTGGTTCACTTTCTTTTGAACGGAGCATAGAAATGTTTTGTTATTTAGGCAATACTGTACATTATTGTATGCTGTTAATGATGCAATGCTAGTTTGTTGTATACAACTAAAAGTGCTGCAGCTCTGAGATTTCAACACTTATTAATTCTCCATTCACTTATCTTTCTTACATCAGCACTTTATAGTGTTAAATTGTCAAAACGTTTAGATATATGACAAAATTAGTCCCTCACAGTGCTGCCTTTTTTTGCGCCGCTTTTGTGTGGTCACATGAGCGACCTAGCCTACTTGTTTTTCTAGCTGCATCTGCCCTTCTGTTTATCTAGCCTTGTGCTGTGTGGTGCGGTGGCCTAGCTTGTTCCCTCAGCCTGGGCACAAAGCACACAGGGCACAGCAGGCTAATGAGAGCATTCTTAATGAGGAGGTCCAGGTATATTCATACATCATCCCTGTGCTGCTGGGTGGCAAACTGGATTTACACACTTATGACAAATGGTCATGTATTTGGAATTGTTGGAGCTCTTCCCTTTTTCTTTTTTTTCACCACACCGAAGAGCCCACACTGAACTTAATTAATCTGTATAATTAATTACCTGACACGAGACATTACTTGATGTGTAAGGCAGATCTGTGATAAACCATCTGTTCCTGGGGTCATTAATCAGCCCTGAGATTCACTGAACCTTTCCTCTGTTCGCTTACTGCAGCACAATCTAAGGCACAGATTGCCAACAGTTTTCCAGTGAAATACAGGAAAAGCGATTCTGTTTTGGGTTTATTTGATGTTTTACCACCTGATACACCTTCTGGTGTATCAACCCGAAAGCCTGAAGTGATTGTGTATTCTGTGTATTCTGTATTCTCAAGGACCTATTTTTGGCGGTGCCGTTGATTAAGATTGTTTGGTTTGTTACCTTCTTTGCAGAATATAGTCGCTTTGAGTCCAAGATCCACGACCTGAGGGAGCAGATGATGAACAGCAGCATGAGCTCAGGATCAGGCTCCCTGCGCACCAGTGAGAAACGCTCTCTCTATGTCAGGTAAAGCTGGAGCACTCACACAATCAGACACAATTAGAGATGTTCAGATATCATTTTTCCTTTCCCAATACCTGTTCCGATACCTGGACTTAACATATCGACCAATACCAAGCACTGATCCCACACCTGTGTGTAAAATGTATTATTTTTTACATTTATTATATTTTAACAGCTGCATCCTACTAACCATCTATGGAAGGGGATGATTGCTATCGCTGTTCTATGGCCTGGCTCAGGTTAAATGCACAACAAGACTAGTGGCCCCCCTCAAAAATAAAGTCTTGCATATGGTACACGTCAACATTTCACTTGTGGGACTTTCCACTGTGAAATATTACCAAATGGCTGACATTTTAGCCATGATACTCTAAAGACGTGGTATCGGATCGATGCATAGATTTGTGTACTCGTTGATGCCCGACTGACTTTCAGCAGTATCGGATGCATCTCCATTTGCTGGTATCGGAAGATCTCTAGACACAACCACTACATCAAGTTGTAAGATCTATAGTTAAAAGAAACACTCAAACCTCTATCTGCCAGTCAGGGTAAATAAAGCCTGAAAGCAGATGAAAGTTCTCCCTGCGAAGATTATACAATAGGAGCTGATTCTATTTGTAGGATCATGTTTAATTCAGGATATTGGAGCTCATACATCAAAAAGCTGATGGACAGTCGTTCCCTGTTGTTGTTTTGATGCCACGTTTGACATTGACTCTTACTGTCTGTAATGTAGATTGACAGGGGAGCTTGTCGAAGTGACCTGTGTTATGACACTTTGGGCCTGATGCCAAACTGGATGGGGGCTCATTTAGGAATTAAAACAGGTGGCATCCTTCTGCTCGCATAAATGCAGCAAGTAACAAAGGACTCAGGGGGGTCAAGGTAAAAGGGCCGTGTGATGTAACTCCATAGTCCACAAGTACCTCCCCATGTTTCTACACAAACAATAATGCGCTTAATTTAACCTAAGACTAATAGCGACAGTACAAGATGGATTTAGCTTCAATAACAGTGGACCTTACTCTGATAACTCAAAAGAATAAATGTGTTATCTCATTAGGAACATACTGTAGTCAGAGGAGAGTTAACCAGTCTGACTCATGCCTCTCTTATAGACTGGGCCCTATGAGGCATATAAAGCCCGACTTGCTCCTGTGTGGGCGACTAAGCCCGTAGTTATGTTGGGAAAGCTGTCTAGTTAGCTGGCTGATGCAGGAGCCGCCATGTCCTCCCAGCCCAGCCTCAGGAATGTGGAGGCGTTAAACCTCTAAGGTGCACAAAAAAAACCTGTCACATGTGCTCACACTCTCTGAAACACCCAAGCATGTCAAGGTGCAATAACACAGATATTGCTACCAATTTGATTATAACTCGTCGGCCTGTGTTGAAAGTGCTCTCTTGTCCTTGTGAAGAAACTAATAAGTTATCCTCCACCTGGCTGCATCATGACAGTTCCAGCAGTTTTGCTTACTTAATGCCACGTGCAGTTTCGGTTGGCATTCTGTCCACTAAACCGTGTATATGGCCTGAAGATATAGGCTTGTAGGTCAAAGAAAACTTAGGCCAGTAAAGCAGGTATGAATATCTGCAGCAGTGGCTGTGGGTTTTCCTGTCTAACAAGAGTGACGCACGCAGACAAACAATAAACACTGACTGTTTGTAGTGGAAAGTATGTGGCATTAGCAGGTAGAAATGTCAAGTGGAAACAGGATATAAATGGCATGACTTTGATATGCTGGTGCTCCACACGACACGATTCTCCACCATATCTTTTTATGGTTAAATATACACTAGTAATTTTAATAAGAATGGCATTATCTAGCCAATAAAAAACAATATCTGGCTTGTCTGGATGGGTCACAAGTTACTTTTTTTTCTCCAATGTCCTCTTACACATTTTGTAAAACGCAATCACATCCCACATGCAGCCTGAAATGATATAAATAGAGCCCGACCAATCTGAATCTTTAGAGGTCAGTCCAATATAATTATTTTGGCTGAATGATTCCTACGATGTTGTTATCAAACCCTAATGACAAACAGATCACTAGTAGAAATAAAAAGAAAACACTAATACAACATCATAAGTAGAACTTAAATAAAAATTATGTAAAATGTTAAGATAAATCTGTCTGCGTTGTCTATTCTGTAAAATACCTTTTCATATCAGCAAACATAAACACCGACATGGATTTTTCTGTTTCAGGCTCATATTGATAAAACCAATGTATATGTCTGACTCTAATAGGAAATGCTAACAAGGAGGAATGTGGTAATTTAATGAGTAATAATGTAACAAAATGTAGTGTGGCCACAGAGTGTAACCAAAGCTTTTGTTTGTGTAGAGCTTTGTTTGACTACGACCGGACGAGGGACAGCTGCCTGCCCAGCCAAGGCCTGAGCTTCTCTTATGGGGATATCCTCCATGTCATAAATGCTTCTGATGACGAGTGGTGGCAGGCGAGACTGGTCACGCCACATGGAGAGAGTGAGCAGATTGGGGTCATTCCAAGCAAGAAAAGGTACAGTCGCTCTCCATTTGCAGACAAAACTAATATGACTACACTCATTCATGCCCAGCATAAATCTGTTTCCTGTTTCCTTTTTGTCACCCCCAGAGTGGAGAAGAAAGAGCGGGCCAGGTTAAAAACAGTCAAGTTCCACGCCAGGACAGGCATGATTGAGTCTAACAGGGTAAGTGTAGAGGGCCAGCTGCTCCCTGCCCTGGTGCCAGAGAGGCTGTCTTCAGAACTGCTGCTGGGCTCCCAGGGAGATGGCCTACTTCCCCCTGAGTGTGGGAAAGGGACCAGCACCTGCTCACTGAAGCGAGCACAAAAAGCACTCATATTACTGTATAGATTACACAGGAGCTCCGTGGAGATGAGAGGTCTCTGTAACCTCCACAGCTTGTGCACTCAATGATATTAAGAAGTGTGCACTTACAAAATGTCAGCACGTTTATCAGACGCTGATCTGTCAGATTTAATTTGCAGAAGTGTAAATCAGCTCTAATTATCTATCTGTATTATGCAAGGAGATTTAATTTGATATAAAAAGGTAAATCTTTAAGCTGGTAAACGGAGGCCTGTTAGCTTCACAGTGATATGCCATCCATTTTCACACATTACCTGCTTCTCATTTTCATTATTTGATGTGTATTGTTTGTCGGCATTTCATTTGTTTTTTTTGTTTTGCATGGGTGTCGAGTACCTTCATTGAAACCCATTCTGTTTTTGTTTTCACCCTCTCATTGCCCCCCCCTTCCCCCCTTCTCACCCACACAAGCAGCCAGTCAAAGTAAAGCGCAAAAAAAGCTTCAACCTCTCGCGCAAGTTCCCGTTTTACAAGAGCAAGGAGAATATTGTGCAGGAGTTGGAGTCTGAACGTGAGTACCAGCTGTGTGATTGAGGGGGGTGGTGGTGTTGTTTTCCGTCCTTTCCCCCTTCATGCTTCAGTTCTGTCTCTCAACTTCCATCTTTCCGCTCACCTCCAGGGATGGTGTGTGTGAGAT
Source organism: Hippoglossus stenolepis (assembly GCF_022539355.2). Classification (NCBI taxonomy): domain Eukaryota; kingdom Metazoa; phylum Chordata; class Actinopteri; order Pleuronectiformes; family Pleuronectidae; genus Hippoglossus; species Hippoglossus stenolepis. The sequence goes on along the minus strand of NC_061489.1, from coordinate 17,995,568 downwards.
GGCACCACTCTCATCCCTTTCTCACTGTCCCAGAGAGACGCTCCACATGCAGAGCCGGCATCAAGCGGGGGATGTGGGCTTCTCTCTGGTGTGTCTGTGCATCTGTCTATGGGCTCCAGAGGAGTGTTTCGCTGTGTGTGCTGCCAGCTGTGCATGTGTGTGTGTGCGCGCATGCACACAGGTTCTTGGCCGTATTAACATACAGGCCTTCTAACACCGTGATGCTACTCCTTGTATTAGTCGTGATCAATCCTCCAGTCAGTCACTGACCCACAACAAGAAGAATCTCATTAACTGGACTAAAGCTTTAACATTTAACAGGTCAAAATCCCATTTTAATGGGATTGGGCTTGTGTAATTGAAAGGCCGTGGCTTACTATGAACAAAGTGGGGCTCAGGCTTAATGAGTACAGCATAGCACCATGTGTCAGTGGGCCTGGCGAGCACCACACAGCACTCCTCTTTCTCTCTGCCCCAACTCTCACTAACCTCTTCTTCTTCCTGTCTGCTCTCTTCTCTTGGTTTCTGCTCTCACCTGTCGGGACACCTAGGACTTCCCAGGGTTAAGCGATGACTTTTATGGATCAAAGAGTTTGAGTAAGTGTGTGGTTGTACTGTGTCAAGCAGCTGTCCCCCAAGCTCCGAGAAAAAAATGCTTTGTCACTGCAGACCCAGCTGGGAATGCTAAACCACACACATTTACAATGACTGACACACACACACACACACACACACACACACACACACACACACACACACACACACACACACACACCTAGGTGCGTGCACACACGTCTACTCAGATTCACAGGACATATAAAATATGCATTCCCACGGGAGGGTGAGTGAACGTTACACTTCCTCTCAACGTCCCGTGGGGTCTTTATAATAATTGTTCAGCACAGTTTTGTCAGATAAGGTCACAAGGAGCTGGGATGTATTTTTCACCAGAGCAGAGTGTTGCTTTGCCCGGTTGGAAACACTTTTCCCTCCACTTCCCCAGAGTCATCCAGCTCCCGCCTCCCTCCCACCAGTGGACAGTGTAACGCCTGTGTATTTTCTTTGTCTTTCCCCTGATACGAGATCTGTTGCCACAGGCACAGATTTAGCAATAGGAAACACTGGTAAGGGAGTTGTGGGTCATTTGGGATACGGTCACAGGAAACACTTAATTTCCTATTGCTTGCACCTTAAACCACTTCCCCAATATTGCGAGAGCATGGCTACTGTACCAGACAGGACTTCTGCTTTCTTTATTCCCCTTTTCTTTAATGGCCTGGATGTTCAGAAACAAACTGCTTTTTTTTCCCTGTTGGCTGTTGAGGCTGGTGAAAATAACTTTCACCCTGTAAGAAGATGATATATTTGTATTTAACTGTTGTTTGTTTTTTATTTAGATAATGTGCAACTTTCTCTCTTGTGCTTTTGCAGAATGCCTGACATCCAACACAAGTGACAGTGAAAGCAGTTCTAGTGAGTCGCCGTCATTTCTCTCTCTTAGTCTTTAGGGTTTGTTTTACATCTACGTTGTAGATGCAAAAATTAGCAGTTATTCCTAAGATGTTATCAAATCCTTCTGATAAAGAAGAATGTTATTGAGGTTAAAATAAATGAAGTACAGGTAAAACGGCAATAAACGTCATGTGATAAATGCCCTTTTATAATAATGTCAACTGACTCTACAAGCCTGATATCCTCTGGTAGATTGTTTAGGGGCCTTCACACTTGGTTTTGAGCCCACACCTTGGAGTGGCCAGCAGCGCCCTACCAGAGGTTTTGAAAGTCGTCAGGACTGCTGGGAGTGCAGAGCTGTGTATCATCGGGTGTAGCAGTGAAAGTGGACCATATAGATTTGATCACAGAGGGGGAGCATGTATATAGAGAATAAAATTGGGCCATGGATTGATCCGGACGTGAACCAGTCTCGGGGCCACACTGGTGATTCCTGCCCACATTTCCACTGCATCAAGTGCTGCGCTGAGATCTAAATGAAAATGGAGGATTTGCCTCCAGCCAGCAGTTATCATCCATGATCGTTTAAAAATAATTTTCTTAACTGTGTATTACAGAGGGACAAGAGGACACAATTCTCTCCTATGAGCCAGTCATCCGACAGGAAAGTGAGTAACTCCCTTCTACACATTTTATTTAAAAAGCAGAAGGACTATGTATTGTTAGTTTCACAATGATTTTCACTCGCCCTCTCCGTCTCTAATGCAGTCCACTACACAAGGCCTGTGATCATTTTGGGCCCAATGAAGGACAGAGTAAATGATGACCTCATCTCCGAGTTTCCCCACAAGTTTGGCTCCTGTGTACCCCGTAAGTAGACGACACACAGCAGCTCTGCAGAGTGCGCTGAAACTCCAGCCGGCTGTTGCCAAAAATAAACGTGATTCCTTTCCCCTCCGCAGATACGACTCGTCCAAGGCGAGAGAATGAAATGGACGGCCAGGACTACCACTTTGTGGCCTCGCGAGAGCAAATGGAGAAAGACATTCAGGATAATAAATTCATCGAGGCCGGCCAGTTCAACGAGAACCTCTATGGGACGAGCATCTTGTCCGTCAGAACTGTGGCTGAGCGGGTAGGCGCAGTGTTTGTCTGTTGTGTTGTGTTGAGTTACCAGATTGGGTTTGGTGTATTTGTGGTGTAGCCAGAGGCTTGTCATGGTGCCTGCTAAATTTAAAAGAAAATGGATGTTCTGTCACAAAATTTCCCAAATGTTTAATTTGTTTCTAACAAACATTCTCAACCTTCCAGCAGGGGAAGCACTGCATTTTGGATGTGTCCGGGAACGCCATAAAACGACTGCAGCAAGCACAACTTTATCCGATCGCCATCTTTATCAAACCAAAATCCATTGAAGCCCTAATGTAAGTTTGATACACTCTGTGATCCAGATACCCGTTATTGTAAATGCGTCTGTAATAATTAACCCAAACACTTGTGTTTTTCAGGGAAATGAATAAGCGGCAGACATATGAGCAGGCCAATAAAGTCTTTGACAAGGCAGTCAAGCTGGAGCAGGACTTTGGAGAGTTTTTCACAGGTTAGTTTCACAGCACTTTGAGTTTCTGATTTGGGGTTTGTAGCCAAAAACAATACATTTTTGATGAATCTGTTAGTTAGTGGTTGATAATTTATTTCGATAAACAATGTTTTGCTTGAAAAATGACTCAAAACAACAAATCAATGATGAAAAAGCTGCAGATGACTTTTCTCTGGACCAGTTTAATTGACTGTCTTTCCAATTTCTTAATTTCTGTATTGGGGCAGTTATAATATTACTTCAATTAGTTGGAAAAGAGGCGTCATCTTTATAACTAGTTTGATCCCATGTAGTAATTATTTACTGACATTTAAAGGTGAAAAATCCCCACCACAAGCTAATGCATTTAAATGTCTTTCATACCGTCAGTGATACAAAACATAAAAATAATGAAGACACAGACTAGCAAATATTAGTTTTTCTTCTCCATTAATAATTTCATATTGATTATCAATATTGTCGCGGATCAATTTTCTGTCTGATGCTACATTTCCCTTTGTGTCTGTGTGTCCAGCTATTGTACAGGGTGACTCACTAGAGGAGATCTACAACAAAATCAAGCTCATCATCGAGGAGCAGTCCGGTCCCTACATCTGGATCCCCTCCTCAGAGAAGCTCTGAGCTCCCTGCCGTCCCTCCTCTGCGTCGGTGCAGAGCCTCCCCCTCTTGCCTCCCAGAGACCCCACCCGAGCCCAAATAGGCCCCCCTTCCCTGTCCTCACCTCCTTTTTGCAGATATGTTTCATATCAAGTTTTAGTGTCATCATTATGTTACTCTCTAAATGAAAAAGAAGTCTTATCACCATTACTGTGACTGTGCACACCCCTGCATGAGTTTCTCAACAAATCCATTCAAGACTGGAAATGCCATTCCAAAGGAATTTGTCTAGCGAAAAACAAAAGGGAAAAGGAATAAATCCTTTTGTGGACTGGGACTGACTGAAGATCAGAATGTTTTACAGAAATCTGGAGCGAGGAGTTGGGATTCGAAGAAGTTGCAGGGGAAAAGAGACAAATCATACCAAGTTGGAACACTTTGTAAATGTTCATCAAAATCACATTTGAAAAGACGCGAAAGATGAGAAGTTGAAGACCAATTAAGTTTATTTTTTTTTTGTTTTTGTTTTTCTAAACTGGATCAAATTTAGCCCTGCTGATGGTACTGTTCAAGGAGGCATCTCTCGTTTATAATGACTGAGGAAATTACAGTGGAAGAGCCTACAAACTGGTGATCTATTTATCACAAAGCAGCTTGCTGTTTGGTCGTCTGCCATTTGTCTGTGCTGCAGCTGATAAAGACATCTCGGGAGGCAGATCAAGAGGAAGAAATGTGTTGTGGATCTCTACATTTATATTCTGAAATCACAAGATAAATGACAAAATCTTACTGAGATTTTACTACATATTAAAGAAACGTACACATTTTACACTTCACTAGAATTGTCAATTTGGAGGGCTGTTAGATTTTTTTTTTTTTTCTCTCTTTCTTTGTGGGATTTTTTGCTTGTGGTTTTTAGCTGCTCTGTGTAAAGGATGGGGGTAGAGAAGTGTAACTGGGCTCTCTGCAAAACACCAAACTGCCTTACATCAAATACAAATTCTGTTTTGTGACTACCTGTTGTCTGTGAGGGAGGCTGCACATAATTGACAAGGAAGAGAGGAGACTACTCTCGTCTTTCCTGACTTATTTTGTGTCCTCCAACTGCCAGGAGGCCTGACTTGAGTGCAATAGATAAAACAAAGTCTCACCTCTGTGGGCGCCTTTTCCTCCCCTGTATTTCCACCTTTTTGCTGTGTAATTAAATACGAAATTTGGCCATTTGATTACAGTTTGGACAGCCAGAGCCTCCTAGCTCACGTTGAGCAGCAGACCACCCTATTACACTCTCTGCCTTCCAAGATGATTCTCTTCTGATTGAATGGTCACATGGTACTGTCCTATCTGCCGCCGTGACGGTGGCCTTAAAACGGGTAGAACAAGACAATAATTGTATTGGATGTCCTAACAATTAAAGAGTCAATATAACCTGTTTTGGATTGTCCCCATGTCCCCCTGTCATCAACAACACTAAAGTTGGGTTGGATTAAATCTACATGCTTTGTGTATCTATAAACATACGAATTCTTCATGAATCTGTTGTTGGCAGGTGCTGAACCACTGTGTTGAGCTCTTAGTGCGTCGGGGTGAGCTACAGCGGCTCAGGAATCGCCACGTACAAATACCATGTCCCCTGCGACTGAAGGCCACGTTTGGGGCGATGACACAGAAAGTTCATAGTACTCGAGGTACTGTCACTTAATTAAAGGCGTTTTCGACTGAACTGTGTCATTGGGTTGTGTTACGCATCTCTTCAGCGCGTCGGAGAGCTCGTTCAAGGCCGTCGGCGTGGTAACTCTTCGAGTTGGCTGTATCACGTCACTAGGATCAAAATGACCTGCTCCACTCACCCCGCCCTGCAGAGTTTGGCACTGTATGTTAATGTGTGCATGTGAGAGGGCACAAACGAAGAAGGAATACCGTGGCCCCCTGATCTTGTGAACGTTCTCACTTTCCTCCGCAGCTTTTTGAAGAGTGCACGCGGAGTTTCTTTTTCCTTTTCGTTTTTTTTTTCTCTTAAGAGAGCCAGACCCATCAAGAAGTGGTTACTCAGACCTCTGGGGTCCCCTGCTCTCTCCCACCCACAGAGCACCTGTACCTGCAGGCATTTTCTGAACAGGTGTGCCCACCTGCCAGGCACCACTGCTAAACCAGCTGTCATTACCTGTGTCAAAACCAGAGTTCAGGGAATAACCGAAGGGAACAGAGCCATTTATAAACTGCTTGCAGACTGTTTCAAAGGGTGTGGTAGCTGTACAATGTAAATAAGCCCCCAGCAGATCTCCCTCACCTGTGCTTCATGCATGTGTGAATCAAAACTGGGACAAACATGTTTTATAGACCACAAATGTCAGGTAAGTAAAGTTTGAACTACTCTCGAGATTTAATTTCCATACAAATGTGCTGTATTGTTGGTATTTCTCTTCAAATGCCTATTGGAACACTTAACTAGTCAGTTGGGAACTTGATTCCCTCAGATAGGGCCTGTCTACATGTGATTTCTTGTGGAACATGTCTGGGTGTATAGATAAAAAAATTATATTGTAAAATAAAGAAAAAGCGACGCAGGCAGAAACCTACACAATACCACAGAAACCAGGAGCATTGATCAATCCATCATTAGAAGTTTAGAATTGGTCCTCTCTGGTGTTTAGTTGAAATACAGCTGACTGTTAACAATGTGTGTGGTATTCATACCTCAGTCAGCCATGTCAAAGCCCAAAGAACTTGATTTCATTTTACTCTTTCCACTGAGGTTGTGCTATATAACAAGATGGAACCTGAATGCCTCTGTGTGTGTATAATTGATGAGGGTCTTTGTTCTGGTGAGAGAAATGATGACATATATGCTTTTTATTTTTTGGGCGGGTGGGTCAGGGTTCTTGTTTGTACTTTTGGGTGATGTTTATGTTCTAGCACATCTGTGCAGTAAGTGCTTGCAAACATGAACCCTTTGATTGTACAGTAGTTTCCTTCCTGTCACTGCAGGTGGTACAGCCTATCAGGACACTCGGCCTCATGGTCTTCCCTGTCCTAGTCATGAGGGAACAGTCCTGCAACTTTTGTTTGGGTTTTATTTTGGGACTTGACAAGAGTTTATTTGTTTGAAAATAAAATATGTGACTCAGTTATGATTTCCGATGTGCTTGTTATTCCGCTTGAACAGACTAATCTTCTGAACAGAACAGATGATATTTGAACTCTTACTTAAAAGATTTTTCATAAATTCTGAACTTTATTGACTGAATAGAAAAGGAACAAGGTGATCAAACCAGAAATGTGTCTCGAACACTAGGCAACTGGAATGGCCTCAAACTACACAGGTTTAGAGTAAGAATTTTCGCAACTGTGGAATATGTGATGAACATTCTACCACAACATTAATAATGTATAGGTGCAACAAACGAGAGGAACTAAATAAATTAAACGTCCCCCCTCAGTTCAGGGCGTTAAAACCAGGCTGACCTGTCCCAGTTCGGTCATTCCTCTAAGAGGAGTTTCTTGGCTTTGTCCAACCTGTCCAGGATTTCACTGTAGAGACCAGACATCTGTGGAAACACAAGAAATTGTAACTTAAAAAGGTCTTTGCTGCAGTGGTGCTGAATTCAAGCTTGATATGCTTCACTGTTTCGACCACACCGGTCCTCTCCACCAGGCGTCTACCTGCATCTCGTAGCTCTCCTGCAGTGATCCCAGGTGGGAGACGAAGCTCATGGCGAGGCTGCACCACTTCTCTGCCTCGGGATACTGAGCCAGGCTGTACAGTAGTATCCCTGTGTTCCAAGCCCGAGTCAGCAGCCACAGAGTCTCCATCTCTGGGAAGTCGTTGGGCTACAGAGGAAAGCAGGAAGATGCTCAAAAGGCCTTTTAACAGAAGCCACCTGGGTGACTTCCCTGAGCCAAGTGTGGAAGGAAATCTGTGTTTTCAGTGGGTGAAAGCCTGCGGGTAACATTATTAAATTTCATCCAATCATGTCCTACTGTATGTTAACCTTTGCTAATGCATAATGTTAATGTTTTTCACAACACTTTAATCTTGGGCTTTCACTTTGATCCAAAGAATTCCATTCGCGTAATAACTATGAAAGGGGAAATCTGCGCTGCCTCAGAAGCAGTGTAATGGCTCAATAATTTGATGCTTCTTTCAGAGCTGCAGCTCACCGGCAGTGTGATGATTTGTACAGCACATTAACATTCAAATTGGCAGGAAGGGGGTGGTGAATGGAAGCATCTGCTAATTGAAGTGCGGCTGAAAGCCCATTGATAAAAAGAGACTTCTAGAACAGCAGGCAGGCATGGAGTGGAAGAGAGGGGGTTAATTATACACCAGGCAGCAGCTCTGTTGGAGGGAACAGGAGGTGGGAGCCAAGGGATGGTGGTGTGTGATTGGCACTGGCTTACTGTGGCTGCAATGATGGACAGGGCCTCCTCGTAATAGTCCCACACTTCCTCGAGCACATGGGCCTCCACCTCTGACACACCGCTCGGGAGGGACAGCTTGATCAGGCTGTGAACGCACTTGCTAAGACGGGGAAACAAAAACAGTTACACAATCAGAAATTCTTTCATTCTAATCCCGTATGGATTGTTAACGAAGTGTCTTGGGTGTTTTCATGCAGAGTAGTGCTGGGTATGCCTGCAGCGGGCCAGGTCAGCCTGTGGTTGTTTCTTGTGCAGAGAGAGAGCAACCCTCAAGGCCTTCTTACACAGCAGAGGGAAGTGGGCTGGAGGCTCCATGGCTAAAGCTACATATAAAAAAATGGCAGCATAATAAATCTTCAAGAATAGTTCCATTTCTTTAGGCATGACAGAAAGCGTTGTTTTGTTTTACCTGCAATGTTCTCGAGAAGCTTGGTTTCAACATTTTCCAGCTCCAGGACGGACTCCAGTACTGTCTCAACCTTGGGGTCATTCAGCTTAGCGCGAGCTTCAAATTCAAACTGCAGCAGCAGTGTGTCTGTTGGGTCTGCTGAGAAGCTTCCTGCAAGTTCATGTTGAAAAGATATTTCAAAAGCTCCATTTTCATTTATGAAAAATGAAGGAACAAAATGTGCTTCCTCACAACCTGAATGATCTGTAATCATTTCCTTTTTATTAAGAATAAAAGTAGTATATATGCACAAATAAATAAACAGAAACATGGTAATTTTGGATAATGCAGCTACTCAATGATGTACCTGATGCTTTCAGGGTTTTCCAGATCTCCCAACAGATCTGAATGTGCTCCAGAGCCTGAGTGAGCTCCTCACTCTGTCAACCAGAGACACACAGATAAAGCATTAGGGATTCGACACTGCCATCTAGTGTTCAGTTCCTCTCCAAAGGATTATAATGAAACACCTACGCCAGCACCAGTAATGTGGTTAGTCACCTCTCCTCTCCACTAGGCTTGGTACATTTCCATCCATGTGGATGGGGAGGGTGCTATAATGTGGGAGATGGGAGCAGAGGGAGTGGGTGGCACACCTGGTCAGAGTGAGGAGACTTCCTGCAGAGCTCCAGAGAGGCAGCAGCAGCCATTAGCAGACACGTCTTCTGGCCCAGGAGCAGTGTTCGATCAGGAGGGCACAACTGGGACAGCTGCAGGTTCATGTCAATGCACACACGTTTGACAAAGGAACCAGACCATGATAGAAAAGCATCATTTTAAAAACTGTCTTTCTATAATTTTTCCTAATTTAATGGCAATTTTGTTGATTTCCCTTAAAATAAAAGATTACATCCCAATTTCTCTGACAGATCTGTTCACAAACCATCAGCAGAAGCTTCTAATTGTATAGAATTATTAATAAGCACGAATACATGTATTTAAATCAATTACATCCACCTAGGCCACCTCACATGGAGACATAACAATCCATGAGCAATTACAGGTACTCTTGTGAAGTTAGGGTCAGAAAGTCAGAGGACAGAGGGAACCGTCAGGATGGGGTCATTGTGAGTCACCCTGATTCTTTATCTTAAACTGACATGTTTAACTTTCTTATGCAACATTAAATCTCTGTTCAGGTGATATTGATCTAAACTCACGTACTGTAGATATTGATTAATTCACCTGACAAAGCCAGCGAGGGTACTTGCCTGGTAAGAGAGCACAAAGAAATCCCTCATTCTGTCAGGGCTGCCCGTGCACTGCAGAGCCAAGTTCCAAGCTGCGACAGGGACACACACACACACACACACACACACACACACACACACACACACACACACACACACACACACACACACACACACACACACACACACACACACACACACACACACACACACACACACACAATGAAGGTGCTCCAAGATTTTAAGGGATAGCCTACCATGTCAGATTTAAGTGACAGGGACCAGGAAAATCTTCCTCACCAATCCTCCTGAACCAGTTAGCTTCATCTGTGCGTTGCTCAACAGTCACATGAGTCTGGTGTGAAACTTTCTGCAGAGCTGCAGTGATGACAAACAAAACATTTGTGGGTTGTGATGCACAGCAGATCCTGTAATCAAGACATTTGTTAAAAAGAATGCAATTAACCCATTTTGTGTATACTCACCCATTTTTAAATACGGCAGCAGAGCATCCAGACCCACATTGCTACTGGGACTGAAGGGAGATAGTTTAGTTTTTATTTTACTAAAAGATGCGTCAGTAATGCTATAACCGTACACTATTAGCTACATTACCCCTCCACTCACCTCATCCCATCACTTGATTTTTCTATTGTGGAGAGCACAAGTCGAACCAGACACCTATAAAAAGATGAATGGAGAAACTGGTGTTGACCTCCTTTTTTAACCTACTAACTCTTTTACACAGAGACACACTTCCAGAGAAGCAAGGGAATATAGGTCAGTGGATCACAGGGGTGTATGGAAATCTAACACACTCATCTCTCAGCACATAAGCTCTCTACTAAATGTTGTCACTTCATGTGTGAAACTCCACCACCGTGTTTTATTCACTCTGAACACAGGAACACTGAATGCATTGAAATATTATTTTTGAAATCTGAAATTCATGAGTCGATATCTCGGTTCTAAAAAACTAAACTTCAGGTCACTTCTACCTTAGAAAGTATCCAAATGTTATGTTGAGTCAAGTCAAAATAACAATGAAAGGTGAACCAAATACATTCCCTATGACTAAAACAACATAAAACACACTGATTTGAGTCAATGTGGGTCCATGCCCTTAACATCCTTCACTTCTGGCTTTCACTCTCTTTAATATTACAAGATACAGATGCAATGTTGATATTTGCACCAATTTCTCAGAGAATGGATCTTGATAATCCGGCATAATTAGAGTTAGATCTATGGGCCTTAGTGGAGGAGCGTTCTCTACTGTGGGACATTGTAGTTTGTTTTGTTACTAAACTCTTCATTTGCATTGTTAAGATAATATTTCAGTTCTCACAGACCTGAGCGCAGTCAGAACCCGAGCTTCATCGTTGGAGATTTCACACAAACTCTCCAGTGCCTTCATGGCAGTTTCCTGCTGTTCATTCTGTCTCATGGGAACAAAGGCACAGATGTCATATTCATCACAATCATACAGTATACAATATACTAAAAATAGAATTACCACACATCCCACACATTTTCTATTTATAGAAAAATCTATTTCTACTCCTTACCCTCACAAATGATACCAACTGTGGTTGCAGCCCAACATGTTTGCTGATGGTGCTTAACTTCAAACAGTTAGGTGTTTATTTTACATGTACGACCAGAGTGAGTGCAATAACAAGGACATGATCCCTCCTTGGCTTCCCACCCACAAACACAGAGAATTGTGGTGAGCATCTGTCCAAGCTGCAACTACCAGTGGCCACTAGGACTAAATACAGATTTCTGAGGTCCAATAACATCATGACAATATATTAAGACTGGAAATATTGGTCCAACAACGTTTTTCACAATGCCACACATTTTGAAACTTGTGTACAGAACGGAGTAATGAGTGTTACCTCCAAAGCAATCTGAGCAGCCAGACTGAGGAAGTTGGACGCAGCATTTTCAGAAACCAGCAGTCTGTCCTCGTCAGCCACAGGACACCTGGACAGTCGTCCCATTGCATTCAGTGCCTCTGCAGCTGGTGCACATAAAAAGCCTCAACAACTGGACTGCAACATTGGGACCATGTATGCTTTTACTTTACATGCATCACAGAGGTAATGTTTTGCAGAGACCTTTCTTCACATTGTTCTCCAGCACTGCGATCTTGTAAACACTGAGCTGAGTGAAAATGCTGTCAGGATCACACCTCTCTGCCTCTTTGATTGCGTCTTTGGCCTGAGGAAGACAACGTTTCATAAACACGAACACATCTCGTGCTAGGAGCACTTGACATCGCGGCTGGTGACACAGACAAATCGCTACTTGTTGAATTGTGGAACACGTCACCTGACACAGCCACTGAACATCACTTATGTCCCTGACTTTGTTGTGGTTCGTGTGTCCTCACCTTTTCCAGTTGCTTTAGCTGCAGGTAGCAAGAAGCTCTGTTCCTCTGTAGTTTGGATACGTTGGGCTCCATTTGACCGGCCTTAAAGAAACTCAGGGAGTAGTTATACCACTGCAGAGCCTCAGAATAGTTCCTGGCCTGAGCATAAACATAAGCATTGAGTTATACTTTATATGTCAATGTGTAGAAATTAAATCTCTGTATTAAACACATCATATGATATTCACAGTAGGCAGCTTCAGTGCAGGAATCAGGGACTAACATTAGTTCTGAGGTCAGTACCTTGTTCAAAATCAGCGTAGGAGTATTTTCCTGACATGCATGTCTCTATGTTTTTAGGAAACCATATCACCCACAGCAAACCCACACACAGAAAAAAGCATGCAACATCCACAGAGATAGGTGGGCACACTGCAGCCCACCAGGGTTATTGCTATGAGGCAACATTGCTAATCACTGAACCACAATGGTGATAACTACACATATGTGTAGACACTATAATGTATCTTAATAATTATAAACAAGGCTGTGTTTGGCATTATACCTCAAAGTGTTCCGATGCTTTATCCCACAGGATGACATGCAGAGTTGTGAGGGCCTCTGGAGTCAGCTGTTTTCCTGTATAGTGGCCTGTATGGGTGTAAAGAATGGTTAACACTAAAGCAGATCCACAACTACAGTGCATTACTATAAAATTCATCATGTCATTTTCAGACTTATCCTATAAATAAAATTACCAGTGATGATATCCTCTATCTTCTGTTTACCCAACAGTTCCTTGCCTCTCTGCAACAGTAACTTAATGTTCAAGACGAGAGCAGTTCCCAGGTCAGGGGACGACTCAAAGCGCTGACACACTTGTTTCAAATACTCAAATGCCAGCACTTCTCTAAAAGAACAAAGCAGATATCATTCCGAATTGGTTAATATGTGTCTGAACATTCCTACAATGAAAATGAAATGTGCATGTGTAGTGATTGTCACGCATTTCTACAAAAAGCTAAGTGAGTGCCCAGGCAGAGATGCAGGTTTTTACCTGTCTTCAGACATGAGCAGTTTCACTGTGCTCAGACACACCTCAAGAGAAACCTCAGATTCCAGCATCTCATTCAGTCCTGAAAACATATTTACTTTATATGATCTGCTTTGAAATGTGCACTTTTAACTTTGCTTTAAGCAATACTGTGTAACTTTTAGTGAGCAACAGTGCCCTCTGCAGGCACACGTGGTGATTAATTCTGTTGGGCTCAAAGAAACTCGAGGTCTATTGATCTCATGACTCTGACTGCGTAGCCCCACTCGCTCGTCAGACACACAACTAAACGGTGGAAATTCCTCATGATCCCCAGCTCCCTGAATGAGAAGCCCTGCTGTTGTAACAAATACAACAAACTGAGTTTAGAATTCTTCATATTTTAAACGTTTTCTCGCTGAATACTGGAGAAAAATGCTGGTGTTTCATGACTTTCAAGTCTTTTTAACTGATCTATAATTCAGCATTACTCTTCAACATACATTTGAACTTGCTGGGCCTGATTTGGGCAATTGAAGCTGCGACTATCATTCAGTAACACACACACTTGGGGGAGATAGTACCCGCTCACCAAAGTTACATTGAACAAACACATGCGTTCACTGTGAATAAAAGAGGAAACGTTCTTCATATTCTGTTGGAGCAGCTGCAGCACCTGATCTGACTTGTAAAAGCAGAGGGAGTAGTTCCATCACCACAGAGAGCAGCAATTCTGGAGCGATTGAACTTATAGGTGTATAAATAAGCAGTATAGTTCTGTGTAAATAATCCAATGAGGTGTGGTTACAACTAACCTCCTCTGATATGATTGTCTGAAGCCCTACATCTCAGGAGTATTCTGATCTTTAAGTACAGCCCAGAGGCGCTCACGTGTTCCTGTCAAATTTCACAGAGCAATTAGATACACAGCAGCTGAGCCTCTTCTATTGTAGCTGTACGCTTCATCACGCATGTGTAATTTAAAGTGTGAAACTAATTTCTCATATCCCACCTTGTTGGCTAAGCTGACAGCATCGAGAGCCTTCTCCTGAAAGCTCTGACAGTCCCACTCAAAATAAACAGTGGCAAGGAGCCGTAACACTTTGGCCTATTGAGAGGAAAAATTGAAGACACTTAAAATGTTTTTATTTTGAATTGCAGCCATGGCCTGAAATAAACTGTTTACCACATCATCTTACCTGAACTTTAGATCCAGGGGCATATTTCACATTCATTTTCCCAATATCATAGCTTTGGCTGAAAAGAAAAACAGGAAATTAATCCAAAACCTTTTTTCTTTTTTTCCTGAGTTTAATTATCACAAATTATCATATTTACCTCAACCAAAACACACTGTCCTCAAACTTTCTCAGATTGTACGTGTCTATTCCAAAGTTGTAGCACATGAGGGAGAGGTAGGTAGTCTAGATTGAGAAAATACATTCATAATTAACACACTTTCAATAATAATATGTATAAAAGGAATTAGAAAACAATATATACAGTATAGTAGCATTGTTACAGTGATAATACATCTTTTGGCAGCCTCAGCAACATGTCTTTGCAGCGTTGCATATAGACCACAGCCTCATGGTTATTCCCTTGACTTATGGCCTGTGAAGGAGAAGAGATGTGAACTTCTCATTAGTTGTCAGCAAACAATACACCATTCCCTATTAGCAGAGAATAAGATTCTGCCCTCTCATTGTTTCTCAGTTCACATTTTAGCTGTCTCACACTTCATACTGCAAGTCTGTCAGAATAGCACTTTCTCAGATGCCAAATATCACACGAACAAATATTCACATTGAAGGTGTTGAACATCACATGCGGCACAGCTCACCGACTCTGCCTGGCATGAGAGGATTCCAAGCAGATCCTTTTCCACATCGCCCTTGGATGAAGTGATGTCAGCTGCTCCATCACTTCTGGATGTCAGCTGGCTATAGAGGGTCTCCAGGCTCTAAGGATATTGTGTGTTGAGTAACTTGTAAAGACGTCACACTGACACAGATCTAAGCTCTCTCAGTTTAAGTGTTTGTTTTTTCTTCTTCACCTTGACGGCAAGTCTTAAGAAGTGATCTGCCATCTGGGGATTTTTGCAGTCCAGCCACGTTCTCCCTGTCTTGCTGGCCATCTGTAAAGTTTGGATACTGACAAACTGAGCCTGTCCTGCTGAAAACCTGAGCACTCATAGAGGGCGTCCACAGTGCAGCTTACCAGAATCTGCTTGCGGATGATGCCCTCTGTTGGATTCTCAGGCTCACAGCAGTACAGCAGACTGCATGCAACATGGCGCACTGTGAAGATGGTGAGAACATTTGAGTGTGCTGTGAGATAGTCGTGACAACCCCTGCTTATAATCTTGACAGTGTGTCAACATTTCATATAATATGTCTGAGTATTTTCCAAATGTTCTGTTCATCATTAAAATAAATTACTACAGAAAGGGGTGTACCTTTGGCCTTCAGATTTTTACTTATAGTGGTTCCCACATTCTTAGTGACGGCCCAGTTCCACAGGTGGATGGCACACTCCTCAAACTGTGTCATAAGAAAGATTAACAATTCTTATTCAATTTATTGGCCGCCAATAGGTCATATAATGGTATAATATATAAAAACGCTTGACTGATGCAAAACGTGGTCATGTAAATGATGGTAGAACTAGAATTATGAATGACACTATGTCCCTTTTCAAGAGAGTAAAAATATCTCAGAAGTAGAACTATACTGTTAGCATTACATACTGTGCAGTAGATCCTGCTCTACAAGAGTAATAGCTTGTTGACCAGGACTGTGGGCTACACACTTGTATCTACCTGTGGATCTGGTATTTTGGTAGAATCCTCTAGGCCAGACACTTGAGAGAAAAGTTGCTCTATCACGTCCTCGTAACTTGTCTGCTGTTTGTGCAACAGGTTCTCTACGAGACCTGCGTATGAAGAAAAGAAGACACGTTGACAGGGCATGAACGAGGCAACAGCAAAACACACCATCTACACAAGAGTTCTGTGATGTCTGACACTGTAGAACACACATCACAATATAACTTTATACAAGTACTTGTGTAGTTCATCACTACCTTCTGGTTGAGCTCAGAAATCAACAGTAAACATTCCCTTTAACTATTGAATGCTGTCCAGCAGCGAGAGGCATTGTCCTAAAGAGTGGATGAGCGATAATAAATTAAAAAAGAGTAGGAAAACCCATTTTCTTCTAAATGGGCATAACTTGCTCCAAAATATTAGTATATAACAAAGAGCGATCAACTCTTTAAAAAATGAGAAATAAAAATTGCTAATATTTTACTTACCTAACACATTCAGCAATTGTTTATAAAAGGTTGTCATTAATTTGAAAAATAATTACATTTGTCTCGTCAGATCATTTAAACATTCTATTAGTTATTATGATATACAACATTTATTACAACCTGAATTTTCAGGCTGGTAGAAGTGTCAAATGGCTTGTCAGCTCACCATTATAGTGTAGTTCTATCATTCTGTATACGGCCGTCACGACTCTGAGATGGAGAGTATTTGATTTTGTTGGACTTTTGTTTGACCCTAACCTGTGTTTTCCTTGTGTTGATTTATGTTCATTCTAAGTATTTGTCCTGTTTTATTTTTGAAGTTTTTGCTCCTCCTGTGTCTCTGGTCTTAACTTCCTCTCTTTGTCCTGTCCCCCCCTGTGATTGTCTGCACCTGTTCCATAATGTGTTTCACCTGTGTTCAATCAACCTGCCTCCATATTGTAACAAACACCCCCCCCCCCAACTGAATTTCCTTCTGCCACCACAAACTCTGAAAGTAAAACACATCCACTTGTATTAACTTTTATCTTTGGACTAATGTAGGTGAGGGGCAAATAGCTGGCTAGCTGTTAACGACCTAGCTACCTGGTGTTAGCTAACTTTAGCAAGACGTCAGTATGCCACCTAAAATGGCTGAAAATCAATACTTGGTATTACAAATAATAGACTGGGCAGCTACTTACATTTCACGGTTGAAACAAACGGCTCCATGTTATATTTACTACAAGTAGGCGCGGTCGCGATGGCTCCACTTAAACATCAGTTGCGCTCAACATTGCTTTGTACCGTACTTAGTGATGCATTCAGGTGCACCTGAAAAATGTATATTCTCATGGATATGTTGCTTGTTTAAAGTTTTATTATTTTCCTCAGTTGTAAAACATGCATCTGCGTTTATGACAGGCGATACTATTATTATTATTATTATTTAACAGATATGAGGCTAATGTGTGTCATCTTGCAGGGAGAATAGAGACCTTTGCTGTACAGACACAATTTTAAAATACACCTGCACTTATGAACAAGTGTTATTTCATTTTTAATAATCGAACACAGAACTCAAAGCATCATGCCATTGTGTTTCACCTTTAAAAAATCCATTCAAGAATAAAATCAAATTCTTATCTTATCTTACTGCAGTATTGTTTTAAATATAACCATTTTTATTTGAGATTCCAGAGTCTACGATGCGCTAGTGAACTCACCACAAGTCCTTGTTCGCGCCCAAACACCTTACCGTACAACACAATGTAGAAGCGCAACGATTTTCTTTTTTAAATTAAGCTAGCTCATCTGGCCCTCTCCCGCTAGCTTGTCATAGTTTAATTGATATCTGTCCTCGAAGGGAAGAGTCTGAAGGTAACAACATCAAAGTTAAAACTTAATATTTGTTCACATCCTATTTTTTACAATAGTACTGCCTTATATTATCAATTTGGTAATTCATGTTTGCATGAAGGTACAATTAGCATAAGTAAGGGTTTTTTTGTTGCTCTTTTTTGTGTAAGCTAGCCTCATGTGACAGAGACAATAAACTTTATTTATAGCGATAAACTTATATAACTTGATCAAATCAATATAGAATCATTCAAAAATATATTTACAAGGTGCTTTACAAGTTGAAAACAAAATGATTTAAAGTTAACTAACCACCATGGTGGTTATGGCACGTTGAAGTCCTGTTTTTTCTATGTTCCTTGTATGTACGCCTGTTTCACACAGAAAATATAATTTAGCAAAAAAGCAGAAACATTAATTTCAAGTCCATTCACTACAATCATATCAATACATGCAGGCAGAGTTACACACTAGCAGACTGTGAATGGAGCAGAGCCATTGCTAAAAGTATTTACACCTTTTCTCAATTCTGTTAAAATAAGTCAACATGAGATATTTACTTTCTTTATGATACTTAAGTTTCTTCTCTATAAGAGGAGCTAATATCACTTTTAACATTAATTCAGAGCCTAACACAAGTAAAGGCCTTAGTGTTCATTTCTTACAGCAGAGGAATAACGTTGAATAGAACCTAAACGTGTCACTTAACGTAACGTTAACATTGCCAGTATGTGCCACATGCATTCAATTTCTTTTGGAAACCAATAACTTATTTTATTCAACCCTAACAAGCCGATTTTCCAAAAGTACAGTCCTTTGCTCACCATGACTAAACCAAAGATATTCCCACTTTTGAAACAGTATGCACATTTTTTTGTTCTAACACAGGATGTTGTAAATCTGAAAGCTACTTTTTTTGTTATTTGTTTTTTATTGTGCTTTAGTTCTTGGATTCAACTCATTTTCTAAGAATATTTCAGATAATGTTGTGTAATCAATCCTGAGTAAATCAAATCTTGAGTTGTGTGACCACAGCTTGCATGTTTAATGCCTTGATTGGTTTCCAGAAGTCTCAGTTTTTTGAACTAGTGCAGACTTCTGTTCCCGTATCTGGCTTGAAAACAGACCATTTATAAAACTATTATCATGCAAAAGGTTTTATTAATATTATGGACTATAATTCTGACTTCGCCCTCAAACATTTACCCCATAAATTTATATTTCTTTGTTCCAGATCTGCATAATGAATGGTTTGTTTCCATTTAGTACTGACTACAGTCGGTCAGACCCCTTCGACTCCTCTTGCTGAAGACAGACTTTATTTCTGCTGGTTCATTTATCCGAGGAGAGGCTGCTGTTGAGGCAGAAGGAAGCGTGCATGCTGATAGTGCACAACCAGTTAGTTCCCCCGCAGTGCGTTTTAAACACCAGAGTCTAAAATAAAACACTTTAAACCCCCCCTCCCTTTACTCTCAGCGTGTAACTTCCACCAATTGTTCATCAGGAGACTTATCTGCTGCCCTCTTGGCCCAGAGGGACGTCTCCCTTACTGAAGACTCCCATTTGAACGTTGTTGTTGTATAGACAAGGCAGTGAATTTCAAAATCTGCAAAGAACGAAAGGGGAGGATTTACTGTTTCTTCACCAACAGATTGAAAAGGCAAGTGTGTTCAAAGTCTCATTCATGCTTTGAGACAAAACACATAAGTCGATCATGTCCCTTTTTTTGGAATAAACCGTGCAGGAGAGCAAACTTGTGTACACGAATTCAAACCACCACAGATGGACATCACTCAGAGATTTCCTTGAGTGGTTTTGTGTAAAAACACAGAATCTGCGTCATGTAAACTTGGCTCTAAACAGTAACCTAAAATACTGATGGTGTGTAGAGCAAGTCTTTGAATTCTTGAGTTGTGACTGTGCTCTGAGAAACCCAGAAAGCAAAACGACTCCCACAACCGGGATGTTCTAAATTGTTTCCCATATTCTCTGTGCTTTTCCTGCCACAGTGATGGATGAGTGTTGCTCATCACATTTCACTGCTGTTGGGCCCTATCCACCAGCGCTCCAGATCCAGTCCCCCAAAAAATGGTGGCCTTCCAGTCCTGACGTGGGCGGAAAAAGGTGAGGACAGGATGTTCTTATTTACGATCCCTTGCCACGATGACCCAGAGCAGCAAAGTGATTGTTGTGCTGATAAAAGAAAACAGTCTGCAGCACATCCACACACCGCAGGGTTCCGCTGCACAAAAGAGGATTATTTACATTGATATAAAAAGCAGTGTATCCTGTTTCTGAAGTTAAAAATAAATCCAGCAAATATTTATTCTAAACACTTGGGCTGATTGATTCAGTCGGATATCATGATGGTTATTTACTTTAGTCTTTTTTCCTTTCGTGACAAGATAACTGCTGTGACCTTTAACCTCAGTTACGTGTTAGAATGATTTGATCAAAGCAAACAAACACGTGTAACAAAATGTAGGTTAATAATCTACTTTATAATTTAGTTTCAGTTTGTCATTCAGACACATTATACCATACTCTGCCCTCAGGGCACTTGAGGGCACAGGTCTTAACTCCTTTCAGTCCCCTGCTGCTAAGCTCTGGATCAGTCTCCCTTCTCACATTAGTTTGTGTTCTACCATTCATGATTTCAAATCAAATTTAAAAACCTACCTTTTTAAATTTGCTTTTAATTCAGCCTGAGTTTGTCATATGATTCTGTGAATGTATCTTTTTATCTTATTTACTTTTATTGTGTCTTTTATTGCATCTTTCTCTCGCACAGTTTTTACTTTCATTTTTTCCATAGTTGTATTTTCTTTCCTTTGTCATGTTTGTAAAGCACTTTGGCTCAATTCCTGTTCTTTGTGCTATCTGTCTACTTGTTTCAAAAATCTGCCTGTCACAAGAAACGTTCATCTTAATGGCTTCACACTTGGCATGTGTATTGTTAGGTAAGTGCAGTGTGATTTGGACACGTGATAGGTTCAATATTAATACACTTTCAATAAACAGGTGACCAACGCTCTGTATAGTTGGGGCTCATCAACATAGGGGAAGTTTTCGATCACGACAACAGCAACTGATTCTCCAGTTCTTGGTTCTGTGTACAGAGTCGAGCTTCACTGAACTTTGAATGAACAGGTGAACTGCTCTTTGTGCAGCAGCGGTGACGCAGCTTCAGGGTTCTGCAGACTGATCCCACCAGCCACTCGCTGTGGCTTAATTACTGCAGGTCACTGTTCCAGTCTCAGAAAGAAAGCTGCCACCAGCATTCGAGTCAGAACAAACAATCCATTCCAAACAGGCAGGTTTAGAAATGGGACAACACCAGTATAAATCTGACTTGATTTGACATATTCATTCACCACAGATCAGGTGAGGCTGATATTCACCAGATCAGCTGTGTATCAGTCATTAACACAATTTTTTTCTATGCCTTCTCAATGAAGTGATCTCTTATTCGATATTTCCATATTTAATGGTAACCTCACTGTACTGTTTTAGTGGTCAGCCCTCATCTGACACACAGTGCTGCAGAATCATTATTTCTCATGAGCTGATCTCCTCCTCGCCTGAAGAAGGGAGTTTGTCCTCCCCAAAAAGTGACGTTGCATCCTTCCTCTGTGTCTCCATAAAACGTGCCTCGCGCCGTGGACTGTAAGCGCTGCTGCACGCAGGCGAAACGCAGGAAAACTGTCCAAGGCGCGCACGTCTGATTGATCCCAGCTTCATTTGGGAACTGACAATTCCTCTCATCCAACTTGTGTTCTTCAAGCTCGCTTCATTTTCACTCTGCTAACATTTTGTGTTATTGTGGAGCACCTGCCCGGAGCTCAGGCGGCACAGCCGGCTCCTCACTGCGGCTCCGGGAGTTGGACGAGCCAGCTGCGCCGGAGAGCTCCCCCGCGAAACGCGTGATGGGACACGGGAGGATCGCTGCCGCTGTGTGCACGTACACCTGAGGACCCTGTGGATCTAAATACATTTTCTGAGAGGGAAATAAGACACTAAGATTTCCTCGCTTTTTAAGAAGAAACTTGAATCAGTCAGTCGGAGTTGTGTGCCTCCTCCAGCGACTCCTTTACTTTATTCAGACGCACGGTTTGGGGGATTTTGGTTAAAGTTGGAACGATGGTCTCATCCGACTGCTTCAAACTGGTCGTTTTCATCATCTGCTCATCACTCTCAAATGGTAAGAAGTCATTCATGCTTATACAGATGAGTTACTTACGCTTGGCAGAGTTTTGTGCATGAAAGAGCAGAATTTTAACATCATAAAGACTCATTGGATTCACTGAATGTCTGAATGCACACATCTTTTTGTTTGCATTTGATATAGTCAATAATACTTAGGCTACAGAGAATAGATTATTTGTATCATTAGTAATAACAAAAATAATAATGGAAATTGTAATCCGCCGTTTCTTGATCTTAATTTTTATATTTTGTATGACAGCATATGACAGAAGAAAATTTAATTTGCTTCTTTAAGGAAAATTGTATGTGAACATTTTGGACCTGCAGCTCTCATTTAAGCCACTAGAGGTAGTCTGGTCCTATTGTAATTGTGTCATCATTAACAAGTTAATAAAATGTGCCTCTGGCAGGTAATTGATACACACTTTTTATTCAAATATATGACTAATTGATTATTGATGACATTTTTTCATTACTTTTCTTAGACATTCTGAAGATATGCAAACAAGCCCTTTGCTCTAATATTGTGGAAAAATGTTTATTCCAGCAATTGTCATCTGTGGGTGAGCAGGATTAAACATTTTGGGAGGAGAATGCATGTTTTTGTTCTGGCAGCTCAAACAGCCCCATTGTCTCAGTGTCACTCCAAAAACAAGATGGTGTTTAAAAGGTGGATGTTCCTCCACCCCGGGCCAGGTCTGATGTGCCACTGACATGCACAGTGAAGCCTTCCTCATCATCTCCAGATAAACAGCCCATCCAAACAAAGGAAATACTGTTCACACACACACTCATACACACGTTCAGCCCGTGAAGCTTTGTCTACGATGTTTTTAAGTAGATTTCCTTCACTGTCCACACACAAAGCGTGGGAAAGACACAAGGAGGAAGCGGACGCAGGGGCAAGAGGCAGCCTGGAATTGTTCTTGCGAGTAAAGGTCAAGGAAATGTGACACGCTACCTGAGCAAAGACTTCTTCCCTGAGCTCCTTCTGCTTATATCGAGCAATGTCAAGCTCGATCCACAAGACAATGGCAGAGAGGAAAGGAGTGTATTGTTTCTGCAGAGCAGCTACAGACTGTTAGAGCCATTAGTGATTGATGGGGCATCAGGCTGTCTCTGTTTATGCTGAAGTGTGCAACAGGTATAATCTGGTTAATATGACTCAAAGCTGCATGCTAAGCACTGGAACTGAGATTCGTGTTGCATCTTGTCGATGGCACAACAGTCTCATAATTATAATAAAGTTGATATCAGAATTACAGGGAAATATTTTCACTGACATTCTCAGTCTTTGTCTTGCCTTGTCTTCAAAAATATCAGACCTCTGATAATTTGTCAATTTTTAACTTGCAGCTCTTCCTGATTCAAAATTGAATAGAGACTTATTGTGTTGCTTTATGACACCAAATTAAAGGATGTGTAACAGAGCATGCAGAGTCCCTCAGGCTGAGGGACTCTTCATGCTTGCATTGCAGGTTTATTTCAATAGTCTGTGTAATGGTTAATGACTAAGCCTTCCACATATCACCAGGAATATGATACTCTAATAATGATTCATTGAACTGTAAACAATGCTAGTTTAATTAAAATGATTTAATCTGTTGTACAAGTGAATTTATGAGGCAGAACTGAAGGAATATGTTCCGAGTATAGAGTAACACACAGTAGCTTTTGTTCGTGGTGTTTAAGGGCAACTGACCAAACCCTGGAAATAATTATTATTATGGGGCTAAGTCTCCTCATGGTTTGAGTTCCTCTGTCTCATCCTACAACATTGTATCAATCAGTGATTTCTTCCTCTATTGAGGACAGGGTTTCTTTAGAATCCGTCGTTCTAGCAGAGGGAGTTTGTGCGGTGTCTAATTTGTTTTGGAGTCAGACTATCTTTCCTGCTCTGATACTTGAGATGAAGTGGAAAATGGGAATGATGAGGGGTCAGCCAAGTGCAGTTGGGACTCATTGCTCACTGGCAGTACGTCTAGATCCATGCAGCACAGGAAAAACACACATGCACACACGCAAGAATACACATGCACGCTCCTCAATTGGAAGTCTCCGCAACAGAGCAAAAAAAAAGGTTGCTCCCTCACAATGGGATATTGAACGTTACAAATTGCTTTGTGTAGCTGTTCTTATAGGATGATTGCAGCACCTGGTCCATACTTGGCATATCCAGCCTGAGCTAGCAATATATTTTCTTTGAATCCTGCATGAGATTTCAATTTTAAGGAGCTTCTGTCTGCCGACTACTCATAATCACACATGATGGAAGGTGAATCCTCTGGGTTTAACATTGAGAACTCTCATGCTGAAGATTCCTGTTTGTAGGCTCCCACTCAACTTTATGTAACCTGCAGTGGCCACCCATCTTGGCCAGATGTTCCTGTATTTTTACTTTTTTTTTTAAGAGGAGTCTGGAGCATTTTGCCTCTAAATCTCCAAAGGCTAATATATGGCTAATAAAAAAGGCACTCGCCCTAACTGTTGTCTTAACCTTGTGCTTGGCAAAGTGGAGGGGTTTCAGCGGGGCTCTGTGTGGCAGGATATGCCAGCACATGAAGCACAGCTCGAGCAGCGGCAGTTACGCCTTACTTAGGCAGGTGATTTCATGCCTTGTTGTTTTTTGTGGATTTGTCTCTTTGTTTGTCTTGTAATTTTCACCCTAAAGGCAACATACCATTACCTGTCACTGGCATTGAGAGTTACCACACCATGAAACCATTGTAGCCTTTGAATATAGTTGTGTTAAGAAGACGTCTCCTGAATGACCCTCTCTTGTGATGCCGATGTTTCATTGGAGGTCATTGAAGTAAACTTTAATTTAAAGTAACTGTCTCTCAGAAGGATAATGCAAAAAACTACAGGATTTCTTTTTACTTTCTTAACATCTTAAGATAGGGCATATTTTTTGACAATTTTAGAAATTGCTTTAGCAATAATGCAGAGATCTTTTATGAAAATCAGGCAAAGTTCTAACACCTTTTAACAGGTGAAATTTGGTGCAGATTTAAGCAGTTTTTATGTAGATGGTATATGAGTCTGATCTCAATACATCTGGTGATAAAGTAGCCAAGCAGCCTTGTCGGGGGTATGCGCTCTTTGAGTACTCAAGTTTTAGGAAAACATTGATATTCCCAACAGTCTCATCTTTGCCCTCTGTCATTACGCCTTTTTATCTCCTGCATTACAAGACATGGTTGCTTTGCCTGTGTGGCTTCTAGACGTTGACAGTAAGGTTTAAATTAGTGCCCATGTTGCCTGGACTTAACACTGAGTCTCAAGGCTAAGTGACTTGACCACAACACTGTTAACATTCATAGTAAATCGTTTTGCCTAATTATTTGTAATTTATCATCATTAGACTATCTGCAGCCTCAGCAGATGACTTGTTATACTTTCGCACAGGGCAGAAATCTTATCTCGCAAATGTTTAACTCCTGTTGCCATGGTTTCAGTGCAGCGAAGATGACTCACCACCAGTGACCCTGCACTCTTTTATCAAACAATCACTTTCCTCTCCACACTTTATGTATTGACTGAAATGGCAAGGTTAAACACGAGAATCATAATGCTGTATTGTTTCTTTTACCTTGAAAGCACCAAAAAAAGAAACTCACTCTCCCAATCACTCAAGACAGCTGCATTGTATAATGACAGGATGGGAAAAACGAGGACATGAGGTGTATTCTTTGCAAAATAGAAGGGAATTCATCACATTATTCCGAGCATTCAACGCGCTGTAACACGGAGTTTCCCATTCAACTCAGTGACAGTGCAGTCGTCTCTCACAGTAGTGGTCTTTATTATGCAATATCAAACATGAGCCATGTGGCAGCATGTTGCAACAGGCTGGTAACATCTTGCCAACAGTTACACCAACTCACAATTACCCTTTCTTTTGCCTCAGTTTGTCCTTCAGCTCAGTAATGTTGTTTTGAACTCGGCAGTAGTGCAAAACAAAGGGCTGCAAATCAGTCCAGAATAATCCAAAAAATCAATTAGAAATATCATAGCACTCTTAATCTTTTTTCTTACCATATCATCATCATGTATTTATCTCACCAAAGCTGTGCTCTGAATATCTGCCCCCATGTTACATCACCATACACCAAATTCAAACAACATAATGAGGGTTGATGAAAGATAAGCAGGGTCAACAGTTTCAGTTGCATTGCATAAATTCATCTTTGATTAATTGCAAAACTGTTTTTGTCGTTTGGCTGTTCTTTTAGACTAAATATTTAAATAGCATTTTCTGAGCCACAAACATTTCAGTAAAAAGTGTAGCGTAACTCCTGGAACCCAATGCTGCTGGAGTTTTTTATTTCCTGGCTGCTTGTGAACCTTCAGCGCCACAAAAGTATTTCCAAATACTACGACCTGCCGTTCCTGTGCCCCTTCCCTTCATCAGTGGCAAGTGAGAATAAGGACATGCAAAAGTGATGCTGGTCTAATCTTAGTTACCTTGGCCGTATGTCAATGATCAGATTAATGTTATCTCACTGGCTCCCCTCATCAGTCGACTGAGAAACTGAACCAGAGTCACTCGGCCTTCTCTCTCTCCCCCTCACTGTGTTTGTTCCATGCCTGTCCTCTTTTTAATGGCTCTTAATGAGAACCAGCTTCAGGCCCCTTTGAACCAACACAATAAGCACAATTTCTGGCATTTTTCAGGCGATCTGCTGGAGGAATGCGGCACACAGCTGTTGCAGGGGGTTAGGAGTGTCGGGAGGGATGCTTGCTGAGGTCAGCGTTGGGCAGACACTGGAGCAAGTGGAAGTTTTGAGACGTTTGGGTGTAAAGAGACAGCCGTGGGATGTTTTTTTTCTTCCTCTTTTAGCTGGGGGCCCTGTGGACTTATCCATCTGTAGTGAATTACTGAGAAGAATAGAAGAAAAATTGGCCCGTTTTAGGAGATGAGCTCCCTGTCAATTCAAGGTCAGGATGATGTTTTGGGATGTTTACTTGTTCGAGCAGACACCAGCATTTGTATCGGCACATAAGTCAAAGAAACAAAACGTTAAACATGCATTTTTGCCATTTATATTCAACTATAGTCCCAGGGGTCAAATTGTATTTGAGTCATTATTTACCTAATTTTCAGCAATGCAGTTACATGAAGTAACTGTCAGTTCTGAGATTTAAAAAAAGATAATTATTTAGACTTCAGAAAGGCAACAACAGATTTTGGATAGTTTTTAATCTGTGATTGTTTATTTGGATCAGGAGCCTCAGTTGTTCTTGATTTAATATACAGCAATGCTTATATGTAATATAAGGCACGTGGAATCACAACATGAAAGTGTGTGAGCCACAGCCCTTCCCCGCTGCATAACCTTGGACGATAAAACAATGATGTTATAATACTTTGTGAGGAAGTCAATATTGAGTGCCACTGCCAACACTGGCAATGTCAGCTCATTCTTAGCACAACAGCTGTTCTGAATAATAGACAAATACTCTTTGTGTGTGTTTCTCTCTCTCTCTCTCTCTCTCTCTCTCTCTCTCTCTCTCTCTCTCTCTCTCTCTCTCTCTCTCTCTCTCTCTCTGTGCATGTGTGTGTGTGTTTTCCTCACTCTCTCTTTTTTTGTGCGTGTCTTTTGTGCCTTTTGAATGCAGGTGTACTCATGTATGTGCGTGGGTTTCCATGTGCGTGTGCATGCACGCCATGAGGGCCTGGCACCACGCTGTTGTGTAACCTCATTGTCTTTCTTGATTCCGTGCTTACAAGTAAAGGTTTCCCCGTAGGCTGTAGTATTTGGCGCATTGACTCAATACATTTGTTTTGTGACCACAGTGACAAGTTGTTCAGGGATGCCAGTGAAAAGAAGGAAATCACATATGGGACGTGACACCCCCCTGGAGAACAGGGAGAATCCCAGTGTTTCCTATGTTGAATTCTGTTAGAGGGACCTCTCAACACATAGAGCTGGCTGCACACCAAATTGAGGCCACCTTTAAATCTCCTTTTAATTTCCCCCTGATAATTTTATAATAGCATTCAGAGTGCAAGGTCAATGGGAAATGAAAAAAACTAAAACACAAAGGAGAGGAAGGGAGCAGCCTCTAAAGGAGGTTGAACAGTTGATATATAGGAAACGCGTGCAATGGTAATCATCATGGTTTCGGTGAATCTGACTGTTTTGACCTTTCTGGTAAAGTGGCGCCGCTGCTCCCCATTTTTTCCCCTTCCTCCCTCTATTCTTCTTTCTTTCTTTCTTTCTTTCTTTCTGCTCATCCCAGGACACTCACTGTTCGTTCAGCAACCTGCTCACTCAGCACCGGAAACACCCCCATTGCTCTCACAGCAGACAGTCACTTGCATAAGAGGCAGGAGCAGATCAGCACAAAGTGAATCCACATTTCAGTGCTAAAGTGATTCATGGGAATTTCCAACAATGTTTTCCATTCTCTTGTTAATTGCGATTGTGGTGACAAACAACGGTGTAAAGAGAGAGATGCTGTAAATGTGCAGATTTGTTTAACCAAAGTGCTGCGTTTGTCTGTTTGTGTCTGTTTGTGTGTGTACATTTTACAGGGCATTTGGAGCATTCCCCTAAGATTCTTCCCTCTGAGAATCCCCTCATCCTTCATAATGAGGATTCATTGAACCTCATATGCAGGTATGTAACGTGCATAACCAAATACAACATATTAATACAATCAATAAAGCCGGCAGTGAATAATGAAAATCAATGATTTATCTGACAAAGGTAAGTATCTTGTCATGAAGAAATTAGCGACAAATGGCTTTCAATGGCTTTCGACAAATTGCCCTTTCCTGGTCACTTAGGATGAGTTGGTCTCTTTTCCTGAACTGTCACTCCAGCCATAAAGTTTAGACCCTGGTCTCATTACATGTAAGAATGGCCAGGGGGGAAATTAAACGGGATATGCCTGGGTCTCAGGGCAGTGGCCGACTACGAAGAAAATGGGACAATCCTTGGCAATGGTCCACATTTAACAGTCCTTTAGAGGCGGTGGGACCCAAGTGTTTATTTTATTTGAATTTAGAGAGTCTTGCATCATGTTGTAGGACCGCAAGGAATGCTTAGGAGCTGTCTATCTAATGTAATGATTCCCTACAAGGCTATGCGCTAAGATGCCTGGTCCATGCAAGACTGTCTTGACGATTTTCACCAGATAAGAGCAGGAGGTTGCTTAACCCAAAATTCTGCAGGCAAAGGCAGTGGTATGCAAAACATGTTTGATGTTCCTCTGGGATCTCTTTAATGAGAGATTTAAAATAGATGCTGCGTGGAAAGAATGTGTCAGCCGAGCACGTCATTCAGGAGAAACACGTTCCCATGTGAAAGCGCAAGTTATCGGATGAATCGAGATTACTGAAAATAAACTGAAAATGAACATAAAGCCAAAAAGTCCCCAGGGGAGAAGCAGCTGCTGCCACCCTGAACTTAAGATCTTGAAAGGTCATTACTAGCTTTCCCTCAGAATAGATCCAGTTTACACAGTGTTTGTTTGCAGAGAGCAGATCAACAGTAATATAAAGCTGATGTGTCAAGTTCAACATATTTAACTGTACATTTTTCACCATCTTTCATCAAACCTGATGCTGAAATATTGTCTCTCTGTTTCCTTTGTTAGAGGTCATGGCTTGCTGCACTGGACACTTGGCGATCCCTGGCGATCCATTTCATTAGAGGGGGTGCAGACGGAGCCGTGTGATCCTAGACATCACTCTCATTCACACTGCAGCAATCTGACAGTTACACGTTTGATCGCCAATGACACGGGGAAGTACAGCTGTAAATACTCCAAAGATGGTGCAGACCACGTCACCTCAACCTACGTCTATGTCAAAGGTGAGACCTGCAAAGTGCAAGTGACCAGCTCAGCCTTTATCAAGTAGTTTCAGTGCATCAGTAAGAACAAAAAAGAGAGAAACCCGTGCTCTCTTTGTTACATTTATGGCACCTTATTTATCCCACCCAGACCTGTGAATGTAAATGATTTTCCAGAGAAAAACTGTTGTTTAGAAATACAAAGAACTGGTCTATAAACTGTTGCACCGATTAGCGTTCTTCTTTTTGAACTGAATTGTTTTTCTTCGATCCATGATTTAATTGTGTTTGTTTTCCTGAAAGTCATGTTAGAGTCCTGATTTGAAAAAAAGGGTTTTTTCACAGGGTGATACACATCTACTGACGCCAGTGGGAATAGTGCCAGTGCTATAGTGTTGAAATGAGCTTTCAAACAGCAGCACTTAATTGACAGAATATAATGGTCAATGAGCAACCTGAGATTTTCTGCAAGATACCAAAGCTGGGAAACCTCCACTTCTGCAAGAAAAAAAGGAAGCAAGAACAGAGGAGAAAATGAAAGAAATAAAAAAAAATAAGGGGAATAAAGTTTAACAGAAAGAAAAAGGGAAGGAAAGTTAGAATAAGTTTGTATTTTAATTATAAAACTGAACACACTGTGTATGACTACATTGAATTCAGGATGCTGACTAACTCAGGCTGAAGTGTCACAGTTGCTCTTCTCAAAGAGAGGAAGTGGTTTCTTTGGTATGATTGGTTTCTTCTGGAGGTGGAAGGGTGAAGCATGATTGCACAGGAAGCCCTGGTCATTGACTGCGATTTCCTGCTCCTGCTACTGTTTTCCTATAAGTCTCCCCTAAAACGTCCGTTTACAGTTGCACTATTATCACCACTGCCAAGAAAGTTGTGTTTTCACCCCTGTTTCTTTGCTTTTTGTTTACTTGGTGGAGTGAATAAAATCACTTTAAAGGGACAATATCCACTTTTATTTCCTAACTTTTATTTAACTCTTTCAGGAAATAATTTATGAATCATGTTGTAAAAATCATGAATATGTAGATTTTTGAGTCGTTGGTGGAGGTATGAGCTCTAATGAGAACCATTCACGTACAAATGGAGATGGTGCGAAGCAACATAGGGAGACCAGGTCAGCCTCAGTTGAGATAAGCATGAAATATCCAAAGGGTGTAAAATAGTTGTAGACAATGAGGACCAAAGTAAATCTGGCTGCTCTGTGAACGTGGTTCCCACTTCGCCTGACTACCAGGCAGCCTGATGCGCCGGTGTTTAGTCTAACACTTTCTTTTCAAAGCCCCTCAGCTGTTTATTAGCTCATTTTCCAAACTTTCTATTCAAATAATAGTTCCTTTATCACACCATTACTGCTTGACCTCACACCAATCACAGACTATTTGTGTAGCCAAGAAGTTCCCACAGGCGTTTTGCGATGGCTGGCTGCCCAGTAGGAACTCATTGCTATAGTTTGATTGCTCTATCTGTGCCCTGCTCCCTTATCCAGCTGAATGAAGTGATTTATTTATATGATCTCTGTGTTAGATGAAATTGCCCTGATTTGGTTGCACTTCTCTGGCATTGGGTGTTTTTTTCGCTCTCCCATAACAACACTTGTAACTAGTTATCCTAGGGGATAAAATATACATCTGCTTTGAAATGCAATTTCTGTTTGACCTGTATTTTAAATCTTACTGATTTTTTGGGGGTTTGTTCCTCAGATTCTGAGAAACCTTTTGTGCTAAATCATCCTTCACCTTACATGCTGGGAATCTACAGGCATGAGAAGAGCCTCATTGTGCCATGCAGGACGTCCTCTCCTGATGCTGTTGTAACACTTACAGGGGTAAGACCTCACAATCATTACACACCTTCTGTGCAAATGTTGATGTATTTTTCTGTATGTATTAGGGTTGAGACCAGTATTTTATGTTTTGCATTTGATTTGCTGTTAGGTTCTTGTTCCAAATACTGAAAGCCATAGTTACAAAAATTCAAACAAGTCCAGTAGCCTTTCCAAGAGGACCTTTTCGTCAGCGTCCTCTACGAGGTTCGCTGCTCTTTTTCATCCTCAGACTAATTTCTTCCAGTCCGTTGCGTGTTAGAAACGTCATCAACACGCACACTCCCTCACTGTGAATTTTCCTGCTGTATTCTCACATGGGCTCACTCCGACTTTTTGTGGTCATTTTACTTGGGGACTGGCAGGAAACGTTCCGAAAAATGTCAGAAGCAACACACTCGAACATTTTTGCATTCTCACATGCAGCCCCTCCGATGAATATCTGGAAAATATCGTGAGTTCGTTGGATGTCTAAAAACATCTTAAGATGTCTCACTCTGTGGGAGTTAAAAAAAATTTAATAAAGCAGCTAAATGTATTCTACACTGCATGCTAATGTTAATTTTTTCTAATAGAGTAAAACTGCATTTGTTTCTTAGACATGATTGAACATGGACCTTAAGGTAAATGACACTGCACGTCATGGGATTGCTTCAAGATCAGGATTGCTCCATAAAATTGTTATTAATAGGTTATCCTTTCTTGTTGTCTTCTGAAAAAAGTGTTTCCACTCAGTGCATAAGGCGTCTCACTGGTTCACACACCCCTTGTGTATTAAATCACGTTAGCACAGAAACAAACTGGGGACAGTGGCTCGTCTGAGGGAAGCTCAGGGGCGACGAAGGGAGTCATCCTGTCTACTTCCTGTAAGAGCAGGAAGGTGTTCCAAGAGTGTTTTTCTCAGAATAGACTCTAGACTAAATTTAGTCACTCTTCTCTTACAAACATCAGGAAATGCAGAAGCAAAACATTACAGACTGTGTCAAGTCACAGGAAACATCAGGTAAATTATGAGGATTAGTACATTTGATCCCAGATTTAAGTGGGAGATGTCGGCAGAAGAGTGCTCTCTTAGTGACTGCACGACACACCTCTGCAGGACGTAAGAACCTGATTGTGGTCAATAAAAGCAACAGGCATGTTGAAAAAGTTGCCATAACAGCCACAAATGTGTGTCGCGTTTGTCATATGTGTCACAGTGCCTACTGTGGACAAACACATCTCACTCAGATGGAAGAGATAGTGGTCGAGTGACCTTCCTGCCATTCGAGACTCAATGGCACTCCTACTTCCTGCTCCCTATCCTTCCTTCCCTTCCCTTACCTCTTGCAGTCCGACTTCTGGCATAAGAACAAACAGCAGAAAGCACGTACATCCTCTTCCGAGCCTGCAATGTTTTGTGCTCCATTGCATCCATGATTGCAGAGGTTACACTCCACAAAACAATGAGACTAATTAGACCTTCACTCTCGCAGATGTCTGTGCCCAGCTGAGCCCAGCAGAGCATGAGTTACATGTTAAATCAAGTTGAGTGCATTACATTTCGCTCTGTCTGCCTCAGTGAATATCACGAGGGTCACCAAGTATCTGTGGGTTCTGACAAAACGTCTCTGCTTTCTTGTCTTGATTGCAGGAACGACCATTATCAGAGAAGATTGTTAAGGAGATGGTTTGGGATCCAAAGGTGGGATTCAAGATTCCCTACGGTCCCTACACTATTTTCAACTCACTCACCTGTCACACCGTGGTTAACGGTAGTGAGTTCCAATCAATGTACTATCCCAAAAGACTGAGTGAGTTTTATCTTTCTGTTTAAACCTGCTCAGTGAAAAATTAAGACCATTGCTGATGAAGACGTGTCTCTGTTTCACACTCTTCTCTTGTCTTTTTTCAGCTCTGGTTTTTAATAATGTAAAAATCACCCCAGAGCGTGTCAGACTCTTGGTTGGAGACACCCTCATCCTCAACTGCACGGGTGAGACCACCTATAATGGAAGAATCAACTTTACCTGGGATTTCCCAAAGAAGAGAGTAAGTTGAGGATTTACTGTTAATAGTGTGTAAAAAAAAGAACCATCACAGATTGTAGCAATGGCGTTTATGGTGCTTGCTTTGTCTTCAGGAAAATCGACATTATACGAATAAATCCAAGGTCAACCCTGCTTCAGTCCTTGTGATGAGCAGTGCTTTAGTGTTGCCAAACATCACCATGGAGGATAAAGGGGTGTACCGCTGCAAAGCTGAGCTTGAAGGCAGCAAACCAAAGAATGTCACAGCAAAACTCCTCATCTATGGTGAGCATACTTTGCATGGATTAACAATGTGATAATGTATTGAAAAGTGGGTGTATATATATTAATATCACTCTGGTTTTCTTTGTTACAGAGCATCCGTTCCTCAACGTCTCCCACAAGCACGAGCGGCCAAGTACAGTGACCATCAAAGAAGGTAGAAGGAAGCATGTGCTTGAACCCAAGGTCAACGCCCTGCCCCCACCAGACCTGATAGCATGGTGAGTAATAGTTCACAAAAAATGTGTGCAGCACCTCCACTATGAAACACTATAAGAAGATGGTGAGGTGGTGTCTGGTTTTAGATATATTGGAATAATTCTAGATTCGAATCTGTCATTCGAAAAACATGAAAAAGTGGCCAGTCCCATCAAATTGAAACTGATTAACTTAAGTCACATAAGACCATACTTGATGAATCCAAACCTGTTTATACATGATGTATATAACATTGTAAAAACAATTTAAGACCCTACAAACATTTGACTCTCGGGCCAACAGCTATCATCGTAATACAGTAAGAAATGAAAATGTATTTAATTTTGATAGGTGTAAACATTTTGTTGATGCTTGCCTCATCTTTAAGGTTTTATATGAGCCTACACCTCCCACACTGAGTCAGTTTATAACGCTGAATTCTAAAAGTGCCAGGGTCTTCTCAGTCAGAGCCTCCCACTACTGGAACACTCTAGAGTACTAATAACCTAACTTTTAGGTACAGTATTAACTTGAGATATGGCTTCAAGCAAACCAAACCTGCAATAATGTGTAATCATTCCATCTCATCTCTGACATTATGGTCTCTCACAGTGTTTATGTAACTTGCGCTTGCCTTGCTTGCCCATATATTTAATGTGTATTGTTTTTATCTGTACACTTAAACTATGATACATTATTTTATTCTAGTTTTTGAGGAAAACTGCGGCTCGTTTACAGCCTTTTCTTATGATTAACAAGAATTATGCAGTGCCTAATAAATAAAAAGAATATTATTGTTCATGCACAATAAAAATAACTTTCTGTGGCTCTAATTTTCAGGTATAAGGATGGGGTCCTTATCAAGAAGAATTCCACCTGTTACAAGATGTCTGGCTACAACTTATTCATCACGGATGTGGAGCAGAAGCATGCTGGGGTCTTCACCATAAGCCTTGGCAGCCAATCAAAGGGCTTGTACAAGAATCTGAGCTACACTCTGGTAGTCGAGGGTAAGCTGTCGCCATAAACCTGATAATGACTCTGCATCCTGAGGAAATGAAGCAGTGCCTCGGCTTTGGACTGTGGCAGCCCCGGCGCTGTGGCTGCTTTCGGTCCAGTGCGCTGGACGGCAGGTAGCAGCTCTAGTATGAGAGGAATTTGAGGGCTTGTTGATTCCAGGGCTGGATTGACGTAGCCGGGGCAGCTGTTGTTGATTATTGGGGCTCTTTTGAAGGGGCTTTTCGCTGTGTGTAAATGGCCTGGGCTCTATTCTGCTTACAGACTCCAGCCGTTCAGACCTCCCCAGTCCCCAACATTTATTTGCATCCTCACTATGTGTATATACAGTGCAGCTCGTGTAAGCAACATGTTCTGGACCGTGCATATATAACGAAACAAGGACTGTGCATGTAATTCAATGATGACTTTGCAAAGAGTGCTTATAACTGTCAACACAAGGTTATATATGATTTAGCATGAGAACAGTGTATATCAGTTACTTGAGTCTTACCCAGGGGGGGCAGAGTTATTTTCATTGCATTCTTTAAACATTGTCAAGCCATCCCGATAGCGTGCCAAAAAATGTAAAAAATCTGCCTCCTTCTGGCTTGATTTGCTGGAAGTGAAGAGGCTTTGCTGGTATCAATTAGGGAGCTATTTTAAACTCTGTTCATCAGTTGTTTAGAGCTGTCACAGTGCTACAGATTATGACTGTGTTCAATGTGATGAGTGTGTGTGTGATCGGATGCAGATTTTTGTGGTCTGCCAAGCGATGTCACTGCATGTAGATTGACGGTTTTGCCTGTTCGGAACAGTGACAATGGCCGTGTGATGTGTGCTACCTCCAGAGGTGGGACGAGTATCTTTGCCTGTTACTAATTACGACGCACATGGTTGATACCCTGACCTGGGCACGGGCCACGGTGCGGTCGTGCTTTGACCTACAGCCCCTGTGCTAGCCAATCATCCTGTCATTCTTCTCGTACACAGTGTCTAAAGCACAACTGGTGTCAGTGGCACCTTTTCATGGTTATCCATCATGACTGCCATCCCTCATTATAAAGACATTATAAGATTCCACAGTGGGCTGGGTTGGGTTGGGATGGCAGATGGAGGATCTAACCTGCTCTCTATCTCTCTCTCGTCCTCTCTCCCTCTCTCCGTGTGCGTGCGTGCATGCGTGCGTGCGTGTGTGTGTGTGTGCTTCTCTCTCACAGTGAAGCCAACAATTTCAGAGGCGGAGATTGCCACTGTGGACGCTCAGCCTTACATGCTTGGCAAAAAGCATCAGCTAACCTGCACTGCTTATGGGTTGCCCCTGCCAACCATCACGTGGCTCTGGCAGCCATGTCGCTCGGATCCTACGCTTACAAAGTGAGTCACCATCTCGCTATGTTCCAAGCAGAGAAATGCTTACTCTGGATTTCATGCATTCATGGTCTGTTAACTTTCTTCAATCATGAACATTTTTTACCGTATCAGAGGCAAAACGTTCCTAATTTTAAACACAATGTCATTGTAAAGATGTTTTATAGGCAGAGAACTTTGTTTTATGGAATCTTTGTCCAAAATTCTTGTCATGCTTGAAAAATGTTAACATGTAGCAGAACCATATCAGTCATGAATACCCAACTTAAAATACATTCAAATCAATTACATGCCACTAAAAGACTAAAAGATTTGATTTACGTTGCACTTTACTCCTAAAGTCCACTGCTTATTGAATATATGCATGTTCGTCCACATGTCAGGCTAAAGAGCAACAGTAAACAATGCAAATGTCTCTACTGTTGTAAATATGAAGTTCTGTGTTTTACTGCAAATGTAATGTTTGTGCACAAATCCCACGTCCATGTAAGAGGGCAAAAACTTACAACCACAGTACTGGAGTTGTATTTACAAACACACAGACAATCAAGCATTACAGACTTAACAGCAGATGTAGTAAGTGCAGCATCCAGAGCCACCCTTCCAGCCCAGGGATCCCACTATAAAGCAGATCAAGATTGACCGAATTGACTTGAGCCCAGAATATGACAAATTAATCAAAGAAACGCGGCCCCTGAGAGCTGCCCTCTCGTCTGTGGTCAGCGGTTCTGTGGGCTGAAGTGGAAACATGGGGGGAATATATTAATCTCAGATTCCCCTAGCTGCTACAAAGCCGTACATGACTGAGTGTATGATTGACCGTGTATGAATACCGGACTGGTGGTGAACCCACAAACGTAGATGAACGTTCCCTGAGACCCTGGCTCGTCATTGACAGAGGGAGACCTGCAAGTTGTAAGATGAGGGAAACAATGGGCCATTACCCTTGGATTATCAGGCTTCAAAGCCATTAACAAAAACAACACTGTGGGCTGAAAGAGACTAAATTATGTTTACACAGTGTTAAACCACCTGTGTCTCCATTATTTGATGAAATAAATAATCTCAAAAACCCTCTTGTACTTGGCAGATTAGTGATAATTACAAGCAGAGTGTTACTTGGGTCAAAGCGACTCTTCTTGTCGGCCTAAAGATAATCAGGACTGGCACTAGGAACAGTGGCTGGGCAGTGGCAGCCAGTTAATGAGACAGAGGAACCGCCACAGCCTGGTGGGAGGCCAATTGTGCAAAATGTTTGTTTTATACAGCCCTGACCCGCCAAAGTACCTGTCGCTGTAAATCCAACATGTCGCCCTTCAAGATCATATCTTATCTAAATCTTTGGGAGCTTGATGAGGTGAGGGAAGCTCACAGTGTTGGATGTGGCATAGGGCTGATAGTGTAGGAAGCAGAAGCATGGGGGTGTCTTTATCACCAGGTTAAGAAGT
This sequence comes from Hippoglossus stenolepis, assembly GCF_022539355.2. Lineage (NCBI taxonomy): Eukaryota > Metazoa > Chordata > Actinopteri > Pleuronectiformes > Pleuronectidae > Hippoglossus > Hippoglossus stenolepis. The sequence goes on along the minus strand of NC_061489.1, from coordinate 17,957,647 downwards.
TATCAGCTCTCTCCCATGTTGATCACCAAGGTCTTACGATCAACCTTATCTCCTCTAGCCAGAATGTTGGGGGGGTGTTCCTGTACGAGGTGACGCATAGCACAACCCTTCCTGTCGCTGTTGCTGTTTCCTCCTCTGCCTCTCCTCTCATCAGGCTGATTGTTCCCCACCGCGGGCGGTGAAGGGTTTGGGGGTGGGGGGTCAAATCCTTTCTCTAGGTTTTATAACCCAGACAAACTGGTCTAGACCTGGACTCTACCCAAATCAATCTCTTTCTTTCCTAGTGTTACACCCCGGTTCCCAATTAAAACAACATGAAAGTCTCTTTTTTTCACTTGCATTGTTCAAAGTCTAACACTTGTACATGTATTGTGTGTTTTCTCTCCTGCAGTTGCATTTCTTACACTGAACCAATCCCGGTCAGCACTGATAACAGGGGAAATTACTCGCACAACTGGATTAAGAGCATAAGCGCCAAGCCTGAACTGGTTAAAGGAAAAAACAAGGTATGTGGTTTGACTTACTGTGTAGTGTTTCCACTCACTATTTAAATGGCGGATACACTAATAGGATACTTTTCTCACTGTGAAATGTGGTTAACAAATAGCTGTGACCAAATCAACAGTATTTACTTGAGAACAATCAAGACGTGATGAAGCTGTGTAGAGATCCACAAAACATCCAAGAGCAATATCAGATTCAAGCAGAAATCTCCCAAGACCAGTGCTTGAAAGTCAGATTCAACATCTGAAATCCATAAATCCTCACAATTTTCCTCCTACTGGCAGTGATGCTGTTCTTCCCTTCACTGAAAATGATTTGTATTGTCTGCATTAGTTTTTTGACTTATGTAACTGTGACCAAAACCCACGAGAAGGCCCACCGTAGAGGCTTTGAAGAAATCAGTTTAGTTTTTCATTGCTGCACATTAAATAAGACTTGATTAGTTCTTGGAATAAAACCAAGAAAATACAGGAAATCATGTAAATGATGAAGTACATCTTAAAAGGAAGATGATATATTGATTAATATTGTGCATGTGCAACATAAATTAAGGAGGTAAAGGCCTTTCTATAAGCAAGATCTCTTAAGGAGCATTCTTGCCACTCCTGCTCTCTCATAACTAAAAGATACACTTCAGTAGTGTCCTCCTACTGAAGTGAAACACACGAAGAAGACCTGTAGATTAAACAGCTGCAGCTTCGTTCTTGGCCGCCGACACATTGTTTTGTTGTGACATCAGTTAATCTTTTCTGTTGACTCTAGACTTGAGCTTTATAAACAGTTCAGAGGCTATGTGGCTTCAAGCATGCATGTGCCAAAGGATGAGAATAAACCTGTCTAGAATCTATGTTGTGCCATTGCAAGTGAAGATGAGTCATCTCAGCAAATATAACATGTACTTATTGGGATTATATAAATAAGATATGATGACAAAAACAGTCTATGCCAGCAGATAGAAATAATTAATTTTACACTATAAATTCAAGAAGATTCATGAAGTAAATTTACATTTGTGCTCAGTATTGAGGCATCATAGTTAAACCTAGCAGTCAGTCAGTTTTTCTTAAAGGACAGCAAACACATAATGCCATGCAAGCATAAAACATGCCATCCATGCATATGTACTTGGGGAGGCTGTTACTAAAACTGATCTCCCAAAACATAATGAAGAGCAGGCCTGCACTATCTTGCAAAAGTCAGTCCATAGGATTAGGTTAAATAAACCCCATTATAGCAGGCTGGCTCAAATTAGGGCTTAAATTCATTGGCATACAACTGGAGAGGAATCAGTGATGATCTAAACCTAAACAGTATTTCAGGTGAACAACTAGACAATTTATCAATCTTCTATAACAACTATTTGCTTAACAATTAAGTGTAAATTGGGCTTTTAGGCATCAGTTCTAATATGTCTCTGAAGTAAGCAGGGAGGCAGCACTTGTTTTCAAGTACCCGTGTCCAAACGCTGTTGCTTTATGTGGGTTAGGACTAAGGGTCAATGATAACAAGCAGAAGTTTAAAAGAATAGGGATTTGTTGGAGGTGAATTCCTCTCTGTCACATCACATAAATCGTGTTGGCCTGTGAATTAGAACGTAGCCGGGAACGGGCCTCTGAGTGGCTCCCCAGAAGACCCGGTAGAGAGGGAGACCGGCCCGGGTCATAATATAAGGAAAACACATGGGGAAGACCTGGGCACAGAGGTCACAGTGCTTCTGGTCAGGTCACCTCTCAGGGACGTGTGCAACCATTTAAGTGGCTGTTTATGAGCTAGGGTTACATTGTGGTGAGTAATAGCAGAAACATAATACCATAAGACCACTCCGTCAGTGTTTTGACAAATGTCATAACAGCATGATTTGGACAATATGATATACTTTTAAAACTCGTGTTTTTACTGCTTGTTTGTGTTCTAAACACCATAAATACATGGACGCTGAAGCTGTTTCATGGCTACGTCTGTGTGTGTCAGAGTCAACACAATGGTCCCAACATACAAATCCAGGAAGTTTTGGCCTACATACACCCAGACAATACACCCACATCATTCATTCTCTTTGATGTAGCTCACCCCCCCCAAAAAAAACAGATGTCAGTACGAACACTAAACAGAGCCCCATTCAATCTGGCCCTCACCCAAGTTTCACTTATTATTTCGTCTATTTAAGCCATTAAAATTTTGTACTAGCATGATGAGAAAATTGAGTGTGGCATTAGAAGTGCTTTCCAGGAAATGGACATACAGCCGCGGCGCTAGATCTATAGAGCAGGTCTGAGGGAAACTCAGTGGGTTTTAAAACTCCAGATGTACCCTTTCATTAATGTGACGCACTGGAGGGTAAAAAACAGACGAGGCTCAGTGCAGACTCTTACTCGCCTTCATTAACAGCAACTCACTAGTCTGATAGGAACTGACAACCCGAGGATAAATCACAGTAAAGTCACATTTGAGAAAACTGTGATATGAAGCACTTATTTGTCATAATATGTTAATTTATTTTGAATAATCAGTAATAATTGCCGTATTGATCCAATTAGACTTTGGGTGTGCTGGTGATTGGAGAGGCGAGCGTGTCAGGAAAGTACTCCTGTGTGGCCCGGAATGAGGATGGCTTCAGCACCCTGACGATCCCCTTTTATGTGTATGGTAAGTGGGTCACCATAACCCGACAGCACAAGCATCAACATTTAAATATTTGCAGTCGAATGTGCATGCAGACATACTTAACTGAGTTTATTGTAATTGCAAACCGCAATATACAGTGCACTGGATTCTTTCAGATGATCTACACAAGCGGTGCACGCTGTAATGAATTGCAAGTGCAGGGAAGGAATGTGCAGATTGTATTGTGCAATAAAGAGACCAGAGGGGGGCATTAATTGAAACCATCTTCCACTGTAGCTGAATAGCTTCAGGGCGGAAGAGAGGCAAACATGTCCTGAGCCATATGGAGTGCTATAACGGCACGCGTTTAAAAACAGCTATGAATAACTGCATTCCTGCTGCAGGGTCCTTCCTCTTTCTCTCTGGGACTTTTGCTAGGAAATTCTACTTTGTATGTGCGTCTGTGCTTTACCAAATGTTCCCAAAAATCAATATCCATTGAGACAGTTATGTAATAAGACTGGGGATTAGGTGTCACTTTGCACTGTTCACTTTGCAACTGAATTAATCATATTTCCTTAAAAGTGGAGTGAAGAGTACAGTATTGATTTTGGACTCGGGTGAATGTAGGTGAAAGTATATCTGAGGAGATGCCAGGTACCAAAGGTTTATCTCGAGTGAGATAGAATTCCGAAGAGGAGTCGTTGTCTCTTCCAGAAGTGAGGAAAACTGAGAATGATAGAACGCTGCAAAAAAAAAAAGAGAGGACAGAATTGTAATAACAGCTGTCTTCTCTTACTGAACACAGAATGCTTTCCAGCAATCTGAATAAACAAGCACAGTCTGGTTCCCCTGGGGCCCAGACTCAGCCTCTCTCCAATTGGATGAGTGCAGGAGCACCATCAGTGACACTGTCGACCGGCAACGTGCTTCCAATTAACAGTGACGAAACAGGAAATAACTGCAAATTTGACATTCCTGGCCTTGTGACGAGCAGCTTTGTATCTCAAAAATAGGATGTCCAGCCAGCAACATGTTCCAGGACATTGCTATTTATTCATAATTAGTAACTCTCATTGACCCCATTTGATCATTGCACTTATTGACAAGTACAAGAGTAAACAATGTTGTAACCCTAATTTTCTACGTGTCTCACTAGATAACTCAGAGGAAGTTACCACTGAGCCTCGGAAAGCCATCGAAGGCGATGACGTCACTCTGACCTGTCGGGCAGCTCGCTATCTTTACACAGATCTGAGGTGGTTGGACTCCAAGAATCAAACAGTCACTGCCAATGTATCCAGTCTCCGGCTCAGCCGCTACTCCATTTCCCTTGCTCTCCATCTGCATAATGTGTCCAAAAACAGCACTGCAGGGTACCAGTGCCAGGCGTACAAGCTGCACGAGAGGGTTGAGCTGAAGAACGCTGCCCTTATTGTGGATGGTAAGTCAGAGAAGGATGTGTAAAGCTGATTGTATTGTATCTATCTATCTATCTATCAATCATCAATAATAAGCTTATGCTAAATAGATACAAATTATCATTGTGTGAAAACTGGGCATGCTACTGACTACTTGATGAGTCATTGTCAAAGCTAGACAGTAAAAGATCAACAGCATCTCAAATGGAAATGGGTTGTTTTCTTTCTGTGCAGCGAGAAAACGCCCCTGGCTGAGTCAAAATCTGACGAATCAGGATGTGAACAGTAGCAGCACCCTGATGCTGGCTTGCTTCGCCCTGGGAGTTCCTCGACCCTACATCATGTGGTATAAAAATGGTGTTCCAGTGGAAGATGGCCCAGGTAACGTGAGATTAGTTCTGTTCATTGTGCTAATTTTATTCAATATAAACACAACACAAAGGTTGTTCATTTTCAACTTTAACAAGCTCAAGTGTCTGAATTAAATAACATTTCACCTGATTGATCACCACAGTGACAGCAGTTGGCACCAGTTTGACTGAGAGTCTGTATGTTGCAGGTATATCACTGGGAGAAGACGGAGTCCTGACCATCGAAAGGGTGAAGAAAGACGATGAGGGTCTGTACGAGTGTGTAGCCAGTAATGACGAGGGTGTCGCGAAAACAAGTGCAGTCGTTACCGTGCTCGGTAAGTCCCCCTCTGATCATAACTACCTCGCCATCAAAAGAGATTAACACTCCCACCTGCTGCAGTTACTGGCTTCTCAGTGTGAAGCGGTGTGTGCTCATGTCCAATCAAAACATCTTCTCACAGAGACAAATAGCTCAGAGTCAACTTCAGTATGAAAAACGGACCCTGACAGAAAATCTGTAGCTGCCAGGAATGCCAAGTGAATTCCTTCTTGGGTTTTATGATCAAGGCTCTGGCTGAGGGTCCTTGCCTCGAGGACATGACCTCTGTGAAGTGTTAAGAGGTCCACTAATGAGTGCAAAGAGATTGACTGCTACAACAGCCAAGGGACTGGAAACACACAGGAGATAAACAGTGCAGAAGGCCTGTCTCTCAAAGTGTGTGTGCCTGTCTATCTTCGACATGTAAAATGAACTACACGTCGACATGTGAAGCTGAATGTAACTGAGATACCATGCAACCAGTTTTGTGCCGGTCTATATGCACTTTTGTGCAGATGCTTATTAAGCTGAACTTTTGTCTAGATGCTTATTGAAATCATTCCATCCTCACCACAAGCCTATTCCAACAACAAGCTGTATGCAGGTTCTGCTTCGGCTGATTTGTTATGGATTGCATGAAATAAGAGCTGGAAAAACTTTTTGGGAGATTCAAGGGATATGAGCTTTCAGATCGTTGACATGGATGGCTGGAAAAGTAGTGTTGGGAAGAAAACCCTATGGGAAAAAAGTCAGGCATTCATGTCCCAAACAAACCAGAAGTAAACAGCGGAGCGTGTTTCCACTTCCATCTTGTATACAATCTCTCAGAGAAAATTTATGAAGAGACAAATAAACCAAAGAATGATGTGGAATAAAATTCTTGGCATCTTCAGTGAATAACCAGGCTCTCAATTTGTTCAGTTGTAACCGTCTGTTTTCTTTTGATCACAAAACGGCACAAACCACTGTTGATATAATAGTACTCAGTGTTTTTTCTTTCCAAAAAGATCTGATAGTTGACGACAGTTCTTCTATTTCCAGGGGATGAAGGGAAGGCAAACGTTGAGGTAATAATTCTGGTGTGTACGGGAGCCGCAGCCACCTTCCTCTGGCTCATGCTTATCCTCTTCATCCGCAAGCTGAGAAAGGTGAGGCCTTAGGTCATCTGCCTTTTTCACAGATCCACAAGAGATGAGCTTTTTGTCTTGTTTTTGATGCCAAATAAGTCGCCTCCAGTGACTTTATGCAAGCGACTGACTCAGTGTTTCTTGTGAAATACAGTTTAATGAAAGGACAAATTTAGCAAGTGTTTATGATTTCCTGACAACTGGGAAGTGCTTGTTTGTAGCGTGTAACCTCAAAGGAGAACATGATGTGCTTGTGCCACAAAAACAGTGAGGAAACATTTTTTTGTGCCCTCATTGATGTCGAGTATGAACATGAATGCCTCTGCAGCCTGTGTGAGGTCGTTACTTGACTCCAAGTGTGTGTAGAGTTACAATTTCATGCCATTGTTTTGAATATTTACCAAATTTTAAATTAGTCCTAAGATAAAAAATCTGAGTTGTTGCATGTTTTTTTAATTGTCAAAAACTTTAACACGATATTTCTGTTTCGCACACCTTCAGCAACCAGCTCACTACAAGATGGGTCCATCTATCATTATTGACCCTGATGAGTGTCCCCTCGAGGAGCAGAACGATCTTCTCCAGTACGACAGCAACAAATGGGAGTTTCCCCGCGACCGTCTTCGGCTAGGTGAGCTATTTTTTTTATTTTTTATTAATTATTTGCTTGCCATCCTCAGGCATTTGTTTTATTGCTGAAAAAGTTGAGCGATTGAAGTAATATGTAGACAAAACCGGAGCATCGAGAATCATGCTGTGAAATTATCTCACGATATTGTGTGTGTGCAAAAAGTTCACATGTGTTTCATGGTTCTGGTTTGAACATATTTAAATAGCACAAACTACCAGAAACGTGTTAATCTGGAAAAAACAGAGCAATGAGCAGTAGAAAGACAGTGAGATAAAACTCTTTTTTTTAAAGATAAGGTTAAAAGTTCATCTTTAAAGTGTTTGAAGGTGAGGACATAAATAGCCACATGAAGGTACATGGAATAGGTGTCACCCGTCTCCGCAGCTGCTGTGTAGGGTCATTACTTATCAGTGACCTGCGCTGTCATCCAGTCGTAAGTGAACCATAAATTCTCCAGAAAAAACTGTCTGGTGATCACAGTCCCAGCATGTTGTTTTAATTACAGACCCATAACCCGACTGACAGAGTCCAGTTTGATTTTTCGACCCAGGGACAGGAAGCTCTAATGTCAACCTACTTTTCTTCCTTCGCCAGGCAAGACTCTCGGCCACGGAGCTTTTGGAAAAGTGGTGGAGGCTTCTGCCTTTGGCATCGATAAGCTCTCGACCTGCAAGACTGTTGCTGTCAAAATGCTGAAAGGTAGGATGTCAAACATGGTTAGAAATTAATACCAAATTCTAATATGATACTTTGATAAAACTTTAGTTGGTCTAACCCCTTCCCCTCTTTGGTTTATCACACGACAGACAGGCCTGCATTAACGTCACATCATTCACTGTAGGGGTTTATTTCTCCTGCAAGTTACAGACTCATGAGCTGCTGCACCACATGTGCCTGCAATTAATGTTTGTATGGTGTATCGGGTCAAAGCAAATTGTGCAATGTGTGTTCTTTGCAAAGTGCAGTTAGAGCTAAAGGCTAAGACCTCTAACCCTGCTCTTGATGAAGAGATTGAGTGTATGCAGAGCTCGCAGTTCGGACCAGTGTCCAAGATCTGCAGGTGAGGACGAGTTCAAAAGTGTAAGATAGGAAACCCAATGAGCAAATAAAAACTGTTCATATTTGCCACATTTCAGAGGCTCGAACATTTCGAAACAATTGCCTGCCTTCAGAATTATTTACAATCCTCTTTGGGTGTTTCCAAATATTCACAACAAACCATGAAAGTCGGGTCAAAATGAAAACAGGAAACAGCCCATAACTCATCAATTCATACGCTAATTATGACAACTTAGACTTGATGCCTTTTATTGAATTTCTTCACAGTCCTCCCTACATATATTATATTAGTCTGGAGTCAGACAGGGATGTTAACTGGAACTCGACTGGTTTGTGGAGGCAAACATCTGCCAGGTGGCGATGTGAATGTTTCTCCTTTTTTTGTGTGTGTATTACTAGAGAGACAAACTGAATACCTTTCAGTGATTGGTGGTATGAGGATGATGTTTCAGAGAGGGTGAAATATTGGGTTGTTGGTTAGATGTATTGGTCACTGTCATGGCATCAATCATGTCTCAGCATAAATCACAAGATCTCAGAGTAACAGACTTTGGCTGTTGTTAGTCGTAGGTCAAACTTAATGGAAAGCAGCAGGTCTCCACAAATTGACCGTGGTTTAGCTGGAGACTCCCTGGCTGCTTTAGCTTCTAGCTCATAAATATCGGATTGGTCGGAACAACGTAAAACAATCTTGACTTTCTTACTTCAGGTTGAAGTCATTATATTATAGTTCATTATGTAATGTGAGCACCTCCGCGTTATATTTGTCTAATTTTGTTGGCGTGTATCTTTAGGATTTCCTCCATCAAACTCTGCTTCGTATCACTCAGCCTAAAGCAATATTATCATTCTTCCATCTTATTTAATGAACTCTCAAAATTAAATTCCCCAGTAATCCAGCTACCATGGTTCAGGCTTTTTTTCTTGCTTTCTCTCAAACCTTTAACACTGTGAAGAATTTCTTCTGATGACTTATAAGACAAGATGAAAAAATATCCTTATCTGGATGTTCACTGCAGATTTTGTCATGTACTTGTGTCAAACTGAAGGGACACATTAAATTCTAGGGTTGAGGCTCATATTTTTCTGTTTTTACAGACTTCTGCATTATTAGTTTCATAAGTCCCCATCTGTTTCCAGCAGCGAAAAGAAACTGTTTACAAAAGTTTGCTGTAAACAACATTGCCTCTGGCAACAGAAACAGAAGACAAAGAAAGAACAATAAATAGTTACTACGGGGTGATTCACACCAAATGGTATTTTTAAAAAGAGTTTTTCTTTGGAAAGTTTGTATTATTGTAAAACAAATCTGGATAAAGCTGAAAAGTTCTTCAGGATAAACAGAACAGCTGATGGATGGATTGTTATTTATTATAATTTTCATGAAATGTAAAAATGAGGGATTCATTTTTAAACAAAATGTAAGAGCTTAAAAGAACATTTTATTCATTGTGAAAGTGTATATCCTATTTGTCAGGATATTCAATGATACACTGAATCAATTCTTGTGTTTACATTATTACAGGAGGAGCGACGTCCAATGAGCGGAAAGCTCTGATGTCAGAGTTAAAGATCCTGATCCACATCGGCCATCACCTGAACGTGGTCAACCTGCTGGGAGCCTGCACGAAGCCTGGAGGTGAGCTTTATGTTTCCTATTAAGCTGTCAGTTTAGGGTTCGATTTTCATCTATCTTTTTTGTCTTTCTTTATTGTGAACCATTGCGTACTGTAGGAATAATCATACGAAATGTACCATCTTAACAGGACCTCTGATGATGATCGTGGAGTTCTGCAAGTACGGCAATTTGTCTAACTATTTGAGAAGCAAGAGAGAAGACTTCCTCGTCTACAAGGTGAGTCACGAGCGATTTAGAACGCTCACTTTCTCTTCATTTTAGATGCAGGCTCAGTATAGTGTCAGCATGGAGGGACTGGTTTACAGCCGCCCTTTCAACTCCTCTCATTTACCATGATATATGTGTGCTGGTCAGAGCCAGGACGGTAAGGTGGTGTCATCGGGGTCGTCCTGCCAGCTGAGCGAGCTGATGAAGCGCCGCCTGGAGAGCGTGGCGAGCACCGGAAGCTCCGCCAGCTCTGGGTTCATCGAAGATAAGAGCTACTGTGACTCAGAGGAAGAGGAAGAAGGTAAAGGCCAAGCACGTCTTACTTCCCTTCGACCCCCTCCCCCCCTCTGTTCGTCCCTGTTGCTGTCTCCCTCCCCTCACCTCTGCTCCACCCCTCCAGCCAAGGAATGAAAGCCCTCCTCAGATTGTTTTCCACCCTCTGATGGGACGTTTCCTCCTCCTGTTCAGCAGTACAATCACTACAGCAGGAGCCACTGTCACCCCACTGAGCCTGGGGAGGCGTCTGTTTATTTCCTGTCCTGACCTGAGCGATTCTCTGTTCTCGCACCCCAGCTCAGGACCGGCACGTTGGCCGTGTCGTTCCTCATGTGTTATTTCTGGTTTGATTAGCTGTTTACTCAGGTGGGCCAGTGGAAGCACTCCTTGTGAGTTCCTCTCTCAGACCCCCGACCAGCGCACTGGGTCCATAACCACACGTGTCACCTGACATCTGAAAAACAGGGGGAATTATAATTAGATTTTTATCTTACATCTGCAGAGAATGTTTTAAAAACAGTGCGTAGGTGGAGACACATACGTGACAGGATGAATTTCCAAGTTGATGGGTTGTAGTCCGGTACTTTACATTTGCAGTTTCCTCATGAGAGTTCTTACTGTTTCATCTTATCTGATTGATGTGACAGGTGTGGAGCCCTGTGATTGCGTTTAAAATCATGAGTAGGATTATTTTCCTAAATTTAAAGGCCATATATATGTCCACGATGAGAAATCCTTCTAACTGGGAAAGCTTTACGATCTTTTCTTTTTTTCTCACAGAATCGGAGGATTTATATAAGAGAGTCTTGACATTGGAAGATTTAATCTGCTACAGTTTCCAGGTCGCTAAGGGGATGGAGTTCTTGGCCTCACGCAAGGTATTCTCTTCTTTGCACAAATCATCTTCTCTACAATGAAAAACAGTCTATAAATTATTTGTAGATAATGTTAAAGATAATATTATTTTGATTTAAATTTGACCTGACATAGTGAAGGATTACGATGCTAATTCATGTTTATGTGCAGCTTTTAAACAACTGATGTCCGACAGCTTGTGTACACTGACATTAATATATGAGTGGTCAAATGTTTTACAGTTATCATGCATGTAGATCATGTTGAAAGTTTCTAAATTGTGAACAGATACACAACAAATGACCTAAAAAACCCAACCGCTGATTTACTTGTTGTTCTGACTCATATGGTCTCTGACTTCCTGTGTTTTTGAAGTCCAGATCTAATTCATATAAAGCCATTCATAATTTCGGGGAGACCGGATGGGACTGATTAGAGAATGCAGCCATTGTTGTAAATAACCTCTTATAGACCATTTCTTAGCCTGGATATGGAACACATCATTTTCTATTGTAATATCCCTGATGACTTGACCATGTGTTGCTCCTGCAAGCAGCCATGCCTCAGCACACCGCGTACCTTTGTGAAGTCACTTGCATGCAGAGAACTTGAACTCGTATATGTAAACTTCTCACTGAACGAGATTTTGTTTCTTCCTTTTTTCCATTAGTGCATCCATCGGGATCTGGCTGCACGAAACATTCTGCTTTCAGAGAACAATGTTGTGAAGATTTGTGATTTTGGACTTGCCAGGGACATCTACAAAGACCCTGATTACGTGCGCAAAGGAGATGTGAGTTTATCCAAGTCTACTGCATCTTACAGACTGTGTTTCCAGCAGAGCAGAGAAAATACTCTAATTGAAACAAAGCTATCACTCACTAGGCAGAAAAGAAAATTCAGCTATCCTTGGTAAGTGGAGAGCAAATTAGGTTTAGCTGAATCAAAATCAGGACCAGCTCACATAATTTAAACCAATTCGACATTATAATTAGAAGTGATTAATAAGTGAGATACTGTACATTGGTGAGATAAAGCAGTAAATGATCTCTTACCTAATTTTGTGTTCATAGGCCAGACTGCCGCTCAAGTGGATGGCACCTGAGGCCATTTTTGACAAGATCTACACAACCCAGAGTGATGTTTGGTCTTTCGGTGTTCTCATGTGGGAGATCTTCTCTCTGGGTAAGTGTCGTGGCTCAGTTTGATAATACAAGGGAGCAAAGGAACCGTGATAATGTAAAAGGGGGCTCACACTAGGTCGATTGAGAAGATCCCAAATGATCTGCATCAAAGTCATCAGTCAAAAATCCATTTTATTATAATATTTAAAACACAAACTGTGCAGCAAACACAAATGTTAGGCACAAGTTGAAACTAGAATATACAAAAATATTTAATATACGATTATATAATATAAAAATATACTGTATTGGACAAAATATTACACATTGAGTTTGTTCATGCAGCTCAGTCGCTGGTCTCTGAGAGGCTGAGTGTAAAGAGAGCTGTTTCTCAGTGGACTCTCCGTGCCCCCAGCCCGACAGCCTCACCAGATGCACTGTGTTCTAACTGTCTTCCACCACTGTGTAATTGTGCCTTAGGGACAAAGGGCCAGGCCTTACATTGTCCGCCTGAGAAAATAATTTTCATGCCACTCGTGCACAATGCATTAGTGAAGTTTGACTGTGTTTTTTATTTAAGTACAGGCATGGGCCATTAAAATGAGAAAACACCTCCTATTTAAGCAATCCGTTTCTTTGCAGCTGGCAACACAAACTCAGTGTAACCAAGCAGCCAGGTCATTGTTAAAGTGGGCCCCCGCTGTGAAACCACTGCGGCCTTTAAGTCAGCATTGTGTGTGGGTCCGTGATTGCCTGTGCACCGTGGCACAGCGCTCACCACACGTTTCTAAAGCGAGACTCAACATGAAATATTGTATGTTGAAATGTCACCATGGGAAGCAGGGGAGACATAAGAGGAGCAAGGCTGGATGTATCGCTATGCTGTACTTTTTGACGGTGCTGCTTTTGAACCGCCGCCATACAGTGTTGTCCCCCTCTGCGTTTGAGGGAAAACTGTGTCGAATCGCATGCGCTTTTAAATGTAAAGCACACTGACGTCATTATGAAACTTTTTTCTATCCGTATTTTTCATGCTCCCTCTGCACCCTCCTCTTCACTCCCGACATATTCTCACCACATTTTTCGATTTAAGAAACACTTACACATCTGGTAGTGTTGGCCGCGTCTCAGACGAATAAATCAGGAGACAAAGATACAGAATGACCAAGAAAAATGGCAAAGAAATGAGCTTTGCAATCTGATACCAGTCGGGGGTCAGACATTTTAAGTAAAACCAAAGTGTGTTTTTCAGATCGCTCTCCGTGAACCAAAAGTGTGTCAGTTCCAGTCTGTGGGTTTCGATATCCAAATCTTGTTAGTGAAGTGTTGATGCCAGAAGTGAAACAGGTCCCTGTGGTGTCTGTCACAATACATATACACTATTATCAATACATATGACAGAAATTATTTGTCTTATCATGATATAGAAAATGTAAATGACAGAATATTTAATCTCATCATAAAACACGGATGATAACTTTAGACTTGCACTATAATGAGGTATGTCTATAGATATGTGTATAAGGACCCTGAGCACATGAGATACAGATGGAGAAAGTTTATATCCACTTCAGTTGCACAAGAACACTTTACATTCCACAACACATGTGTGAAAACTAATCTTAGATATAGAAACATACTGAACATATACATGTAAATCATCTCTAACTTTACAAGATAGGGCTTTTTTTCGCCTCAGATTTACCAGGCAATATTTCATGATCTTAATGAAATAAAGACCAGACATATTTAAGGGACTGTTATCTATGAGTAAGTGAAATTTGGTGCAGTTTTAATTTAAGGGGACTGTTGGGTGAGCGGTGGTATCAGTGAGGGCCATTCTAGTTTAGTTTAGAACCTTTATGTCCCTTGTAAAAGTTTAATTTTGATTTAAAATATTGTTTATTAGGATTCAATGCTCCATGATGCTTGCTGTAAGGCGTTTACTACATTTTGAGACAGTTCAAAATCTTGGGTGTCAAGAATCATCAGCCCACAGTTGGAGTACTGCTTGTGTGTGCACCAGCTGTCATTGTGGTAGTGTCTGCATCGACTGCAACCTAAATTAATGTGGGTATTTTGATATAAGCTATAAAGGGTCTTGATAAGGAGTATTTTCTCATTAGAGTGAAAAGGTTGCACAACACACATCAAAGCTTAAGTTAATAGATCACATACCGCAGATTTAGTTCTTTTGTTCTCTTTATCTCTTGAGAGTTCTTCATGGTCACTACTAAGCTAAATATGTGGTTTCCTGACGGATTAGCGTGACCACAGAGATGATATTTGATATTGTGTGAGGGAACTCAACCAAGAACACAAAAATATTATTTAAAAAGTTTCCAAAAATGTGTTGATTACATAGAAGTTGGATTTATTTTCTTAAAACTAACGAAACTGGATATTTGATCTGAGTTGGTTCAGTGTTCAGAGAACGTGTGTTTTCACAGGGAGCCGAGCATGAAGTGGGTTTTGGCTCAAAATTCTAATTTCACAACCAACATTAGTTCAAAGGTAAATCAAATTAGAGGTGGTTCCCTTTTGGTCGACGAGTGACACATTTGACAGATTACCAATGCAGCAGTCCAACTATAACAATATTACACATTTACTGTATATCATGAGTGAACCAAAAATCACTCATACTATTGATCTTTGGGGCACGTTGGGGTTGAATGTGTCAGTATTCACATTCCAGATGTAAATTGTGTGTCACTGTAGTGTTTCCTGTAGGTTGTCGGTTCACTCAGGGAAACTATAACATGGTGTTGATGTTTCGTCTAACAAACTTGACTTCTCTTATTTCTCTTCCTGACTTTGTATTCCAACGTATTATTACGTCATTATCAGATTATCCACAGTCTTCTTCATTCTTTAACTTTAATCATTCTGAAAACACTGTTTTGTACAATTTGTGAAACCAGCGTTTATAAATTATGGCACCGTTTGATATTTCTTTGGAGCCTATTAGAATAAACTAGTCAAACTAAACTACTGATACTCACAAGTTTTAAAGTCACAGGTTCATTATACATACATCATACAGTACCTCATGGCATGGTGGTGCAGTGGTTAGCACTGTCGCCTCACAGCAAGAAGGCTCCAGTTTGCACTTCGTAATGAACTTCTCCCCTTTTTTCCTCTGCCAGGTGCGTCCCCGTACCCTGGCGTGCAAATTGATGAAGAGTTTTGCTGCAGACTGAAAGACGGGACAAGGATGAGAGCGCCAGAATACTCTTCCTCTGAAATGTGAGCAATTTTATTGGATGTACTTTTAACCTGTAAAATTTAGGTTAGCAAAAAAATGTCAGATGTAGTTTCATCATATTCGACTGATCAATAATTTTATGGGATTGTCCTATAGAGAGAAAGAGAGGTTTTGTTTTTCTCAGCCAGTTGCAGCCACAGCAGCATGTTCTCCTTATGAAGGCCAAGAAAGTAAAAGCAGCGAGTCAAAACCGCCCCTATCAATATACACCTGAGAGAGGGCATTGTTTCTCTTTGGTAGAATCCGAAGGTCAGGGGTGGCTGATAAGAATCATGGGTAACCCTACTCTGAAATGTTGCAAGAAGAAACAGTTGCTACTGATTAGCTCAGCAGAGGCAAACTTTAAGCTCTGGAGCATTTGCTGATGGACAACACTGCAGCTGTAACTGAGCCATAGGTTTCCACAATGAGAAGAGTCACACACTGGAGACGTTTTTGAGCTGGTGGATGGAGCGAGTACAGAGAGTCCTCTTCTTTTGGCGTCAGTGATGCAGCTACACTTTGTAATAAGAATACTTTGGCTCTTCTGTAATGTGTGCAGCCGATCCAGATCCAGCAATCACAGTCTGGTGCATATGTGCATATGTTGTGTCTGGTTTTAATTTAAAATGAATCATATAGTCAAACTTCACAAATCTTATTTGTTTTGAAAGCATAATTCTGCACTTCTGCTTAATAATGATGTGGCAACAAAAAGGTCGAGGGTTTTACAGCAACGTGTGCCAAGTTAAGCTAAGTGAATGAATTTATCAGCTCTGCGAAGGAGATGCTGATTGGAAATGATGCACAAAATCCAATCCAGACTTTACGTTTCAGTCGGTGCATAAGATCTGTAGATGCAGACTCGATGGTGCCAAGAATCTTTCGTACTTTCCGTCTTGGTTCAGGCTGTCCATTGATGAAGGCTGCCTCTAATTTAAAGCCCAGATAAAACCCGCTGATATCAGTTTAAACGGGATGCACACTAATGCACTCAGAGTCGGTGGGGTGAAATCTGCTGCGCCCCTCGAGAGGTCTGCAGTTGATCACGAACGTCTTTAAGCTCAAGTTTTGACACCTTGACCCCGACCACAAAGTTATAATATATGAATGATGAAAAGCATGTGAGGCTGCAGGCAGTGTTGACCAATTAATTTGTGGGACCGCAGCACAGATTCGTCAGGAATGTAGCGGATGCTGCTCAGAGAGTGGGAGGACAATAAAAAAGGATGCTCACTTCCCATCCTACCACACTTGCCCAACCGGACGAAAGTAGCTCAGTACTACAGAATCTTGCCCCCCCCCTCAAAAACACCACACTCCCTCAAGACCCAAGCATGCGGAGGCAGGCTATTTATTCTCATTACGAGACCGGCAGGAAATGTGGTTTAAATTGTACAGTCATACAATGTCTCTACTTCCCCCCTGACTGATATGCATAAAGGCTGGGATCATACTCTCCACATCCTGTCACAGTTAGGAGGGCTACCACCTGGGCGACTGTACTCTACATTCATTAACATGAGAATCGCAGCCGCTCAGCTTCTTTCAGCCGGGGCCTGACAACACTGAGAAGACACTGCACACAGATGGAGAGGAGGGTGGGGGGTCAGTACAGAAGCAACAGTGTTCTTGACCATCTGCTTTTACAAGTCCTCAAACTATACTTGCATAAAACTTAAGATTTCTGTGGGGAGAGAGGTGGCTGCTGCAACAGGAACAGGACGGGGCTCCATCACCACCCGATGCCAATCTGTGAAATGCTGTGAACGCAACTCAAACAACTGCCCCGGTGCTCTGTTGCTAAATTCCCAAATTCCTCCACAAAATGAGACAGACCTCTGGGATGGAAACTCCCATAAAGGCTCTGAGTCTTCCCACATGGGCAGAGACGCTGACAGCCTGTCAGAGACCTGAGCGAGGCTGCTTGCTCTCACTGGTCCTCACACCCGAGACCAGGTGAGAATCAGATACAACCCCAGAGTCTCAGGACCACCTAAAAACAGAGAACAGAATATGAGCAAACGCTCAACATGACACTGGAGTTAGAGGTGACACAGATTCATTGGTTGCTCAACTGATAGGGGTTTGTTTACTGAAGGTGAAAAGACAAATTCTGAGCTAGCTGTGTTTCCACTTCTCAGTTTTGTCACATTTTGCAATATGACAACCCAAATGTACAATCTGTTGTTCTTGGCATTAAGTGAGTGATCTTACAGTTTGCTGGGGTTGTATCGCATTCTCTACCTGCAGATACCAGACCATGTTGGACTGCTGGCACGGGGAGCCACAGGGGCGACCCACCTTCATTGACCTGGTGGAAAGGCTGGGAGACCTGCTTCAGGCCAGTGTGCAGCAGGTATGATCAAATGTTATTACTCAAATATTATGCATTGTTTAACTTTCATGGTCAATGGTCCATCAGTTTCATAGGTTTGTGTCACAAATGGCAGGAATGTAGAGTTTATTATCATCAGCTGTTGAGCTCTGGTGTGAAATCAAACAGAAGGTTTATGGTGGAAACATTTTCTCTTGCTTAAAATATTGAAACAAAATTTTAAAACTTTAAATAAATAATAACTTTAAATCCTCACATACTACTACAGTTTTCATAATATTAGTTTCTAGTTCTGGAGAATGACCAGAGGTCCTGCAGCCTGAAGAAGATCCAAAGGGAAAGAAATACTCAGCCAAAACACTTGGCTGCTTTAAAATGGCAAAACTTCACAAGAGGAACCAAACTTCAAAACACATGAAAAAACCTTGTAATAATTCATGTGACGCGAGATAACATTGTCTGGGATGAATTATGTTGTTGGGAGTTTGCTGATTTTACGAGGCTGTCAGACAGCTTAAGAGGTATTTGTCACTTATCAGGCAACTACAAATATCCACATGAGGAAAATCCCAGCATTTTGTTTAATGCAAGCATTACACTGCAAGGAAATGTTTACATATAAATATGCACATATACATTTCAACATTAAATCAACTTTAATTTCTTGGGTCGTGTGTGTGTCAGGAGTGGATCCAAGCAGATTCACTCTGAACACATGGTTCACGTGTTGCTACTCTTTTTAACTGCAGCTGCTCGTCAAATGGTGTTGAATCTTACTGCTGCCAGTGAGTTCTCTCTGTTTGTTCACCACGTTTTGTACTGGGTCAGTTTTGAACTTTACTGTCCCTGAGTCCCTTTCAGATTAAGTGATAAAATATATAATATGTAACAAATCTAGATTAAAATGTCTGAAAACCATTGGACCTATTTTATGTTTTGTTGATTTATCCATATTGTATTGGTCACTTGTAATGATCACATGATTATATACATATATGAACATTAATACATCACCTCATCCGTGAACATGATTTACAGTTGAACCAACGCTGCTTCACGGCATCATCAAACAAGGCCTTTTGTTATTGTTTTGATTTAGAGACTCCTGGCAGCCCAAGGGACATTTTGAACAATTAATAATTGATATCTTAATAACTTTTTTCTAATGAATGACAAAGGGTTTGGATTGTCTGTTTTGGATCAAGTCGAACCTTCAAATGTGATCTGAAAATGATTAATGGCCCGGTACAGTGTAACCTAACCAGGGACCGACTATTAAAGCAGCAGGACTGATTTTTGATGAAAGAAAAATAGGGTGTTACTGAGGTCGATGCAGGAAATTAAAGAAAGTGGAACACATGCTGCTTTACAAATGAGTCTGTAACAGTTTCCTACATAAGAAAAAGTCCAGACTGGAACAGTTGAGGGGTTTGACTCTCATTACTAAGGCTAATGTTACAGTGTGACAGCCTCTAACAGCATCACCATAGGTTTACTCTGTGTGACCTTAGTTTCTTTGGCTGCTCGCCACGGCTTGTGAATGTGTGTTTATATATCATGCACGCAGCATCACTCTACTTCAATTAAACCCCTTGTCTCTCTTTAATTTGCATCATGTAAGTATAAGGCTGTAGTCTGAGATGTTCTGTCTGTGTTTGGTTGATTTAGGAGGGGAAGCACTATATACCCATCAACACAGCCCTGCTGGGTAAGCTGGGAGACCCCTCCACCACAGCGCCATCAGAGGAGACACCCACGCGACCCAGCTCCCACTGTGACTCAGGGAGCAGCTGGTGAGAACATGGATTCTTCTTCTGTGGTTTACATAACAGACGCCTGAAACTCCTGTGAACACGAAGAGAGGATATTATTTTGTCTTGTCTTCCAGGGCTGAGTCATGTTTTTAGCCACACTAGCGACGGGGCTCAATGGATGGAAACGTCATTTGTGTGTGTTAGTCCACCACTCTGCTCCAAACTGAAATAATTTGACAACTAGCTGATGTATTGTCATGACATTTGCTCCAGATACCAGAGGTTCCCAGATAATGAATCCTAATGACTTGGTGATTCGCAGGCTTCTCCTGTTACAAGTTTTCACTGATCCTGTTAAAGATCAACATCCACTAGTTGGATTTCATACAGATAATAGTCTATATACAATGATGGATGACATGACAGCTCCCCAAAAGGGAAGCCAAATCATCTCAATCACCCCATAGTGGCTGAATACAGTATAATTTTTCAACAATGCCTCCTCCATGTTGGATGGGACATAGAAGAAACTGAAAAGTTAAGGAACACGCATAATACATTTTCTCTAAGATGTAATTTTAGTTAGTTCCTATCAAGATTAGTTTTTGCTATAAAACAGGGTGAAACACACAAATCTTAGTGAAATATAAGATTTACAGCTTAGTCTATTGATCAAGCACATGTATTAGTAGGACATTGGTGCTGCGGCTCCCTACCACCATGCCTACTGCGCAGACTAATAAAAATCCAAGATGGCAGCACCCAAATCCATGATATCTTAGCTTCCATTTTTTGTACAATTGGATGAAGTGGAGACGTGTCTATGGTACAGACTTCTCTCGCATCCCCGTGAGGTTGAAGCTATTCATGTTCCACCTTTGTAATCACTTTGGCCATCCTCTAACTTTGCAACTATAATCACTGTCAGCTCAAAATTGTTATGTGTAAGTATGAGCATGTTAGTATTTAGCATACGTGTTAGCATTTAGCTCAAAGCACCTCTGTGTCTAAGTACAGCACCAGCGAGCAGCTAGCATGGCTGTGGACCCTCAGTCTTGTTGGTTTCAAATGTGCAGCTGAGTTCAAGATAATTCATTTCCAAATAAATCACCTTATCTGAAAGACTTGAAAACTTATCCGCTACAGCTCTCAGTCTGTTTTGCAAAGGAAATGCCCTAAATTACCTTCCCACTTTTCACTGAATAATATCCAAAACAATTATTGTTCCTGCAGCACTCAGGCTGAGCTCGACAAGGAGAACATGTAGACCTGAGCACAATGGGTGGCCTGATTGGCACATGATAAGAAATATACTCAGGGTAACTCCATGGTCACAGCACTTTCAATATTGTGGCTCCTTTGAGGAATTTCCCCAAAAACCATAGTCAGCTTCAAGATTTATGAGCACTTAAAACAATATTTTTTTTAAAGCTTTGGGTTTTCACAAGTCCTCCTAGTGTTTATTGAGGAAGTGTTGAAAAGTAGTAATGACAGTTACCTCTTAAGCTAAATTAAGCTGTAGTTTTAGCCTCCTAGTGTTGAAATGCAAAGTAAACAATATGTGTTTTCAAAGTACAATGTCACAGACTCTTCACATTGTTGATTTAATTGATTAAGTTCCTGTGGTTTCTTTGTTTTTGTTGAACTTTGCCGTTTTGCTCCAGCATAATCGAATGATTCTCTGAACAGAAACAGATCATTTCAAGATATTTTAGACACTTAACACTGGAAATATTTTTTTCCAGGAACATCAAGATCCGTCCAGCTAGTGTGAAAACGTTTGACGAGGTTACCATGGAGGACGGGACAAATGAAAACCATGAGGTGAGTTATTACACCAGAGACAGCCACACAATATTCACCTCCACTGTTCCTAAAACAAGCGAGTTAGGTTGATTTAAAACTCCATGTCAGATCATAAATCATATATTTGGCTCAATTGTATGAGATGATATCAGAGTTAAAGTTTTCATATACGTGGTTTATTAGTTAAGTAATTGCACAGCTGTCATGTCACATGGAGTCCCACAAGGCTTAATACTTGGCTCCATTTTATTCAGTTTTATCTGCTTTCTCTTGGCCGTGTTATTTGTTACCTCGACATTGTTACTACCAGTGTTACACCAAAAACACACAGCCTTTTGTTTCAGTCCTAAAATCCTTATTCCCTGCACTGCTGCCCAGCAACTATCAAAAACTGGATGTTAGTTTACCTTTCTGCATCTGATTCCTCATAAAACTGAAGTTCCTTTGATGGGCCTTCATCAAATTTCTAACAGAATCAACCCTCATCAGTCTGGATTAATGTTTAAGCTTCACACCACCTGTATAGACATTTTCATAACTTGTTTTTTAAATTGGTTTTATGTTGTTCTTTATGTTTTGCTCAATATAACAATGCTTGACCAATTATTTTATTTTATGTGCACCAGTAAATAATTTAGTAACTCTGGTTCTTGAAAAATTAAGATAACTGACTTACTGACATTCATAAATTTGTTATTCGTTCACTTCAGATAATAAAGAATAAAAGCTGCAGTGTTTTGTTTGAATTATCCCTTCTCTGTCTTTCCATCATCATCATCAGAGCGGCCAGTCAGACAGTGGGATGGGCCTCTCATCTGACAACATGAAGACACTGAAGCGCCTCGAATCGCTGGCTGGTCGACCACTGAGCATTATGGCTCTTGCGTACGTAGACCACACCGCGCAGCACTACACCCCACATTCCCTGCAGGTCACCACAAACAAAACACTGGAGGAGACTGCAAAATACCTGCATGGAAACCTCCCCGCTGAGCTGGAATGCAGACGCTATAACTGTCATACAACACACACTCAAGTTTCTTCTGTCTTAAAAAGAAGTCAGCGGCCAGTTTTCCCCTTTGTCTGAAGAAACCATGCGTGAGGGACAGACGCACAAAGGGGAAGTGGGAGGGAAAAGGCTTGAAGGTGACAAACTGAAGGACTGAGCACAAAAGCAGAGCGGCTGCGTCACTTGAGGGCTTGGCTGTTTTAAAAGTGCACACTAAAACCTCTTTGTTTTCACCAGAAGAGCCCTGAATAAGATACCTCCCAGAGTGACTTAACTTATGACTCATGGCCGTCCTCTTCCATCCAACACTAGGTTACAAACACACACAATCTCAAAAAGAGCGATGCAGGCGGTATGTTCTCCAAAACCCTACAGAGCATTTGATGGCTTTAAGATGTGGATCCTGTAGGGGTGAGAATATAGAACTGTAAAAGTAAAAAAAAAACACTGAGACAATATGTTCTCACTTAAGGTGGTATTCAAGGATAAAGTCAAATCTGAATCACATTTCTGTAAATCTTTTTCTCATTATAGTCTCTGTACCTTACCACATATTGAGTTTACGGCAGCTCAGTGGCAGGGTTAATTTATGCGGTCAAACACATGTACACAGCAATTACACTTCAAACCTTCTATTACTCATATACTGTACCCTGCACAGTAGCAGCTACTACTATGACTCTTAATGTGTTCACCTCACATGTAAAAACACCCACCCTCGCTGTCTGTTTGATCAATACGTGAAGTTGAGGTGTCCAGGACGCATCATAGGTCAATTTGTGGCATCAGGGCATCAGCGTGGCAGAAAGAATCAAGCCAGGCATGCAGAGAATGATCGAGGGGAGGACGTCCTCGCTGGGCAACCACTCAATCACTGCCACCTTTGAACTTAGGAGGGTTTACAAGGGCCTCCCCTGTTAGCTATGGATCTTTTGTGCAGCTCAAGTCCACCTGTTGCTCCCTCTGGCTTCACCACTCCTCTAACCTGCCCTCCTTATTTTTTTAGTATCGCAAACAAACAACTTCAGTTCAGCAGGGATTGAACATTATTGCTGAGGAAGTTGCCCAAACAAGGATGTCGATTTTTAATTTTTTCCCGAAATGCAAAGTTTCAAGAAATTTGTAGAAAAACCCCAACGATATTAATTTATACAATCACAGAAATAAAAACAGCTAAAAGTCACATTTGACTTTGACTGAGTAGAAGGGATTGTTTGCTCTGACTCGTTGTGTTTCCCGATGCTCATTTCCCAATCGCTCCCTGTGTCAAGCTTGGTATTGGCAAAACAACACTGCACTATTGTTTGGTGTTTTCGATGCCTAGTTTGCCAGGTAGTTTAGTCATCGGGACGGCATTCCAGTTCAGCGGCATCACTTCCGCCTGCTGGGCTCTGACCCTTTGGCCTCCAGAGAGAAGCTCGGGAAGCCCTTGGCAACCTCCATAGACAATAAGAGGCAATTACTCATATTCTGAGCATCAAATGAAGCAGAAGAACTCGGGATGATTGATTACATCATACATGAATGAGGAAAGGTTTGTCCGATTGTACAGCCTCACAAGGGGCCACTTCTTAAATCACAAATATCAAGCAGGCCTCTATTGTGAGAGGAGTCAAGTCAAGTTATCGTGAAGAAAACAAACCGTTCACGAAAGAGAAGCTTGATTTTATTCCCAGTAAGTCACAGCTGGTAGTTTACCCATTCACTCAGCGTTTCTAATGAAATGTTATTTCATCAGAATCATTTCAAAGATGCTGCAATAATGTATAAAACTCTACGTACTAGAAATTTTGAAAATGTTTTTTAAAAAATGCTCTGAGGCAGATTGTAATCCAGCATCATTTCTCAGGATTTCAACCATTACTCCTAGTTGTGGTTTCTGTTGTATCATATTTGATTTTCAGTGTTTTTGCAATCAGCTCCTAACAGCTTGTCCAAAACTGATGATTTGTCCATTATCCACTTACAGAAGTTTGTTTTTTAAAGGTGGTTATTTGTACTCAAGCTTTTATTTTCATTTAAGATAACTTATAGAAAGACAAATTATTTCCCTGTCCATGATATTTTGTTTTAAGAAGCTGAAACCAGAGAATATTTGGCTTTTTGCTTGAAAATTGTTGTTATTCGGTTTTAGCAAAATATCGAATATCTTCAGTTGTTCAATTAATCAATGAATCGGCTAATTTCATTAACTTTTAAAATTGTAATCATAATAGATTTTTGCATTAAATGAATGAAATCTATGACTGAATCAAATTCTTGTTGCAGAGAAAGGTTATTTTGTGTTTTTAGAAGCATGTAGATGAACTGGTTGTGTTTTGTTTTTATATATTTGAATCAGTTATATGTATTTTCTCTCTCTCTCTGTGTTTTCAGGATGAAGGCAGTTAGTAAGAGTAAAGAATCTGTGCTGTGTGACCCAGAGAAGGAGAAGTACCCTCCCACTGTTCCCTCTCTGGACTTCAGCATGAACGACTCGGTGCTGGACGACTCAGCCCTGGACGTCGGCCTGGAGTGTCACAGCCCGCCGCCCGACTACAACTATGTGGTGCGCTACTCCACCCCACCTGTGTAACCTCCAGCTCTTCCCCTCGGCAGCCTGAAGGCCATCGCTTTGTTCTCCTTTGTTTGGACTCTTATCTTCGGACTGTCCTGCGGCAGCGTCTGAGAGGAAAACCCACAAGGTTCCCTCTTAGAACGGACGCTCTCAAACCACTCATGAATCTACTCGACTGTTACTTCTGCATCTTCTAAATTCTGGAGCTTCCGCTGCGCAACAAAAGAAAAACCTGTAGCAGTTGATTCAGACATTAGCCCGACCCTAAAGCTGCTGGTCCGTTCCACGCTCACTGTGATTTGTCAAACAGCTGAAAACAGGCTCAGGTATTTCTTTTATCTACTGTGAAAACTAAATGCGATGATTCCACCTTCACCACAGATCTGCACAAACTACATTAAACAATAACTCCCAGAAAAGAAAAGAGAAATGATAGCTGAGACTTTTATATATTTTTTTTATAATTCATACTGGAAAATAATCTGTTAATTAAAGAGGCTCTTTTTGAGGTGCAGCTACTTTTTCATAGGACCTTGGCTTAAGTTCAGTAAAAAGCAGATGAAAAAACAAATGTTAATGATAAATTGTGAAAAGTCTGTTATTTGACGCGACATTGCTCTTGCATACAAATATATCAGCTCAATGAACTCAGGTTGGCCCACAGTGACAGAGGAGAGGACTGCTCTGTCATGTAGTGGTGGAGGATTTCTTAAGCTCTCTAAGTTATAGGAAATCACAGGTTAATGGAGGAAACAGGGTAAAGCTGAGATTTAACAATACAGCTCGAACACGATATCATTTCAGTGACGAGTTATATTCAGATTCCTCCTGCCCCAGATCTGGTGTTGAAGAAACTCATGTTTTTTTGTTTGGTTGAACTAAAAAGAGCGAAGGAAACCAGATGTGTTTATTTTCTTTTGTATAAACTCAGTTGGAAAAACAGAACAAAACTTAATAGAAACGGTTTCTTTAGAAAGCATTAGTAAAATAAACTTT
Source organism: Hippoglossus stenolepis (assembly GCF_022539355.2). Classification (NCBI taxonomy): domain Eukaryota; kingdom Metazoa; phylum Chordata; class Actinopteri; order Pleuronectiformes; family Pleuronectidae; genus Hippoglossus; species Hippoglossus stenolepis. The sequence goes on along the minus strand of NC_061489.1, from coordinate 17,931,821 downwards.
GTATTTATTTAGTAAACACTGTCACTTAGTGTTCACTTAGATTCAGATATAACACCAGTCTTCCTGATATCAGCATGTAACTTTAAATCCACACGTACATGCTGTTTGTGCTGCTGCTGTTTATCAAGCTGAGGGAATCTGCTTCTGTAGGAAACACACGTGTGAGTTTTCTCCGTCCTTCCTCTTGTGCTGAGTGTTAGTTACAGCTTGCAGGGCAGGCGACAAAAACTCTGCATGTGTGTGAAGTTCTGTTCTTATCCACAGTTTTATTATCTGTTCATCTCCATGTTTGAGCAACACTTATTATTATATTGACATCCGGCCTGAGTGATCCAGTCACAAGTGGTCAGCACTAAGTGCAGGTGTGAACACACCCAGATAAGTCCTGAATGCATCCTGAGATCCGATCACTCGAACCACAGTCGGAGGTGGTCTGGGAAACATTTGGCCACATTCTTCTCGCTGTGTGAACACAGATGCTTCATGGGCCACATATGTAGGACGGCTTACTCAGCTGAATTCCATCAGTTTCATAATGAATCAAACATGGTTTTACGCCTCTCACTGTCCATGCACTGATACGTTTGTTACCGCAATGTCAACACTGACCTGCACATAATGACTAATCTTCTACGAAAACGGTCAAATCATTCTTATTAGAATATCTTCACATGGCATCAATTCATTCAGTCCCTCCTGACTCCGTGACTATCTCTCTGTTACTCAGGTCCACACACAGACATTGTCATCTGACACATCTGTAAACTTTTGAACTTTGTAGACACAAATGATAAAAGTCATTATTTGTACATAGAGCGGCTGAGTAAGATTCGATCACAAGCAGGAGACACATTCAGGACGCTTTTTAATTCCAGGTGTTAACAGACAAACTTAGTTCTGTCCACTTGTGATCATATCTCTCGGGACGAATGTTAATACCGGGTCTGAACAGGGCCTTTGACGACTGAAGAAGAAACAGTATTTGTCAGTGAACTACAATGTAAAGTGGATATCTTGAATCCAGAGTGATGTTTTATTTGTGGACCAATTTGTTTAGGATTGTGGACAGGAAGTGATGATGCACTGATACTTTATATCAAGTATAATGTTTTTTTTGTATTCTAAAGCTATATTATTATGAAACAGTGTTGAGGATCACATTTTATGAAGATTTGTATTTTGCTTTTTTTTTTAACTCTTAACTCTAGTGCTTGGTAGGAAATTAATGTTCACTGTACTTGTTGTATTATTTCTCGCCTAACATCGTCATGTTCACTTATTATAACCCAGTCTTTTTTATTTTAGTTACTCCTCTCACAATAACAACCTTAATGCAAAGATAAATTATTAGTATTTGGATTTTGTTGCTTTTTATATATATATATATCATAACGAGTAATGATTCCTGCAGCAGCTCAAACATCAACGTAGCTTCTTCTGTTTTGTTCATGTAGCGTTAACAAGTTAGTTTGAATGAAAGTGATGTTCCCTGACACTGTTAACTGAGCATATGAAGTAAATAAATGAATAAAGATTTATATATTTATACATTACCAGACGTCTTGACGCATAATTGTGTGAAATACAAACATACATATTGTTATAAAGCACTGTGCTGCACTTTGGCTCTACCAGTGACCAAATGTCCTTGATGTTCCCCTTACTTTTTCTCTAGCGCCACCCTGAGGATCACATTTGAAGTGAAAAGTCTTGACAGCCATTAGATGGATTAAGTTGCATTTTCAGGCAGATATTCATTGTATTTTTTAACCTACATTTAGGCCAAAGATTAAACGTATCCAATACTTTATCTGATTAACAGTTTTCTTTGCAATGAGCACTACAGCCTCACAGAGCTGATGGCGTAGACTCTTATTGATGTGTTACCGTGTTGTGACCCATTTTTTTAATGAAGTGAAGAGTCGTATGCGCAGCCTGATATTCTTCAGCCAGTAAAGATTTCAAGTTTCAAGTGAGTTCAAACATAACTCAAAAGCAACTTCTACAAAAAATTGTGTTGCCAATAAAATAAAACTCAGAGTGTGACTGATGACAAACTTGAAATCAGTGAACTGTGATGCACACCAATGATCCCCCAATGTTCCTGGTTAGTGATTCTTTGTTCTCTGTGGAGCCGCCGTGGCTCAGCGTAGACGGAGGGTCATCCACTAACCAAAAGGTCGGTGGTTTGATCCCTGGGCTCCACCAGTTCGCATTCCGAAATGTATGATGGCTGTGCTGACAGTCTATGATAGAAAATGTGGTCTTTGAGTGAAAAAAACTATAAATACTGTCAATGTATTGTTTGAAAGTAAAACTATTAAAGTAAACCAGTGTCAACTTACAATCCCTTATCACAGGTTTGAAGTGGTGAAAAATTCCAGTTGTTCACAATAAAAACTACAGCGGTACCTCGGCCATGGCCCAACAGTCATGAAACCACATTTAAATTCAGTAGATCCAGATTTTTATTGTATCTGCACCAAATTACTGACACACATAAATATCAGTCCGTCCCATAAATATGCCAGATTGTTTTCATCAAGATCCATGAATTACTCTCTGAGAAATCAACTGAAATGTTGAAAATCTCACAACGTTAAAGAAAGTGAAAAAAAATCCGGGATCCGTCCCCTGATCCGTATCCGTGCCAAATTTTAGTTGAGTTTTAGTTATTGAGTTTTTTCTAATTTGTTTCATGGGAATCCCTCCAGCAGCTTTTGCCGAATGCTGCTAACTAACAAACTAGGAAATGTAAATATAACCTAAAGAAAAGTTGGAAAATTGTAATCATTTGTATTCATTTAGAAAATGTGTTTTTTATCCCTCTCATTTCTGCAAATCATCTCGTGACCATTCAGATTTATCTTGCAGCCCCTGTGAGGGTCACGAGCATGAGCAGAGTTTTCAGACAATGTCTAACGTTAATTCACAGAATCAAATTTTACTTGATTATCCCCACATGGGTTCCCAGTCCTAAATGAACGGGTTTGTTTAGATTGGACTGGACCATCAGTGTTTGGCCCCTCTGCTGCTCCTTGGACGCTGATAGAGTCACTTCCTCGCCAGGACACAGTGTCGGCAGCATGTCTGTTCACCGGGACAAAGCCCGTCCAACATGTGGGGAAGGAAGGAACTTTTAATCATCCTGGTCACGACCGGTGGACGCCACACACTGGGCTTCCTATGGGAGCGTAAGGCCTCTACTGGCACTGGGTGTGGTCCGCACGCCATGAGACAGGTCGGGCCCTTGACCGTCTCCATGTGTCCTCACAAGATTTACTATGTTTACCGGGAGCTGGGTAACCGACATTACACCCGAACACATATCAACAACCCCCGATGTGGACTATTTCCAGAATGTGAGACACAAACAAACAAGGGAAGGATGTTGGAGGGGAAGGGTATTCTTCACTGTCATGTTTTTTTTCTTCTCGGTAACAAACAGTCTTGTGTATCTGCACCTACACACAGTATTTTTCCATTCAGGCGGAAGTTTGACCTTGATACTTCACCTCTGCAGAAACTGTGTCAAAAGATTAATTAATAAATTCAAATCTGAATTAAATGCGAGTTCAAGGTCTGTATGAAATACAAATATCCTTGACATCAAAGATAACACTTAAGTCTTTACAGCTCAAACAGTGCAGACAAGGAATACATTCTAAACTATATCTTTTAACATAAAAAAAGGGTCATGCATATTAAACATTAGTACAGTGTATTCATATAATAATAATTGTTATCATTATTATTAGTGCTGTTATCATTGCTGCCCATTACAATTAGTAATATCATTACATCCATAAGTATCTTTATTATTATTATTGTTATAACAACCAGTCCGACAATGCTTTAAATATTAGTCTCAGAGGTTAGTTGAGGTTTAGTTGGTCAGCTGACTGTTAACTAGCTGCCAGTCAGGACTTATCTCTACTCACAGTAGGAGAAACTATGTGATTCATTACCATCCAGTTTGTATTCAGTACCACACCCTATGTGCTGTCTGCTTGTTTCACTCATTTACAGTAACAGTGGCATTTATGACCCCCTTCTTGACAGTTTCCACGGCCTTTTCCCAGAGCTGCACATGAATCCATCAATCACTCAAAAAGAGGTGTGAATTCAGGGAATGTCTGTCATCCAGTTTTCATCTGAATATGAGTAGCTTGAAGTCCTATCATGTACTGATTGGAGGACAAAGCAGGACAAATGTCCCCCCCCCTCCCCATATAAACAGCCTCACAATGCTGTTCCCAGACCCCTGCCCAAGAAGGTGACTCGTGAGCCACAGCCAAGCCTCTCATTACAGAACAATGAGCCGGATACTGTCCCTGCTGAATTCCTCACGTCAGGCCACCATTAACAAGCAGAGTGAAGGGTCAAGTCAACAACATATACAGATTAATAAAGACGTCTATGAAGGGCTTCAGTTCAAAAACAACACACTGTGAAAGTGAAAGTCTGACATAAGTAACTGTTATGTGCTGGGGTCAGTTCTGACTGAGGATGGTTGGTTGGTTGGTTGGTTGGTTGGTTGGTTGGTTGGTTGGTTGGTTGGTTGGTTGGTTGGTTGGTTGGTTGGTTGGTTGGTTGGTTGGTTGGTTGGTTGGTTGGTTGGTTGGTTGGTTGGTTGGTTGGTTGGTTGGTTGGTTGGTTGGTTGGTTGGTTGGTTGGTTGGTTGGTTGGTTGGTTGGTTGGTTGGTTGGTTGGTTGGATGGTTGGTTGGTTGGATGGTTGGTTGGTTGGTTGGTTGGTTGGTTGGTTGGTTGGTTGGTGATTAATGGTTGGTTGGTTGGTTGGTTGGTTGGTTCGTTGGATGGTTGGTTGGATGGTTGGTTGGTTGGTTGGTTGGTTGGTTGGTTGGTTGGTTGGTTGGTTGGTTGGTTGGAACATCCGGTGACTCCACCTGTGTCACTTACGGAGAAAGTTTATCAAAAGCTTTTCGAAACATCACAGATCCTCAATCATGTTTCATTTTATTCTGGTGTTGTGCATCAAGAACAATCAGAGTCTTTTAAAACACTTTCTATGAAACAATCAGAAAGTTTGTATCAGTCTGATCTGAGAGTGACTGTATAACACTTGAGGAAAGTAGAAATGCATTCACTTTATTCATAGCATGTCCCCGACCCGTCCCCTCACTCCCAGTTTGTTTATGAATCACAAACAGAGATCAGACTTGTATCAGATAAGCTCGGTGCTTCTGATCGTCTTCTGTGAGGTTCAGGGTTGACGAGCAGCACAGAGTCTGTGTACGTGTGAATTTACCGACTTTGAATACTTTCCAGAGAATGTCAACAAACCTCTGACAGCCCTGAACCCTCGGGAGCCTTCAGATTCATCAATGCCCATTCAAAGGCAAAAGTGCAGTGAAACCAGCTCACCCACTTGCCCCCATTGTTTACCTCTCTGGTGGGGGGTAAGGGGTGTATAGAAGGCTCATACACCAGGAGGGCCTGGGAAAAATGCAGCGACCACAGCGGTGTAATTAACGTGGACATGCTGGGGTTATGTTGGGGTTCACATGCATATTTCTGTGTCGTCCGGTGAAATGTCCATCTGGCTTCAGTGCCGCCGAGTTTCTCTGAGTCCAAACGTGGGACATCAGAACATCCGAACCTTCGCTGATGTGCGGTGGCTGTGAACTCGTCTGATCTTTGCTGCACTACAACCACATTATGGGACATTAATTAAATAGCTCAGACTGGGGGCGACCAGAGTGCCGCGCCTCAGGCGATAGCTGCAAAGGAATTTGGGTACCAGCTGATAAAGGCATCATTTAGAAATGTTTGTGATGCAGCCAAACCAGTGACTTTCCGCAGGAGGCAGCTGACTTGACTTGACTTAGCTTGACCAAACAGATGTAACCGAACATTGATGCAATAATCAATCAATCAATCAATCAGAACAGCAATGCAACATTTAAATGTCATAAGAAGGAAGTGCTGAATGCACACAGTATCGGCCTGTTTTGTCTGAACAGATTTTTTTTGGTGAAATGTACCTTACAAGACTTTCTATTCCCTGGTGGAAGAGTTAAACACTGACGCTTCATAGTTTTAGCTTTGTTATAGAAATTATGTATTTTGTTTTTCAATAGTAGAGACGTATGAAGCAGAAAAGGAAATTAGACATTAACTGAAACATGTAACATCAATAGGCCATCCATTTGCCTGTCTGGGTCAGGACAGGGAACATGATCGTCAGGGGAAGGTGTCCTCCATTACTGTGTGTTTATTACTATCATGTTGCTGACATGAGGGCGACCACAGCAATAAGGTTCCCAGTTTGATCTGTGTCTTCCTGTGTGGAGTTTGCATGTTCTCCTCACGTATGTGTGGGCTTTCTGTGGGTTCTCCGGCTTCCTCCCACAGTCCAAACACATGTATATGGAGTTGAATTGGAGACGGACGAATGGACGGATGAATGGATTTTGCTGATATGATAAAACAAGGCAATGAGACAATAACCTTTCAGATGATAACCCTGAATTATTCTGAGCTCAAGCACTGTAATATTTATAATTATTATAATAAAAGATTGATGCTCGATTGACTGTGCAAATGTCAACAGCCTTATTTCTTATCATTGTATATAATCTTTTCAGCACTGTGTCAATCAGAGCTGTGGATAGATTGGTTTTAGGATTCATTCTTTATGGGTTGCGTCTTCACATGATAATGCACCCCCACCACCAACACCAAAATTGCTTGAATTCCTTGAAACCCCCTTGATGTAAAACATCTTCACTCTTCTGCAAAACAATAACAGCTTGTGAACGTAAACATTTCTCACAATCTCGCCAAAATCTATTTTCTGACCCAAACCACTGAAACATGGCTGCTGCATCACTGTACATGTGTTTTACATTACAGACGACAAAGCGAGGATCGGTGCCTGTGTCACAGCCATGCAGACCCCTTCTCTAAAAATAGTAGCAGATGGTCCTGGTCCTGCAGAGCGCTGCAGCCACTTCAATAACATCAATGCAGTTACGCAACAAACTGAATTCTTGAGCTGCTTCACCCCCAACTGTCACTTATTTACTACATGGACCCTGTGCTGAGCTCAGGGAAATACCCTTGTTACTTTGGGATAATCGAGTAATGCATTTTATTAGTAACGGCAAGGACCTGGAAGTTAATTTTACATAATATAATATGCAGATGCAGCTAAAGGAAAGTAGCTGGATTTTAAATATGTTGAAGCTTAACTCTGATCCGTCTCATTGTAAGTGTGACTCTCCCAAACCAATCACAGAAGCTGTAATATGTCGGACCAAACTTATAGAGCGACCGAATACGTGTCCAGACTTATTTGTGTAAAAAATGGTAAAGAATAAAGTTTTCAATGTCCTCAGGACCTGGATCCGGCAGAGACCAGAGAACCAGAGTAGTAACATGTGATTTCTGACTGATGTGTAACGCTGCTCCAGGTCTGTGCTTTATGAGAGCTGATGCAATTTGTCTAAAGTTTTACAATCAGACTGATGTTACACTTCAGTTGAGCCTGAGCCCAGAATGACTCAAATTGTCCTGGAAAGTGTCACAGTCACCCTGTCCTTCTTTTTTTCAATCAACTATCTATCTGTCTATAAGTATATTTAATCTCAGTCCCTTCATTATTATATATATAATATTTAGAGTTAATACAGTCTCTCAATGATCAACAGCTAATGAATGTATCTGTTAGAAGACTGGAAGGCAGCTCATAACTAACTCAATTGCGCCATCTAGTGAATCCACGACCAGTTTGTTCATGGAAGTTCACATCAATTCAGTGAGAGGCACCTGAATTTAAAACATTACACCAAGACCCTAACCCTGTGTACAAGCACCATGATGTAATCATCTGGCTACTGAGAAGTGGAAAATGGACTTTGATACTAGGAACCCAATTTAGGAATTGAATATTATAGTAGAGACTTTATCAAAAATATAGTGTGATCTCACTACTGGAATGAATGGATGGGTGGATGGATGAATGGATGGATGGATGGATGGATGGATGGATGAACACACTGAGTTGCCAAACCAGCAGATTAAACCTCATGAAAGATGTGACTTTTAAATAGGCCACAGTTAAGATTTTATTCCTGTGACAGTCTTGTCTATTTAATCTGTAACTTCTGAACAAGTCTATTTTTGTTGACTAACAGACTTAAGTGATTATGTCATAGACTGAATCAGAATAAGCAAGATATTGTATGACCACAGCCGTGATGACACATCTTCACATGATCACTGTTTCTCAATCACGACTTTATATTGATTCAAATCAGATGAATGTGATTAGAAGTACAGAGAAACACAAAAATATTTTCTCCTCGAGCTTCTTCTTAACATGCGGCTCATGAGGGCGTCACAAGAAACATCGGAAACACAGAGTTCAAAATCAGAGACGGCGACGAGAACATGAAGAAGTAACTACTCTTCACACTATACTGTCATCACTCTGTTATTACTCAGACAAGTGGGGGCTGATGTATAAATACGTAATGAATAATGAAAACAAGTCTTCATAGGAGACATTACAACTGCTGACACTTTATATTAATCAACATATGCTTTACATTGAGTAAAGTAAGTAAGTAAGTAAAGTGTATAAGTGTAACATGAGTCTTCAGACGGGTGTGTGCGATGTGTAATAGTACATTTAATTTGTCAGAGCTGAGAGAGCGAGTGGATGAATGTGGTAGATGTGAAGGGGCCTAGCGTGTTACGTAACAATCAACAATGATGATAATCATAACTTATTTTACTTCAATTTCATTTTGAAGCTCTATGTATTTATTATATGTTCAATGAGAGGGTTTTTTAAAGGTTCAGTGTGTAGAGTTTAGTGATATCTGGTGAAGAAGTTTCGTGTTGCAGCTGAACCCCCCTCACCTCACCCTCCCCTTCCAAACATGAAAGAGAACCAGTGGGAGCCTCCGGTTGTCATAAAAACTCAAAAGGTGTTTAGTTTGTCCAGTTTGGGCTACTGTAAAAAACATGGTGGCCTCCATAGAGAGGACCCGCCCCCAATGTTAATTATAGTATTTAAATATAAAGATTCCATTCTAGGGTCAAGAAAACAACAATTCGTACAATTTAGATCCATTTTACCGAAATCTTACACATTGAACCTTTAAGTGCAGTTGAGGATAAACCATGATGTGTATAAGGACGTTTACTAATGACAGGATGTTACAGTTTGTTCGACTCATTGTTGTCTCATTCAATTTCCCAAAAGTTTATAGTCTTTGTGGTTTGTGGGATTGCTTCAGTAACTTCCTGTCATCGGAAACACAACAATCTGTATGAGGCATATTGAAATGCTGCTGTGTAACGTGGTGCACATGTTGTGTGTGGGTGGAGGCTGCCCTCTTGAGGTGAATCCTCTGGCGCGTGGACACAGAGATTTAACCAGTCACCACTTTAATCACAGCAGCTGTAGGTTTGTAGACGTCCGCCAGGGGGCAGCAGCGAGTGTGAATCATCAGTCGAGAAGAAATCTCAGGAGACAAACCAAGTGACGTCAATTTAAATACAGTGATGTGATGTGAACATGTATGAAGACAAGACAGTTTCATTCATAAAACACATTTAGACATTACACAGAGTAAGATTCAAGGGACATTAAAACAACACAGAGACACAATTAAAACCATTTGAAACAATTCTCAAGCAAAATATATAGAGATTGTAATGAGTAGAATAAAAGAGGTCAAGAGATTAAAAGATGTAAAAGAAATAAAAAGGATAAAATACACATGTATATAAAAATATAGAGGTAAAGTGGGGTTGTATCTGACTGTGAACTTTGATGAGAAAATAGTCCAATAGGAAATATTGTAAAATGTATTCATGGCCTTGCAGTTTCTACAGAGTTGATTCAGTGAGTCAGTTCTCAAAAGATCTGACCTGGGTCCTCGCTGACATGTTCTGCATGAAGACTTTATGTGAACAGAATTCCTCAATAATCAATAATCACCTTGACACAGGCCAACAAACATGTAGATTACTTTCATGAGAAGGTTTACGCATTTATTATGAAGGCTTGACACTGTTCTAGTGTAAGGTCTCTGCTTAGGCCTGCAAGAACAAATAGATAAATGGCAGAATTTAAAGGGCAGAGCATGTTGCACCTTGTTAAGCCATAAGAGACAAATTGTGATTTGTGAATATGGGCTATACAAATACAATTTGATTGATTAATTGATTAATAGATACATAAATAAATATATAAATAAGTAAACGAGCTGTCAGCCTGGACACACCAGATCAGTAGCTGACCGTGGACTGTCACAGATTGTCTCATAAATATTTTGTGGTCAATAAAGAGATGCTTCAGAGACGCCCATCAACATTTATGACTTTTTTTCATTGGACTTTTAGTCAAGTCATTTAGACAGCTCTGCTAAACGAGCCCACAGACACCTGCAGAGTTCTCCGGGAGAATATCAGGAAATTACATGAAACAATATGAGAGTAATGGCAGATAAATAAAGATTAAAGAATCGCCATCGAACTTTAATGATGATTCTGAGACACACGATCACAGCTCAGTGTGAGACCTCATATAATGTTTAGATTTAATAAAACAAAAAAATTGAAATAATGTTCGTAAGATTTGAGTTTGTTATTTCTTCAACTGAATTAACTTGTTGGATTAAATGTGAGAAAAGGCTGAATAAATGCCCAATGGACAAAAATACTGAGTGGAGATGCGTTTTTGAAACTCAGATCTTTGGATTAGTTGAGTGGTTATTTCCCTGAGACCTGTGACACATGTTGGACATGAAAAAACCCAGCAGAGAAGAAAAAGAAAAATAAGTTGGGTGTAATTGCAGGAGACAGCAGTGACTGATGTGTCGCAGGCCGCTGTTTGTCACAGAGGGGGTCGTTGGAGTTTCCTTGTAACCGGAATTAGCTGTGAAGTGCGACCTTGAGGTGTGAACACGGAATACTAAAGCTGCGGCTCGCTCCCAGAAAGAAAGTCGCTCATACTTTGCACCTCGTTTGCAAGTGAATATCTTAAATCAAACCGGGATTCAGTGTGAAGTGTGGTTGGTAGTTCCCACAGTGACAGGTCTGTGGCTCCCTGGATTAACGTCACTGGATAAAACTGTCCAACTATAATCTGTCATTATGCTCAAACAAAATTTATTGTCCAAAGAAAGTGAATGAAGCCCAAGATAATAAAAGTATCTGTGCGTAAATACGCATAGGCCTTTTTGCTGGATGCATTAGTGCACGCGTGTCCTCGGGCTCTTTGCCGGGCCGTGAAGCTTGTGCAGCTGATTGGCTGTGGTGTTAATTTATTCACGCAGAAACCGAGCTCATGTTCAGGATAGGCCCACTGTCAGCTGATGACGCGCTGCAGGACAGGCGCAAGGGGACAGCTGGGCCGGCCGCACCGGTCACTCTCATTTGGATGCAAATCACCAGGAGTTGAGGAGTGAGCTGACGTCAGGCCGGTCTTAGTATACCTTTACCATCTTGTCAACAGAGACACATCATGTGAGACTGAGGACAGACTGGAACTATTCGCCGCATTTCTCTTGAGGAACCCATCTGGACTATAAAAAAACACAGGATTGATTTTTCTTTTTAGAGTTTTAGGGCAACAATGTCGCCTTAAAACAGGCCTCATCACCCCCTCTGCTGCTTTCACTCGTTTCATTGTTTTTTGTTCAAAACATGTATGTGGGATACCTACTGGATAAAGAAACCGGCATGTATCACCAAGGCCCAGTGAGAAGATCCAGCATCAATCTGCCTCCACAGAACTTTGTTTCCACTCCACAATATCCCGACTTTACGGGATACCATCATGTGCCAAACATGGATACGCACGCACAGTCCGCGGGGAGTTGGGGACCTACTTATGGGGCCCCGAGAGAGGACTGGGGCGCGTATAGTCTGGGACCACCTAATACAATTCCTACACCCATGAACAACTCCTCTCCCGGACCGTCCCCTTACTGCTCCTCTGAGTACGGTCACATGCATCCTCCAGGATCTGCGGTGTTACCGCCGCCGCCGGACGTTAATGTTGCACAACTTTCTCCTGACAGAGAAAGACGCAATTCGTACCAGTGGATGAGTAAAACTGCGCAATCGTCTTCTACAGGTGAGTTCAACATCATAAACAATTGTGTCAAAATAATGTTATTTAATGGGGGTGATGCACTTGGCTCAGTCTTGCATGAAGAGCTTTGGGTTTATGTGCGTAAAAGTTACTCGTCTCCTCGGATCCCAATCGGTTTTACGCACAGTTCTTGTTGATAATTATTGCTCCCTTTATTTTGACACTTCCTTGTCACTTTAAATAAATTGTACTATCGAATTAATTAAATTAAAGACTAGAGGTGAGCGTCAATGGGATAAATTGAATGTTGGAAAAATGTCATAAGTTGAAAGAGGTAAGGAATTCGTTGCAGTGTGAAAGAACAAGAGCTCGTGTGGCACTTAAGCCTGATCGGACTGTTTCCATTTAGGTTTATAGAGTGTTAACATGATTATGTACTAACATTGTACTATTTATTAAGCTACATAGTTGAAATTATCGAAATAAATAGCCTTAAAAAAAAAAAAGATAAATGATTATAAAAGCGAATTGGATCAGACAGTAGACAGAGCAGTAGAATCAGTCAATTGTGTCCCTTCATGATTTCTCATGATGGTCTGTGTAGACTGCAGACCAGCTGTGGTTCTACTGCATTCTACTGTGTTCTACTGTATATTCTCCGTGTGGTGGAGGGAAGGTGCGAGGAATCGGCGCCAGGCCCAGTTGTGATGTTAATGTCATTATTCTTGGAGATGTGAGCTCGACTTCCCTGTCACGTTGTTTGGTGTGTGGAGTGGTATCCGTCATATCCAGGCGGCGGCCTTTGCTTTCAACACCTCTTCACTTTGATATGCACCAACCTCTCTTCCTCTGTGAGGAGTTATACTGCCGGAAAGAGTGACGCTTTTCACAGCTACACGGCCTCAAACGCGGAGTAATAAATTACTGGAGGTCTTCACAGTACAACATCACAGGCATTGGGCCAAAATAATAAATAACAGTTTCAAAAACGAATAATATTGAATTATAAGCCCTAGAATAAAACAGCCCCCATTTACCCCCACATTAATTCATTTATAATAATTCTGTCTGCAGTTTATGGTAGGAAAACACGTTTTATCTATGTTGATGATAAGATGAATCACTGTCAGACATTTGTTTTCTGACATGCAAACATAAAAACTAGACACGCACTTTCACACACGCCTATAAAAGTGTAAAACAGGTCGAAGTGTTGCAATATAACCACGGTGCTGTCTGGAGGTGTTTTACGCAGACTAAAAGCCTCTTCTCTTATCGGCTGCATCTCTTGTTTCTTTCTAACTTGTCAGTGGGCCCGACTCGTGGCTGTTTGAAATTCACTCTTCTACAGCTGTCATCAAAGGGACATCAAAAAGCTCCATTTGCGTATCTGCAGATAAAGCAGAGATGTGGAGCAAGAGACGCAGCTAATAAAGATGCAGTGCGCAGATAGGCCGGTCCTGGCATGCAGCCTCCTGTGTGTAAATCTTCCAGTTCAAACACTCGGCTGCCTTCCTTGAGAAAAAAAAACTTCCCATGTTGTGTTTTTAATACTTTGATTTTGTTTCTTTCAGGTAAAACAAGAACGAAGGAGAAGTACAGGGTAGTGTACACAGACCATCAGCGGCTGGAGCTGGAGAAGGAGTTTCATTTCAACAGATACATCACCATCAGGAGGAAATCTGAACTGGCTGTCAACCTCGGCCTGTCGGAAAGACAGGTATGTCTAAATACTTCTGTCCAACTGTCTAAATACTTCTGTCCAACTGTCTAAGTACTACGTTTCCATTCCAGAAGGAGGCAATAAATACTTCAAATATATGTCAAATGATTGGCTATACAGCCCAGGATATGTGCGTTCATTTGGAGACACCATATTGAAACGAAGGCTTCTTTTCACATGTGTAGCTTTGTAAAAGTGAGGCCTAAAAAAACACATCAACATTATCACAGAGATATTTCGTTTATATGTTGACATTCGTGGACTTTAATCAATTTTTACCTTTATCTTAGCCCCTGGTAAATTGTCTAAAGTTATTTTAAAAATATATAAATTCCATGTTTAATGATTAAATCCCCACAAACAAATATAAAACTACAAGTTTCCTGATATTTCAAAATGTGCATTAACTAATTGTGGCTTGATATTTTCAATTATTTTGGAACACACCATTAAATAGCAGATAGAAAATGGGGAACTGAATTAATTCTGCTAGATGTTTTGTCATTATTGTTATTTGGTAGTTTCCCCTGTTAACCTGTTGATAGTGATTGTATTCTAATTTAATAAATCATGTTCTATTTTCTGTTCCTAGAGACCAAACAAGAATGCTAAGCTAAAATGTATATTCAATGTTCACTGTGCAGTTAGCCTATATATTTATTTCCTCTATCTAGACTATTATGGGGTTTTATCTGCTCAATAATTCAGCAAGGTATAATAGTTTTCATTACAATTTCAATCTTATTTGTGCAATTTTGACTTGGGGATTAGTTTATAATAGTTCCGAATTTAAAATATAGTCCTAGTTTATAGTCTGTAATGTGCACTGTTGTTATTCATCTTTTTTTCCCCAAGAGCATTATAAGGAGTTTTATTTTATTTTATTTAAATAACTGAATTTTGTCTTCGTGTGTTTCCAGGTGAAAATCTGGTTCCAGAACCGCAGAGCCAAGGAGAGGAAGATGATCAAGAAGAAGTTGGGTCAGTCTGACGGCAGCGGGGGGTCCGTGCACAGTGACCCGGGCTCGGTGAGCCCTCTGCCGGTGCCGGGGTCCCTCAGCCCCACGGACATCCACGGCTCCCTGTACCCTCCTCAGATGAACACCTTGCCATCTATCAGGAATATACAGCAAGTGACTGTGACTCTGTGAAGAGTTCACCCTCTGGACCATGATACCAAAGTGAGCACTCCGACACGCTGACAGGACACTTGATCTGAACTCCTGACGCACAAAGCTGTGGATGAAACCACACGTGATTTATAGCAACGAAATGCTGGAGGTTCTTCAAATATGGCTTTTTATAGAATAGTTCTAATAATGTGGGGATTTGAGAAAAAAAACGTAAAAAAACCGACGTGTTTCAAACTTAAAAGCTTTAAATTGTTTTGTGAGTTATTAAAATATAAAATATGCTTTTTCTTTTATATGTGACGAAGTGTTTGTGAATAAAAGAGTAGAGAGTGGAGGGGCCTTTCAAAGGAAGATTTAAGGTGGATTGTGTGGAGCTCTTGTCACTGGACAAACTGCTCTGACCTGACAAATCATTCACATGTCTCTCAGCACAGTTGTATCCACATGTGCAGAGAACAGCAGGTGAACTTTTCATGGCAACTTTCAAAATGTAAATAAAATTCTTTTCTTTTTTTGCAGTGGGTCTACACCTGTCGTTTATTTTTACATTTGGGTGATTTCTGAGTTCTGCAAAGTCTGGGTCACATTTGTGTAAAGGTTTATTTGTATGTTCAGTCAAAATGGGATTTAATACCTATCACACAGGGCTTAAAATCACTGTTTTTCATTGGTTGATACTGAAACCAATACACATGCAACTGTGGTGACCAGAGAATTGTTTACAAATGTAGGTGCAAGACAAGTAAAGCATCTCAAGATTATAAGGCATCAGCCTTATTATTTTGAAGCACTTATTCTGATTGGTTAATTTTATTTTCATATTGTTAAACGCCTGAGGAAATGGAATTCAAAAAACGCCAAAAGCACCTTTGTGTGTGGGAAAAAAATCTGGTTCTGGAGCTAAATTATTTTCCAACAAAGATACAAAAGGCCTTCTTATTAATCCAATGCATCTACTTTTCTGATTGGAATTATTCAAAGTTAACTCTTAGGATCCATGTCTCTTATCCAAAGTTCAAACAAGAATCACACCGCGGCTGTAGCTGCAAAATGAGGAAAGTACTTTGCATCACACTCAGTGGTTTGTTGCCAGCTCTGTCTGAGGCTGCCAGACTTTGCACAATTTAAAACCAGTAAACTGTAAAGAAGTCCAAGGATGAAGTAGTTTTATTAAAGCTAATTTAACTCATTATATTCAATAGTTTTAAAGATACCACCTGAAGACTAATAGCACAAGTATTGAGGGTTAGGGTTTAGCTGATGAAGAATTTAAGTGAATAAATGAAATAAAAGCTCGTTTTAAGGTTAACGTCATTAGGTGACATGTCGTCAGCAGCTTTTTAAGGACTTCTACTGGTTTAGTCCATATCTTTATCATTTAAAACAAATTCCAAGTGCAGCATTTAAATGTATAAATATCATATAAAAGGTAAATGTGTCCTTTTTCCTCCTGATTCCTCACATTGATGAAGTTTTAATTTTATTCTCTGCTCGGCTTCACGTGAACGCTCGCGCTCCGCCAACTCCCGCTCCGCGCTCCCGCTCCGGCGACCGTGCGCGCCCCCCGAGCGCAGACGTCACGAGCGCCTCACTCACCAACATGGCGGACTTTGATACCATTTACGAGTTGGAAGACGAGGAGGATGAGCGCGTAGCGAGCGAGGAGCTGCTGCCCAGATACTGTCCGGAGCCCGTGGTGATGCGAGGGGCCGGACACATCACAGTGTAAGCGGGGCCGCGTGTCTGTCTGTCCCCGGGAGTCGCTTCGCTGTCGTTAGCCCCTGCTTAGCCCGCCGCTAGCCTGCGAGCTAACGCAAATCACAACAGCTGACGGGGTTTGTCCATTTGTTGCCGGGACACCGCGAGAAAACGGTTCCGCTCCCGAATAATGTGACGAGATAAACTAACGCCAACGGCGCCATGTCCCCATGGCAACCACGATACCATGGTAGTCTAGCAACCGGTAGTCATTGGTAGGCAAGTTTTTACATGTGATGCCCGGGCAGCCACAAGTCTGACTGTCATGTTGTCACCGAGCAGAGTGTTTGTGTTTCTAACACCATCATCACTACGTTCACATCTGTATTTACTATTCTTTAGATTTGTTTTTACTGCTATTTGACGCTACTTCACATTTGTATCGCATAAATCTCATAGTTCCTACTTCCTGCTCCACTCATCTCACGTTGACAGCTTCCATTGCTTGAACAGCTGATTAGTCAGTGAGTGGATTCACAGACGAATAACCTGAAGCTGTTTTGATAATCGATTAATTGTTTCAGTCAATTTTGAAGCAAACATAGTGGTCGTCTAGCAACGTGACCGTCATAGACAAGTCTGATTGTCATGTTGTCACCGAGCAGAGTGTTTGTGTTTCTAACACCATCATCACTACGTTTACATCTGTATTTACTGCTGTTAATTATTCCTCAGATTTGCTTTTACTACTTTTTTACGGTACTTTACTTTGTTATCACATATATTTCAGAGGGAAACTTCCTGTTCCACTCATCTCACGTTGTCAGCTTCCATTACTTGAACAGCTGATTAGTCAGGAAAAGAATCTGAAGCTGTTTTGACAATCGATCAATTGTTTCAGTCAATTTTGAAGCAAACGTAGTGAAACTGTGTTAGATTTTCTCTGATTCCAGTTTCTCAAATGCTATCATTTTCCATGAGTAAATATTAATTAAATAGTTCTGTGGATGTGGACGTTTGTTTGTCAGTGATATTATAGTTTTGAACTTTTAGTCAAACAAAGTAAGAGATCTGAATACATGTTTGGCTCTGCAAAGCTGTGATGGACATTTTCCACAGTTTTTGGTGTCATTGATTAATAGGCTAATTATATCGTTTTCAGTTGCAACTGTTGGTCTCAGAAGTTACAACTTAGAGATACGAATTGTTTGGACGTCCATCGCTGGCGAATTTTACTTTGAAACCTCTGGGTAAATGTGTAAAGGTTGATGTCAACATTGTCAGATCTCCCCTCACCTTCATCATAACATTAACTCGATTACACACTGTAGGTCTCAGCTGTGTTTGCCAGCCTTGCATGTGGATGTTATATCTGTGACCGCTCACATGGGTTCTGTTATTAATGAGCTTTGTCTAATCAAGTCATGTTAAGATGAACATTTCTCAGTGAGGGTTAGGGTTAGCCATAAATACAAGAGGAAATATTATCAGGGGACAAGAAGCTGAAGGTGAATTTAGCTTTACCAATGTGTCCAATGGCAACTGTAGAAAAAGATTAAACTGCACCTCAGCTTACTTCTGTCTTGTTTCCAATTCTTCAACTTCTACATCTTTTTAACCCAAATAAATGGTTTGTCTGGTTCACATGAGGCTGTGAACACATCTGCATATGTACAATATTGTGCAAACCATAAAAGGTAAAAGTAAATCTAGCCATTATTTGATGTGTCCACCGTTTGCCTTTAAAATGGAACCAGTTTTCGAAAGCATCTTTGAGAATTGTCTGTTTCTTCATATGATCCCAGACTGACTCCACAATGTGGAGATCAGGGCTCTGTGATGGCCAGACCATCTGTTCCTGAACTCCTTGTTCCTGTGGCTGAAGATACTGTCGTTTCAAATGGCTCAGTCTGTGTGTCTGGGCTTGTTGTCATGCTGCTGAATGAATTCAGGAGCAATCAGACACTGATGCTGTACGATGAGATGTTTAAATAGGAATCTAAAGTCTTAACCTTTTACACACTTCTGCAAATATACTGATGAAACACCACATATCAAATGTGAAATTAATAAATGTGAGGATTATACGTTTATTGATTGTAATCACATCTGCAGCGGCTTCTATCGTCCTATTTATAGTTAGGATGTAACTAATGTATTGGATGTGGAAGTGATTTTTATGTTCCAAGATGATGATATTGGTGATTATTAATTATTTTAATGGTTTGTTGGTATTATGATGACATTTACTTCCCTTGACTGATTTAATCTGTTCACATGAAGAGCTACAGTAGAAATAATCCTTTTCTGTGCCATTATTATATGTGATTTAATGCACCCACAGCATGTTATATCTCATGCAATCAAACAATATAATTCTGCACTTGCTGTGGATTACTTTTGTTCTTATTACATTTATAGTAAAAGCACATTTTCTACATTTGAATTTATTTGATTTATTAATTGAATTTGTCTATTTGTTCTTCTTCTCAGGTTTGGACTGAGCAACAGATTTGACACAGAATTCCCCTCTGTTCTCACGGGAAAGGTACTGTTGCCTTTTTGTTTCCTTGCATGTCGGTCTCGCAGGCTGCTTTTCTGTTCAATTCCAAGTGGGAAGAATTAAGCAATTCAAACCACAGTGATTCTTTTGTTCTTTTGGGCCTTTAACAGCCCCAACTTCCCCAAACCTCCCCATTCAAACCTCTCCAAGTGGGTCTGATCTCACCGAGAAGCGTTTCAAGCAACGCACCACAGCTGCATAGAAAAGAGCCTGAATGTGCTGCTGTCCAGCTCTGTAAATGAGTAAGCCGTCTATGGGGCTCAGTTGACGGCGACCCCAGTGTTTTGAAGGGTCCAACTCCAGGTGATAAAATAATGAAATGAAGACTCCGCCGGAAAGCTTCCTGGGTCAGACACAGAAACACAAAAAGGCTGCAGGGGTAAGAGCTGGCTGAGGGAAGTGTGGGCCCATAAAAAGTACCTTCAGTATTGTGACCCAGGGTGACGTGATGGATGAGGCCACAATTATGATGATTGAAGGGTGCAGATCAGGCCCTGCTGGGCTTTATTCCGAGGTCTTGGGCTGTTTGCAAAGAGACCTTTGCATCCTGTCATAAAAGATTACGACCCCTGTTTTATGGCGTACAGACTCAGCGTGGAATGAGCATCCATTCAAGTTGTTTGACCGTCGCTGCCACAGGCACTGAGCTTATCTCTCCTTTGAATCCCTCCTTGCCTTGAACAGACTAGAGCTCGGTTAGCGAGTCAGAGCCATTGCATTCAGAGATCTCATCTCATCTCTGGACAACATCTGCAAATATCTACCTGTTGCTCTTCTCAAGCCCTTTGATCTCTGCGCTCAGGTTTTCTTTTGAGAAAGTAGGAATCTTTCATGTCATCTCCAATAACAACAACAACAACACTTATCTTACCCTCTGTCCTTCTAAGATGTTTGCTTCATGCCTCAATTCTCTGATTAAAAAGGAACTGTTTATTACATAGTTTCTCTTTTTCTTTCTTAGGTAGCGCCAGAGGAATTTAAAACCAGTATCAGCAGGGTGAACGCTTGTCTGAAGAAGAACTTGCCCGTGAATGTGAAGTGGCTTCTGTGCGGCTGCCTGTGCTGTTGCTGTACAGTGGGCTGCAGTCTATGGCCCGTCATCTGCCTCAACAAGAGAGTGAGTCCCACACCGCCCGTGACGAGACGCGGACATTTTAACTCTCCCTTACATCAGCAGTGATTACTCAGGGGCTGTTGTAGCAATTCAGCCACATTGGTCTAAGTGTAGAGGGTAATAACAACCCGTGTTCAATTAGTGGCTCTGTGTAGAAATGATGCATTGCGCCACACAGCTCCAGCCCAGCTCAAGGGTGTGTCATTTAAAGGTGGCGTTACCCACCACACCGAATTACTGGCAACAAAGTGGACATTACAAGGTGGTAAAATGTGACTTCAGTCCATAAATCCTTACACCGTTGCTGTTTAGTGCAAAAGTGCAAAAGTGAACGCGTAAAGTATCCTGCTTGTGTTAAGGTTTTCTCTCTTCCAACAGACACGACGGTCGATTCAGAAGCTGTTAGAGTGGGAAAATAACCGATTATATCACAAGGTAAGAGAGACGACAAATTACACATAAGCACCTGTGAGAAAGTGCTTAATTGTCTGTCAGTGTGCGCTGGAGTATCATCATGATGGATAATCACCATTAGTCTGTCTTTGAAAACTCTTGAGAGCCTCAAAGCTGTTTGCCTTAGATTTGGTGCTCGAGGTCTGAGAGGGACGGTGAGGTCAACTCTAAAATGCGGTGTTAATTTTGTTTTGTCTCGCAGCAACAAATTACAGCTAGTAGCTGTGCACAGGCATAAAGGAAACTCTTCAGGGTGTCTGGCCACCGTTTGACCCCGGTGAGACCAGACAGCCCCTGCTCCTAAATTCCCCCGACACTGAAGGGGAGATTTCAGACAGATTTTCCTTTGAGTGTGTGTGTGTGTGTGTTTGTGTGTGATTGTGTGTGTGTGTTTGAGATGTTCATTCATTGTGCCTGTGTCTTCTCTCGTCAGCTGGGTCTGCACTGGAAACTCAGTAAAAGAAAATGTGAAAGCAGTAACATGATGGAATATGTAAGTACACTGTCAAAACAATCGGATATAAATTACTGCATTATTACAAAACTTGACAGTTTAGGGCTTCACCTGGTGATTATTTCATTACTGATTCATTTGTGGATAATTGTTATTTTTTTACATAAAAATAAAATAATCTTCGTTGTGTTTTCTACATCTTGTGTTTTTTGTGTGTGTGTCCGTGGCTTGTTAGAAATGTCATCAAAACATCTTTGTGCTCATAGTGAATTTTCTGCACATGTTCCTGCTGCAGTCTCACATGGGCGCATTGGACATTTTACTTGGGGACTGGAAGTCAAAGTTCCGTAAAAAGTCCGGAGCAACAGACTCTGACATTTACGTTCTCACATACAGTCCTTTCAGAAGATCTCAGGAACATGTGCATGTGTGGTGCATGTCCGAAAGCAAGCAGCTTTAGTCTGTGTGATTAAAACCAGATTATCAGTCAATATTCTGTAAATTGATTAATTGATTAATAGTCTGCTGTAGTTAACAATGTTGTATTTTGACATCTTTCCTTTTTTCCCTCTGTAGGTGATTCTTATAGAATTCTTACCCAAATATCCTATATTCCGACCGGACTGAGGCGGCTGTTATCAGACTGGACGTGTGGCCCTTGAATCTCATCCTTAGTGCCTTGTATATACAGTATGTCGGAGGTCAGGGTCTGCACCGGTGTTTCCAGTGGCGACCCGTACATCTCCCAGTACCTTGTACGTTTGCAACACTGTCACTTTGCTTTAGAGCAGATTTTGCACATTTTCCCGACAGAACTAGATTTGTCCCCTTCTGTTGCACTCAGATGTGAGGTTTTTTTTTTGTTACACGTGACAAAACAAGTGAAACTTTTCAAAAAGTGCATTTACCCCAAAGAACCATCAGCCTGTATCCCATCTGTTATATCAGTAATCCCTTGCAAAGAATGTGATGCCTCCACCTTCCTTGACTATCCTTGCCTTATGTAGAATTCTTTGAACGTGTAACAGGAGGAGGAAGGTATTGGATAATTCAAGTCTGTAGATTCAAACGCTGTTCGTTGGGTTTCCTCTCTTTGAATCCAGTTCTTTGCAAGTAGATGGGATGGGTTGAAATTGCCTGACGTGCGGTCTGCGTCATCACCCAGTGTTTTCTTTGACATGTAATTCTCTGTATATGGGAACTAGCTCGTAGAAGAACTTGATCTGTATATACAACGTTAGGATAAGCTGTACATTCAGTGGTATTCCATTGTTTACATAAAGTTACTTAGCTACTTAGTTTTTTTGCCAATATATTGTTGTACCATAGTTTTGATGAATGAAAGATGTCTATGTACCTTTCTAGTTTTTATGGACCTGTTTACCTTGTAAGCCATATAGTTACAGTGATGCCAGAGTTAGGACTGATTATTGCACTTGAACGCAGCAGAAAGTCAGGATATGAGATTATAACTAATCCTGAATAATCCAATAACAAGAGCTGCGCTTGTTCCTGTGTGGTTTTTTGCCAATGAAGATGTCATTCGATGACTCATCATCTCTTAAAGCTGGAGAAGCATCAGCAGCTCCCTGACGTGCAGAAGGAAGAAAAAGATTTTAACTCGTTTCTTTTTTTTCAGTTTAACCCGACATTTCATTGAGTTTTTATAGTTTTGTACTCCTCCCTGTGCCGTGTTTGGTCCTCCATATGTGTGAGAAGCACATGCATCAACAGTACATGGTGTTTTGAGCAGATGGTTCCTTTGTTCCAGTCACTCTGTCCAGTGTTAGTATTATTTTCCTGACTGTTAGTGGAGACATTGCTGTATTGCGTCGTATTAGAGTGCCTCTGGATTTTGTTGGTGAAACGCAGAGACGTGCAGGTGGAAATCTGTTCTCTTGTACCAAGGAGATTTCAAATCCCTTAACCCAGTGTTGTCCCTGTTATAAATCCATGTAAATGTTTGTCATGATGACTTGATCCCTATGGAGAGAGAAAAATAAATTGTCAATTTTGATTTGTCCTTGCTGTCGCATCCTTTTTCCACTTGAAAAGTTTGTTATTTGCCGTCACACTCAGTTAATGTGTCGTCTTAGTAAAACCGGATCATTATTGACCTCTGCCGCCGCTCCCCTCCTGCAGCCCGCTGCCCCACCACCAGAAATGTGGCTATTTGTCATGTTTAACAAGGTGTTGCATCGTTAAATTTAACAAGACAGCCTGCAATTACCAGACACATTTGTAAAAGTCATGAGCGCTGTTAGCGTAATCTGCTGCTGATTTCTAATGTTGTGCATCAGTGGTCACAGTGTAGAAAATACGGAATCATGTGTCTACTGTATCTCACCACAACCCCCGAATGCGGAGGTGGTGGGTTTAACTGGGGCCCGTTTTATGGTCCTTTGTGTTTTTTGTTCTCTCATTCACAGTCTGTCCCTGTTGAGAGGATTTTACTGCGGTAATTTACTCCACCAATGTTCTAACGTTTTAAACTCGAGTTACTGCCACAGTTTCACTTAATGTAGGATAGCGTCTTTAATCGTGGTGCAGTTTAAATAAGTGTTAACCAAAAAAATGTGATTAATCCAGCAGTTTATTCCTTAAAGTCATTTAGGATTACAGCCCAAAAATATTTTATAGTGAATTTGAATGTATTCAAGTGATAATTTAAAAAGATATAAGTACTTGTAATTTATTTGAGCATTTCCAGTTTATGGTACTTCCTCTCTACTAAATTTCATA
The DNA here is from genome assembly GCF_022539355.2 of Hippoglossus stenolepis. NCBI lineage: Eukaryota > Metazoa > Chordata > Actinopteri > Pleuronectiformes > Pleuronectidae > Hippoglossus > Hippoglossus stenolepis. Next base: position 17,907,863 of record NC_061489.1, on the reverse strand, counting down.
AGACATTTTTACAGGTATCTCACTACTATGGTTAGTAGTCATTATGATTTTAAGTAGAAAGAACATGATCAGCTTATAAAATTTGATGTATAATTACAGAGTAAAGGACACTCGGGTATTCTCAGATATTTGGCTGGTTAGACCTTCTCAGTTACATCCAGTGAAGTCCTGAAGAGTAACAATTTTTTATTTTGCTGTGCACAAAATATCTTGTGCACATTTAAAAAAACAATCCTCTTTCAGGACCTCAGTGCTGCCAAAATTAAACATATTTCTGCACAATGCAAAGTATTTTTTGCTGATAATACTTTGCTAATTTTACTCTGTTTGGAATTTTGAATGCAAGACTTAAACCTGCACCAGAGTATTTGTGCATCATTGTATGGCTTGAACACTTCCACCTCTGGCTACTCGTCACTATGTTGATCGTCTGTCTCTGTTTGACTTTCCTATGTACTTTCTGCGATGTGTAGCTAGTTGTACTGGTCTGTGTGTTTAAACATGAAGATATTCACATATGTGAACTGCACACTCTACATTTACACGCTACATTCATACTCGATCATTGCTCTGAACCCTTAAGTCTTAACTGGTACAGAAGACTTTCTTTGTCCAAAGATGAAGTTCAGAATTCTTGAAAACTTGTGTTTGTGCTTCTTTAACCTTCTCAGTCTAAAATTAGTTTTCTCAGCATGACTTGGAGCCTGGGTCACTTCTTTATTCTGCAGTTTGTGTCCACCAGGGGTCACTGTACAGTTTATTGGACATTTCTGACTGTGGTAAATCACCATTTGCACTCATCCTGCAGTTTACTATGGATGTTATGTATTCCAGTGGAATGTGGCACAGCGACAATAAAAAATAAACTTACATTTAAAACCCACCTATTTAGTTTGGCTGTTATGTAGTGTTCATAATTTTAAGGTTTTATTTCTTTGAATATTATTGATTTTCCTATTAAAAAATATGTTGATATTCTATTCTAATCAAACACCCGTAAATACATTTGAATTGTTTAAAATGTGCTATATTATTAAAGTTTAATTGATTGATTGATTGTATAAACAGAAGAATCGCACGGTTATTATTATGATTTTATTGAACATAATGTAACATTGGACAGGCCAACGCAGACAATTAATATTTCAGAGTCACTCTGATTCAAAAACTAATTCTGTGGTGATATTCTGGATTATTCTATAAATCTCGCACCAGTTAAGATACAAGAAAAGGCCACTGGGAATGTGTTGACACAAAGAGTAAATTCATCTGGACCAGGCCATTCATCTTCAAATTCATATTCAAGATAAATACACTTTATCATGACAGGAAAAGAATGAGCAAACACATTTTGGTAGAGCGGCAATTTAAGGCAAGTATACGTTCTGGTTTGTCCTTCAGTGTCGACAAGGCACCCACTTGTCAGAGTCCATCAATTGGAGGCATTTCAAATACAGAGCACTCATACACGGACATGGATCAAATGACAAAAAGTTATCTTGTTTATGCATCAATACCAAACATTCATCACAGGTTTATTCGCTTCTTTAGACCCACTCACAGTTTAAAACAACTATTATAATGTGTCCTGGTTTATTTCCTGTCGCTAAAATAAGAACTAACAGGAAATAAACTTGGACCCAAGCTGTTTCCTACCTATGCAGCTCTGGTAAAATGGTCCACGCAGGTTTCAAGTGACTTTTACAGGAGAGTACGTTTATACTGATCACTTTTATGGCTTGAATAAGACTGAACCTCCGATTATTCAACAGAATGTTCCCATTGGAATCAAGCCAGTGTCAGTTTCAGACCAAATGTGAGTGTAGTTCTTTTATTTACCTTTAAAGTAATCTACATGTTTGTTTTTATAATCCATTCTTACTTTTCCAACATGGCTTAATTGTTCTGCTGCACGTTTTGAAAGTGCAATAATAATAAAGTTGATAAAAATCACACTAGTGATACACCAGTTAAAAGAGAGGAGGATTTGTTTCTGTCTTTGGCATCAGACTTTACACTCAGCAGCCATTTTCTTTTATATATAGTCACCTACTATTCATCAATACATAACTTTCTACATGTTCTGTCAGATCTACATTTCATCTTTGGATTCTGTTTATGTGAATCACTTGAATCAAGTCACCACTAAACGATAACATCATCCAACGTATTTAAGCTAAAATATATATAAAGCTTCAGAAGAGGGTAAAACCGGCGTCTGAAAAAAACAACAACAATCCTTCCAGTTTGTCCGTAGTGTTTTGAGTACTTCACTGATTGTCATCATCTTTGCACCCTGATTAAACTGCTCTGCGAGTTCACCAGACACTGACACAAACAGGTACCTGCACACAGGACGGCTCGTATGTACACACGTGTTACATGACTAATTAAAAGCCCGAACAAGAACGTAACCAAACAGTGAGTTACATATGGAAGAGTCAATGAGTGGCCCAGTCAAGAATGCAGCTGAACAGGGCAGAGTGTGTGTGTGAGAGAGAGAGAGAGAGAGAGAGAGAGAGAGAGAGAGAGAGAGAGAGAGAGAGGATTAGAGAGTGAATGTGCTCATGTGTGTTCTACACTAGACTCCCGGGCCACGACACCACAGTCAGTGTGACTTTGTTCTTCTGCAGCTTGAGCATGGGGATGAGAGACGAGTTGTTCATTCCCACCGTCGTGGCTCCGTTCACCGCCACAATCTCATCACCGCACCTGGAGAGAACCACAGGCCAGTCAGAGCGATGAAAGGACACGGGAGCAGATCATACTGGAGTCAAACTGGGGTGAACTTACTTGAGGCGTCCGTCAAAGTGAGCAGGTGTACCAGGCACAATGGTTTTGATGAAGAAAGGCTGCTGGCCGTGGCTCTCCTCGTACCCCCCGACGATACTGAAGCCCCAGCTCTCGTTGTTGGTCTTCTGCAGGACGATGTCCCGGCACCAGTGCATGTGGCTGAGACAACGAGGACACGGTCAGAATGAACTTTTTCACACAAAGGACAGACCCTCCAGGAACTGATGGTAATGAAAGCTTCTCTACCTCGGTAATCCCAACCAGCGAGTCCACAGCGGCGTCCAGTTGAGGGCGTCATCTCGCGGGTCGTCCATAAGGTCCAGTTCGTCCATGGTGGCGGCCTCGGTTTCCTCCTCTGAGTCATCGGAGAGCGTCTGGATGACTCGCAGCACCACCTGGGCCTGAGCTGTCTGAGCCTTCAGCACCGAAACGGCCTCGTTGTAGGTAAACTGGGTCAGATCCACACCATTGATGCTCAGGAGAATGTCACCTGAGGAAACACATGGTGTTGTGAAGACAACCGTTAGTTCAGGGGGTCTTTGTGTTCAACATTAGACATCAGTTGATTCATGGATTAGAAGGTTGATTGCTTTGAGCTTTAACATGTGATGAGTTGATGTTCAGGACTACAACTAACTATTTGTTAGTTTCAGTCCTGGTTTAATGTCTTTATCATTATCTTCGAGTCAAATCCCTTATTCAAAGTTAAAATGGCGGATGGCCAGATGTTGCTTCCTACCTCTTTTGATGGTTCCATCTCGGTGCAGACAGCCGACAGGCTGCACACTTGTGATGTAAACAGGCAGGCGGCTGCGACAGTCCCTCCCCCCGGCAATGGTGATGCCCAGTGAAAGCCGAGGCTCCTTCTTCAGACTCACAGTCTTCTCATGGCTGGAAAACCCACCTGGAGGATCCTGCATGAACAATGAGACAGATTCAAATGAAGCAACGACAAATATATTTATCAACATCACAGTTTGGATTTTTAAAGTTATGCTGGCCTTTTTCCAGTGTATCATATTATTGACAAACTTTATTGCTAATTACTTTAATCCTATCTTGTTTGAGAGAACATGTTGTCAATTTACTTCAGCACCTCGAGGATCTTTTGACTTAATTGATTCTCGTAGAAACAAATGTGAAACACTTGAGTGGGAGCTGAGAACTAAGGGAAGAGGGAACGTGTGAGGATCAACACTAGGCTCTCGTAGAGGAGGAGATGTGTGGAAAATGACAGTTCCAACCAGCCCCCTTGTTTCTTTCTTGAGTCTGTAAACCATCAGAAGGGAAGCTCGGGGGAGGTGGGGTCTCTTCCTCCTCCCCAGCAGGGAGCCCACCCCCCCCAGCAAGACGAAAAGGCTCCACTCTGCAGGCGAAAGCTAACTGTTACCAGCTTTGATCCTCTGCCACCCATAGAAACAAGCAAAACACAACAAGCCAGTGGCTGTGTAGCAGGAGAGTGAGCAGCACCCCGGGCCTTTTGATCAGGACAGAGGGAGGCCCCTGAGAGCCGCTTTCATCTCTGCACACCGACGCAGGTGTCTGCTCTCAAAGCTTCTCACCCCCAACTGGGGGGTTGCTATTCTTTCTACTGACAGTGTATGGTACAACTGAGTGTGACCGACAAAGGAGCGGTCATCACGACTACGTTGTGTTAACAGAAATGTGCAAAGTTTGTTAGATACTGTGCCCAACATTGTACTTAATGATCTTAGAAGAAGTTGAAATTGGAGCCGTTTACTGCTGGTTATGGGCAACAACAAAAAAATGTTATCTAAAATATTAATGATAAAAAGGAGACAGGAGTAATTTGTCTTAGTTTGAGAGTTAATGGTCTTTATATTACCTTCATGTATGTGGACTGTCGTCTGAAGTACTGGGGCTCAGGCGCCCTCCTCGCTGCTCGTCCCTGTTGTCCCTCTCTGCTGCTTCCTCCTTCCTCCTGAGTCTCTGCAGGTCTCATCACCACAAAGTTCACACGTACCTCACTGGCCTTAATGCGCACAAAGGAAAAGCAATTACTTCCACAGAATATCCATTGTCAAGAGAGTTTGAATCATGTTAAATCAGTCACATTAGCAGCCCGACTACTTGGAACCTTGTTTTAATCACTTTCACATTGTGTGATTTAATGAGCGCTGCAGCCTCTAATCGAGCAACGCTTTTTTTGTGCATATTGCATAATTACAAAGTAACTGAAAGCAGTGATTGTTCTTTGAAAATACTTGTGGGAAACTAAAAACCAATAAAAAGGGACTGAATCGAGAATTGAGATGATCTGTTTGCATGTTGTTCGTCTTCTTTGTGTCGCTCTGGGGTTGATTTTCTCACAACATAGCTACATTCTGACAAGGAATGTATGTTTTCACCCAAGTCTCTTTGTTTCTGGGGTTTTTGTGAGCAGGATTACGCAAAAACTATGAAACTGATTAACACCAGGGTGAGGGATCGGGCCTGGTCCTGGGGAAGAACCCATAAACTTCTGGTGTAGATGCACATTAAGGGGCAGATCCTGGAATGTTTTTTCACTTACTACAATATCATGTGTACAATTGTTCTGCCTTGGCTGAGGTATGTGCTCAACTGAGAGCGATTCAAGGTCATTATTGTGATTTATTTGCCAACTAAATCGACAATTTAAAGTGTGTTAAATTCCATAAACGCAGCAAAACAAACCAGTCCATGCTCACAACCACATTATTACACAATAACCTGTCTGTGCCCAAAAAAGAAAGGTTCAATATACAGAAGTTAACTCTGCAATAATAGTGTTAATGTCATTTGTATTTAGTCATCATGTCTGTGATCCTTTAATATACCTGTATGATCTGGGCAGCGCTCTCCGGTGTACCATGTCTGAGGTCGTGTCCATTAATGGCCAACACTTTGTCATTGTTCCTCAGTTTTCCATCTTTTGCTGCCAAACCCCCAGACAACAAGTCCAGGATGAAAACCCCACTCTCGTCCGATTTGCGGATGAGTTTGATTCCGAGCGGTTCGCTGCGCTGACTCTTCATCAGCGTCACCTGCAGGACTGTGCCGGGGTTGTGACTGGAGGTAGCGTTGCCGTGGGGACTCTGAGAGGGCTGCAGCACGGTGGAAGTGGTGGAAGAGGGAGCGTGATGATCAGACCGTGGATCCCTTGTTTTGAAACCTTTCTCCTGCATGACAGTGAGTCTGAGGAGGGAAGGCTGCCGCAGCACTGCGACGGCCCGTGCGTGGGGGACTGAAGCCAAGCTGATATCATTCACCTGTGTACACAACACCACAGAGAGGAACAGAGACACAGACACTGCAGTCAAACTGTAAATGAAGACTGACGCTGGGAAAAGTTTTCTGTCAAGCGAAAAAGTTAAATTTACTACTTGTTTATTTTCACAGTTTAAATGATGAGCCTGTCAAAGTGTCCTGAGAATCTGATGTGAAATTGGAGCGAAACAGAAATAAATGCATCAGTTCAGGGGGAAGAGAAAGATCGAGTTTCAAGAGATCTGTGATGCAATCTGCCCTCATCTGTCTTCACGTGCACCAGCTTCCCACAGAGCCAAATAGAAAATTAAAAAAAACTGTGGCTAATGTTCCACATCCTGAAGGCAGGAGGACACACTGAGGAAGGGGTGCCAGAGCCCAGGCTGAAGTTTCAGCTCATTTTACTGTGGAACCATGTGGATCCGGAGGGTAGAAATCCAAGGAGAGGAAGCCATAAGTTATTCAAATCATATTCTGTCCTTCTACTCTCCTCTATGTCCACTTCCAGAGAGCCTGTCATACCATTACCTAATAACTGATTAAATAACAAAGAACATTAAAGTTCAATCTACTTTATATTTGGACCCTGACCCTCTCAAAGTCAATCAGTGACAGCAACCAGGTAGAGTTGTTTACACTGATATGACGTGTTTGCGCTCAGCAATAACAAACCACACCTTGTTACCATGGAGCTAAAACTTGTTTATCTTGAATGTCTACTTTCTCGTTCCCAGCAGAAGAGCGCTGCGTATACAGGACCATGAGAACCCATTAACAAGGTGTTAATGCAGAAATATGCTGAATTGAAGCGTGTCACGATATCGACAATGCCACTGGAATACTTTTGAATTCCCATGATGAATAAGAGATGATCATGTGACATCACGGCCTGTATTATCTCAACACTTTCCTCAGGTTCATGAGTCCCTCTCACCTCTAAGATATGGTCCCCTGGGGCCAGTCTGCCATCACGCCCTGCCAGTGAGTCCCTGACAATCTCCTGGATCACTATGTTCCCCAGCGGTGTGTCTTTCCCCCCCACGATGCGGAAGCCCAGCTCCTCCTCCGGCTCCTCTCTGAACAGTTCCACCATGTTGGCCTCGGCCACCAGACTAGACCGCAGAGGGGTGTTATCTGGAGGGCAGAGGGACAGAGGAGCAAGTGGAATTAATATGGCTAAATATAAGCTTTTATAAAATCTAAACCCTAAATAACTTTATTAGTTATTATTAATTTACAAATCTATAGTAATCAATCAAAATATCATTATAGTTTAACATTGCACACACACACACACACACACACACACACACACACACACACACACACACACACACACACACACACACACACACACACACACACACACACACACACACACACACACACACACACACACACACACACACACACAGCTGTGCAATGATGAGTTATTACTGACATTTCACGAACTGTCACATTTGGCTACTGTTTGTTCATTTACAGCTTCTCTGACTTTATCTTGCCACATCTTTATATTGACGTTACTTTACAATGTTACAAAATAAACTACACAAGTGATGGACAGAGGTGTGAAAAGATAACAAGTTTTGTAATTAGTTTTAAGAGCGATTTAAAGTAACCATTATGTAGTAATAACTCAAAAATAGCTCTTCAGGTCTTTGTCAATTATGTCCCTTATAGATACTATAAATAATGAGCTGCAAATCTTATCGAAAAATCAAACTGCACATACATTTTCCGTGTTTAGATAAATGGAGAATATATTGTACCAATCTCTTTACTACACAGAGATAAAAACTGATCCGCTTATCTAACAATTCTGGAGAAATCTTTACAAATAGAGACACAGCAGTAGTAACCTTCATTTGAACTTTAGGTGACGACTGTTCTCACCGAGCACAGAGAACAGGAACATAGATCGGAAACGGAAGAGAAGCAGAGTGGACGTCTTCCTGTTAACATCACAGTATGCTAGGGAAAGTTTCAGTACACTGACCTACAGTGAACTTTCTCCATCTTGGAACTGGTCTGTACGTACACAGAGACCATACAAATGTTTATATACTGCAGCAAACTCCTCTAACTGTGAAGTCCCTCCAGCAAAGACAAGAACCCAGCTGACTGCAGAGGTAGTAAAAACCTGGATGAGTCAGAACGCTGACATTTTGAAGAAAAAAAAAAATCAATACATATATAACTAAATTAGATTTAAAAGTGTAAACTCGTTGTACTTCACCGTTTTATTTTTATTTTGAATAGCATGCAGCAGTGATTTGACTAAATGCAAACGTCTCTGGGATTATCAGTTGCCTGGAAACTAGATTTCATTGAACTTTGGTCTGTGGAAATATCTTGTCAGTTTCTTAACCAGAAATGCGTGAGCTGGTGCATTTTTCTATGTCTAGGCTGATGATTCACCTGTGACAGACTAAGAATCAAAACCTTCAGGCTATAAACATCAGCAATTCCCACCCGTGTGTTTTGACAACAGCCCCCACTGGAGAGGGTGAGCACGGGGATTTCAGTTTTCTGCAATCGGCCGAGCGGGGGAAACTAATTCCACCACGTCTGGGAGCTTCCATAAACATTATTCACTGTCATTGCCAAAGAGTTGGACCAAGTGGTGATTGTAATCATCATGTTAGTACAGAACACAGACTATTGTGATTGGCTCACTGTTATAAAAAGGTAAAAATGACCTCATACCATCCTCGCTCTCCTCATAGGCAGGATTAATCAGCCCAGGCTCAGGCTGATCCCGGCTGGGATTTCGAGAAGACAACGTTGCCGAGTGTTTGGCATCACCGGGCGACTCCCCGTCACTCTTGCGTCCCTTTAACTCATTCCACGAGGGCCTCTTCCTTTTCTCTGCTTCCTCCTTCAGTCTTCTGAAAACAGGACATCTGTGGAAAGACAGGGACAAGGAGGAAACTAGTAGAAAAGAATGACATGGGTGATGATTGACATTTTTGTTCTAAGACAGGCATTTTCTTGAGTTTGCCTTTCACATATGAAGAACGCAGCAGGAGATTGTCTGAGTCGGACATGTTCCCCATAACAGGAAAATGTCCATAACATTCAGGCGAGGGCCGGCGTCTAGGTAGAGCATGAAGGAGACAGTTCATGACGTAAATTTCACAGTGGAAAACACAATCAACACGGGCGCGGCCCTTTTCACCAAAAGCGCTCGAGTCTCTTTCCAAGTTGACATCTTCGTCAGCGTCTTCTTCATCTATCGCACCACTTTTTAATCCTGACGTATTTTTTGCATTAGAAACATCAGCCACACGACTACTTTCCTGTTGTATTCTCTAATGGGCTCATTCTGACCTTTTTGGTACATTTGACACGGCTCTGGCAGGAAAAGTCCAGGAATATTTCCAGAGCAACTGACTCAGATGCCTGCTTTTACACATATGCACGTCTGAAAACCACTTTAGACACAACACATGAGAATAAGCATCTTTACAATGGAGAGATGTTATTTAATGTTTCTAGTTAGGAGGAGTGCCAGATGACCGGGAAAACAGGGAGAAAGAAAATCAATGTGAAGTGTTTTCAAGCGGAAAGGGGAGATAGTAAAAAAAAAAAAAAAGAGAGTGTATTAATGCACATGGTTTAAACAGAAGCTCTGTGCAGATGAATAGACAATTTCACTGCATTGCAGGTTGTCTGGGTGAGATGCATTGAGTCTGATTAAGTCAGTCAGAGTGCTGTGACGGCCGCATGCTCCCCATGCCTGAACTTTGCCTCCTCGTTGTTTGCACAGAGAGGCGGCAGCAGGACTACCCACCACCCACAACCAACTACATCATGGCTGGGATGATAATCACCACGCTGGCCATGTGAAAAACAACTTGAATAACCTGCACCTCATCTTGAGCTCATTAATAATAAGTTACTGTGCTCATAGAGGAACTGAGGCTCTGACCAGGGATGCAACACCTCCAAAGAGGAGAAAAAACAACAAACATTTGAACGACACACAGAAGAGAAGCAAACAACGTTAATGATAGTTTGTCTGTGGAGATCCTCAGTCATCCAGGTCATGGTATATCTAAGTGCTAAAAAAACATGTCAACTGAACCTGGTTGAGTTAACGCTAATGATAGTTATTTCACATTCCTCAGTCTGTGCCACAGAGTTGGGGGGGCGGCTTTTTAAAATAATAATTTAGAAACACCACATATACAGTGCTCCAGTGGAAATATTTACGATATTTGTGACAAATTTTACAGAACAATAAATAAAACTCAAATGCTTCCTGTTGTCTCAATCAATTAATAATTAGATTCTGTGATTGGCCCGGGATCCTTGTACCCAAACACCTACACTTTAATGTGCACTCTCTCATGACAGGCACACAGACACGGTCGGTGGAGAGACTTTATCATCTTTTTAAAATTTTGTTTAAAACTTTTTTAAGATCCACAGGTCAACCAATGTGGCAGGATTTCTCCCAGTGCTCGGTGCTGACCAGTCCAACTATGACACAGGCTTATATTTCACTGTATGGCTGTTAATGATAATGTGAACAACCTTTGTATTTAATAAGGGAATATACAGTATTTTTTGCTCATTCGTTTAGATCCTACTGCACTCGATCATCTTATCCAGGTGAAGATCTAACTATATCCCCCGAACCTGCTGCCATGACAACACGTACGTCTCAACCTGACTCTTACCTGTTGTGCAAGTGAGGCTGCAGTTCACAGCGCTGCATCTGCTGCTGGCACTCGTCGTAGTGAGGACACATTACGATCAGCTTATCCAGTAGGTTCCTGACCAGCAGGCTGGAGGGACGGCACTGATGCAACTGCAGCCGCTGGCGGTCCACGGGGCAGAAGTCCTGCTCTTTTAAGAAGTTGCTCAGACAGTGAAAGCAGTAAGTGTGGCCACAAGGGGTGTCCATGGGTTTGAGCAGGGGCTGCAGACAGATGTGGCAGACCAGCTCGTCGTCCACCTCGTCCTGGTACTCATACAGGTGGCTGTCCTGGCCATCATGCTGCTGGCCACACTCCTTACAGACCCGTGCCCATGAGAGTCCTGCAGCAGTGCTGCAGCTGCTGGTACCTTTGGTTTCTATTGTAGCCATTGGCTGAGGGAGCTCAGTCCAAACCTCAGTGTCCTCTTAGATCTTATCTCCTCAGAAACGGTCTCTTGTAAAAGTCTATGTCTGCATCTCCAAAGCTGAATCCATAGTGAAAGTGAAACAACAATCCAGAGTCGTCAGCTTCTCCTTGTCTTCATTTTGTTCTTTCTGTTGAGAAGGAGAAGCACAGTTTAGTCTATTGGAGAATTTGGTCTATTCCTACTCATACTGGCCAGCTCCACAGGAAATGACAAATCCATTGAGCAGCAGCAATAAGGCAGCAAGCCACAGCTGCTTCCTCTCAGCAAGTTTCCTGAGGGACAAAGGGAATTCTCATCTCAGCTAAAAGTCACCGCGCTCAAACAGAAAAGGGCGAAAACTCTGTGAAATGAGGCAGGAGAGCGGGACTTAAGTCAAAGCCCTGCTAATGGGGAGGAACAAAGACATGGCACTACACGAGAGTAGGAATTTTGAATGAACTGGGCAGAAATGTAACCCCCATCTCTAATGACCCCTTGCACCCAATCAGCAGTGGTCCCCAGCCCTTTGTGCCAATCCTAATCTCCTTTAATGCCTTCTCATAAGGAGAGTGCTGATTAGAAACACATTCTTTGTGGAAACTTTTGATTGCTCACTACACATATGATAAAAAAAAAAAAAAAAGGTATTTCATGAATCAAACCAAATATATTAAGTTTCAGCTCATGAAATCTATTTTGTAAAATAGATTTCATCCATTGGAGGCAAGGTTGAAGGGCTTCCATGGAAACCACAGCAGATAATAAATGGACTGAAATGTAAATGAGTTGCAATAAATTACTTTTTTTGCAACATAAGCGAGGAGTTTTTGAGCTGAGCACTTATGACCTAATGTCTGAGTGGCTCGAGGGACATAGAAACATTCAACACACCACAAAATGCTACTTTAACATCAGAAATTTGCCCCTGAATATACAAAGTAGTAAAGAAACCTTGTACCTTGCACATAACCACAGATGAAAAAAAGAGGAAAAATAAGTCCACGCAATTACCTCACTACCTTCAGTTGCCTTCCCTTAGTGAACCAGTCCATATCTCAGCCACAAAAGAACTGCCTTTACCTCAGTGTGATTACTTTGGAGCGACTCACCCGAGATGAAATCTTTGTTGTCAAGCGCCCAGTAGCCACCGCACGCAAACACAAGACTCTAACATAGCGGCTGCCTGAAGCTCGAATGAAACCAGAGCCCTGCCTCTCCAGCAGCACACCGTCAGAATAATGTGTGTGTGTCTGTGAGCCTGTGTATATGTGTGTGTGTGTGTGTGTGTGTGTGTGTGTGTGTGTGTGTGTGTGTGTGTGTGTGTGTGTGTGTGTGTGTGTGTACCGGTGTCAGGAATGCAGAGGGGAATTGGTGTAACTAGGCAGAGAAGGGAAAGAGAAGTGCTCCTTCTGCCTCTCTCCAGCAAATGTGTGTATATTTATGTCTATGTGCCTGCATGTGTGTGTTCCGGGACTCAGACTGCTGATGTTGCACTACTCCAGGTAAAGTACTCTCTATAGGCGAATGACTGATTGCAAACACACAAGCCTGATTACAAGTGTGTGCGCACACGTCTTTCCACACACACATGCATCCCAGCTGAGGTCACACAGGCCTTCTTTCTCTCTTTGTCTTTACTTTGTGCAAGTGATACCTTGTGCTGTAATGGATAGCGGGCCATGGATCCTGTAGCTCCGGGAGAGAAGCACAGTAGAAACTAGGCTGAGCGCCACTTATTTAGAAACCACATGACCTGCTGCACCAATGAGACAATAAGATATAAACTCATTACCCTCATGTTAAACACACGGTGTTCAACTGTAAAAGGGCAAAGCAGGTTCTCTTATGATTAAAACATTCATAGCCTCATTCCCATCAAATTCCGTGTCTACTGCTGTATTCTTAAGGTGCAGCATTTGCTTGTCACTAGTTGGGAGTCACAGCAGATAGAGCGATTCCAGAGGTGGCTGACTCGGAAGCCATCTATCAAGCCCCCCTGTTCCCACACAAACACGACAGCTGATCACTACGTTTGTCAAGGATGCAGCATGAAATCAATAAAAAGTACTCGTCTTTCTTGGGATCTTCCACATGAAATGGCGACTTGTCGAGATGGTTCAGCGTAAACCAAAAAAGTGCAGTGAAGACACGATAAGTCGATCGATTGATTTGTCAGTTAATCAATTACTCGACTCACAACTTTATGAATCCAAGTCTTGCTGCTTCTCTCTTTATAAAGTTAATAAACTGAATATCTCAGAGGCTTTGACTGAAAACATTCTGCATTTTGAATACGTCACCTTGGGCTTTAGGAAAGGTGGACTGGGAGTTTTCATTATTTTCTGGCATTGTACATGAAATATTTTCTAGGCCAACAGAAATCAGACGATGTTTTTGTAATTGGATGATTGTTTGAGCCATTTTCCAAGAAAAAACGACAAACATTACCGAGTTCCAGTTGACCAATGCACAAGTTCAGCTTTTAACAGTTGCTCAATCTTTTCTTATCTCTGGGCTCTGGACTATTGGTCAGAAAGGTCAAGCAAAACGAAATCGTAACCTCAGACTCAGATGAGCAGGTTTCACTATTCTCTGACATTTAACCAGGCAAACTATTAATGAAGTACTAAAGGAAATGATAAGAAGTTTTTTTGATAATGAAGCAGCAGCTACAAATGGCAATCTGAAGATGTTACTTTGTTCTATCAGACATTATCTATGACTTTCTGACTAAACTCTGACATAAACTCCAGAAAACTTCTTGAAAAATGTCCTTGAGTTTGCCGTTCACATATGAAGAGAGCAGCAGGAGATTGTTCAGGTCAGACATTTTCACCACAACAGGAAACTGGAATATTCCGTTCAGGGGTGGTGCATGGAAAGAGATATTTGTATTCTTTTGTATTCTTTTTTGAAAGTTTTCAGTTAGATACATCATCAACGCGCCCAGTCGCTTGCAGTGGATTTTCCAGACAAGCTTTAGCTGTTTTCTCACATGGCCTCACTCAGACATTTTTTCAGGACATTTTCCTAGAGGGGCTGGCAGGAAAAATTCCAAAAAACATCCGGAGCAACTGACTCTGACATTTGCGTTCTCACATAAAGCCCCACCAGAAAATTTCAGGGAAAATGTCCGGGGTTCAGTTCAGGTCTGAAAGCAGCTTACATAACAAGATATAGATTAATCCTAATCCTACACTGGTACAAGAAAATTATTTCCCAGGAATCCCACACTTAAAAGAAATGCTTATAAAACTAAGACAAGAAGACAGTTTTGCAATAAATGGCATGAAATGTGTTTTTTACCGGTTGAGAGTCAAGCAAAGTTCAAAGCAACCGTGATGTGGGGACGCCTCGTCCAAAGCCCTGTGCTCATGTGACAGTCTGAGCTTTCCGGAGAAATGTCTGTGGCCCTGCAGTATCCTCCAGTCTCCCAGAGGATTACACATGGTGGCGTTCCGTCGAGGCTGAGCCGAATCACTCGCTTTGATGGCTGATATGAGTCAGTCACATGCACTGCCACACCCTCAGTGAATACAGGTGAAGCCAAAAGAAAAAAAAAATTCTCCACTCCGTGAGACAGGAGGTGTGTCACGCTTGCTTCTGCTTACACCAATGTCTGGAGTTAGAAATAGACATTACACACGGCGGCTACACGTGAAACGGAAAAAGAAAGACACGTCTACCCAAAGGTGAACGACTACGCTCCTCAGTGTCTCAGAATAACATCAGCAAAAAGCTCTAACAAGGCCAAAATTAGACTTGAATAGCTTCATCATGTCACTTGTCACTAGAGATGAATTGAATATTTTCTCGCCTAAGTTAAAAATAGTATTTCCTTTCTTTCCAAAAATAAAAACTATCATATCCGTCAAATGTTTCATCTATTTTGAGCACTGTCTGGACATTATGTAACAGCTGCACAGCAGGCAGAGTCTCCTGCTTTAAATACAATGACCTATATTTGCATTGCACATGTATAAGCAGGAAATAAGTCCACCATCCTCCAGAGAGTTTCCCACTCCAGCTCCCTCCTGGTTTGAGCTTTCACACGACCCAACCAGCCACAGACTGGAGACACTGGGCTGTGGTACCAGTGTCTCCGGAACATATCACACATGGAGGTTAAGCTCCTGAGGCTCCCACTGTACAGCAGCCAGGGACAAAAACATCACAAACACCACCCATGGGTTTAACTCTGGATGTCCCCATTGTGTTCAGCATAAAGGATAAAAGGTAGCTACTTTCTCAAGGGATTTTCCAAAAATGCGGCTGCTGGATAAAGTTTGAACATGCTAGTTGTAGGTACAAATTCCCCAAATGCAACAACATGTCTTCAAAGATCTTCAGGTTTTTCTGTCTTCTTGTATTTTCCAAGAACATTAAGATGTGTCAGCAACTGCAGAGGTGCCAAGAATACAACAACAGTAGCGTCAAAAGTCTCTAGGCTGAATTTTATCGATTTTACAGTTTGACCAGGGGCGAAAAGAAGTAGTCAAATTCTTTGCCTGAGTACACAAGTACTTTGTGAGCAGTACTTTGATTAAGTACTTTGAGATGTGAACTTCTACATAAACTGTTGGGCAGTATAATCTCTAATGATGCATCTACAGCTGAGGGGATTCAAAAGTTACCCCACATACCCAACATCCTTCCAGCTTGAAGGAAATCGGTTCAGTAGTGTACCCAACAGTTCATACAGTTGTTGACAACATTAAAATACTTCTTGTATGTACATATCAACTAATACTGTAATATATACAATAACACTCTGAATATTTAGTATATTTAATTTTGACATTAAAAGGACATTTTAAGGTCAATACTTGGGATGGAATTGTAACTCGTGATACTGTGATAATCGACACATTGCAAGACAATCATATAACGATGCATCGTGATATCTGTCTAACTGAAGAAGAATACAAAGGCAGGATTTGTGTATTTATTCACTGCAATTTGGGGTTTGACACAAACTGGGATGAAACAATAGACAAAAAGTTATTTAAGTCTTATTTGAGTGTCTCTTTAAGATGTGACAATCACGCTGTCACTTTTCAACGTGCCATCTAATGTAAAATAAACAAAGACTGCCAAAAGTCCGTATCATGTGTACTTTTACAACTAAATAACTCAATATTGATGTGTAGCGCCAACATTACGATAATCGCCAGGACTAAGATATGTAACCATATTGATATTTTGTCCCATCCCAAGTGCAAATGCAGTATTTCTACATGTAATAGAGTATTATTACATGTGCTCAGTAGAAGACAGGTCTACTTCATGTGCCTCCACCTCTGTTGTGGTTCCACTGGGACCATAAATAAGTCAGTGTCCCCCCTCGTGTCAGACCAGTGCTGTTGGTTTGATGCTTATCTCTTGACTGGGAACCACCAGGAGACAGCGCAGCTCAGAAAGTTCCCGTGTCTCAGATGGAGGTGAACACATCAGCAGCGTCGGTCTGACTTCACCTTCACGACCGGCAGCTAAACGCGACACATGTAAACTCACTGAAAAACACCGCACACACGCACACACACGTCTCAAAGTGACGAGCGGCTTCATCCTCCATGTTTGTTTGTTCCCACAAAAGCAGGTCGGTGGTATCGAGGCGACACCGAAACTCGTCTTACCTGCGTGAAGGTTGTTTTCCGGAAGCAGAAGCTAACCTCCGTGCGGCTCGGCTCGGCTCGGCTCGCTAAAACAAAGAGGTCCGTGTGTGTGTCTGTGTGTAAGTCAGCGAAAAACCACGGTCACAGACACACACACACACACACACATGTTATAATGTTAATACATGTGTTTACCTCGGTGCTGGGGGACCGCACAGCTCCGTCCCAGGTGCAGTTCAGCCTCCGGACACACACTGGGCGACTTTCCCAGTTTCGAGCAAACGTGGTATCGAGCTGAGAGACCTGGTGGTGGAGCACAGGAAGGACGAGAAGAAGAAGAGGGAGGAGGAGGAGGAGGAGAAGAAGAAGAAGAGGAGGAGGAGAAGAAGACCATCCAGGTGTAAACACACACACACACGTTCACATTGTGCAGTGGTGCCTTTACTGTGATTCATATTAAGGCTGGGCAATAAATCCATGTCAATAATCATTGTGGTTCAGTTTACCACCACTACTTTCACTATTTTTGATAAAAATGTCATTTGGCACATTACACATAATAATATATAAACATATACATGTGAAGAACAACAAGTGAACAAGTATGAGATAAAAAAAACATACGTACGTATGATTGTGTATATATATATTCATATCATATTGTATACTATTGTGAACTTATACCTATTTATATTCATACACATACATCTTTTTATAGTTATAGCATATACAGTATATAGTATACTGCTATTTAATATACGATGCTCAAATTAGCAGATACCATTTTATACTCGTATTCATATTGTTTACCATACCTACCGATACTTCTACTTATATTCCACTATACTTCACTACATTTCATATTGAATATTGTACTTTGTGCTGCACTGTATTTACTTTGCAGATTCACCAAACAAAATATGATCAACATATAAATAATAACTCCCATGGATATTTACCCATTGTTACATTAAGTCATTAAAATGAACGGCTACAAGATGTAACTATTGAAAACATCAATGATCAAACCATAAACATGATATGGTTTTGAAATAAGCCAATTTGCATAATGACCTTTTACGTTTGGCACTGTAAGGTAATATTATTATGATAACTTTTACTCTGAATACATAACTTATACTGTCATCCATCCTTCCATCCTTTAGCTAGCTCATCCTCTAAAGTCCCAGTTGACCAGAGTTCTTCCACTTCTTCTACCACTATGCAGTGTAACATTTCATTTTGTATGTGAAAAGGAATGTTACTTGTGCATGTGTTCAATCCATGACCACTGTCATATGACCCAAAACACACATACCAGTGTTACTGGACTGAAATGTTATGCAAGGTTGTATTCAGATTATTACTTCTGTCCAAATGTTGCCTGTTAGCAGACTAGTCTCAACACTAAAGCTAAAAGGGACAACACTTTACAAAGTGTCCCCATTATGTATATTAAAACACCTCTCACTCACTTAAAGTGACAAGTGGCATTTGTCATCACTTTATGGCAGCATTTAAATTTGTGATTGACATATCACAGTGTATATACTGTGGATCTGCATACATGGCTGTGAAATCTGGAAGGAAATCAGTTCAAGCGGTGACAAAATGCACAAACATTATTTATATTCACAATATACATATATTCAGACTGTAGATTTAAACAGTTATGATAAATTGATATAATCAATTATTTATTTTTACAATTAACTGACGAATCATGGAATACAAGAAAAATGACCAGAGCCAAATCTGACATCTTTAAATATCTTATTTCACCCAAAACTCTAACATATTTACCTCACTGTGAGTTTATTACGATGATCATTAGACTCATACTTAGGATGCTGGAATCAGTCAATCTTTGATATTTCTGATTGCTGACAATAATCTTTTAGTCGATTGGCTAACTGGCTTAATTTGAAACAGTATCTGTCTTTAATAAAATGCACAAATATCTGTAATGTGGATGCTTAATATTAAAAAAGACGTATATTTTGGGACTGTTCCAGTTAAAAGGCCTCAGACACATGATCACTGGGTGTAAAGCAGCATACCCCCCCTGCAGAATAGAAGGGAATTCTCTGTGCCATAAAACCTCTCTGTGAAAGCCTGTTTCCCCCAGGATTTATAGCTGTGGTAGGAAGCTCAGTACAAAGTGACATTTGCTGATACAAGCCCACAGAAAGAGACGTGGTGGTAATACAGACATCAATTGGTCTGTATGTCACAAGACAGCCAGGAAGTGAGGCTACTTATCTTAACATCGCATGGGGTCAACTGGGGATGTGTCATCTATGAAAAAGTAGTTTAACCTACATTCTTGTGTTGCCTTCAGCCTAAATATAAAGACGGGGGATGTATCCATTGTTTATTATAGTACAAACCCTAAAATAACATGAAAAAAAAATAGTTAAAATGCATTTCTTAAATACATATTAACAAATTATTAATGCATTTTTGATATAGTCAACAAACAAAGGTCTTTGCAAAATGTACAACATATAACTTCCTATTTAACAATTTCAAACGGGTTATACTAACATAGTTTAACAGTAAACCAAGAGTGTTCGCAGAACTATAAGAGTTCTGCCAAAAAAGACATTGTTAACAGTGAGTTGACAGAATGATGGTTTGTGATAAATGTGGTAACAAAGAGTCTGGGAGAGAAAAGTCTGAGGGTCCGACTCCAGTGACTGTCTGCATAGATGAGAAAGAGTGACACCATGTGTTCAGGACAAGTATTATAACTCCACTCTTTATATAAATAATAATAATAATTGTATCAATAACAATAATAGAAATAATAATAATATTAATAATAATGATGATGATGATGATGATGATAATAATAATATAAACCTTTAAAAACACAGTTACAAGGTGCTTTATAGGTAAAAAAAAGGAAAGTCAAATAACAAAAAAAAATTCATCTTCATGTTGAAGATCACACAGCAATAGAGCACAGACACAGAAATAGAGAATGCTATGAATAAGATAAGAGAAATAACAAGCTAAAATATTTTCAGTAAAGGTCAGTATAGGAGAAAGTGCAATTTAAATAGGATAAATATAGATATCCTGCAGTATAACAGTTGATTGGTTGTTGATTACATGTGACAGAGTGACAAATGTGGTCAGTGTTAAAGTTGCGTATTTAAAACCATCATTTGTCATATCAAAATCAGATAGTGTTAGTACTTATGAAGATGCAGATTTAAGATATTTTACATTTTGTAGACTTGCGATCTTTGTAACTATCTTGTGGCATGTTTTAAATAATTCTATTTCTCAGTTATAAATTGCGTCGGGGTCTGATGGGAAACTTGGTGGTGGAGTGAAACGACAGAGACAAGATAAACACTGACCAGACAATAAAATACATCCTGAAGCTCTGTCTTTCTCTGTCTCTCTGTCTCTCTCTCGCACGCACACAAACACAGCTCCGTGTTTGAGCGGCAGAACCTACAAACAAGAGAGACGCTGTTTGTCTTTCCTGGGATCAGTAAACATCCTCAACACAAACAAGTTCCTCTGGAGTGAGAGAGAGGAGAAACTCACACCGTCAGGGCAGCTGCACTCTCACTACACCTCGGTCTTTGATGTCCTTCAGAGGGAGCTGATAATGGACGCCTCCTACATCTTAACTCTTTTAATTGGAGCTTGGATGTAACAGGTTGCTGCCGTTGTCTTGGCCTGATGTGAATTCAAGGCGAAATTAGAGAGAGATTATCCTTAATTTTGAGTCGTGAGGTGAAAACTTGTCCAAATTAAGGTAGAGACCTCTCTAGCTGACTCACACTCGTGTATAAATCCTGTGTCGCTAAAACAGAGCTCTGTGGCTTTGGGGGCTATCATTTAATTATGTGGAAATAACCTGATTATGATATAAAGCTGGAATTATTCTGCCATCAAAACTTTCTGACTCATCCTCTCTCAGGCTTTTGTTTCTACTGAAGATGTGCGTCTTTAAAAATCGATCACAAATGTGTAGATTCATTTCCTTTTTTTAAATCAGTCTAAAACATTTGTGCAATTATCGTTTTTTTGTAATCGCTTCTCACACAGGTGTTAAAACAGTGTATTTATTTAGGACTATGTTCATCCATGTATTAATATACATTTGGTGCTATGGTGAATACAGGAATACA
The DNA here is from genome assembly GCF_022539355.2 of Hippoglossus stenolepis. Classification (NCBI taxonomy): domain Eukaryota; kingdom Metazoa; phylum Chordata; class Actinopteri; order Pleuronectiformes; family Pleuronectidae; genus Hippoglossus; species Hippoglossus stenolepis. The sequence goes on along the minus strand of NC_061489.1, from coordinate 17,886,937 downwards.
GTATCATGTTTCTACCCTTGAAATGGAGTTTATTTGCTCATTTTGGGAACTGTATTTTTTCTCCATATTGTAATGACTCAACCTTAAAGCCGATGTTAATCTGAATTTATTCATTGATGATAAATCCAAGGGAAAAACCAAAAGTACTTTAGTCCATCTGTCAAAACGTCCTTACTCACCCTTTCTATAGCTCTCAACTCACATTAACTCTAGTGAAGGTGTGTAGCTTTGAAAAAAATGGATCACAAATATGTTCTTTTCAACTGGGCAATAAAGGTTTTAGTTATCAGTAACCAGGCAGGTGTTAAAACTGTGCATTAGTTTGGCACTGTCTTCATCTGTGGGTTAATCTACAGTTGTGTTCTGGTGAGTGTCTTTGGTAGGAGATCACCTCAAAATAGACAAAAGTGCTCACGTTTGTTTATAATACTGAATGTGTCATTCCGTGAAATGTTGAGCCTCATTGATTTGTTTTTAATAGTGGCGGTCTATGGCAAAGAGGCCTTAACAACACAGGCAATACTTCTGGTCTTTTTCTGAAATTTATTGATCATTTTATAAATATTGAATATCATTAAACTTTTTTTTGGGGGGGGGTTCCAAGTACGACACCTCACAGGGCCTTGTTCTGTGAAAGAGGCTTTAGCGACAAGTACATGTGTATCTGCTCTTTTGTTTTTAACTGTTGCCAAGGGGAAACCAGGGACACTTAAACGTTGCAGCAGCTTGTTAAGCCCCCCCATGGCCACTCCAGGCATAAAAATCCCTCCTCCATTTTGCCCCGGGCAGGACAGCAAGGCATTTGGTTCAGGCCACAGCTCGCACATCAGCCTCAGGTCCTGTCTGGCTGCCACATGACAGCTTTTAATCAGTGACTTATGAGACATAACCCACCAGACAACAGTGTGACATTCAAACTTCTCTTCTGGGGACTCATGGGCATTTGTGTATTTTGAATTGACTGTTGATTTTGGCTTGCATAGGCCACAACATGCTACATCATGTTGTGTTTTTTGATTTTGGTAATAGCCAGGCATTATATGGTCTCTTAGCTCTATCAGAAATGTAGCCATGTAAACATGATGGGGCAGCACGATAAGAATGACACTATAGTGGGAAATCTTGATGACAAAAAGCTTGTATGTTCATGTCTGTGAGTCAGAAGAGACCTTCCAGTCTTCCCTGTGTAAATATGCTTTAGCCCCAGATGATCTTCAAGGCCTAGCTTGTTTGTACCTGCCGTGTCGTTCTGCTCGTCTGCCCAGCATGACACCCTGTAGCCCAGGATCAGCCCTGTGAGGATCAAAAGACCTTGGTGATTCTTATCAGATAATATTCTTGTCCGCCGTCCCTCCCCTTTGAGTCCAGCCTCCTCACACTGTTGACCTGAACCATGCACACTGTTCCTTATGGCCCTTTGGCCTTTCCTCTTCTTATCACCGTGATGGCCATGCCGTGATAAGGCCGGTCCAGCCTTGGGACAGAAGGAGGGTGCAGTCCGCTCTTCTAAACCTCCACAGTTGCATAACTCGGACACTTCAGGGCAGTAAAGAGGTTATCTCCGCTCTGTGCGAGTGCTAGTGTGTTTTACACACTCACACCGTGCAAATTATATTGATCATAAATGTGATCTGACCTGTACATTGTAGGTATGTGATATGCACATGCAGTATGCCAGTCTCACGTTATTATTTTATTATATATTAGTTAATGTTTGGCATGTTTGTGGCGATATCGTGTTGTTTTCCTGCTGGGAATTTGTTTTGAATACCTGATCATCCTTTTAAGAGAATGCTGAACACTTTCTAACATTGACATGTGATAGCAGCACATCTGTCTGCGTTACATACTTTTATGAGTCTGCCGGCAACGCAGACAGACAGGGAGGACTGGTGTCCAAAGTCACGACCCTGCCCTGACCTGGATGAAGGAAATGGTCACGCTGCTCGAGACAAAGCAGGGCAAAGGAGAGTCTGAGGGGCTGGCTGGTCAGCCTCTAACAATGGGTCCGTGCTCTAAGACCGCGGGCCACACAAAGGCCAGAGAAACCCCCACCTTCCCACTCCCACATTGCAATAGAGCTGGCATTTCACACTGGCCTGTGAACAGCCATTCAATCAAACTACTGTTTAACCTGACCCCTGACCTACACAGAAATCAAGATGAGTCTGGCGGGATGTATTTAGGTAACTGACCTCACTGACCTTGCTCCGAGCCAACCATCGGTTACTACACAACCCTGTCACCTTGCCTTCTTCAATGAAGTGAATATAGTGTTTTTTTTATCTTTAAATCAAGTATCTATTCCATTTTGTAATTGTGATGCCAAATTTCTGTGAATAATCCTTTTAAGCATGTAATCAATAGGCTCTCCAATAAATAATGTGTCTAGTGATGGGTGTTGGGAGCAATAGCTCCCTGGGGAACAAGGGACACCACCAGACCCTTCGTCTGGGTCAACTACCCTCGAGCCAGGGCTGAGAGAGGCAACCACATGACCCTCTGCCTTCTCAATGGACTGCTCCTCCCCTCTACCTGTACGTGGCTCGGATCAAGGTGTGGGGGCTGCATATCAAACAGACTGGGCCCTTTGATGTGGATGGAAACACAAACACTGATTTGAGCAGAGTCGTAACAGCTTATTTGTTCCCTTTAGTCATTCATTGAGCCGCTTGTTGAATGTGTATGTCTTCAAAGGGCTGCTGCATGCACCGGTGGTACAGTAGCCGAGGAGGCTGTGAGAGCGCCCTGGCCTCGTGGGTTGTGGGAAGGCCATCTGGCTTCCTGTTCCTTAGATTTGATATTGATTTATTGGCTGTACATGGGAAGATAAGGGGACACCAGCTGCCAGAAGTTCTCCTCTGCATCCTCACAGACAATGGGCCTCCTGGTCATCCACATCCTGACTAAAGAGCTAATGCATGTTAAGTTCTTACAAGGAAAATAGAAATCACCTAAAAAAAGAACACAATTAGATATTTTTGCACAAATTCTGCATTAAACTTTAGATGTGTGTGTTTTTCGAGGTGATGCTTAAGGCTGTTTTTAAAAAAAAGCGACAGCAGTTGCAGAACTAAATGGAAAATGGACCACAAATTGGATGAAATTAATCATAGATTACCTAATAAGTTATGGACCAGTACTTCCACAATGATTACACAGATAATTTCCTTTAGGCTACACATTTATTGCTGATTCTACATTCTGTGCGACGTATTCTAGCACACTTAGCATCTGCAGGGCTGAGATAACACTAGTTTAAATGTCTGTCATAAAGACAGTTCCCAGTAATGAGGTGCAAAATTGCATTTACTATTCCTAACAAACCCTGACATCCTTTCACAGCTTAACACGTCACAGAAACCATTAGTCCAAAATTAGGCTCCTATGCATAACATTCCTGTTGAGTGAGCACGGCAGTTTGGCCTTGTCGGCGGAGGTGTCGAAATGGTGTTACAGTGAATTGTACATATGCCTGATGATTCTCACCAATACACCTCTGACCCTTGAAAAAAAGACACACACACACACACACAGACAGACTGCTCCCCTTCCCCCGTCCCATCCCTTTCTTCCCTTTCCCCTCCCCTGCCAACACAAGCCTGTGATGTGACTGTCTCAGATAATGAGGTGAGAATTTTATTGCTGCAGTCTATGAGCCTGGCACCAGTCCGTGAGGCCCTAGGCCCCTCTGGTATTGGGCGCCCCCTGTTGACCGCCGTGAGCTCCCACCATAACACAGACAGCCCTCTCGGGTCCTGCAGCGATGCACTTCAAAGTGGGAGATCAATGGATGACTTGCGCATGACATCCAGAGAATGACAATGCCTCAGCCAGCCTACACCTACTGCTACGTGCCCGGCCATAGAGACACAAAGACATGCAGGCTGCTCCCGCACTACACTTGCTGCATGGAGGAAGTGCTCATTCAGGAGGGGGCTATACATACAGGAAGAAGGCAGTGCTCTATCTGTATTCTATAGTGACAATGTCAGGGGCAGAGGAAGGACATCAAGGAGACAGAGGGGCAGCAGATTCTCGGTGGCGTCCTGCTTGATTGCTGAAGCATTAATTGATAAGATGCAGCATGAGTCCACGTCACGCCACTTATCTTTAAAGAAACCTGTCACATTATCTCGTGTCTTACAAACTACACACACATATGACAGTGAGATCAAAGGGTTTTGAAAGTGAGCGTTTTTATCGTTCAGGCGAGAAATTAATTTATTCCTACTGTGACATTTCTTCTGTTAGATCAAGTAAATGAGTCCTCTTACCAGCCTGAGCCTTGTCATACAGGCCTCTAAATTTGTATTCATTTGCCACGTTCAATTACCCTGTGAATTTCAAACTAGTAGCTTAATTGGTCGATCTCATAGGAAATGAAACATGAGTGTCTGCACACAGCGCTCAGCAGTAATTGGCTCTGCACTTGTTCCACCACCTCTGCAATGACCTCCACTGCATCAGAATGAGATGTTTGAGTTTTCAGAGGTGAAAGCCAGTATCACTGTCACACATGGGGGACTTTTTGTGATCAGGCCTTCGTTTTCCTCTGGTTGGATCTGTCATTCCAGAAAGGCCTTTGTGAAGCAGCCAAGTGGTCCAGCCGCAGACAGAAGGTGGGCTCCTGGCGTGCATCTGAGGTTGTCAGCCCGGCAGGGGAGGGAGGCGCTCCCAGCGGGCCGAGACAAGGAGAAAACAAACATGATGCCGGAACAAGACAGTGACGACAGATCCCTGCTGATAAATACAGTTACACAGTGAATCAGACCTGATGTATTCCCTCAGTAGATTGATGGACATATAATTCATCTGATTGGTGCATATAATGACACAATGAGGAACCTACATGAAAAATAAATAAAAATGCCTGACTGCCAGTCTGTCTGCTTTGAATATAGACTAGACTGGCAGTACATATCAGTACTGAAGCAACTACAATACATCGGCATGTAACAATTATAGTGTTCTCATTTTACTCATGGGTTTCATGGAAATAGATTTTACTAATAAAAGACCATCCAGTTAAAGGTTAAAAGCTGACCTTTATATGAAATGCCAACTTTTAATATATTAAACAGGAAAAAAACACTGTACATTTCACTGTACATGAAACCAGGAACTAAATAAATGAATTGTGCAACTAATTAGCAGTTACCACTTACTTCACCCCAGTTTCCGTCACATCAAGCGAACATGTTGTACTATGGCGCCACCTATGGAGACAATGAAACCCAACTCAGGTAAAAGGGTCTGTGAAATAAGAAAACATGGTTTAAGTCAGCTACTCAAACCAATGTAATGGAGATTATTTAATGGAAGAGCACATGCAGCATGACTACTTAAAAATATACTTTTGTATGAGGCCTATTTGACTGTAACCATTATGGAAAACTAAATAACCACAAACGGATAATTACTGTACTAAAAGTTAAGAACAAAATAGTACTTTTCTTGACTATTTTATGCCACTTCATACTTATATATATAGATATATATATGTATTATTATATACTTATGTTTCATACTTATACTCTAGCTTATATACATACAAATATATATATATATAGTGTGTACAGTGTGTAAGAGTCTGCAGGTGTGTAAGATTCAGTGACATCTAGTGGTGAAGTTTCATGTTGCAGCTGAACACCCCTCGCCTCACTCCCCCCTTCCAAACATGAAAGAGAACCTGTGGTCGCCTTCAGTTGTCATAAAAACTGAAAAGCTGTTTAGTTTGTCCAGTTTGGGCTACTGTAAACAAAACATGGCGGCCTCTGTAGAGAGGACCCGCTCCAGATGTAAATATAAAGTATTTTAATATAAAAGCCCCATTCTAAGGTAAAGAAAACAACAATTGGTACAATTTAGATGAAACACACTAGTGAAAACACCACTAGGATTATTTTATATTCAATTTCTGCCAATAGATCCCTTTCACCTAAATCTTACACACGGGACCTTCAACTTTCAACTTAAAATTGTACTTGTTCATAACTTCCACTGGTGACTATCTTGATTGTCCATCGGAAAGCTTTGAATAGTTCGTGAAGAGCACCCCCTGGTGTCGCTGGGGCGTACCTGCAGCTCGCCTCCCTGGGTCCCGAGTGACGTTGAGTGTGTCACACAACACCGCAGCTCCGGGCCGGAGACGGATGCCTCCTCTCTCCTCTCTCCTCTATATTTGGATAAACAAGTTGTGCAGAGACTGTGGGATGGTCGTGGGAGCCTAACAGCGCACACACAGTGATGGCCTCGGTGAAGAAGGACAACAGGCTGACCGCCTCTCAGAGCTTCCTGTGCACCGGGTTCTCCGGGTTCTTCAGTAAGAGCGTCACCTCTCCCCTGGAGGTGGTGCGGGTCAAGAGCCAGGTGGGAACCTTCCACTGCAAGAGAGGGTTCTGCCAGAGCTTCCTCCTCATCTACCAGAACGAGGGGCTCCGGGGCTTCTGGAAGGGGAACCTCGCCTCCTGCCTCCGGCTCTTCCCTTACACCGCGGTCCACCTCTCCACCTACAAGAAGTGAGTTCACATCCACTGCTCCTCGGTCAGTCGGTTGTCACTTGGCCTCACTGGGTTAGTGATGGTGGTTATTAGCTGGTTAGTGATGGTGGTTATTAGCTGGTTAGTGATGGTGGTTATTAGCTGGTTAGTCGGTCTGGTCAGCTGATGTTGACTTGGTAAGTTTGTGCGCGCCGTGAAACAGAAGATGACACGTGTAACATTCAGTGGAAACATAACAAACAGACCCGGTGACTGTTTGTTGTTTGTTTGACGCGATGAAATAAACCAAACATTTTCGCTTTAAGTTGTTTATTTGATTTTCTGTGCAGCGAAACACGTACTTCCTGTTTTACTGCAAGAGGCGGGCGCGCTGGTGTTTTAGCCAATGAGGAGGGAGGATTCGCTCAGTCGATATTTAAATTTGTAGGGGGAGATTTTCCCCTGAGCTCGGTCTCGCAGGTAGTTTGTGTAGTATACAGGTTTTCATTAGGTCTGCAGCTTAGTACAACAATTACTCCAGTAATCAATTTATAACTAACAACTATTTTGATCGTTAATTACTGATTGATTAATTATTTTTTCTGACGTATAACAGACCATATAGTCTAAATCGAAAAATCATCAGCAGATCAGTCAGCTCTGCATCTTTATTGTATCATTAATTGATCTTGATTATAATTTTTGGGATTACCTCAATAGCAGTTTGTTCATTAACTATCATAGACTTGTTGCAAATATTTCCTGAATCCCAAGATGACATATTTAAATATATTACTTTGTCTAAATAACAGCCAAACCTAAACCAATTTTATGACGAGCAGCAAATTGGCTTTGCTGCTGATTTGTTGTTAAAATGACCATATGATTAATCAGCGGCTCTAGATTATATCTGTCTATTGACTAATTATGAATACCGACGAACTAATTGGTCGGTACTTATTTTGAAAATCAACTAATCCTGCTTTCAGCAAAAAACAAAGCGAAAAAGCTTTTCAAAGTGGATATTATTTTTGGTTTTCTTGGTATCAAATTTGAAATTTAAATTTGAACATCTAATACTTTGTGGTTCTTGACCATTTGCATGACACAAAGCTGAATGTAATGAATAAGGCAACCACCTTTTGACATTTAATCAAACAAACAATTACCTTAAAAATCAAGAAGCATATGAAATAGGATGACAATTCAATTTAGCATTAGTTGCAGGTTGTACATATGTATATACATGCACATATCCTGGATGTACATATCACTGCTGCCTGCAAGGCTAAACTCAGGGCGTACAGCTGCCTTATTCCTCCCCTGGGTTACTACAGGACAAAACATACATACCAGCAGCATGGCTGATAAGTAAATCTGCTGGTGTGTGAGGAACAATAATCCATCCATATATCATAAATACATTATCTGCTGTCTGTAGATATGAAGCTGCCACAGTGTGTATGTCTGTCCCAAGCCTCAGGACATGTGTTCATGTAAATACCGCCCCACCACAAACCTCTGTCCTGAACTGTACACTGTGTTCCAGGAAAGAAAGCCCCCCCCTCTGTGCCTTTGTCACAAGCATGATCACGTTACTCGTCTGCAGGTTCACAGACGTTTATAGTTTCATGGTTTTAAAAAGACATCAAAGCAACAGTAGAGGTGAAACAAATGAAGCTGTTCTCATTCTAATACAATTAAAGGTTATTTATTAAAAAGAAATTCAAATGAGACAAAAAACATGGAGATGATTAATAACATTGATAAACAAGGTTCTTATCAAAAACCCTGAAGCTGCAACAACAAAAATTATTATGTATCATTATTTCTATATTTTCTAATTTAATGAATCAATTACATATTCTGCAAACGTCTGAAATATTCAAATGAGTCTCCCAAAACCCAAAGGGATCTTTGTTATGTCTCTGCTACGGCTGCAACTAACAAATATATTCATTATTATTTTGTCTAACAATTATTTTACCGATTCATAATTTTGTCAGAAAATGATGAGGAATTCCTAAAATCACACATCTGAGAATCCATCACTGGTGAATGTTTGGCATTTTTGCTGATCGATTAACCGAAAGCTAAGACAGTTAAACTTAAGAAGCTGGAACCAGCACATGTCTGGTAATTAAGTTAAATGGTGGAATTTATTTAATTAATTTTACATTAAATGGCTAAAACATTTAATCTTGTTCTTGCATTAAACCAAAAGGTAAAAATGCGAGTGGTTCTTATTTAAAAAACAATGAGGTTACTTCACAGTGTAGTTGGAGACCAGCGGTGAATATGCACAGATAAATGAAAAAAAACAAAAATAATCACTGTTTGTATTGACTAATGAGGGAACCAGTCACTGTCTGATCAATGTATTCCCAGTAAATAAATGTGTCCTCCTCTGTGTGCAGGATAGTCCACCTTCACATGGACGAACTGGGCTTCATCTCTCAGTGGAGGGCCATATTAGCCGGGGGTCTGGCTGGTTTTGCTGCTGCTCTGGCCACGTACCCACTGGAGGTGGTGGAGACCAGGCTCATTGCTCAGAACTGCAGGCAGCCCACGTACATCGGCGTAATACACACCCTCTCAAAGATCTACAGGAGTGAGGGGCTTCTGGCTCTCTACAGGGGCTTTTCCCTCACGGTTTTAGGTGTGTATGCATATTCATACAGAGTCATTCATTCTCCATGAGTAGTTGACGTTAAGGTTTTTGAAGTAACTCTGGTTTTCATTTAGTGCATTTGTCAGTCATGCAGTTCTTGTTGCCTGAGAAAAATATTAAAAATCCATCTTAAAGCTTTTCTCTTCATCCTCTATGTTCCCCTCATTTGCTTTACACATTTCGTTAACGATTCATTTCACCGTATCTTTCACCAGGTGCATTTCCCTTCTCTATTGGATGCTACGCAGTCTACATGAACTTGGACAAGATCTGGCGGGAGCCTCCTTTTCGCTTCACTCCCCTCCAGAACTTCATCAATGGCTGTCTTGCAGCAGGAGTCTCTCAAACTCTCTCGTACCCGTTTGAAACGGTGAAAAGGAAAATGCAAGTAAGTTCACCAGAGCTCCTTTACTGCAGGTGGCCTGTGGGTTTTAGATGAACTCAAACAGAGACATTAAAATAAAACTGCAAAAGTAAAATGAATACAAGAATTTCAGGAATTAAAATTGGAAATAAGGAGACACAGAAATATGATAGTTATTATAATAGTCATTATACACATGGTTAACTCAAAGTTTAACTAAAAAATATTTGTTATAAGACATCTGAGATTCTCTACTTAACTGCAATCAACTGCATAGAGATGGGACTGGAAATCATTTGATAGATATTTCAATTAAATCAAATAATTCTCTTCTACTTGTCTATTTAATCCCCCTTATTTGTTAACTACATTATTGTTAACTGCATTAATTAAAATTCAATAACTAAGCTCAACAAGTTTTTAGTGCAGCAGGTCCATTTGATTTGTTGTATTACCACCTTTAGTCCATAGGGGGGCAGTGAAGTTCCCCTACTTGGTCACTCATCTTTTTTTGTTGAACATGGAAAGTTGTAATACTTTAACCACAATATTAAATGTTGTAGATTTTTCAGCTTTATCCTTAAATGAAATCAGTGTATGCAAATGTAATGTCAGGACATTTTCTGAATATGTTTTAAATCACCTTGGTCACATGACTGCTTCTTTAATGCCTGCTGCATGTTAGAAAGGACTAATGGGGAACAATGGTGCTGCAAAGGACAGAATTCTACTTCCGGTTTTATCGGCCTATTATTAGTAATCACAAGGTTCAACAGCAGCTGTGAATGTGTTCCGGGCCTGCACAAGCTACAGATAATTTCTCTAAAGATAGCCACCGACTATCAGACAGTGGTCAGCCTCAGAGTTGTCATCTTACAATAAAGAATATTGTTTCATTATCATTTAATTCAAGGATTCAGCTCTTATCTTGTCTTTAAAAGCCTAAAAGAGTTAAACGTTACAAGTCAGTTGGAGAATGGATGATAAGAAAACAGCTGAGGATGTTTACTGAAGCTCAGGGTAATGATTTAAGCTGAGTATTGTTTAACTAGCTCGATGCCTCCTCTACAAAAGAAGCTGTTTGAATAGTCTAATGCCATTAAGGCTGCCTCTTCCCTTTAGGAACCATGAAACTGCAAGTTGCATTCCTCCGTCACATGACAGTCAGCCTGCAGAGCTGTCAGTGTGGTTAACAAAAGAGGTCACTCTGTGACTCCTGTGAACTTTAACATACTTAAATATGTTAATATAATTATATTACGCAATGTTTTCTACCTTATTTACATATTTGATGTCAATCTCACTGAAATTTGAATAATCAGTAAATATTTTTATATTTTGCATTTTCTGGCCTTCACACAAAACACACTGTGGGGTTTTATATTTATATATTTTACATTTAAACAATTGATTCTGGTCATTGGCTCCTAAAAGTTGAAATGAGAAGTTGATAAAATCACTCCCAACAGAAAGATGGTCAAAGAGATCGTATTTCATATCTGATCACACGTCCTGTAGTAAACACAGATGGGTCATGCTTTCCTTGACCTCTCTGGTTATAACTTAAAAGACTCATTTTTGATTTATCTTTTAAAATGTCACTTTTATTCTCCTCTCAGGCGCAGAGTGCCCGTCTTCCACATTATGGTGGAGTTGACGTCCATTTCAACGGGATGATGGACTGTTTCATACAGGTGGTGAGAAACAAAGGCGTACTCTCATTGTGGAGCGGTCTCACTGCCAACATGATAAAGGTACATTTTCACTTATAGATTTGTCTTAAATGTTCATTATTTCAGCCCCCTCTATCATTCATTTAGCCACAGTACTGGTCCACTTCATCTTGGCACGAACAGCTATTAGGAACAGAAATAACTGCACGTGCTTAGCAACATGAGTTTCGTTATGACGTGGAAAGGATTGTAGCCTTTGCAAAAGGGTAAATGAGTAGGGGGGTGGAGCATGGAAAGCAATGTTCAGTGTGTAAGTCATAGCGGGAATATCACAAGGAAGGTGTAGCAGACTCTGTCTCTTGTACGGCGTGATCCACTCTCCTATTTCAGCTGCAATGTCATGATGGATGCAAGTTGTTTGACAGATGTAAGAAGTTGTCAGGGACATTTATAAACAGAATATCAATCTGAAGGAAAACAAAGCTTGTTTAAACACTAAGCAGAGTTTTATTCGTACACAAACCAGACCACAACCCTCCACTGTTCAAGGCTTTTATCACACGATCACATGATGGAGGTCACTGATCTCTATCTCACAACCGTGTTTTCCTTCATTCCCTCACAGATTGTTCCCTGTTTTGGCCTTCTGTATACCTGCTTTGAGTTGTGCAAGCAGGTTTGCCTTTACCGCAACGGGTACATCATCTCACCCCTGAGCTACCAGCTCGCACCGGGGGTCGACCAGAGCCTCGGGCCGTCCGAGCTGCAGGAGCTGAAGCGCTACCTGAGAAACAGGAACTTTGACTCAGGGGAGTCGTCTTTTTGAAACCGCTGGTGAAGATTTTTCCTGTGGAAAATATTGACTGCTGACCACACATGACCATCAAAATGAGTTATTTATCAGTCTGTGCTACTATAATAATTCACTGTATTGCATTTCCGGTTTACTGTCTTCATAAAAGCAAATAACATGTATTTACATGACTGTGTGTCCTGTCTGCTGTGGTCTACCTCTTTTTATTTTAACTTTTTTTGTCAATTAATTATTCCCTTATGTATTTCCATGACCTTTTTAACCAAATGTTATGTGCCTTGTGAGATAAAAACTATTTATTTTGGGGCATATTTCCATTATTGTCACATTAACTTCACATAATGCCATCGTTTGTGCACATAAGTTAAAATGCTATTCATGCTGTAAATTAAATTCTGAGCACTTTGACCTTTTGCTAATGTTGTATAATAAAATGAAAGATTATATTTTGTGAATGTAACAATGAATGTAAACTTTTGATAAATAAGAGTAGGACAAAAAACATACTTCGAACATTAAAGTTTTCCTTTTCATCCACTTTTTTTCATTTTTAACGTGTAAATATATGAAAGGCTTGATTATATAGATTATGTGTTAATAATCTCAGGTGAAGTTATAATTAACCTTCAGGCAGATAAAATGTCCTTTGTGCGTCGTTAAATACAGCTTAACTTTTGCAGGTTGCTCACAGATTAGCCTCTTTCCAAAGTTGTAAAGTAACTAAACCAATTTACTGAAGTACTTGAGTATTTCTGTTTTCTGCTTCTTAACACTTTCCCTCAATGTCATTTGCAGATTCAGATTGATAACACAACTAGAAATGCACTCAGAGCTCTTACCTCCACCAAAGCTCAACAGTCCTACACATTGTCCAGTTTTCATCTGCGTTTCTTTATAACACAAACAAAAACTACCAAGTGGATTACCATGACACTTGGTGGAAGGGTGTGGTAGTTGCCTGGGAAGAAAACATAAAATTTTAGTGTGGATCAGGATTTTTTGGGAGATAGATAATTCATTGACCTGAATGAAAAAGTAATCAGGCATGTTTAGAAGATCGATATCTATGAGTGAGTGTGGTTTGATTGAATTTAAGGGGAACGTCTGGGCAAAGGTATATTCTTGTTCAAATTAAACTTAACTTTATCATGTTACTCAGTGTCAGTGCTGTGTTGGGAAAAAGCTCCCAAAATGACATTTTAAGTTAAATGTTTTTATTTTATATTGTACGTAAAGCACTTTGAGCTGCATTTCTTGTATTAATAGTGCTATAAAAATTAAGTTTATTATTATTATTATTATTATTAAAATGTGAAGGCTGGATCTGTGAGCTGATTGGATCTCCTGCTGCTTCACACTGTGGGAAAGTGATTGACAACCACAGGACACTAACAGATGGGGTGACCTTTACCCACCATGATGTCCCAGGCCTCATCTGCCTTGGTCTGACCTCTGACTTGACCTTGAGCCAGTGAATCCCACCTCCAAAACTTTATCAATCAAAACTTTGTCCTCTGAGTTCTGCTGAGATGTGATTCAATCTGAATGTCTCACTAACTTTTATCCCACATTGTTAAACTTCCCTTCATGTTGCACAGACAAGGTTTGCTCCTGCTGTGCCTCCAGTGCTGAGGAGGGGGGTTCGGCACCAAATCTGGCCCCGCGTCTGACCAATGAGGAGCCAGAGTCGTAGTTCACGGTTTTTCTCGCGCTCAGTCTCCTTAAATCCCCTGACCTCACGATTGCACTCTGCCATTTCTACTACGCCGGCAAAGCATCACCACCCACAGACCGAGCTCCGAGGACGCACGGCGCCTGATAACACCTGAAGATGAATGAAACAGCCGTTTCCTTCGCCAAGGACTTCCTGGCTGGTGGTATCGCCGCCGCCATCTCCAAAACAGCTGTAGCGCCCATCGAGAGAGTCAAGCTTCTCCTGCAGGTGAGTTTCTCCACGACGTCCTGTGCGCGCACCTGGCACCCCGCGGGAACTTTAAACAGTCATATGTGTGAATTGAACCTTAAACTGGTCATGTGGGTTCTTGCAGAGCTATTTGTAAAGCATGCATGGAGCACCTAACCAGATGCATTGATTTATTGTGGCAATTTATTTTAAAGATGCTGCGTTTAAAGGAAAGGAAGGCGTCCCTAACCCTATAAATAATAGTAATAAGAGCAGATCTGTCACAGATTGGTGCAGGCACACATGAGGAATGAGCTGAATCCATGCGCATCAGGCTGCAGACCAAACCCAGTGTCTTCTGTGTAATGGGTAGATTTCACCCTCCTCTGTGTGCTAGTGGTGTTCAAAGCTGATGATCCACCATGACAGGTGTGTAGTTTGGCCTGACCACAAACAGTTAAGGTCAGTGCAAGGTTTGTGTCATGGCTGCTGCTGCTGCAGTGCTAGGCCTGGACTCAGGAGGAGGAGGAGGAGGAGGGGCTGTGATTTGTTAATTGAATGCTGTGAGGAGTTGTACTCTGGCACATGGATGCTAATGTGTCTGTCAGCCAGATGCATGAGAAACCTGGGACTTTGTGTTCTCATTGATTTTATGTTTGATGGGTGAAAAGTAGATGCAGATTCACAAAGTGCAGTTTTTCCATGTTACATCCATCCTTCTTCATTGTTCCTTCTCTTATTCACCTGAGTCTCTCTGGTCTGATTACAGGTTCAACATGCCAGCAGACAGATTGCGGTTGACCAGCAGTACAAGGGCATCATTGACTGCGTCGTCCGTATCCCCAAAGAGCAGGGCTTCATCTCGTATTGGAGGGGGAACCTGGCCAACGTCATCCGATACTTCCCCACCCAGGCCCTCAACTTTGCTTTCAAGGACAAGTACAAGAATGTCTTCCTCGATGGCGTGGACAAGCACAAGCAGTTCTGGAGATACTTCGCGGGCAACCTGGCGTCGGGCGGTGCAGCTGGAGCCACGTCCCTCTGTTTCGTCTACCCCCTCGACTTCGCCAGAACACGCTTGGCCGCCGATGTTGGCAAAGTCGGACAGGAGCGCGAGTTCAAAGGTCTGGGCGACTGCTTGGTGAAGATCTCCAAGTCTGACGGCATCAAGGGTCTGTATCAGGGCTTCAATGTCTCAGTACAAGGCATCATCATCTACAGGGCTGCTTACTTTGGCGTCTACGACACAGCCAAGGGTGAGTTTTCATTATCAGACGCTGCAAAGCTCGATGTCTCTGTTCTCAGGGCACTTCCTGACCTTTGTGACTCAGATTAACCTTCCTGGTTGACATTCCTCTTGCAGGCATGCTTCCAGATCCCAAGAACACACACATTTTTGTCAGCTGGATGATCGCTCAGTCTGTGACTGCTGTCGCCGGTCTTGTATCCTACCCCTTCGACACCGTCCGTCGTCGTATGATGATGCAGTCTGGACGCAAAGGAGGTAAAAACACAAAATATAAAAAAAATCGAACTACGATTTTGCTCCTGTTTTACTAAAACAAATTTTTGACATCTTTGTAATTCTTTTTTTTCCCCTCAGCCGACATCATGTACAGCGGAACCATCGACTGCTGGAAGAAGATCTCGCGTGACGAGGGCGGCAAGGCCTTCTTCAAGGGAGCGCTGTCTAATGTGCTCAGAGGCATGGGCGGCGCCTTTGTGCTCGTCTTATACGATGAGCTCAAGAAAGTCATCTAAGTTGTCTTTGTATGTGCACTGTTCTTGTTGTGAAGTTTAACTGTAACATATGTACATTTGGAAGGACTTAAATACATCGCTATATTTATAGGGACCAGCTAGTATTTTCTGCTAGTTGTACCTGGGGAATCTGTCATGCACTGTTTTCTTGGCCCGTGCTATTTCTTGTTATTTTTTTCGACCTCACCTGAATATCAGTCCCTGAACACGGGAACCTTGAGGGGAAAAAAGAGAAATAAAGGAAACTACTGAGTGAATCTCCTGCCTGGTTTTGAAATTAATACCATGTATGAAGGGTACCATTACAGACGGAGTGTGACTGAGTGACCTGACAGCGCCGTGGTGCTTCAGGAAAACGTCTGGCAGCCTCGTGTGAAATGGAAGCTGCAGGTTGTATTTGGGGGGAAGCCAAAATCAGCCGAGACAGTTGACCTGTTGAAAATATAACAACCAAGACATGCTTGCAGAAAAGTGACGCACAGGAAGTCTGGAGCTCAACTAATCTATTTTACATGCACTGATATTTCAGTATTTGTACTGCAAAGAAGCGACCAGGATTACCTGTAGGGACATGGATTATTCCAACGTCTCTAAATATACTTCTATCCTCTGCCAAGCCTCGTCTCACTACAACTTTTGCGAATGAGAAGTTTGAGCTGTTTTACCATTAACCAGCGAAACCCTCATTTCCCTTATGATCCACATTCTAAATATCTCAGATGGCAGGAAACAGGATTACACAGTCATAGTTCAGTTTAGGTTAATGTGTATTTTAAGACGTGTCAGATTGAATTCCTCCTGACATTTGATCTTACCGGCTATAAAGTAGCACATGATTGTAGCGGGGACAGAACGGGACATTGTGCACTTGTTTGGCCTCTGAAACCAGAGTGTGTACCGTCCTCTGACGCGTCTTTATCCACATGCTGTGTCTCTAAATACAGGACGTTCACAGCAGATGTTTAAATTGTGTCAAATGTGCGATTTCAGTATCTGAAGTGTAAAGATTAGTTTGAATTTTAAGTGTTTGGACTCAACATTGATATTCCAGCTGCATACTGTCACTTTGTATTATGAGCTGCAGACGGGCTGTGAGGTCACGGGCCACTGGGCAGCTTTAATCAGTTTTCATTGACTAATCAAAGAGCTGCTGCTGCCTGGGAACCTTATCTCTCCATTTCTGGATAAAAAAAGGAATAAGGCCAGTGTTTCAATTAAAAATCTGTTTGACATGTGCGATCTGAAATTCTTATTTGCGATAAAGTTCTCCATGACCCAGGTTACAGACTAATGACAGTGCAGAGACGTTCTCAGTGAAAAGCTGCAGGCCATTCAAATATCTCAGAAATCCTCCACGAGTATATTAAGTCAGTGTATCTGTAATTAGTCTTTCTGGAAGAGTGATCACATAATTAGAGTCTGTAAGAATTGTGTTATATTAGGTTTTAAAATATCAGTCAAGATTTGAACGATTATGCTTCTCTCAAAGTTCATCGGGAGTTTAGTTCCGTCACTGGAGATGTTTCTCTTTTTGGATCTTGTGAAACGCCCTCAAACCAAAAAACAAGCAGCCAAAATCATGTCAGTGATGTCACAAATGTGCTGCTCAGGGTTTTTATTGTAGAATTTTAATAACATTTC
Organism: Hippoglossus stenolepis; assembly: GCF_022539355.2. Lineage (NCBI taxonomy): Eukaryota > Metazoa > Chordata > Actinopteri > Pleuronectiformes > Pleuronectidae > Hippoglossus > Hippoglossus stenolepis. The sequence continues at coordinate 17,869,628 of NC_061489.1, read as the reverse complement.
CTCTCTCTTCAGTCACTTTCTTATCACAGAGTGAGATTAATGTGGTCATCATGTGAACTTAAGGAGCCAAGTGAATGTGGACATAATCGCTGTGCCTCGGACACTTGACCCAGACTGTTCTTGAATGGAGGACAGTCTCATTTTAGCAACACTATCAGATTACACGATTTACTCAGCTGGAAACCGTCTGATCTTCTTCTCAGTGAATAACAACATCTTGGACGTGACCTCTGACCCCAGGAAATCAGTTTTAATACTACTTTGACCACTCTGTCTCCAATCTCCGCTCTCAGCAGGCGGTGTAGTTCTTCCTCCACTCAGCCTTCCTTCTCCACAGCTGCCCCATCACAACTCTGCTAGGGATTAGTGAATTTGGAGCAACGGGGAGCACAGCCTTTTACGCACCGTCTGTCTCTGTGGCTGTAGATACAGTACGCCGAGCCTCCAAGAGATCACATCAACGAGTCAGACGAGTCCAGTCGACACATTTTTCAGCGCCATAAACTTTGTTTATTTTGCCAGAATGCAGTTTCTGACTAAATGTGTGCTTTACTTCAGTGATGTTTACATTTACAAACAAAAGCTGCAGTCTGTGCAGTTTTAAAGTGTTTATGTTTAAAAGTAAATGAGTCACCAATTTCCATATGGGAACCTCGTGACAAGAATAAAAAGTGTCCAACACACACTGACAAAAGGACAAACATGCCCTGAGGTCAGGGAGAGTTTTACTGTCGAATCAACATGTTGAAAAACTTTCAAATGGTGTTCAATAATTGTTTCAACGCTTTTGCTGAGCAAGAGTTTCCGTAACATAACATTTTACAACACTGCAAATAAAAGCACCTGCTGTAATTCCTGTGTGTTATGAGGTGGAGGTGCTGTGGCCCAGTGGAGGCACATTAGATCCTTGGGTTGGTGCTACAGGACGGGCAAAGACACATTTGCTTAGTCCCTAGTCCACAGCAACGGCAACATTTTTAATTCTATGATTAGCTGTGAGCAGGAGACTGCAACGACACCATAGTTGGGAACTTCCCAACGAAGCTTCATACTACTAACTGGAGCTGGTTTTAATTTTATTTCATAAACTGTTTTGCATTATATTTAATAGGATCACATATAAAATCTCAATCTGTTGTGTAACTCAACAGGAAAATATCCCCCTCTGAATTGTAGCGGAGTACAATAAATTAGAATGAAATGTAAATACTCATGTCAAGTATTTGGCACCTCAAATACTGGAGCCCACGTAAGTTCAGTACTCGAGTTGTAGTCACATTCCACCCGTGGCTGTTGGCAGATGATAAACAGAGTGAGTACCCACATGCAGGTCTGGGATCAGTGAAGCTTCCTTTCACCCTGGTGTCAATAAAGACTCCTGTCAGACAAGCTGTTGCGTAACGTCAGCTGCTAGACTGAGTTACATTACAACTCCACCGGGAATGACCTCAGTGCTTTGGAGAAAAAAACAGACGCTTAGATACTGTTCACTGATAAACACTTTAAACATTCATATAACTACTCACATTATATTCTGTTATAAATCACATATTGAGTGATAATCTGTTGCTTATAAATGTTAAATAGAGGAGCATAAATGATGCAATACAATTTTTAATTGTCAGAAAATCCCAGCACGCCTTCCTATATTATACACTTGTACCTGTACCATAGTTTATTATCTTATATTCATGTTTACCTTTATATCTGCTATATGACTCATTAGTTTTTAAAACCCTTCTGGTGAATCTTGAAGTCATGATGTTGAAAGCACAGGATCTGTGCATGAAGTCTGATTCATCTGCAGTTGTTCACATTGTTTGTCAAAAATCTCCCTCTGAAGGGGTACTGCCTAATTTCATTGTGACTGGGGCAAAGTCATATTTACCACCATCTTCTGAATATAAGAAACTAACGAGAGCAACACTGTATTGGGCTAAACTGGGAACAAACACTCGTGTCCTGGGGAAGGAGTCACATGACTTGTCAAACACAGGTGTAACATATGTGGATTGGTTTGATTGACAGGTTTAAAGGGGAAGTCTGGCAATGACCTATCACAGACACACTGATTCTAAAAAGAGATGCTGTGGTTTGACTTTTTAAATTTACTGTGAGAACAACAACTGAATTCTGTTCACTAAAAATGTTCTGTGACGGAGGTGGAATCGGGATTTAGACAACATCGGCTATGAAACAATAAAATCACACCCGTCAACGTTCAAGTGCATCTGTACATGAAAGACAATGAAATGACAGTGGCAGCTGCAGATGAATTACAGTTAATCCACAGACTCTATATCTGCATTGGGAGAATCCACTGACTCAAAGCTGGTTTCTAATTGGAAGCTTGTGTCCTCAGGCATCAATATCATATCCAATTATTGCTTTGCCTATTAAAAGATTAATCTTGCAGTGTAAATAATACATTCCTAACACATAAATTCATCATTTTCTCTTTTCCACAGGGATATTTATTGACAGAGGTCTGCAATTGTCCTTCTGTGCTGTGTGTTGAATTCACGCTCAAATGTAAATAATAGGCCTTGTTATATTAAACTGTATATTTTACCTGTGTTTTGATTGATAATCTGTTATTCTCAAATCAAATTCTGTCATCATATTACTGGGCCTCCAGTTCTGTTCTGTTTTTAATTGAAGAACAGTGTCAGCGCCACCTTGTGGCATTTAAGTGGCCACTGCTTTTATTCAAACAAAACATGACAATAGATTTTTAAGCAAATAAACAATTATTATGAATAATTAAAATAATAATACAAATATTACTTCTACTACTACTACTACTACTACTACTAATAATAATAATAATAATAATAATAATAATAATAATGTTGAAGATGTCATGATGATAAAATCACAGCAGTTGTGTTTTTGTGACTCATACTGACGGAGGGAAAACTAGTATAAGTCTTTCCTGGACAATGTCAAACTTGATGCATTTTATTCAAGACTTGAAAATTGCAAGTTCTTTACTTGAGTATTTTCATTTTATGATACTTTAAACCTCTACTACACTATCATATTTTAGAAGGAACTATTGTACTATTGTACTTTTTACTACAGAACATTTATACATATTTAATTGTAACTATTTCATTTCCAGATTTTGATTTCCTTTGTAAACCTAATTATACAATTTGTTTTTAACTTTTGTCACTTTTTTTATTTTGCTATACAGACAGACAGACAGATAGATAGATAGATAGATGGATAGATGGATAGATAGATAGATAGATAGATAGATAGATAGATAGATAGATAGATAGATAGATAGATAGATAGATAAATAGAAAGATGTCAGGTAAAGCTGTAGCCTATAGATGGCATCCTGATACAATCAACAGCAGACACGCGGGACTGGCTCCAGCCAATCACAGCTCTGCTTTTCCACCACTTCGGTAAACTTCAGCTTTTTTCCGCTTTGTGGAAACAGCGTCTCCTTCTCCTTCCTCTCCCCGGTGTTAGAGGAGATGCACGCGGGCAAACTATGTGCAGCGCGGCCGGGCAGGGAGTGAGAGGAAGAGGAAGAGGAAGAGTAAGAGTAAGAGTAAGAGGACATCTCCTGTAGCTGCAGAGGAGGACGAGGAAGAAGAAGAAGAAGATGTATATATGGCGCCTGTCCATCGCTGTAACCCTCGGCCTGCTGTGGTACTTCTCCGACTGTGGCCGCTCTCTCAGCCACTATGTCCTGTGTTTCCTCTTCTGCTTCTCCTCGCCGTGGCTGCTGGGGAGCAGCGGGCGAGAGAGCAGCACCCAAACTGAGGAGGACCCCGAGGAGAACCCCCTGCAGGTACGTGACCAGGCCCGAGCGAGGCCCCCCGCTTGTTTTTGTTCAGTGGCAGGAGTTTGTGTTGGAGCTCTTTGACGAGCTCTTTCGCATGATCCGAACTGTGTCACGGTTTAATGTGAGCCTGAGATACATGTGTGGATCATTCACCACTTGAAACATCCGGTCTCGTGTCGATAAGTTCGATCAAATGGTCAAATATTGGCAAGTGCAGTTGTTATGTCCTCATTAAAGTCAATACATCAATCCAGCTCCTCATTTACACGCCATGTTAAACAAACACTTGTGTTGTGAGTTTACGGAAATTAGACAAATACTGAGGATTAATCTCTTATAGCCAGAGGTGCTTTAGTTTCGCTTGTGCAGAAACCTGAAAAACAGGTCTCTCTCACCCCAGTGTGACCTGAGGTTCAGCACTAAATGAACTGTGACCCTGCTGCATATTATTCATACTTCCCTGTTTCCCAGGAAGGTGTTGATGAAGACTTGTTGGATGGAGGAAGCAGCGAGCAGACCCAGCTGCTGGAGTCTCAGTATACACATGTGAAGAGGTCTTTAAGACGAGGTGAGGCGTGTTTTTAACATTCAAATAGATCATGTGCTTTTTTTTTTAAGTGGTGTACAAACATCGGGCCCTGCAGGTTAGAAAGTGAAGAGTGACGTGAAAAACTTTCTGTTCGTGGCCTCAGGGTCCTTTTTGTCGTCAGCACATTTCACTGTGTTTTCACTCAACACAGTTGAAAAGGACCGTTTTTTGAATAGACACAGCTGCAGCCACAGCTCATGTTACACGAGGAGGGGCTTTGGGGAAAGTAGAAAAAATATGAAACACAGCCTCGAGAGACGGGATGTGTGAGGCTACAGTATGAAGTGTTAAACAGGAAACAAGATCTGCTCTTTTTTTTTCTATGCAAGTTGTCTTTGCTTTGCACTTTTTGGTTCGGAGATTAAGATCCATGTCACAGCTCTGAATGAATCTCTTTAAGAGTGATATTTCCCTTCTGTCTGTATTCAGATTAGTTAAAGTTAACGTCATGTCTTTGAAAACCACAGAAAAGCTGTTGAACTAAGAAAGGTAGAATAATCTTTACATGCATGATATACATTTTTCAGCACAATCTCAGCTATAATTCAAACCTAATTTTAATACAATTACAGCAATTCATGGTTGAACAAACATTACTTCTTTTAAACAGACAAATACAGAAGAGACATGCAAGATATACAGTAAAACTATAATACAGTCTGCTTCCCTATTCAATTATTCTTTTTCAAATTGGTTATGTGCCGTTTTCATTTCATTTCAATAGAATGCAAATAAAATACTGACTGTAATTACTGAAATACAGCAAATATTCACATATATAAGTGAATATAAATGTTTAAAAATATCTTTCAAGCTAAGTTTTAAGTACACATCAGCACTTTCAGCTGTTTTTTTGTTTCTGCATGATTTCTAAAGAAACTCTTTCTAAAACAAACTCCCCCGAGGGACTTTATCCTCTCAACAACAAATTCTCACGCTCCGAGAACTCTTCTTATAATTAATGAATAATTCCCACAGGATTTAATGACGTAACGAGGCTGACAAATATAGATTTATAGGGGGTGTGATGTCTATGCAAATGTTAGGAAATAAAAAAGTAAAAACTTTTCGATATCAATTGAATGCCACTGTATCAGCTTACACATCCATCTATGTTTATAAAGAAAAACAATTGGCTATGATTCCTTGAATGTCGTTATCAAACCCTTTCAAAGAAATGTAATTGAGTTTTGATGTTTTACAGCTTAACCATAAACGTTACTATAAATAACTATAAATACAAAGAAAACACAAGTACAGTCAAAGAAAAAGAACTTGAGTTAAGAAAATATAAACATATTTTTATGTAAACATAAATACACATACTTTTTGCATTGTTTATCCTGTAAAAGACAATTCTTCATATCTCTACACCTCAGCAAACAAACGCTGATGTTTCTGTGAAAGGCTCATATCGGCTGATGTTTATCATTTTTTTATCGGCCAAACGATAAATTGGTTGGGCTCTAATCAGAAGTAAAAGATGAGGATTTGGAGTCTTTCAGTTTGATGGTGATCATGCTAATTGGGTGTTAATTAGAATTTCCTTGCTGACTGACTGACTGACTCTGTGTCTGCTCTCCTCAGTGTTTGAGTGCGTCTACGCTCAGCTGGTCCTGCCCTGGTACGTCGTTCCCGAGCCTCCCGAGCACCAGCCTCTGCACCAGGTGCTCAGCAGGGAATTTGACTACGTAATCGACCGCATCATTGAGAGAGCAAAGGACTTCGATATCTGCCAGGTGGTGGTGGGATCCATTCGTATTCTGACCCAGCACTTGCACAATGTGAAGCAGTCTGACAGGTGGGACTTTACACCTACTCTCTTTTTAAATGGCTCTTTGTCATTCCGTGCCGGTGCTGCTTCACTTACTCTTTGCACTCAGTAATGTGCCTGAACTCTATAAAGGCCTCAATATTTTTTTTATCGTCTATGAATAATTTACCAAACCTTTACTGGATCATACCTGTCATGATGCCCTAATGGTATTTCCTTTGCTAAATGGTGTTTGAACAGTAATATGTCACTTTAGATTTAAGATTCACATCAAGTGATAACAGTTGTGAGGTGATAAACAGCTACAATCTCGTTTAGCACTTCCACTTCACTTTTACTTCTTTTTATTTCCTCTTCTGTGTGTTCTGTTCTCTCAGGGAGCTCCTGTTCAGCTCCCCAGCAGAGGAGGTCGCAGTTCTTCGAGAGCTTTCCGACGCTCTTGTGCGCAACCTTTTCACAAAGTCTTTCTGTGGCCAAGAAGTCAACCGCTGTACCTTAAATGAGATTGTGGCCTTAAAGGGTAGGAAAGCATTAAATTATCTCTTTTGCAGGCGCGTAGTCTTACATAAGGTGATAAGCCTCCCATGATGACTTACCCAAGTGAGAATTGTATGTAATCCTGTATTGTCAGTGGCATTGTGGAGCTTAGGACAGGAATTTGGGGTATATAAAAAGAAAGCTCCCTCCGCAGTGATCTGCCAGTTCCCTTCAGGGTTTCATCTTTTTTTTTAGTAACAGATAAAATGTTTTATCTTGTGGGAGCCTTGCCGTGCAGTAGGTTTTAGCAATTATACATGTGGCTCAGTTACTATAAGTGATTTCTTTCAGCTGTAGTTAAAAAAATAATCTGCACGTCCAGACTGCTTTCCATTTTAATGACTTGAAACAGCTCATTTCTGACAACAGGGTTTGGTTTAGCGACTGAGTGTTTGCAGTAAATTTGCATAGTTTGCAACGTTGCACATGGTTTCACTAATACAGTAAAATGCATAATTCTCCTTTAACCTAAAATTTGGATTTCACATATTAGTTACAGTTATTGAACTTTATAATGTATCAAAGACATTGGATCACATAAATTAATATTAGTACTTATTTAAAAATCCATTAAGCCTTTTAAATCCAAAAGAATAACTAATGTGCTAGATTTAGTTTGACATTTTGGGAAATACTCATTAAATTATAAAAATCTCTGGAATTGTTGTTACTTCCTTATTGTCGTGGAACCTTTTCAGACCTGGGATCAACGTCCGTCCTGAGTTATCCAATCACAAGTGGTCACATGATCGGTTAACTTGTGGAAATCCCTTCTCTCGGCCAAGAACGTCTTTAACCTTAACCCTCCATAAAATCACAACTTGTCAGCTGAAGCATGAGAATATTTGGAAAACCTTAAGACTATTCCCTTTAAAATGTTTACGACAGACTTTTCAGACGTATGAAGACGTTTCAAAAACATGAGTCATTACAATCGTGATAATCTAAACAAACAGTGTCAGAAGGATTTAGCGTGTTGGCTGTTTTCCCCAGGGTTTGGCCTGTTGGTGACATGGATGTCCGACCCAGACAACCTGAACCAGCTGGTGCTGAGCCAACTCGACAGAGCGACCCCCAAAGGCTCCGTGGAGGATCTGTGTGGGTCAGACCCGGAACAAGCCTCTCTGGCTTCGCAGGAGAGCAAAGACGAGGGCGAGGCCAGAGAAGTGTGAGTGGCTGTAATCTTTTTCGCACCCTGCCGACACAACACAGTCGCAGTGAGCCTCGGAGCTGTAATCATATCGGACGCCTCCTGTGTTAGATGTTGGATCTGATGGGTTTTGTCTGATGGGTGTTTTTTGGTTTTCTAGGGACTCGGAGGGAGCGGAGATTTCAACTGGCACCAGGGTCAAGAGCAAAAGGAAAGGTGTGTTTTTAGTTTCAACACAAAACTTATTCAGTTCAAGCCTCTCCGATACAGTACATATGATTTTAAACAGTTATTTTTCCCTGAAGGATAATGTAGACTACAAAGGCAGATGGCTGTAAAGTCGTTTGTGGGTGTTTGGAGAATAGACGACCGTGCTTGTATAACATCTCGTACAATGGTTTGATAAACAGCAATGTGACATTATGATTTTCTTCACCAGCCTGCATTTCAATGCCTAATTAGTCCCCCGCTCCTTCTGTTTATTGGTCCAGATAGGTAATTACACAAACAGCAAGCTGAATGCCAAATAATTCCTTAGCTGTTTTCAAGCGCAGCTCCTTTCTCTTTGTATTGACAACAATCCAACAGTGATGATGACTGAATAAGAGGGATTATGCCGTGATAATGAACCATCTGATATGATAAATGTGCATATTCTCTCTTATGGCCCAGTCGTAAATTCTGAAAAAAAACATAATAATTTGTCATTATCCGTGGGAATTATGCATCTCTGCAGGGACATTTATTGATTGTTAGGCCATCACGTAAAGCATTCCACTGAAAGTTTGATTACAAATCATGTTTACAGTTCTTACACATCCAATTAAGTGTGAATTATATCCTGTGAATAGTTTCCTCGCAGCATTAAGTTTATGCATTTTTGCAGCTGAAGTGTTGATTAGGTCAGGACCAAGGTCGAGGTATAATTTATTGTTATTCACTCCATGAATAACACTCAGGACATGGGGGGAAGAAAATGTCCCTTTTATAATGACAGTGAACACAATAAAGAAAACTGGTACTAAAGATAGTAATCAAATCAAATATTAATGAGAAACTGTGGAATTGTCTGTGACAGGGTTTCCATCTAAAACTCAATTATCTGAATTTTAGGCCTTGAAACGTTTTTTATAGGATAAAATATTACATTCCAGTTCTTAATTATGTTGATGTTCATTTAACGCTACTTCTGTCGCACTTAAAATTCATATTTCATAGATGTGTTTTGGAGCAATACAAGGTTTATGTGTCATGTCTACAGACAGCCTGGTCAGAATGTATCTCGGTACACTCAACTTGCTTGTGGATACCTATCGTCTCTGCCTGTAGTTTGAGACATAGCACCGAGGGTTATTCTCTGCTAGGCTACTTCACCTTTTCTTCAATAATTAGGAAGTGTAAGTAATTCTGGGATTTCCTTAATATCTGTCATACCTGAAGTAGGTCTTCAATTTTAAGTCATAAATATAACTTGTTGAAATCTGCAGAAACCCTGTGTGACTTTCACTCTTTAATGTCCAGCCAACAAGCTGAAGGAAGGATGGTCAAAATTTGTGGACAAGATGAAGTCCAAGAAGGCCAAGAAGAAGAAGATGAAAATGATGGAGCAGGACCTGATGTTGCGGATCATGGCGATCCAGGAAAACGGGCCCAACGAGGACGATGCCAGCAGCAGGGAGGGCTCCATTTACAGCCAGCAGGACTCTGACAGGGTGAGGCAGCCGCAGATAACACAACACATTAAACTGATGCTGACGACTTGTGAAACATGACATATTGTCGCTTTTTGGCCAAAACATTAGGAGGACAGCGATCTGGAGAACTACTTGACAACAGTGCAAGAGGACATGATGGAATTCAAGCTGTCGTATGAGATGTGGCGCGTTGGCCGCTGGGCTGTCAGCATCCCTCATGTGAGATATAAATACCACTGACAGTGTGGAATGTTCTGCAGGCCTGTAAAAGCTTGTCCTTGTACGGTTTGTTAATGTTTGAGCTGCAGTTTGAGCACGAGTGAACCGTGTTGCAGGTCGACCTGGAGGATGAGGAGCTGACCTTCACCGTTCACCTGGAGGAGAACAACAGCCCGGAGAACCTGCAGTGGGACATCAGGAAGTCTTACATGGATGTGATTTATTTTCGCAACAGATGGCAGGTAAACGCAAATACTGGTTTAGTGTTTTTTATTGTCTGCTTTTAACCGAATTACCTGCGATAGAAACTCACTTTATTAGGTATATCTGCTTTAAAATAACACAAAGCAATACAACAGCAGTGTAATAAACCTGTATATCTCTGAGGGGATGTTAAATAACACGCCTCTCTGTATAATTCAGTACAGTTCAACAGCATCACAAACCACATCCTCCAAAATTATAACACATTCAACACCTCGCTCAAACAGTTTCATCAAAAAAACTCCACATTATCACCGTCATGAACACAGGATTTTTTGAAGTATTGTCGAATTCGACTGCATCAGTTTAGGATCCAATAATAAAGTGGCAGCTCAATGTAGAGTCTGCACACTGTAAACAGATCAAAACTAATTGAAAACAGGATTCATGTCTGTAATATGAAATGAAAAACCACACAAAAAATCAGTAACATGCTTAATTACACCCTATTATGGCCTTGTTTTGAACCACTGACTTGAATCACTGAATTGATGCCCATGTTGGAAGCTTGAAAACCAAAATCTCCCAATACACACGGGAGTTGATGCCAAACTATTGACATCATTGAAACTGTCAGAACAATGCGGTGGTACTTCCCAAGAACCAGAGGAGCAGCTTGTTGTTTGAGAAAACTGCTCAGCCCATGTTTGCTGCAAAGCTTTTCCAGCAGTTTTTCTACTGTTCAAGGTTGTTGCAGAAATGTCAGATGTAAATGACATGTATTTGTGATTGATATTTATTTTATGGACGACATTTACAGAAAAAGACGCCACACACAGCGAAGAATCTGAACTTGCACACGCAACAATCCAATGGCTCGATTGTTGTGGGGTAAATTGTTGGGTGCTGTTGTGAAAACATCAGTGTGTGGCGAACTAAGCGTTTTATTCTGAGATGCTGGTTCTAGTGTGACATCTTTGAATATCGTGTATATGACCTTTTTAAAAGAGGATTTTCCAGAAATGGACTGTGTATTTTGGATTAGTCAGGATTTTCTCAGTTGTATTTACTTCTCTATGTATTCAGTCTGAGCCTGAGGGAAGCACTGCTGTGTAAACAAAATACAACTTTTGTTCGACAAGTCTGGGATTCAGCTTTTTGCTCTTCTCAGGACTCGACCACCCTGCCCTCAATCCTGGAACTGGAGGAGTCGGCTGTGAGCGATGAGGTTATAGAAGAAGCTCGAGTATCAGTGGAGCACTTTCTACAGGTGGAAAAAAAAAACTATCTTAGATGTGTTGACAGGATAATCGCTTAAAAATGCTTTATGGTTCAACTTTTTGTTTTCTTTTCCAGGAGTTGGTCTCAGATAATATGATCGGTCACACGCAACCAGTTTTTCAGTTCCTCTGCCCGCTTGACAAACTGCTGAATGAAGAGGAACACTATGAAGGCGTGTGGGGCCTCCTCAGCGGCTTGGCCTACTTCCTAACACCAGGGCAAGAGGAGGAAGAGGTAAACTTTCCCATGTTCTGCTTTTCTTCATTCTGACATTAACCGATCACTCTAGTGTATTTCAACCTAGGACTTTAGCTAAAGCTCTTACCATTTATAGGAAGATTGTACTCCACTAGTTAACTGCTGAAATATGGCAGCACTGTTACAAACCCATAAGCAGTCAGATTATCAGACAGGTTGTAAACAAGTGAAAATGATTGCTCCAACTTTCTGTTAACATCAGTCACAGCTTGAATTCCAACCTCCTCGCTCATCTTTAACAGGAACCTCACATATGAAGAACAGATTATCCGAGTCAGATGCTTTCACAGCAACAGGAAAATGTCTGGAACATTTAGGCGAGGGGTGGAGCAGCAGGAGGCGCCAGCATTAGTCCGTGTCACCAAAAGTGCTTGAATCTTCGAAGTCTTTACATTATAAGGGAAAAAGTTACAGAAAATGTCCGGAACTTACTCGGACATTTGTGTTCTTACATACAGCCCCTCCAGAAAGGTTCAGGAAAATGTCTGGACATCTGTGCATGTCTGAAAGCAGCTTACAAATATTTCAGTTTCCTCACTTTAGGTTTTATATCAGAATAAATTGGTCTAGGTTATAAGACTTAACCAGATTCAGTTTTTTAAATCTGTCTGATCCCATCAACACTTGTGTTTCTCTCCTCACTGGAAGTCAGTTGTTGCACCGTGTTCCTTGAGCTCAGCAATCACTTATGATTGATGCGATCAATTGGCCATCACTAATCGATATCAATACGCAAGGGCCAAAGCTTTATAGAATTAGTAGTAAGGACATTTTTAACTTTATTCCTAACATTCTAGTTTATGTTCATGGGATGTGTCGGGTTTGTCACTGGTTAAACAACCTTTTAGTAAAAACGCACACATTAAATACATTAAAAACATTCAATTTCACATACTACTAAACGCTTATACAGGAGGAGCAGCCATTAATCAACAGGAAAGATATTTTGGCAGCAGCAATTGAAGGTGGAAACTGAGACAGTCCAAATGAGCTCATCAAAATTCTGCTTCTCAAACGATAGAGAAAAGCTCGTCCATAAACTTTGGAGGTTTGGTTAAAACTGAAAACTGCCGAAGTGGAGATATCATTGCTCTTAACCTCTGCTATGAGTCAAACTACTAAAACATTGGATCCTATATTTATCACATGACTACTTGATATTATTACACCCTCACTGCATGATAAATGTTCATAACTCCTCACCCCCTGTTAATAAAACGAGGCTCTCTGCTATAAATGTTGTCTCGAGCTGAAACTGTGATAACTGACACCTCAGAGACTGTAGAAAACTTATTTTAGATGCTTTATATTTCCACCCATAATGAGTTAACTGAACATAAAAATCTGTGCACTATACCTTTTTAAAAATGTGACACTAAACGGATATATGGATTTGTTTATCTGCTGGTGTCTGCCACGCTGCACCACAGAGGCCACAGGGTCAGCAGTCACTAACTATGTTTTCCTCTGCAGACCTCCAGCCCTCAGACAGAAACCCCGAAAGAAATCATAATGCCATCGCCGCTCCCAGAATCCACATCTCCGCCATCAGAAAACCCTGGTGCCTCTACACAGAGTGACACCGATGTTCCCAGTGCTAGTCTCCCTTCTATCCTTATCTCTGACTGGGATCCTCCTGCAGAACCACAAGAGGAGGCAGAAGCAGAAACACAAACGCCCTCTGCTGTTAACTCAGAGCCTTCGAGTAATGACGGTTCCCAGGACAAAACGGAGGACTGTGAAAACCCCCTCACCTTCCACTTTAAAACCATCATCAGAGGACTGAGCCGATCCAGGTCACAAGAGTCTCTGGCCTCAAGGAGAATGAGCAGTGAGGACGAGCCGCCCGATTCAGCCGGCTCGCCACACTGCAGCCAGGATCGAAGCTCGCAGGGGGACAGCGCAGAGGGTCCGTCTTGGCTCAATTTCAGCGCACGGTCAACTAAAAAGGACAAAATATGTTTCAGGACTTTAAACGGAGCGAGCAAAGCCAAAGGGAAGGAGCAGGGCACGTTGCCAAGAGGGGAGGACTCGGAGGGTCCGAGGAGCCAAGTCAACTGGGAGCAGCTGGAGGCGACCAAAGCCATGTTTGATCTGCTGAAGGAAATTTCTGGTTTGTTTATCTTTTTTTTAAAAACTCAGATGGTTCTGTAATCAGCAGTAAGAGCTTTGAGTTCATATCAGTGTTTTTTTTTCTTTTTTATTCTTTAGTCATTTACTGTGTCACTTACTACTTCGCAGTATAACAAGCAAACTAACCTGCAGAGACACGATGCTTGTCTGAGACGGCTAATCCTTTACAGGGATCGTGAATCTGTCTCCATTAATCATCTGGTATTTTGTAAGGTGAAAGTTTGTTTTGTTTTGATTCGTCTCTGGGTCGGTGCTTGCAGGAGCTTGTGAGGAGCTCAGATAATCCATAATTGAAACCTGGCGGCCAAACAACGCTACATTCAGCTAAATAAAAGATTAGATAGACTGATAGACAATGAGCAAATATCATTGTAATGATGAGTCATTTTAATGTAATTCATTATAAGGTTTGGATTTGTATTTTCAGATCATGTTTGAACTGTGTTAGAATTTAAAAACAACACTGTGTCGACAAACACAGATAAGCATTCACTCTGGTGAATTAATCTTAGGAGGCTGCAAACATGAAAATCCAAGCAGCTGCAGTAAGATTTAGGGAATTAAATCATTGCCAGTCACTCAAAAGAATTAACAAATCAAGTCAATTATACGTAGACAGGGATTTAAGTTCTTTGTCAACCTGGCAGATTCCAGCGAGGCGCTGTATGAGATCAGTGAGGATCTGAAGGCGGGGAAGATGAACTAACCAGACTCCTGGTTCTGAAAAGAGACGAGGAAAAAACATGAGAGGGAATAATGGCAACAGCTTTTTAAATATTCAGCTTCATGATAAAAAATGTTTTCTATGTTTTGAAGTTATTGGATAGATAAAGACATTTTTGTTTTTTACAACTGGAGGTTTCAGTTCTCTTTCAAGTTTCAAAGTGGAATAAAATGTATTTATTTCGCTAACACCTCTTATGTCTTTGCAGGAAACTCCATCCTCATAAACATATTTGATGCTATTCTGAAACCTGTCATGCCCATCCTGAAAAAGTGAGTCCATTGCGAAACACCTTTCCACACTTGACATGTTTGTGTGTTTATGAGCGTGACTTATGATTCTGAGCTGTACGTTTTTTCCCGATCAGGAAAGTGAACTCTTTCTTAAACAAGATGAACCCAACAGAGGAGCAGATGGCCGCTTACATCGACGCTCTGCGAGACAAACAGTGGCCTGATTCTCAACCAGCAGCGCCTCCTCCCCCCCCTCGCACGGAGGAGGAGAAAACCAAGAGCAGGGAGCGAGCTAGTGACCTCATCAATGCCAAATGTAGGTCGACACTTCACAGCTCTTTAAAAAGTCAGTATCCTGTTATTGTTCATGTGATATTAAATGTTTGTGTCCTCCTCTCTGTAGATTCAAACTATCTCATTCTGAAGAAAACGGACATGGAGTCCGTCTTTAATATTTTCCAGGACAGGGAAGAAAACAAAAAACTGGTTTATGTGAGTATTGTTTGTATCTCATTTTAAGATTGTATTTAATATAACATCATTTCTTTTAATTTTAATTTTGTCACCCTCTCTCTTTTTTTATACAGATGCTTATATCATTCCTATTCAGGGAATTTTTCCCCAGTGAACATTCCCTAAATGTGAGCGCTGCTGCCTTACTGAAAGTGACCAACTCTACCAGCTGATCTGTGGAACATTTGTTATGGTACTTTTAAGGCATTTTATAATCGCAAATAATTTATTAAATATTTTAACATGACTTAAAATATTGGAGACCTATTTTTCTGAACTTTACCTCAAACATACTGTGAATTTTTGTTCAATTTTTTTTTATTTTGGTATCCCAGCTTTGCATATTTAACTTTTGGTGTAAAACTCAGGAGGAAAATAAAGTACATTTCACATTAAGTTTGAATTTCACCCCCTCACGTTTTAATGACAAAGAATTTGAGTGTTTCTAACATATTTTGTCACTTTGAGCACGGCTTTATGGTGAGTGTTTGTATACTGGAGGATTTGACCTACAGTTCTTTTTGAAATAGAAAATCTCATCATTACAATTCATATAAATCTATCAAAACATGGATGGTACGACTATCAAGTGAAGTAATGTTTATGTAAAAAAACTTGAATTGATTCCAAATAAAATATTTGAATAAATTCAACCTTTTCTGTTTGATTTTTGGCTTTGTGAGTTTTTATTTGAGAGTTTAGACCCTGTGCAGGATTTGTTTTAATAAATATATAACTATACTGTGAAATTAGATCATTTGCTGTTGATACCAGTTTATTTGCTCTTAAGTAATATTTGAGTAGACGATATTACAGATGAGTAAAACAAGTTAATCCACCTGAAGATATCTTGTACGTGTGAGATGTATTCAAATAATTAATAAAAGCACTAGATTAAAAAGCTTTGGTATCGTGCAGCCACCTTCATATTTACCTCCACCAAGGAGGTTTTGTTTTCAACCCTGTCCATTTGTTTGTTTGTTTGTTTGTTCACTTGCAAACAATATTACACAAAACCTACTGGATCGATTTCCATGCAACTTGGCAGAAGGATGCTGTATGGTTCAGGGAAGAATCCATTAAATTTGGGTGCAGATCCAAGTCTTTTTTCTTTACTGTCTTTCATGTAGTGAGATGTTATTCAACATTGTCTATGATTTTCAAGACAATAATCGATGGATCTAAATGAAAAATACCAGACGTACATAAGGGACTAATATCTATGAGTGCGGGCCTTGGTAAAGCTTGATTGAATTTGCTGTTAGTTCCCACTGGAATAAACTGCAATTAATTTGACTCACAGGAGAAAACAAACATTTGTCAGTCCTGAACCATGTCCAACAAATGTTTATGTTTGTCAAAATTATGTTGTTTCAGATTAAGTGTGAGCAATTCAACATATTTTTATCAGAAAAAAATAATTCAATCAACAACTCTGTCCATGCTTCTATGACCTTTTTAATAGAAATTCTGTCTCTAATGCTCATTTCATTATGTAACAGAATTAATTACAGGATTATTCTGGTCTAGGTCACAGGAGGGAGATTATCTCGCAGCACAAGAACATGAATTCATTTTTTCTCCACTACCCAGAGCCAGGTGACACAATGACAATGAAGCAGACACTTAAATTAACAGAACAAAACTGTCCAATCTTATTTGATCATATTGTCAGTCTGAGGTGACAACCTGAGGTGGTGACTCACGGTATTTAACTGCACCAGACTCACCACATGTTGTTGTTATCCACTGAAGTTGATGATCATTGTCTAATCTTGACTTTGAAAACAGCAGTTGAAAGAAATAAGGTCACTGAAAGTTCATCAGAAGATGGAACTGCAGAGATTCTACTTCATTGGCTGATGAAGACATGTAAATAAACCTCCTACTGCTAAACGTGTTTCAAAGAGCAGTTGGCAGTTGAGATTTTTTAATTATTATTATTACTTTTGCCAAGCTGTTTGTTTAATGGGTTTGATTGTAAGAAAGATAATGCAAAAACTACTGGACAGATTTCCATGAAGCTCTGTCAAATAAATGTATTTTTGTACAGTGCTTGACTAAGTGTAATCAGCTCTGGATCTTAAAGGTTCAGTGTGTGAGATTTAGGTGAAAGGGATCTATTGGCAGAAATTGAATATAATTGTTTTCTTTACCTTAGAATGGAAGCTTTATATTTATATACTTTATATTTACATCGGGCATGGGTCCTCTCTATGGAGGCCGCCATGTTTTTTTTTTACTGTAGCCCAAACTGGACAAATGAATCACCTTTTGAGTTTTTGGGACAACTGAAGGTTATCACAGGTTCTCTATCATGTTTGGAAGGGGAAGCTGAGGGGTATTCAGCTGCAACATGCAACCTCACCACTAGATGTCACTAAATTCTTCACACTGAACCTTTAATGTCGCTATACTCTGTGCAAATCAGACAATAAAATAAATTATATTCTACTCTATGACACTATTAAAATGTAAATAAACCAAAAAATATGAGTGGTACATCTAAAAGGAAATCAGTAATTTAAGAAGGGTTAAGTAAAGGACCAAATCCCAGTTGCTGAAGTGTCCATGAGCAACACCTCAGCTCACTGTTTCCTGGCTGGTGTGGCAGTTGCTCCTCCAGTCCAGCAGGTGGCAGGCCAGGGATTACCAGCAGCGGACAGTGGGCAGAGCTCAGTGATCCAACATGTCTGCGCCCTGAAGGATGCCGCTGACAGCGTGAAGGTGCCGGACAACCCGCAGGTACGGAGACACGCGGCTTCTCTCGTTGTTTGTGGTTTAACTCGCTTCTCTCTCACATGTTGTCAATGTTGTGTTCACGGACTTTGCGTATCCGCTGCCTCCCGCAGATACGTGTGAGTAAATGTGTCGTGAATACAAAGTGCTGCCTCCGTGCGTCACGTCCAGTTTAAATGTGTTGGTGTTTTATTAATGAGCTGGTGGTGTCCACACACACTGCATCGTGTGTGTGACAGTTTGTCACGAGTGGATTCACCGAGGCCTCAGAGGAAATAACAACAAAACCAGAGCATCTCCGAAAACAGACTGGAGACAAAGTCAAAGCTTCACATCTTCTTAATGAGGTGTGTGTGTGTGTGTGTGTGTGTGTGTGTGTGTGTGTGTGTGTGTGTGAGTGTGGTGTGTGTGTGTGTGTGTGAGTGTGTGTGAGAGTGTGTGAGAGTGTGTGTGAATGCTGTGGGTCTCAACTATTTTTAGTTTTTCAAGTAACAGAAGGAAGTATGAGTAAGATTCTATTTGATTAACAATATATATAAGCTGCGTGTTTCTGTTAGGTCTGGACGATATAGTCAGAAATGTCATCACAATATATCTTAATAATCTTTATGGTTAATGTCAAATCGTTATTTCTCTCAGGTTTAAGGTTATTTAAGTTTTAATCTCATTATTGACAGAAAAGGATGATCACTTGCTTCGACAGAAATATTTGATACATTTGAGGTAGAACATTCAAAAGAATATTGGTATAGATGAATGTATGAATAGATGGTGTATGCAAGTGAGAACATCAGCAAAATAATATGGTAGATAATACGATCGACTAAGAGATAAATGCTGTTTTGATTTTTTTTCAACTTGTTCTAGTTTCTGTTCAGATTTCTCTTTTGTTTCTAACATTTCCTCAGTTTCTTGTTATTAGCAAAGAGGTTTTGCATTAAAACAAAGTGACACAGTTGTTTTGGGAGATTTAAGTATTTGTGTCGTTGCCTTGAGCTTTTTAGTGTTTGAAGGCTGCAAAGTTCAGTTGTAAAAACATGTTATTTGCCAGCTATGCAATCCAAATCAGAATTTTGCTAAGATTGAAAAAAGTCTGAAGAAAGTCCTGGGGGTTGGGACTACAATTAATGGTCAGGATCAATATTTCAGTCCAATAAAAGTCATGAGAGTGTTTATTGCCTAAAGCCCAAGTAGACATATTTAGTTTGATTCATTTACCACAAAGATATTTAGTTTAATATCATTTAAAACTATTGAAACCAGCAAATATTCACATTAAGAAAACAGTGACCTGACATTTACTTATTAAAAAAATAGCTTTTTAAAATTTTAATATTTACTTACTTTCTGAAAACTCACTCTCTGATGAGTGAGTAATTGTTGTAGTATTGGTTGTTTGTTTTATTATTTTGGTGTGAATATTTGTAAAATGTAAAACATGTTTACCTCGTGACCGGCAGCAGGCCTCAGGTCTGTCCGTCTTGTTCTGCATCTGCCTGTTTTATTTACTAACCTGAAGCTTAATATTCTCACAAGCACCAGAAGACTCATGTTTCCTAATTGTTCACAAATGAATCAGATTCACTTAAAATTTTTCACATCAGACATTTTAACTTGTCATAGCTGGAAAAGCAAAGCGTGAACTGATTACACTCATTATTCCTTTATTCAAGCAGTTTAATGCAGCAATGACTAGATTATTAGTTACACCAGTGTAAATATGCAACTATTAATTTCCAGATTTGTGGATTAATCCTGTTGTGCAAATGACTTGCATATTTCCCACAATTAAAAGTGAAATCTTGTTATGTCTTATCTACAAAGTTTTCAGTTTACAATGACTGATTTCTTAGGGTCAATTAATTTTAATCAACTATTCATCTCAGTTCATCCCGTGTTTGACATTTCAGGATTTCAGCTGTGAAAACTGTTTATTTTTTATTTTCGCTCTCTTTACTCAACACCCAGTCACATTCATCTCCCAGTCTGTAAAACTTTGAATCTGCTAATTTAAATGAAATCCTAATTGGGTCAGTTTGTACCTAATTGATTTTTATATCCTTGAAGATAAATGAGGAAATGCTTTTCTGTTAATGATTAGAGTAGATTTTCCTTAAACTACATAATAAAATCATCGGAGGACCTACAATAAGTCCTGTTAATATGAAACATGTGCTAAAGGTCACCTAAAATAATTTATACCACTGAAAATGATTCTTATTGGTTGGACGGCAACTTTCATTGACCTCATATAACCAGACCTGCAGAGCTGAAGTGTGTGGCTCTGAATTAATGAGCTTAATTAAATTGATTAAACTGTTATAAGCAGCAATAGGGACTCTCTGCTAAAGAGCCTGCCTGTTATTTGTGTAACCACCTCCAATGACCTAAGATTAGATTAAAATGCTTCTCAGTGAGAATCACAGATGTTTCATTTCAAATATGTTTGATGTTTTGACGTCCAAAGCAGTTGTAGGAGGAGGGAACAGAGGAATATTTTTAAAATGCTGCAGTGAAGCTGGCCTGTTTGGTGACTCATCATCACTTCCATATTTAACTCGTATTGAGGCCATAAAGACGTGTTGAAAAAGGTTGGAACCCCTCATTACATGGTGCATGTGTTTTTATGTAAGGTAGCATGAGGCCAGAGATTACTGGATATGTAAAACCTGATGTGATGGCTTTGTCTTTGGTAAATGAACGTAACTCAGTTTTATGACGCCACTGATGAAGAAACTATATTTTGCTGTACCTCATGTGGACGGGGGGTTAGAGTTAGGCGGGTGATGACAGTGGAGCAGGTCTGTACGGAATAGGGCCAGGTGGTAGTTTTCTTTTGTATTTGGTGAACAAAGAATATATAAATGCTGAAATGTTTGACTTTAATATTGAAATTTAGACACTTTTTGACTTTGTTCTTGAGGTACAAAAAAATTAAAGACAAATTCTGGTTTTATTTGACCTTTTTATTTTACTTCCTTCCTGACATTCTGACTTTATTCTCGAAATGCAAAATGGAAGAAAAAAACTCCTCTTCTCACTTCTGTTCTTATGCCCTAACTCTCCTCTGTAGATCTCTACCTCCTTGATCTTTTCAGCTCAGACTGTTGGAAAATCGCTGAGTCATCCCCTAACTGCACATCCTTTCCTGCTAAATAAAGATCTGATTTGCAGATTTCTCATAGCTGGAGAGATTCAGGTTTGCCCCCTGTTAATTCTGGTGCCATCTCCAAAGTTCATGCTTCCTCATCCATGCTGTTATATATTAATACTTTGCCATTATTCTGGATATGAGGTCTAGCTGCAGCAGGGGAAGGGCAGATGGCGGAGTTCAGAGTGTTTACTGTCACATTTTGGCTGCCGTCACACTTGGCTTGCTGTTTCCGAGCTGTAATTCTGAAGACTGGATTCTGTAATGTCAGAGCAAAGTGCGCCCACGTGTCTCCTCGCTCGGATGGCTGCGAAGCTTCTCCTGCCATCGACTTTGCCTGCATTGTGTTTATCTTTCTCTTCATCTCCTCCCGTTTCTTGTTTGTGCGTTGTGACCCATTATCCTCAACAACATCAAGACGTTTGATGTTAACATCTGTGAAAATATCTTTTTGCTCCCTGTTCCTAATCTAGGTCATATAAATCATGAATCCAGATGTAAAATTCAACATGTCCTGTTGTGAATCAGAAGTTGCAGCAACTATAGCCTTTGTTTCATGACACCCCCGTCAGTGGGGTTGATGTGCTTTGTGCTCTGACACTAGAAAAGATGACAGCTATCTAGCCACCACATATATAACACTGCCTGTCTGCAAAATATGTCAGAGTAGGATCTGAACTGTGCGCGTGTTTTCTCCTCCCTACATTTCTCAAGTACCTTCTCTCCTGGCGACGCCTCGTTATTGCTGTTTGTTGCTTTTTCAGATTTATTCCAAGCGTAGGCAGTTTGTAACACTTTCTGTCTTGCCATTCAAACATGATGGAGTGAGCGAAATGTAATTCAGGGTAGCCGGTAAAGAAAACGGCCGCCCTGGGAGTTGATCACAGGCAAACAGAGATAATACATGCAGGGTTTTTCAACTTGGAGTCATCACTATTCAAGTACAAGGTCCTGGATTGAACCCGAGCTGCGGTGATGGGCATGTGCTGCTTCAGTAGTCAAATTTCTTTTTCGTACAACAGTAATAAAACTGCTGCTCTTATTAAGTGTCTTATTCCGGTGGTGGCTGCTTAACAACAGGGAGGCAAGTGAACTGAAATAACACATGTGGCCAATAGTACCAAACATTTCAGCCGTACATTGTGTTATTGGTGAACATCTCAATCTAAAACCAGACATTAATACTGATATAAACAGCCTCCACTCCTCTGTGAAGACTTCCTACAAGATCTTGAATGTGGCTGCAGAGATTTATTCCTATTCAGGAGTTTGACGATGAAGCCAAGCTCATAGTTGGCACTCGAGTTCATAACAAAAGTGGTGTGGAGCTGAGGTCAAGACTGTGTGCAAACTAAAGTGTTGGGAGTACATCACAACTTAGTATATCATTGTATGCTGCTGCATTGACATTTCCCTAAACTGGAAAAAAGAATGGAGAGTGTTCTGTATGTCAAGACTGAAATAAGACCTTACAGGATGATAGGTTTTACAGCTGTAAAACATGCTGGGAAGAGATGTTTGGTTTATTAATTGATTAGTCGATTGGCAGATAAGTAGCCAAAAGCCAAACATTTAATGCTTGCAGCTTTTCAAATGTGAGGATTTGCTGCAGCTTCTTATCCTACATTATATCCATTGAAACATCTTCTGGTTTTGGAGTGGTGGTTGTCACTGGGACTCTTGTGTGCACTCTGGCCCCCGAGTACACACAAGAGCCTGAGTGACAGTAAGAGTGCAGACCCATGTCTCCCTGCCTGCGGCGAACTGCGTGATCCTCACGGGAAAACAGACACCTACAACAGAATCCGTGACGAAATGTGGCTGCTTGAAAGGACGATAAAAACTTAATGGATGTTTTGATTTCTCCCGATGCTGTCGAGGGCAAGAGGGATAGAGCGGGTGAGGCGAAGAGTGGTGCACTCGATTCTACAGTGAATCAACAGTGCAAAACACAAGGTTAGAGACCTAATGCCATTATGAAACTGTGGCTGGACAATTCAGATTAGGACAGGCCGCCGCAGTCTAAGTAATTCATAGGAAACCCTTCAGCCCTATCTGTATTGCAGTAATTGTCCACCATTAAAGGCATAGTTAATAGAAAAATTATCTACTCACCACTATGCCAATGGAGGGGGTGGGTGAAGTGTTTGAGTCAACAAAACACTTTTGGAGTCTCAGGGGTAAACAAAGTTGCAGCCAAATCAAATACAATTGAAGTACTACTGTTCCAAAATACCAAAAAAAACACATTTAACAGATTCTTCTAAAGCATTTTTCCTCAGGATCTATGTTAAGTACAAACTTGGCTAAATTGTAGATGGTCAACAGAGGGATTGATTTGTGAAGATTGATACAAGACACGTTGTGATGGATTTTACTTTAAAATATGCTGAACACTGAAAACAGTCGCCCTCTAGTCTGTGATTAATATTTTTGGCCCTGTCTGTCCTCACTATAAGAATATCAGCTAAATGTAAGACGAATGAAAAGTGCTAATGCCTTCATCAGAATATATTTGTCAAGATAACTGCACTCTGAATGTTGAATGTGAAGCATTTATCGCTGCTTTGTGCTTGATTTGTAGTTTTAATCGAATGAGATCTGGTGTTAACTTCAGGCTATGTGATGTAAAATGTGTTCATTCCTTTAAAGTGTGGAAATGATCACTTATCGATTTTTCACGGGTTCACATCAAGGTTAAGCCTGGTCGCTAAAGTTCCCATTTTTGGTCTTGTGGGATCTTCCGGACTCTTCCTGAGTTTTTCGTTTTATTTGACTGGCCTTTTGCGCTTGGCATTCGGCAATCAATAGCTCCGGGGCCAGAGTTTGATGGGATGAATACTAATGTAGTGGAACAGCATCGGCATATAACTGGCTCACTATAACTGTATATCTGACGTTATCTCTTAATCTCATCCACGGTGTCTCTGGTGTGGCTCAGTGAATGATCACAGCCCGGTACATTTGTTCTGTTGGGTCGCTGCATTAGGCTCATCGATTACAGTTAATCTGCAGCTCCTAATTCATAACACGGTGGCGTCTAAACAAATACTTGATCGCAGAGTTTCCTGCTGCAAGCGAAGGTCCTTCCTGTGCCTTCCTGTTTATTGTGCTGTTAACAGATATTTGGGTTATGTGTTCAAGGACACCAGTGATTTATTGTGGCTCTAATGGCATTCAAACCTTTTTCTGCAAAGATGAGCAGAAAAATGAAATTGGTAGTATAGTTTTACTATGCATGTTCTCTTTTTCTATTGTATCCAGGGACTTTAGCTTGTCTCCAAGGTCTTTTCCTCATGTTCATCTGAAATTGTTTGGTGGCAGCATCTTGTTGTGGTCAAGGAGATCTTAGAAGTGATGTTCATATGAGTGAATTGTGCCACCACCGTATCTTATTGTATTAAATGTAAAGGTGAATGCTACCACTAGATGGACTGCCAAACTAAGAGTTGAACGAAACCAGTTGTCACAGCTGGTTTAAGTGTCAGTGGAAGATAAGAGGGAATGCTCTCCTCTTCCTTGTAATTTCAAAGAATACTAATCATGGTTTCTGTTTGGAAATGGATTGTGACAGGTTTTATCTGTTTGAAGAGATGGAAACTCAGCGGGTTTCTCTGTTAAGACTGAGTGATGAGACTGGAATAAGAATATGTCAGTTCTTATCACATTATCACATAATTAAACCCCCAGGACCAGAAATGTGTATCAAGTGATGGATCACACATTTCAAACCTAACCCCGGATAGAAGCTTGCTCGAGTAAATTTATACTAACTAAAACCCTCCAAATGAGTGCTGGGAATTATCAACTGAGCTGTAAATACTATTTTTATCACACAAAACAGAAGATTAGGCCAGTAAGATAAAGGAATGCTTCATGTGTGCACAGACAGGGATGGGTAACATGTATATAATCCTGTCAAAGACATTCAAGCAGGGAACCTTGCTTGAATGTTGTTCCCACTCTCTCCCCTCATTTCCTGACTCTTTTAAAAATCCTGTCCCATATATTTGATTTGATTTACAACATTTCCTAAAAAGTGGCCTAATAAATCTGGAAATAACGGGATAACTACCACGGTAATAAATGGTCTTGAATGTTTGACAAATTTATATCGTCTCTGCAGAATCTAAGTCTTTTAAAATGACTGGCAATGAGTCTGCAGCCATGATAACGACTCTGTAATACTGTACTTACGATAGGCACAACAGTGTTAAATATTCACATCAGCATGTAAACCATATTTGCCATGTTAACACGCTGATGTTCAGCAGATATAATAATACTAACACTAAACACAAATAAAGGTGAGGCAGATGAGAATGTTATTAATTTTGCATATTTGATCATTAACCAAAATAATAGAAGTGTTAAATGATCAGATTTGATCAGATTTTCACTTAATTATGACAAAACATTCAGTAGTTGTAAGACAAATGTCAACCTCATGGTGGCGCTGGATTACATAACAAACACATAAGCAAAATCCGTCCCCTTGCAAAGTTGGATTCATTAATCATCAATTTAGTTTCTCAACAAATTTTTTTGCGCCTAGCTGCTGTTTGCCAAACCAAACCAGACGGGCGTGCCAACACTGCACCAAGTTGGCAAGCTCCTTAACACACAGTGACACATGAAAGGACAGTGCTGTAGATGCTGAAAGCAGACAAACACAGCTCAACCTTCAGGCTGTGTGTGTCTGCAGCAAATGTTATCTGTGATGAAGATCAACAAATCTTCTCACAGATCTGCCTCACATCTCGCCTTCATTCTGAAAGTGGCCACAGCTCTGGACTTAAAGCCAAGAACTGATGAACTTGCATCAAAGGAAAGATGTCAGGTGTCTGCCAACTTGAATGAGTCTTGTTTACGTCTGTTGGCTGCATGTGAGATTAGTTGCAATGTTTCGGATGTTTGTGCAGTCGATTGCCTATCAAAGTGTTGTGCTGTTTCTAAATTAAATGATCAAAGATATTTTGCTTTGATCCTCTTGACTAGTTTTGTGTTCAGGCATGTGAAACGAGCTATGTGAGACTTGTTGACAAAACAAAATTAAATATTTATCATCTATTTCATCAGAATTCATTTTGTTTTATTAAATTACCCATGGTTGTCCTATCCGAGCCTGTGGCAGGTTGTGGTGAGTTTGGCTGTGTGGTTTCTTTTGACCTGTTAAGGGCTTTATGTGGATCACCATCATCATCAAGAAATGCATTAATATCATCAAAGATATATAAATTGAATAAAAGCATATCAATAAACAATAAATGTCTGGCCATTGACATGATTCTCTTTTCCCAGAGTTTGGCTCTTAGTGAAATTGAGATTGAAACCCCCGATGAAAAGTCAGTGGATCATGGGACATTAGGATTCACTGTCTGGGAACAAGGTTTTTGTGCCAGCCCATCAGATGGATGTATGGATGTGAAGAACAAGTGTGACCTGCACATGGCTCTAGATGAAAAGTCACGGACTCGCCAATGTCATTAGTATTCATCCTGTGGGTGTAATGACTATTCTCTCTGTTCCAAGTCTTACAAATTACAATTCATCCAACAGTTGAGGCATTTCCATCAAACCACAGTGTCAGCATCTGGAGAAGTAGAATGAGGGGTGGAAGAGATTGTCACTGTCATTTGGATTCATTATTTGGCCATCATTAATATCTAAGCCTGGAACCAAATGGCGATCAATATTGTGGTCACTACAACCACGCTGCCAGCTTAGTTTTCAAAATTAAATATGATTTATACATTAGTTACAACTAATTTAATGTCCAAGTTTCCGCCAAAATTTTGACTTTGGTGGTTTGGGTTTTATAAGGTGCTAAAGTGACTTTCTTTTCCAGTTCCTGACATCTATAACTAGAAGGGCAGTCAGAGAGTGTACACCTCCACCAAGGCCCAGCAGTCCCCTTGTCCATGAATCACTCACAATGTTAAAGCCAGTAAAAAAGAATACAAAAAAATAACTCAATCCTTACCCTGATCTGAATCCACACAAAAATTGAATGGGTTCACCCAAGACCATACAACCTTCCACCACCAGATCCCATCCCTATACCAAGTTTGGTGGAAATTGGTTTGGTAGTTCTTGTGTAATCCTGCTTAAAATTCAACCAATAAATAACCCAGAAAAACGCTGGTGAAAACATAACCTCCTCTGCAGAGGTAGAAACAAGTATTTGTGTCAGAATTAAAGCACAAGTCAGCAATACTAGCTGTAGTCTGGGGGGCTTGAGTTTCCCAACCCTGCAAAGGCGGTTAGGATGAAAAGAGGGAACATGGTAGCTGAAGAGAAACAAACCAACCACAGACAGCTGCTCTAAAATAGACCTGCAGTCACACTCAAATACACCTTTTGTCTGAGTGTTTCCTTCACACGATTATCATGTTTGATTCTTCATTTCATGCGACAACACAGAATCTTTTTTTATTAGAAAATATTGGACTTCATTTTCCGCCTATTCATTTTTAATTCAGCGGAGCTATGAAGGTTATTTAATCAGACTTTGATTCTCTGTTGTTGCAGCTGCAAAGCACTGAGAGGTAGATTATTATTCAGCTTTTTTTTTCATCCCGCTGTAGTAAAAACAAGATATGAAAGAAATAAAGAGAGGAAGACCTGTTTTAGGCTGAGACAATGTTCTGGGACATTTTATAGGACATCCGTAGTAACCTTGACTTTTAAATAAATAACGGATTTAGAATCTCCGCTCATGTTGGCTACTGCTTGGCTGCTTAATGAAGACTAAAGAGAGCCTATTAGCCTAAACAACAAACAGCAGTGGGCTTCACCAGTGCAATTAAGCCAGTTTTTTAACAGCAAACTGATTAATTTCTTTAATCAAAGTCAGCTTTATCCTTGAAGTGCAGTCAGTATTAATCAAGTTGAAACCCACCATCGAAGCTGCTGCTGTTGCTGTTGTATGAAAACCCCTCAGAAATGTTCAGACACACTCTAATGATGATGATAGAAATGTAATGAGATTTTACACAAGGAGTCTAATTTCATATTATCTTCTCACAACAGTTTATGCAGACCTGCACATTACCCTGACAGGTGGGATTTTTTTCCTCCAGCTTTTCTCCCGTGTGCTCAGTTTTATTGACATGTTTACCTCAGTCAAAGGTGTTGTGTTTCCGTCCCTGGTAGTTTGTTTGACAGGCAGCACAAACGCTTGAAAACTTCCAGATTTCTTAGGCAGGCCAAGAAACTTTATCTTGTGGGTGTTGGTGTTAAAAGACGATTTATTAACCAAAACAGCAGGAGCTGATAACCAGAAACCTGGTGCCAAACCCTAAGGGAATAATTGTAAATACATTTAAGTTGAAGTGTGGGGGGAAGGAACGACAGTGTTTGCTGCAACAGCAATTTGCAGAACATTTGCGCTGTTTCTATTGTTGCTCACTTGACGTTTCTTTATTAGGCAGTAATTTAAATGCTGGCTTTGTTACGTGTCATTTATCCAGCCTGTTTTAACAAAGTGCTCTTACACTTAAACTCTGCATGGCCCTGACAAATTGCTCTTTCTGTGTACTCCTTGTTATCAACGACGCTGTTGCCGGTAATTGCCGAAGAAATGTAATATTCCGCCTAAAGAGCCGCTGAAAATTGTCTCTGTTCCTTCCAAATTACTGCAGCTTTGATTTGATTATTCACAGCAAAACATTAACCCAGCTCTGATTGTACAGGTCTGCACCATGTTTACACCCCTGCACAGTTGATGCCGCTTCATTCCTTGAATCTAATGTAAATTCAGCCGTGTGAAACGTACTGTCAGTGCAGTTGTGATGCCTTATGTAGGTCAATTCTTCTTCAGCGCTCACTGCATGGCCTTGTGATGAGTGATTTCATTTTGTGAGCGAACTGCGGTTTTATTATTCATACTCCGACTGAGATTGTAGTTGCGGTGCATTAAAGCATGACGTTGTCATTTCCCCTCTCTCAGAACGGTTATTCCCTTTGCCCCAAATTGGAATTAAACCCAACATTTGATGCTGGACCTAATTGTTTTTTTTTTTCTCACTTTCACAAAACTCCAGTTAAACCTCGTCTCTCTCTCTGGATGTACAGTGCAGTGTGTTGTTTGTTTATGAATATTTGTTTTGCACTTCCTCCCTCACACAGATTATTGTACTTCTATCTTAGTGAGGATACTCATTGACATAATGCATTCCTTAGCGCCTCAACCTTAGCCATCACAACTAAATACCTAACCCTATCCTAAACCTAACTCTAACCTTAACCCTGAAAGCAAGTCTTAAACTTTTAACAGCTCTTTTAAAAAGATGATCTCGCTCCTCCAGAATGTCTGAACTCTTTCTGAAGCTTTGGAATCTGAGATCTTAAAAAGTTTTGCATCTGTTGCATGTTAGAATTGTCATCAACACGTCCACTTGCTCGCGGAGAATTCTCCGAATGATCTCCTGCTGTGCTGCCGAGCCTCTCACATACAGCCCCTTTGGACCATTTCAGGAGATCATCAGGAGATCAGTGCATGTCTGAAAGCAGCTTCTGCAGTCTTCCCATTCAGTCTTCCTGAGTATCTCTGTCATTGTTTGAGAACAGAAGTGGACTCTCTCACTTCAGATTTAATTCATATACTGGTCTGCATTTTCTCACTGGCACTAGTGCAACACAAGTTTTCTACAATGAAATAGCAGAACACATTAGGTGAGTGGTAGTAGATTGTATGTGAGTCGCATTGTAAATACAGATCTTGAGGGAATTCAATCTAAATGGATTCTATTTAGGACTCTTCTTGTGGTATGCAAATCACCGTAAAGCCCCTACAAATATTCCCTCACGGTGGCTGCACTTTAACGGATGCTGGATAATCAGCAGCCCAGATATAATAACAACTTTTCTTTGGAGCAGTTTTCCCCCCTTTGTTGCTCCAAAGCAGCGTGAGGTCCCATATATCTTTTCTGTACTGTCTCTTCTGTTGATCTAATTGGATACCCTCTGTTGCCTACAATGAATCATTGCTGGACGTCTTCTCTCCCCTCAAGTACTTATTTTTATTGAATGCAGGGTTCCCCTGAATCACAAGGCTCAACCTTAAAACTTGTATTTGTCCCTTGGCTCCAGTCATTGATCTTTTTTCTTCTCCCCTTTTTTTTCCTTTGGAGCTGTGTCAGTATCAGTTTTATTCCAGCAGAGGATTACAGGCCTGCTTTTATGTGTTCTGCCTCCCTAGAGAAAGGCCAGGAGTTCAGGCCATTCCCTGCACTCCACTAATTGACTCCTGATTTGGCAAATGCATTTTAAGGTGGAATGAAAAAGCCAACCCCTGTTTGCGTTGGTACATGGCGATGACACCTCCTCTGTGTATTAGTATTGGTACTTATCCTTCCTCCGCCCTTGACTCTTAACCTCTACTGGTGGAGAGGAATCTCTGCTGCAGCACAGGGAGTTTAGCCGCGACGCATCAGAAACAGAGGTGAGGCGATGGAGGCGTTTTGGCATGCACTCCATGATTTTTCAGTGAGAAGTTTAAATCCTACCAGTTCGTGGTTCTTCAACATGGCTAACATCTCACTCAGCGGCTGATCCACAATACAAACACCTCCAGGATAGTGGCTCTCACTAAGCAAATCGAAGGGAAAGATTTTTTTTTTTAATTACCTGCCCGCTGCAGAATGGAAAGGCACGGGTTTTTGCTTGTGGGTATCAGTATTGACTCGAGTGTATGATGTTTTAATGAGCCCAGTGTGTAAATGATTTGTTGTGTACGTTCGCAATGCTAATTTGTTTTTTCTTCTGCGTTTTCAGTGAATGGATTCTCAGTTGACTCGGAGGCAGATTTAAAGATGTCAAAGATCTCCAAGGCAGCCAAGGCTGTGAAGAGATTGGACACAGGCGGTATAATCCGAGCTATTGTGAGGTCAGGACAAGCATCCCCTGGACCCCCCCTCGGCCCCATTCTGGGACAGGTAAAATTACTTACGATTTCACTTCATGTTCTATTTGCTCACGCCGAGTAATCGGCAGTATTACCTTAATTGCAGGAGCAGGGCTTCATTTCATCAACTGACCTTCTGCGTACCCTCTCTCATTAACTGTGAGACAACCTGATCCTTCCCCATTTTCACTTTGCCAATCACACATTTGCTCAGTCACCTCATCGCACATCCGCAACCACCACTTCCATCTCCCCTCATAGCCCTCTTTATATTCCCATTCTTATTCTAGTCGCACAGCTCCATTGTGCAGGTGGGTGCCACACTCGGCCTCAGTCTGCAACTATTTTCTCACAGTTTCCAGAGACACCTCCATCGGCAGCAGCTGTCCATACACATTAGCCTCACTCTTTACAAGCCAGCTGATGAAATGGGATTGAACATGTGAAGGTCTTGTCTTAAATTCCTGTATCAGTGTCTCCGCTTCAATTGTTCCGGAGAGACAGCTGAGGTTGTTCTGTGTTTTATTGCTCAGGGATGCACCACCACCTGTGCCAATTCTAACTAGAGTAATTTATGTATTGGCTTGTACAATAATAAAATATGTCAGCAGTCACAATGTAGCAGTGAACAAAAACCGTTTGGATTTAGGGGATGAAAATAACCAATTATCTTTTGCAGTAAACACATATTCTTTTTGTGTTTTAAAACTTAAATACCTGTAGAACTCACAAACCTAATTTTGTTTCTGATCTCAGAAACATATTCCCTTAAAAATGTTCCTGTAAATTTATATTTTATGTCACACCATAAAGTCACAATCTGCTCTGCTCTAATGGTCATTCAGTTATTAAAATGTGATTGTCCTTTACAAGATTGAATGAAAAACGCCTGTGGCTCACTCTGTACATACAAATGATCCAGTTAGCCTCTTTAATGGACAGTGCTCATCAGCCTTGGATGCTGTTGCACACTTGGAAACCAGATCAATTCTCACAGTTAATCCATCTTTGTGACTTAATGACGACACTCAGAGGAGAATGGAAAAGTGAATTCAGCTGGCAGGAAAGGAGACACACGCTATTCATTAAATCAGGAAATGGAAAGTGTGTAGGTGTCAGAAAGGAGTTAACTTGTGTGAAAATATCTCATTTCTCTTGTCTGACAGCAACGGCCCCATTACTTAATGTTTCTGTTCAAAATTACATTCTCTGCTCTCACCAGCTGCACCGTAAAATAAAATAATTTCATTTACCCGATCACCCTGGCAGACTGTGATTTAGTGCTCAAAATTAATATTAGTTTTAAGTCATTTGAAATAAATAGCTCATATTTCTTTGCATTTCAAAGACCTAATATATTCACATATTGGGTCGACAATCAACAAATATTTTATATTCAAGTTATTTTCCGAACATTTTTTCAATTAATCTTTTGATCTGGAAACTGTCAGGAGATTAATAAAGAAACATTCAAATAGTTTGTTTTGTCTGACACACCAAAAAATGGCAAAATCATTTGAATGATATACATGAAAAAAAATAGAGAGGTTTGACAAATGAGAAACTGTAAGTTTCCCTCCCTTGGCATTGTTGCTCAAACAATCACGAAGCATTAATCTATTACCATTTAATATTTGTCAATTGGCTGTTTGAGTGATCTTTACATCTTCTTCTCTGATATTGTCAATAACTCTCCCTCTGTCCCTTTTTTCTTTTTGTCCAATAGTTTCCTCCCACATAGTTTTAATAATGAAGTAACTCAACCTCTCAGTCATACAACTTGGCTCTAGACTCTGTTGTTTTCTCTGTCTACACGCTGCATTAGTTTTCTATGCAGATGACACTCTGTTTTACATCACAGAAGTAAAACGGTTGGGAACCTGCCTCAAAGCTGCACTAATCAATAGTTTGATTATTAACAGATCAGAGAAAGTGTAATGTGGAGGGGATCGCTCCACATTAAAAACCACGAAACCATGAAGATTTATCATCAGACTCTATTGCACGTAGTGTTGCTTGAGTACTGTCAACTGTACTGCCGTGTGTGTGTGGTTTTTTAAATGGTATTTAAAACCCTGTGTAAATGCAAGGGGAATGTTATTTATTTATAGGGCGCATTTCTTTTTTTTCGTTGCATTCATCACACATGTTTATGTCATGCCGACGAGGATATATGTTCTGTTCTGCTGGATTTGTAAATATGGAGTTGTTTGCTAACAAGTTTACTTCATCAACTGGTGATGATGTGTGTGGCTGAAATTGTTTTTCTCCAGAGTCTTTCAGGAGTCAGATGCGTCAGATTGATCTGTGACAGCGACTTCACTTCTGAGGGGAAAATACACCCAGACATTTTCTATCCAATAATAAAGAGCAGGATTTAATCTCAGCCTATTGCAGCATTTTTTATTTCTGCTCAGAAATACAGCCGGCAGGATTGTAACTGCTGCCAAGCAAAGAGGCCATAATAACCCAATTTTACCGCCTCTGCACTGTTTACCAGTTAGATGTATAATTGATTTTTTGATTTTTACTGATCACATTTAAGGCTCAGCTAAATCTGCCTTCCTTCAGCTACACTGGAGGCCACCGATGCAGAAAGAAACTCGCTCTGTCACTCAGCCCTCGACTCTAGAGGTCATTGAGTTTTTGCCCATTGGCAAATCTGTAGCCTTTAGTGCCACAGGAACTTTTTCGACTTAATTTTACATGACAGAAGACACTGTACACCTGTAACTTCATGTGCAAAAACATCTTTTATAGAAATTTTTTTAATCTTGACAAACAGAAGACACATTTTGATCACAGCTATCAATAGTTGTACATAAAAACTCCAAACAATAGCAGTCATGAATATTTAATCAATCCTCCGTGTCTCTCATATCAAGTAAAACTAGTCGGAGTGACATGAGGGCTGGTATGTTAGAGGGTATGTGGTATTTTTGCAGTGTTCTCTCACCCCCCCAAAAAAATGCTGCTGTTGCGATATTCAGAAATTCACCATTCTGCCTCCTTCCCAAAGAGGCTATGGTTAGAATCTGATCATTTTGGAAGAATGTGAAATGTGTGACAGCTCTAGACATGCAAACTAAGAATAGTGGTTTCTTCACCAACTTCAACAAGTGCAGTGTGTTCGTTCCTGCCTGTCTTTCTTCATATGGTCCAATTCACCTTGCAACATATGTTCCTGGCTCTGTCCTGCCCAGATATTCTGTTTCTGTTTAATTTATGAATGCAAGACTACTATTGAAATGACTTTTAATGTCATTGGTTTAGATTTTTCTCACTTGCAGTTTCAACATCCCTGTCAGTTTTATGTTTCTGTCCTTAGGAACTGTTTTCTTGCAGTTTGTCCTTTCAGTCTCCATATTTTATAGTCTTAACTGTTTTTAAATTCATCACCTTCTACTTAAGTATAGAGAGAAATGTACACTGGTCACAGGCTGCAGGTAACAATTGTCAACCCACTCACACTCGGGTGGTAGTTGTCAAATGATCAGAACATTCCTTGATTATATCCCAGCTCCTTCAGCAGCAAGACACTGGTGCTGCTGCGTTACCATTGTGTGCATGATTATGTGTAATTGAATGCTTGAACGAGACATGCAATGTAAAGTGCTTTGAGTGGTTGGCTGACTTGGAGAGTGCATATAAATTCATTCACTTTGCACTCATGAGTACTCTTAGTGTATTTTTGAGGTATGTGTGCTTTATTTGAGTAAATCCATTTTATGTTTCTATTTATTTCTTTTTCACCACACTTCAGAGGGATATTTAGTGTTTTTATTCCACCATTTCTATTTGACAGCTACAGTTATTTTGCATATTCTGATTAATAACACTATATGTACCTTATTATATATCAACAAATGATTATTTATCATCAGGTTTAATCTACCAGCAACATCCAAATTGCTTTTACCTGCTGCAACAAGAGTCTTTACTTATTAATGCATCAATGAATATAATGTAATGTTTGTTAATCTATAATGAACTATTTTTCATATCTTGTTTCTGCACTGTGGTATTAATATTTGTACTTGGTAAAATTGATACTTAAATACTTCTCACCTCTTTTGTCTTCACAATGGAAATATAACGGAGAAAAGCAGCACATCCTCAGATACAGTATGATGAGCCGGAATCAGCAGCAGCCTTTGTGTCTGTTAATTAACTAAAACGATTCAACCCTGGTTCTGTTCTATTTCATTAAATTTCAGCAGCAGGTACAGCCGCGACATGTGAGACCAGTATTAGTTAGCATTTTCCTCCAGTATTGCATTGCATATCATAAGAGCCCCACATTCTTTTGCATCATTTCTTTCTCATAGAATATACTTTGAAGTTCTCTCCGAACGCTGTGGTACTGATGGTGTGTGCTATGATGAATGATTTAGACATCTGTCTGCTAAATGTGGCTCTTGCTGCCAGACTAGGTGGGTGTGAGCTTGTACCGTAGCTGTCGCCGCATCGTGGGTAATGAGTTGAGATGGGTCGTAACCAAGAGCTCAACCAAGCGAAGCAAAGCCATATGTTTGTCTAAAGGTTTTTGGACTGTTTAGGATGTCATTGTTGTCAGGGCAGCGTGTCATGTGCGTTTCTCTCTCTAGACTCTCGTGCACCATTGAGCACACGTTGTCACAAACGGTAAATAAATGGCAGTCGGCACGGCAGCCGCTCTGCTTTAGGCAGTGGCCCGGCCCTTTAATCTTAGCCAACCTCTCCTCAGTTTTTTTTCTCGTTTCTGACTAACCACCCTTGACAGAGGAAGTGCAGAGAGGTAGGCTGCCTGTCGGCTGCAGGGCAAATTTAAACAAACGAGAAGAATAAAAGGAGGAACGAGAAACAAAAAAGGAAAACCGACATCTTTGGTACTCGAGAATATGAGTGAAATTAGCACATGCGAACAAAGGGGAGGAATAGAGAGCACCGGCTAGGGTGGCGAAAAAGGAGAAGAAAATGGAGAAAAGTGGCTTCTGCACTTTGCCTCACGAGGTTATGCCAGTTGGTGGGAGCTGAAGGAAAATGCTGAGCATTGTATCTAGAGTTTAACAGGTGTAACAAATTCTAGCAGGTAGTCATTTACGGAGGCTGCTGCTTATGCAGTCACTGCTTTTAGTCTTATAGAAATATGAGATGTTGCCCAACAGAGAGTGCATCCAGAATGCGTGTGTTTGAAATGTAGAGTGCGCGACGGAGGAGGAGATGAAAGAAAGAAAGAGGGAAACCAAGGTTTGGATGCTGCCTACTACACTGGTTATCCCTCTGTGGGTTTTTTTTCCCTTAAAAGTCTCTCTGAACCGGAGAGAAATTCCCCACTGAAACTTTAAATAAAGTTGTTCTTGGGGCTGAGTGTGTACATTAGTCTTAATACATCTTGTAAATACAGTTTGTAAATCAAGCATAAAGCGGTGAGAATAAGTGCTTGCATGTTGACAAATAGCCTCAATTTCAATTAATAGAACCATTAAATTCAGAGGAGAGGCCGACGGG
The DNA here is from genome assembly GCF_022539355.2 of Hippoglossus stenolepis. Taxonomy (NCBI): domain Eukaryota; kingdom Metazoa; phylum Chordata; class Actinopteri; order Pleuronectiformes; family Pleuronectidae; genus Hippoglossus; species Hippoglossus stenolepis. Next base: position 17,833,227 of record NC_061489.1, on the reverse strand, counting down.
TGCATTCGCGGCCGCTGTGAGCAAAGAGCCAGTTCCCTCTGAAAAGCATCTCACATGCTTACTACAACTCTTGACATGCACACTCCATCACATCAAGCTCTCTCTCTCTCTCTCTCTCTCTCTCTGCATTAAAGATAGACAGCACGACGGCACACTCAAGGATTACGACGAGAGGATCTGGGCTGATGGGGCAGCTGGCATAATTGTGACGAATGAAGGCCTTTCGTCAGCGTGCCACTCTGTGAAGCCAAGAGCACGCTTCTCTGCTTAATGTGTGTGTAGCTTCCATTCACTTCACCAGTTGAGTGTGAGGAGAAACATGCAATTTTCTGTGGCTGCAGATGGGAAGCTGATTGACTTTAATATGAAGAAAGTTCTGCAAGTAACAGGCAGTTATTTGTCTCTTGGCCTTGAATAATATGAACTGACTCCTCATGTTTTTCCCCGTGCGTGTGGGCGACAGGCTGCCAATAACGCTCCTACATAATAGCCAATGAACTGTCAACACTCGGCGAGTATGAAACACTTTATTAGTTTGCACTCTGTCCTGGAGGTGTAGCTGACAACAGCTGTGGAGTAACTTCACAGTATACACATGGCATATGTCCAAGTTCCGCATGGTACACGTAATACGTGCGCCTCTTTGACAACCTCGAGGCTCGTAGCTCCATGAGGAAACAAGGCACTTGACTGAACTGAACATCCACTACACCTGCGGCTCGAACCCATAATCCCACGACGGCCAAATACTTCAACATCCAAATAACACATTTGTGAATGAAAGGCTCCGTCCGTTATTCATGTGGGATTAAAAAGTTAATTATTTCATCTAAAGTGAAAAACAGAGTTGAATGGAAGGACAGGCCGCTTTCCCAAAGAGACGTCTCTGAAAGGTACAGACGACAAAAGACGGCAAAACATGAATTCAGAATGTGTTGTCAAACAGTAAAGGGATTACTTACACTGGTGTTCTGTCTTTGCAAACAGTGCAGTAAAATAGACCTGGAGTTTGTTTTATATGATGCAAAAATGCTTATTGCAAATCATCCAGCCCTACCAGTAACATATATCATTTATGGAAACAGTGTCTTTTATAATGTAATCTTGACATATGCACATTAAGTTGTGTTAAAATGTCTATTAGATGGTTTTAACAGCTCGGAAATATATGCGAGGACGGCGAACGCATCTGAAATCGGAAAAAATTTAGCCAATTAACTGATGTTCAAACTCTGCATTTAAATCAACGGAAAACATATCAGGAGACCAGAAACACAGTTCAGCAGGGACGGTCGAACATGAGGCTCATGAGTCTGCAGGTTTTCACTCCAACCAAACACCACAGTGTCTGATTCCTCTGATTAACATTCTCAGCCAGACAGGATGAACTAACAGTGAAATCAGCGCGTTACCTTGGGTTGGAAAGAAAATCTGACACCACTGCAGATGCGGTGCACAACCTTGAAGCAGGGGCCCTTAAAGGAGTTGCAAGATAAATCATGGAGGTCATGAGAATATGAAAAAAATATCTTTCTCGTCTGTCCCCTGATTCTCCTTTGCATTAGGATGTTGTGGAAAAAGTATATAATTTAACATCGTCCAGCCTCTAAAATGTATTCAAATTAAAAACTAAATATAAGAATGTACATCAATCAGGGTCACAAAGACTTTGATTTAAAGGGTCACCAAAGAGGTTTGAAACCATTGAGTTGCGTTGAAATATTGGATCACCGTGCAGAGCGACTTTTACTGCTTGGATGGCTTTTAAATCATGACTCTGTGGTCCTGAAGGAAGAAAAAAATCATCCCTCCTCCTTTTTCTCCTGTGAAAGTTCCCTGTAAAGTGTCAAAGATAAAATGTACACTAAAAGGTCACAGGCGTTTTTTTTTGGCATCTTATGGCAGAAGTGCTGATCTAATTTTTCCCTCAGACCACATTAACAGAAACTAATGAGTGAACCACAGAGAGGAGTGTTCCACACCCCTACACAGTCGGAATTCGCAGTGGTATCAGATATCTTTGCATGAAATTTAACTTGTATATATACACACGCACAACTCAAAACAAGTCAAACTTTAACTTTAAGTTGGTGTGTGTGAAGGACAGAGTTCAGAAAAATTGTGGCAGTTGAGTTGAGGCAGCTGTGCCCAGAATAAACAAGAATAAACACTGCCAGACTCCAGTTTACGTTTCTGGAATATTCTTTACACTCGCATAGATGTGTTCACAGTGTTCAATTTAAAAATACACACCCACAAATCACAGCAATGCATTTTGAGTTTTTCTTAGCACAACAAAATGTGCAGAAAGCTGAGCTTGCCAAATGCATTTCCACAGCTCGGCATTAAACCCATCACTGTTGTACTGATATTCAATACAAGTTATCTGTTTGGACGTGATACTGGCTGGTCTGAGTGTTGAGTGTGGGTGTGCCTACATGCTTTTTTGCATGCATGCATGTTCAGAGAGATGGAGACTCTCTAGAGTTCATGGGAGATGAAAGAGGGTCCTAAGGGCGTCTCTGCAGGCTCCAGGCTGACGTGGGAGAGTGTGTGGCTTTGGGAGCGAGACAGTGAGTGGTAATGAGAAGGAGGAGCTTTCCCCTGAGCCTCGCCCTCTCCCTGCTCCAAGCTCTGGGTTGGCAGGGTTGATTCTCCTGGTTCCGCTCCAGCCACAGTCCCAGCTCCCGCAGCAGCTCGCTCCTGCTTGTGTTTCTCCCAGGCTGAGCTCAGCTTCACAGCCAGAGCCAGCAGGTTCTTCCCCAGGAACACAGTGGACACACGGGGGTCCCGGTACCACAGCATGCCTGTGCCCCTCAGAGCCAGGGTGAAGATATTGATGGTGACCAAGCTGAGCCAAGGGTACAAAGCCTCCTTACGGGGCCCCCTCTGTCCTGGCAGACCGGTGGCCCCAAGCTCTGTGAGGGCCACGCACGGCAGCAGCAGGAGGAGGGCGTAGCAGTAAAAGAAGACCAGACCCTCGGCCCAGATTGGCAGCTGCTGTTCAACAACCCCTCCAGGCCCCGCCGAGACCCCTCCTTGGACTTCCCACAGCCCTGCCTGCAGGTCCAGTATGTCCAGCAGGTCCACGACCACCCACAACAGCCGACCCCGCACCTCCTGCTTCCTGCGCTGAGGGGTCATGTGGTCAGCTCCAGTCAGGATTAGGAACAAGGAGGGCAGGCAGATGGACAGCAGCAGTGTCAGGGTCTTCCTGGCCAGCGGGTCGGGCGGCCGACGTTCCTGTCTGTAGTTATGGCAGACGAAGAAGAGCTTGAGCTGGAGCAGGGACAGGAAGAGGAACCATAGGGCGTTGGCAAAACCCCGCCGTGGCGACCGCACCTCTGACACCACACCGGCTGACACGAAGCGCAGCGCCAGCAGGAAGCCCACATCTCCTAGCAACACCGTCGCACACTGCCAGACACTTGGTCCTGGAAGACCGTGAGTGCCCAGCATGCTCTGCTCCAATAGGTAGAGGTCGACCACCGCCATCGTGCTCACCGTGACCAGGGTTGATACGCACACCTGGGGCGTGGGCACCATGCCTGTAAAGAGACACACGCACAGATGCACAGTGGGAAATCTGTTACATCAACGGAATTCAAACTCTGCTCACATCGCTCCACACGCGGCCATCTGTCCCCCGTAAACTGACACAAGATAAGAACATGTACATGTAAAATAGTTTGCTTGTTGCTGTGGTTGGAGGCACAGGCTGCAGAGTAAGCACCCTTTGTCCTTGACCAAAGCTTCATCTACCCCGATGCTTAAGCTGAAAATCCTGTCAAATTGTTTGTTTTTTTTCTCTCTGCAGCTCTTTGAATTAAATAGTCGTATTTTCTCTGCGAACCTCCCAACATTACTCCTTTTTGATTCGGAGGCTTTCCCAACTTCTCCCCTGTTACTTTTCTCTGTTCACTGTTGTTTGCTCCGCTCTTTTTTGTACTCGGCTTATCCATTATTAATTAATTGTGTTCAGACGCAGCAAGGTGCCCTGTCAAAGCCTTTTCTTTGCCTCCATAGTCCGCCCTGTTTATTCTCATACTGTGCTGCAGCCTTTAATCATCTCTCAGTTCAGATGAATATTGATAACTTGCTATTTGTATAGAAATGCATTTGTCTTGTGTGTCTGTGTACACGCTCTGGTTGAGTGCATGCAGGCAATGCTAATGTGCCTCAGTTCTGGACTCCCCCCTCTTCCTATTCCTAATGTTGCGGCTCATATCTCGGCCGTGGACAGTAAAACCTCAGTATTGATCTCAGCATGGAAAACTATCATTGACTTGACAGTGTAATCGAGCCAACACCTGTTTGTTGTATTTAACTGAAAATCACAGCTCGGAGCCCGTGGACTTGTCTGTTTATCTGCTCGGCAACACTCAGGGTGTCAACCTCTCAACAGGATCAATGGCATTATAATATAAAATCATTACCGTTTCAGATGTGTCGTAACGGCAACAGTTGAGCATGATCGAGCGGGAGATTGTGAGCATGATTGCGGCCTCTGAGAGAAGTCCGCCACTGAAAAATGTGTATTGATGCCTCGCCGATGGAAGACACATCGCTCCCCTCACTGTAAGACTAACAGGAGCCCTGCCATCTCCTCGGTGCTGACTGAATCACTGAAGAGGGCCTAGGGACTCCAGTGTGTAAAAAAAGGAGAGGTTTGGAGATTGTGCATGTGTGTGTGGAGAAGGAGAAGGAGCATAAGACAGCGTGTGAAAGATTAATAGGCCTTTTGGCTGTCTACATGCCTGATAAAGTGTTACTGTATGATGGTAATAGTTCATAAATAAGCTCTGAGGGAGAAGGGGGGGTGGTGAAAGTGATGAAGAGGAAAAGGCTGAGATGCAGATAGAATGTGACTTCCACCCACTTATAGAAAAGGCATGCATCTCATGAGCTAGCGTGGCCTGGGTGAACCCTGATGCATTCATCGCCCTGAGGATTGAAATATCCCCGACATTAGAGTTTGTTCTGAAACAGATGATTAAAAGAGATGAAGAAAGGAATGATCTCGACTGATTAATCTGCTCGGAGGCATGGTGGGAGGACAGGCGTGGATCATGCCAGCATTCGTAATATCCGATGCCTGTGAAGCCCTTTGTCTTACCCCCACACTGCAACTTGATGATCATTGCCTGAAAAACTGAGTGAATTTCACCAGATTTAGAGGGATATTGGAATCAAAATGAGATTTTTTCTTCTGTCTATGTAAAATAAAAAAACACGCTCTGATGGGATGAAGAGAGGGAGGGGGTGGATAAGTTTTCAGCCCCTGTTGCAGCTGGTGTTTTTCTCAAAGAGGTCTGGCCTCTTAAGTCTTTCCACCTGCGCCTTGAATGTTGCTCCTGGAAATCTCCCTGTCACCCTGTGTTCTTGTTGTGACTCCCCTGTCAGCGCCGTGTAATTTATTCTGCTCTGAGTGAGGGACCTGGGATGACAGCCTGTCCGTCCACTCAGCTCGCCAATAATGACCAGATTCATCACTCCCCTTTCTGGGAAGTGACACCGCTGTTGACAAGGTGAGACAACCCATTTCACCAAGAGCGTGAGTAATGGCATGTGATAGCGTCCAGGTGGAAGATTTGCTCTCGTTTTTACGGTCTTTGCTCAGTTTTGCGATGAAAACCATTTTCCCACAAAAAAAAAAAAAATCACCTCTTCTCTTTCATGTGTGTCACTTGTGCACATGGCTTCCCCCCCCTCCATACAGTGTCCCAGCATTCATCTAGAAAATAAAAAAGCTCTGTGCAGCAATGAGATGGAGCCAAGCCTGGGGGTTTTTTCAGCGCTTGCTTTTGTTTTCTATTAATAGTGGGTGATTTCCAGGCGGACAGAATTCCATGCAGCGCAGGAATTAATCCATCTACACCCACTTCATCTCCATAAACACACCTCACATGAGCTGCACAGCCCATCGAACCCCACATCTCTCACGGGTGTTCACAGGTGGTGGCACACGGAGAGCACCCAAGGGCATCAGGACAACATCCCTGCCATCAAGTCATTAATTAATGGAGGTGGAAGCATGCAGGCAGTGTGTATAACCCCTGATTATGCTGCTGGATAAAATCCCCTCTCCAGAGTTAAAGCCTCATGACTGAAACATCTGTTGATTTATCAGGGTGGTGGTGTTTTTTTGGAGTTATGGCTTTTGTTTGTTTACTTGAAATGTGGTTATCATCAGCTGGCCCAGCATGCAGCGCTGTGCTGCGACGTCCCCTGGACAATTTAACAATCTCTCTCTCCCTGCAACACCTGTTTCATAACCGCCCCATCAGACCATACCAGCAGGTATATGTGGAGGGTCTTATCCGTGCATGCAGTCGGTAGTAAAGTGAAGATTTAGTTACCCGAACCATTCGTCTTGCACTTGGGCTTGATGCTCCTGACTTGATTTACAGCGAGTGTAGTGTTTTAAGCGCCGTCTCTGACCAATAAAGTCTCCCCTTTATGGTCGCTGATGAGCCGGCGCTCGGTGATAAAAGTCTCGCTCCTACAGTCCGGGTGTTCGTGTGGAGTCGGGCTCCAGGAGGAGGCTCGTCGTGCGGCTGCAAGAGGAGAAAGTCATCGCCGCTGCCTCGGCGAGCAGACACGAGTTTGGAGGAAACAACGAAAACGACTCGGACTCAATAAGATTTGCAGATCTGGCGCGGCTGGGGTCTCGAGATCCGTGCGTAATGCAGAGGCAAGACGTGGATCCGACTCTGGATCTGTCGCCTCCCGCAGTGTCGGGGGGGTGGGGGTGGTGGTGGTTGGGGGTTTGACACCGTGCAGGGCTGATGCCGATGCCGCTGCTCCTCGCTCGGGCTCCGGCTGTTGCGCGGAAGTCCGTCCAAAGTGGAGCAGGTGCGGCGTCGCGGAATCGTTAAAGCGGCGCCCGCAGACCGGGGAGACGGCACAGGAGGAGCGAGGGGGCAGCGCGGCGCAGCAGGAGGAGGCGGAGGACGAGGAGCACAAACTCACTCATGCTGTCCGAGTTGGCTTGTGGTGTTAATTTGTAAGCAGGCTACGTGCTCCACTCCAGACCTCCCACCCTCCTCTGTTCCTCCCTTCCTCCTCCTCCTCCTCCTTCTCCTCCTCCTCCCCCTCTCCTCCACCATCAGCTGTGGAAGTTAAGCTGGAAGAAGATGCTATGAATATTTCAGAGCACCCAGCTACAGTATACTCATTGGTTATGGTAATCATGATGATGCCACTTGCAGAAGATTAATGGCATTGTTTGGGAGCGGGGCAGGTACCTTATTTACCCCCCTCCTCGCCTGCAACAAGAGCGGGGGAAGTGGAGCGAAAGATGCTTGGAGCCTGTCGACACATTTAGTGCTCAGAAGGCAGATGTTACAACTTTAATTAGTCCTCCTTCTGTCTACTTACTGTCTTACTCACACAAGGAGACCGTCCCTCTGTGTGAGATTAACTCATTACAGTTGGCTGAATGCACAGAAGCAGTGGGAATTTCCTCAGACAGATCTGCCTGAAAACAAATCTTTTTGGAAACCGTTTTTTAAAAAGAGCCGGCTGCTCGCCTCATCAGAGAATTCAATTTCTGTCACTTTGTCGGCCACAGATGCAGTTTTTTGGGGGGGGGGGGATTTCACAGCATCACCTTGTCCCCAAGGTCCTGCTTCTTCAAGTGAATCTGTCGGCATTTCTGCACCTTTGAGAGGCTCAAAGTCCTCAACTCCCTCGTTTCTGTGGCTCTGTGTGCCGGGTTCATTTTAAAGTAAGAGGTTTAATCAGAGTGGTGAGAAAGGGGATGGAGAGTCATCTTTCTTGTCAGATTCAGCTCTGCGCTCCGCTGGCTTCCAAGAGAAGAAAGATTTTCCATTTTCCTCACTTCAGCGTGTTTCTTTTTCTTCTTCTTCACCCCTCTTCTTTCTGCTGCATTTCTTTCACCCATTTCCTCATGTTTATCCCATTCTCTCTCCAATCCTGTTACTATCTCCCCCTTCTATTTTCTTCATTCTTCTTTTCTGTTCCCCGTGGGTGTGGTTGAAGGTCACTCTGCACACTGGCTCACTTTCAGAGTGGAGAGCGAGGGGGAGCGATGCAGGGAAAAGGACAGAAGGGGAACAGGGACAATAGCAGAGGAAGGCGAGGGGCAGCCAGGCGGGCAGGCTGTCCACAGTACTGTGCAGTCATCACTTTTCGCTTCAGACGTGATTGGGGAAGTTTGGAAGAACACATGGGGTTACAGTCTGTCCAAGAAAGCTGAAGGCGTAAACAGTGAGCCATGCTCTATATCATTCCTGAGGCTGATCTCCACAAAAATGCAGAACTCAGACCCTTCACCCTCTTCCTCCTGGCTCATCTCACTGCACGACATGAATTAATTCTTCTGATTATGCATTGAATTATTTTAATATTGTCTCGTGGACCAAAAGAAATTAAAATTAATGCAGCAGAACCAGAGATATTGTCTTCTTTTATCTCGCGCACAGACGCCTGATGCCTACATTACCCACAATGTGATTCAGCTGCCAGCAGTTGGGTCTTTGACTTGGGCGTTATTTATGCTATTAGCGGTTAATGTTGCCTCGAGTCAGTCTGCTCGAGCAGAGACGATGAGCAGGCTGCAGAGGTCTGCTTATTTGTAGCTTCACATCCCAGGAGTTTTCTTTTTTCTTTTTCATTTACAAACATGTACTCTTAAACCAAAGCGATGCCTCGAGTGGCATCACGCAAGGTAGTTTATCAGATTTTGTGCAGCTCCCTCAGGAGCCACATGAAGCTATTTTTTTCCCCTACATATGCAGTCGTGCTCCCCGACACCTGTAAGCAGACTTTCATGTGTGAAATCGGTGGAGTTCCCATTTAAATTAAACCTTTTTTGTGCAAAATTCACGGCTACGTCTCTGAATCCTGCACAAACACAACACAGGCTTTGTTAAACCTGTTTCTGCACCTGATTCTCTTTTCTTTCCAGGCCTCTTCACTTGTCAGTGAATCTTTTTTTTTTTCCCAGTCGTCTCCAGTGAGGAGCTCCAGCTTCCTGCTGTTCAGGCTCCTGTGTTTCTGCTGCCTGCTCCACGTGTGATTAATCATGTGAAGTGCCAAAAAGCACAACACTATCAGGACTATGAGGGGGACGTAATGGAGTTGGAAATGGGATGCTTTGTCGCAGTGCTATCCATTTTGTTCCACCAGCGCCTGCTTGGTCGCTTTGCTCTCACCGTGCCCTCAAACAGTCAATTCCTCTTCTTGTGCCCAGCTGCAAAAAGTGAAGATTTATTTTAAGCAAAGATTTTGGCTTGTTTCGGTTGTTTCAAAGATGACTCCCCTGAATTTGGCGACAGTTGTGCGCTCATGCTGGTTTAAGCACAGCTCCTTGGTTCTTTTTATTCAGGGCTACATATTGGCTCCGGCACAGTTCACTGGAGAGCAGGGGTGAAAATCGTTTTCCTTTTCCACTTTTAAGACTAATCCACTGATTCTACGGTGGAAAATCAAGTAAAACGCATGTCCAGCATGTACTCAATGTACTTGGTGCGGTTTGCTGTGTCTGTCAGACCTAAACTGACCTGCTTTCCAGCCTCTCGCTCTCCTCGGACCTCCTCTGCCACCGAGGAGTTCAACGTTAAACCTAATCTGCTCCATGACGCTACAATGGGCTGAATGTGATAAAATGTCAACACCGGCGCGGAGTAAATGAACAAGGCAATGAAGGTAATGAATGGGAGTATTTCACACTAAAGAGTTTAATTAACCTCGCGCCCCACCAGCCTCTCTCCGTCGTACACCTTTGTCCCTGTATCGCAGCCCTCTTGCGTGTCGACCACCCAGGGCAATTCATCCACTGGCCTCGCGTGCCAGGGGCAATTAATTCTGACTCCTGCCCCAGGGCCTTATCCTTTGTCTGTGTCCTTTATCTCCATGTTTTCCACACTTCCATAAGCACAGCACTTCTCTTGACCTACTCTCCCTCTCTTTCTCATCTCCTTCCACCCCTCTTCCCCCACTCACTCCCTTATTTATTTACCCCCCCCTCTCCCCAATCTTCTCGCTCAGTTGCAAAAACACCTGCGACCACACGCGGTGAACACTTCCTCGCTGTCAGCAGTCTCTCGCAGCTTAATATGCACCGATATCCTCTCCTCAACTGATGGTCGTGTCAGATTTGAAATGAGGCCGAAGTGGTCATACATAAACATCTGCACGCACTCACCCATATTCATGAGGACCCCCTGCGGCCTCCTCTGTTCTTCGCACCCGTCGTTCACCTCGGTCAAACAAACCTGCTGTCATCGTTCAGATACTGACCACGATCACTGGCCACATTCTGACAACTTTAATACACCTCGCTCGTCTCCGTCTTTCCCATCCCTTCCCCAAGTCACTCTCTCTCTCTCTTACATACACACACACCCATCCCGCCACACCAGTGCTACATCTTGTTAAAAAGAGTTAGTGAAGCTGAAAGGCCAATCACATTAGCACAGAGGGAGTGTCAAAAAAGACTGCAGAGAATATGGTGGAAGGGTTGAATCAAATGGACATTTCTCCTGATTTTAATTGCGAATGCCTAATTGCTCTCATAATTATGAGTAATAAGACTCTGCCATGCTGATCTCCCATGGATCATATAGCAATTACTCACCACTGTCGCTGCTGGATTTGACGCAGAGAAATATCTTCGTAGATTAGCATTTAATCCCAATGCCCAGGATCGACGAAGTCGTTAAAGATGTGCGGCTGAATCTCCTCGTTCACGGCCGACGTCGAAGGCCCCGCTTTGGGTGATGGGCTGCAGCCATTTTATACTGGAGAGCGCCCGGCTCTAATCAGTCATGGTGGGAGACAGAGGATTTACCCAGCAGCTCGGACTCGAGGATGATTAGATGCTCAGATGCAGTGTGAGCGGGGTTAGCGATTTGGCCGAGCCATGATTGTTACTGTTCTAGTTCTCTCTCTCTCTCTCTCTCTGATAAATGTCATGGGAGGTTGGAGGAACAAACCTCGAACATTGCTTTCATGGCATGCCAGCCTCTCTGCCACATTTACAGACTGTGATTGCAATTTCCAACATGGCCCCATCGCCGCAATTACTTGTAGTTAAACCATCAAATAGCCAGAGGCCAAAATAAAACTTGCTCATGCTGTCATCTGCAGAGGATGAGATGCCCGGACTCTTGTAGAAAAGCTTAATTAAAATATGATTACCTGTCTCTGGTGAACACTTAATTGTTTGCAGAGCTCCTGGCGAAGAATCTGCTTCCGTCCCCAAGTGGGTTGTATCTCTGGTCTTTTCTCTGTCATCACTCTTTATTCTTCCATCATGTTTTCTCAAATCCTTTTAGCATTAAAGCAGTGTTGTGTAAGGAAAGGCCATGTGAGGTCGCTTTCTCTATCTTTACACAGTCACTCCTCTGTCTGTATAATGTCTGGCTTTTTGTCCTTAAGCACATTTTAGAAGCATCAGGCATTATCTCTGGCTGGTCAGCTTGGCCCTTTCACATTGTGTGGCATGAAAGGGCCGTCTGAGGCAGTGGGAGAAATCATTATCCACCATTCGCTGAAGAGAAGGAAAGGAATGGGAGCCGAATGTGTGAGGCAGAGCCTGAGGCTTTGCTTTGACTCATACCCAACATCATAGCCTTTACATTAATCCAAATTTAATTAGACTTTCCTTCAGTGCTCCCTCCTCGCATGTTTACCATTGCTATGTTGTTTTATGGGAGGTGGAGGGAGGGAAAGGCACGGGTAGAGGGTATTGCGGTTGGCATAGGATTACTATTAATAAGCACCGGAGGGGAGGGAAGGTAGAGCCTAGCAGGGGCTCCGGGGATGTAACTGCATTTCATTTCATTAGTGCGGCATTGTAATTCAAATAGCACCCATCAGCTCTGAAACAATAACCTGCCTCGACGCATGTGGTGTGTTGAAATTTCAATCAGTTTATTATTTTGTTCGTGAGATGCTCGGAAATTCCAGCGGGTATTGAGCCGCGTTTTAGACACTAATGAAGTGATGGGGTTGTGAAGATTGAGCGGCTGATTAGCATTCATCAGGTGCTTTTGAAGCCTTTAGTGGAGATGATGTTCAGAGAACTTCCTGCTCCGTTAAGTTCAAATAAATGTCTTCCCCGCTCCGTCATTGGCGAAGGTCTCAGGATGACTGACTTTTCATCAGATCCATTATTAGAATCTGAGGGCTCAGCTAGGCACTGACGTGGAGCTATGGAAGCTCACGAGTCCATTAAACTGTGTATAAAAATTATTTTTCTCCCCCTCATTTCTGAAATGAACATTTCAATCAGTGTGCTGCCTTTGGGAATGATGACGGGTGAAGGTCAGCTTAAATTTCAACAGTAATAATTAGATTCTGTATTAGTTTTTTGCCACTGAATTCAGCTGCAAAGAGGAATGGTGCAAAGGAGCAGCGTTGGCCGAGTGTTGACTTAATGTCACCCATCCATTTTGCTCTCGCTCTGGTTGGCCTCGCAGGAGCTGGAAAATGGGAGCCTCATTCATCACTGGGTTTCTCTGGCTCTGGGCACCAACATGCATTCAGTCATAGCTCGAGTGACACACACACACACACACACAAACACGCGCACAAACACACACATTGTCTGGAACAACAAAGCACTGCACACACACACAGATGCGGTGTGGGCAAAACAACAATATGTAGTGCAAAAATGACTTTTTCACACACCCTCTCTTTTATATAAGTTATGTGGTATATACCATCACATTCCCGCTCCCTGAGCCACTCATGTGTGAATAGTTAGACGTCTCTGAAGCTGTGACGGACTGACAGCAGCTCAGGCATCTGTATTCCAGCCGTGTGACATGAGGGACGTTTGACTGAATGTTTGTGAGCTCAGACTCACAAACATATATTTTAAAGTGGCTCTCACAGCTTCCATGTTTATTTGCCTATATTCTCACGTTTCCCCCATCCTCCTTTCCAGAAAGGAATCCCCATCGGACAGTTCTGCAAGGACTTTAATGAGAAAACCAAGGAGCTGAAGGAGGGCATCCCTCTCCCCGTCAAGATCCATGTGAAGGTGCGTGTGTGCGGCTCGGCTCGGTGTGGGTCTCACTAACCCACCCCTGACCCTTTTCACTTAGCACCCCTCCCTCCCACGACTGTGGTTAATTCCACTAGCTGCATAACATTACCAGAACACTTCCATTATTCATACTCTACCACAGAAGTAAGCCTTTTCCATTTGCATTCATTAATGAAGCAATACCCAGAGGAACTTGGAGTCAAGAAGCATTAAGTGCATGCGAGAGATGTGAATTACTCAGAAAAGAGGTGTTGTTAGCTTGTAGTTGTTTTTTCACACAAGCTCACGTCGTTTTGACTCGACACACCAACTCACCTCTTTATGTCAGAAGTGAAATACATGTGTGTTGTAATGAGGTTTGTGATGGAAGGGGGGGAAGGATAATCCTTTAAAAAGCTTGAATTTATTTTGACATAAAATATCCTGCTCGCTGCTGCCTATCAGGGCCATCTGCTGGTGCCTTTCAGGGCTGCACACACCAGTGCTGTGTATTCTCTGTATATGAAGTTTAATGTTAGACTTGAAATGTTTCTCTTTCACCTCAGGCTTGTCTGTAGCCTTGAGCACATCCGACAACACCTTTCAACGTGTTTTAAAGGAACAGTTTAACTTTTTCTGAAAGACTACCTTTTCCTTTTTTTGCTCTGAGTTTGAGATCAATACCACTCTCATATCTGTGTGTTAAGGATCCAGAGCAGGGAGTTCAATTAGATAAGTATAAATGCTACAAACATGGGAAACAACTCGTCTGGCACCATCCACAGTTTAGAAATCAGCCTTTTACCACCTCACCAATTAACATTATGTTCCACATCAGTTTAATCCACACACTAATAGACATGTAACAGGAGTAAAGAGCCAGTGGCTCTGTCAGGCTTTACCATAAACTGAAACTAAAGCATCTCGATTGCCACCTGCATACGTCCCGCCTTCCCTAAGATAATGGCTGGGACATGGACCACACTGAAAAGTCAAAGAACACGTCAAAACAATGGTTTCTGTCATTTTGGGTGGTTCATGTAACACAGATGTTTGTGCTGTGGTAATTTTCCCGGTAGGTTTGTTTTTATTGGTTATTTGATACTATAAAAACAAAAGACATCATGATTGACAACTGAGACTGACTTGTGATTGGTCAAATGTGTGTATCAACTGTACCACACTACAACGGCTTGATTCCCCAATCGCTACTGTGCAGACTCTGGCTCCAAATGCCCATCGTCCATCTTTATATACAGTGTGTGGACTGTTCTCAGTCACAGTGGGACTCTCAGCTAAATGCTAATTTATTTAGCATCGTACATTAAGTAGAAAAAGTACAAAATCAAATGCACCAAAGTTTTTTATCTGATAGTGGAGCTGGGGGAAGTTATTACAGTTCATCTCGGGGGGGAAACAAGAATATGCGTTTTGAATTTCATGGCACTGAGCTAAAAGCCTCTCATCAGTACAGTAAGTCTTGAAAGCAGATAAGCATATTCCTCAAAATGCTGAACTAGTGTTTAAATGTTTTGGGGACCAGGGGCTTTCACTCTTTCAGTTTAACTCCATCTTGTTTTTGCCTGCGGGAAAAAGTCTGGTGCAATATATGCTGTTTGTTTCATCTTGTAAAAAAAAAGTGGAGGAAACCACTGCAACGCACTGGACCTTTAGCTTTTCCATAGATAGAGAAAAATTCTGTTGCCTCTGTCGAAAGGTCACTGCGGTTAGATAACACAACTCTGATGACAAATCACCTGCTCTGTGGTATCTTCTCTGCTCAGCTACTGTTTGTTGTTCGCTGTTTGTTGTTTTTGTTGTATTTATGTGACAGATAACAGATGATCCACAGTAAACTTTCCTCCGATGATTTATTGATGGGATCTACATGTCTGATTTTAGATTTTTTTTTAAAGGGGAAGTCCAGCGAGGGAACGAATCTGACTGTAAAGAAAAGGGTCAGAATAACTCAGTGAGGCTGAAGAGATTATTTTTATTTTGGTCCTGAGGGGAGGATGAAAATGGCGAACGAATCAGGCAGGAGAACAGATGCGCAGCAGCTGAACCCACAGGGGGTCGACAAAATAACCTAAACACGGCATGCAAATGGCCGAGGTTACTTCAAAGTTAAAGTCATTTTTTATGTCTTCACATTATTTTGTCCATCATCTTTTAAATGACCTGTATTTTATGTGTGTAATGGGACTGTAGTCATTCTTCGTGACAAACCCACAGAGATTTATGAAGTGACTTTAAGTTTTAGCTTCTTTCAGCTCATTGCTTTGAGTCTAAACCTCAGAATATCACTGTTGAGTTTCCCTGTCAATGCGCTTTCTAGTATTGTTTCTAATTCAGCATAAAAAAACCCTCTTATAAACCCCTTTATTCTGCCTGACCACCACCAAACAGCACACAGTAAATAATAGGGAGAGCTTTTATCTGCTAACTTCATTCAGGAGGTGGTGGAGTGGAAATTACAAATTTGACATTGGATGAATTGTAATTTTTCTTTGTGTCTCCTGGATGTGTAAATAAGCAGCTGTTTGTAGACAAGTCTGTTTATTAGATAAAAACCATATAGATAAACCTAGTATTTCTCCACCAGAGTTATATTCATGGCAGCATGGTGACGGCCTCAAACAGCCGCGCTCAAACATAATAACGTTTACCACATACGACAGGCCTGTCAGTCTGTGGATTTCTCTGCATGATGAAGCAGTGTGCAAGAGGCTGCAGCAGAATAATATTTCACATTGACAGAGTTTGGAAGGTTGTCTCCTTTTTTTTTTTTTTTTCCTATAATAAAAAAATAGTGCAGTGAAAAGTCTGTGAAAATCATTTACCACTGTTTTCATTCGTTCTAACGTTGGCTGCAGTCATTAGCATGTGAGGCCCACTGGCCAACCAGCTGACTCAGCTACACTTCCACGGCCGAGGAGAATTTAATTTCACAATAATTTCATCGGCTTCAAAGCGAACATAGCCAACCTGAGCGGTGTTATGTTTGATGTTAGTCCCCATCGCCCCTAGAGGCTTAAAAAACGATTTCTAAAGGAACGCCCTGATTGATGAATGATCACAACACATAACTGAAACACCCACAGGTTGATTGTGACTAACGACCTGTGTTGCACGATGAACCCTCCTCCTCCACCACACCACTGAACATCCAATGAAGGAGACAATGATAAAAAAGTGACATTTAGTTATCTTTCTTAAAATAATTTCCTTATCATTCATGATATTTGATTAATTAGATCTCCAGTGCAAAATAACAATGTATTCATGTTGCGTCTTCTACACCAGTGGAGAGAAAAAACTGCAGCTTCAGTGTTTGAGCATGAAATCATGAAGTCGAGTGCATATTTTACATTGGAAACACTAGAAAGAATCTGCATTTTTAAAGTCACCAAACTGATGAAATCATGATGCGACAATTTGTTATTTCAGCCAGAAAGTCTCAACAGTTCAGCCTGTTTTTGTTTTTGTTTGTCTGAAATCAAGGATTCGCTTGTTTCAAACAATTACTATGATTTCAAATGATAGATCTGTGACTGTTTTCTCTGTAAACGGCAAGAACAAATACTTTGTTATAACAACCACAACAAAAAATATGAAAAAAGATAATCTTCTGGACTGAAATCTAAGGAGAAAGATGCATTTCTTAAGGGAGGTGTTGTGTTGACCTCTGTTTTTAATATCCTGGCCACAGTGAGATTATTATTCCTTGAAAACCTGAAATGCTCACTTGCCCTCCTCTCCTCTCCGTCTGCTCAGCCTGACAGAACGTACGAGCTGAAGATCGGCCAACCCACGGTGTCTTACTTCCTCAAGCAGGCAGCGGGCATCGCGAAAGGGGCCGGCAAGACAGGTGAGATGTGCTGCTGCACTTATGTTTCTGCTCTCGCTCAAATTTTCACCTGCTGAGCCCATCCAGAAACGGACACGCGTCTCTCCATGGGCTCGGTTTTGAGCTGGGCTGTGATTGATGTTATATTCATGACGTGCGGTGGAACTGCTGCAGAGGAAGGAAGTGGCAAAGGTGCTGTGTTCAGAAAAGAGAATTATGGATTTCCAGCTTTTATGCTCTCAGCTATCTCCAGACTCATTTCAGCTGTTGACTCCTGACATCACCCCGCCACCACCTCCACACACACATTCCTCCACTTTGTTCTTTTTTTTGTATTAAACATTTCATTGTAGATTTATAGAATTTTTTGCTCTTTATTTATTCATGCCTTGCTGTCTCTGTCTCTTTTGTGCGTGTGTGTGCGCGTGTGTGTGTGTGTGTAGGTCATGAAACAGCCGGGATGGTGTCGCTAAGGGCGGTGTATGAGATCGCCCAGGTGAAAGCCGAGGATGATTGCTTCAAAATCCGGAACTCCTCCCTGGAACACGTCGTCAAATGTATCATTGGCTCAGCTCGATCACTCGGCATCAAGATTGTCAAAGAGTAAGTCCTGATTCTGCTCATGAATTAAGTGTATCGACTGGAAAAACCACAATAAACCTGACCTGTGGGCGCACACACACACACACACAACGCCAACAGGCCCTGTCCTCAGCTTGTTAGTTGGTCGGAGTAGATCCTCTTTGTATAAAGTTCTTTAAATGAGCGAGGACACACTATGTCACATATCGATTCACATATATTTCAGACCTGCAAAGAAATAAGTTTATGAGCCCTGCTTTCTATAAAGGCTGCTATTCATAATAACGGCCACAAGAGGTCAGATAAGATGACAGTAAAGAAATTAGAAATAATTAAAGTCCTGTGAAAAGGGGAGATTGTGGGGAGGGGGCTTTAATAGAATAATTAATATTCATTATATATATATAAAAAAGAGGCTCCTCTGTAAAAAGTACTTTGTTACCAAGTAATAGCTGAACAGTACATATACACTTGGATTGGGTCCGTGAGGGTTGTGGTTGGCACAGAGAGAAGACCAGTAAAAACCACTGGCCCATCAATATGACAAGATTTCTCCCAGTGTTCCCAATGTGAGATTGACGCTGCACACAGCTCTACAATGAAATAAGCTGTACATCATTTGTAAATGTAAAAGTATAGAAAATCAATATATCGTGGTCAGTGTTGATGTCGAGACAGGCCAGGACAAAAAGATTGTTTATGGGAAACCAATTTCATGTTAGTACGAGATTATTGTTTTTATTCTACCTGTAAAAACAACATAGACATGGTAGTGAAGTGTCCTGAGGCAGGATTCTGACCCCAGATTCCCCCTGACGGTTGTGTCGACAGTGTGTGGATGAAGTGTGATAGAACAAGTGATTCCATATAGAAGCTCTTTGAAACGTGGATAAACCTGAAAAAGCACCATATCAATAGAGTCCATTTGTTATTTATAAGAGCTGTAAGGATTAGTGGGTTGTCAGCTGATCGATCAGTGCATCGATGTCAAATGTATAAAGTGCAATTATTTTAATAATCGATTCCTAATTTAAGTCATTTATTCAGCATAAATTCCACATCCCTTTAATCATGATATCTTTATGATCATTGATTATACAAAACAAGGCATTTGAGACTGATAAGAAAATGTTGTTCTATTATAAAGACCAAACTATTAATTACAAATAATCAGATTAATCACAAATGAAAATAATAATTTGTTGAACCTGTATATAATAAATGTACTGTACAGAGTCAGTATGTAATATGGAGCTGGACACTGATGCTTTAGATTTTAAAGGTGTGACATCCGGTCCTCGCTCACCAGTGTCTGAACATCCTCCTGAGTTTGCTCTGACACCACGTATATTTATTATTTATGACTTTCCACAGATTTGTATTCATATGGCCGTGAACTCTTTTAGTTCGGCGTTCAGGCAGAATCACACCGAGGCTTCACTTTATGCTTCAGCTAATGATTTTCTACTTCTCCCACAATCCCTTTCTCCCCCTCACCTAAACCATAACGTGTCTTGTGGCTGCACTGCATTATGATTTATTGAGGGAACTGTCAGTGGAGAAACTTGTATCGCGGCTTTTTTTTTTGTACGATGGATTTCTCCCTGGATGGTGGTACAACACACTGTGACTCCAGAATGCAGTTGTTCCTCTTTGACTCTGGGGGCTTTATTTTATTCGGGGCTTTCTGTCCGCGCCACTCTCGGGTTAAGGGCAGTATGTCAGGGGGGAGTAGTGAGTATTTCTTTAAAAAAAACGTTCACGTGGACTTAAGTGATTAGATTAAGGTCAAAATTCAAGGTCGCTGTTAGTGCACAAAACATGTTTTTGGCCCCAACTCAAGAATTCATGTAGTAAATATGATGAAAACACTTAATGCCTTCATTAATATCCTGCCACTACATATATTATGAGTCTGGACAGACATGGATGTAAACTGCAACTTCACTGGTTGGCTGAGGCAAAGATCTGCCGAGCCGTGTTCAGACCTGGTGTTAACATCCGTCCTGAGAGATCCAAGTGGAGTTTAACATGTGTCCTGAATGTGTCTCCTTTGATCGGATCTCACTTCCCAGCTCTATATGCTCTATATATTTGATTCATTCATAGACTGTGGATTGATTGTGAAACTTTAGCAGGTCAGAGGAAGTCAGCTGAGTAGGCCGTCCTTCATATGGGGTCCTTCATTTGCGTTGTGTGGCCACATGCGTTCCAGGCCACTTCCCGTTTTGCCTCTTAAACCTTTTAACAGTGTAGCTGTGTTACTGTGGGTAAGAATCCTGTAGTAACCAAAAGTAACTATGTTGTATGTTTCTCTCCCCCCCTCCCCCTCCTCAGTCTCTCAGCTGATGAGTACAAACTCTTCTTGGAGCAGAGGGAAGAGAAGATGAAAGCAGATGCAGTCGAAGCCGCAGCCGCAGCCGAAGCCCTGCTGACTAAAAAGAAATGAAGAGCTGCAACATCCAATACTGACGCCCAGCACCCATTCCTGTTTTTTTTTTTACTTTATATATATGTACTGCATTCGTACGAGAACAATGTTAGTATCATGTGTCTCAGATCTCAATAAAGAGTCATCTGTTCTGTGATTTTCTTCTGTGTCCTTATTCACAGCTGATATTAAGATGTTTCTTTGCAGCAAATGTTGTTTTAATATTTTAGATTGAAAGTTACAGTTAAAGTTCATCACAGACATTTTGACAAAAACACCCACTCCCATTTTTGGAAATATTCCTGCCCCTGAGCGTTTCACTTCCTGCGCGCCGAGCTAATGAAAGTGTAATTGCGCTGTTCTGTAATTGTACATTCAGTCTCTTTGATGTTGTTATCTATTATTAACAGGGCTGGAAGAGATTTGGCTTTTTGTCAGGTGGTGCAGATGGTCTCCTGCTCCTTTCACACCAACTCATTGATACAGGACCTAAAGGGTCCGTCACATGAATTATTGCAGAAATCACAATAACAGGGACTATAGCACTATTCTTGTTTCTTGATTTTATCTGGAATTATAATGGAATGACAGGATCGAATTTGTTGAAGAACTCACACAATATTTCCATCTTATCATTCCACATATCTCTATTGTCCTAATTCTGTGATGATTCCACATTTAATAAGTCTATTAATTAATCTATTAATAGTCTAAAACTATCTTGAAACAATTCACCACTAAGTGATTTGACAGGAAAGTAATTGGTTACAGATTGTAAATTCAGGTCTTTGGATTATATAGATCTGACAAAACAAGCAATTTCAAAATTTCACATTGGACTCTGGGAACTTTTATTGGGTCCTTTTCACATCTGTGACATTTGTGAGTGTAGTTGTTGGTTTTAGCTCCAAATGTAGCACAAGTTCACTGTCTGGAATTCGGTTACACCATTTTATACGTGAATTATTCTGCATTTACCACATCACAATATCGACATACATGATAATTCTTATTAAATGAGGTTGGTATTTTCCAAATCTGTATTAAGACTATAGCCACATGGTCCTATATACAGTTTATTTATCAACGTTTGTCCCTCACTGTGTGTGTGTCCTCGTCTTTGTTGCCTCCTTAGGACCTTTTCCAGTATAGACACTGGCCTTGTAAGGACCAGTAGACCTCATGGAGACAAAATAACTAATGAGGCAAACAGGTCCTGGTTAAGGTTAGACAAGGTTTTGGTTAAGTCCATTAAGTAATAGGTAAGGATACCTGTACAAACGTCTGTGTGTTCTTGAACCAATTTTGGTTCTAAACCAACATAGAGGACATGTTGGTAAACCCTATATGATTATGTTAGGGTTAGACATTTAGTTGTGATGGTTAAGGGGCAAACGAAATGCAATATACCAATGAGTGTCCTCACAGCTACAGAAAAATAAGTGTTGTGTGTGTGTGTTCTAATGGGTGTACTTTCACTAATTTCCATGTCAGGCCTGTTTTAGGGTGAGCATTAGTCATTAGGGTTAGTGGCTAAGGTTAGGGTGAGTGCATTAGGCCAATGAGTGTCCTCACTAAGATAGAAGTACTAAACTGTGTGCACAGGTATAAAGTGTGAAAGCACTTTGAATCTAAATGCCTGATAAATGCAGCCACTTGTTTGTCCACCTTTGTGTTACTGTCCCTCCACCACAGCTCAGCACAGAGACTCACAAAGAGGGAGGGGTTTCATGTCCCTTGCAGGAGCACCGATTTCTGAAGCCAACAATAATGTACATATGAGCATGTGAGTATTGTTTAAATCAGATATTCGAAAATGTAAACCTTCAATATCCTTATAAGGAACTTATCTGTATCCCTCAGTCAGACATGCACTCTACCTTTAGCCTTCAGTCGTGTCCTGTGGTTTTATATCACCTGTAATAGTAAATCGTCAATTGAACCAGAAAGATAAAACTGTCCTCTTCATAAACGTTTTTAACATGGCTTCTTAGACAAAATGCTGCTCTCCTGTGCAGTACTTGTGTTTGCCAGAGGATGTCAGCAGTCAGCTGTGCAGCATCTCCTCCGCTGCTCTTCTTCACTCCATCACAGATGCTGCAGCAGCTACCGATGGAACAAAATGTTCACTTACAGAGAAAAACGATCCTGTTCAGGGCTTTTTCTCTTTATATATATTAAAGTCCGTGCCGTGTATTACCAGAGATGGTGAGATCTGGCAGAAAAGATTTATGTACACCTCCATCTATAAAACCCATCTTATTTCCCCCCATCTTCTGTCATGATTTACTGTAAACTTGTAACCTATGTGTGTTATTTATTGTCTGTAGGTTCGATCATGGTCACCTTTTCATCCTGAGGCGACAGAGTATCCATTTGGCCCACATCCCTCTTTACTGTACCTCTAATTTTAGCCTCCCCTCACTCTTTCTTTGTCTCCCCTCTCTCTAGCCCTCCCCGCTCTGATCCTTCTGAATGGAGGCTGAGAATAGATGGGAGGCTGCTTCGGTCACAGGAGCAGGAATGCCTATATATGGAGTCTTACGCCACGCCGAGCGCGGATGGAGTTGCAGGTACATCGAGCCAGTGTGGGCTGCTGTGGTGTGTAGAGAGGGTGGTGGGGGGGTCATATGCCTACTATTGTGTGTGTGTGTGTGTCGTAAGTAGGAGGCCATCTGTGTGTGCCTGTGTGCATGTCCTCGCACGCAAAAACCTCGATGCCAAGTGTGTGCGTCAGTCTGAGTCAGATAGTGTCTCATTCTGTCTCGTCATGTGTGTGCGTCAGTGCTGTTGCTGAGCGAAACTCGCTCCAGGGGAAGAAATGGAGGAGAGTGTACGGGAGGGAGGGAAAGAGGCAGGAATGGTGGGATGATGATGATGATGATGAGGCAGGGGGTGGAACTGGGGGCTTGACTCTGACGACACGAATGCATCAGCCGCATTAAGTGCACTTTATTATAAATGCATTTGTATGACAACCAAATACACTTATAAGCATCACAATAGAACACTGGTCCACAATGTCCATTCTGCAGTAGATAAGATGTTTAGAATATATTCCATCTTAGGCAATAAAAATCTCTTTCTCATATATATATACAGACCAATAACAGTTTCATACAAATGTACAAATGTGTACAACCTTTCTGAAAAGAACATATGCCTACATCCTCAGACATAAAGCATATGCATTAACATCGTTTTCAAATATCACTCGTACAATAATATAATTTTACACATGTATATTAACTTAGCCTTTAATAGCTAGAACGTAGGAATCAATCCTTTACTTGACCGTAGACAACTCTACGTGAGCATGTCGACACCATGGGAATAGTACCATTCTCAACCCGTGTCGCTTGGTAACTGAATAGAAATAGCACCCAATCCCTATTTTCATTTTTTAAAACAAAACTTTAGTATTCTAACCCCTCTCAAAAAAGAAGAATCGCTCATTCACATAGTCAATTGTGCCTCACCACACCGCGCTCCAGTGGAGCAACGATGCCACTGTCCATGTGGAATGGACATGATAAAGAGTTCAGCAGGTCAGAGCCGTTTCAGGCACACAGGAGCCGCTATAAGCTGCCAGCATTGCAAATATTGATGCTGCAAGAATATCCAGCCGACTGCCCTCAGGCCAAGAGGGACCTGAAGAGCGCACATTCAGAGTCTAATGTACAGTACAACGTAGCAGTGGATTTGTGGCATGATCGGATCTCCAGCAAAACCTCCAGAAAATCTCTTGTTCGGTGTAACATCTCGAAAACCAATGGACACCATTAACATTCTTGAGATCTTCACATGCCAGATCTCTTCACATGTTTTCTTTTTTAGTTTGCACATCACATCGATACACAAGATTTTAGATGGAGAGATAAATATGTAATGTTAAAGGTTTCAAGCACAGCCCCAAAGCTCAAAGTATCTCAGTCGTCAGTTGAATATTAGAGTTTTGCAGGAGCCTTTAAGGCTGTGAGGAGTGCGGTCAAACCAGAGCTGCACCAGCTCTAAAGACTGGACAGAAGAAATCTGTCTTCTTTTGATGTACTGATAGGCGTCATCCTAAGGATGTAAACGATTTGTAAACATTTGACTTCTGATACATTTGAGGTTTGGGTTTGCGTTGCTGCATGTCAGGCAAAAGTGCTATAATTCATCTCCCTATTGAAACGTAGCAAGAAATGTGTTTTTTTTTCTTCTTCACAACAGAGTTTTCACTACGAGTGAATACAAATGCGCATCTGGAAGTTAAACAGCGCTTACAAGTTCAGAGAGGTTACTCTGTCAGGTTATATCTGGAACTCGTGTTACAGAGAAGCTGAGAGACACCACATGGACTCAGAACCCAGTCAGTTATGGGTCCATGTGGTTACACCATCATGTAAATGTTGCACCGGTTTTGTAGTAGTATACAGACTATGACCGAACAAAAATATAAAGCCAATCTTTGTTCTTAGGAGACATGTAGG
Source organism: Hippoglossus stenolepis (assembly GCF_022539355.2). NCBI lineage: Eukaryota > Metazoa > Chordata > Actinopteri > Pleuronectiformes > Pleuronectidae > Hippoglossus > Hippoglossus stenolepis. Next base: position 17,808,889 of record NC_061489.1, on the reverse strand, counting down.
AGTTAAAGTCCTTAAGTTGTATATACATTATGTATATTTATACACTTAATAATTTTTTACTTTTCAGTAAAAGGGGCTCCACAAAATATGACAATATGCCATACTTAATGAAGTAAGTCACAGACTTATTTTAGAACGGAGGAACACTTCCACTCCCATCTGGAAGACAAAGAAGAAAAGAGAGAGAGAAAAAACAAAGTTAGTGGTGCAATTTCAGAGAATGTTTTTTCATCTCATTTGGACTTAATTTAAAGTTGAGAAAATGAATCGGATTCTTACCTTTGTGGAAGCACTGTGGCGATGGATGACATTGGAGTTGATACAACTCAGGTTGTTGCCCTAAGCCAGGGGCGATCGAGGCACCTGCCCCAAACATGGGTTCCAGGACGGCCAGTTCCTCCAGGAGGGACTGAGTGCAAGACACGGCGGGCGTGGGCGAGCCGATGGGCATGGAGGTGGAGGGGCTGGGGGAGGCGGTGAGAATGAGGGGAGGGGAAGCTGGGATGGAGGAGCAACAGGACACAGGAGATGACACCACCTCGATCTCCATTGCTTCCTCCGCTAGCCCCTCCCCTTCCGCCATCATCCCAGCCTCAGAAGCCTCTGTCGCCCCGCACACATCCATGGAGTTACATTGCGCCGATTGGACGCTACAGAAGTGGCCCACTCCCTCAAACTGGGAGGGTTGGTGCCAGCACACTGGGATTTGAGGAGAACCTGGGCTGGAGGGGTTTAGCATAGGAGAGGTGCATGGGGAGGGGAAGGAGGGGACGGGTGTCTGAGGAGGAGCGAAGTCGTCTTGGAGCAGGGTTTGTAGGATGCTCTCTTCAAACAGAGAGTCATCTTCATCTAGGAACATGGGAATGTCCAGACCTCTCCACGCTTTGATGGGATAAAACTCCCTCTGCATGTGGACTGATTCAACCTCAGGGGTTTCCATGTTGGGGGACAGGAAGGGGGAGGGAGGGGAGGATGAGGGTGACATGGAAGGAGGAGAGAGTTTGGACAAGAGTGGATCCAGGTAGAATCCCTCTGCCAATGAGCTGATATGCTGAGCTAAGAGAGAGATCTCTGCCCTCTCCTTCTCCCTCTCTCTCTCCAGGGAGAAGAAGGAGAGGCAGGGCTGTTTGCCAGGTGATGCCTCTGGTGTGAGAAGGCCCTCAGGGGGGCACTGGAGGGGCCCCATTGGTACATCTACATACAGTGGACCCCGTACCTCGGGTAGGGTCATCACTGTGCAGTCGTCATCTCCGGGGCTGTCGGGTGTGGGGGGCAGTTTCTCATAGAGGGAGCCGCTGCAGGGCTCGACGGGGAAGAGGAGATCAGTGGTGAGGGTTGGTAGAGTGAGGGAAAGCTTGGAAGAGAGGGTTGTGGGGGGAGCGGGGCTGGAGGCAGTAGTTGGTTGGGTGGTGGAGGATGCTGAGGGGGCCAAGGAGGTGGTGGCAGAGGCTGTTGTAGTAGAGGGCGGAGGTGTGGTAGTGCCGGTGGGGTCGAAGCTGAAGAGGGGTTCACTGAATGGGAAGTTAGCCCCACTAATAAGGGGGGTGTAGGGTGGGGTGCACACAAACTCTTTAGTCTGTTGAGCTTGTGAGGTGGGGACAGGTGGGAGGGGCAGGGGGAGAACTGGCAGCGGAGGGTTGAGCTGGAAGGACGGCGGCAGGAGAATGTTCTGGGTTAAAAAGTCTAAGTCTGCCACTGTTTCAACGGTGACTGGGGTGGGGGAGGAAGCAGCTGAGGGGTTTTCAGCGGGATGCTGCTGAAAGAAGCTGTCTTCCTCCATAGAGGAGATACTGGAGCGGGGGTCGCCTTCCACCTGCATGGCCTCAGCAGTGGAGCTCCCGGGGTCGTCAGAGGAGCCTACGCTGCAGCCAGCGGTGCTAAAGTCAAAGGACTGGGCCGACAGACCGCTGCTGCCTGGGGTGAAGACCTGGTCTGGGCTGGACAGGGTTTCTGGGGACTGCATGCTCAGACCCTCTTGCTGAGAGGTACCAGTGGTCAGGACCAGGGTCAGCTGGGTCTGCTCTGAGGTGAGCTGCTGACGTACTGACCAGGCCTCAGACTCACTAAGAGACAGAGCGAGAGAGAAAACAAGAGTTAGGATGGTATTTTTAACTTTATCTATCAGTCTTCTGTTTCCAGTTTGATAAGTTGTGTGTGGTTTAAAGAGGTGAGTAAATACCTGATGATGTAGTTGTTGCTGCTGATAGGAATTTCTCCAGGCTGCAGCTGTAGAACCATGTAAAGCCAAACCCACGACTGGTCCTGAGCTTGCACACGAACCACCATCTCAGCTCTGCCCTCTCCTCCTTCTCTCACTGTTGAACAACAGTCACAGCAAAAGTTGGCATCGGTTTGTAATCCTATTAATCATCGTATTTCAGCGTGCCAGTGGGCACAGTGTGTGTAATTGTGTGGGCACGGATGTTTGTAATTGGTAGGTATATGTGAAGAGTACACTTACATAGGCTGCGGTGCTGAGCGGAGGCATGTGACAGATCCTGTGGGTGGAGGAGGCTGTACCAGGAGCGAGCGCGTAAAGCTGTCACATCAAAGCCAAGATAGGTGCTTACACTGCAGGGGGAGAGTGGGCGGTGATGCGTTAGGACGATAATGCCTTACTACTTCAGTAAACATATACCACATGCCATTTCATATTGAAGCAACAGGTGCAGGGATAGGATGCTTTCTGCGAACTCACCTGTCCTGTGCTGTCTCCAGCCTCATGTCCCGGCCATGATGGGAGTAGAAGCAGGACAGAAACAAGTTGGCCTCGGCCTGAGGAGGGCTGGAGGTCATGTCCCTCTCTGTCCCGGGGCCAGAGCGGGATGGGTGGGGCTCCAGAGGGGAGCAGAAACACACCCACACAGTGTTGGATGTCCAGTAGGACCCGACAGCAGGAGAGGTGGTGGGGGGTGGCAGGCAGCGAGCTCGGATCAGAACCAGCTTGTTCCCAGCACTCTGCCTCCGCACAGACTTAGAGGTGTTGAAACGACAGCGGAAGAGACGGTCTGTAGAGGAGAAGAGAGGGGGCTTATTAAAATTCAAATTTTTTACATTTATTATTTAGTTAAGAGGTGGAGAGAAACAAATGTACGTTTTAGACTTAAATTGTTTTTGTTTTTTCTTACCTATCTCAGGTGATGTAGACGCTGACAGGTTGGTCCTCATGATAAGATGATCTGAGGCGTCGATGATATCATACACACTGTCTCCCTGTGCCACAAGATCCACCTGTAAAATGACACGCATGTTATTTATTAAGCCCAAAAAGGAGCTTGAATATCCCGTCATCGCACAGCAAATGATTTTCTTCTACGTAGACTCACCATGGAGTGTCCGAGGTGCTCGGAGACGCTGTCTGACATGTACAGGAGCTTCCCTTCTCCAGTCAGCAGCATCAGAAAACCTGGCAGCGCCTGCATCAACTCCGACAGCTCGTGGAACAACAGAAACTGCCTGCTCTCCTCAAGACTAGCAGCAGTTCCCGCTTCTGGAGGAAAGAAAAAGGTGGAGAGAGGTGTCAGATCTCTTAATAAATCAAACATAGTGATAATAATAATGAACAAAGCACATCTGATCCCCGCAATATAGGAAACAGCAGTGGCTGCAGTGTGTTTCAGCACCATGGACAGCGGTGCGGCTGTATTTATGGCGTAAGAGCGTTTCAGCACCACGGACAGCGACGAATTATCAATCGAGCGTTTTTTTATCAGCTTCTATATCGATTATTAACGATCGATCGATGCCCCACAGCTCTGCAGTTTATCTGAAACCCGTTTTAACGTCAAACCCCCTGCCCCTGCTGCCTCTAACACACTTGTTGATTCCCTCCTGTGAGAGATTTTTGCAGTGAGAATCATCAACAGGTCGTTTTTCATTCAGAGTGAATTCATCCGTACCTTCAGTGAAGAAGACTGATTTCCTCGTGTACATGCAGGCCAGCGACATGATGTGCAGGTACGAGAGCCGCGCTTTATCTGCATCGGAGATGGGCAACAAGTCCTTCAGGTACCGGATCTCGGCGTTGATCTGGTCCCGCCGAGCCTTGGATGCTCCTTTGGTTGAGCGGTACATCGTGGCCGGTTGCTGCGGTGAGCTGCGACCGAAATTCCCTCAGACGCGATGAGTTGTGGAGTTGTAGAGTTGCGTGAGTGTTGCTGTCGCTCCGTGTCTCGGCTGAAGCCCCCTGGTCTCTGAGGTGTGTGGAGAGAGAAGCTCTGACTTATAAGACTTTCATCTCAGCTACTGTTGTTTCCAGAGCAAGGTTTGAAAACCTCCTCTTGTCAGCTGTGAGTCTGCCTGAGCTCCGCCACAGCGTCCAGCTCGGGTGCTGGCCGGCTGCAGGATGTCGGTCCCCCCTCTCGGAGTGCAGGCTGTGTTCGCCGTCTCTCGCACAGAAGTCCGGAGCCCGTAAATCTGGTTGGGAGACTCTGCTCGCGGGTCTCTTATATAGCCTGGGACTCCTCCTGAGCAGGGGGGCACCCGACGCACCAACACCGACGTAAAAGGGAGGGAGGGGGGAGGGAGGAGGAGATATCAGTGCTGGCAGTGGTGAAACTCTGCCCCCCCCCTCCCCTCCCTCACCCGTGCCCTCTCCTCTCGGTGACTCTTCCACCTACGTCAGCGCTTCCCTCTTCTCGCTGATGACGTCGGCCTGAAATCGGGAGCTCCGGCGACGCAAAAAGCCCGATTTGGACAAAACCGAATAAGGGGCGGAGCGAGCGTAAAACGTAAACGGAGTCACCGGACTCCGGTGTATTGGAGGAGGAAGAGGAGGAGGGGGGGGTGCAGAGGGAGGAGGGGGTGAGGGAGGCTGGGCTGCATACGAAAGAGGTCTGTGTGTTTATGTGTCTGGCACCTGAGGCAGGCTCCCCATCACCGCCTGGGCGCACCGGTCCTGTCGGTTAGAAACGCGGCAGGTGCGCGTTATATGTACAGAGGCGCCATTGACCGCTTCACTCCACCACATGTGTTTTTATACTGTTCGTGTGAGAAATGTGAGGATGCTCAGATTTACCGCAGAGCTGCACGGACACAGTCAGCCACCGAGCTGCTGTGACTCGGAGGCGGACATGCTGATGCTGTGTCACATCATCGCCGCGTCTCTCCTCTGTCTTTTGTGAATGGAAATCATCCCTGAGCAGCTGTGAACGCACAAATCTACATATGAATTTAACGTCAGCCTCCAATTTTTAAGTTTCTGCTCGGCTTCACAGCAATTTCATATTGTCTTGTTAGGAATCGAGCTTTGTAGAAACATTGTTTTTTAATATTGTCCCTGCGACACACTCTGAAATTCTATACTTGTGCTATATATGTGTTTTTATTCTATATGCAGCCTATTGCATATAAATCACTATTCTGACGTCATATTTTGACATAACAATTATGAACAAGATATTTTTGAAATGATGATCTTCTTATTGGAGTGAGATAAGATAACATAACGTAACATATAACATGATACATAGAATAGGATGACACATAAGATAACATAACATGAGATAACATAAGATATAACATAACGTATAACATATGTTGGACTAATAAGATCAGGATCAGCTTTTCATATAATAAACAGTATAATCAGCCTGACACCATCAACCATCATGAAATAGTTCCACAGTCATTTTGATCTTGACTTTGACTTAATGACGTGCATGTGTGAGTCAGGCTCCTTCTCTCTGTTTACAATCAATATTCTCACATTTATTTTAGTCGATGCCATTCATTTATAATACGCGCGTGCACGTGGCAGCCGAACCTGTCACCGTCGAGCACGTGCAGGTGGCGCGCAGCCGTGATGCTTCTAAAAATAGATTTCACCGGTGACCGACACAAGGACCGTGAGGCGCGCCCCCGCGTCCAGCTCCAATCCTCCTATTTATAGGGAGGAGATCTCACATTTAGCGTCAGAAATAGATGTGTAGTACATGTGCTGCACATGTGAACACACACACACACACACACACACACACACACACACACACACACACACACACACACACACACACACACACACACACACACACACACACACACACAGGTTTGGGTGGCTTTTCTTATTAGGATTTTGCACTGGACATCCATTCATTATTCACAGTTTCACCAAAACCTCCTCCCTAATCTTAACCATTCATACCTAGAAATTACATTTTGTTTCATTCGGACTGAGCTCTGGTCCCCATGAGGTCTGCTAGTCCTGACAAAATCAGTGTCTATGCTGGAAAAAACTACGAGTATACACACACACACACACACACACACACACACACACACACACACACACACACACACACACACTTGGATGATTCAGGATCACATTTTTTACTCACATTGTTTCCATTTCTGTGTGAAGAGCTGGGAGGGGTTCGGGGTGGAGGCAAATGTGTTTCGGTGAAAACTGAATAGAGAGAATGTTCTGGCACATTTTTCCCTGGACTGTTTCAGCAGGACTTGATTTTAGACCTGGTGAGAAATGGCAGCAGTGGAAAACATTCAGATGCAGTGTTTTAGGTGCAACCCAGCTAAATGAAGTCTAATACGACAGTCCTGCAATAAATCCTAGAGAGGAGGCAGCTGCAGTTTGTGCTGTGTCGTCCTGTATCGCTCTCGTGGGTGTTTATTATTTCATTTCTGTCCTGTTTATATTTATGAGGGAAGGCTAAATAACAGAAACGCCTCTCGTCCAACAGCCTCCACAATGACCAGAAAGGTGAATCAACACGTCTCAACTCTCAAACAGCTACAATAAAAAGTCAATGTTAAAACCTTCACGGTGGCAGGATCTGTTTCAGGACCTGATCTATTATCTACTTTAGCTGGACCCGTCCCCGGAGTCTATTTGATGAAGAAACTACTGATCACTTTCATTCACTGTTTACCTACGAGGACACTTCTCAGTATGCAGGAGATAACACATATGAATCATCCTGTTTGTTGTTTGGGACCTTCAGCTTTACGTGCCTCAGTTCCTCTGTGTGTGTGTGTGTGTGACTAGGTGTGTGTGTGTGTCTTTCCTACCCCAGTGCTTGTGGGTCTGTTTCTTTTTCTTTGAGGTTTGTTTTTGTCTCATATTTCTTTTTAGAAACCCAAACTCAGCCATGTCTGCATTCTTTATAGTTTTATTCCCCTCACTGGTTCCTGTTTATGACCTAAAGGTGCTAAATTGTTAAGAGATGTTTGGAGAAAAATTGTGTCTTTTTCCACCTAAAGATACTTTTAAATGGACCTTTCCCATGACAAACAACCTCTGGTCCTCATTTTCAATTAATAGTGTTTTACCAGAGGTCATTGACGCCACAGAAATAAGTCATATGTGTTTGTCATCTCCGCTGCACACCGCATGGACGAGCTTTGCCCCCGGAGCAGAGAGAAATAAATCACACACCGGTCTGTTGCTGAAGCGAGGATCATATTGTGTCAGGACAATGACATCAGTTTTCCTTCTGGCTATTCTGGACACAGCGTCACACTCATTCATTAGCGCAGTCCACTCAGAGAAGACGTAATTGTAGGCTACGGAGCAGAGGTGGTGCAAAGTGTTTTTTTTTTTCAGGTGACCATGAAAAGACTAAATTTGAGTCACGCTCTTTGTCTCAGCTGCATAAATAACCCTTTGTTTGGTTTCGATGCGAGCCCCGGTGAATCAGTGTGGTGTCAAAGGTCATCCAGTTAATAGTCCCGTCTCAGAGAAGTGACGGAAGACGTTGAGCTGCCTCAGGTGGGTTTCTTCAAGACGTCCAAGGGGCCAAACTGAAACTGCGTCATGTTTGATATTTGTGAGAGTCGGTGGTCGGAGCCATTTTAGCCATAATGACATTTAAACTATTATTTTAATCAGACATTTTAAACTCAGAATTGTTCTGTTTAGATTAATTTGACCACAAACCAGGTCAAATTTTTTCCAGTTACCTAAATTCAAACTCTCAGTTATGAAACTGTTGATTAATCCTTTCAACTAACAGAAAACTCATTAAAAAAAGATACCAACATTCTTTGGTTCCACGTTTTCAGAGGTTCAGGTGCTTCTACTTGTGATTGTAAACTGATTGTCTTTTGGAGAAAAAGGGTATGATTTTGACCCTCAGCTGCTGGAAATTTTGCCTTTTTTCTTCTATCTATTACTTTTTTTAAACTAAGTGAATCATTGTCATTGTCTGCTGGATATTTCATATAGTTTACACCTGTTTCCCGTCATGTTCCATTGTTTTTCATGACTGAGTGTTTCTCAGTGTCTTGTGATGATTTTCCTTACTTGCTTAGTTTCCAGGGTCACTTATTCTGTAGTTGTGAAAGTCTTAGTCCTTAAATGAAATGTATTTATACTTTATAAATCCCAGTCTATGCACAGTGAATCCCCTGCTCCACTCTCGCTAACCTTAATGTGAGTATTTTCAAGCAAATCGTTGATTACCAGAATAAAGAGGTAGTCATTGATTCCCTGTTGTTTTTCGAGTGGGCGGCTCCATGTGAATCTCATTTTCACTGAATTTGTCACCAGGCACACATCACTGTCTTCAAACTGTAATGTTTTCAAAGCTTTTTAAAAAAAACAAAAAATCTGTACTGCTCGAGTTTCTCTGGACGGAAATAGCTCTCGTCTTCAAGCAGGAGCTCCCAAAACAAAACCCCTCAAAGTTGTTTGTGTGTTTGTTTTATTCACCCGGCAGTCTTGCAGGTACTTAAGCTGTCCCACACACTCTGTTGTCTCGAGTGCTGCCATTGTTTGCGGTTGTCATGATCATCTCTGCTGTTGTGTTCGTATCGTAGGTGGGTGGCGGAGAAGAACGTGGCAGTGGAGAGGCGGATGGCTGAAGAGCGAGGGGTCGCGGGGATGAGTGCCTCGTCCCCCTGACAACAAATGGACTCAAATGAATCCAATTAGTGGATCGTCTTTGTGCCAAAAACTCCTGTTTGTGTCAATATTCATGTGGAGACTCATTTAAACTTATAACCCTCTTAAGCGCAATTATACGGAGAGAGCTCAACGCACTGCAAATTAAGAAAACCCATGCTAATAGAAACTAGAATTACTGCACTGGGTTTGTTTGCCTCCGCCAACCAGTGCAGTTTCTCTTTATATATCTCTACATACTTCCAGATTCATATAAAGGTCGCTGTGCTCTTTGACCTTTAACCACTGAAACATAATCACTTTATCTTTGAGTCCAAGTGACAACTGATCAAAAGTTGAAGAAATTCCCTCAAGCAGTCTTAAGAAACCACATTCAAGAGGCCGGTCCAAGTGAATTGTGCCAGATGTGATGAAATTCCCTATAGGCAGTCCTAATATATCACATTTACAGTAACATGAGGTCACTGAAATATTGACCTTTGACCTCCAGGCACCAACATTTAATCAGTTCATCTTTGAGTCCAAGTGAAAGTTTGTACCAAATTTGATGATATTCCCTCAAGCTGAAGATATCATGTTCAAGAAAAGTATAAAAAACTTTGTGAGGCCACCGTGACCTTTACCTTTGAACTTGGGCTGCCAAGATGAAATCCAAGCTCACATGAATGTTTGTGCCAAATGTGAAAGAATTCCCAGACAACATCTCTGTGAACATCATGGTGAAGACATGTCAGAGCAGGTTGTATCATGCAAAAACATTTTATTGTGTGTTATAGAACGAAATATCAGACAATATACTTAGAGGTTAGTGTTTGGAAACTCCAAAATATGTTTCTTATGTTTTTGCTGGTGGTTGTTTGCTAGTTGGTCTCTCTGTTGAAAACTACAGGACAGATTACCATGAACCTTTGTGGGTCAGGGAAGAACACTTGAAGTTTGTGGTTTTAAACTCTTCTTTATGAGCAGAGAATCACAAACACATGATGAACAGCAAAACATTTTACAAATATTAAGTAGAACATGTTGTACCTCCTCAGTTACATGTTAAACCTCCTCACTGTGCACAATACCTAAGACACATTTTGATTGCTTTGCATGATTATTGATATTCTTTTATCGCCCAGCCCTGATTTCAGTATCGCAACAGTGCTTCCAAAAATGTGCTAATTAAGCCAAACTGTCATGTTCTCACTCTTTCATTCACGTTCACTCCTTCGTACGCCCACATGTTCCCTCACATACTTTCCCAAATTTGCTCATTGAAGCACATTTTACGCACTCGGTCGCTGAGTAGCTCAGTCACACTGTCATTAACAAACACTTAGTCCCTGTCACTGTCCTCCACACACACACTTACCAGATGTTCAAAGGGCAGGAGTATTCTGGCTCTTCCTGCGTGCGTGCGTGCGTGCGTGCGTCGCGCACACACACACACACACACACACACACACACACACACACACACACTCATACAATGCAAGAGAAAGGGATTTGCAGTCGCCAACAGGTGTGACTTTCGCAGCTCCGGCCGTTGGCAGACTAAAACTGTGGATGAGGGACGAGCAGCCTGTTCCTCCACAACCTTAGTCATCACATCACAGGGAACACAGTGGATAGATCATCAGTCTCTGCAACAGCTCCATCACACTGTGGTGTGAGTTATGAAAGTCCATTACAGTTAAAATGTCAACGACTTCACCGATGATGGCAGATAGATTCTGTTTATCTCAAATGTAAATGCGGCCCATAAATAAGCGGGTTATTTTTAGAGCACTAGAGGCCGAGAAGTGCCGGAGACGAGGGGCTGAAAGAGGCGGAGGAGGGGTCGAGTTGTGTGGAAAATAATGCCAAGGTAAACAAACAGCGTGGTTCTCATCCCAGAGGTGAAAAACACTTGTCCTGAGACCAAGACCATCTTTTCTCTTTTCAGTTTATTTTTACATCCAGAGAGTCAAGGTCTGCACTCGGCTTCTTGAAAGGAAGGAGCTAATCTGTCGCCTAGCAACACCTCCCACTCCTGCATCGAAGCAGGAGAGAGAGAGAGAGGGAGAGAGAGAGGGAGGATGCAAGTAAAGAGGAAAGTTGAGGGAAAATATGGAAAGATTTAGGGACAGAGAGGAAGAGAAGGACGACTGGGAACATGTTGAAGTGACTGAGGAGCTGGAGGATGGACATATGTGTTTAAGATGTGAATCATAATGTCCTGAGAGCTGGAAGTAGATTGATTATCATGCATGTGCAACTTTATGCTACATACATGTTGTTGTGCGTCAAATATACATGATGCACAAATGAAGTAAACATCCTCACGCAATCATCCTTTCATCACTTTACTCGTCATTTTATCGACTATTTGTCTTCTATTTTTTACTCTCTCATGATCTCATGACAACTTCATTCTTACTGCTGCTTTAACAAGTCAATTACGTACATTTACAATACACATATGTGTATTTATATATATATATATACTAACTTTCACTCACTCTCATATCTTACATTTGTATATTTAGATTTTTTTCTGGTGCATTTGGTTTTACATCCATTTACATCTTTTTGTCAAATGGCTACAAGCTTCAAGAGGATAAGGAGAATATCCACGAGAAACCAAATCACTGTATTAATAAAACATGAAGTACAGTGTGAGTCCATGTAGGTGAAGAATGATTTACAGGGGACCAGTTTTCTGAACATGTTTTCTACACAGAATACATGTAAGAGTACATATAGTACATATGTACTTTTACATGTATCATAATGATTCAGTCACATTACACCAAGAGATATTAGTTTACGGGGGAGATCTGGGGGGGGGATCCTGACTATGAAACACGTCTCTACCTGTTTGGGATCTCCCCCCTCATACTGTATGTTGAATGTCAAATTACTTCATCTCATCTGTCTTAAAATCATTCAGGAAGAGTCCGTCAGTTTCTTAAAGACGGTTCCAGATAGAACATTTGAGAAACGGACAGGTTCTATTGAGAAAGGTCCTGGACTTGAATCAAAGAACAAGAGTATGCTTCTATTGTGTGCATGGTACTTATCTCAGATACAGCTTCTCTGTCTTATTCAGAAACTCTGCACGTAACTCAAATCCTCTCTCTCCTGAAGGAGGACATGTTGATGAACAGAAGCAAACACTTGACAAAAATAAGTTTAACTTTGTACATCCGGTGTGTGTCGTTCCTTTCAATCCCCCTGTGATCCCTCAAATTGATCACGACCCTTCAGGTTGGGAAATATGAATCATTAGCTTCAAATTGTGTCTCTTAATGTGTTAGCAGCACCACAAAGTCTCAGAAAATAACAACACAAACATCAGAAAAAATAGGTATTTTTCATTTCACTCATTTTCACCTATATGTGGTGTGAGAAGATGTTGTAAATGTTTAAACTTGTAATAATAATATTAATATTATTAGTAATAATACCTCAGTTCGGGCACAGACATGCTTCACTGCATGTCACTGTGTCGTATCTGTAGCCTGACGGATCCATCGACGGACAACTTGTGAATATCAACCATACAAACACCCACGCACGCAGCTCCACCCACACTCCGGCTCCTCACCTCCCGCCTTTATCCATCACTCGCTGCCTCCCTCTCTCTCCGTTTGGCTTTGTGAGCCAGTAGCCTTGTGCCTTTTCTCTTCGCTTTTCAATGCCCAGAGTATTTTTAGCAGCCGGGCCACAGAACAGGGGGCAGAAGTTTTTCACCAGAGCTCTTCAGTTGTGTTCAAGTTCTCTCCTCAAGGTCCCTCAGTTTATACTTAGACTCACTGGAGAACATGGGGACAATAACCCTGTAAATAGCTGACATGTTTGTATTGAGGATGGAGTCTGCCGCAAGAGGCTTTATTACAATGTGTGAGATTGAATGTGTGTCATTGTGTGCTCAAGGATGAGATCTGCACCAGAGAGTTAGAAGTTGTTTTCAAGCAAAAAAACTAATTTCAATTGGAAATCATCAAATACAACATTTCCATATATACACAACATTTGTATTTTGAACCATATGGCTTTTTTGTGGTGCACATATGCCGTTCTCATCTGTGTACTGTAACATACCAGCACAGACACTGACTCTCTCTCTCCCCACAGTAAGTTGGTGCTGATGCGGGGTTGCCATGGTGACGTGATGTAGATGTGTTACATCATGAGAGACCTCCTAGCAGCAGATCTTTCATTGAGACACCCTCTCTACCTTTTTCTCTCCCCTTTTTCTGGCTCCGTGTGTCTCGCTCCCCTCGATTACCTCTCGTTTTCAGACAAGATTTCAACCACAGGAAGCAAATCAGCAAAAAGACAAAGACATAACGTGCGGATGGTTTTGCATATGGTGAAGTGTTGATTTAAATTTCTGGACATATATGTTGAATAAGAGCAGATAGACGGAGGCGTTGCATAACGAAACCCAGAGAGTGGGTTGATGAGAGCGAGGGAGGAACATATGTTCTGTATGGACTTCATAACGGCCTGTAAATCATGTTTGTACGTTGTTCTTTTCTTAGATCGTTTGTTCTCTTTTTCATCCACTCGTCGTCCTTGTGCAACGTGGCTCAAAATACACTATTGACCCGACATTTTGATAACGGTCACATGTCCCCCCTCACATAACGCAGTTATCGCAGTTTGCTCCATTTTGTTCCCCCCCCCCAGTGTCTACTGTCTCGAGCAATATTCTGATTCATTCATTCTGGGCTGATTCATGACTGGACGGGGTCAATTACCTGTCAGCTGTGGCTTGTTCATTTCTTCCAATTGAGGATTTTCCACCCAGAGCGCTCCAAAAATACATTAACACACAAACAAGGCCTGTAGCGTGTCAGCTGGAAAACACGTAACAGGTTATAGACGAGCCCTATTTCCAGGAAAAGGGCCTGTTATTCAATATTTTCATTGTGTTGGCTCATTAATAAAACACTGAATTAGAAACACTTATAAAAGCAGGTTTGGAAATAAATAATTGTCAGGTTGAGTGTTTTTTAGGTGATGGTTACAAGCTTATTGGGCAGATATGAGGAGTCCAGTTAATAGCTCCTAATACTTCCCCTCCATTGCTGAAGGTATCATCTTCCCTTGAGATTAAGATTCACCACATAAAACATAGTATAAACTAATAGAATACAGCACATTGTTGAAGTTTAAATCAACCTTTTTGCATTTTGAAAGCTTACAAAACACAGAATAGTTGAGGTCTTTATTCAACACAGTTTTCAGGCCCCAAACTGTCCCTAAACTTCGTGTCAAAATAATCAATTATGTATCAGAACTTTGTTTTTTCTTATTTTTCTCTGCTGGATTCAAAATTTTGCATTTTACTGATAATACTTATTTACTTGATTTTATTTTTAAATGCAGGACTGGTTACCTTGGTGTATTTTACGAAAGGAAATGATGTTCATACTTTTTTTCACCTCTGCTGCCTTGTGAGACCAACTAAGAAGTATTCAGATATTCTTTCTGAAGTTAAAGTACGTATACACCAGTGTAATGAGTAAAAATCCTGTATTCAAAATTTTCCTTGGATAAAAGTGCATAAACCGTGATATCAAATATATTTAATCTACCAAAATTACTTATACAGAATGTCCAATTTTCAAATAAAGTATATAATGTAATTGAATTATAACTATTGATGCATTAATGTGTACATCAATGTAGCTGCTGGATTTCTTAAACTCTCATCATAAATCAGAAGTTCTATTTAGTAATGTTTTTAGTTTTCTTTAATTATCTGAATCAACAAAGTAGTGAAATAAATGACTTCTGTACGTGATAAGTTGTAAGTTCCTCTAAACTACAGCATTCCACTGCTGGTGAGTCCACATCCTCCAGTTGTTCTACAACAAAAGTTGGAAAAAATGCCTCAGCAACTAAAACTCAAAGCCGGAACATGTTTCACAATCAGTTTGTGTTCGGATTCACAGAATTCCTGTCCAGCTCCTGCACCCTGGAGTTCACATACCTTTCAGTGTTTTGCTTTTCTTTTTCTGTTATTTTTCTCAGGGCTGAATGTCTTTTCAGCATAGGTCCCTTTTGCTGCCACCCACACATCCATAGCAACACGTCGTCGTTTCTTGGTAACCACATTTACGCAACGTGTAAAAGAAATGGAAGGTAGAGTAAGCTTGGGTAAGGTCTAACTCTGAGTCTTATATAAATCTATCCAAGGCTCCAGAGGGGGTTCTCAACATCTGGACCTGAACTCTCAACATCAGCTCTCATGTAATTAGTTTTGTTTGTGTGAATGACAAATAGATGAGCAAGTTCAGCTCCTTTTCTCTGTGTTTCTGTATCTGAACACAGCTCCAGTCAGAGTACATGTGTGTGTGCAGTCATATTTCTAATTACACTGCTGTTAATTACTGACATGTGACACGTTATCCTGTTCGCTGCAGCCCCCGGCGCTAAACTGCCGGCGTGTTGGTAGGAGAGGACGCTGACCTGAGGTAATGAACATACCCAGCAATTGAACCTGTAATTGGACCAGACTGATAAGCTAATCATTTTCAGTGATAACGAGAAACTGCGGTGTCACAGGACGGGCGGTTTCTACAGCATTTCCACATGTGAGCTCCAGGAGGGAGATCACTTCTGACACATGTTTGTATTCAAAAGAAGAAGAAGAAAATGTGACAGGATTTAAAAATGAATCATAGAACATCCAACCAAAATGTGTTGCGTGTGAATATATATTCAGCCTTGAACTTCAAGAGTCCTGAAATAAACCCTTCCTTTGGTAAATGTATTTAATATTATTATTTATAATGCAATTTAATGCAGTTTTTACTCAAAATAGAGACGTTGTTTCAATTTAATGATCAGGCTTCAGTTTGCAAATGTTCCTATTATTTTGGCACACACTCATACGTAGTTCAACGGCACCACAAGATGACCATCAAGTACAACCAAACTACATATGATATAAGATATAAATATGTAGGCTACATGCATGTATTCCAATTAGCTGATCTAATCTACTATTTTTCCATAAGGGAATTACTATACAAGAGGACGTAAAGAAGGCCGAGTGTCAGTCATTAGAGCACAAACCTCCACCAAGACCCAACACTCCCCCAAAATGAAATCAAACTGCACCAAACTTCACCCACTCATCGATATCAGTTCCCTAAAATGCGCCTGACGTTTTCATCTAGATCCATGAATTATTAGCCAGGAAACCTCGTGAAAATGTCAAAAGATGCACTAACTCACAAAGTGAAAAAAATGAATTCCTGGACCCACACATCCTGCATCCTTCCACCAGCTTCATGGTTGATATATCCAGTAGCTTTTGTGTACTGCTGCTAAATAACAGACAAACAAGCGTAGATGAGAACATGACCTCCTTCGGCACATCACTATAAAAGATGCTGCACACCATGTTGTAGCTGTGTGTTTTATTCTAATCGATCTATAATCTAAATACAGTTTGTTTAGTGTATGGGGGACACTAATGTGACTGTGTTAATGAGAAACTCCTCTCTCTCTCTCTCTCTCTCTCTCTCTCTCTCTCTCTCTCTCTCTCTCTCTCTCTCTCTCTCCCTCCCTCTCTCCTTCTCTCTCCTTATTTATATACAGTATGTAAAGGAGGAGAGAGAGTTCCCTGATACTCTCACTAATTTACCCTCTCCCATCACTGGGCCCTCTTTGCATTGTGCAGCCAGTGTTTGAAGTCCCACAGATTCCAGTGGCTGCTCTTTTCCTTAATGAACTAATCCCGGCTGCTCGGGGGGTTGTGGGCGGAGGGAAATGACACTCCACCTCGCTCTCCCATTCATAACTATAATACCTGCATTGTGCTGTGGTGGAGGGTGGGGGAGGCGTTGAGAGCTTTTTTGTGATGCAGCAGCAGGAGGAGATCAAAAGGGAGCTGCTCCTCTGTCATGGCAGCATGTGTTGAACTGAAGGGACACAACTGGACTCTGACACGAGGAAAGGTTCCTCTTTCCTGTCCAACATGTTTGTCCCAGAGTCGTTGGTGCACCTCCGTTTCCCCGCTTCCGGTCCCACGCCATCCCCCCACTGCGGCCTACAGGGCTCGGCTTGCCCAGAAATGAGATCACACTCAGGCGAAGGCGCCAAGAAACGAGGCCCAGGCCGTTCCAGCTCCCCCCTCTGCCGCCCCGAACACTCCTCCCACCCGTCTATGTGGGCACCTCTCAAACACACGCTCCCCTATGTAAACACCCACACCCTGCAAACAGACACAGCAGCCTAAAGACACACTAACACAGAGACACCAACAAACGCGTAAACACAGATACCGGGTACACACACACACAGACCTGCAGCATGAGCACACGCATTCCAAAATCTGATTCCTCCAATTACATCACTTCACACACATTCACACCCACACTCCTCTGTGCCCACTCTGCCAATACAGTGTTTGTTTTCATCTCATTGTCGTCGCAGTGTAACTCACTCTGGTTGTTTTTGCATCTATTTTTACTCGTTTTCCAGCTCTCTGTGCTTGTTTTGCATAATTTTTAGCAGGTTTGCATCATATTGTGGTTGTGCTGCATCTAATTTTTGTCGTTTTGCAGCTAGTTTTAGTGATTTTTTCATCTTCTCTTGGTCTTGTTTTGTGGTCACGTTATGTTACGCTGGTCGTTTTGTGTCTGTGATCGTTTCTGTGTCTATTTCTCTTCAGTTTGCGTCTTTTTAGCTATTTTGCATCTCATTGTGGTGATTTTTTTGTGTGTCTATGTTGAGTAACTTTACATCTTTGCTGTCGTTGGGTCTCTTAGTGGTTGCTTTGCCTTTTTCATCATTCTTTGGGTAATTTGGCATCTCTCTGTGGTGTTTTGAGTTTTTCGGGTGTCATATCTTGGTTATTTTGCATCCTGTGGCCATTTTGTGTCTTTTTTTGTCAGTGACATTTTTCAGGAGAAGCCCAGGGAGCCCCCTGATGGTTTGGGCCCCTGTGCCTGGTGAGCCAGTTCGGAGGCTGTACACGACAGAATCCCTCAGTTTCAGTTAGGTTTTCTTTCTGTCTTTGGACCAACAGGAAATGCCAGGAGACTTACAGTATAACACTAGGCCACTGTGCCCCTAATATGAACACACACACACACACACACACACACACACACACACACACACACACACACACACACACACACACACACACACACACACACCTCCTCCCCTCCTGCACTCTCTAACCACATCACCAGGATCTGTCCTCCTTGTTCTCCATCATTACAAGATGAAGTTATGTAAGAAATATAAATCTATTCTACAGCGCTCGCTGAGTTGAACATTATTTGTGAGAAGACGACAAAGGTGTCGTCACTTTTTCCTCCCACAGGTGCATGAGTTCATGGAAAATGGGAGAAAATGTAGGTTCACCAGTCAATTAGGTTATAAAACCAACACACTCTCCTCAGGTTGTTGCTATTCCTGGATGGAGGAGATCTGTGTGGTCTGCTGCCCCCTGGTGGCTCAACCGTGTCTGCTCCTGTTACATAAAACAGGGCTGTGTGTGAGTCATCACCCCCTCCAGTGAGGACAGATGGGAGGTGTGTGTGTGTGTGTGTGTAGGCCTGGGTGGAGCTTACAGCACTGGACTGTAAAATAAGGGCTTTCCCCTCTCTCTTTCTCCCACTCACTCTTTCTCCCACTCTCCCTCTATCTTTTTTTTTGTTTTTTGGGGGGTTGACAGAATCCGTTGCACACAAAGAGAAATGCTGTGACAGTAAAAAGCGAAACAGAAGGCTGCATAGATTCACTGTTTCATATAAGATGCAGCCTTTCACTGCCCTAATTTCACGATGCCGGGAGGTAGATACAAGATTTTGGGATATGTTTGCCCAGATCTTGTTTTGGAGTGATGGAGTGATGGTGGTGTTCACTGATGCTGTTGACTGAGGTGAATCTGTGTTGGAGGGTGTGGGTGCAGGTGAAGTATGATGAGCTGGTTCTTATATTTGAACACACTCAGGAACCTTCTCTGTGTCATGGCACTGACAGGAACCCCCCCCCCTCTGTGATGTGGACTCCACTCTTAACTTCATAATGAAACCAGGTTCTCTCCTTTGGTCAGACAGGACTCAGGAACTGTTGTGGCTGTGAGCTTTCCAGTGAAACTAGATAAACAGTGATGGTAGTGGGACTAAATCTCTTTGCCTGTGTGAGAGAAGGTTTCAAGCACAGTTTTAAGGTGCATTATATCAGAGCCGGTTGTGGAACTGTGTCCAAAGTGTTGTCTATTTATAACGAGTGGAGCCGAATAAGCAGAGCAACGGCTGCACTACTGAGGCCGTTTATAAAGCCAGTGGCTGGCTGGGGGCCTAAATAGATGCAGTGTAGATTTAAGGCCAGGTCACACCACAGACTTTCTGCTCCATGTTTGGGTCAAAGTCAAATTTAAAGGCAGCTCAGAGAAACATTAGAAAATGTAGCTTAGTACATTAGTGGCTGTGTTGGCAACGTGGGGCAGTGAACCAGCTATTAGCCATTTTCAGACAAGAACTCCGGAAAATAGTTAGTTTGCCTTTTTCACGTACGAAGAACGCAGCAGGAGATTGTCTGAGTAAGACGTGTTCATAACAACAGGAAAACGTATGAACACTCAGGTGAGGGGTGGCGTCGCAGCACATCAACGCCAGGGTCGGCTCTCTCCAAGGTTAAATCTTAATCTGCGTCTTCTACGTTCATTGCTCCTCTTTTAAATCCTCTTTTGAGTCTGTCGAGTGTTAGAAACGTCGTCAACACGCCCTCTAGCTCAATTTTCCAGACATTATTCGGTGGTATTCTCACATGGAATCAATCAGACATCCTCCTGACATTTTACAAGGGGGGCTGGCAGGAGGAGTCCAAGAAAAGGAAAAGAGCCATAGAAGGCCTAAGGCATTTTACACACTGCTACTTTAAGTTCAGTGCATGTCTGAAAGCAGCTTTTGCTTATATTTGCAAAACTAACCAGTGAAGTCGTCATCCTTTAATTCTTTAAACAGACGGAACACAAAAACTCCACAGACAATAACAATCATCGAGGGGTTAACTCACGACTGTTTCCATTCAATTGAACTGAAAATACATTAAGTTCTGATTAATTAATTGAAACTGGAATCTCACAACACAAGGTTCTTAAAGGAATTCCATTACATTGCACTTCTATTGATAAAACAACAGATAATAAAAAACAAGCTGCAACTTGAGAAATAGTCGCCAAATAGTTTTCTGTTGATCGACTAATCAATAAAGTTTCAGAATTTTCCAGAGGGACAAATGCTCTAGAATGAAAAAACTTAAAGAACGAATCTGTGATTACTTTAACTGCGACACAGAGATGTTAAGGTACATTGTTTTATTTGGGTTCAAATCTTAGACAAAGAAAATACAAAGTACAACACGTGGCAATCCGACAAACGGCAGTTAAGGGAGAGGTCGATGGTAGGGCTGAACGGTGGAGGGTGAAGGAGGAGCGTGGATGCTGAGGTCTGATATGAGTGGTTACTGGATGGCGTCTGTGAAAAGGAAAACGGGAATAAAGTGACAGAGTGGAACCGAAGATAAGGATGTAAACCGGACGAGACGGATTAATGTGGTGATGCCGGGCGTGAATCACTCCACCTGACAGCAGCACGGCACAGATTTGTTATCACGCTGAGCAGGTGTGAAGAAAATAAATCCCCTTTTTACACTCGGACGTCAGGATGATGCCGTCAGACGAGAAAAATGAAAAATAACATGAAAAGTGAAAACCCAGGAAATTGAAAAACCGGAGGGAACAATTGGACTGGACTTATCATTTTGAGGCTCCTCTGTATTTGAGACATTACTGCTGCATGTATACTGTATACTGTATACTGCACTGCATGTATATTCTTACACGTAATATGGTGGGCTGACAGAAATGTGTGGCTTTCTTTGTACTAGTACAAAAAGCTACGAGTGTGACATCACAGTGACTGGTTGAACTGTATCGACCACTTCTTTTTACAGCTTCTTTTGCATCTGTGCTTCTCCTCAGCTCTTTCTCTCCATCTTTTCTCTGTGTCCCCTCCAGTCTTCTTCGTCCTCCTCTTCCTCTTTAAAAGGAGTAAGGCCCAACGTAGATGGAGAGTCTGAGGGCGGAACTGCCGTGGTAGCTGAGCAGAGGGTTGACGGACACCATCTCCAGGTCCAACGTGTACTCTCTGGGACCCGACACAGCACGGGCCAGCACCAGCATGGCGCTGATATTATTGATTTGCTGGAGAAGACAAAACAAATATGACTGAGTACATGTCTGCAGGAAGGGAAACTGTCATCGGCGTGTGGGTGAGTTTTTGATTTTCACACGTAAAGCATGTTTGAGCCTCCAGGAAGGTGCTTATCAACAATATTGTTTTAGAATAAAGAATAGGTTCACTGTTTTTACACTGCCAGTTTATAATGTACACTCAACTAAAACTGATCTACCAGCCCTACATTGATTCCTATTTTATGAGGGGAGGCAGTTTTACCAGATTTCACTGACAAAACATATTTTAATGAGCCTAGAAACATCTCATCCTATATTAATCTGTATCTTATTCATCTAAGTCTATGTCTTGAACATGAACCAGAACTGATTCTTTCGGTCAGCACAGCAGATTCGGTCCCATTAACCATCAGGTCAGTGCGACACCACGCCCGTCTCCACGCTCTGCTCTGTAACAGCTCTCACCCTGATGTAAAAGTCTCCGTTCTCGTCCCCGGAGCGGATGCGGAAGGTGTTGTAAGCCCCTGGAGAGACGCTGGTGGCTTGAATCTGGAAGATGTCGGAGGGGACGGAGCGCTCCGAGGTGATGGTCATGTAGCGGTGGACGATGGAGAAAGGAAGCTCTCGGCAGGCGGGCTTGCTGACGGGACACACGCAGCGGCTGCACACACACACAATGGAAGAAAATGCAGAGTGATGGTTAAATCTACGTGCAGTCATTTGTGGTCGTTTTGCGTCTCAATATAGTTGTTTTTCATGGTATTTGGTAGTTTTTTTGTTTGTATTGGTAGTTTTGCATCTTTTTATAGTTATTGTGCAACATCTTTTAGAATTTAGGGGCTTTTAAGTCCTTTGGGCTCTTTCAGCAATCCATCCGTGATATGAGTAGAAAACAGAAGTTCACAAATTAGCCAGCAGAGGGAGTAATATGACTAAGAGGAGAGAACTCTTGAATCTAAACAAATACTGACCGGTAGCCATTGTTTTTCTAAAACACCTTTTATACAAGCAAATCATGTGGGATTTGTTAATAGTGACCCACACCTGTTACCAATCCAACACTTGTTCACAACGGTAATAGCTTTCTTATTGCACTGGACCGTTTTCAAAAGAGAAGGTCGCAGATTTGGACCCGTGTGTGGAAAAAGTAATTGGGATAATCTTGAAGCTTGAGCCATACTCAATACAGGGGTTGATTATACTCTGAGCTGAGAGCCAGCACATACTTGAGTAATTGGGAAAAGGTGTGTGAAAGTGTGTGTTTTGAGAGTGAACACACTCCAGCTTTCATGAGGTGTCACTCACTTCTCAGACACCTGGATATACGGTTCTTGGCATCGGTTGCTGTCCACGCACTGGTATCGCCCGTGGATGTTCACACACGTCTGTGTCTCGGTACACTGGTGATCACCTGTTTCACACTCGTTTATATCTGCGGAGGGAAAAGGGCTTGTGATGTTTGACTGAACAGGAAGAGGAAAGACAGCAGGAAGAGAGCTGCTGTCGAAGAACGAAGGACTCGCACAGAGAGGGACGTTTTGAGAGGAAAAGAGGAAGCAGGTGTGTGTGTGCTCACCCTGACATAGTCTGGTCCCCAGCAGCTGGTATCCCTCAGGGCACATGCAGGAGAACTTCCCTGGTTCATTGACACACTGGTACTGGCACAGGTAACTGGAGTAGCTGCACTCGTCAATGTCTGTCAGGATGCAAGTTCATGTTTAATTTACAGTCCACCATCAACGACAGAATACATATAAACAGACAGGTGTCACAGAGAGAAACAGGGAGAATGTCTTACCATTACAAGCGAAGCCATCAGGCCCCAGCTCGTAGCCCTGGTCACAGCGACAAAGGAAGGTGCCATATGTGTTGTAACACCTCTGAGAGCAGGGGGCACCCATGTCACATTCATTCACATCTGAAACGAGGGAAGGCAGATTTTATAGAGCTGTGTGGACGTAAACTCTAAACGTTATAAAAAGGGTTTTGTTATTTTTGTGGGACAACAGACTGGAAAGCTCGTATATCCCAAAAGCTTTTATAGGTTCTGGATCCAAAACTAAAAGGCACAAATCAGAATAAAAGCTCCAAGTAAATTCAAAGTCCCTGAAAACACATTTCCCAAGTCGGCTTATTACTGGGAGTGATGGAGTCCAACGAGAAGTGTTTTCAGCCAGAGTTGAAACTCTTCTGTTTCTTCGATGTGAGAAATTTCTATCTGTGCTGTTTAAAATATAAACTAAAAGATTTACTCAATAATGAAAATAAATGCTTGTGCAAACTTAGTGTTCTATAGCTTATATAAAACTTATATAAGTACAGATAAAACTACCAAACAGTACATAATGTAGTTCAAATTCATTCCAAGTACTTTTAGTTTAGATACTTGTACTTTGCGTGCAAGATTTTGAAAGCAGGGTTTTTATTTATAATGGAGTCTTAAAAGTTTTTAATTGTACAGTTTTTTTTACCCTGGTGGCTCAAATTGATTAATACTTCTTTCATTACCAGTTACATTACTCACCAATACAAGAGCGGTTGTTTCCTGCCAGCTGGAAACCAGGTTCACATTGACAAGAGAAGGACCCGGGGACGTTGACGCAGCGATGTTGGCAGTATCTGTACCTGCACTCGTCGATGTCTGATAATTAAAAGAGGCTATTAAGTTCACGCCTGCAGCTCCAACAGGCCGTGCAGTAAAAACTTTTCTTTCTCTAAGTTGCCATATGTTTAATTGAATTTAGATCAACTCACCGATACACTCTATGCCAACCTTGCGGTAACCATCCGGACACTGGCAGGTGAAGGCACCCAGGGTGTTGATGCACTGCTGGCTGGGCTGACAGTCATGTTCATCTCGCTCACACTCATCGATATCTGTGTTAGTGGGCGAAGTGAAACAGGGACACGCGTGTCAGAGCTGTGGTCATGGTGAGCAAACACAGCGTCACTCAGCCCGACTGACCGGCGCACTGTGATTGTTCGAGGGCTGGCGGTGGCGACTCCGCTCCCCTGGTTCACGCCCAGCAGCTGAGAACATCACATAGTGTTGAATCATGTTTGCTGCCTCATGCAGACCCAGATGAACACGTCTTCGTCCTCCAGCACAGGCAGTTTTCTCGGTTCTTAAAACAGAGCAGCTGTCCTCGTGTGAAATCTTCCACATTCCTACACTGTCTGCCTGCCCCGCGTGGACTCATGCTCACTCACACCCACACGCTGCCTCCAGTTCCAACACCTGCTACGGCCACCTGTCCCCCACAGCCTGTGGCCGCCGACAATAAATGTACACAATCACACACACACAAATGTGATTAATGACCACTCATCCTGTTGCCACCTGTCCACCTCTAACCCCCCAGACCAACAAACCAGACACTCACCCACACAGCTGTCTCCCTGCGGCTCGTAGCCCAGAGGGCAGGGGTTAAAGGGCTCGGTGGGCGTGATGGGGGGCTCTGGAGCTGGGATGACTGACGCAGAGCGGGGAAGGCACAGGTACCCTCCGTAGTGGTTGAAGCACTTCATTTCCCCTTTGCAGGCATCCGGAATGGTCTCACATTCGTTTATGTCTGATGGGGGATGCAGAGACATATTTAATGACTGTGCATAAGAACTGGATGTTGAGTTGGAGAAACTGCAGGTAAAAGTGAGCTCTTACCTTTGCAGTGCTCGGTCTGAGGGTCCCAGTGATACCCATCTGTGCATTCCTACAAAAAGCAACAGAGAAATATAGACTGTGAGAAAATGGAGGAAAGAAAGATGGCAACAGTCCTGAGTCCTGAGTCATGAAGTTGCATATTCACAATACATAATAAATCCCTCAGCAGAGGGACATGAAAAAAAGAAGCAGAGGATAGATAAACGTGTACTCATGTAGGAGCGCTGGGCCAAGAAGACAAGAAGTCTGCTGCTGGTGAGCAGAGAATGACATTTTAAATTGCTTCTCTGAGGCCGAGTGTCACTTGAAACACAAAGAAAGTCAGGCCACTGTTTGGAAGAGGGGTCATTATCATTCTGGGAGGAAAAAAATAACGCTGTGAGTTGCATGGGAAGAAAATTGAGGCTTAAAACATGGAATTAAAACTAAAATTACCTCCAGATAGTAAAACTATAAAACGTTGGACGTGGAAAGCTGCTGTGCAATATTAAGCATGGAGAAGAAGAGGAGCTAATAAAAAGGGAGAGCCGAGGCCAACAGTTCAACAAGAAACAAAGCCGAAAAAATAACTGGCAGGTGTGGTGTGTAATAAAAGAGAAGATGCCAAGGGAATAAGAGAGGAGAGCAGAGGGAGGGAGAGAGATTCAGCCGTCCTTACCGTGTAGGTGTCACTTTCTGTAGAGGGCTGTGAAATAGCAATGTGGAGGAGCACAGACACACATATGCACACGCACAAGTTTGACACACAAGCACCCTGCATACTAATGCACTAATTGGCGGGAGAACAAGGACATGAACACACGTACAACATGCACACACACACACACACACAAACACACACACACACACACACACACACACACAGCTATCAGACAGGAGGCTGGGCCTTGAAGGTGAGACTCTGTGATGTACGGGGCGGCCGAGAAGTGGGATCTGTATTTCAGAGAAGGAGAAGTGGGGAAAAAGACAAAAAGACAAAAAGAACAACATTAGAAATCACAAAACGCTTCGATTCGGTCTCAAAACTCACTGGTGCCTGTGAGCCGCTCCCACAGCTGAGGTGGATAAATCAACTCCAAGCTAAATACGCTGCATGGAGCCAATTTTTAAGTAGTCGTCCACTCACAGTGGACTTTGTTCAGTGTTTGTCAACCACACAGTTCCCCCTTGATCGCAGCGAGAATAAATGGAATAAATCGGCCGGCCAGGTAAAAACATAAACACTGTGACGTCCTCCATCCTTCAGCTGAAAATAACAAAGTCAACATCACAGAAATACTTTCATATTCGCTGCTCACAGAAAGCCCTCTGTGTCTGCGGACTGGCAGACTACAACTCAGTGGAATGATAGTCTCGCTGAGCGATGCCTCCCGAGGTTCGCTGCCCTGTGTATCAGGGCAGAATCCTGGCTATTACTTCCATATTTTAAAATGGCATCTCTTGTTTCATTGCTTCAATTTGTGAGAGAAGGAATCTCGTTCTCTCTGGTTGCTGTGTTGTCTGTAATGTCAGAGGACATCTGTCTGTGTTTTCGGAGTAACCAAGTACACTCAGGTACTGTGCTGAGGTGCAATTTTAGGTGTTTTCGCTTGGGTTTTTCCCTTTTCAGGTACTTTTTAAAAGTGAAGTTATTGTGTTTAAGGCCCTGCCTGCCCACAGAGGTCATTCCAGGTAGGAGGCGGATTACAGCTGCTCAGGTATTTGCTGGTATTTACATTAACGACAAAGCTGCAGCAAAACTAACAGAATAAAAAGAGTAAATTTGAACTTGTTCTACAGATTCATGACTTACCTGTATACATAAAATATTATCTTGTATGCATAAGATTAAAATATCTTAATCCTTCAGGATCTTGGGATATACATAATTTAAGACTATGAAAGGATCCACTAGGCATAAAGTGACTTTCTACTCTGGATACTTTAAGTGCTACTTTTAATCAAGTGGAATTGAGAATGAAGTCACAGCATTTAATTATAACAGTATTTTAACATTGAGACACTGTGTCTTTTACTCACAGGCCTCAGTACTTCCACCAGCACAGTGTTCTGTAGAGCGTGGCATGTTTTTTTTTAGATGTATTTATAGTGTATTATGTTTGCTGAGTGCTCTGATGGACTTGGCTTTTCTCCCAGCACAGACACAACCATCCCTCAGTTAATGTTCCTGGAGAGAGGCTATAAGCAATTCTGCTGACTAAACATAAACACATCACCTATTCCAGCTCCTGGAGAAAAAAATATAAACCAAAAGGAATAAAAACCATGAAATGACTCAAGAGTTAGATTCACTGCCTGCCTACGTGTATGGTCGCACGCTCTGCGGAGGCCACATTTACGGGCACTGCTTATTGTTGTATTTCGTCTCAAGACAAACCGAAATCCGCAGGGTGACGTGGACACCCTCAAATACTCGGTGGATGACATCACAGGCGATTTGTGTGGTTAAAAGCAGCAAAACACAGACAGTTACACATACCAGCGTGCAATCAGTCTACCACAGTACGTGACCTGTCTGAACTGAACTTACAACCAGGAAGAATGTGGCCCAAAACCACCCGAAAAAACAAACTGACCATCGGTCCGGGGTCCAGTCACTCACTGGCTACTCAGTGTGGGCAGCAGGGATGCATGGGTGTTGCCCTGCTGCCGCTAGAGATCAAGTGGCGGTTGACCTCTGGAATGCCAATGGCAAGGATGTGGGCGCCAGTTTTCAGCTGGGATGCCCTGCAACGGCAGTGGTTCCCAGGGTATCAGGTTCTGGGAAACCCCCCATGGTTCACATAAGAGGACAGCTGGTGCCAAACCTCCGGGCGCTGCTCTCCAACCTCACATCTCTCCTCATTGTGTGGGAGGATGTCGGAGAATGTGGCCCCGCTGCAAGAGTTCATCGTCTGGGTCTGGACGACCACTGATGGAGACACAGGTTCACTGTAACACCCCCTCACCAGTGCTGCTGCTCTGACACCTGCTGTGTTTCATGTTAACATTAACTGGACTTATAAAATGGTTTTAAACAAATGTAACTACTAGAAAGAAATAAGTCAATTAATAGATCAGCTGATTGATAGAAAACTACCTGGTTAAGTCAAAAATGCTTTAAATTCATTCATTCATTCATTCTAGCTTCTGAAATGTTAATATGATGATAACTTGTATGTATGGTTTTGGAAAGTGGTTCGACAAAATCAAACCTTGGATTTTAAGATATTAAAGAACACTTTTCACTTTATCCTGAACTTTGGTACCACATGAGAAATAATTAATGAATCAATAAAGAAAATGACTGTTATTTGAAGCAGATGCAGTTTAGACCTGAAAATCATGTGTTGTTTTTTCCATTCACATCACATCTCATGGAAAAATAATTATAATCTAATGTAATCACCCTTCAGAGCTCGTCTTGGCCTCGGTAACAGCAGAATGACCCACTTCTAAATGTACACAGTCAGCACAATTTAACAGGCAAAATGTCAGGCTGCTCATAAAAGTGACCACATGGGGACGAGGGAAACACACGGTCGGACCACACACACACATTGTGTAAACAGCAGAACGGTGATGTCTTGTAGAGTATACGTAGCTAGCTTTGGGTTGTTCTACTCGGCCGTGCATGGAGCAGCCTAAGAACATGGTGGCCCATCTGCGCCCTGTTACCATTGTGGCAGTGAACCTGCAAATCCGCAATCAGGGGGTCTGCACACAACTGGACTCCTGTTGTGAGACTCTCCATCGTCCCCCCCCCCCATGTTCTGAGACATAGTTTATCTATGGACATAGTCACACGGCTCCTTCTCCTTCTGAAATCACTGTAAAGGCTGTTACAGTGATGTGTTGGTACATGCAGACACTATGGGCCACTCTTTAGGGGAACAGCCCTCCTTCCTGTTGCCTTGCCTGTTATAGTTAATTCCACTTGAGTCTTTAGTGGTGGTGGAGGTGTCCCATGTTAGCTATTAGAAGTTTAACGTAAAAACGTTGGAAGCTGGCACCTGTTCCTGTGTCAGAAATGTAACTTACAGCTTCACCTTTGTCTGACTGTAGTTTACCCTGAGTGACTAACACAACTGAGATTGGGACACTGACTTGAAGTGTTGTTCAAGAAGGATGAGGTGGAAGGATTTTGCAACAAACTTTATAATAATACGTGCACTGTGACTCATCGCCTCTCTTCCTGTCTACCCCCCTATTACAGTCTCTGGAGCACGGAGCCAAGAAGCGAGCCGAGAGACTGTGGGCCACATTATCTTGGCTCTTGTGAGGAACCAAGTGCAGCTGGGAGAGCAGAGCAGAGCAGACAGCAGAGCAGTGGAGCAAGTGTGACGTGTATGGCCTGTACCAGAGAAATGGGTGAGCGGTACATCTCATCTTAAAAACTTGGGAGGAAACTCGAGCAAAGTCCGGCAATAATTCTCTGTTTCACACAAATCTCCTCTTACATCCGTATAAGACATTACAGAAACACAGGAAAACTCACGGGTGAATCTTTTTTCCGCTGGGTCCTCCGTCGCTGAGTCTCCCTCTGGCCAGTGTGTCCTTCTGCTGAGCTGCGGTCGTCCCGGCTGAGTTGGCGTCCAGAAGTGGTCCCTTAAACTCCTGCCTGTATGACCCTGAGAGAGTGAGTGGGGAGACCGACAGCTGGAGCAGCTGAACACATGCAGAGGGAGGGAGAGAGAGAGAGAGAGCGAGAGAGAGCAAGAGACACAGACAGAGGGAGAGAGAGAGAGAGAGAGAGAGAGAGAGAGAGGGACAGCCCATTCTTACCCCCCTTGGCCCCCTGCACTGCCATCCTCCGCTCTCCAAACCCCCTCTCCCTGACCCCCCAGGATGCAAATTCCTGGTCTGCGGCCCAAATTCCAAAATTCCAAATCTGTCCAAATCGCAGGCGGAACAACTCACAGATTCACACACACATGCCCCCCCATCTTCTTACCCAATGCCCCTCGTACTGGTCCCACAACACACCTGGTTTCATTTAAACTAAATCCCTGCAAAAGCCCCAAGCACTCCCACCCTTCCCTCCATTTTCCCATTTACCCCCCATCTATCTATACTTATACCTCCCCCCATCTTTTTTCCTCTCCATAAAGCGACTAAAGCCCTTGCTCTCGTCCAATCTGACATGCAGGATATTTATAGCAGAGCAGAGAGAAGTTAATGGAATGTGGACAAAAATTAGAGAGTGGAGAAGAGTGTGTGTGTGTGTGTGTGTGTGTGTGTGTGTGTGTGTGTGTGTGTGTGTGTGTGTGTGTGTGTGTGTGTGTGTGTGTGTGTGTGTGTGTGTGTGTGTGTGTGTGTGTGGACTTACTCGGAAAATTTGTCATCTTATTTCGTAGAATAAACCGATGGAAGTTCTAGGGGAAAAATATTGAAAATAAACTGCTGTTATTATTCTTAGACAGTCTTAAAGTCGCTGCTCGCTCTGTGTTTGTACATGACTAACCCTTTACGGGACTTGGAATCAATTTGAGTTGTGTTGTAAACTACTGAAGATGTTGCTTAACCCATTGGTTTTAAGTCTGACTCAATTGAAAGTCAAACCTTAAGGTTACTCTCATGCTTTCCACGAAAAAAACAAAATCCTCTTGTCAATGAAATGATCATGAAACGAAGTATAACATTACAAAATATTTTCTGTGTTCAAATCTTATAATTGAACAAGTGAAACAGACATACCGTTCGTTGTATTTTAAGAAAACGCAATCAGGCTTTTTTCAAATCATGGGGGTAATTCCTGAATGTTTATGTTGCTTTTTTTAAAGTAAACCTCCCGTGTGTGGGTTTTAAAACCTTTACTTAGCCACCGATTGTTTATCTGTCCTGTGTTTCTGGGTGGTGATGGAGATGGCAGCTGTCATTACAGGGGCTGTTGTTAAAAGTCACACTGACAACCCCCCTGGCTGGACCAACTGTGCCCCCCTGGTTGGTCCCTTATGCCTACGGCCACACACAAACCTCCCACACACTGGAAGGTCAAATTTTAAATCTAAAACACTCTTACATCTCTACTTTTATGATTTATCACTGCGTGTCTCTCTCTCTTTCTCTACCTAGTAAATCCAGACTCTGGAACGGGTTAATGGTTAACATCTCTTCCATACGACATAACAGGTATTTTATCTATCTTATGACATAAAACAGAAAGACGTCTTAAACGAGAACATAACACAGAATGACATTGTGACGTCAATACGTCCATTTTATTTAGAAACCAAATTTACAGACACTTCGGGGGAAAAGTAGGAAAGCAAGCTCGGAGGCCAAAAGCGATAACAGAGCTCAAGAAAAACAATTCATCAGCGAACAGAGAAAGCAGAAACCGAAGGGCTAAGATAAAAGCAGACGAACCAGACGAATAGCAGTGAGAAGAGCGGAGCGAGCGGTAACGAATACACTTCAGTCGTGATACATTTTGAAGATACAGCTTTTGATGACGCCCATGTATCTGTCCCACACAAGCTGGTGTCTGAGGAGCAGAAAACAAAAAGAAAGAGATTAGAATGTCAGTCAAAGAGGTACTGAGTCTTATGACAAACTGTAATTGTGAAATCTGGATGAAGAGGGTAAATGAGGCAATCTTTGTCCACTGTGAGTAATGAGGGGGGTCGACACTTCTTTCTATGAATATGTCTTTGTTGAGCATGTAGTGGTGCAGAGCTGTGTAAACCCTAAACTACATTCCTGAGTGTTTGCATGAGAAACAAGGTAACTACAGTTTAAGAAATCGGGGGCATGATAGGGAGGCACCCACTGGTATAATTCAGACGTCAATATTTGAGAGGATTTTGAAAACACCAACTTTATGTTGGAGCAATGTTCACTGACTGCCAAGGTGTATGACCTTTTTCAGTTATTGGTTAATTATCCCAAAACTCTCTACAAAATCATGGCTGTATTTTTAGCTTATGTTGCCCCCTGGGGAGTTGATTACATTGGCAGGGTCGGTGCCATGTTCTGGCTGATACGTTTTTGTGGAATAAAAGCACATTGACTCACTTGAATGTGTCGAGTATGTGCGCAGAGTTTGTGTAGTGAGTGAGGTAGAGTCTCATATCCGCAGCTGTCCATCGGTCCGAACGGCACGGCTCAATAAACTGGAGGAGGAGAGGAGGGGAGGGGAGGAGACGTTACACACCGTCTCAAAAGGCAGACTTTAAAGTTGGCCCGGGCCTCCAAAAACTTGGGCTGGATGGCCGGCCTTTGCTTACAACACATGTGAAACTACATTTTTGAAAACGCACAAACCTTCTCAACAAGATCAATGAAGAAATCTCTGACGTCTTTTGTGTTCGTTAACTTGGCCGCGATGTTGACAAGGCCTCTGGAAAGATTCTAGAAAAAGACAAAATTAAGTTTGAAAACGGTTTCTGGTTTTACTGTGGAAGCTACTGAGCGATTATTTTCAGTATACGATGAGGGTGTAGTCTTGCTCACCTTGAAATTAGCCTCCATCTCATTAAAAGCTTTAGTCTTTCCTCTGAGAGCTGTACACACCAGACTGAACAGAGACAACAGAAAAATGAGGAAACAAATTAAACCAGTTCATTTTTCAGCACTCAGCATAAATGATCTAGATCGTTCTGTTTCTGTCACCTTTTGTGTTGATCCAGCAGATCTTTGTCTGCGATTAAAATCTTCAGTTCCTTCAGCTCCTGTAAAAACTCTTTATCAAGATCGACGTCCATGTCTTCCACCATGTTATCTACAAAGAAAATTCAAGTCAGGACACAGTTTAAAATCAGCCTAATGGGTATTTTAACTTATTACTATTATCGCGAGTTACTTCTTTATTTGCAGTTATTGAATTATTATGTCATTATTCTGATCCTGCTTAATCCAGTTAACCTTTTTCACTTTCTCAATATGTAACTTACAAATTTGAAATTCCTCCTCAGTCTAATGTGGACCAGTTAAACCCGGAGGACCTCTGGTGGTCAGTGGGCCTCACTGACAGAGGCACTGCTGTAACGGTTCCTTTTTCAACATGCATGACCAACACAGAGATCAGACCTGTAGTTCTCAAGTGAGACATTTACTTTAAATACTGTCAGATAGTTTTAAAGGTTTAACATAAATTTTAGTTCTTAATTTTATCACTGACATTTGATCACTCTGTAGCCCTCATACTAAGACAACCCAATAAAGGTCAATTGAATTAATGTTTAAAAAATGGTCTACGTGCCACACACATCGTAGGTCGGCAAAAATGGCCAAAAGAAACAACAGTTATCGCTCACCCACGGCCCCGACGGTCCAGTTGTTGATAAGCTGCCCACCGCAGAAAGCGAAATCCTGGAAAGTGAGGAACATTAGCTTTCTTTTCCCCGTCTCAAAGCGATTGTTGGCAAAGAAAACGATGGCGGCATAATCCCTGAAACAAGCAGGAGAGGCATCATAGGAAAGTAAAACAAGACTATCAGGTAGAACTTTGTGGATTTTGGATAAAACTGAACATCAGCCTTGATGAGGTATTTTGTCAAAATCATGTAGTGATTCATCATAAAACTACAACAAACCAGGAGCCTGCACTACGAAGCAACTTTAACATATTCAAGATATGTTTTTGTTAAGTGGCCTCACTGAGCCTCACATCAGCCATCCCATAGAACAGAGCTGGTTATTAACTGGCTCAGATAATCCTGGGTTTTCTCTATGCAGCCACCAGAGGGGTCACATAGAAGAGGCAGAGTCGTTTATTACAAACATCATCACAACCATGAATAAAGTTCTTAATATTATAAGAGAAGAAACACATTGATACATGGAGATTAAGTCAGTTAGAGCTATATCCACAGGTTAGAAGTGCACCAAATGTTACCATGGTGATTTACCACAGTAAGAAGTGAACCAGCTTCATTGAAGACTGATGCCCCGGGTTTAACCTGAAGTTACCTCGCTAACCACAAATCCTGCCTCGTAGTGCAGGTGCCAGATCTGAAGAAATACCAATATTTAGGAAAGCGAAACTGAGGCAAGTCTTGTACTCTGTTCTTCTCACTCATTACCTTGAAAGCTTGTCAGAGAGAAGAAAATGCTGACGTATGTTCTCCACCAGGCGCCCCTTCAGCTCCTCCACTACTTTGAAAACACGTTTGAAGTTGTCAAACTGAAAGACAAAATTTAAAAAACAGCTCATTTTATATTCACAGAAAGCAAATCTAGAACAACTACAACGAGGTGAGTTTTAGACCAGAACTATGACTTAATCAATGTTTCGGGACTGAAATGTATCCACATAGCTACAATATTGACTGCCAGTCTTTAAACCTGATAATAGGAGAACTGAGAATGTATTTACCTGTCGTCTGCAGCTCTTCAGTGTCACACCCGTCTTGGCACTGATGTCGTCTAAGTCTTTTTTGGTTCCTTTAGAGAGTTTCTTTCCTAGGACCTCACGGACAAACACATCATCAAAAGCATAGTATCTAAACAAAGAAACACAAGGGAAAGTTAAAAAATCTGTAAGAATATACTCTTATCTACAATGTAAGGAAACAAATATAATACAGTTATTCAAAGATAAAAAATGTAGAAAAATACATATGACATATCACATGATAAATGAGAGCACCGTTACTGCACCTCTCTATGAGGATGGCCTGTCGATGCGGAGGGATCTGGAACAGGAGCTGATTGGCTAGTTTGGTTGGACTGTGCAGCAGACGCTCGCACATCTGGAAAGTCCTGTACTGGTCCATGGTGTCGCTCATCAGAACATCTGCGCTCGCCTCACACTCCTCCAGCACTCCTCCCTCCATCCGTACCTTGACTGCATCATTCACTGTTGGGGAAAAAAATAAATAAAACAAGCATAGTTCAAAAGTTATATTAAATAAACTTGAACTATTGTAGCTACTGGTGTTGGATGAATATTAAGATGGAATAAATTACTACTGCAACTTCACATTTTACATTTGCTGCTACTAATGTGAAGGATGTGGAGGTAGATGCTGCAGTTGCATTATTTGCTTACCAATTTGTTTCCTCCATCAAGGAGTTTATGTTTTACTGTTTGTTTGTCTCTCTTTCTGTTCCCTCTGTTTGTCTGTCTGTCAGCGGGATTAATCACAAACTACTGAAATAATTTCCATGAAATTGGACGAGTGGGGCATGACCTGAGAAAGAACCCATTCAATTTTGGAGCAGATGCAGATGGCGGGATAGGGCATGAGCCTTTAGGGAGGTATGTGCTCCCCGAGAAGCCTTTTAGTTTCCTAAATTTGATGCATTAGATTACTGGTTTCTAACATTCAGTTTGTGAATCCCTTTTGATAATTCATCAATGAATATGTTAACACCAGTTCAAAGTATGATGTCCAATCAGATTGTTTAATTCTAACCGTTTTTAGAGGCCTGATGAAACTATCCAGTATTTCACGTTTTAAAACAGAAATGCGTAGAAAAAGACAGAAAAATGTGTGGCAGCATCATTGCTTCTTTATTTTCTGTCCTGTTTATAATCATGGAACAGCCTAAAATTTACTGTGTGGCTACTTGGGATCACAAAACCCTGATTGCTCACAATATCTAAGAAAAACAGCTCAAGTACAACACCCACACACCAGAGAATGTTATGTGCAATAATACTTGAATATCCATATCATATTTATCAATCCTAATTTGCATGGTTTTTATCCTTGTGTATTTGAGATTCTATTGTTTTATTGTTTTAATTTCACTGTATTTATTTGCTGCTTTCGCTTAGTTTTTTTTATCCTGGTGTTCTAGGTCATTACTGCTTACTGGGACCTCACTACTAGGTTCCGTTCCCTCTAGAGTACGTACATGTTTTGGAATGAAATAAAAATCTTGAATCTTGAACAGCACTCAGTACAAGTTCCTGCATATTCATCATTGCATCCACACCCTCCTGGAGCACGTTGTGACCCTACAGGTCCACGCTGAGACCCCTACCTGTGTGTCCATCCAACCAGAGCTGATAGACCTCCTCATCCATGATGGTGGTGTTACCCACGAACACATCCAGCTCCACTGCCATCTGCGAGGAAAGAAGAGAGGTCAGGTGGTGATCAACATCAAGTGTTTTAGCTCAAGCAGCCATCAACAATCATCTGACACTCATACAAACAACATACTGATATGTTACCTTGTCCAGAGCGTTGTCCTAACTAGATTTGAAACAAACACCACGGGGTTTATCGTTTAATTCTATGAGCTGGGTTTAAATTGACTCTCCATGACTCTGTAAGAAGCTAACTTCCTCCACAGGAAATTAGCCTGCTGTGCTAGCTGCAGAGCAACGTGAACGGCACAGGCTGAAGTGACAACCAGACAATAACACGGTCAGTCAGGAACAAATGCACATGGCGGTGTGAAGAGGAGACAACTCGGGTCTTTGAGGTTTCTATTC
The DNA here is from genome assembly GCF_022539355.2 of Hippoglossus stenolepis. NCBI lineage: Eukaryota > Metazoa > Chordata > Actinopteri > Pleuronectiformes > Pleuronectidae > Hippoglossus > Hippoglossus stenolepis. The sequence continues at coordinate 17,772,798 of NC_061489.1, read as the reverse complement.
AGAACACGAGCACGCGGCTACACGCTGTTGTCATTGTAGCATCGAGGCTCCGCGGTGTCAACAACAGGAGGCGTCCAGCAGCTACTTCCGGGTTGGTGACGTCACAGCCCTCGACGCAGTACATTTACTCAACTACTGTAGTACTTCTCTGTTTTCAGCTGACTTTTACTTCACGAGAATCCAAAGATAAATATTATAAAGATTGTATTATTGTAGTTAGTTGTAATTATACTTAATTAGCAGTTTATAGACACAACATTTTAATCAACAAGTGAATTAGGATGTGTTATTGCAAGTTAAAATAAGACTATATCAATAAATACATGTAAAGGAATTAAAATATTAGCTGCAAATTTAAGTGAAGTGATGACATCACTGATGTACATGGTGATGCATCAATCATTATATTCAAATAATATTTTATATATTATGTGGAAATAGGCCACTCTGCATAATCAGAACTTGGGTTCTAGATTTTAATACATTTGTACATTAAAATAAAACTTTGGCTGCATCATTACTTGTAAAGAGTATTTCTGCGTATTGCTAAGATCTGACTAATTCCTCCAATACTGCTCTTACATAACCTCTTGATCACACAGCAAAAAAATCTGACTGTGAATTATATCATTGTACTATTATGTTCTTTACTTTGTCTGTTATTTTTCCAAAATGTGTGTACCAACAATATCGCCTTTAGAATTAAATTATTCCATATTGATATTTTAGATGATGACTTTGTTTATTGTCTTCCGGGCTGCAATGAACTTATGTTATAGCATTTTTTTAATTGTTATGTTCCTTAATGTTTAACAAAAGGCTATCATGAGTTTTATATTCGAATGTCATATACTTTTGCTTATCATCAGCAGTGAATGGCATAATCAAAACTTAAACAATCGATGAACAGCATCTGACATACATTAGGGTAAGGCCATGAATAAAGAACACTTTATATTGCTATTCATTATTCATAATATATAGATTTTATGTTGTTCTTGTGTAGCTAGACACACACACACACACACACCAGAAACCAAACCTGGTGATTTACACAAAGTTGGTTGTATATAATAACTATCTAATTATACAATAACTTTAAAAGAGTCCACAATTAGGACCTATCGATTTACAACAGACCCAAATCCTGTCACTCAGTTCAAAGTAAGTGAGGCATCACCAGCCACACAAAAATCAAAGAACAATAGATGATTATTTAAGGACTCAAGTTACACCGGCACATTTGACAGGACTCCATTGTTGATCTCTGGCCTTTCATTTGAGCATGTACACTGTGTCAGATCAGAGATAGGCTCCTCTGTGTGAGCACCAGGCCCCCTCCAGCATACATGTGCTTTGCCTGCGTTTACACAATCTGCTCTCTTTTCCTCCGGCGATTAATCTGAATAAATCCCCAGTAAATCCCCCTGCGCACCCTCCCTTTCTGTGCTTCTGCATGTGTCCTTCAAAACCCAAAACATGGGAGAAAACGACCTCGTCAACATGTCTTTTTGTCGGATCCCTCGCCGCACATCCACGTCTATAACCTCACATGACACCCTGATTCCAGCCCCGGCTCCCCCTTGCGCGGTTAACACCCTGCATTGTTGTGGCCTCAGTGAAACAATGGAGGTGGGACAGAGGGCGGAAGGATGTGGCTGAATGCCTCAGCATAAACCCGTGGAAAAAAAAAAAAAAAAGGCTGCAGTCACACTTTCCGCCAGTGGTGTTTGAAAAGAAAGCAGCTCATCCAGGAGTCACTCATGGAACATTGAAGCCAACTGTATCCCACATCTTTCTGTTTAAAGAAAGACCTACAGGATGCTTATGTGTTTGCAAACATGTGGGGACAGATAACTAATAGTAGTATTATAGTATTTGAGGATGAGATCACCTCAGAGGAAGTAAGCCTTTCCTATGTGCTTTTACTGTATGATATGGGGGTAAATCCAGGTTTTGAATTCAAATGGGGTCGCACAAGTTCTTCACTGGAGGCACATGGAGCAGATCTTCAAATCCTTTAGAATAAAACCACGGGAAAAAGAGTTTCAGTCATACTTTCCACCAGTGTGCTTTTAATAGAAAGCAGCACATCCAGGAGTCACTCCTGTGTCACTGTAGCTAACCATATCCCACACATTTCTATACACAGAGGATCCCTGTGTCTCTCACCAAGAACTGGTTATATTTAAGGATGGGAGCTACCCAGAGGAAGTGGCTTCAATTTGCCCTTTCCTGCTCATTTCCTTTATAAACTGAGCTTATCCATGTTGTTGTGATATATTTGTATATGGGGGTAAATGTGTGTTTTTAAAATCCAAATGGGGGCGCAAAAGATCCTCACTGAGGGCGCACATGGAGCAGATCTCCATCCCCACATCTTTCTGTTTCCACAGTGTGACTCAGATGGATGGAGTCAGTTCAGCCTGATCGCAGAGCTGCCCACAACAATTTGCGTCTTTTCACCGCCATGCCATCAGTTGGGTGTGTGGAAGAGCCACTGGAAACCTCAGAGGAAACCACAAATATCTCTGATTGCTGTCAGAGCAACGCATCAAGGCAGCGATCGTCATGAAAACTGCAGGTTCCGGTAAGATCACACAAAATAAAAGCTAAAGTGTTGAGGAATATGACAAAACAGCATAATATCATCGATTCAAATAGAAGCTAAGATAAATTATACATCTGTTTTTCACTTAAACATGTTCTTAAAATACATTATACAGCACGTCCTCCTTTCTAATGTTAAACTTTAATAAGGTGGTGCTTTTATCTTGAAGGCCATAGAAATAGATATCCGGTCCTTTTTGCAGCTTGACTTGGAATCAGAGCCGTGAAAGTGTTGGAGTCGGACATTGTTGTGGTAACAGTCCAGCCCCAGAGGATGAGCAGCGGCGGTGCGTCTATTTTGAAGGGCTGCGTTGGATTGTGATTTGTTTTGTTTCTTTTGATTTAAAACAATGGCACGTTTGGAACAACAGCACGCCTAAGAAGGGACGAAGTGGAGAAGCTGCTGCACCACACGGACTCTGCCCTGCAGCCACCGGGGGAGTGTGTTCATTCAGCCGAGGAGCAGAGCGCAGCGCAGCCGGATGAGGCGATGCCAGCGACGTAAAAAAAACCCCACAACATCTGCAGGGTGTGCGTCCGAGGCAGCTGGATTAAGCCTCCGTGGATCGACCGGGGCCTTTGTAGCACGACAAACCCCCCACAAGGCGACCGGATCCTGCTCGAGGAGGTAAAACAAGGACAGTAGTATTCCTGGAGGCCTGCTGGAGAACGCAGCCTGCTGTTGAGAGGATGACAGATTGACATTAATGAGGGTTCGTGGTGCGTTTTCATCCGCGACCTCATTAAGAGCAGACACTGGCTTCTGCGTAAAACAGCACAGAGGCAGCGGCGCAGTGAAGAGAAGCATCTGAAGAGAGAAATCACATGTTTCTGCCTGGGTCTGGCCTCCGGTGCTGCAAGGGATCGCATATAGGCTACATGCCATCCACCAAACACCGCCTGGAGATGAAGAGGAGGATGTGGTGATGAAGACTGAGCAGTGAGGCATCGCCATCTCATCGCTTTTTATAGATTCTCAGGTACCATCTGTAGGTGTAGGTTTTTTTATTCATAGAAAATGGGCAGCGAGGGTGAGATAATAAACAGAGAGCTGTCAAAGATGTCTGACGAGGAATTGCTGGCGTGCTCCAAAGAGGAGCTGGTGAGCCGGCTGCGTAAAGAGGAGTCCGAGAAAATCTCAGCGCTCATCCAGCGAGGCCGGCTGATCAAGGAGGTAAATAAACAGCTGCAGGGACACCTCCTGGAGATCAGGGAACTGAAAGTCATCAACCAGCGGCTGCAGGAGGAGAACGTGGAGCTGCGGGACCTGTGCTGCTTCCTGGACGACGACCGGCTCAAGGTGAAGAAGCTGGCCCGGGAGTGGCAGCTGTTCGGGCACCACGCCGCCAAGGTGATGCGGGAGGACCTGGGCGGTTACTTGAAGAAGCTCGCCGACCTGGAGCGCATGCAGGACGGCCTGGTGAAGGAGAACCTGGACCTGAAGGAGCTGTGCCTGGTGCTGGAGGAGGAGTGCGTCAGCAGGAGCGACTCCAGCCCCGGCGGCTCCACCGAGCTCAACCTGCCCTGCATGGTGGCCCGGGACCTGGGGGACGGGAGCTCGAGCACGGGCAGCGTGGGGAGCCCGGACCAGCTTCACCTGGTGTGCTCACCGGATGACTGACGACGGATGTGTCACACAGACAGAAGCTTTGCCAGACAATACAAAGTCAATTGGTGCAAAAAGCATTAGGGCCTCCTGGATGCTGCAGAAAAGTGATATGTGTGCCACTGGACAAAGATTCTTCACTAGAGACATTTTTAGGACTTTACAAAGACATTTAATAGATGTTTGCCAGATGATAATGTATCTAAATTTTACAGTGTTTTTCTAAAGACATGTCTGTTTGGGGGGAATTCCTTTTCAGTGGTCTGTTGGAAGAAAAAAAATGGGACCAAAAAAGTGGGTCACAAATATAAATTTATCTCATGCACTGGACTAGCCTACACTGGTAGAAGCCTTTTTTCTATTGCACTGGACAGCGTTACCCTGGGTCTTTCAATCAAAGATTCATTTCAATCCAGTTTTGAGCCATATTTAGTCCTAATTCCAATCGCACTGACATTGATGAGTTGTGATAAAGAAAAAAAGAAAACTATTTGATATTTGCTTTTTGCTAGATGCCCAATAATGTGTAATATTTTATGCACTCTCTTCCTCAGGACAGGATTGGAGTGCCATATGTGCATGATGATTGTGACACATTGTACAGGCCTGTGAAGCAGTCTGATGTTGAAGGCCCTTCAGGTTTACTGCAGGCGGGGCCGCTGCTGGTAATGTAACGTGCTAGAGAGCCAGCACACTTGTTAAGACACGATTAATGTCCTTGGACCTCGCTCAGAGCTGAACCGAGTAAGTGCTGACACTTTTATAAAAATCCAACCGGAAACTCTTTTTATCAAACTGGAAGGTCTACAAGTTTTAATGATTTCTATTCTATTCTCTTCAAGCCCAGCTCTTTAAAGTCACTCGTCGGACATGTTTTTATTACCTTGTTGTTGTTGATGTTTTAATTAGCATATCACAGTTTGTTTAAGTTTTCGCATTAGTCAGATTTCTCCTCTGTATCTCATGCTTTGTATTTACCCTGTATCATTATATAGGGATCTTAACTTTCCTAACTTTGAGCAATTCTTTATCTTGATTTATCTGTATGAACTAGCATTACTAACCGATCTCAGTTTAAATCATAGCTACTGCACATGGATTAGAAAAGGTTTTATTTTGTCGTTAGCTGTTTTTATTGGTGGGCTATGCTCGTACTCGTAGTGCATTGGAGAGCTTTAAATACAGTGGGTATGACACTCTGTGCTGTTCTGGCCTTTTTCTTTGCGTGCTTGACTTTGCCGAAACAAGCGTTGAAATTCATATGACACAGAACGAAGGATTGATTTCTGCACTTGTTGTTCTGACCTTCATGTCTGAACCATCTATGCGTGATTGATGCTCCCTTTATGTCACACAGACTGACTTTATGGATGTTCATCAGTTTTATTTTTAGTCTGTGGAGCTGAAGAAGGCAGTAATGCTTTTACCCACTTAGTGATGCACAGACGTCCTGTGACAGCAGCATACACAGATTTTTCCCCCTCTCACATGCTCTCTAGCTCTCAATCCGACTCTTTCCATCTCTCTCTCTAACCCCTTTTTAGCTGAGTGATCCGTTGCCCTCAGAACCATGTATGTTTCAGCAAGAGATCAGCTTCATTTTAGGGAACTGAGTAACAGTGAATTCAATGCTCACAGTTGATGGGCACATAGAATCATCTGAGCATTTGGTGGCTGCAATGCTGACAAACGCTTCAGTAAAGAGGCCACAGTTTGTCAATTGTCACAAAATATAAGCCAAATAGAATTTCTCAGAGTTAAAGCCAAAGGTTTTGTCTTTAACATGTCTTGTTTTTTCTGTTTTCATTAATTGATGATTTCAATTTCAATCAATGGTTGATTACGTGCATGAAACAATCAGTTATAAAAAACAAATGGGTTAATTGATGCATTTCATATCTACATTATTCATATTCCAGTTTGGGTTCATCGAGTGTTGCAGTGATCACTTGTATTTAACACTGATCCGTTCTGAATCGAATTAATTATGTTGCATTTCAGCCTACTCACCCTGTGGCTTGTTTGTTTTACAGCCAATTTCATATCATCACAATCTCCACACAGTTATGAACACTTGTTATTTATTTATTTTCTGTGAAGTAGTAGCTTTGACAAAACATAAAAAGTAAGGCACTGCCCACCCAAACAGCTCATCTGCCAGAGAAAACAAAAACATGACCAAAAAATATATATTACACTCTCAAAAATAAATACATGATTATGAAATCTGTGTTAACTCCTATGGCCCAGCCTTAGTGGTCAATAGTTTGCATAGACTATATTAGCATTCTTAAAAAGGTTTATATAAAAATAAGACCCATTTATTTGTCAGTACTCTATTTTCCTTAGCGAGGAGCTATATAAAGTGTTACATGACATGACGTAACTATGTCACAAATCATGACAAACGCAACATTATACATGCGTATAATTATTTTATATGGATTATTAGTTTTATATATTATTTGATGGTGTTATCACAGTTATTAATAGAAGGCTTGTACAAACCTTATGTGAATATATATTCTGCATGCAATTCTTTCATCATAAAAAACTCTTTCAAACTCAAACATATTCATTCTATAGCTCTAAAAGTTAGAAATATAAAGTCTGTATATTTATATCAAATCTAAAACAGAGTGTAACATTCATCTCCTGATAATGCCGCTAAATTGCATGTTATCTAAGTACAGAATCAACTTTCTAAAGAGATGAAATGAAGCAGATGTACTAAGTTCATTTTGAAATGGTTAACCTAATCATCATTTTCATTGCTGTCAGGCTTCCCAGAGATCCTTTTTTGTGACACACACACACACACGAACATTAGTGTTTTGTCAGGATCATGGTGTTGCCAATCACAGTGTGAGGATGGTCGGCGAGTGCAGGGAGTGATCCGATTGGTCGCCGCTGCTGCTGCTGCGACGATGAGCCACCCCACAGGTCTGCGGGGCATGAGAGTGATGGACATTTCCTTGAAGTGATGCAGCATGGGATGTGGTGGAGGCGTTGGGGTCATTGGAGGCAGAGGGATAGGTGAAGACCATAGCTGCTGTGAATGGTGTTAGTGAGGGAGTAGATGTGAGAACCGGGGTGTGGAGGGATTCGGATTCAGTAACAACAGCAGAGGCAGATGATGTGGCAGGCTTGGTCGGGATGGTTATCTTTGGTTTGGGCTTCTCCATCTTCATTGAAAATTGAGATGCAGGTCTGCTGTAGTCTTTTGGCTCTATTTTGATGCCTGTCAAAGAGGAAACTGATGGACTCGGGTCAGAATCGGAATCAGAGTCTATTTTACAGATGGGACGGTGAGCTTCTAGGACCAGCTCAAGCTTGTCTTTCTGCTTTTCTAATTCAGCAATTTCCTTCTGTAAAATGGACTTTTCATCTTCCAGCTGGTCAGTCTCCTGCAGCAGAGGAAAACAGAGAAAGACAGACACATTAAATTTTTTACTCATGCCTTACAGAGACCAATAGCTTCTCTCTCAGGTTTTAATGTTACGACATCTTGTACAATGTTCACTCACACTTTGCAGCGAGTCCGTGAGCTCCCGTCGGCGATTGCGACATTTTGCCGCAGCCATTTTATTCCGCTCCCTTCTTACTCTGCGTCTCTCCACCTCTTCCTGGGATAACTTTGATGAGAAAGAGAAAAATACATTGAGCAGGTTATTCTGACACAGTGAAATGAAAGATAAACTCAAGGCCCAATATAATGTTTTAATAACTTAAATAACTTAGCCGAAACTCAAATGTACAGTGAGACGTGCTTAGAGTCCACCACCGGCCACATGACAAAGGAGAAATACTACCACCATGTGTGTGCTGTGAGTCACCACAGTCATGGCGGCTGAAAGGTTTTGAAATGTCTGAGCCTTTGTGCCCATGTAACACCCTTGCTCTGACTTCATCCAGCGACCTACTGAATAATTACCGCTCATCCCATATTTCCCGCCCTTCTGAGATGATGAGTCACCCTCACACTTCAGCTATGACTCGGCTGTGAGTCACCGAAAATGACTTGCCCCTGTGAGTCACGTGACAGTCCACTTCCTGTACCATGAAATTACCTCTCCAGAAACAAGATTGCGAGAGGGATGTGTGCCAACATGTGTCTGATGAAACCAACAAATTATATTTCTTGAGGTGTTGTATTGGGTCATGTTTTAATGACCCTGTTCTCCTCCTCTGACACGTTACACTGCTCTGCTCACACAAAGCAGATCGTTGCAAACAGTGCGTCACAGGTGATAATTTTACTGAGTCAACATCGACTCAAAGTAAACACAGAAAAAGAACACAAACAAAGTGCATTCGCCCCTGGAGTCAAAATGAATAATTTAAATGGGGTATTAAATAACAATAATCTTCTTATTCCAAAAGCTATTAATCTAATGTACAAGTCTATACAGAATGTAATACTAGTGACACATTGCATGACAAGATATTACACACCACTTACACAGAAATGACTGTGCTTCTGTCCACACCTTGATATCTGTGTCCCCCTCAAGTAAAAGGGCCCTTTCATATTCTGTCATTGACAATAATGTTTTAAACAGAAGAAACAAAAATCCATAATCACCTGTTTCTCTTCAGAATGTGTCATTGGATTTTCATATTACTCATTAAGTTTCAGTCTATATTATCTCACTACTTTCTCACATGTTCATCGTTCCTGCGCCTCGTCGGAGCCATAGGGTTGGCAGCAGCTCTGATCACCCCCGGCCTGAAAAGGTGGGACTGGGAATGTGGTGGACCCAGGGGCCGTACCCCCGACAGGGTTGGGTAAGGGGGCACTGGTGATCTTGAAGGGCCCGGTGGATGCATGAGGGCGGGCTGGACCAGCCACTGGAGGTCCTGGCTGGTTGTGATGGCATTGAGGCTTGGGACGAACTGACCACTGCCTGCCATGACATACTTCTGTAAAAACAGCACAAATCAAACGTTATGAAGATGAATGATGAAAATGATCATTATAATGTTAATATATATATATATAAAATGAGTTAAACTTGTTATAACACATTAACAGTATATTGTTATGTTTAATTGTTATTGTTACTTAAATAATTTCCCAATTTGGGATCAGTAAAGTACATCTATCTATCAACTACACACAATACACAAAAGTGATCAGTGGTAACAGTATTACATTGTTTACTGTGTTATTCTAACTTAAAGTTCACGTCTTTTTAAAAAGTTGAACAGTTTTCATTCATGTGATGTTCATGTGAAGTGTCTCCTGGTTGAATGGAGGTACCTGCTCCTGTGTGGTGGACGTGCTGCTGCTTCCCAGGGATCCAGGGTTGGACTCTGAGCCGGTGTACGTCGGGTGCCCTCGTCCCTCGTTCCCAAAGTTTCGATACATCCTCTCTGTTAGATCCTCTCCTGTGAAATGAGGGTAAAATCGATCCCGGCTGTGGATGTTCGACCCTTCAAGCCTCACAAAAAAAAGTACTTTCGAGTTGAGTCTCGCGTGTCAATTCAAACTCCGGGCAAGCCCACCTTCTTGCGGTAAATCGGTAGAGTCCAAACGGCTTCGTCCTCACGGGGGGACAAGGAAGAAGAAATGGCCTCGTCCTCCTTTCCAATCGTATTCAAAACTCCTAAAACCCCTCTCAGAACGTCTCCTCTTCGTGAGTCACGCGTCTTGAAGACAAAGTCTGGAGACGATTGCGAAGTTGTAAACTCTTAAAGCGGGACCGTAGTTTTGCCACGCCCCTCTGCCATTACTGGAAATAGTGCTGTCTGGAATCTCTCACGAATATGACCACGTGCCTCGTGACGTCGTTGACCATATTTGGTGAGAGTTTCCTCCTGAGAGTAACACAAGGGATTCCTCGCAGAGCCTCACCTCATGGCCTCACACTGGTCTAACTTCTGTTTTCACCCGTGGAAATATTACTGCTGCTTCCTACTCCGCTGGAAGTGATGTCACATATGACATATTGTGTTTACACTAAATTTCGCAGTTTGAAAAAAATACTTTTATACATTTTACATTTCTACTGGATGCGATTGTTATGATTTCAACCAGCTAATAGGAAGTGGATCAAACTAGACTAGTTTTAATAGTGTTTCTTACTGTTGAAAATGTCACTTTATTAAATAAATTAAAAAAAATTCATGAAGACTAGTTTACTCTTTGTGGTTTCAAATAGACATTTTTCCAGTGCTTATTGGGGATTATCAACATTTTTATTTATCAATTAAATGTCATTTTACTTCAATATATCACTTAGTAAACTCATGTGGTGCTGCCAAAATGAATTTACTAACTTTAAATTTACACTGTAAAATATTGTACGAGAATTAAAAGAAATATACTAATCTTTTATAATGAAATTCATGTAAATTGAGACAATTTATTATTTTTAAGTTAAGTCCACTTACAATTGCTCATTTTCAATTTCATATTGATGTTGGATCTTATCTTGCTATAATGAAAACATGTGTATTGTACTGTATGTATATAGTAACCTTCTAATAGCTATATTAATGTGAATTAGTGAAAGGGATATTAAATATTATATTATATTAAGGTGATTATATTTAAGAAAAATGTTCTCCAATACCCTTTTAACATAAAACTACTATTTCATTCATTATAGCTGTAAAGACTGATGACAGTTAATACTATTATTATTTGAAAAACCGTAGGAACATAAAAATGTTACGTGAATACTCCTATGTCTTCAATATGAATCACTTTCAAGGTTGTATGAAGTTTACACTACAGTTACCAAATGGATCATAAAGTTTAGCCAAAGTTGGGTGCATGTGCCTAATTGTGTTTAGGGGTTTGGCAGCCACTCTCACTTTGCAAACCACATCAATGTGCATGCATGCCTGTGGAGATGAGTCAGGCAATTTCCACAAAGCTGCTCATTTAATTCTCCATCCGTTCCAACGACTTTTTTTTACTTGCAAGCACAATATAGCTCCTAGTAAAGATTCAAAAAACTGCATGCCGTAGATTTGGCGAGCTTAGACCGTCAACGGCTGCTGACCTTGCAGTCCCTGGGGACACAGTTCCCGGCAAAGGCTGGTTTCCCCTGGCTGCTGACTGTTGCACCAATGTCTCATGTTACTGTGAATGCTACTCCGGGGAATATGGATTGTCAATAAGCCCCAAGTTAATTGAAAAGTCAACCCAAGAAAGTCTCCATTTGGGAGTGAAACGTGATCAAAACCCTGCAGATCAATGACCTATTTGAAACGCTGTACTTTGGGTTACAACTTAATCTATCAATGAGAATAGACACAGTGAAAGAAAACCGAAACTGTCAGGAGTATGTCATTTTACAAAGGCTATACCTGCTGCTCATTGAGCCATTGAAGTGCTGAGTCTCAAATATCACACCCTGTACCTATCAGGACACACATGCCGGATGGTTTAAAGGGAATCTGGGATAAAGGTGAGTGTGAGATGACTCAAGCTTCAGGAATTCAATGATGACACTCTCGCTATGTCTCTAATCGTGATATGCTACAACATGTTGACCACAGTCTCTGATGATACCTACATGATACACCTATTCTGTCTTTCATCATTTATCAGGAAAAAGTCTGCTCTACACGTATTCCCATTTTGCTGAATGAAATTGTTATTCAATTTATGTATATTTACTTCTTATAGCGTGGGTTATTTTTGTGTTTACTTCACTTTTTTTGTTGGTTACTCCATGTATTTTTTGTCTTACCACAAATTTTCCCCACATACTTTTTACAGTTTGAGCTTAATAGGTTGGATTCCATTACAGTTTACTCACCCTAAAAATCCTCGTCCACACCCACAACACCCACACACTCATCCCCCACACACATTTTTATAACTACATCCTGATGCCACACACAATAGAATTGAATTGGTTGACTGGGTGTTGCAGTTCATACCTTGACAGTTCACTGTTAAGTACATTAGGCAAATTATCTTAGTGTGATTGAGCAGAAGAGTTTTCAACATCACTGTACCAAGACTGAACATGACTTATTGAGGTAATACTGACATACTGTGTGCATTAATTTTTTACAAGTAAATAACATTGGATTAATATAATTACTATAAAAATCCATGTACAGTATTCTTACTATAAATGGTGTGGTAAATATAATATAAGGTAATAAAATTGAATATGATACAAACTCATTCTAAGGGACTGTATAGCGCCTTTAAATTATGAATATATCAATTTATTAGTAGAAATCCTGATTCAAATTGTCCTGTAAAATTGTTTTGGAAGTATTAGCAACACAATGTTTCAAGTAACAGAGGTAAAAGTTGCAGCATTGAAGCTGGACCAAATGTAGCTAAATATAATTACATTATATAGCAAACATATTAATAATCCACTTCTGTGTGTTTACATACACTATCAAGTTATTTTTACTGTATTTTATCAGCTCATCATTTGAGTGACTAGTGGTTATAACTGTCAAACAAATGAAATTATTTAAAAGTACAGTATTTTTCTCAGAATTGTGGTGAAGTTTAAGTATAAAGTAGCATCCCACGGTGGCCGAGAGAGCCCAACGCACTGCAAATTAAGAAAACACATGCAAATAGAAAAAACATGTGCCAATTAAGATAACAACTTCATAAATTTGACGACACATGCACCGCACACACATGCAAATACAGAAATGCGCTGCAAAAAGTCACATAACAAGCAAACTCAGAAACTCAGAAACTCAGAAACTCAGAAACTCAGAAATGCTGGAAATTGCGAAAACGATAACAGAAATGTTTCCAGGGGACCCAACAAGTGATGAATCATCACCACTGACGAGAAGCTGACTTCAATAACTTCACAAAGCATTGACCTTGAGGCCAGGTTCATCACTTTTTGGGGAATTTTGCAGGGCATGTGTGGTCAAATTGGTGAAGATGTTTTCTTAATTTGCACCTGTTTTTTCTATTTGCATGTGTTTTCTTCATTTGCAGTTGTGCTCTCTCTCTCGACCACCTTAGGCCCACATCCACAATAAGGCCAGAAGTGCCTCATCCTTGCCTGAAGTGGCCCAGATCTGTATCCTATCTGGGTAAAGATCTTGATAATTATATTGAGTAAAGACTCAATGTACTCCAAAACACAAACTGAGGGCTCATTTATTTCAACTCCAGCAATGCATCATATTGTGTGATCTACTGTATTTATTAACTGCAATGATTGTATTTTTATTCAATTCAGTAGATCTTTTAATGTCTGCCCACAGTACATATATTAAAGTTGTGGCCTATTAAACATCTATCAAACGGAGAAGTGACACACTGAAGCATTGAGGCAAAGACTTCGCTTCTTGGTGTATCGGAGCTCTCTGTGTTCTAACACCTACATGGTTTGTGCCACGCAGGCACGGTGGAGTCAGCCCACTGCAGCGAATGGGTGGGATCAGCCCCAGCAGTCAGATAGCCACGTAGCTAGCTACCAACGTTAGCTGCGTAGGTAAGAGCTCCTTTATCCTCGGTACTTTCTGCGCGATCGTCACGTATTTGTCTTGAAACGAGCCGTGTTTACATTTACAACTCGGACGTCGTCTGTCGTTATACGCGGAGCTTCAGCTAAAGAAATCCCGTTGATAAGTTAGCTTTCTCGCCTTGTTAGCTTGCGTTGACACAGCAGCAGTGGTTCCCGTGGAATAAGTTTATATGAAGGTTAGCTTGTTAGCTACCAAGACTTGACATACGGGTGACGTGAGCTGGGGTCGAGTTAGTGTTAGCTGGGATGTAGCACCACGGAGCTACATTTAGTTAGCTTAGCTTGACAATAATAAGCTGAACTGTTGCTAACGTGTCACTGTTTTTTTTGCTTTAAGCTAACGTCAGCGAAGGTTACAATGGACGTGCCACATCATGGGTACCGAGCAAGTAAGTGTCCAGATGAGTCACCAGTGATGCATCTGTTAACGTTTCTGAAAAGTTTTACAAACTGTCCTGATAGTAGTTACTTCCTATTTCCTTCCTGGAGCTGGAGTCACACAGAGCTGTCATCTGACTGGTGATGTTTCATCAAAACATCCCAGTTAATCAGACACAAAGTAATACAACCGACTCATACACCAGTGACTCAGCAAATCTTACCACCATGAGTCTTATCACGTCTGATCTACAGAACTGTGAAGTAGTAATAGTTAATGTTGAGATCAGGGCTCTGTATGTCCAGTCCAACAGGCCGGGGGGGGGGGACTCCTTGTTCTTGTCACTGAAGATACTGAAGTCCTTCATGACTCTGGTTGGATGTTTTGGGTCAGTGTCTGGCTACAGATTGAAAATGGGACCAATCAGACGCCTTCATGAGGCTCCTGTGTGATGGATAAGAATCAAAACAACTGACATGCCTAAAGCACTTCCACAGCAGTGCACATGAGAGGGATGAGATATTCCAAAGAAAAGAAAAAACCTGCAATCCAAAAGTGTTACAAAACTACATCCTCCAAAATATCACTTTTGACCAACAATTGAAAATGTATAATATTTGTGAGCTGTATGAGCTTCAGGAGGGTAAATCGGTGTCAAATCATCAAACTTTTGGGCCACATCATGCTGATGTTGTCATACAAGAAAGCATAGAACCCACAGTTGAGGGAGATATGGGCGAACAAAGTTTGGACTTTTTGGGGGAACTACCTAAATGTGGGTCACAGAATAGGATTTTCATATTATCTTTCCAGCTCCATTTTTACACAGACAGAATATTGTCCTCAATATGAAAAATAACAGCAAGATGAGTGATTATAATAGTTATATAGGTTTATTGTGAAGTTTACACCAAAGTTAGCTAGAAGTTTGGTCTTTGCTTTTCGAGTTGTTGCTGACATGTCATCAATTATACCCGAAGCGGCATCACATTCCTGATTCTTTACAATGTTGTTGAACAGCAGTGAGGATTCTTCATATGTGAGCTAAGTCATCACACTATCACATGATATATCTTAACTGCTAGGATTAGCTTAATAACCAGTTAGTCTAGATTTAAGTATATGTTTGTATTTGATATTGTGGAGAACAAATTAGTGACTCCATCTTCCGCCAGTAGTTTAATTACTTTCATAATTTTCCATATTTCTATATATTATTTTATATTCCTTACACTTAAGTACTGCATGTTACTTATTACTTGCTGATGTCTTTTAAATCTAGCTGCTGTAATACTTTAAATTTCCCCATTGTGGGACTAATAAAGGAATTCTTATCTTATCTTTTCTCCTTTGTGTCCATTTTTTCTGCAGCGAAACAAAGAGGTCGGGCAGGTCCCCCAACAGGAGATTCTGTCCTGTTTGAGGACACCAGCTCTGGAGCCCCAGCGATGAACACTCCGGCGTACTACACTCCGGGGTACAATATGGCAGGACCTGCAAATGAGATGCAAGGAGATGCTGCAGTGAACAACCTGTTTACCGACCCAATGGCCAATGCTGCAATGATGTACGGCTCCACCTTAGCCAACACAGGGAAGGATATGGTAAACAAAGAGGTGAGGGACAGGCACGATATTCATATGATGTTCTGTATTGTATGCAGTTGAATGGGGTCTGGAGGTGTTTAATCATTAACCTTTTTTAAGGGCATGGCCTAGATTGGATAATTGGGACAAATCTTAACATCTTAATTACAAGTTCATTGTTGTATATACGGGTTTAAATACACCCATAACTGCATTCAGAGCAATTTTAACCATGGTTGTGAAGATCCAGACCCCGCTCGAGTCTTTTCACCTCAATGTGTGATAACATATTAGGTCCAAACAGGAGTTTAGAGTCATCTGAAATACAGCAGTGCATACAGGTGTCATTTTTCTGCCTTTTTCTGTACTTTCTTGATTCTTGTTGTTCTAGGTTTGTACCCTCAAGGCTGAATGCACTTATTGTAAGTCGCTTTGGATAAAAGCGTCAGCTAAATGAAATGTAATGTAATAATTTGAGGTTTTTCCACATAAGGAACCAGGCAGATGTGTTCTTACATTGACATAGTCTCTACTCAGGAGAAACATAATACTTTCTGTTGTTCAGCTTCTCTTTAATGATCCTGTTCCTGGTATTATTTACATCCAGGGCCTCTTTGAAAGCTAAAACTTTACTGTATAATGTTTGTCACTTTGTAGAGGACACAATTCAGATTCTCTTTCTTTTCAAATGAATTCATCACTCGTGGGTGGCAGATGAAAACAATAGTGATGCTGTTCTACTTGTTTGGCAGTTTTGATATGCAGGTGGTTCAGGATACATAGACTGGGTGTCAAGCCAAAGTGATACATAATCCTGAGCGCACAGCCTTCATCAGATATGACTATGACTCAATTGTTTTAATAACTTTGGCAGACTGTCGCTCCTCACTTGTTAAGTCGATGTTTGCGCTTCCTCTTCCTTTTCAGATCAGCAGATTCATGTCTGTGAACAAGCTGAAATACTTCTTTGCCGTTGATACCAGATACGTACTGAAGAAACTTATGATCCTCCTGTTCCCTTACACACACCAGGTAATCTAACACTACTCCTTCTGTCAGACGTTGTCCCAAGTCAGGGTACGGGACAACACAAAACATTTAAAAGAGTTAAATACTGACTGATAATTTTATCTTGTGTCATATTTTTAACCACTTATCACAATTTAAACAATTCAAACTAGATAACCAACCACTTAATCACAATTTCAGCTTCACGTGTGAACAAAATGATGCTGTGATTGCCAGTGAGAGTATAAAGCACAATTAATTCCCACACTCAGTTTCAGATTGTAAATGAAGTCAACACTCCAAACATTCTGTGCCCTGATAATGTAGAAACCACACAGAGTGTAAACTCTTTACAAGAACAGGGTCACATAGATTTTACTGTTTGACCCTAAATGCTCCTAACTATGTATTTACCCTAATACTTATACTTAATACTTATTTGCTACTTTGTATGCACAGAGTACATCATGGCTGTGTTTACCTAAAGGAATAAGTCAGGTGATATTCTGTATTCTTGTTGTTTTCAACAAGTCCTAAGTAATAACCTAAACCAGTGATCAAGTGATCCTAATGATAAGGAGGGTTGGGCGATGTCTACTGAACTGGTATTTGATGATGTGACATACAGTGGCATTTTGGGAACATCCAGTATTACTGAGTACTTGCGCAACATGCTTAATAATGACACGCAGGTACATTTCCACTGTCATTCAGAACAAATTCTTTGTAAGTCAGATCTCAGATCAGATCCGTTTAACTGGCATTATTCCCATGCAGCCCAACGGAGTGGCCTCCTATTTTACTTTATTATCCCATTGTGGAATAATACAAAGTGCTGTCCACTGATGAGTTAACACCTGACAAATCTGCTGTAGTAGTAGTTTTATTTCCTTTATTGCTGTGTTGTGTAAATACATTTTAGCTTTCCTCTTCTTTTTACATCCTGATGGAGGTGATACCATGACTTCTTCAGTTTCGTCAAAATGACCCAGCTTTAACAATGACTTCAAAATTCCCTTTCAAACAACACAACTCCAGCTGAATACGTTCACATGTTGAATGGCTTGACTGAAATACTGTGCGCTGATTTGCAGAACATAATAATCAGGTTGTGTTCAAGAACAGCCCTGGTGTTTGACATTTTCTGCTGTAAAACATGGACCTGTAATGGTTTGACAATTGACAAAAACTGCGTCGTCCAACCCTGATAACAAGTATCAGCTGTGTATAAAACCCTGATATACAGAATCTTAATCCTGTGTGACACTGACCTTCTGTCCTCATAACGATTAAACACATCCGTAAGCCACATTGTCACAGCAGGTAACACGGTCCTTTTAAAAACTATGTAGTTATTTTAGCCGATCCCACGTACACATGTAACTGTGTTCGACTCTGCTGGCTGTCTCATACTGTCTTTGTGTGGTTGTTGTAGGACTGGGAAGTTCGATACCATCGGGACACTCCACTGACTCCAAGACAAGATGTAAATGCCCCTGATCTTTACATCCCAAGTAAGTTTTCTGTAAAAAACGAATTTTTTAACACCCAGTAATTTAATTTTTAGCTGGCTGAATATATTTGTATGAATTGCCCTTTTCCCCTTTTTTGTCTTTTAGCAATGGCTTTCATTACCTACATTTTACTCACTGGAATGGCCCTCGGCATTCAGCAAAGGTGAGTAATTCCTCCTAATCTCATTTATTTTATGACCCAAAACAAATATGTTTGTTTCAAAGAAGTTAAACAAGCCGTGGGTGTGTTGTCCTTGTGTGAAGGTTCAGTCCAGAGGTTCTTGGGCTGTGTGCCAGCACTGCCCTCGTGTGGATCATCATCGAGGTGTTGGTGATGCTGCTCAGTTTGTACCTGCTGACGGTGCACAGCGACCTGTCCACCTTCGACCTCATCGCCTACAGTGGATACAAATATGTCGGGTAAATAGAACGCAAATGCAAATATTTTCAAATTAATATATAACTCGTTATTGACAAAGAACAGATAAAGGCTGAAGGAAAGAGTTACACCACTTGATTTGTTTTTAAACTATGGACATTTTAAACTATAGCCATGTAAATGATGTGAATGTTGTTGTTTGTGTCCCCCCCTCCAGGATGATCTTCACAGTGTTGTGTGGCTTACTGTTTGGTAGTGATGGATATTATGTGGGCCTTGCCTGGTCCTCTTGTGCCCTTATGTTCTTCATAGTAAGTATTTTGAGTTCGGATTGATGTCATCATCTACATCACAACCCAAACTGACTCAGAAAATGTGATTATTGTGCTTCTTTCAAGTGAACATTAGTATGAACTTTAAATTGTCCCCATATTATGTTGTGTATGTTCTGTTGCATATTATGGTTTAGAAAATGTGCTGGTTGTCTATTTAATAGAATTGGTTCTATTCCATATTATGTAGGTCAGATATTTACTTATTTTGATGCTATTTTCTTTTCCATTTAATACACACTTAGAAAAGACATTTATACACACAAAACTTAAATCAATATCTTTGTGTCAAATGTAATAAGGTGTGTAAACTAAGTGAGATATAAACACTGTACGATGTCTTGTGCAGCACCAAAATACATCAGCTTTTACCATTATTCTCTAGTGTTATGATTTTTATTATGACACCAAATTTGATCAGTTGCTGAAACACTGAAGCAGTGGAAAAACTTCATAAATAACACAATTTCAAGCTGAAAAACAGACTCACCTGTTCTGGTCATCATGTTTTATATAAATTAATCTATGTAGTTATTACCTTTTTTTGTTACACTGATAATTGATAATATGTATTATTGGATTAGTAATTGCATTTTCTTCAAGTACCACTCATGTCATAGTAAACATGAAGCTGCAGGCAGCTGCTGCTTAGCTTAGCACAAAGACTGTTAAGAACGACTACTATGAAGTCTTAAAGGAAATGGTGCCAGGTGAGGGGCTTTATGAGCATTTACAAGTTGCACAGATTAAATTGGAGGTCTCTTATGTGAGAAAGGGAACTTCATAGAGGATGGTAGACAGACTTTGTTTCCTTTAGGCAGAACCAGTTTTAGATGTTTCCCCCTGTTTCTTTATGCTAAGCTAAGCATGGGACATGAGAGTGGTATCAGTCTTCTCGTGTAACTCCTGACAAAAAAGTCAATTTAAGACTTTACAGTAAACCAGTTAGCTTTCTAACTTCTGTGTTATTCGTATTAGTCTGAATCTCAGATTTCCCTTTACTATCTCCGCAGGTTCGATCTCTGAAAATGAAGATACTTCCCTCCATCTCCCAGGACACCATGGGAACTGGATCAAGCACCAAACCCCAGTTTCGCCTTTATATCACTGTGGCCACCGCAGTCTTTCAGCCAATCATTATTTACTGGTTAACCTCTCACTTGGTCAGGTGACCATGAGGTATTTAGTAACCTGAAGTCCATGTGTACTGGACCCAGAATTTGGTTGTTGAGTGTTTGTACGTCAGCCTTTATACACTCTTTTTGTCAGTTAACTCAAAACATGTATGTACAGTGTTGAGCTGCAGCGTGTGAACAGCTTGTCAGACGTGCCCATAAATCCTTTCATTGATTCAACAGGAGAGTTTGACAGAAAATGTTTCAATGGAAGACAATTGTTTTCTTTTGTGATTGCATAGTAACACTGACAAATGCTTTTTTTTGGCCACTTAACTTTAAACACAAGGGCTTTCACTGACATTTGATCATAACATGGAATCAATTAGGTTTGATTTTATACAATGTCTCTGGTGACACTTTCCAGTATTTACACACCCCCCACCAAAGACAGACATGCGTTGTGTGATTCCAGTACAGTTTTTCTGGTAAGGTAATGTTGCTGCGTTACCTCCCCTCTTGTGAATCATGGATTTTATTTATCTACATTTGACAAAGCATGACAATGTTTGGATTTTTTGTAGGAAAAAAAATAAATATATTTAGCGTTGCGTAATCAGTTTGAATCGTTTGAGACTTATTTTCCGTGGCTACATCTGGAGGGACCGTAATCCTGTGTTTGTTGTATCTGATTTATTTCTGATAAATATGGATATGTTTCAATGAATAAGATTTAATTTCTAAAGATGTTGCCAGAGATCAGTAAATTTCCTCGAATCTAAAACAGATATATGCTGCAAAGTTACACCATCAAATACCAAATATAATAGCAAATATAATAATAATCTATAATACATTTTTGGATTATAATTATTGATACGTTTGTGTCGATATCATTTAAATGTCATATTTTGTATCAATAATCTGAATTACCAGTAACCATAGCTATCAAATATACTGTATGTAGTTCAATAAAAAGTATATTATTTGCCCCTGGAAATGTAGAGTACATAATACCATAGGTTTAGTAAAAAAAACAAATACCAAAGTACAGCATTTGAGTAAATATATTGATTTACTCTGCATCACTGCTCCTCAGGAATGTTTTCATTTTGAATGCAGGGGTTTTATGTGAAAGAGAATATACCTTAAACCAGTCAAAATACTTTATTAGTAAAATACTCTATTCTCTGGTACTACTCATCAGCTTAGTACTCTGATTACTTCTTTACACTGACCGTATTTCACCATCACTCTGTGGGCTGTGACTCCACTGTGCACCAGGAGCGGGAGCGTGCCTGCCTGCCTGGGAGCGCGCACCCCGCAAAGCGTCCTTTTCGTTTCCATGGGAACCACGGACGGCAACAGAGCACGGAGACAGCGCTGTTTGACCCGGACTCCGGTTTTAACTCCTCCATCTGTCCTTTCACTCCCAAAAAGACGCGTTTCTGGACCTCTAACTAACCCTGGATCCTGCTGGAATCCTCCTCCTGATAATCCGGTGAGTAACTCGTGGATATTTGGCCCTTTTCTCACCAGCAGAGTCACCGTGTCTCTCACCTGTGAGGAGAAAAAAGGCGGCTTTCTCGACTAAATGAAACTTTATATTGTTCCGCCATTTGCCTGCTGAACTGCCCTGTGGAGCCATGTGGTGTCACGTACAAACCCTCTGAACGCTGTATAAACTTAATGTAACTTTTAACGAGCCGGTTGCTTTCAGTGTTTTAAAGCCTTTACTCCATAGCAGAGATATAAGTGACCCGAGCACGTTTAGCGTCTGGGAAAACAGGAACAGTGAACATCTACTGGACTCTGAACCTTTTGTAGAGGATGCTCACCTGAGGGGAACAGATGGATAACATTTAACTCAAGGCTCTTCTCTCCACCTCTGTGTAATATTGTGGCCTAACAAGTTGCCATGAATCTGGAGTGTCTGAGTTATTGTTTGTTTGTTTTGAATTGCAGTTTGTAATGTTTAGATTCATGTTAAATAATACAAATACAAATTATATTCTTCCACATGTCTGCCTCTTATTGTGAAATTCACACCTATATGTACATACCATTTTTTATTCAGATCATATTGTTTGCTATTGTGAATCTATGCCTATATATACACATATATCTTCATATAGTTATACTATAAATCATATACTGCTATTCAGTATACTACAGTGAAATTATACCCATTTATATATAGCACATATCATTTTTATATTCATATTGTATACCATACCTGCCTAACAGTCTATATATATATACATGTATGTATAGATATAAATATATATGTGTGTGTATGTGGGTATATCTATATCAATATCTCCTTATACATAATGCACAAATACAGTATATAGATCCTCATGCTTTCACCTTGTGCCACTTCACTTTACTAAAGTACATTTCTCTAAAAATATATTTCTGTCTGTAGGGAAAGGTGTATATTATACGTATTTGCTGCATTTATATATTTTTTATTTTTTATTTTATTGCCCATTCTATTCTATTTTATACTTTCCCTTCACTACATCCTTCTGACTATCTACTGCTTTAACAAGTAAATTCCCCTGGCACGGGATCAATAAAGTTTACGTTATGTTATCTTATCTTTCCGTCTATTCTGCACATGAATTTTGTGATTGTACTGTACATAATGTTAATCCCTCTGAGGCAGATTCTTGATTGAAGGGGTTTTAGACTATGTAGATGAAACAGATTTGACTGTAGTCCTTGGAGAAGAAACTTTAATTCATTTCTGTTATGTTTTAGGGTTGGTTCAGCTGAATGACCCTGGACGTTTCCTCCTGGGAGAGATGGAGAATAGCTTTCAAACACTGCCACCCTCATCCCTGTGTCCCACCACCTTTGGAGGGTCCCTGTGTCCCACCAACTTTGAAGGGTCCCTGACTTTCTCCTCCTCGCCACTGCAGACCACCTGCAGCGGCCATATTTCACTCCCGCTTTCACCTATTTCCTTCCCCCCGTCCCCTATCTCACTTTCTCCAGCGACAGCAGAGTCCATCTTCTCCTCCTCCCCTTTCTCACAGTGCACAGCATCTCAGTGCCTTGAAGTACAAAACACAGAGGGCCTCAGCCCTACAAACATATGTGACCAGGATGACCTGACCTGCCTCAACTGGCTGCATCAGAGAGGCAACCTGCTGCCACTGCAGCCCCTACCCAAAATGGCACCACTGCCTCAGCTAGAAGCCTCCACACCTACCAACCCTCCTCCTGCCTCATCCAAGCCACCATACTCCTTCAGTAGTCTGATTTTCATGGCAATAGAAGACTCAGCAGACAAGAGACTTCCAGTTAAGGACATCTACGAATGGATTGTAAACAATTTCCCCTACTACAGGACAGCCACTGGAGGCTGGAGGAACTCTGTTAGACACAACCTGTCCCTGAGCAAGAGCTTCTGTCGCATTCAGAGGGACAAGAGCCAGGTGGGGACATATTTACACATTAAGAGTAACAAAGTCAAAGTCAAGAGGAAAGAGATTGAGCTTCTTACATAAGATGTTCAAGAATAAATATCTGAAAGCATCAAACTCACTAAAATGTCCTTTAGCAACACACTGAATCCAGATTTGCTGCTCTTTAGTAAAGTCAGCCATTAAACTGCACTGCAGGGAAATTATTATACTGTACTACATGTGTTGAGGTTGTTATGTGGTCTAATGTTTCAGTGTTCTGTGTGTGTTGTTGCTGATTTGGGGATTTTAAGTAGCTTTGTGTTATTGTTTCAGTCAGTGGGGAAGGGATCGCTGTGGTGTGTTTGTCCTGAGTATCGGCCGGCGCTCCTCGAGGTGCTTAGGAAGACCCACAGCTATCACAGCACTAACAGCAATCTGCTAAACAAGCCTGCACTGTGAGTATTTTACACATGGTTCATGTATGTGCAACCAAACATTATTGTCATTATCAGGTCATGTTTTATTTAATAAAGTTGAATGCCTTCAATTATAGTTAAAAAGTAAAAAATATTTGTGTTTGGGGATATTGGTCCGACAAAGTTTAACTTTTAAAGACTTTCCCTGAGGCATCTTCTACTATTTTCTGTTTAAATAGCATTTCCTTGTAATCAGAGCTGTAAAAATAAGTCTTTTCCTGTCTTTTCTGATCAGATACCTCAGATCAGATACGTCTTTCCTTGACGTGTTTACATTTTAATGATGCTTTGTTGCTGAGGTGTATTTTAAACACAAAAACAAACGATATTGATGCAGTTGTCTAACCCTCTTGCCGTGTTGTGTGTAGGTTGGAAGGAGCTGACTATGTGGTGCCTGCAGTCTGTGACAATATTGAAATCTCAGGTTAGTGACTCAGGTTCGGCTCATGTCACTTAATCAACACAGGAACATTCATATTTGACCCTTTATTAGTTTCTTTTCGTCCACTATATATTTTATCAACAGAGTGACAGCTCTCTGTGACACTTTCATTACCTGCTGCTTTTCTCCGTCTCTGCAGCTTTCTCAGCATGCAACATTGTTCCTGTGTTTGTGTTCAGTTGTCATGGAAACAACCTTCTATTACCATGGCAACCCGGCAATAGCCTAGCTCAGTGTCCTTTATGTCCCCTCATTTTATCTCCAAGCATATCAGCCATATTGTATCACATGGCCGCTGACAGAATGTGACAAGTGGTTGTTCAACACATCATTAATATTAATATCAGATCCTGTGATTCATATTCTGCTTGTTTGTTTGTTTAGCTCGTGTATTGTATCCAGCTTTACTCCTTCACAAGAATATATTTACAACACTTTAGTGACAATGTGTACTTTAGTTGGATAATTCTACATATTATGCGACAGATAACTGTACATCCATATAACTTCTTGAAGAGCTTCATAACCAGATATTAAGCAGAAATGCTGTGTAAACAAGAACAATCTTAGTTTTGATCAAAACATGTTTTATGTTAATCTTATATTAACATAAAACATGCCATCTTCTAAAGCACCACTGAAGAGTAGCTCAGCCTGTTTCTTATGTGCTAAGACAGAATGATCACCTTGTTTGATGTGGACAGGGAAGTGTCTGAGAATGTTGGACCAAATTACTGAACAGTAATCTGACATTACTAATGTTTCTTCTACATGTTTCTTTCTTTTTTTTTTAATGCA
Source organism: Hippoglossus stenolepis (assembly GCF_022539355.2). Lineage (NCBI taxonomy): Eukaryota > Metazoa > Chordata > Actinopteri > Pleuronectiformes > Pleuronectidae > Hippoglossus > Hippoglossus stenolepis. The sequence continues at coordinate 17,747,655 of NC_061489.1, read as the reverse complement.
GATCCTCTTTGTCACACGCTCCTCCTCTCCATGCCCTCTCCCCCAACCCTGACCACTGATGATCCAACTTTTGGTGAAAACCCATCGTGCCCTTTGACACCGGATCACGAGGAGCTTGTCACCATGGAGTCGATGGAATACCAGCATGAGGAGATCTGCGAGGAGATGGAAAAGGACCCCCTGTCAGACAGCGGCTACATCGAGTTACACTACTACCAGTCTCAACAGTTCCAGTACCTGGTGCTGCCTGGTGACACCGAGCTGGACCTGGAGACAGTGGAGATCCTTCAGCTGGATGCAGAGGCCCAGGAGGCAGCTGGGTCACTGCTGGACCTGGCTGGTGGTGTATATTAATTCTATATCCCATGTCACGGCCACAACCGATGCAATGCTTCAATCCTCTATAAGCAAATACTCCAGCAGAGCAACATAAATGGGATTTATGTTTGTTCAGAAATGATGTTTTGTGAATTGGCTGCTTCTTCCTGAGACACCAACACTGCCCTATGTGTATTTTTGTGTAGTTAAATAACACCATAGATCAACTTTACTGATGGACTAACAAAACTGTGGATGGCATTACTTGTATCCAGACACTTTCAGTGCAGAAGCTGACTTTACTATCATAATGCCATACATTGACTACTCTCAACTCAAGACTTGAGAGCTCAACATTAAACTGAAATATATGGACAAAATGATACTAGATTTTAAAACTGAAAGGAAAGTATTAATAGTGTATAGTCTTCAACACGTCTTTTTACAGTTTCCACTGTGATTTTTTAACAAATAAAGTTCATTCTCAGGGGTGGAAGTAGTTCTTAGTTCCAACTAGTGTACAAGTTGTGTATCTTGATTCAAGTATGTCCCAAAAATGATGTATACAGAAGAAAAGTACTAGAGTAGCTCTTTTGATGTAAAACTGACCAGCACACAAACTCACTTCATGTCTTCCCAACCAGTGCTTCTCAGTTTCTTCCAAGTGGTAACCTTCATTTCTTTATAAGAATGTTTTAAGCACTATTCAGATACACTGCTTTACTTTTTAATTGTAATCCTAATTAATTCCTTTACACCCATTGCCGTTCCTCAGATCATGTTCTCTAATGTTGATTTTATGTACATTATGTTATTTTACTAATTCCCACTCCCAGAATGTCTTTGAGGTGAATGTGAACTTAAAAACCTGGAAATGAATTTGTAAGCTAAGCCACCCTGTCTTCAATCAGGGAGTTGATTGGACTTTTTAATTAAAATGCAAGATGAACTCACTGCCATGTGAACCACGTTACATATCAAGATACACTGCATTTCTGTTCGTTAATGTATTTTTTGAAAAGATCAGGATTTTGTAATCTAACAAATAAAAACTGCCATGCTGTTCTTGTGGATGAAATCAGCCTGTTTTGGTGTTCCGGCAACACGATTGTCAATTTGGTAGCACAACAGTACAATACCACCATGGATGGATTACTGAACGGCTCAGGTGGAGCACAGGCGAGGAGGCTTTTGGGCCAGAGCCTGTGTTTTTCTATATTTCTTGTTGAACATACTCACAAAAAGAATTGACTACAAAGATTTACCAAATAACAACAGAGAGATGCAAAATGACAACAAAGAGAGACATAAAAATGGCAAAAAAGATCAGGGGCACTAGAGAGCAAGCAATGGAGTAAGACGTGTATCGCTGAGCTCCTGCTCAACCTTTGCTCAACAATGGAAGCAATGATTTTTTTGTCAGTCTTTACTACACAGAGCTAGTAAGATCAAATGAAAGTGATGTGCTTTTTTGTGCACTGTAATGGCCACATGGTTCAGGTTCAAGCCACAATGTCTGCTACCGGAAGTAACGATGATACAGCGTATTCTGCCCCTTCCACTGAGGCGAGAGCTTTTGTGCCGGGTGTGCGTGCGTTTTTTTTTTACGTTTGAAGAAGGTGTCCCAGTTACTTTAATTGTATTGGATTTAGCTGCAACGCTGTTTTGTGTGTTTTGTGGACTCAAAAACTTCACCACCCCTCCATGGCATAGTGGTGAGTAAATAATGAGTGAATTTTCATTTTTGGGTGAACTATCTTGACTATGTGATTTTTTTTATGAATCTTGTGACCGTTTTTATTAATTAATTTTGACAGTGTTGTTTTGTTGTTGCGTATGTTTCTTGTTCTCAGACCTCTCTTGGAAAAAAAACAATATTTATATAATACATCGTCTCTTATGACCTAGTCTGGCTATATTTTATTTATTTATTTATTTATTTTTGTTCTTCAAGATTACTTTATCCTATTACCTTTTGGGGTTTCTCTATTTTTGCATTGTTGATGCAAAAATAACTTGATCAAAAAAAGAAAAAGATGCACACAACCTGGGCCTCTTGCTTTGATGTCCACCACAACAAATGTTGCAGGATAAGTTTGAGTATTTTCAAACTCTATTGCATATAATTGTTTTATAAATGTTTCACCATTAGAGGGAGTACTATCACAGGTCGCAGGAACAAATAAAGTGTGTGTAAGATTTTCATATCCTCAAATTAAAACCTGTTGCTAAGCTTACATGTCTTTTTTCAACAACAGCCATATTTCACATATTTATTTCCATTAAAAAAACCTCACTCGTGATGGTTTTACCTTTGTCACAGTTCCGCATTCGTAACATGACAACAAAAAACTACATTTCCCTCAGGTACGGGTCGTTGATTTGCACCCTGGGTAACGTATTTCTTACGTAGATCAAAGTAGGAACAGGAGAGCCCAAAGAGACTACATTTCCCGGGAGGCCCTGCGCAGGCTGAAACCGGAAGTCTGTTAGTTTCGCGTTGGAAAAAAGTTCTCATGCTTGTTTTCATGCCAGTTTAGAAAGAAAAAAAACTTGTCAGTTGTTTGTCGACTCTCGTGAGGTTGTGTTTGAGGAAGCTGCAGGAGACACTTCACCGGGAAACAGCTGCCACCGCTACGAGAAGGTATTTAAAGCCAATTCACCGTTAGCATCTTTAAAGTTTGTTTTGCAGCTAACGACAAATATGTTTGTTGTTTGGTTTTTTTTTTAAAAAACACGCAGTCGTACATGTTGTTAGCTAGTTAGCTGCACCGTTAATAGTTATGGGCTTTAGTTGTCGAAGTTTGCCATGAAGCTCATTTCAAAAGGCACGAGTACAACATGTTACGTGTTTAGCTTAGCTGGTCCCAAGTGCTGCCAACGTAGACAACAGCACAGTCAGTGCCCGCAGCTGAAAACCAAACAGTGTGGATTCCTGCTGTGCATCTGAATATACTGATTATTCTACATCATGTGCTTATTAGGAAAGTGCACGTTACAAAATATACAGTTCGGTGTGTTCGCTGCTCAGGTCTCAGACACTCACTGCAGAGCAATGCCCGGTATGAGTGCCACACCTTTGAGGCGTAGTGTCGGTGGAGGCAAGAGAGAGAGAGAGAGTGAGGTTTGGAGATTCGACTCACAGAGGAACTGTTGTGAAAGCACCGCCCTGTGTTACTCACCATGGGAGAGGACGTCCTCGTCACACCGCAGAGCCACACTAGAGTCAACTGAAGCTGCTGTGATGGTGAGCAGTGTGGTGAAGATAGAAAATAGCTGTAGGCAAAGCAGCATGACAGCCACAAGGACATCCCACAGTCAGCTGCACACAGAGCTGAGCACTGTGTCCCAGGGAAAGATCAGGGCATGTCTCATTGTTTAGTGGAAACAGACAGAAAGAAATGCTGGACACGCCATGTTTGTTTGTTTTTTGTTTATTTTTGTCAGCAGGATTGTGCTAAATCTACTTAAAGGGATAGTTCACCCAAAAATGAACATTCACTCATTGTCTACCCACCGCTATGCCGATGCGAGTGGTGGGTGAAGTGTGTGAGTCCACAAAACACTTTTGGAGTTTCGGGGGACTCAAACACTTCACCCACTGTTTGTTGGTGGCATGGAGCCCAGGCCTGAGCAGAGCCCATTTAATGTTGATGTGGATCCAAGATTTTTCTTCACTCTCTTTAATTGTGTTTTATGACAAACTAGTTAGGCCCTCGGAGAGCGCGTACCTCCTCCAAAGCTGATTGGCCACTTTATGACCATATTGCATATACATGTTCTGGGATCAGATACAAATACACAGAGACAGAAATATTCCAATATCAACACTGGTCTTGTCTTCCCCCAGGGACTAGTACCTCCAGAAGGATGAGGGGTGAACCAGGTCCAGTTCAGATCGTCACAGTGTCTAAGGACGACCACTCGTTTGCGTTGGACACAAAGGCTCTGGCTGAGGTTCTGTTGGCTCCAGAGGTGCGAGACAAACATGTGGTGGTGCTGTCGGTGGCCGGAGCCTTCAGGAAGGGAAAGAGCTTCCTGCTGGACTTCATGATCCGTTACATGTACAGGAAGGTGGGTCAAGCCGTTCCATGATCTCTGCGTCTCACTTCTCCACACATTACATCTGTCTACAGTTCTCAGAGGCCAAGATCACTCACTACACATTCACAGTGTTGATGTGGAAATGTCGTCATGGTGACTCAAGCAGAAATTAGTTGATTAATCAACGGATTCTTAGCCTGCAGCTATTTTGATAATTCATTTATTGTTTAAGTTTTTTTTAAAGAATACAATTCTAACATTATATGATTAAACCAACAAACTTCTGTTCTTGTGTTGAAAGTGTGATAACCTGGAAAACTATTAATAGTCTATGGTTGAAGTAATAATTTACATAACCATACAACATCAATACCAGGTTCAACATGTGAACTAACTCGTTCACTGAACAGGTTGAGCTGAGAATTTAGTTATCTTTTTTAGGGAGTGGAGGCCTCTGTGTGATTTTCTTTACTTGTGTAGGAATCTGTGCTCATTGATAAATCTGCCTGCTGCTGCTGTTATATTTTTGGAACTACACAACAAGACATGTTTGAAAGTTTGAATCTAGATTTCTGTGAAATGACTTGGCACGCGTCCCTGACATGTCTTTAAAAAGTACTTTGTTTTGTTCAGGGGGACGAGAACTGGCTGGGTGAGGATGATGAGCCACTGACTGGATTCTCCTGGAGAGGTGGATCAGAACCAGAGACGACAGGCATCCAGCTGTGGAGTGAAGTTTTCCTCATCCCAAAGAGCGACGGCACAGAGGTACAGACACATTTCATTTATTTATTTATGTACTGTCTGTGTATATGTGTGTGTGTGTGTGTGTGTGTGTGTGTCAACAAACAAAACCTTGGCTGTCACCGGTGAGAGGCATTATGTTTTTGGGTTGTCTGTCCATCCCATTCTTGGGAGTATGATATCTCATGAACACCAGTAATCTTCGGACTTTACCTTGGGGTCCAGGAATTTCTAATGAACGTTTTTTTAATACTTTTCTGACGTTTTCTACTCTCAATAATTAAACAATTAACTTGAATAATCCATAACGCTGAAGTTAAAGGTTGACAGTTCTTCCTTAGCATGTAGTATAACTGCTGTGCATTATTTGTACCTCTACATGAACCATCATTTATACTGTATTTTTCTCATGTTGTGTTGCTTTGATGAATGTAATTTGAACGATGTTTCCTATTAAAAACATCTGAGACACAAATAGAAGTATTCCCTCTCATAAACACCCTGTTTGAAGTCGAAGGCGTCACGTTGAATGCTTTGTCTCTGCTCTAGGTGGCAGTGCTGTTGATGGACACTCAGGGAGCCTTCGATGATCAGTCCACAGTGAAGGACTGTGCCACCATCTTTGCCCTCAGCACCATGACCAGCTCAGTACAGGTGACTGATCTACTCCGATTATCATTGATCAGATAGATTCTCAGTATTCTTGTAACAGACACTTACATTGTTTCTATTCTGTAGATCTACAACCTGTCACAGAACATTCAAGAGGACGACCTGCAACAGCTACAGGTCTGTTTACACTGGAGTCCACCTGATGGTGTCCTCAACCTATTTGATTCAGAACACCTGCTAGTGATGCACGTTTATTTTGTGTACATTTTTTAACACAAAGGATAAGATTTTAAAAGTTTTTGCATCTGTATTAATTTGTATTAACCCTCCTCACAGCTGTTCACGGAGTATGGTCGTCTTGCTTTGGATGAAATCTTCCAGAAACCCTTTCAGGTGCTAAAACCACAATGCATTGTTGCTGATGCTTTATCTGATTGTTTTTGTTGCCCTGTTTGACAGTATTTCATAAATTATTAAACAATATCTTTCCCTTCCTCCCACAGTCACTGATGTTTCTTATCAGGGACTGGAGTTTTCCCTATGAATACACCTACGGGTTTAAAGGAGGCCACGAGTTCCTCGATAAACGTTTGCAGGTACCTGGGATTTGTTTGATTTGGACTTTATCTACATACAGCTGTGTATCTTAATTTCTTGAGTTCAGCATTTGGGATTTTTTATAACTCTTGTTGATTTTTAAAGGTTAAGGAGGCCCAACACGAGGAGCTGCAAACAGTGAGGGATCACATACATTCATGCTTCACCAAAATTTCCTGCTTCCTGTTGCCTCACCCTGGGTTGAAGGTCGCCACCAGCCCCTCATTTGAGGGACAACTTCGCGGTAAAATCCTGTTATTTTGGATTCTTCTTTGTTTAAACTTGGTGTTCAGCAGAACGCCCGACATACTGAGTGTTGTCCCAACTGTTGTTAAATATACTTTCTCAGATGTGGCGCCAGAGTTCCGAGATCAGCTGAAGAGTCTGATTCCTAAACTGCTGAATCCAGATCATCTGGCTGAGAAAGAGATAAACGGAAACAAGGTCACCTGCATGGGCCTGCTCGAGTTCTTCAAGGTGACATGATCTTCATCTGAGTGTTCCTGCTCAACCTTAATCAGTTTTCTACAGATTGACTTCATTCAATGTATATTTTTTGTCTTACCAGGCTTATATCAAGATTTACCAGGGTGAAGATTTACCACAGCCAAAGACGATGCTCATGGTATGTTCAGGATTAACATACTCACCAGCACTGGGGTGATCTTTGACCTGTGTTTTTCTTTTTCCACTTCAGTTTGTTAAACATTTCTCTGTTTGTCTCACCAGGCTACAGCAGAGGCCAACAACCTGGCAGCTGTAGCCACAGCCAAAGAGCAGTATTACAAGAGCATGGAGAAGGTGAGTTCACTAAGAAGTTAAAGAAAACAGAGTTTGGGTGAGATCGTCCATTTGGCCACCATTCTACCTCTTCTTTTGTTCATTCAGCATTTTATCTCCCTCCAGCGCCACAAAATCAAACTGAAACATGTTTTAAAAATTGCTTTATGAGAACAACACTAACATCAGCCTGATCTAAACACCTGAGATTGGATTTTTTTTTTACATATCACCCACTATGGCCCTGTTCGGACCTGTCATTAACATGAGTCTCAGGTGATCTGATCACAGGTGGACAGCTCTGAGTTCAGGTGTGAACGCACATAAGACGTTTTAAGGACACATTCGAGATCCGATCATTCAGATTTCAGCTTCATATGACAACTTATTTGTTCTTTGCAAACAAATGATGTAGTTACTCACATGAGACGCATGTCGAGACTCATTCTAACGTCAGATGTGAACTGATGTACTCAGAGCTGTCCACTCTAATCACCTAAGACTCATTTATTCCAGGTAGGAACAGTGCTTCAATGGTTTTATGCATGTTGGTCTGATCATATTCATAATGAGCTCAAAAATCCTGATGAGGTCCCTTTCCTCTTTGTTTGTCATTTCTCAGGTGTGTGGGGGAGACCTGCCCTATGTGGCTCCTGAGTCTCTGGAGGAAAAGCATGTGTTTAACTCCCGAGAGGCTCTTCACTCCTTCTCATCCACTAAGAAAATGGGCGGACAGGAGTTCTGCGATCAATACCAGACACAGCTGGAAAGGGAGCTGGGGGAGATGTGGCAGTCTTACTGCAAACACAATGAGGTAGAGGACTATGTCAAAACAATAACATTTAACATTGGTTTATTTCGATTTTTTTTTAATTGAATTGTAAAAAGTTTAGACCCAAAATCTGAATTTTACGCGAGTACTTGATACACATTGTTGCTTTTTGCATTGATATGACAGAATTGTTTCTAACCGTCTGTGTTTCTCTTTGTTTTAAAAGTCAAAAAATCTCTTCAGTGCCTTCCGGACGCCTGCAGTGCTGTTTGTCTTGGTGTGCCTCCTCTACGTGGTGTCGGGTGTGCTTCTCTTTGTTGGCCTGTCTACCATCGCTTTGGTGTGTGACTGTACTCTGGGCGTGGTCATGATGTCCATGCTGACGTGGGCCTTCATCCGCTACTCTGGTCGGTACCGGCATGTGGGCGGAGCCATCGACCAGGCTGCAGGTGTCGTTCTGGAGCAGGTGAGAAGAATGAGGCTGGAGGAAAGTGTGTGTTTGCATCTGTCTGTACGGGTGTCACAGCTTTCAGTTCATGTCAATGTAGGAAAATGTGTTTCAATGCATGCACCCATTAATGCCACTAGAGGGAGCTATTAACGCTTGATAGAACCACAAAACAGCATTCAGCAGTCATGGAATAAAAACAATTCTTATTTCTTAACCACCTGTTAATATCAAACACAAGCTGCACATAAAATAAAACAAGTTTAATAAATATCCATTTTGGTGCTAGTTTTATCAGCATCTTGGAATGATATTCAAAAATATGATATGAGCAGATTTAGATTTAGATTCTAAATATTAGCTCCAGTTCAGACACATCAGTGTCACAGGAAGTCAGTAAAAAGACTGACTTGTTTTGGTTTTATTTGATTGGCTGACAGTATGAGGGAGTTTGGTTATCACCAGGAACAAGGTTCAAGTAATTTTAGTTATTTACATAAGGCTCAGTCTCACATAGCCAGACCCTCTCTACAGACCTGTGCCAGTGATTGTCTTACTGCACACATTATTGATCTGCTAAAGAAAAAATGCTTTTGTTTGTTTGTGTGTTGTGTCTAAAAACAGTGTAAAATCCCAACAATTCTCAGTGGCTGGTTCAAAGCTTCCACCAAACCTGGTGACAGGGTTAAAAATGTGTGAAATGGAGCTGTGAGGTCCTCACCTTCTTTTCCCTCTGTTTTCAGGCGACCGTGGTGATGAACAAGTCGAGGGGGGTGATTCCTGTCGACACGAAGAAATCCAGTTAGAGGACCTGTGCATCCTCATAATCTCGATGCAACACAACATAAGCACACATTCAGCAGTAAAGCCTTATCACGCCACCCACTGTAACAAACATGCAGCTAAAACACATTGGCACAGGGTTCAAATATGATGCCAATACACCAGCATCTCTATTATGCAGAATTGCTCATAGAAAGGTGACTGGATTCACTGAGGGGGTCAATGTTCCAGTTTCCTAACAGACGAGTCAATGTTTACTTAAAAAAACTAAAGAAAAACACTTATTTCAGCTGAACACATCTGATATGTGGTTCAGAGCGGCCGAGACGTCTCACACATGCACATTAACAGAAAACACGAACGCAAAAGTGACAGCACAACTACAAAAGCCACACAATGGAAACACAATCACAACAAAAGTGAACGAAGCAGAGTTAGTTTGGTCAAGTCATGGATGTACGAGTCAAGCGAGCTGTCGTTTGTGAAAACGCAGACAAGTCAGTTGCCACTTACAACGCGATGCTTATATACAACTCAAATAAGAAGCGTCACATTTTAAGGGGTGGCTGGCTTGACCGGGTTTTCACACACGACACCTTAAATGACCACAACAACAAAAAAGATTTAACACAGAAAGTTACTCTGCTTGTTTCATCGTCAACATGTCGGTAGTGTTTCCGTCAGGTGGCTCATGTATTCTTGTTTCCTGTTAAAGCGCTTGCGTGAGACCTCTCAGCCACCGTAGTCGTCAGGGTGCTTCTTAAACAAAGCTTTTGCAGTTTATCTTTAAATAAGAATCTTTAAAAATGCTGGCTTTGAAGCTTCTACATTTATACATAATTTTTTTTCTCGCTATATATTTTTTTCTCTTATTGGCCTTAAGACATTCCATTCAGTTTGTAGAGTTGCAGCTTGTTTGATAGAAATTAGCGCTTAGAGACGTGGTGAACTGTCGCTACTTAGAGAGGAAAGAGGATACGCACTTTGTATTTAGCACAGCAGATTTTGAGAGCTGCATGTTTTGGGGAATTCAGTTTGAGTGCTTTGCTGTTTCCTCTTAGACGGAAACATGATGCACTTTGTGGATTTTGATACTATATTCTAGACTCTACTTTTAAGATACTTTATAGGAGCTAATATTCTGCAAAACAAAATAAATAGGACATTAATGTAATACTCAAAGGTGTTGATCGCCCAATTCAACCAGTCAGCCAAAGAAAGGAGAGCTTTAAATGTTTAAATAAAAATACTCGGGCCTCAAACGTCAGGATTCATGAGCTTAAACATACTTTAAGGTGTAAACTAGGGACTTGCATTAGTTCAAAGATGTAGAAATTGCACTGATTACAATGAACACGGTTGAAAAACACTTACAAGTGTTGAACATTCATGGAACAAATAACTAGCAGAATATTAAAATAGACCAAAACCTAAACAAGCAGCGGAGCATTACAGAGACTGTTTGGCTTTTTGTACATGCACCTCAGTTTTCAATAAATATCAGCACTTTGATGGATAAGGATCAAATCTGTTTTCAAAAATCCTCAACACACAGTCCTGTTTGTATGTTTGCTTTTCAAAACTCTCTCCTTAGCGGCCTGTGCCATCAGCTCCAGTGTGACAAAACACTGTGATGTATAAAGTTCACATCGTTGATCTGGCCTCAGGTAAATTGGATATTTCAACTATTTCTAAACTTTTTCAGTCTAAAACTTGTTTTCAGTAAAAGAAAAAAAACTACGACACAGGCGATCAGTCCAGGCAGATGCAATCGCACACTCAGGTCAAAGCTCTGCTTCAAATGGCTGACGTGAAATGTTACACATCATTTATTCAAAGCATATTACAGGAGAGGAAAAAGAATATAAAAGAGTATGGGATGACTTTGTTTCTGAGTTAGTTGTTTACATGTAGCCTTATAACTAATCAGTCAAAACGCAGTCGTGCAGAGAATTAAGAAGGTCGACTGCTCAGTGGATTTATAACTTTTCCATTATGAGGCCAAACAGCGTCTCAGGCCAACTCAGAATGAGTCAGGCATCGGATTAAAGGACTCTGATTCTTGGTAATTATGCCCAACATCTCTAAATAGAATAAAACGTAGGGAATCAGGAATATTTTAGGATTGGAAAAGTGGAATTGACGTCTCTTAGTATTGTAAAACGGGCCTTTTAGACACCACAATATTGTGTGACCTGAGAGCAGAGATAGAATCCTGTAACTTTATTTTTTTGGTGATCCTCAACTACCTGTATGGAGGCACAAAAAGCTGATTGGTGTTTATCAAACACTCACAGTTATTCCGTGTTACTGTAGATATACGTCATAAGAATTCAGGGCCAAACGTGACCATTAGAAATATGGAGGATGAGAAATGTCGAAATTCTCAGTCCTTGATTTTCCTCCATCATTTTGCACATTCCACGGCTGTTCACTTTCCACAAGAGGAGGAAACTTCAAGATGTTTTGCAAGCACATACTATTGCACTTACCCTTCTCTTTGGTGCTTTTTGCACACGGCTCATTCCAAAATAAATAAATGTGTGCTATATTGTAGCAACTGCTATTGTAATCATTTCTTGCAGGAGTATTGTATCCTTGATGTGAGAAACGCTGTTGTGTTAATGCGTCTTTCTAAAACATTAATTGAACTTCAGCTTTGACCGGAGGGATTATAATTTCAGGTTCGGAATCTCATGCTCATGTCAGGAACACCTGGAGGAAATCTCTTCAAATTTCTACTAATGCGTAAACGATTAGATTTGTGTGGTCAAAGGTCACAAAGCAGTAATTTAACAATTCATTCACATACTAGAATGGCACTTGGTCCGGATCCACACCAAGATTCAATGGGTTCTTCCCTGAACAATTCCACATCCTTCCACCATGTTTTTTGGCGATCTGTCCAGTAGTTGTTGTATAATCATTTTCACAAAACATCTAAAAATAGGAAATTATGACATCTTATTTCCCAAAATGCCAAAAATCTACTTCACAGTGACATAATGTTCTGTAAAACACTTCTCTGGCCATAATTCAGTGCTGTAACTGAGTAACAGAAGAATAGATTGTGCCCATATTTCACATTTGGTCTGATACTGAATTGGTGACAATAATCTTTGATGCTGACCTTTAAACTTTGGTGATTGTAAAGATCTCCTGCGCTACTGGGACGAATATATATGTGTGAATCATCCCATTTTTTTTATTTGTAGCTTCTGAGCAGCAACACCCCTGTTTGAAAACGTTTCTACTGTCCTGGCTTCAACTTGGTGTTCTGTCAGAAAAACAGCTTCATTGGCCAAGCATGTGAACACGTACAAGGAATTTGACTGTTTTTCTTTCACTCGATGAACTTACACACTAATACAATAGACAGAACAGAGTCTGTCAGCAAAGCTTAACAGAATCAAGGCAAATGTGTTTTATTTATATATCCCTATATCACAAGTCAAAAATTTGCCTCAAGGGGCTCCACAATCACAGCAAACAAATTCCTCTGTCCTTAGCGCCTCAGCTCGACGAGAGACAGCTCCCATTAATGGTCAAAATGAAAGAAACCGCATGAACACAGATATGGATATAAACTTTACTGGCTTCTTGTGGCGTACAACTGAGAGGCAGTAATTCTATTTATTACCTCCATCAAGGAGGTTGTGTTTCATCTGCATTTGTGTGTTAGTTAGCAGGACTACTGGACAAATTACCATGAGACTTTGTGGGAGGCTGCCGTACGAGGAGGGAAGAACTCTCACATTTTTGGTGCAGATCCGGATCATTTTATGTTGATTTCACAGAGAATAATTAATGGATCTTGATGGAAAAAATCATGCATGTTTAGGGGACATATGTTTTTGAGTATGTGCAATTTGGTGCTGATCCAAATTAAAATCCAAATCCAGTGAATTAAATGTGGTTTCAATGTTGGGCCTTGGTTGAGGTACGTGCTCCACTCAGTGACTGGTTTTATAAAGTGGCACGAGGAATAAAATTCACTTATAGTCACATAAGGGTTGACCCTGTATTAGCTTTACTTCTTGGGGTGTGGAAAAGTGAAAGGAGGATATGGGTTATTTTGAGGTCTCAGACCGCACATACGCATCGGCTGGTTCACTACTAGAAACACTTCCTGTGTGGCAAAGAGATGTGATGACACATTTTAGACCCATGAACTTAAACCTTGGTTTTGTTGTGACAGTGGATGCTACACTTCCTGTTTCAATCTGCACCATCAGACTCAAAAAATGGTTCATCAGATCAGAATGAATGCGTGTAGATAGAGGTGAGTGCAGGGTCAAATTACGTGAGGTTCAATACTAAGAAACTTTGAATAAACAGGCGACCAGTGTCGATTGCCCAACAGAACTCTGAAATAGCCGACATGAAAATATGACGACAGGTTAATCATTCAAATCTGTATATGAGCCACACACGTGAACAGTAATAGAGCAATTCAGGTTGATTTTACGAAAAACATTGACTATAATCTGCAGATAAACCAGGTAGGAGGAGTTTTCTAACTTCACTCTGCCCCATAGGCTGTTTAAAAAAAGCTCTGCACTCAACGTGTAGCACATGAACAATAAAAAGTAATAACAGTAAACTTCATTTATATAGCACCTTATAAAAGATCCCAGCAATAGAGCACAGACACAGAAATAAAAAAAATTCACAGATGAGAAGAGAGTTGAAACAATACAAAATAAAGCATTATAAATAAAATGATTTAAAATAAACTGTAAGATCAGAACTAGGAGAAAGCACATCTATAAAAATGTGTAGATTTAAAAGAGGACTTGACAGACGGATCTCCTCAGGGAGATTGTTCCAAAGAGCAGGAGCCCTGAGAGAAAAGGCCTCGTCACCTTTGGTCCTTAGGGACTGTGGGATGGTGAGTATAGGGCCTTTGCAACCGAGCATATATGGTGTTAAAAGATCTGGAATGTACTCAGGTGCAAGTCCAGAACGGGCCTCAAACGGCAGCAATAGAATCTTTAAATCATTTCTAAAATTGGAGTTGCTGCGTTTTGGACGAGCTGTAATCTATGTGGACTGAGTTGTGTGAGGCAGGTGGGGAGAGTGACGGCACATTGGCCTGTTTGAGGAGGGCTGACTACAAAGGAGAGGAATGATTCAGGAGCTTTACCACAGCCAACAGGCACGTTTAGGGGGGGGCACTAGTGTAAAATAATTAGAACCAATTCTAGGCTGCATAGAATTTTGGTTGGATACGAAGTGACTTAACCCGGCTCATAAAGAATGTAGGTCATAGATCTCATGCTTTGTGTTTACAACCATTATGGCTGTGATGCAGTCACATGTCCCACCCCCAAAGAAATTCAGCTCTGCCTCGGTGTGAATCAGCTGTGTGTGTGCGCGTGCGTGTGTGCGCGTGCTCCATCAGCATCATGGCATCCAGCGTAGAAATGTGTGGATTCAGCTCCTCTCCTCTTCTTCCTCCTCTTCTCCTCTCTCTGCCTGAAGTCTCTCTCTCTCTCTTTCTCCCACACACACTCTCTCTTTGTCTCTCTGCCTCTCTCTCTCTCAAACACACACTGTCTTTGTGTGTCTCTCTCTCTCTTACACACACACACACACTCTCTCTCTTTGTCTCTCTCGCTCTCTCGCTCTCTCACACACACACACACACAGTCTCTCTAAAAATCTGCTATAGTGAATTTCGTGTCCCTTGTTTCCTTATATGGTGATCAGCGTCGCGGCCCGACCCCTCCTCGCGCTGGGAGCGAGGCGCGTTCACTGGCCGCCGCCGCTCGCCGTTCACTTCCTTATTTGGAAGTGAGTTCAACAAAAACCGCAGGGGAGGGAGGGAGGGAGAGAGAGGTGGGAGAAAGGAGGGAGGGAGGAGGGAGAAAGAGAGGAGACATGGCGGAGCTTCTCCTCCCCCCATTGAAACCCGCTCTGCGCCGGGCAGTCAGCTGAATGTCGGTCACAACAGCACCGCCGCTTTACTTATTAATCACCCCTCACGCCATTGGTGCAGTAATTAATGGCACGTATTCATCACAAACCACATTTACATTTATACACACATACACACACACATACTTTGATTTAAAAAATGTGTAACAAAGAAATATACAAGTAAATTATAACAGATCCCAAACATAATATTATTTGGGATTTGTTTTAGTATTTCCATCCTACACAAACACATGTTCCCACAATGCTCTCTTAACTTGTGTGTTATATTGTTTAACGTAAATGTGATGACATGATTAATCGAAGGAGCTTGAGAGAAGAAGTAGTGAATATATAAATGAAATTATGAGGCAAAATCTTCTCCCTCACACGGAAGTCGGTGATGTTTACTAGTTTTAATGATATATTCTGATTATGTTGAATGTGTGTTTATTGATCTGCAGTTAATTGTTGATCAGATTTGATTCATGGGTGATTCATAATAAACATTTAGAAGGAAGTAAAAACAGTCGCGTGCTCATGCTTAGCAGACGGGCGCTCCCGCTCGTGCACGTAGGAGGAGAAGGGGACGCGCTTAAAGGCGCGTTCGCGTTACGTATTCTGTGAGCGCGAGCCCCAGTTGAGCATCACAGTCCATTCAGTTTCTGTCCAGGCGCTGACCAGCCTCTCTGCAGCCATGGTAGGTTTTTACTCCTTTTTAACCACGATTTATGTCAGCTCGTTGATTTCCCTGTGTCCTGCACCCTCCACCTGGACATCCCGGGGGTTTATGGGCACTGTGTGGATAACGGTACCGGTTGTGGCGTCAAGCCGAGCAGGACGGCTGTGTTCCGCCGCAGCTCCGGTTAGCACCGGGGCTAGGTTGTTTTGTGCTCCGCTGTGCGGGAGGCTGGAGACTCACTGATGCCCGGAGAGAGCGCGACAGAGCCGCATATGACATCCATCGCATTCAGGGAATTAACTGTTTGAACTAAATGACGCTAACAAACGACTGGCGCCATTTCTTTCATTTGCCGGTGTCTAATAAAGCCGACTAACCAAAGACCCTCGTCACGGGGGACGAGGGTGTTAATATCCCTCGTCCCCCGCGTGCCACTGCTCCATATTTCCGTTATTTGCCCTCAGCTCGTCGGTGTTTCCACAGCAGAGCCGCGCAGCCCCGACAGGTGCAGCAGCGCCTCAGGGCCACCTAGCCACCACTATTGTTAGCTCAGCTAGCTCCGTTAGCAGAGGCAGAGCGAGAAACCCATTGTGGCCGCTAGCTCAGATTTTCTCGTTCTTTGTCTGTATTGGGCTTCTTTGCTAACAGTCCCCCGGCGTCTGGTGGACTTTCTGCCACGAGCTGAGTCACCTCCCTCCCACATTCGTACTTACCGCTCAGTTAGTACGTTTATGGCCGAGTTGCGTATTGACAGTTTAAAGTGTGAATTGACAGACGAATGGTCCGAGTTTTGCCTTATATAGCAAGCTAGCGCTCACATGTGCGTGTGCTGCATTCGTGGCCCCACCCTGAATTTGGTGCAAAGACCATTTTGTTTGGTGTCGTATTATAACGGATCTGGACTCAAGTTTCCATTCATTGCCATCGGCGATGGGCTCATTTTCCCACGTATTCACTCGGATGGAGAGACAATTTGACAGAATTGTCCCCGTTATGTAACGTCGGGTTCGCAGTGTTGGATCTGTTAGCTAAAGCTACCGGGCCGCTGTCTGAGGATCTTCGTGATCGGT
This sequence comes from Hippoglossus stenolepis, assembly GCF_022539355.2. Taxonomy (NCBI): domain Eukaryota; kingdom Metazoa; phylum Chordata; class Actinopteri; order Pleuronectiformes; family Pleuronectidae; genus Hippoglossus; species Hippoglossus stenolepis. The sequence continues at coordinate 17,730,886 of NC_061489.1, read as the reverse complement.
GCTGCGCATCTTTAAAAAAAATTTTTTTTTAAAATAGAGAATTTAATTTGCCGAGCAGTTTATAAACACCGCATGTCCGTCAGGCCATTAGATGACTAGTCCGTACCAAGATGGAACAATTACCGGATGCCTCCATTCATTCACACGCATGCTTGCCGGAAATGAGAAAAAAAAAATGCGGTATTGTTTGGCACCATTACTACGCACAAAATAAAAATAAAAACGCATTCATTCATTTTGTATTAGATTTTCTTGCGGCCAACTGTCTGTTCCGTCTTTGCTGAGTCTGCACTATTTAAATAATCTGACATCAACTGAATGTTCCTGCTGCGCCCCTTCCCCTTTCCACACCGTCTGAGGAGTTTAGAGGCCTCACAACGTCAGTGTCTGCGAGAGGAATTGGCTCATGAGATAATAACCTTCAAGGCCTGTAATCTTAAATGTTCCTGTGTGGGTGTGTGTGCGTAAAGAAATTCAAGACGCGATTTGTACTGAGTCACTTGAACCTTGACTTGTGTAAAGAAAAGTATCCGTGGTTCAGATTAGATAAAGTGAGATCTTAGTCACCATGGATTACCATGGTGACTAAGATCAGCTGGGTGCTACAACAAGAAATAAACAAATCTAAACAACTGGGCCAAGTCAAGCAGAGGGAAGGAGGAGGTGGAAAGAAAAAACACTTGATGGATTGAACAGATGTAAACCATGTTTGCATAAAAATTAGAAAACAAGGATATTTTCATAATTTCTCAGTTTCACAGTGGAGGATGACTGTAGTGAGACAAAGGTGTCATGTGATAGCTTGTATGTTGAGAGTATAGATATTAAACTCTGAATATTTTAGTAAATGTTTTATCTGTAAGAGCTTTTGAAACGTATCTCGTTGCATGTTTTATTGATGGAGGGATTAAGGAAGTGAGTAAGGTCGTTTTCAGGTTAATTATTATTCGCTGTTATCTCATTCAGGCCTCTTACGCCCTGAGCAAACACGCAGTGCCAGCACAGGCTGCTCTGCAGTTAGGTTCCTTTTCCATCTTTCCTGTCCCATTATTTCCTTCTCATTGTTTCCTTTTCTTTTCCTGACACCTCGCTGGTACGTGGCTGTTTTTCGTCCAGCTTTTCCTGAGACATACATTTCCCTGCGACAGAGGGCCTTAAACAGTCAGAAGACCGGACAGAGTTCATGGAGCAGCTGTGACTCTGTGATGTGTCTCTATTTCAACAGAAGCCCCATTGTCTGTGACTGAAAACTGCACTGAAACACTTAGTTCCTGACTACACCCTCACCCACATGGTCATATATATGGTGGTGATTCATGGACTCTCCCTTGACTTGCATAGAGAGCTTATGTAATGTTTTATACCTGCTGGTCCTGCCCCAGTCTCCGATTCATAGTGGACTTTGCACAGCCAGTACTGGCCACATAAATTATTCCTGCTCTTCAGTATTGTCATTTGCTGGCAGTTTAGATTGCAATAGTTTAGCTCTTCCACCACCATGGCTAACAGCCTGTCATGGCCACACCTTTGCGTTTCAGTCCCCCTTATCAGTCCTACTCGTAGGAAGCGTTCCTGATGTGTGACAGTCACATGTCGCCCTCTCAGACACTTCCTTCAGTTTCATGATATCTGTATTCACTGAACTGGGGTCGTCACCTCTGACATGTTAAACACGATGACAACTGCTGTCTTGTTTACACAACCCTCACTGTGGAGTAGAACTGCAACTAACTGTTGTTTTCTTTATCAAATATAATTAATTAACTTTTTTTTTTTTTAGATGCGTTTGTCCATATATGGAAAATAACCAGTAAATTGTCATTGTAACTTCCTGAAGCCAGTGTCCATATGTTTATAGTGCTTGTTTTGTCAATTTAAACCTGCATATTTAGTTTATTATCATAGATGACTAAGAATACCCACAACTTGTCAAAATGGATGAAAATTGCCCAGCAACTATTGATCTATCTTAAAATAAATTAATTGACCAGGAGTCAAGACACTGTTCAAAGTCGTAGCAATGCATTTTCTACTTCATTAAATATTTTATGCCTTCCAAATATATTCATTTACTTATTAGAGGTTTTGTTGGTTTTATACACTTGTACTATTTGCACTAATGGCAACTGCCACATTAAACTGTAAACAGACTCTGAGTCAACAGCTTGTTCTCTTCGCAGGCCTCTGGTGTGAAAGTCACGGATGATGTTATTGCAGTCTTCAATGATATGAAGGTGCGCAAGGCTCAGGCGAATGAGGAGGAGAAGAGGAAGAGGAAGAAGGCCATTTTGTTCTGCCTGAGCAAGGACCTCAAGAGCATTGTTATTGACGATGAACAAGAGATCCTGCAGGGGGACGTGGGAACAAAAATCCAAGACCCGTACACGCACTTTGTGAACATGCTGCCCACAAACGACTGCCGCTACGCCCTGTATGATGCGTCCTTTGAGACCAAAGAAACAAAGAAGGAGGACCTGGTCTTTATCTTCTGGTAAGGGGGAACCATCGGCAGATATTAGGGATTTGTGACCTTCATTAAGACAATAAGTTGTTTAAATAATTCCTCCTCTTTCACAGGGCTCCAGACAGCGCCCCCTTGAAGAGCAAGATGATCTATGCCAGCTCAAAAGATGCTATCAAAAGGAAATTTGAAGGTGAGTCACAATATGTACTGTAATATTAACAGGGAATTGATATAAAGATAAACCACACCCAACCTTCACCTGAACTTGAAGCTGCACTTACCATTATTTCACTCAGCACTGTGTCAAATGTGGAATTGCCCTTAGTGACAATGCCACAGAAAATTAAGACCTGACTTTTTTTATTTAACTCCCCACCATCAACTGTTTGGTTCAGTCTCTGCTCTCATAGTGAAGCAAAAGCTCTGGCTAACCTACTGTACATGCTCTGTTTAAACGGGTTAAGTTCTAGCTAAAAAGTCTCATTCTCCCTCAGGAATTTTGTGATTTTTCTCCCAAATTCTGAGTGATTGTTGGACTTGTATTTTCCAGCTGGTCAGAAATGATTACTTATGAATATATCATGTTTGCTGGATGTGCAAACATTCAATTTTATCATAATAATAATAATATTATGCTTAAGAGGACATGTTATGATAATTCTGGTTCACAATTATAATTTGGGTTCTTACTTAAAGATTTATATGCTTTGATGTTTAGAAAAGACGTCTTTCTCTCCCTCTGAAATGCTTAGTTTTAGCTCCTATCTCTTTAAGACGACCTCCTGATAAATCCCAGTCTGCTTTGGTTGGCCCAGTCTGTTGTGATTTGTCAACCACTCATGTAGGAAATTTCTATCTCCTCTCTCGCTTTACCTGGCTTTGTTAGGCGGGCTACCCTCTCGGCGTGTATTATGCAAATGTAGGGGGATCATGATGGCACCATGATGATGCAGAAATATATCGTCCGAACTGACGAGGAGCTTCAGGAGCAGTGTTTTCAGTGGGGAGAGGAGCTAAATTTACCATGAACTTCAGACTTTTTAACTTTGCAGAACTTTTACATACACAAACAACCTATAACACAGTAGAGGAAAGAAACTGAAAAAGCATCATATGTCTCCTTTTAAAATTGGCAGTCCTCAGCTAAACATTTCTCTCGTCATATCTAAATGTAACCATGTTTAATACAGATCTTAAAATCTTACCATCCAGTTTGGTTTCTCTGGGTTTTTATTTTTGCTTTCTTCTTGAAAGGATTAAAATGATCATACAAAAGCCTACAAGCCCTTTTTTACAGCAATATAAAGTTACATGTATATATCTTTTGGGGGGTGGAAATTTGATGTGTAATTCTGTCTTCTGTCTCCCCCTCCAGGTATTAAGCACGAGTGGCAGGTGAACGGCTTGGAAGATCTCAAAGACCGGCGTACCCTGGCAGAAAGGCTTGGCGGTTCGTCAGTAGTCAGTCTGGAAGGATTACCTATGTAATATTACCACCCCTCCTCCTTGCTGGCTTCAATCGAGGCCTTTCAGACATCTGTTGAGTTTAGCTGTTCATTCCAGTGCGGTTAGGAAAAGGGCAAAAGCAGAATTGGCACCATTTGTTGGACTGTTCTCGGGGAGGGATAATGAGGGTGGGTCTGGGGTCAAGTGACAGTTTAAAAAAAGTTAAATAAATAAAAAGTAAACAGACTGTCATTCCAGTTCAAGAAACACAAATGATATGAACAAAACACACACAAAGGAAAAAACATTAAGATACAACTGAGGAAGGATGTTGATGATAAATACACATTATTCATGCTTAAGGACAGGGTTTCATTCTTCCTGGGTTCCATTAGCAAAATCGCAGAGAAAGGGGCACGCGTCAAACTTAAGTTTTCCAAACATTGAATCCTGACAAATATTCATTCAACTACATTTTCTTTTGCCAAACTTCTAGTTAAGTGTGAGTAGTTGAGACTAGGTATAGTATAAACTAATTCACCCTTGATTGCACAAGTTGTATCAAAACCTTCTCTGGGGGAACACGGTTAATTATATTTTCTCTTGTGTGTGTTTTTATTTTATTTTCGTCACTCCATTGTTTTTGTTTTGTTTTTCTCTTTTTGAACATTCAAATTCCAAAACTTCAGCAATTCCTTTTTATTTTCCAGTTCTGGGTCAGCAATCCATGGCATTTGATGTAGTAAACATACAACATTCCTTGTTCGTGTTCAAACCAGGATCTCCTTGATTTAAAAACTTTGGTGTTATGAAGGTTTGATGGGGAGCGATGTGTATATGAAGGACCGGCAGTCAGAGTTTAACCTGACTATTGAATGGTGGATGTTTTGTATCGTCTCCTTATCTCTAATAAAAAGCACTAAACTACGGACTTGTTCTGTTCTTCTCTTGTTTTTTTCTTGGTTTTTTTTGTCAAAACCATTGTCGTTCTCCCTGAAATCTGTGGTATTTCAAGGCTTTGGTCATCTGGTACACATAAGATTAGTTTCACCAACAGTAGCATCATAGCGACTGTGGACATTACTCATTGTATAGTCTTACATTTTAAAAACTATGCTCAGATCCCACAGCATAAAAGATTCAATGTCAAAGAAGCTGCTCATCCATGGCATTATTTTGCTACATTATATATTTGTTTGTTTCAGTATCAACTAGTTTGGTCTTTAAATCAAAATAAAATCATTTGAAAGTTTTCCAAAGCTGAAACATGCATTTCATTTATCCAACTACCAACCTTATACCCAAAGATGGGGTGTGTGTGGTCTCACAACAATTATTATTCCCATAATAAGTTGGAACCAGGTTCTTTTTTTGGTACTTTTTAAGTTAAACCGTTGCAGAATAATTTCCTATTGATTAAAAAACTAAATTTAAACCAAGCAAAAGCATGTTTCTGGTGTCCAGTTCCAATGATCCTGCAGTACCTTCTATTACCACTAGAGGACAACCCAACACCACTCATGAAACTAGACAAAGACACAGACACCTATAGATCTCTGTTTATTAAAATATATCAAGCATTTTCTTAAAAATAAAATTAACTGTCTCTCCGGTCCACATGGAGAAGAGCAAATGGCTGAAATATTAGGCATCAGTGGTTTTAATAAACTTGTCAGTTCTCCTATAGCTGTGTATCAGAATGCAGATCATGGAAGATGAATGGTTCTTGAAGAGTTACACCATTTTCCCCAATAAAGTACAGCAAGGATGAGGACAAAGACATGTCCTCAGTCGATTTTCACCATCCACAGTTGGAAAATAACATGCTCTTACTAAAACACACTGCACACGCTGTGTTCCCCCCCCCCCCTCTTATAAAAAGTGGCTTATGTCAATACTGTGGAAACACTGACTCTGGGCAAAGACATGTTAAAAGATGCCGCTGTGATGATCTCATAGGCAGATTCCTTTAATAGGCCCAGAAATTACAGGGAGTAAATTAAATACAGGAGAGAAAAACTTCAATGAAGGGAAAGAAGATTCAAAAGTCATAGAGTAGATCTGCTGCATTGGTGCATCACTGGAGGATGATGTACGGATTTAATCCTGTTTTCTTTCTGTGAAATGACAGTTCACCTTGTAGGTTAAAGTCACTTTGTGCTTTCTTGTGTTTTTCATGGTTTGCTTTCAAAACCTTCAACTTCTTAGTCCTGGACGCAGTCTAGTCGGTTCCCATGTACCCAGTAACAGATTTGAGCAAACTTCAGAGGAGTGATGCGCACGGCCACATTGTAATCCCGGTTCTCCCCGTCTATCTCGAGCCACTGGTGTCCAGAGAAAATGCCGATCACCTTCCTTTCCCAGCGCTCTAGGCCGTTGTCCCAAACTCTTCCATACACTCCAGAGCCGCTGGCTCCAGGTCGGGCGTCACAGTGCTGGTATATCAGGTCACTGGACTCTTCTTCCACTGGACAGAATCTGTACACCAGCTCCCCGGGTCTGTCGCTGTCGAAGCCAGAGAAGTGGATGCGATTCCCTGCCAGGTCATCAGAGGAGGGGGCCACAGAGAGGCGCATGAAGGGACGTCTGTGAGGCCAGCGCAGCTCCAGCAGGGCGTAATCAAAGTCCATGCTGACCTCCTGAGGGCCCTGGATCCAGCCCTTTGGCACACGGGTGCGTTTCACCCTCACCCAGCGGACCAGAGGCTTCTTGCCAGAAGTGAGGTCGGCTTTTGTGCCATTGATAGACGGTGGGATCAGGAAGCCCACCCTCAGCTTCCTCGCCCCTTTCACATAATCCTTCCCATCATGCACACAGTGGGCCGCTGTGAGTATGTGCTGCTGAGACACAAGAACGCCGGTGCAGCCTGTGGAGATCCGCACGGCTGTGGAGAAAGGGTAATCCAACAGGAAGTTGTCGCCCTGAATGTTAAAGCGACCATCCGCCCCATAGATCTGCCGCCTCACACGCTTGTGCCTGGGCTTCAGTCTGGATCCTCTGCTGGGTGAGAGGTGGGCAAAGAGTTGAGCATCACCCTCAAGATCACCCTCCACATCCACAGTCGTGAGCGTGCGGGAGCCGTCCGCGTACAGGGTCTCAAACGCCAGTTTGTCAGACAGCTGCTCGTCCTGCTCTCCTCTGTGGAGGCAGCTGGAGTTGCAGTGAGTGATGAAGTCCAGCTGAGCCTTAGAGCTGAAGCGAGAGCGGGTGAGTGGCGTCGGCCTGTGCGGGACCAGCGTGGGGACGTGGACCGGCGGGGGGTGAGGAGGGTGCAGGAGGGACAGGGCGAGAGGGAGGAAGAGATGGAGGAGCAGGAGCAGGTGAGTGAGGCGGGAGCTCTCACGTGGCGTCATCATGGCGATGGGAAACACTGCAACGACAGAAAATAATCACACACATGAGAGGGGCAGCTGATGAATGAATGAATGAATGAGTTTACAAGGGTTCCTGCATGTTTCCCCACGAAATCAACTAAAACACACAAACTCAAAATCTCTCTCACAGCTGAACTCACAGCGCCTATGCAAGTGAGGTCAGCTTGAAAATCTAAAAATGTTGAAATGCAGTGCTGAGTTTCATGTGGTGCGTTGAGGCAACAATGAAACTATTGTTCTGATAATATAGATTACCAGGAAAATAGGATTTCAGGCAGACGGAAACAAACAAGCATTTTAATGTCTGTTTGGTACAAAAAGTCCCAGGAAAGGTCCAATCAAAGACGAAGCCACGTGGCCACAGGCAAAGCTGAAAATCTGGAATGAAAACAAATGAAGTTTGGGATAGCTTGAAAAAAAAAAGTCAGGATGTGATTTCCAGGACAGAAATTCTGCAGCATAACAAGCCAAATATGTGAACAAGAGGTTACAATAAAAAACTATCAAATATTTGTCGCAGCTCAGATGTAAAACGTTGATTTCCATCAAACATTAACTACTGCGCAGTGTGTGTGGGGCTTTCAGGGCAGATCAGCCGGGACAAAGAGACACTCGATCCCCCTCTAAATGCTGCGGACCTGGAGGCACTCATGGCACGAAGATAGCAGGTGTGTAAAAAGTGGGGAGGAAAAAAAGAAAAACAAGTCGAGGCACGGCCGCAAAACAGAGCATTAGAGCATTATTGCTGACAAAAGACAGGGTGGGGCCTGTCCACACACCTATGTTCCCATATAACAGTACAAAGGAGGCATGGTTACAACGAGGATCTTCTGTGAGCAGGGAAAGTACAAACTTCCTTCAGTGTTGACGTGTTAGACACATGACAGCTCTGACACAGTTAACACCAGCTACAGAGGATCTCAAGTGGAAAATTGTCTGGTGCAGAAGTGGCAAACTGGGACATAAACCTGCAGCACAACTTATTTAAAACAATACAAGTGACGTGTTTATGGACATAATTACAAAACTGCTGTGGCAAGACAGATGTAATCTAAGTGATTATAGGATGTTGAGCCATGAAACCACTGTTTTCAGATCCTGTTCCAGCAGTGAAACTCATTATTTGACTTTTTAGATAAAAAGTTCAGGCTCTAAATCATAAACCGCAGCTCTCCCTCAGGGGTAAAGAGGCTCCTTCTGATGAAAACCACAGGAAAACGATCCAGGAGACGTCCCCGTGGAGACGGGATAAAGGAAGGGCAATGATTTTAGGCTTGCGGCACGGGGATGCAACTTTGAGAAGAAGAAATATGAGGGAAACTTTGTTTTCAAAATGATTATAGCAGGTAAGAGGGAAGCTACAAAATGACAATTATATTAGTGCAGAACTGATACAAGCAGGTTCTGCATGTTCTGCATGTTAATGTGATTTAATCATCATCTCTTGAATGCAGCAAAGCCAAATAAAGGTCAGCTCCTTCTGACATAATGTCACAGATCATACAAGATGCCTGAGGGGATGTTAAATACTGTAGGGAATCAGACACAGATGACATGCAACATTTAATCTTTCACCATCATTTCATCCACACATCTGAACTGAATAATCAGAGACATCTGCCTATAGAAATAATTGTCTGTATGTATAAGAGTTATTAATGTCACAGTGGTGGTGTGTTTCAGACATGATTTGGGGGATCCCAGTAAAAACAGACCAGGGGAACAAGGATCTTTAGCCATGTCTCTAAACTTCACAATAAACCACTGAATCTCACACATTACCTCCTGGTCAGAGGTTGATGGTCCGTGTTTACATCCCCATCAGGTTTTGCTCCCCATCAGACGCGTCCTTCGGGATCACTTCCCAGGTTTCCCTCATCCTCTCCGGTGGCAGGCAGGTACTCTGTCCCTCCTCTCTGTCTCCGTCTCCTTGTCCGGAAACTAAAAATCTTTCTCGCTCTTTTATAAAAGCAAAAACAAACGATGTAGGAGAATGTCCGGACGCGTCCCGTGTGACCCGCTCAGCTCAGACACAGAGCAACAAATAAAAGTCTCCGGCCCCAGAGAAGAGTTTCCTCCCGGTCCCACGTCCCGGCGCCCCGCCTCCGCCCCTCCCTGCCCGCCGAGAGGCGACTCTGCCCGGCCACCAGCTCCACAGAGCGAGCCCCTCAGGTACAGCCTCCTCCACATGCATTTCACCTTCATATCATTTAATAATAAACGGACTAAATTGGATTAAAGTCTTAACACGTTGAGATTAATTTCTGAAAGTCACGCCTGTGCATAATTTAGCATAATTTAGCACAAGCTAAGCAAATTTAGCATTAACTAGGGCTACGTTGTAGCACTGAACGGGCCCGAGCACACGCAACTCGGGACCTGTTGCGGTTGGTGGAGAGAGCGATCGGCGACCGGGCACACTGCGGGAAGGATAAACGCTTCACTTCCTGCGTCTGTCACGCGACGTCGATCCTTGTCTACTAATTGCGCATTACGGTCCACGCAATCAATTGCAGATCACACGGTGAGAATTACATGTAAATCGAATGATAGTTGTAAAACAAAGCTTACTTCCTGTTGCCAGTAGGTGGCTCCATCACTATTATTACATACAGACATATAGATCTGTTCAAGTAGGGGCTCTGATGTAGCGAGCAATTTTGTTTAAATTGGACAATGTTAGCACAAGTGAATATTCACACTGATCAGTAGGTGTCTGCAGACGAAATTTAAAAAAAATAATAAAGTCCGTCTGTCTGTACGTCCCCAAAAAAAAAATATATATACGGACAGATTTTTGTCCGTCTGTCTGTCCGTATTATTATTTTTTTTTTGGGACGGACAGACGGACGGATTTTTGTCCGTCTGTCTGTCCGTATTTATTTATTTTTGGGACGGACAGACGGACGGATTTTTGTCCGTCTGTCTGTCCGTATTTTTTTTTTTGGGACGGACAGACGGACGGATTTTTTCCGTCTGTCTGTCCGTATTTTTTTTTGGGACGGACAGACGGACGGATTTTTGTCCGTCTGTCTGTCCGTATTTTTTTTTGGGACGGACAGACGGACGGATTTTGTCCGTCTGTCTGTCCGTATTTTTATTTTTTTGGGACGGACAGACGGACAGATTTTATTTTTTATTTTTATTTTTTTTCGTCCGTCTGTCTGTCCGTTTTTTTTTTTTTTGGGACGGACAGACGGACGGATTTTTGACAGACGGACGAAAAAAAAAAATCTGTCCGTCTGTCCGTCCCAAAAAAATAAAAATACGGACAGACAGACGGACAAAAATCCGTCCGTCTGTCCGTCCCCAAAAAAAAAAAAATACGGACAGACAGACGGACGAAAATCCGTCCGTCTGTCCGTCCCCAAAAAAAAAAAATACGGACAGACAGACGGACGAAAAAAAAAAAAAAAATCCGTCCGTCTGTCCGTCCCAAAAAAAAAATATACGGACAGACAGACGGACGAAAAAAAATAAATAAAAAATAAAATCTGTCCGTCTGTCCGTCCCAAAAAAAAAAATATACAGACAGACAGACGGACAAAAATCACCCGTCTGTCCGTCCCCAAAAAAAAAAAATACGGACAGACAGACGGACAAAAATCCGTCCGTCTGTCCGTCCCAAAAAAATTTTCAAATACGGACAGACGGACGAAAAAAAAAAATTAAATCTGTCCGTCTGTCCATCCCAAAAAAAAAATACGGACAGACAGACGGACAAAAATCCGTCCGTCTGTCCGTCCCAAATAAAAAAATACGGACAGACAGACGGACGAAAAATAAAATACAAAAAATAAATCTGTCCGTCTGTCCGTCCCAAAAAAAAAAATACGGACAGACAGACGGACAAAAATCCGTCCGTCTGTCCGTCCCCAAAAAAATAAAAATACGGACAGACAGACGGACAAAAATCCGTCCGTCTGTCCGTCCCCAAAAAATTAAAAATACGGACAGACAGACGGACGAAAAAAAAAGAAAAATAAAATCTGTCCGTATGTCCGTCCCAAAAAAAATACGGACAGACAGACGGACAAAAATCCGTCCGTCTGTCCGTCCCCAAAAAATAAAAATACAGGAACAGACGGACAAAAATCCGTCCGTCTGTCCGTCCCCAAAAAAAAAAATACGGACAGACAGACGGACGAAAAAAAAAAATAATAAATAAATCCGTCCGTCTGTCCGTCCCAAAAAAAAAAAAAAACGGACAGACAGACGGACAAAAATCCGTCCGTCTGTCCGTCCCCAAAAAAAATACGGACAGACAGACGGACGAAAAAAAAATAAAAAAAAATAAAATAAAATCTGTCCGTCTGTCCGTCCCAACATTTTTTTTCGTCCGTTACATTACTTTATGTTACATGACGTTACGTTACGTAACTTAGTTACTTTTCGTTATTTTTCGTTACTTTTCGTTACTTAGTTACTTTTCGTTACTTAGTTTCTTTTCGTTACTTAGTTACTTTTCGCCACTTTACGTTACGTGACGTGACGTGACGTGACGTTACGTGACGCGACGTTACGTTACTTTACTTTACGCTACGTAGCCCTAGTAATCCTTACAATTTCAATAGGGCCTCCCACCGTTCGGTGCTCGGGCCCTAATTAAGCTAAGTGTAGCTAATTAAGCTAACATTTGCTAATTAGAACCAAACATAAAAAATAAAAGATGTGGCTCTCGGGGATGTTATTAGTTTCATCATTTGGTCACAATCATCAATGTTAACAAAATACCAACATACCATACCAACATACTAATACCAACAATACCAACGTAGCATTTTGATATTATATATTTATGTTGTGTGTTGGTACGCTAACATTCGCTAATTAGCACTAAGCACAGTACAGCTGAGCTATATTTTCACTGAGTTTTATTACACCAAATAAATTCGGTCTTCAGACAACCTGTAAATTCAAGGCTGTAGGGAAACTTCTGTTTTGTAAAGAAATGTATCGTACAGATGCATGTTTAAGGCATTATACTGTCCTACTGTGCAAAGTGAAGCTATGTGATGGAATAAAGATTTAACATCCAGTACAGTAAATCAACATAGATGATAGTTTTTCCATTCTTGACTTACTTACAGATCGTAAGTATTTACATTTATCATATCGGGCATTTGGCACCCGTGTGCAATGATGCCTAAGATTATCCAGACAAGAAAAGTCTAGTCTCTGGTATCAGAACACGCCAATTATCATGCGTGCCAAGAGTTATAAAAGATACAAGTAAAGACCAACTACTAGCAGGCAGGCAGAGGACTGTTGGGGCTTGTTGGTTGCAGCATTCATCTCCTCTGCTGCTGTCTGACCTTGATCTCCAAGAGGTCTTTCATCTCTCTGTGAACCTGTGGAATTTGGGAAGCTGTGCACCGACGCTCCCATGGGGTTTGTGGCAGTTGCAGGGGTGGCGAAACAGAGCTCCCAGTCACAGCGACAGTGCTTTCAGGAATGCTGAGGAATCTCCCGACAAGGACACAGGTCAGGCTGTCAGCACGGTGTGACTGCTGATGTCCTCAAATGTCACCCCAAAGGAAATACCTATCCCCTACCTGTCTCTCATCCCTGTCATGAAATAGTCACTGCTACTGTTCCTGCAGAATGGACGGTGCAGTGTTGACAGATTGAGTGTGGAATATGCTCTCAGAACATAGTAGGAAATGTGGATGGGAATGAAGGTAGCAGGCAGAAAGCCAGAGAGGTGTAAATGTATAACTCTGTGAACATGCTGTGTGTGATGATGGTATCACTGTCTGTCTCTGTGAGAGTGAGCACAAGACATTCTTTGTGTTTATGTCTGGCACTCAGCAACTTGGATCCTGTTTCTCTGTGGATTCATCTCTTTCCGTTCTCTTTTTGTTCTTCCTCACAGAAAGGTCTGCTCGGGTTCTTTTCCAGCAGGACAGAATATATTGATAGGATTAGTTCAACCTTTTTGCGAAAATGTATTTATTTGCTTTCTTGACAAGAGTTGGATGAAGTTGGATTACTGGACAGTAAAATGTACCAAGACCCAGCAAACTGGAACAGGGGGAAATGTGTATATATTATATAAGATATTATATAATAACATTTTATGTTCACTTAAATGTGGTTGTTTTTCACCTGGTAGAACTGGATGGTAAAACTGAAGGTTGTGTTAGGTCTACACTTTAATTTAAAACTAGTATGCGTGATGTAAATGACTCGGGAAAACTAAGAATGTATCACTTCACTTTCCAAATACAACAATACAAATAAAACAGTTAAATAAGGTTTTGATTAAACCTTGATGTGGCAGTGTATCCTGGGAGACACAAATCGTAAAATCCAAAATAAACAAAATGTTCAAAGATATGTGAGGAAATGTTTTACCTTGGTGCAAATGAGATAAGTCTTAGCAATCAATTATTGTTTAACATCCATTTGTGGTTTATTTCTTCCTCTATTTTATTGGTGTATGTATAATTTTATAAATGTGTTTTATAAATATTCATTTAAAGGCTGTATTTGGCAAACAATTGTCATAACAAGAAAAAACTTGAAAGGTTCATTGGTGGCTTTGTTTTCAGATGAGCTCCCTACAACTTAACACTTTAAAAGGAAAGAATCTCACCTCAAACTGTGGAACAACAGTTGTTGGTAGTATATCATTCATTTCCATGTTGTTCAGTTGTTCAGGTCGCGGGTCACAGGTCGCTGGAGCCTAGGAACAAGCTCACAGCATGCTTCTCGTGGGGGAAAAGAGTAAATGAACACTTAGACACAGACAATTTTCTAGTCCATCACAGGGTTAATACAGTCCACATTTACGACTTTAAATTCACTTTACTTGAGTGTCTTTGGCATTTAAGAGGGCACGCAAGTGACCGCAGGGAGAACATGTCAACTCCAGATGAAACAAAATTCCTGTACCACAAATTGACCCCATGACACTGACACACTGCTGCCTCTGTTTGATGGTGTAATTTTTTCCCACTGCCAACTTAGGTCCACGTCACCAACTGTGCTCATTTATACACCGACACCAGGTGGGACAGTTGTTTTATTGGCCACCCTTTGGCTGTTTAGCATCTGGTCAGTGGAGTAGGCCTCCTGCTCGTTGAACAGGCCAGATGTGGACATGTGAACAGCAGCAGTGATTTATTAGTGACGTATTTATTAGCCAACTAGAAAACATGCAAAGACTTAGATTTCTCTGCATGAATATTTCAAGGTTGTAAATAAACAGCTACTGCTTTTAAAAACAGTTGTTTTTGCCCTGCGAACTGTTCTACTCATACAATATTTTGCACGACAGGTGTTGGGTATTTGTCCATTGATTCTTTAATGGTGCTCTGATCCCTACAGCACGGCAGCATCCTCACAATGACAGTGCCAAGCGGATGTCATGTCATATTGCCATCTCAGTTTAGTGTGTAAGAATGCTAACAGTCAGATGAGGCTAATCTCAGTGTTAGTGTCAGTGTAAATTTTGTAGATATTTAATCATAAAACAAAGTAATGGAAAAATCAACTTGCTGTGGTGCTAGAATCAAATTCAAGGATCAAAGTTAATAGGTGTCATCCTCTGGGAAACAGGAACATCTGTACAAAATTCAATAGCAAATCCACTCAGTACTCAGGCTTAGATCAAAGCGGTGCATCAACCAACCAACCAACCAACCAACCAACCAACCAACTAACCAACAGTGAACAACCTACAATGGATCCAATGAAACACAAAATAACAGTGTTCTTTGCACAACATTTACTAATTGCATTTTTCTTGTGATATATTCGAAACTTTGAACTCTTCAGGCCTAGAAACGGTTCAAATAAGATAATTGAAGAAGCAAAAATAACTCTTCAAGTTGAAGTACTCAAAACTGATGTGCACACATGTCAAAAATCATTTTAGGGAAAGATGAATGTTGGTGGGAAAAAACAGTAAATACCACATCACATGATAACCTTGGGAATACACTGAACGGCTCGGAGCACTTTGACAGTGATGTGTATTTGTCCTGCTTCTGTTTCTTGAACGCTCACGTCCTGAAGGTCAGTAACCTTCCTGCTCAGACCCCAACCCCCCCCCAATCCTCACACCCTCATTCTTTCCAAGATGATTCATTTAAGAAAACTAGAAAAGTGCCATGCAGTCTCTCTCTTCCCCCCTGATGCTGTCGTGTTCATTAACATCTGACCACTTTTCAGGCAAGTGAAGTATTAGTCTGTCACTGTGAAGGGCGAGAAAAGAAAACAGATGAAGGAAGCTGAAAATAAAAGCCATCAGGTTATTGGCCATCTGTGTCACTTGTGTTTGACTTTTTAATGCGGCGTTTGAGCAGGATTCCTTATATAATATATGCCATTACTGGTAGCTGTCTGAGCTGTGCAGCCTGGAGGAAAGCAGTGTGGAGGATTCCAGATGAGTGAGTTCACGCTGGGTATGTGTGAGCAGACATACCTTAAATTTCCATGGAGATGATGCCACTGAGCACAAGTCAAAGCCTGTAAAAGTTCCATATTGTACAAACAGAATCCATACCTTATATAATTTTCTTCATGTGCATATTAGATTGAGTTAAATGCATTTTTATTTCAAGGTGGTGAGCGAGAACGTTGTCCCGTCTGCCCAATATGGGGGGCCGATGGATCGAGACTTGAGCTGACAAGTCAGGGATCTATTATTTGGATCACAAGCTTTTCTCCAAACTCTTTTATTCTGAGCCTTGAAATAGTAGAATGAACCTTTCTGAACCATCCTGTAGCTCTTGACCCGCCATCAGCAGGACCCTCTCGTCACTTAGGAACCGCAGAAACTGGAGCCTTTTCAGAGTGAAGTTCTTTAAAGAGTGACTCTGTGGACACAAAGAATGTCGCCTTTCTCCTCTCCAGCTTGTGCCTCTGTGTTTTATGTCCCCTTTTTTTTCTGTCTTGATAGATTTATTGCTTCTTCACCCCGTCCCTTTCATCAAGGCCTTCCTGTCCCATCTGCCTCTTCTCATTATCAGGTCAAAACAGAGCTGATAGTTTCCACATTTCAGCCCATGTGTTGTTGCATCACTTGACAAAGAGCTTCATCTGTGACAGGAACTACCTTTTCAGAAGTTAGATTTTCCCCCTCTGGAAAAATATTTCATCCTCCTGTGCAGCAGATATTCCTCCTGCCGTTGCTCCCTGGTTCTCCTGCAGGGCCTTGTGGGTACGCATTCAGCCCGACTTCCCCTCGGCATGATGTCATTTCAGTTTGGCTGTAAGAGAAGAAGAAAAAAAAAGAAAAACACAGTTCGCAAAAACAGAAGTAAGGAATGCAAACTGACTGAGTGCGATGAAATCCATCAGGAGCGAGGTGGGAGAGTGTGGCTCCTTATGTCTGGGCAGAGTGACGTGTAGGAAGAAGTCTACTGCTGAGATTAGAAGTAATCCCAAATAGTATTCAGCCGCAGCCTCTGGTAACAACCTTAAAACATCTCTCTGGAAAGATATATGGAAATGAGAAGGGCATCTGTTTGCTTCATCAAGTCATTCAAGAGGAATGATGGTCCCAAAGGGCAAAATAAAAGCTGGCATTTAACCTCCTATTATCTGAACCAGATAACTATGACGTTTCACTCAGGTGTTTATTTTGAGTTTTGTTTTTTCATTAATAATATTATTCTTGATGTCTTAATCATGACAACGTACAAATCTTGACCCTGAAAACAATACCGTCCAACAGGGAAATTAACAAAAGCAAATAAAATGTAATGTCTTCATTTACTCATGAAAAAAACCCTTTCGCTGCAAACTCCCAGTTTGATGAAAACATCAAAATACTTGATAGAAAGTCAAGAGCGACAGGCACCAGAGCATGGCTTCAATATTTGGGTGATGGCTGCTTAAGTGATACCAGAGAAGAGAAATTGTGGAGGGAATGCTAGAAATGTGAGATGTGAGTTGTTTGGTGAGACCAGAGAAAACACAGACGTGCCTCTATCAGAAGTGTGTGGAGGCTCGGTCGTCATACACATGTTATACATTGTGGAAAATGCAAACATGTGATCCTACACTAGAATGACAGAAAGAGAGGCTCCATCGCAGCAATGTGGTTTGAATATCAAAAATTCAGTTTTTACAAAAAGAGCTGTGATAGAAACACATAGCGCCTCCAACCACATGACATAGATCAAACTTTCTAAAGCTGTTTCCATGGAGGAGACAGAGACAAAAAGCATTCAGCTCATTTGAGTGCAGGAACAAATCTGCTGTAAAGGACTCGGTAAACAGACCCAAATATTTACAGCCTCAGAGCGAACATTCCCGCTGACTGTCGTCTGTGTGAGTCTCTTACTCATGCACAAAGACGCTTGAGTTTCATTGATGAGTTGCTCCTAAAAAGATCCTCATTCAACCCTTTGAGTTTGTACGTTTCTCTATCAGCTCCCATTACGGCACTGATAAGTTTGTTGCAACTTTTTTCTCCCGAATGAAATTTTTTCACCTGTTCATTAACCAACTTGGACCAAAGATTGAATATAGAAAACAACTCACCCCAACTGCAATGATTTATGTAACTCAAAACCCATTAGCTTTCATATTGATTATTATATATCTTTATACGTGTATTCTTTAATGTGTGTCTCCAACCTGTATATGATGTATTGTTGAAAATAATTCTTTATTTCAATTAAAGATAGCATGTTCTTCACATGTTTTCTGTAACTGCTCAGTTCTACCTTTACTGAATCAGTTCCCAGGTGAATATTCAGAGCTTCGATAAGACTTGTATTTATTTTATTTCATAAATTGTTTTACATAGTTGGAATAAATGTTTAAAAGTAGCACCGGCTAATAATCATATTTACTTTCCTGTCTCTTGCATCACAGTAAACATCCAGACTGAGGGGCCTAAATGGAATGTACTGGAATGTTATCGCCAGAGAGAAATGACAAAGGACCCGCCCACAGGAACAACACGGTTGCCAGGTAACGAAAAACCCTTGATAGTGAACACACATACCCCCACACACACACAGAGACTTGCATAGACTTACTTTGATTACCTAGAGACTTACTCTAACCATAACCTTTGCTAACCTTAAAAAATGTCTTCACCTTCCAAATGAATGATTTATATTTTGTGAATCTGCATTTTCTTGCCATAATGTAACTGAGTAAATAGATATCAGTCACCACAACATAATTAATACCTTGTCCACACACACATACATTTCATCAACCATTCACTACATCTGCCATCAAATAAGGTAAAACTGTTTATTCCAAGTTGATCTCCAGCGGATCTGTTACACTGGAGCAGAGAGTTAGAAGTCAGCAGTACAGCTGTGAACGTAGCAGTGTATTCTATGTGCAGTTTAGGTTATTTCAAATCAAATAGATGCAGCAGATCCTCAGGCCAAGTCTCATCTTGCTTGCCACTTGTTGATTTAAGTGAAGATGACTTAGACCCAAAGTCAGCCGACTGGAACAGAACCCAGTGTCTCCTGTGCCCAGGGGCCCGGGAGAGGCTGACAATATTGAGGCAGGTTTAAATACAGGATATTTCAAAGATTACCATAAATGTTTTTTTAACCAATTTTTCCTCTATCCTACACATTTCATGTTATCTTACAGTTCAAAGAAATACTCCTAGTATTCTTCAGAAGCAGAGCAGATGAAGGTGAAGAGGTGAAAGCAGAGTGCAACGAGATGCCAGAGAGACTTTCAGCACAGGAAGGACAGGCAGCACGAAGTCACGAGACAGATCCTGAATTTATGAGAGATTTTCTACTAAAACTGTCGCTTCAGTGTGGTCCATATTTTTCTCATTGGTGCAGTAAAGAGCTTATTCGCTCAGTGAGATATTTGGTGGGAGTGACTGTTAAAGTCAGTGCACACCACTGATGTCTGAAACACTTGAGTTGACCATATTCCACATGAACTCTTTTACTCTTAAACCGGTCATATCTTTTTTATGCCTCAATGCACCCCAGTGCCATTCAGCGTGTTTGGGTTGTCTGTTTGTCTTCTTGTAACACAATATCTCAAGAACGCCTTCAGGGAATTTCTTCAAATTAAATTCAAACATTCAGTTTGACTCAACAACAAACGGATCAGATTTTGGTGGCCAGCGATGAAAGATCCAGGTCACTGGGACTTCACTAAACACACGTTTTGCCTTCAGAACACAATATCTCAGGAACACCTTCAGAGAATTCTTTCAAATTTGGTTAATATGTTCACTTGGAGGGAAAAAAGACCTGATTAGAATTGGATGTTCATAGGTCAAAGATCAAGGTCACTGTGACCTTACAAATCACATTTTTTGTCTTGTGAATGAAACATATCAAGATCGCCTTAAGGGAAGTTCTTCAAATTCGGTCAGAACATTCTCTTAGACTCAAAAATGAACTGATTAGATTTTAGTAGTTGAAGATCAAAGGGGAAGTGCATGGTGGGAATTTCTTCAAATTTTGAGCAGTTGTCTCTTGGACTCAAAGATCAAAGGTCACCAGAACTAGTTTAGTGATGTATAAAACTGCTCTTGGTAAACACATTAAAAACCAGGCTAAGTTTGAACTTTTAAGCAGTTGGCAGGACATTTGTATTTCAGATGATAGTGAGTTTAATTTATGGTTTTTTTTGTATGTTTCTTGTTTAACTCCATCATTTAATTTCTTGATGAATCCCCACATTTGTGGAATTTGTGATTTTGATCCTCAGACGTGAGAGCAGCAGATCCAGATGCAGCTCTGACAAACAGAGCTGTGAGGCTCCAGGCTGCCAGATCTCCTTCCCTCTCTTCTTATCTGCAGCTGCTAATCATCTTATTTACATGCAGGATTAATTTAGTGACACTGCTCTCCAACAGAAAACAACAGCAATGTCCATAATTACTGTCAGCCTCACATAAACAGACACTTCCGAGGCAACATACTGGACAACTTGTCCGTGAATGAAGATAAACAAAGCTGTCTCTCTGAGCCAGACACACCCGTCACTCTCCACCAACCAATTAAAAGTTGCTAACAAGAGCTAAATTATCAGTGCACGTGTCGAGCTGTTACAACATCAACAAAGTGGAATTAAAGTATGTTTCCACTGTTCACCTCTTCCCCCCCAATATATCCACTACAGGGAGTTTTATGATTCTGCCTCTGCCAGAGCTGTGCGAGCTAAATGAGGAGCACACCAAAAGAGTGCACTGGGAAGTTTTCATGCTTGTGAAAAAATATATTTGAAAGGACGGGAGCGTGGCCTCTCTCGCTGCATTCTTTCCTTTATCAGGAATTCGCTGAGGTTTGGCGCTCACTTCTTATTGGAGCCTTTTCCTGTTTGCCGGGAATAACGAGGCCTTGCATGTGCTGTCCCTGTGCACTTTGAACAGAGACTGTGCTTCAGAGCTGTCCAAGTGCTCAGGGCAACTCCACACCCACAGTTTAATCCTTTAAACACTGCACATCACACAAACAAAGCGGGCCCCCACTCCCAGTGTCCAAATCAGACCCCTGAAAGCCGCGGAGAGCTCATTTTCCCTGAGAATAATGCTCTCCATGCAGATCAGCCACAAGCTTCGGTTCAGGGTTTTGTCCCAGTGTCTGGTTCTCTTTTCAGCATGCGAACAAACTGATGAAGCAATGATGCTCATAATTGGATTCCTGCATGGCACATCTTTGCTCTATGCTCAGCTGGAGCTCATTGTTTTTGACCACCGTTTAAGCCGCGGCTGATTAGGGTCTGTAAATTCAACAGACAGGGGATGGCACCAAGATTTACAGCTCCAAAAAGACTTCACCGCCATGGCAAAACATTCCAGCGACAACTGTTTAATTGAGAACTTATCTGAAGGTTATCCACAGCCAGATAAACAAAACGCAGAGAGGACATCAGTGCCTGTAAATCTGGGATGATCACAAAAGCTTTGCAAATACATATCTGTTTATAATAAGTTGTAGAATCCAAAACATACCCCGAGCTAAGCCAAGGAAAACTTGGAGAAAAGCTTGTCTGGCACAGAGAAGCAGTTGGAGGATCAAGACGTTCTGTACCAGCAAGACCAGTAAAACAGTAAATAAATGTCCCAGTCTCTCCACCTCTCCTGTTTTTTTTTTCATTCACCAAATATTTTGATAAGAAAGAAGAAATGGAAAAATAAGATAAATACGGATAGAAAGGAAAGAACATATTTTGTCTGAAGAAACTCTCTTTGTTTTCACTATTCCCTCTTCTCTCATCTCTCTCATTAATTTGTTTGGAGAGTAACTGTGTAATTCTGATAAATATTACAACCCGTCACTTTAATCACACGGATCCAGTGCATCAGACATCTCACAACAACTGTTTCTGTTTCTCCCTGAAACACACGAAGCAGCACAGACGTCTGGCGGCTAAGGCCAGGCGGTGAGACGAGTGACAACAGTAATAACCTAATATAGAGAGAGAGAGACAGAGAGAGAGACAGACAAAGAGAGAGAGAGAGAGAGAGAGAGAGAGAGAGAGAGAGAGAGAGAGAGAGAGAGAGAGAGACAGAGAGACAGACAGACAGACAGACAGACAGACAGAGAGGCACATGAGGGGACTGAGGGGACTGAGGTGGTCGAAGCCTGATCCATAGGAGGCTGGGCTGCAGCTGTGTCCTCACACCACACTCAACTCATATCTACATCTAGATTACTAACAGTATTACTCAGCCTTACACACTGCTGATATCTTTTTATATATTCATATAGATTACATTACATCATAGATTACATTCATTTCCAGTAGAATTACAGTTAAAGGCACCCTGTGGAGTTTTAAATCTCCCTTCAGACTTTTGATGCAGTAAATGCAAAGTTAAATGGAAAGATCCCTTATGGTCTTTTCTTTGAGTTTTACCTCCACGTGCACAGGGTGGTCGTGTTATCATGAGGCTGATGTGTTGCACACTCCTGCCTGTAGATAGTATGTTGACCGCTGGTGATGCTGTAACGCACACTATCAGGTAGAAAAAACACTAAATAGAAGGGCAGCTGGAGAGCAGGGGATTTTTCATATATTATTTCCTTTTACGTTATTGGTTTTATCACCCAGCTGTCTAGTGTAAACACTTCAAGTTTAAAAACATCCAATAGAGGGTGTTGCCATGTTCTATGCGGTAAAGAACTCATTCAGTGTGGCCACATGCTGCAGTGATGTAGAGGTGCACCACAGGGCGTGTCGGTACACTGTGACATCGCTGAATGAAGTACTAAAGACCAAAATTCCTTTTTCGTCTGGTGTTTCTCTTTCCGATTTTCAGTGACAAATAGAGACTCCCTGGGGAAATTCTGGTATTTTCTCGACCTGGGCCCTATGTCTGTAAATGTGGGTGTGTAAATGAAGTTGTGAGTGAGACGTCTAGTTGAGCGAGACATGTGAGACTCTTAGCAAAGACCCAGAATAATCCAGAATAACAATCTGTGTCATTTATTGTCCACAAAAAGCACGTTTAGTGGACATTTCGTAGACTGTCGCAGTTGCCCCATTAGATTGCATTGTAGCCACTGCCACGGTGTCACGTTGATCTATACTGGACCGATTCCCAAAGCTTTTATCTGTACCATTTATTTACACAACCACATTTCTAAACATAGGCCCCACGTTAAAAGATACCGGTATTCACCTTTAGTTTAATCTCTGTATTTTCTCTTTTGTGTTTTCGCTCATGTCAAGACCACTCTTTGTTTCTCACCTGGCTGCTGCGCTGCGTCCAGTATTTGTGTTAGTGTCACTTTCTCTTTTCATGCAGGGGCCATGTAACCAGGAGGTGTTCTTGAATTATGAGCCTGTGACTTGGCAGGGTGTTGAACGACTGTCAGCTTAAAGAGCGCCGGTTCACCAGCTCTACCGCAGAACCAAAGGAAATCTACTCAGCCGCCAAGTCCCAGATGCCCTCTGGTCACCCACAACAAACACCCCGAGCATACATTAAAACCACAGAGGCTTTAACCTGCTGTCATTAGTTCCTTTCATATTAACACTTTTCCTCACTTCTCACAAAAAAACTGCACCGTCATAAAATCCTGACCAACGATGTAGATTCTTTTCCAGCACTCGGATAGTTTTTACATTTGTAGCTATTACAGCTCCCAGATGTAAAAAGCTGTTTTACTGGAGCAGATGGAGGAATAAGTTCCCTGATGATGTGAAGACATGATTTTATATCTTCTCAACGATTTTACAGATTCAAATCAGAAATCACAAACCTACTTCACTTTTAAATACAGCAGAAATAACTAATCGATTTGTCATTTCACGTAATTCTTCCCAAAAAACTCCAAACTTTCCTAAGTTCTAACTTAATTCTCTGCTTTTTATGTCAGTGACATTAGACATATCTCAAGAACATCTTGAGGGAATTTTCTTTAATTTCAGTACAAATGTTCACTTAGACTCAAGGATAAAAGGATTAGATTTGGCTGGTCATAGGTCAAAGCTCATGTTTTTGGCCTCTTGAACATGATATCTCAAATCTGCCTTTGCGGAATTTCTTCACAGTTTCACCAGTTTCCACTTGTACTCAAAGATGAACTGATTAGATTTCAGTGGTCAAAGGTCATTGAGAAATCTGGAAAAAAATGTAGGTAGACTAAAACTGCATTGGTGGGAGGTGTTTCTAGATTAATTGTTAAACTGATATATAGTGTGGAAATATTTCTTGAACAAAATAGGACGTTTGATGACATCACATTGAAATTCTAACATACATTTTTACTATTATCTCTAAAATGATTAAATGACTAATGAAGAAAAGAAGCTGCAGATTAACTGATGATGAAACATTCATTAGCTGCAGTCCTACTTAAAAGCTGCAGTGTTCTCAGATTCCACTTGTGGAGACTGTGCAGGGCTCGGTCCGCTGGCTGTTTCCCATCGAAATCATATCTTTCGCTTCCTTTATACAAAACAAAAATATGGAAACAGTGAGCGGGTTAAGGCACCACAAACATCACCAACCTGCTGCTCATAAATCAGCTGAGAGCTGACAGCTCCGTAACAATGGACTCCACCTGACCTTTCCTTGTTGCTGCTCTCAGCACCAGAGCTGCCGCTGCCGCAGGGTGGTGAGAGTCTGAGGGTCTGTGCGACCCAGCAGGACGGCAGACCGGAGCGCCACTGTTTCAACACAAAATAAGTAGAAAAACAAATAGCAGACACTTCTGACTAAATATCAGGGTTTGGTTTATTTCACCTGGCTGTTGAATTTGTCTTTAACACGGAGATGAAGCACATGAGGTTTACACAGCCTGATGAATAAAGGGGGAATAAAACAAACAGGTTGAAGGTGTGTGAGAGCAGAAGAGCTGCTGCTGCTGCTGGAGGAGTTGATTTCAGTCGGTCTCTAGTTACCGAGCTGTGTTGTTTCTTTTCCACAGTCGCCCAGACACCATGTGACAGACAGATGGAGCTTTAAGTCGTGACTCACACTGACACTCGCTTTAGCACCACAGTGACCGAGCGTGACAAGGGTTTCAAAAGGGAGCACAGAGACAAGCTTACAGGCCAAATTGAAGTCTCTGAACTTTCTTTCTTCTCTGTTATAATATCTTGATTTTCTCAACCGTTCTCCTCCTTCACAGGTTTTTTTTTCCGCCGCTAAGACCCACACAAAGAGACTTATTCCACTCCCAGCTCTTTATTCATTCCCCACGTTAAGCTTTTCTCACTCCGCTCCCTTTCTCCTACTGTGGCTGTAATGCTGGGAAACTCCAAAACACATCCAACAATGTCACTCAAGTCAAGCAGGGCAGAAAGTTAACATTCAGTATTTGTCTCTCCGGCCTCCCAGCTCTCATCATCTGATACTCTCTCTCTGAGCTGCACGCGGTGTCAGATTCTACCGGGTCAAGGCCTGGAGAGGCAGAGAAGGAGAATACGAGACAGATTACTGACATTCTGGGTGTGAACCCGTGTTATTCCGCTTCCAAAAAGAGATTTTTGTGGTTTCTTGGTGTACCCAGAGACGTACGTGTTGCCTCAGCAGTCTGGGCATGTGCAACATATTTTCTGCGCCCCACATGGTAAACGGCGCGTGGGAGCGAGGCCAGGTATCTTAATCCCCATCACCCTTGGGATTCCCCACCAAGAGATCCCATTAGTGAGGATAAAAGCTGTAATGTAGTCCGGAGAGGCTCGGTGGACTTGTGGTGCGCTGCAACCCCCACAGGCCAGCGGTGACCTCCATCTGATCCCTCACTAACTGGAATTACAGCTCCGGCTCCAACAGGCAGTGTAAAAGAGCAATGAACTGTAAAGCATTCTGATGTCTTAATGAACAACATACGCACAGAAACAAGTCCAGTAAAGGGCACCTATAAATATGAGAAGTGCAGCTGGATACTTGCAGGTTCCACAGAAACCGCTCCAAACACTTTGAGGGTTGGCGGAGTGAGGAGAGGAGACTTTTCACCACTCAGAAACTCTTGAAAACAAATGTGAGCTATGTGGCAAGAAGCCGCATGTTGCCACATTTTGACAAACCCACAGAAACAACAGTTGCATGAGTCTAAACATGAGCCTCGTGAAGTGAAACAGAGGAATCTGAAGGGAGGAAACTCGTCTGCATCCTCCTCAGACATACGGAGCGGTACATAACCCTGGGTCAGCATCTGGTGTCACTGAGCAATAATCACACACGATGTGAACACGTGAAATAATTCCGCGACTAGATCCGGAGATCAGGAAATTTATTCACTTTAATGATGTCTGGAGGGCGATCAGAGCGGGTGTCGGAGCGTGAAAATGTGAGACACCTGAACATAAACGGCAACCTTCATCCTGAATGTCGACCAGGATGAAAGGAAACACGTGCTGAAGTGAGCCGGGGCCAGTTAATGATCAATTTTCGTGATTGTAAAAAACAACGAATGGTTGTAGATTCACTTTCATCAAGCCAGATATAAGCTGAGGCCTTGATTATATCATTTTAACAAGCACAAACCAAATCCAAGGTCGTTTATCAGCTGAGGTACACAAACAAAACAGCTCTGTAATCAGTAGGAGGGGGTCTGAATTCCTCTGGACTGTATTCACCATATTTGGCCTCAGTTCTGTGTGTAATTACTTTAGCATGTTTCCCTTCGCAGTTTCATTTAAAGTGAAGCTGCAGGAGGAAGGTTTGGTCCGAGGCCCGTACCCTCAGGTGACCACTTCTCCAGGATCTGAAGACTCCTGAGAGAAAGAGGAGACCTGTGATGTCGTCTGTGAGCCACTGTTCTGTAGGAAGAGAATTTTACTTTACTGCTGTTATTCCCGTCACCTTCAACCTTTTAGAATCATGTTTTCATTATTTTGGTAAGTATTTAATTATTGATAATATTATGTTGGATATCAAGGCAGAAAATGTGGTAATATGTTTAAATGAAGTGAAATTCTAATGTATGTAAGAATATATCTGGGGAAATGAAACATAACAGCATTTTATGACCAAGATAAAGAATGTTTCGGTCTGTCCACGATTACTTTTTGTATTCTCTAATGCTTACTGTGCTACTATTGCTAATATAAAGTGAAGATAACAAGTATAAAGTACTTTTCTTAAAGTGGAGCGGGTTGGATGTTTTATTTGTTTGTATATTCATAAAATGACAATGTTTCTGGAGGATGAGATTTCAAATTTATGACGTGAGAAGGTTTTAAGATTGAAATTTAGAGGGAAAAGAATTGTAATGTTTCAATTGTTGTTATGATTCCTGAAAAATTTAAAACAACTTTCTTTATTTGCTTCCTGTTAACAAACACAAGACCAGGTCCCTTCCACTGATCTTCATAAGAGATTTATCATGAGCTAAAGCATGATAACATCATAATGCTCAAACAGTCCATGTGATGTCGCTCGGGTGTAAATGACAGTTTGAAAGAGAGAATTCAAGGATGCAAAGGTTCAGTTGTCACATGCAGTAATATGAGTAACACACAACATGTATAAAGTGTAACGTGTAGTAAAATGCTCCTAATGTCATGTGCTGAAAAACAAGGATTAGAAAAATTAAAGATGAGACGAAAAAGGTCAATCATACGTCACAAGAGCAAAATCTACAATAAGCGGTGTAAAGGACAATGTTCTGGATAAGGTTTAGATGTGTAAAGGTCAAAGGTCACCATCCTGAAGGCCTGAGAGGAAACGTCTTCTATATGTGAACACAGACAGACGCTGGAATATTCTGCTGCTGTGACGTCAAAGCAAATGACTGCTTCTTCCTGTCTGTGTAGAAATGCAGGAGTCAGAGGGTTCGGCCATTCCTTGTTTACAGAAGGTAACAGACGACTCCGGCAGATTCTGCTGCAAAGCCTTTGAGTTTTCCGTCCCCTGCTCGCTGGTAATGCTGAGAACTATTTGGTCTCGTGTCTGAACTCTGGAAGTTTCCATTTCTCCGTCTCTCCTGTGCACAGAGCCGATATTGTTGTCAAAGCCGCGGCTCTGTTACAGTGGCACGTCAGGGCTGAAGAGAGCGAGCAACTGGTAAATGAAACGTCAAATAAAATGAGGTTAACCGGCCTCGCCCTCGGCCCTACGCGCTCCTGTTCCAGTCATGGGAATATTAAAGCTGTAACACTTCCTCCTCCTCCTCCTCCTCCTCCTCACACACACACCTGGTCAAAAGTCCACGTCCCTGCTCCTCGTGGTTCAGATCCCTTCATGTGGAAACAAACAGCCACATAAACCAGTGTCGTTTTGCCAATTAGGAGGGGGAGAGGAGGCGTGGAGATGGAGAGCAGCAGCTTCTGGAGTCAGCATGAAAGCTGCTCATTTGCGAACTCCCCGCTGGGTTAATTCAACCCCTGCATGAGTGTGTATGTTTTCACACTGGCCTACTGAACTCTTTCTTTTCAGGCCATCCAAGGACCTCTGGTGTGGACAAATGAACACGATACATGTGTGGAGCCACAGTCACACGTCTCACGGTTAAACAGTAAATTAAAATCGTCATCTTTTAGTGTTGGGATCATGTTATTTAAAGTCTCTTTGGGGAATATAATGAGATTTAAAGTAACTTAGCTGTACTTTTTTCACAGTAACCATCTGTAGACAGTAACATAACAATTTCATAAGTGAAACAATATGTTTACAAACATGAACTGTTCTATTATCAGTGTTTCTACAGGTTTCAACCAGTTCAATTTAAGACTTTTTGAGACAGTAATGGATTAGATTTATTTTAAAGTGCTACAGAAGTAGCTTTAAATCATGAAGACCTAAACGTATACATAGCACGTGATACTTTAACATATATAGATTTAACATCGGACTTGTTAGTTGTAGAAATGAGACGATTAGATTTGACTTTGTCCCTGTAGGAACCTGATCTAATGTTGAGTGATTCTAAACAAAGATTTATGTTAGAATGGCAACCTGTCATTTTTCATTTGTTTTTTGTTGTTACTAAATTTACTAAACGAACAGAATAACTTAAAGCTGCGTTTGTGCTGAAAAATATTATATCAACAATGATAAAGGTGAATGTATAGAAACAACTTCAGAGGTTTAAAATGTCAACAGTCAGAGGTCTCAGTCCTTCAGTCCAGTGTGTGTGTGTGCATGCGTGCGTGCGTGCGTGCATGTGTGCTTTCCTTTGTGTGCATGTTCACAGCTGGTTTTAATATAGGAGGAACTGACAGATAAGAAAATGGTCAGAAGCAGTGAAGGGAAAAGGAATTTACCATAACTGAAAATAACATGTGTCCCGACCCCCTGTTGAGATGAGTATCTGCTTGTTTTCTAAAATCAATCTACTGCAGCTTCTCTCTGTTCCAACACAGAGCTGAGGAGCTGTGAAGAGATTTAACTCCTTCAGATTTGTCCTGAGCTTTTCTGCTGTTTCATCTGGAGAGTTTCATAAACACAGTTTGGTATGAGCGGGTCGACTCTTCAACCACAGAGAGAATCAGGTCTGTGTTACAGTAACTGCTGGAGATTCTAGGAAATTAGTTTATTCACTTCCTTGCAGAAACGTATAGTATATGATGATTTATACTACCATCACTGTCAGTATAGAAATATGTCAAACTATTCCTTTTTTAATTTTTTTCAGTTTTACATAAAAAAAAAAAATTCTACAAATAAGAACAACTGCATAGTTGCAATTGTTTTTCTTTGTTGATTTTTCCCAATAAGTAGTTTAATTGTTTGCTCTGTTCAAGTCATAGTCTGTATATAAAGATGGACGATCGCCACCTGGTGGCTGGCTGCAGTATGGGACATGAACCCTGTCTCCACCATGTTAGTGGTTGGGACATGTACCAAACAAAAGTTGTTAAATACAAGTTGGATAAAAATGTTCTTAGATATGATTTCTGTCATTTTAGTTAGTTCTTATCACACTGACCAACTTGTCCAAGTTAGAGTATGGATACCTTAACCGAGCCTGTGGGATTCTGACAAACACTAAGAAATGATGTTCAGGTTCACGTCGGGTTTAGTCACGTTTGCTGCCAATCTACCTTTTACACTATAGGAGCCTGTAGTCGTGATTGGTTGAGCACGTGCATGGGCGTGACCTTGAAACTGCAGAGACGCCAAAAGACGTCAACAGCACGTCATGGCAGCGTTCGTATCCAGGATGTTTTGGCTTCATTTCTGGATAGAGGAAGTGGAGACGTGGAGAAATCTATTGTTCAAATGTTTTGAAATGATTTTCTCTGAAAACCCCCCACAGAGATTTACTTTCAGTCCCAGACAAGTATAAAAAAAAGCAAATATTCACATAGGAAAAGTGAAAATGAGAAAGGGTTTTTTAATTATATAATGAATTGATTATCTAAATTGTTGCAGTTTTATTTTCTGTCCTTGATCTAATTGATCAATTACACATCTGGTTGTTGCAGCTCTAGTTTGCTCTCGTGTCAAGTGCTGTGGTTTGGAGTTAATGGTTAAAACATGGTCAATGTGACCAGGGGACCTCTCAGTGTGTATATAAGTGAATATGTCTTGGTACGAGCTACTTTTGTCCCATAATTGTACAGTTTTCAACACAAGCAGTTCTACTTGAGAACAGTTTGACTGGTTTAACATTACTTCTACTTGAGCTGGATAATCTCCCTCTCTCTGAACAGCAGCACACACAGCTGCCAAAGTGGGAGTGAGGCCCTTCATACTGGGACTAGTGGGAGGCCGGGCGGCTGAGTGTGCAGACTGCTCTCCCGGGACAGACACACCAGCAGTGTATGTTGATTGGACCTGAGCCCACCCCCTCCAAAAATTAACTGGCTGCACGCGTGCTTTGAGTCATGTCGACCGCAGACAGCAGCAATTCATCCTGCAGCAGCAGCAGGTCTGAACGTGATGGACTTAAGCAGCAGAAATCTCAGCAGTTTTCTCTCAGTTAAAGACTCCTGATCACAGTTGTGTTTATTCGTCATCCTCCACTAAACTCTGTCAAACCGCAGCAGTTGCACAACACAGCTCAGATAAGAGGGGGTGGAAAATGTGAAGAGACAGAATGACAAGTGGTTTCAACACAATAGCAGGTTTTGGAAGAACAGCGTGTTGAGGAAGATGTGGGTGGACTGAACTTTTCCTAAGGTGCGCTGCCAGTGTCAACTGGAAACCTGGACGTCTCACGGCTGCATGTCAGGAGCAGAGTCCTCAGGGCGACGAGGAGAGAGAGCTGCTGAAAATCAGCTCAGCACAAAGATACAAACTGATCATAACAACAGAGGAGTTCGTTATGATCCCAGAGGAGATACTGTTAGTAAATATCTGTCTGTAACTTTGTCTTGTTTTCTTTTAGCCTGGATTGATTACACTTATTTCTGTGGGTTAATAGAAACAGTTGATAAAAAAGTGAATCAGTACAACTTGTATCAATGCATCAGGCACAGACAAAAATAAACACAATCTATTCCAATCCTTTAAAACACTGCAGCTGAACACGAGGACTATCACTCATTAGACTCACACACAACCACTGCCACCTAGAGGCAGATACATAAAACTACACTTAGTTTGATCATAATGGTCTTTGAAAATAACAGCATAACAAATACAATACTTATCTCATGTGTATAATATATACGCATACAAATATGTATTATATATTAATAGATTGTTAATTAATCCTTAACCATTCTTGCACCGTTCCAGAAATGGCATCATAAAAGCACTTCATAACGTTCTGATTTTGTATAATACTGAATTAAAAGTTGTTTTATATATTTCATGTAATAATTATATCATGTTGAATTCAGTTAGCAGTTTATACAACAAACTACAATGTAGTCAAATTTAGCCACAACCGTTTGGACAATGAATTATTTCTTTAATCAATGCTTAAGAATAATTTGCAGGTTTTTGGGGTCGTCTGATAATAAATTAAATATATTTCAGTCTTGGACTTTTGACCAGACAAAACGAGACGTTTGAAGATGATACTTTGGACCTAAAAACTAGAAAGAAACATGAATAATTTCACTATTTTGTTGCATTTTGAGAAACCGTAAAAAAGGAATCAAAAGCTGCTGCCTTATTTAAAGATTTATTAATTTATAATACAAGCTTTTATGTAGACCACATTGCATTTTAGTTTTTACATTTATTCATACTGAGCTAAACTTCATAGCAGTGACATTGATTGACAAAAACACAAACCAAAGGACACTCAATGGAAGGAATCAAAAGGTTTCCAACTGTTTCTGAAGAAACCGCAGCCCATCAACACTCCCAGTGCACCACCTCTTTAAGACCACATGCCCTCGCTAGTCTTCAAACAGTATGCCACGTGCATCACACACCCTCAGACTCTCACTCACTCACACACACGCACGCACAAACTCACCCACACTAAAATTCAACAAATACCTATACACAAGATAAAAATTGATATATTTAAATTTCAATATTAATGATATTACTGAATTCCACAATAAAAGGCAAACAAGAAGTAAAGACAGCATCCAAATGAAAGGAGGTGAAACACCACCAAAAATTTCCTTTTTACTCTTACGCCTGAGTGGGAGAAATCTTTCCCCCTGCCTTGTTTTCAGTGTCCAGTAGAGGAGGGTCTCACACCGACCACACGCCTCCCTCCCGTCTCCACCCGTCTTCTTCCTTCTGCATTTACGTGGCCCACCGTGTCGGCTCCCTTCGCAAGGGGAACGCTGAAGGTCTAGTCAGTAAAAGTCACTGGCAAAAGTGCGAACACGACACCAGATGGCACACGAGCAAATCCTCAGCCTCCACTGAGGGGCCGCGCTGGGAGTCTGTTCCTGCTCCTCGTGGACCTGTACATCCCTCAGGTGTTTACGCTGCTAATGAAAGTCTTTTCTCCATTGGTCCGTTGCCAGGAACAAACAGGATGTGGGTGATGGCACAAACGCCACTGGTGCTGATACAGACCTAACGGTTTAGTTAATAAGAGGCGGAGACAGTCTATGAGGAGGATGGCACGTTTTCTACCACCTGGGGAACTGAGGTCTGTTCATCAAAAGAAGAAATGTCATGAGGGAGGAGAGGACGACACAATAAACACTTCGGAGTTAACAAACTGGTTAAGTGCAATGAGAGGGTTAACACCATCGAGTAAAGACCTGGGGAAACATCCATGTGACTAGTAGGGAAGGGTTAAAGCCCACACATCCTTTATAGCACGTCAGTGTCCATGAAGAGTGATGAGTTCCTGGGTCTTATTCACAACGTATGACAGCTCTTTAAAACTTGTCCAGCAGCAAAGGTATTGTTTTATGTCACGATCTTCAAATAAAAAGGAGAAACTACAGCAAAACTCTGCAGATAAAGTAAACGTTGTGGGGGGAGGGGGAACAGTGAATATATTGGCACAAAAAAAAGCCTCAGATTGGACAAGAGTTCAACCAAAGAGGGTAATGGCCCCCCCGACCAGACTTCCTGCGATTTACTCCAGGTCCACAGCTGATTGGATGACAGGTAGGAGAGAGCAGAGTGTACGCATGTTTATATGTGTGTGTTATGTTCGTCAGTTATATGTGAGGCCTGGGTAGAAGGGAGGGGGTCGTTCTCTGTTGCTTTACAAGAGGAGGCAGCAGTTGCTCTCTGTGGTTTTTTCTCTGTTCCTTTGACCTACAAGAGACAGGACAGCAGAGACGCAGTGTGAGACAAAAACATCCAGCTGAAACCAGAAGAAAACACAAACACAGACGCCTCACGTGAGACAAGGCTGACGACAGCGGCAGCAGCAATAAAGGGCTCGCTGCGTTGTGTTAATGAAAGGTCAAGAAAAAGGACCACTGACCATGAAAAACAGACCTGGGTGAGAAATAGAATATATAATGTAGAATTACAGCTGACACAGACGAGGAGCTCAAAAAGACTAAATGACGAGTTCTTCTCAGGGAAGCTTTCCCACCAAGACGATTATTAAAAGCCATTTTCAGACATGACCTCCGGAGGATGTCTGCAGAATTGGATCCGGATTTTCACATACGAACAACGCAGCAGGAGAGTCTCCGCTCCAGCTGGAGGTTCTCCGGAGTTCAGAGCAGGTCTAAAAGCAGCTTAAGTGACAGACTCTCAACAACAGAGGGTTCATCTTATGATCAGGGTTGTCTTTACTAAACATGATGTGTTGTTGTCTGAATCCTGATATTAGTGAATACTTATATACTCTCTAAATAAAAGAAAAGAAAGATAAATGAGACAAATACAAGATGCTCACCATGAGAGTTGGGCTCTGGAAGAGTCTCCCTGGCAACCAAGTGCATGACAGTCGTTCGGCCAGGTGGCAGTTTTAGAGCTTAAGACACAGAGATGATTCATCATTGTTTAGCTGCATTTTATTTAATTAATATATATATATACACACTGTATATATGGACCTATGGTGGCTAATCCTATGGGAATTATGTGATGAACCACAGAACCAGACCATCTGATTGGTGGTCCGTAAATCCCAGTTCTTATTGGCACAAGTGCAAACCAGGTACGGGAGCAGAGAGTCCATGAGGTCAAAGGTTTAACAGGATTAGAATAATCAAATCAGACTTGCTGTGTTTTGACTCAGCTGCTCATTTGTTAAACTGTGTTCACCTCAAGTTTATGAAGGACATCGGGTAAACGGAAAAAAAAACTCACCACAGATGCAGGAATTTTGTCATATCCTGCAACTTTGATACTGGATGAGGTCATTAATACTGTGTTTGAAGATAGGTTCTTTGAGTGCGAGTATTTACCTTCTATTATTTACCTAATATTTGTTTTCTAATTCTAAATTGATTGATTATATTATTATAAAGTTCTGCTGTTCTGCTGTACCTGTAGCTCTTTTATCTCCATTGCTCATCTTAAATATGATAAACCAGACATAACATCTGCCTCAGGAGTTGCTCATTGTAGGAACTGTTGGGTCTCTCTATAAATTTAGGGTCTTGACCTTTTTATGTTATGATTTGGCTCTTAAACTAAACTGAATGCCTTTCATTATAATTCAATCCTCATTTTGCCATGGATCTTTTGTGTGAAGCACTTGGTTACCTTGTTTAGATAAGTGCTATACAAATAAAGTTATTATTATTATTGTTTAAAACACCACACAACTAACCATTACAGATATTGTGGTTTTCATTACTTTTGTGTTTTCCTTTTGTTTACCAGAATTGATGGTCAGTACTAAGTGCTCTAAGTAGGGGTGGACATCTGCTGAGTGGAAACAGCACTGTAAATATGTTGTAAAGTAAAAATCTACAGAACTGAAAGTTTCAGTTTCAGTCTTGGAGATAGCAGTTTGACAAATAACCCTTCACACAAGGTTCACATACTGTAAATCTACAGCTTTCGGCCACATTGTATGACCTCAATGACTGGATGAAATCCCCTGTTACCTTGTGATTGATGATCCAACTGAACAACATGATGACTGACAAAACTCCACTTACAAGGTGGCTGAAAGCGCTACAAAATTTCCAGTAAGTGGAATTTGTGTGTACAATTAATTGTCACTCCACATGAGTGTTGGCCAGATTGATGTTTTGTGTCTTACCTCCCAGGGTAACGTTGCCATGAAGGAAGCGTCCCTGGAAGATGAGGCGCAGTATACTGGGGCTGCTCACCCTCTCCTCCTCCCATCCTGTCACAGAGCAGAGACACAAATGCATCACTACAGGTTCGGTCAAACTATGTTTCCGTTCAACAGAATATAGCTGAACTCAGATCTGAAACAGGGCGTAATGTCACGTTTCTCATGCTGGAAATAAATAAAAGATAATCAGAGATTGGAAACCATAAAGATCAACGCTGTGGTTTGTAGTCTGATGGTGTGAAAATGTAGTAAACAGGCAAAGAAACCAGCAAGAATAACTAATCTACAGTTAAAAAGAACAAACAAATCAACAGGTCTGCTCTGTGCAGTGGACATTGTCTCCTAATTAACTCATAGTGTAGCATCTCGTAGGAGCCAAAATACACAAACCCCAGTGTTTCAGCTAAACTAATATCTTAAATTATTTATATCTGGACTACTTAATAGTCTAGCTCTGCTGTGCACTGTCACATTACCTCAATACAATCATTACACATCACATTTAACATTTTAAATTTGTGTTATAATTAGCCTGTGTTCAATTTGACTATGAAAATAAACAGAGTATACAAGGTTTGTCCAAGGTGTGTCAGCAAAGTAATAACATCAATGAAATATGTGTAGTCTTCAGTGTATTAGGTACACCACGCTAAAACGAATGCAGTCTAATAAAACAGCTCGGCAACAAACCTTTATGAGGGATATTATCAGTGTCTGTTGAAACTGTGTTAGAGAGGTACTGATTCTACTGTGTGATTATTGTAGAGGATATTGTCAACAGTGCACTGAATTGCAGTATGATGTGCTGAAAGGTGTTCCTATTATTTTGTGCACCTCATTCAAATCACAGTGGGTAGACTAAACAACAGACATAGTAAACAAACTTCATGCCAAGAGGATTTACTGCCAGGTTGTTGTATGAAACTGAAAAGTGAGTGCTAACTGAAAAAACACAGCAAACTGAATCCTGTGAACACATACCTGCAGGCCAGTTGTCAAATACGTGTTTGGCGATGTCTGTGGCCGAGTCATTTGGGGAGAAAGTGAAGTCTTGCGTTTTGCCGCTGACCAGGATAAGGCGGAGGTGCACCTAGAACAACAAACAAAAGCAGCCTAATCTCAGTCCATAGAACAGCGGCGGCAACCAACACAAACACCAAACCTCCATTAGAATTCTTCTTAATTAGTGGTGGTGGAATCCCTCCACTTCCTCTAACCTCCTCAGACATGAGGTGACCTTCAGAAGGCTGTGAAGAGACAGGCATTCCAGTCTAATTAGATTTATCCACACCAGATCTCCACCCTTCGACTGGGCGACTTCATTCACTGAGGGCTTACACTGAAGTGAGCCCCTGTTGCCGGGGACGACAACAGATAAGGGTGGGGCTGAGGGGGGAGAACACTGGCCCTTTAGTTCCAGGGTGCTGCAAGCTCCTCTCCGGGCTGTCGGCCTAATGCGATAACCCCAGGTGTCCCAGACAGCTCTGGGCCATGTTATTAAATTTACATGGCCAGTGCGTAGCCCTTAGGGGGACTGTGCATGTGTGTGGGAGGGTCTTTAACAGTGGGGCTCCCTAGAAATGTTATCCTCTGGGCAACTACACACCAATCTGTTTAGATAGAAAATACATATATACTAAAAATGAAAAACGAGCTGCTTATCTAGATTTCCTGAAGGCGTAATTATTGTACCAACATCAGGAAATCCACGGGGGACACTTCATACTCCTACTACAAGATTTAAAATTCGTAAAATTATCAAACATTACACCTACTTCCAGCTTCGAAATTGAAAGGACTCCCTGATTTGTCTCATGTGGACTTTTCACCGAAAAAAGTGATATTTAGAAAACATCAAAATTCGATTTTGGAAAAGCTTGGAGGGAGTTTTCTGACATTGTACAGTCAAAGTAATTAGAGAAAATAGATGGAAGGTTATATGATGGGTAGATGACGGTTGCACAAACATTAGTTGCAGCCCTTTATTGTTGAAAACAATACACGTACAACCATTAATTATTTATAACATTACAGCATCAGGGCGAAACAATGTGTTCAGTTTCTTTGCATCGAAAAGAAACAACGGCCGAGGTTAAAATACAGACTTTCAGCTGTGAAGTGGGATTTTTACTTGATGCAAGATGCCTTATCAGGCCTTATCAAGCTTTATACTGCTGTTAACATTCTTTAAGGAGAGACACACATAAATGAGTAGCACACATGTACCTTATAAAATCATTTCAATGTGTGTCGTTACTGAACAGACGACGGCCGCTGTGCAATCACTGTGTTAAGTTCATCCTTTTTAGTGGAGCAGAAATCACAGTGAGAAGATTTGCAGTGTTATCACTTTGTTTACTATGTTCCTCCATCAAGGAGGTTATGTTTTCATTTGTGTTTGTTTGCAGGATTACACAAAAACAACCCAAACAGATTTCAATAGAATTTTGCAGAGGGATGGGGAATAACACAAGCATGAATCTATTAAAATTCCTTTCGGATCCGGATCAGGGAGCTGATCCAGGATTTTTTTCCCCACTTTGTTTAACATGGCAAAATAGGGTGATTTTCTAACTTTTCCTTGATTTCTCAGAGAATATTTTTTGGAATTTGGTACAGATCTAATTATAAGTACCAATCTGGTTAATTTAATTGTGGTTTCATGAGGAGACTGATGGGCCTTGGCAGAGGCATACACTCTCCTGAGTACCATTCTGGCTGTTATTGAAAGTGAGAAGGCTACTGAGAGTCTTCCTGTAGCTTCTCTATCAATTAACTTCACCAGCACCAAACATATAAAGGAAAACAAAAGCAGCCAGTCTCAGCCGTCACAGTACCCACACGATATGTCCATCCAGATGCGTAGTTGCCTTTCTGTGTATGTTAGCTACAACAGAATCTTGGAGGCCTTTAACGCAGAAGCAATAATGGGACTTCAAGGTGTGCACAGACAGCTGAATACACCGATCAACAACAGTAAAGGATTTGAGATCATGATATTATATTAACTTGTCCAGTTATTTCTCACTGTCTGTGTGGTCAGCTCGTTATCTGGGCTAAACCATCACTCTGAACTAAATTATTGATCAATTTATGACCTTATCCAACATGTATGCGACAAGTACTTTTCCTTGTTAATCCATTAATCCATCATCTCTAATCAATCAAGTTGCTGCTTTAAAAAATTACTTTAGGGGTCAAAGAAAAACATCCCATCAACTAAATCTGTCTAGTGGGACATCTCTATTCAAGAATTGCAGACGGAATACATTTTCTCCGACATGTGACCTTCTTAAACAGGTTGAAAATGAACTTTCTCTGGTTCACAAATCACGGAGGAGAGAACAAAGAGACTTAACCACGAGGTGTGATGGTCAGAGTGGGACGTCCTCACTCTCTGATCTGTTTACAAATACAATCCTCCCTTGGTGGTCCCTCTGCCCTCCCCTCCCCTTCCCCCCTTCTGAACTGAATAACCTCAATGTGGAGTTACACACCACGTCATCATTAACAAGCTTTGTCCCCATCCCTTTCATCCCCAGCAAAATAAAAACAAAGTCAAATCTGCCTGGTTGCTCATGGCAACGTCCTGTATCACAAATGTGCTCAAGGTTCTCCGATCCAACGCCAGACATTAAATTCTTTAAACATTGTTATGACTTTCTTTTTGAAGGGTTAACAGAGCTTTCAAAGGCTTATACATAATCGATGTTGGTCTGGTTTCCTAAAAACAACCCAGCACAAGCTAATACCTCAAGCTAGCTGCCAAGAGAGATGATCCAGTAAATCATCGCACTCTGCCTCGCTGTTAGCTGTTACCTGATGTAGGTGTCCCAGATATATTGTTTGATAATGTTGCCGTTTGTATATAATTTTTGGTTGTGTACTACAAATGCAAAGGTCTTTAGGCTTTGAGAATTATCAGCAGATTATTTTCTTGAAAATGTTATAAATTCAGGGAAAATATATATATATAAAACACCACCCATAGCATTTTCTAAGAACTCAAGGTGACATCTTCAAATAAGTTTTTTCATCTAATAAACACCCGCCAAACTCTAGAATGTGTTCATGTACTCATTCATATCTTCACATTGAAATATTGTAACCAGAAATTTTAATTTAGGACCAAAAAAATAATTATTGATTGTAAAATTTGTTGAAGAATAATTGCAGATACATTTTCTTAAAATGAAAGCAATATATTTCCTTTGTTGGACAATTGATGAAATAAAAACACCAAAAGTTCCGTTGGTGACAGCTTCACGAATGGAAAACATTTTTTATTAAGTGAATATTCACAGGTTATAGATTCAGCTGCCAAGTACAGTGAGCAGGATTTCGCAGCTTTTCTTTATTTCGGATGCGACTCTAAATGTATACTGTCCATTCCTATGGTTGTGTGGGTCAAGGTGGGGTGGAGGGGCGACTTAGTCGGAGGGTACAATCAATTGGCGTCTAAACCTTGAAAGGAAAGTAGGGCAACGTTTTAACAGAGATTAGACAGATGGTGTTCACAGGAACAGCAGTCCCAGTCCCAGCTAAGTGTTTGTGGGCATTGGCTAATCCATGATCGCCCCCAACCCCCAGACCCTGAATCATTTCAATTTGGGGGGGAATCGTTTACGAAAATGTAATCAGCATAATGACACAAGTGATATAAGTATGTGGGGTGGTGTGGCAGACTCCGTGGGTGTGTGTTGACATTAGAAAAACAATCTTGAGAAAGGTGGGCAGAGCCTCACTCACCATATCGAGATCCCTCTGGGTGGTCATGGCTCAGGCAGGAGGAAGGACGTGGATCGCAGAGGACAGGACCGGTTGTGGCTCAGCTGCGGGAGACGGGGCCAGAGCCCTGACACAAACAACAGAAACACTGTGAGTCTGCCTCCACAGCCTGGCACCGCAGCGGCACCGCACATCACCGCAGACCCAGCGACCCGACACTTCCCCGCCGCCAACACCTCCCCGGACGCAGCGTTATCACCCAATCACCCGAACCCGCGTCGAGCTGAAGCGCCTGACAGCAAATAAATGGTCTCACCTCTATAAATAAAAAAATAAAACCGAGCGTAGCAGCTCGAGTCTCTGCAGGTTGACAACTAACGTTAAGCTAATGAGGCTAGCGGGCTAACGCAGCTCATATTAGCTTAACTCAACCACCGCTGCTAATTAGCTTGGTAACAGCGATAAAATAGGTGTGTTTAGAGACATCTGAGGATAATACATCTCCCCGGGAAACACCACCTAGATCCGGGGTTGGTGCGGACAGATGTCGAAAATAAGCTGCGGCTAATAGGGAAGGCTAACGTTAGCATTAGCCACTGTGTTAGCTTATGGCAATTCTGCCCGTCGCTGGCTCGCTGGCTGAATAAATGTGACGTTTGTCTCTTCGACCTCACCTGCATCGGATCAGTACGATGGAATGTTGCATCCAGTTGAGTTGACGAATCCGCGGGGAGCGATTTTCGTGGGGAAAATATCGAGTGCAGCCGGATATCGTTGACAGTTGGTATCGGTGGCTAATGGACGGGAAGACGCCGGATGTCAGCTGGTTGTAAACACAGACTACGACCGCAAACCCCTCTGGGAGTTGGAGTCCAGAACGAATCAGAAACCCCTGCGACAACATGGCTGATATTTAAAAACATAAACTTTTCTGTTTCATTAAATTCTACTTCCATTATAAAAGATGAGTAATTATTTATTTGTATGTGTTTAGACAGTTTGGATGCTGCAGAGGCTCAGTGGTAGAAAGTAACTGTGCATATTTACTCAAGCACTGTACTTAAGTACAATTGTGAAATACTTCTACTTGACTTTAATATTTCTGTTTAATATTATGCTACTTTATAGTCATACAGCACAAAAAATAAAGAGAAATAATGTACTTTTTACTCCACTACTTTTGTCTGGCAGGCCTAGTTACTTTTCAGATGAGGATTTAAAGGTCCAGTGTGTAAGATTTAGGTGAAAGGGATCTATTGGCAGAAATTGAATATAAAATAATCCTAGTGGTGTTTCATCTAAATTGTACGAATTGTTGTTTTCTTTACCCTAGAATGGGCCCTTTATATTTAAATACTTTATATTTACATCGGCAGCAGGTCCTCTCTACCGAGGCCGCAATGTTTTTACAGTAGCCCAAATTGGACAAACTAAACACCTTTTGAGTTTTTATGACAACTGAAGGTTACCACCGGTTCCCTTTCATGTTTGGAAGAGGAGGGTGAGGTGAGGGGTGTTCAGCTGCAACATGCAACTGCACCACAACAGCTGTCACTAAATTCTACACACTGAACCTTTAATGTGAGGTATTCTTGTAAAATACAATATATTGTTGAAGATTAAACAAGTAGTCCCCAACCATTTCAGCTTGTGCCCCAGATGTCTGTGAGTTTCTTGCAGTTTCACTGGGAAATGATTTCCCATGTAATCCAATAGTTTACAGTTGACATTTTAAGGCCCGATTGATAAAACCCAAAATCTTCACCAAGAAAACAGTGGTAGCAGACGTTAGACCCGTCAGATTTCTCTTGTGTTCCCTTGGGAGGGCTCAAACCATAGGTTGGGAACCACCGGACTAAATTACCAAACTGTAGCTATATAAAGTAAACGTTAAATGCTGCTCACACATTCATGCATCTTCATTAATAATCTAATATCTTGTATAAAAACAATATATCACCGACAGAGGCCCCTTTTCTGCAGAAAGAGTGCTTTCACTCTTGATATTTGATTCATATTTTGCCCAGAATACTTCTTTACTTTTACTGAGGTAATGGTACTTATACATACACACAGTGGGGTCCATATATGTTTACAGATTTTTGGCAGACAAAACATCCAAAAGGTTCAATACACTTGGATCTTTCAAGCATCAAGGCTGAATAATCCTGCTTGACGAGGTTATCAAATGTAGGCCTGTATTGCACAGCCTGTGGCAGTGGACCAAGTGGGTAAAACAGGAGGATAGGATGAGGTAAGAATAGACTGAGATCTCACCGGTGACTTTTTCCTGACTCCATTAAAAGAAGCTGCGGGCCCAAGGCTTTTCAGCTGCTTCAAGCTTGTTGTTATCATCTTTCTAAAACAATTTGTTCTGTCTAAGCAGCTAAATTATAATTGATTTTCAAACAACCCCATCTTAAATATACAGCATGTATTTCTTTAACATAAAATTAAACAGATCTCAGTGTTTCCCTGTTCAACCTGAGCCTAAGAAAACGTAATTTTCATCAAGTCAGGCCCAGATCACCTGAGCTCATGTATCAGTACAATGATCCAGCCGTAGGGACATGGGTGTAAAAGCCCAGCATTGAAACCATAGAGGAGACCACCGCAACCAAATATCACAGATCTGTGGTGGGTCCTGACTAGTTCCTGCATGGTTACCTGCCCTCTGGTTCCTGATGTTAATCCCACACCCTGAGTTATAACGTTAGTCATAACAGCACAAAAGAGAATTCTGGGGCCACACCTGGCTGTCAGACGGCTGGAGCCACCACAGTGTTTTAAACAGGAAGCCAACCACTTCTGATAATGACTCAGATAATGAGTAACAGTGCAGGAATTAACTTTGGAGATTTAAAATTTATGAGCTCCATAAAAGCACATTTCAGAAATGGTTAATAACATATGATTATATAATTGTGCACACACTGTAAGTTACATACAGCTGCTACTTCTAACCTTACTCAGAAAACCCCTCAGTGAAAAATAGGAAAAAACTTTAGATACTGGACAATAGCTGCTTAAGTTTCAGAAAGTTTTTTGTTTTCAAATTTACCATATCTGCTGAACATGTAATTTTACTATTCATTAGATTCATGTCAGGAAGCAAAAAAAAAAAAATAAGGTCAGTTGTGAATCACTGGTATCTGGCAGACTCAAAAGGAAATAATAATTATTAATTAACTGAGTCATTCTCAAGACAAATGTGTCATATAAAGTGAAGAGAAATCTTGTCAAATCTCAAACATTACTTACACCTACAACAAATAAGCAATGTGTCAAGTTAACAAGTAAAAAAAATTTAAGAAATTGCATGAGTCTTTTTTGTTCCTCAGTGAAACTTGATTATTTCTAATGGGAAGCTTAAGTTACTACTTAAGTTAAGTTATTTCAATATATTTTGCAAAGTCTACAATTTAAGGTATCACAACATTCTTCCCAGGGTCAAGAATGAACATCCATGTTAAAATTCTAAAAACTTACACTGAGGGGGAATCAGGAAGGAGACTTTAAATGTCCAGTGTGAACAGGAGGAATTATTACAGAAAAAGCTTATTGTTAATATGAGTAAATTACTTCTCTATGAAGTCAGACTTGAAAAGTTGTGAATGAGTGAGAAAGTAGCAGGGTGATGATGAATGCTTGGCAGTGATAGTAAACTATGTATTACACAAGATGTGTGTAGTGCTGTGTTACGTAATCGGACACAGGTTAATACACAACACGAGGGCCAGTTAAAGTTCTATTGGCAGATGCCGAGAAGGCAATCGTGACATCGGAGAGAAACACGATACAGAAAACCTCACAAACTTCCGAGAATCCAACAGTCAACAGCTTATTAAAAATACTCTAATA
This sequence comes from Hippoglossus stenolepis, assembly GCF_022539355.2. Classification (NCBI taxonomy): domain Eukaryota; kingdom Metazoa; phylum Chordata; class Actinopteri; order Pleuronectiformes; family Pleuronectidae; genus Hippoglossus; species Hippoglossus stenolepis. The sequence continues at coordinate 17,687,060 of NC_061489.1, read as the reverse complement.
AAATGCAGGGCAAAGGCTTCTAAAACCTTTATATAGACACTGAGTTCTTTTTAAATTGCATCACTAGGTTGTGTTCCTCAATTATACAATGTTTGTGTTTATTCAGTAATAATAATATAAAAGGCAATAAAATCTTAGTATAAAAATTATGAAAAAAATGTGAACCTGTACATACAATAGTATTTACCAACAATGTAATCTTTCAAGATATGAATTTCACAATTAAATGTGAAGTACTTTTAAGGTTTCTAATATTAGGTCTGCATTTCAGCTTTATTTGCTATGTATGAGTACACATACTAGGAATTTGACTCCAGTGCAGTATTTGTAGTTCAGTGTACTTATACAAATAGACATACAATTTACAACAGGTTCTGATATTAGGTCTGTACTTAAGTACTTTTAAAGTTTCTGACATCAGGTCTGAAGTAGTTTTAAAGTTTCTGATATTAGGGCTGTACTTAAGTACTTTTAAAGTTTCTGACATCCGGTCTTAAGAAACTTTAAAAATTCCTGACATTAGGTCTGTACTTAAGTACTTTTAAAGCTTCTGACATCAGGTCTGTACTTTGACTTGAGTAAAATGACTAACTTGTAGTTTTTTTATATTGTTGAGCTGAACTTCTACTACAGCACCATATCTAAGTGGCCTACTTCTCCCACGTGTGACCGCTAATAGCCTTCTGCAAATAACCTAAGTTTACCTGCGGCTTAGCACACTTTCACAAACGGTTACATAATGGACCACAACAGGTACACGACGCCTCGCGGAGCCGCTGTTTACGCCTGTGCGCTGTCACGTGAATGACTCGCTTTCCCAGAATGCCGCTCGGCGCAGGCGCAGTGCACGCTGCCTGACAGTGGTAAACAGACGTCAGAAGGGAGTCTTCGCCTCGAGTCAAAACAAAACAAAACAAAACAAGTGAAAAAGACGGCGGAGGAGTGAATATTTGGACCCTCACGACGACAGGAAGTCCCGCCGGACCCAGCGCTCGTCAAACGCGGGGACTTGGAGGGAGTTACGTGCGGCTTTTCGCGGACTTTTTCCCGGATTGTAAACTCTGGAGTAGCCGGAGCTCGGAGCAGCTAACGTTACGGAGGCTGTCGTGCCGTTTCCAAAGTGCGGCGGTGGGAGCCGACAGACCTCCGGAGGCGACCCAGCTTCACCCTGCCCGCCGGGGGATCCGCTCCGGAGCGCGATCACCGAGACGAAGCTCGGCCGAGCCGCGGGCCGAGGTCGAAGGAGGGGTTTTCCTACAGCGCCTCTCCGAGCATCGTGTGCCGCCGCAGGAGTGTGGAGAAACATGGCAGATGGTGACATGCGCCTGTCCGCAGTGTGGCGGACCTGAAGCACGGACTTCACGCACTGCTCTTCCATCCACTTCCTCACACTTTGAACAGCCGAACTCCATTAAACCACCGCCGCCGGCGTGGGTTTGATTTCCCCCGGTTCCCTCGCTCGACTTCTCCGCGTGTTTAGCCGCTTTAACCCACAGGCCACTGCGCTGTTTTTACTCTTTTTACAGCCGATGCACCCAAAACCGCTGCTCGGTTAATCTGCCGTTTTTCCTCCTGCACCCTCCGGACTGATCTGTGACTGTCTGCGGGTCGTTTTAGGATTTAAAGAAAAAGAAAATCTTGGCTGGAGGTATTTTGTGTTGTGGAGCTCAGACATCACGTTGTTTACAAGTGCAGACGGACAGTAGCCCGCTAATCCCTGTTTGTAGCCTTTATGGAATTATAGTAAAATACAACCACTTCCTGGGTTTGGATCAGGAATTTTATATTTAATTTGATAAATCTGGTACGAAACTAAACTTAATATTCGTTTTTAAAAATATTGAAACCATTGCCTGGTCCCACTTTGAGAAATAGTTCAAATATACTATTTCTAAATTCTAACATTGACAATTAAATAGTTTGAGTTTTAATTCAGAGGAATGGTTTCATATCCATGTACATTCTGGATTGTTTAATTCATCCACAGCAGAGACTAAATCTGCATAGATCCAGATGTTTTGCTGCTCATCCTCACTCAGCCACTTTTGTTTTTATTTCATTCAAACAAAGAGACTCGCATCGTCCCAGCCTCCTTCATTCTATATAAATCGGAAGGTTTATGATAGTTACTATTAAGGAGATTATTTGGGTTCCCTAATCTCCAATCTGAGGATTAACTGAGGCTATTGGTGTGTCCAGATTATTACGTCTCTCTTGTAGGCCCCTCGGTGGGTGAAGCATCTTGTTTTTGTGTCGGGGAGTTTGTTTTTTTTCGACGCATCTTCCGGCCTCAGAGTTAACTTCAAACTTTTAAAAAGGTAAATGTTTTGAGTGGCCTCCGTCTTTTGAGGTAGAGTGGAAACCCAGCGCGCCGCCATGGAGCAGTCCTCGGTGCCCCCGATTGACCCAGATTTCGAGCCGCAGAGCAGACCCCGCTCCTGCACGTGGCCGCTGCCGAGGCCCGACCTCTCGGTTGTCAAACCGGAGGGCGCGGACGGCACCGAGTCCGCCGCCGGCACCCCGCCCGCCGACGAGGACAAGCCCGAGCCGCAGCAAATCACGTCCGAGCCCGAGAAGGCTGCGGCCGCGGCCGAGGGCGGGGCCGCGGCCGGCGTGGGCGGAGCCGGCGCGACGCCCCGCAAAGGATCGTCCCGGCGCAACGCGTGGGGGAACCAGAGCTACGCGGACCTGATCAGCCAGGCCATCGAGAACTCACCCGAGAAGAGGCTGACCCTGGCCCAGATCTACGAGTGGATGGTGAAGACTGTGCCTTACTTCAGAGACAAAGGGGACAGCAACAGCTCAGCAGGCTGGAAGGTGAGTGTGTCTGTGTGTGTGTCTGTGTGTGTGCATCTTTTAACTGGATGAACTGTAATGCTGGAATAAGTCATAGATGTTATATCATTACACGTGACAGACTAATTAACTGTATACAACTATATTGATCTGTTTGGTCTTGTTAAATAAACACAAATACATTCAATTAGAAAATATCAAAGCAAACACAACAACCAATATCTGTATATGACATAATATATGACATCCTCTTCATTATGATTATTTCTTGCATAGTTTTTTTGTGGTGAATTCACAGCTCATAATTGAATGACTTTTTATTATTATTTCATTTGTACTGCATGGTGACAGGACACTTTATTGTTCTTTTTCAATGCATCATTTCCATCATTCATGAATCTGCAGTCTAAGGTTATTCTACAGGCGATGATGAATGTTTTGATTTGTCAAACTTTAATTTCACATAAAGCAAAGGAAAAGTACTTTCTCAAAATTAAGAACAAGTAATTGAGATTTTTTTGGTGTCGTTTTTGATCGAAAGTAACTTATTCACCGAGATAACAATTCAAAAGATTATCTTAAATGTTAGCAACTAATTTTCTTTTAGTCAACTCATTGACTAGTTCAGTATTGAACTGTATCAACACAAGTTAGCTCCATTGTGTTTATGTCCTGCCAAATGATTACAGAAGTTATCCCAGGGCACTTTTCACAAAGAGCAGGTGTAAACGAAGAAAAGAAATCCCTGTCAAAGGGAGCGGACCTTAAATCAACTGGACGAGGGGGTTCCACATACAGATGTATAATATAAAGACAATAACTAAAAACAAGGCCAATAGTAACAACAATAAGTCTTTAACAGTAATAATAATAGTATCAGTTATATAGGCAGGGGGTAGTTTGATATCACTGGTAACATTCATTAGAGGATATGAATGTGTACAGCTGGAGAAGGAGCAGAGGAGAGAGGTGCATTGTGGGAAGTCTCAATCACACCTGAGCCAGCCCTAACTATGATCTTCAGAAAAAAGCAAAGTAAACGTGGTGAGGGTCCCCCCCCCCCAATTTTGCAGACAGGAACCATAAGTCAGTCTTTAAGTGCATGGAGCCATTAAAGTCTTGGTCGATGAGAAGAATTTAAAATTCGATTATGGATTTTACAAGGAGTCAGTGCAGCGAGGTGATTGCAGGAGAAATAATAGATTCTAATGTATCCAGGATGTAAAATTAATCAGTGTGTCACAGCAAGACAAATGTAAACATTCGAGGATGGTCTGAAAAAAATATATACATAAGAGTTTTCTGCTTCCTTTTGATGAGAAAATTCCATTTTCTATATTATATTGAGGTGTGCCATGTTTTAGTTTCTGTAGAATCACTTAAACTTCGGCCGTGGCTAAGTATGTTTATTACCAAGTGTGTCTATCTTTCTTTAATCTGCTTATTTTTCCTTCTCCCTCTTATCAGAATTCCATCCGCCACAACCTATCACTCCACAACAAGTTCTTGAGGGTACACAATGAATCCACAGGAAAGAGCTCCTGGTGGATGCTCAACCCAGAAGGAGGGAAGACCGGGAAAGCTCCTCGACGCCGAGCCGCCTCCATGGACAACAGCAGCAAACTGCTGAAGAGTCGGATGAGGGCCAAGCAGACCAAGAAGCAGGCGGGAGCAGCCGGCGCTGGAGGGGCGCTGCAAGGTGACGGCGGCACGGGGTCAGGGGGAGCAGACAGCCCTAACTCGTCCCAGCAGTTTCCCAAATGGGGGGTCAACAGCAGTAGCCCCTCGTCCCGCGGCAGCCTGGATGACGCTGACATGTGGACCACCTTCCGTCCACGCACAAGCTCTAATGCCAGCACCCTGAGCGGACGTCTGTCCCCCATCGCTCCTGGACAAGAGGACGACGACAACCTGCCTGAGGATGGACTGCTTGGAAGATACGCTTCCAGGAGCTTGACCCCCACCCTCACCGAGACCCTCATGGAGGAGTTGGATCTGATTGATGGCCTCACATTGATGACCGGGCAGCAGGGAGGGGCCAGTCCCAGCACAGCCCCACCGGCACCTCCCACTCCGCTGCCCTCCGCCTCCACCCTGCTGCCCCGTGGCTCCAGCTTCTCCTCCTTCCATCAGCTGCAACCATCCAGCCTCCCGCAGGCCCCCCCCCACACTGGAACCCAGGCCTCCATCTCTCAGTGCGGACCCAGCAGCAAAGAGCAGACGACCTTCAGCAATTCCCTCTTCAACCCCATGTCCAGCTCCGGCTCTCGTAGTAACAGCCACTACAGCACCCACGTGCCCTCCAGTCTGGAAGCCCTGCTCACCTCTGACTCCCCCCCTCCGAGTGATGTCATGATGACCCAGGTGGACCCCCTCATGCCTAGTCCCGGAGGGGTTGGCCTGATGAATTTGGGTTCATCTGTGGTGGGTGTGAGGCCCAAACCCAATCAGCTGCTGTTGGGTAAGGGGCTGGAGCCGAACACCGTGGCCCCCATGGCGCTTCAGGCTCAGATGCAGCCTCAGCAGCGTCACCTTCACCAACAGCAGCCGCACCAGCAGCAGCAGCACCAGCAGCAGCAGCATCAGCAGCATCAGCAGCAGCAGCAGCAGCAGCAGCAGCAGCAACACCAGCATCACTCTCAGATGGGGTTGGGGATGATCCTCTCAGGTATGTCTCAAGACCCGTCACAGCTCTCCGCTCTCAAAGCCCAGCACGCCGCAGGGCCAGCGCTGAGCTCTCTTCATGGAGGGCCCGGCGTCAGTCTGCAGGCGATGAGTCAGTTCGGAGCTCCGTCCTGCTTCCCCGCCGGTCAGGACCGACTGCCCACAGACTTGGACATTGACATGTTCACGGAAAACCTGGATTGCGACGTGGACTACATCATCAACAGTGACCTCATGGACGGAGACGGCATTGATTTCAACTTTGACCCCATGCCTGGAGGCCAAGGCTCCGCTCACAACTGGGTCCCCAGCTAATTCCTCAGCTGACAACGCAAAGCCAGGTACACTGATCGCTCCCAGCTTCCTCCATCACACGAATGATTCTTGTTATTATCGATTCATCTACTGTTTATGGATTTTTTTAGTCTATAACTGTCAGAGGATAGTGAAAAATATCGCAAAAGTTTCCCAGAGCCCAAGGTAAAAACTGCAAGATACAGGACTGAGGATTTTCTTCATCTGTTTAAAACTAAAAGATATTAAACATTTACAGCTTTATAAAACAAGAATCAGTACAATTTAGAATCTGAAATTACTAGAAACATTTATATTTTGGCTCAATACACAACAATCAATATTAATTTGATAATTGATAAATGTTCTGCTTCTAAAACGTGAGGACTTGCTGCTTCTCTCTGTTTTATATCATCGTAAACTGAACATTTCAGAATTTAAGACAAATGCATGAATCATAAAAATAATCGAAAGATTCATGAATACTAAAAGTGAATTTTCGCTGCAGCCCCGATAAATAACTTGTGCTGTTATTGGTGCACAGATAAGCACATGAAATGAATTGTTATTTATTTAATGAGATGATGTTAAATTTCTCTTCATTGTCTTTATCTTGCAGGAACTGATCTCCAATGAAGATGACCTCACAATATGACACGACCGGTGCATTCCTCCTCCCTGACGATGGCTGATTCTCAAACACAACACTTCCCTCGGACTAAACCAGACCTCACTCATGTCCTGTGCCAACACTTGCAGAGGACAGGGAGGAGATGACGCAGGCTACTATGCACAAAGTTTCTCCTTTTTTTTTTATAATAACACTTGCAACAGTTTGGCTGCTAGCCATTTTTACCTTTTGAATTCAAACCGTTTTTTTTAAGACATGTGAAATAATGTTTTTAGAGTGAAAAGACAGATCACGAGCCCCCGCCTGCCGGGTGTTCATATTACCGTTGTGTTTCACCACAATAGCTTTAGGGTCGATACGGTACCCCCCCCCGATCTCGATGGGTTTGGTTTTGAAGACTCGACGGACTGCGTTTTTGGAGAAATGGCCAGTTTCCCATCGACACTTGCATAGCATGACTTGCCCGACCAAATGCTGTTTGATCGTCTGAACGCGGTGCACTTACTCTGCCGCACCAGCTCAGATCGCCTCCCGAGGAAACATATCGTCCTCCGTGACAACACGTGACTGCGTTTGTGAAGAGGTGAAAAATAAAGACCGGACGACTGGAGATATAAAAATGTTTGATTGAACATCGGCTTTACATCTGGCCCAATCGTGTACTAAGACTAAGATCATACGTACGATTCATTTTCTCACTTTAGAGGAAAATTGTAAAGATTTTTTTTTTTGGTGTAGGGCTGGGCGATACAGTAAAAAACTGTTAAATTTCATATCAGTTGAAATCGACAATTATCATGATAAACATCAAATTATTGTTTATTCCAAGTTTAGAGACTGATTGTCGCTCCTGTTTGACAGTTGGCGAAACTGTGGCTCTTCTTCATGGGCAGAAAACAGCGAACAGCGAAACATTTCACAAATCTGAGGTGGAACATTCAAAACGATGACATGTGTTACACCTCTCACAGGCCTGCACAATGCATAAGCATCACATTGATAAACAATGAACTTTTGTAATGTTGCTGTTGAAGAACATTGCATCGCGATAATTATTCTTATTGTTTTATCGCCTAGCCCTGATGTGGTGATTCACCTCAGAGGGTATGTTTTTGCAGTTTGGCATTTTTTCAATGCAGTGTGGTGAGATAGACGTGAGTTAGAGGGTGTTTATTTTTTATTTTTTAATCCCTGATGTGCAGTTAAACTAAGAAAATGAAGAAATGTGATTTGTGACATACACAGGGCATTCAAGGGTAAATTTATTTGCCAATGAGTGATTGGTTGGCCAAGTATTACATTGTCTTAAACAGCAATATGCCTCCACTGTCGAATGGTCTACCTGGTTTAATTTTTCCTCTTCCTTCTTTTTTATTTTTTTCCCCTCGAGCCTGTGCATTTTCAAAGCACTTAGGTTTCCTGCGACACAGGGACCCCAAACTAAGAGAATACACGTTACGGTTGTACCATTTCATTATAAAAGAGTTTAAATCCTGTATAAAAAAACAATATAACATGTAATGTACACATTGCACATGTACATGATGACACGCTATGCAGATTTATCAGGAGAACAAAATGAAATCTTGAAGGAAATTTGAAAAATCACTTCTTGAAGGTTTTTGCTATTTAACATTTTCCTGATATTTTGTCTATGGGGGGGTGACGGAGGTGCGGGGGCCTCGTGTCAGAAAATCCTCTCACACTTTAATTATTTAGCTCTAATATTCAAGAAATGAATTCACTGTGTGAGAAGTACGAAAAAAGAATATATTTGATTATAGTTTTAATATACAATTTAGATGGAGGTAATAAATGAGATATTAATACATATGAATATATTACTAATGACACGTGATTTTTTTTACATTGGAGGAAGCATTTTTAGATCATTTTTAACGGTAATTTTCTATACTTTTATTTTTGTAAAGGATGAGATGCGTGTAGATTTTTTTTTACATAACCAAAGGAACACTAATATTTGCATTCGCATGGCATTTAGGGAGCTTGGGCCTGACACAGTATCTCGGTGTACATACGCTTAGCAACAGACGCCGCCTGTAACGTGAAATCTGACGCATCAATACTTGACCATTTTTAAAAATTCCCGATTGTCTGCCTCATTATTTTATAGCATTAGTTGTGGATCCGATTGATAGAAATCTGTGCTGAAGCGTGGCACGATGTAAAAAAAGAACGCCTGTGCCACTTTCTCATCTCAAAACGAGACTAATGCAACCGTTACCTCTCAGGGTCGCTCAGAAGAAAAACAACTCCGCACAGATTTAATCAGAAAACGTGATGATAGCAAAAAAAAAAAAAGAAATGTTGATTTTACTCTTTTTTTTTTTTCTCTGTTACAACAGACTGGAAACCGATATCTTTGTTTTTGTTTTTCCTGGAGACATTTCTGTTGATCTCACGTTTCACTTCCCTCTCTAGAGAAACCTCTTCTAGCTCTCCAGTCACATTTATCAGCACTATCCTGTCCCTCATTCTTTTTTGTTTTTTTTGACTGCCAACATTTAAAACACTATAGCATGATGTTACTCTGTAGCAGGATGGACTTTTATTTGGTCATCTCCCCCTTTGAAAAGTTTGCGTTTTGTGTTTGTATGTAAAGACTTTGTTCATAACCGTCAGGTTTCTTGTGAATCAGGAAATAACATCCCAACAGTTAAACTCCTAATATTCATCATTTCACTGTAGCTATGTGAATACGTTAGTCTCTGATTTATACAAAGCACTCTCTCGTTTTTCCACACGTGTATTTTGTTTTATTTTTGGTGCTAGATGTCATTTCCGTGACATATCCTGGAGTACGCCATGACGCAGTGGGTGCAAATCAGGGCCTTTTGAATCTTTGAATTTTCTGTGTTCAGCGCAAGGATCTTGATTTGGTGTCGTTGCAGAACACAATCGAGAGTCCTTTCCCTTTTGTTTTATGTTTTTTTTAAATATATATTCAGTATATAATAACCTTCCCCCAACCTGATCACTTAAATCGATCTGAAAACCAAGGGCCAACTTTTAAAATCTGCATGATTTTCTTATTTTAAAAACATAGCATGTTATTATTTTAGGACGTTGTATGTGCAACAGACCCCCCCGTGTTTTTCCTCACTAATGGTCAGGTGTCGGAGATGTTATTAACTGTGGATAGGACGGACCGCAGCATGTGAACGTGGTTGGTTTGTGAGAATCAGCTGCAGCAGGCTTTCACATCTCTAGTTTACTGTGGCCGCCTTAAAAAAAAGGGCAGATGTGGTATTATGACTTCCCCTTGTATCTCCCCCTCCAAGTAATTAAAACTATCTACATATTTTTCCTCCGTTTCCTTATAAAGTAGCCATTAGTTCCTGTATTTTTGCTTTGAAAATTAAAAATTTGCCCCATTTGATACAGTATTTTAGTATTCGGCAAGGGTTGTTTTTTTTATTTCCATAGGGGAGGTTGGGGCGGGCAGGGATTGATAAGTTTGTGGATAAGCCAATTATGTTCATGATTTTTGATTAAATGTCGATAGTTGTTCTTTTCTTCTACCCCGCCCTCTTCATTCGTTTTCTTTCTTTACTCCTTGTAAAGTCAGCCAGCGATGACGAACAGTTCTGAACAGCAGAAATAAATTCAATAAACTGTTTAACCCACTTTGTCTGAGTTGTTGGTGCAAATTGAGAGTTGTGATGCTTCAGACATGGTGTTCTTAAAGCTCTGCCACTGGGGGGCGCTGCTTTACAGGAATACTACTGCAAAGTATTCAACTAACCACACAGCTACAGCAGCTGTTATTTAAACATATTAAAAATGAAATTGAATTTTGGAAACTATGGTTAGTTTGAAAGATTAAAATTTTAGGTTCACTTGTTTTTTCTGTAATTTGTTCAAACACAAACTTCGTCTGCAGATCAAGACAGGGAGAGGTCTTCTGTTAAAATGTAAGTGGCTTTAAATAATCAAAATATTAACGTGAATTCCACGTTTTAAATATTTCATGTTCCCTTCCCACAATGTGTTTGAAGGACAAAACCAATCAGAGGAAACTCAACAGTCCAGCGCATTTTGTAACCAGAAGAACCAGATTTTCATTCATGCCGTCATCTCCTTTGTTTGCATTATTGCAATTCCTTCTTCACCTGCCTGAGCCGACAGCTCGTCCAACACGCAGCAGCCAGACTCTTCATCACATCTGCTGAAAGACGATGTATTACTCTACGATTTAACCTTTCTTCAATGGCCTCTAGTTCATTTTGGAATGTGTGATATCCATAGAAACCACGAGTGGATTTTAAATGAGTGAAAATACAAAGGCAGTCTAAACACTAGGGAAGTGATTCAATACCAAGAGGATTGTGTGATTTCTACATGGATACAAACATGCAGCTTGTAGAACAGACCACAGGAGGCAGCAGTTATTTTCATAAAGCATCTTTATAGAAAACATTTCTTCACATTTTCAAAAAACATTTTTTTTGTTTTTCATTTGTTCTATTTTTTTTTTAAAGTTAATTGTCCATTTTTTTTATTCTGCTAAAGTTGAACTTTTTTTTTTTAAACATCCATCTGTGTCAAAGGCTCTCGCTGTGTTGCTGGGGCTCGTAGATGATTTCTGATTTAAAAAACAAAACAGGCATACACAGCCGTAATATTTATCAGAAATGGCGCCGACCACCGTAAGAAAACACAGTTCTCATTCATGTGGGAAACAACACTTGTCAGGTGTCGGCGTTGCCCAGATGCAACCAAAGCCCACATTCAGACTCCAGGAGTCACAGCCCTCCACTTCAGCTGCACTCCAGTTTAATCCTGAAGGCACCTGTATTAACAGCGCTTTGCTTTAGTCGATATGCACTTCTGTTTTCTAATCTAAACCTAATGTCTAACTCTAAAACAGTCCGACACACCTCTACGTCTACCCAGGCGGCAGCACAACAAGCGGGTCCTACCGTCACACCCAGAAACTAAACAGAAAAAGTACTCTACCGTTTACAAAAACTGTAAAAATAAAAGACAAAGAAAAAAAAGTGTTTTAACAACTGGTTTGCACATTGTTCCTCTCTGCAAACTGTACCGTGGATTCTCACTCCAGCTTTGATACAGCTCACAAAAAAAGCTTTAGCACAAAGCAAAGATCTGAACTTAACCTCAACTCACGACCAGTGCAGATCTGCGTCTGTGCACTTTTCATCTGCCAATTCATCACTAAGTTGATTTTTAATGACCTTTGGTCTGAAAGTCAGTATTTGATCATTTCTGAAGCATTTCAGTGCAAAAAAACCCAAATCATGCTGCAATTGGCTCAGCCTCATCCTAACTGTCAGAAACTGCTCACTGACCGCTTCAGTTTAGTTACTAATGTTCTCATCAGGCGTAAATTGTGTCAAATCAGTCATTGTTCAAAATCCTTCCAATAAGAATATTCACTGAAATATCTTGGATCAAGAAGAAACTTCACTCAGATCTGCAGCTGAGCACAAACGTCTGAAAGTTTCAGGACAAACAGTCTAAAAATGTTTGTTACATGTCATACAGTGACAAAGAAAAGGCATCAGACCCACACACTGTGTGTCTCAATGTCCACTACTAACAAGCTACCTTGCATTATAAATATATAAAGTTTTAAAAAGTGCTTATTAAAAGAAACTATAGTGATGTGATAACTTCCAGCAGTGTCACTGTTGTGTGTGTGTGTTCTTGACCAGCATTAATACAAAATGCTTGGGGAGAGCAAAATGGTCGTCCTTCACAGTCCGTGTACTGTCGTCCAACACTGACGAGGATTGTCCAAAGAAACAACAAAAACAAAGGCCCTGGTCTCCCGCTGACATTCATTCAACTTGTACAGAGAGATATGTTCTGGGAAAGTAAAGGAGACTGATCCAACTTAAAAAAGGACAATATTGGCCACTGTAACACGCGGCTACACCCAAGCAGTTTCTCACAGACTGAGCTGGAACACATAACAGGTACAAATTAAAACAACGCTAGTCAATAATTGCACATGATCTTTGAGAGTCAAGATGTTTGACAAGAGGACGTCACAACAGGAGTCTGCAGAAAGGGGGGGGATGAGGGGACTGTGGCACACTATGGTATAAATACATTAACTCTGAGGAAAAGAGAAGCATATTCATGAGGCACAGCTACAAAACAACGGAGCTGTGTCCTTCCAAGTGGCGCTCTCGTCCCACTTCACTGCGTCTTCGTCCTCGTGTCTCTGGGTCTCTCGGTACCGGTGAAGAGTTTCGACTTTGTGCCTCTCCGAGCACTTAGGCAATCATGTACTGAGTGATGGCTCTCAGAGCGTACAGCAGCTCCGCCTGCAGCCGGGCCTCCATGATGAGCAAATTCACATGTATCTGAAGGAGAAAACACACAGAAGGTTAACATGTGGTGTTTAATTAATGTGGTACATTGCGTTTAGCCAGCCGGGCCAATATCTATATGGCTTGTCCTTTTGAGGGCTGACATATAGAGAAAAACATCCACTCACACTCAATTTAGAGTCTCTGATTAACCTAAACCCAATCTGCATGTCTTTAGCCTGTGGGGGAACCTGGAGAAAACCCACACAGACATGGGGAGAACATGTAAACTCCACAGAAAGACCCCTCTTGCTGCGAGGTGACCACTGCACCCCCATGCAGTCCATGTAAAAAAACTCTTCCTTACCCTTTCTGAAGTTTTGAGTAGAGCCCAACTCAGAGGACACACTGGAGTTTTGGTGGCGTCCGGAAAACAGGCCACCGCCTTGATGTACAGCTTCAAATCCCGCGCCAGCAGCTGGTTCACTTCACCGTAGTCATAGTCGTCATAGCTGTGGCCACAAAATGAAAAAACTGTTGTTGACTAAACTTACAATGAAAAGTAGGAGTTTTGTAGGTGTAAAAATTGTGTTTTAATTGTTGGCAGGTGAATAAAAAGGTGTCTCACCGTATTCCTAACACACAATGGATGTAATTCCAGATCGCCCTCTTCAGGTCGGAGCTGTGCAACGAGGGGAGAGTGGTCACGCTCCTGAATCTGTCGTCCAGGAGGTGCCCGATATCCGAATACAATCTGTTGACTAAGGAGAAGCCGTGGTCCTCCCAAGAATAGTCCTACAGAGTCAATACAACAACATGTTTACGGTTTGAGACGTGTTCAACCAAACTATTTTATATAGTTTCTGTTTGTTATTTGAATCGTTTTTCAGAGACCAGGGAGTAAAAGGGGTTCAGGAGAAAGAAATTAAGTGGGAAATATAGATATATATTTTTTACAACATGCAGTTACTTTAATAGCACTTAACTGTCACTGCTGTAACACGGCAAATTTCCTGTTATGGGCTAATAAACGTTTATATTATATTATCTTAACAACTGGCTACCACCCTCAGCCTTGTGTTCATTAATATCTAAGTAAGAACTGTAAATATTCAAGGGGAATAAAAAAACTAACTCGTGGTTCCGATGATTATCTGTAATTTTCCCATCCAGGAACCAATTTGAGATCCGGAGGCAAACAAGTGTGTTAAAACGTCAAAATCAATATTGATTGAGCCGTTGGGCCTGGGGCGGCCCGATTATAGAAACCTAATTTACATTTTAATTTGGCCACTGGCCACGGCAGTCCACTCTGTGTCGACTGCGTCACCGGTGCAGTTTGGAACTCGGCCATTCAAACATAGAAACATCGTAAATTCTACCAGACATGGGACTGCAGTTTATATTACACATGTCAGTTTACTGTACATGACCTGACAGTAAATCTAAAATCCGGTATCATGTTGTAGAGCATCTGTTTGGTTGCTCAGGTGACAGGTTGTAATCCGACACCGTGGATTTAGAACTGTGTTAATCTAATCTTCAAATCTGGGGCGAATATTCCCTGTGGCCACAGCCTCAAGTGCCACAACACACACATAAAGTTTACTGACAACAACACCTGTCTGATGATTCATGCACAGCGTCCTCACCTGAACTCTGAATACTTGGAAGTGGTCCTCCTCTCTCCGAGCAAACTCCACATAGCAGAAGTTAGGATCTGTGATGAAACGCGACGGGTCTGCAAAGCATATTATCTCCTCCTCCTCTTCCATGTCTAAAAAAAGAAACGACGAACGCAAAGGAGGCGGAGAGAATGTGTCAATAAATGTGACCGATGAGTGGTAATTGCTCAAGTTTCACACCATGCGATCTAAATTTAAAACAGTCAAGATGACCCTTCTGAAAGTCAGTGGGCACATCAAAGCAGGGTTAGTTTGTTTCTGCGCTCGTCAGCCAATCACGTTACCTGTTTGTTGGAGCGTCTGGGTCTGCAGCAGACGCTCCTCTCTCTTCTCACGCTCCTCCTGAGACTTCTGAATCCTCTCTTTTAGACAAGCCATGTCGCAGCTGGAGTCCAGAGACTGTCGACACAGATACCACACAAAGTACAGATGGGGGTTAGGGTTAGGGTTAGATCAACCTTTATGGATTCTGGCACAAAATAACCTCTTCATATATTTATTATTTCCTGTTATCATCTCATATTTATATAAATGAGTTCTTAAAAATCTAAATGAGACTAAGCTACATCAGATTTCATACAGAGAGAAAATAATGATGGTTCAACTCCACATTTCACACCACAGTATGAGATTGGTTTATTCTAACTTTACTGTAATTACTATATATATATCTTCATAAATGTAATGTTCCTAAGCAGAGAAGAACCTGAATCCTAAAATTATCTTAGAAAATAATCTACAATTATGCTGAAAACATTTGTCAATTAACTGATAAGGCGATGGTGAGAAAATTAATCAACAGCTATTCTAAGTGTTAAAGTCGTGTCTTATACACAAAGAAACTAACATCCTCTGGTTTCAGCCTCAATGTGTTGATTTCCATTTCCCCTGTTTCTGATCATTGTGTTAAAATGTTTGTGGGTTTTTAACTTTTGGTCGTTTAAAGATGTACCGTTTAAATGTTTTATTTTAAATGTTTTTTCTTCTACATGACATGTTATAGACTAAAAGAATTATCAATAATTGTTAATAATATCCAAATTAGTTATAATTTGAGTATTAGCCTTAATAATTTATTTATAATTGTCCTGCCAGTTTATCTCAATGATGGAAGGAGAAAAAAAGTGTTAAAATAGAATTACATTAAACATTAACCCTCATGTCTATTTCCACAGCTTACATGTATGATGATGTATAAACACAATTAAAGATACCAGGACATACAAAATTTAAGAAATTAGTTTACAAAACAGCCTGTATATCTTTCTGTAATCCTCTGTGATGTTTACTTAATAAAATACAAGTGTGGTTTCTCACCCGTCGTCGTGTTATGTGTTCGGAGGGAGTGGCGAGGGACTGAGGCACGTTGGTGTTGCCGTTGGCAGCATCAAAGGGGCAGAAGGTCGGCGGGGTACCGTTAGGAGATTTGGCGCGAGGGACAAAGTCTGAGTCTGTGTCACATCCAAACACAAAACTGCAGAGGGCGTGGCAGTGGGCCAGGATCACCACGGCCTGCACCAGCTCCGCCAGCGACCAGCACTGCTCGCCCGACTTCAGCAGGGTCTGGAGGGGCAGAGACAGAGCTCAGGATCTCACAGGTCGCATCAAGGATAATCATAATATTTTCATACTGTCTTTGTTAAAGTTGTTTATTTTATTTTGTGTTGTTTGTCTGTGGTTTGCTTTGCTGTACCTGAATATGTGAGCAGGCGGTGAGCCAGGGTTGGTGGGCCAGCACCTTGTTGATGTGGGCAAGGAGGCGAAGGCGAGGTGGTGCTGCCTCCAAACCCTGCAGCCACAGAGGGTCCCCGCCCACCCTCAGAAACTGAGCTGAGTGCAGGTACACCAGGTAGTTGCAGTGATGTCGTGCAGCAGCCTGGAGGTAAAAAAAAAAACAGACAACTCAAATATTAGAGGATCTTAGTCTTTCTTTTCGAATAATACAAATAATTAATGCTGCCATAACAGACAGGGAAACTAACATACAGTAGAATGACAACTGGTGAGATCGTGGTTTTGCAGTAACAATAGCAGACAATTCACTGACCATGATGGCGATGTAATGGCGGTATGGCAGCGGCAGAGGGCCGTCCATGTGCAGGATGTAGTGCTGTGTGCGCAGGAAGCTCTCCAAGTACTGAGGGTGAGAGGCCATCTGCTGGAAAACGGCGTCTACGCTCCCCCTGCTGACCAGAGCCTTCATGAACAGCAGTGACACTCGCTCCTTCTCACCGTTCACCACCACCTACAGAGACCGGGACACAGAGGAGGGAGCTCAGTTTCTGACGGCACAGGCGAAAACATTAAGCTCTTTGTTACAGCAGTGCAAGCTGAGATATGTATGTGACGCTGAGCCTGTCGCCAGTGAAGCTGAAAAGTCACCAATTAGTCAAACTGTCTCAGGAATCGAATATCATATCAGGTTTTTGTTTTGTTTTTACCCCAAAGGATAAACATTGGCTGGTTATAACGTATCAGATGTGGATCTGATGGTGTTCTTCATTATATATGAAGGCAAACTAAATAAATTTAGATTTTAATTTATAATTTAACATTATTAATTGATTATAAAAAAGAAATTGTTAGTTGCAGCTCTTTAATCTTAAACTTGTTTTTGTCATTTTTCAAGAAAGAAATATCCCAAAAAGATGCTGCACCAGAATGAAAATGTGCGGCCTTTCTTTGATATATAACTGTAAATCAAATATCTTTGTCTTTTTTGGATTTTAGTTGGAAAAAATTGGATTGGATTTTGAAGTTGTCACACAAACAAAACAATTTATTAGTATTTGAAAAGTAATCAGCAGATTAATCATTGAAAACTAACTAGACACTTGCAGCCAGATAGTCATAGTCCACAGTGACAGTTAGTAATGTCTCCACTGGTTTTGTGATTCTTGAGCAATGATTAGCAAATGTATTCCTTCAAGCTACTGTGACAGACATATAAATATGTTTTATGTTGAATAAGATTGGATTAAATACAACTAACAGGGCGATGACAGTCCCTTGGAAGTAAAAGCAGGTATCAAGATACAGTTGGAGTTCAGTGTCCAAACCGTGTGAGGACAGACTCAGACGAGGCTCTGAACTTATGTTCCAGCCTTTAAAATCGGCCCGAGAGTCTTGGAAGAGCAGCAGCCATGATACTGTGATAGCGGCGCCACTGGCAAGTAAATGCATTCCTCACATTATTTTTTTCTCAGAATAAAACAAGCAAACAACAGTGCACAACTGGGAGCTCAACACGCACACACAGACTAACTCACTCTAGCCACAGCAGGGTCGGATGCTTAATACAAGTCTTCCGTATTGTTATTATAAAATGTAGATGAAGTACCATGCATTGACAGGAATTCCCTTTGGTGAAATGAAATTAATGAGAAACCAAAAAAAACAGCCTGATGCTGAGACCAAGGAAAACAAAACAGCCAGGGTTGTCTTTTGAAAGGGGATTTACATGCAGGGAGGAACCACAGATGAAGGAACTAATGTGAAAGTTGGGCTTAGGAGGCCTTAAAAGAGGGAAAACGCTGCAGCAGCAAAGAAATGAATGAGTCCAAACACACAAACATAGAAGCGTCTGGGCGGACGAGCCCGAGGCCAAGAGAAACAGAGCCATGTGGAGAGGGAAGCGGCCTTGCCCTCGTCGGTAACAGCCCTTTATTACCGCTCTCGCCGTCATACATTCACCTCTAGGAAAAGGTGTTGGAGAGCTCGGCCGCGGGAGAGGACTCAGTTCCTCTGTATGTGAAACCTGAGGGCACAGTGACGATCAAAGCCAAATGGTTCACTCCAGTTTGAACCATATGAATGTTGACCAAGATTTCCTCAAACAGCACAGACTGCTGTCGAGGACTATTACATTCTGCTCAAATCAGAGACACTTTAACTTGTGTGACAGATAGTCGGAGCAAACAGTGACTATTGGGCCTTCATGCAGCTCTTTGGCACTCGGCACCATGTTTATCTGGCTGGTAGCTCCATGAGATATTTCACTTCTGCCTGCAGCGATTGAGGGTTTCCTCCTGATCCTACAACAGGCTCCACCTCTTGACCTACATAAGGGCCCATGCTCAAATCTTAAAAGACATGTTAACATAGTGCAAATTAAACAAATCCTGAGTCTTACACTGATGTTTATATTGCCCTAATCTTTGTTTATAAAAAGCCAATAAGAAAAGGCTCTTAAAGAAACAGGGGGTGTTAAAAAAAGCAGTGTGTCTGCAGCAGGAGTTGGCACGAAATGAGACGGGCTCGGACGCAGACCCCGACCCGCTCTCGTCCGTCAACGTACACGGGACACGGCGTGGAGGGAACGTAGAGCACACAGGTGCCTGCCAATCAAAGTGCTATTGACGAGAGCACAAGTATCTCTCTGCAAACACAAGAGCTACTGATTAGCATGTTGCACTGCAGAATCTAGGTTACTGCTCCAACAAGAGAGGAGGACTGTTTAACTATCCAGCGTTTCAGAGTCCTTCACCGAACAGACAACATGCTCCGAGTGTGCGACTTATTCAGGGCTTAAAATACCACTTGTCCTATTTTTCAATCTGTCTGTGTAGAATAAGCTACGACTGCGACATTAGCTGATTATACTTTACATCTGAATGTGAATGAGCCATGTGAACAAAATCACTCTTCAGTTTGTTGAATGTATGTTGTGATTTTCCACTGTACGAAAAATATCAATTGAATTCAGTTTGTGTCAGCGATTCTACGCAGATTAAGACACTAAATCTGAATTCAATATATTTAACACATTTAGAAGATGGTAATCTTTTGCTAGGGATTCCTTGCATTTGGTTGTTCAAAAAATTGAGGCCAAGATATATATGAATTATGCATCAGAATTGACGATGGAAAAATGTGCTCAAGTAGGACAAACTACAGTATGATCACAACACTGTATATAAATGAGCGTAAAGAAATCGGCTTATGAATGTAACAGTATTTAGTATTCTCATTCTTTTTTCTGGAGTTAACACTATTTATCGATTTATCTACTGCTACAACCAGAGCCCCAGATCAGAGTAAAGAAACTGTAAATGAAATATGAACACTTCTAGTTATGTTTTTTCATCAGTTGCAGCTGTAATAGAAACTAACTGTAAGTTTCAGAATCACAGCACATCACACGATATGAATTCAGAACAATAGACATATTTGGCTTTTAGGTTTCAGACCTGCACCACAGACTTATTAGAGGTGTGTGGAAAAAATATGGAAAAAGCCGAGGACAGCAGTCACTCCTGAAAAGCCAGACGAATATGATCCCATTAAAAAAACCTTATCAAAGAGCGACATCAGGGACAATCAGGTGACAGAACTTGGGCACAACACTGTGCTCCCTGCTGAAGTGTCTCCAAGCAAGGCACAGACTTCTGACTCCTCCAGCTTATCTGTGCAGTAGCTCTTTGTCCAGAGAGAATGCGAAAACATAATTTCTGTATGAGGATCAATTCATAGTTCATACTGCTGATGGTAGACCGATAAATTCTGAAATAGTCTCTGTCCGCACCAGCTTCACTGGACTGCTCAGTCAGCTAATAAACACACTGCAGTTGTCATCAAGAGAAAAATCACAAATACAAAATGAAAAGCCAAACAGAGAGACGCATCAAATCTCCACAGACATATACGATTCCACTTACTGGTCCTGTCAGTCTTCCGCAACTTTAAAATCTACAGCTGTGACAAGTGAAATAAGTGACTGCACAATACTGGCATCACACAATCACAGGGAAAAAAGTGCAATCCCTCAAAACATGTCTGAACAAATAACAGGACAAGTCAAACTGAAAGAGGAACTACTGCTGGCGTGAGGAGCTGTGAGGCAGGAAATGAGACATCATACAGTTTTTAACTGAGTCTGCTGACACCTTGAAACAAAAGCAAAATTAAAGCTCAGCTACACCCCCTGTTCAAGACAATAGATGGTGTGTTTATGACAATGCAAAATGAAAACTGAGCCCGCATCAAAAACACACCTCGTTTCCCTTTTTCACAGCTGCTAGACTGATTTAGAGAAGCCATCTTTGCTTCAGTGATTTAGCACAGAAGTGATCCATCCCACATGAATTCATTCTCATTAGAACTAATCAGTACTCGTGATTAATGTACACCAGGGGTTTAGGTTTAGACAGACATCCTGGCAAAAAGGTCCAGACACTTACGCTCACTTCTTTGTCTCTATTGTCTGAAAACAGGCCCGAAAAGCAGCAGTACTTATGATAAGGTGATATGCTTCTTACTGTCCACCCACATGAAAAAACAACACCCGTATGAAAAAGAAAAAGCTGGTAACAAACACGTGTGGGTGGATATATAAAACAAAACACGTCATCATTTAGGTGACTGTGTGTGGTATTACAAAGCACAGTCTGGTTTTACATAGATGCAAACAGTCTCCTGGAGCACAGGAACATAAAGGCTTCCTGCACATGAAGCTATTAATCCTGCTTACAGTATGCCCAGAAGCAGCCCATTTTGAAAGAGAGCCATTTTTCTCAAGTCAAACACAAGCCTGAGGGTGAGAAAAGCGCGACGGCTGTGTTGATATTAGAGCTGCTGTATTAAAATCACAAGATGAATCCTAACTTATGGGCCGGCTGTAGATGATTTAAACAACGCCTCACAGAGGGACTGTTGTGAGCAAAAATTCACAGGTGCAGATCATTTGACATTCAAAATGAAAAAAAACACATCTCCCTTCCGAACACAGAAGAGGTCATTTGTTTATTGATCAGAGAGGAGCAAGAGGCAGGGATGAAATGAAAAACAGAGGTGACGTCAGTGAGGGGAAGAAAGGTAAATGGAGACAAAGACCGGCTTTGATAGCAGGGTGACAAAACCAAACAGCAGCAGCCCTGTACGAGCAGCGATATGAAGGAGAGCAAAGGACCACGGTGACACAAAGAAATGGAAAAATTACGCCACCAGTCCTCCAAGGGTAAATGTGTCAGCTCGAGATGAGACGTGCATGTGCGCATGTGGTGTCTGTGTGTGTGCGTGTGTGTGTGTGTGGTAGTAATGGTGGGCTGCAGAAGGGGGGCGGCTGCAGATACAGGAGAGGGACATTCAATCTGCATTCCGATTGAGCCTGGAGGGGGTCCATCCTTATCATGCACCAGCGTCCAAGCGGCATTACTCTCCCCCCCCGCCCCCTTGCCCCCCTCTTTAAATCACAGGAAACACAAGCAGCCAGGGCTGATTTTGGCTCTGCAACCTGAACTCAGGGAGAAGCACAAAACAAACCAGCTGCAGCCCAAAGAGGTGTCTGAGAGGAGGAGGAGGAGGAGGAGGAAGGTGGTGGGCTGGGGGGGCTGCTGGGTGGGACAGCACATACAACACAACCAAGACAAACAAAAACACTGCATCCACATAAAGCCGATGAGTGATCGGACCTGTCAGAAAACAGCACGACGGGCAGGTCGAGCCCGGGGAAGACGCACAAACATGTTGTTGAAATTTGCTGGAGTTTAAATGCAACAACACGTATCTCCCGTTTATTTTAAACGGACAGCTCTGGGATCTGTTCGGCAACTGCTGCAAGTTGCTGGAAACTCAGAGGGGTTGTTTACCTCTGCGAAATCATGAATGTGTCATGCATGCGTTACATTATCCATGCGATAATGTTACTGAATGCTTGTCACCAGTTACAGACGAAGTGTGGAGTCGAGTGCAACAGCAGTGCAGCGAGTGCCAAATGAATGACAGTGAGGATGAACAGCAAACAGGGGGACAGAGGTGCTGGCGGGGACGGACACACGAACGAGGACCTGTAACCAGGCTGCAGGTTTTTTCCTCTCTTTGAGTCCCTGGCTGCCTGCATTCCTCCCTGTTTTGCTCAATTTTCTGGACTCTAATCTGCAGCAAACACGTCTTTTTGGA
Source organism: Hippoglossus stenolepis (assembly GCF_022539355.2). NCBI lineage: Eukaryota > Metazoa > Chordata > Actinopteri > Pleuronectiformes > Pleuronectidae > Hippoglossus > Hippoglossus stenolepis. The sequence goes on along the minus strand of NC_061489.1, from coordinate 17,664,792 downwards.
GTGCACTCGCCACACAGCGCCCCCCTTCTGTTGCAAAGTGAAAGAGCAGCGACAGATGAGAAAAACAACTTTGATTGGCAGTCCAGTTCAGCAATAACAGCACAATAAAAGTGGGCAACGTTAAACAGGACAGCGGGCGGCGAACGCGGATCAATCCCGCGTCTGTCCTCGGGGATTAAACCCGTATATCCACCTCTGTGTCACCCGGAGCGGTTTTATATCTAATAAAGTGAATAAATGTCACCGCGTTACTTATGACATTTCTGTCCCAAATCCTCAGATGATGTCATCCTCACCTACAGACTTCTCCTCGCACTGCAGCGACCTCCACCATCACTGGGCCACAACATTTCCAAAAAATCGGTGTAAAAGAAACTCCATCTTTTCGCCACATTCAGATGAATCTCTTAGATCAGTGTTGGAGGAAACAACAAAAGCAGAGTCTGCGCTTCACTGACACTGCAGCGGCCGGGGGACGTTAAAACCACAAAACACACGGTGCACATGAGAGAAAAAGGAACAATCACACAAATGTTCTCATCCAGACAACTAGTTAATGTAGCTGCGTAACGTCAGCGGCTGAAAGTGGAGAATGGCTACGAGCTCTACGGGACTTTTGTTGCAGCTGGGGACGGAGAGTGCAAAATGTCCCTGAATGGTGAATAAATGTGGAAACTGTCAACAACGGATCGAATCACGACACATACATTGGTTTGTAATTGTGTTTTCCCAGCGCCGGAGACAAACTGCGGGCAGAGCTAGCTAGAGGAGAACTTTGCTTGTTTGCTAGTTAACTCTGTAACGTTACTGATAAAAAAAAAAGTTTAGACACCGACCAAACTGTTAAGCTGGACGTTAATGTCACACACAGACCGTTTTACTGCTGAAAGGTTTTAATTCAAACTAAAAGAAACTGCTGTAAAAAAGAGCCGCTATAGCGAGACCAGCTCCTTTCTTCGGTCTAAACGAGTCGCTGGGACAAATGAATGGAGGCTGCTCGGTTAGCCGCTAGCTCCGCTGTGGAACTCGGGGAACAACGTCAGCTTCTACCGACCTGTTTCTGGACTCGCTGGCACGGGCTTCTCAGGGGGAACTGGGTTCTCTCCATTTTACTCGTACAGATGATCATTTTACTAAAAAGTGCGCTATTGCATGGATGCGGCTCTGTCGGTCTCTCCTCGGTGCTTCCAGCCCCCGGCTAACAAAAGGCAGAGAGGCTGCCGCTGGCCGCAGTCAGTCCGTCGGTGCGCAGCTGAGGAGCGGACTGAGCCGAGCTGAGCTTCCCGGAGCAGAGCTGACAGCTCCGGTAACAGTGTGACCAATCAGAGAGCAGGGGGCGGAGCCGGGAGGACTGAAGGGTCCATGTCTAAATGCTAATGAACATCTGCAAACAACAGACACACACACACAGCACAGACACACACAGCACAGACACACACAGACCCACACACAAACAGATACACACAGACACACAGTACAGACACACAAATAGTACAGACACACAAACAGCACAAACGCACAACACAGCACAGACACACAAACAGTACAGACATACAAACAGCACAGACACACACAGTACAGACACACAGCAAAGACACACAACACAGTACAGACACACACAGTACATAAACACAAACAGCACAGACAAATAGTACAAACAGCACAGACAGACACAGTACAGACACACAACAGACACACAAACAGCACAGATAAGTTTACACAGTGTAAACGTGGAGTCATGAAGGTTAACAGATCCTCAGAAACTAGATTTATTAACACAGATTTATTAACACGTAGGTTTTCTACAGACAATGAATTTCCTTTGTTACACAACAAACATTGAGTAAAGAAAAAGGAGAACAGTTAAAACTCATGAAGAAACAAGCACTGTATAACAAAAACTAAATAATTTGATCAAATTGAAAATTTTCACTGCTTAAGTACAAGATGGACTAGAGGCTGTTTCCATCATGTGGGCCTGCTTTTGTAGACAGTTTGTATTTTTTGTGCACATTGCCATGTTTTTTGCTTGCAGCTTGTTTGTCTTTTAAAATCCACGTCGACATCTTTTAACCTTTCAGTCCCAGGCTCCATGTTCGAGCTGACATGACCCTGATGACACGTTCAGGATTTTTGTTTTCTAATACAAGACAAAGCTCCTTCACAGACACAAAACAAGAGTCGACTGCCCATGACAAGTTATTTCTTTTTAACAATCGTGTGCTTGTCAGATCCTTCGTCTCCAGAGTTACTGGCCTCAGGTCGGCGTTTCTGGACTTCAGCCTGTAGGACGTAGAAGCTTCATGTCTCTTTTATCCCTCCAGTTATTCAGATGCTTTATGGCAGATAGTACTTCACATGCATTCCCAGCACTTCCTTGTACATTTGCATATCAGCCCACTAGTACGTTTGTACTACATTTGTACATTTATACAGTGGCACTTTTGTACTTGGGCGCAAACTTGCATTCCCTGTTCAAGCTCTATGTTTTCAGTTTGTTGTTGTCACAGTCAGTTTTTCTTTGTGTCTATTTGTTGGACGTGAAACCGGGCAGCAAATCAATTTCTCCCAAGTGGGACAAAATCTTGAATCTCCCAGTTTGGTGGTGAAGAATCTGACTTGTCTGCACAGAGCTCTGACCTCAACCCAGTATGAAATGCAACTCTCACACTGGACTATATTGTGGCTGAAGCAGCAACACAACTGGATTCCAGATGTATTGATAGCCGACATCTCAAAGCTGCGAGAGGTAGTTAACCGGAGTACAACCGTAGATAGATCCCAACGATAAAATGCGTTCAAGTCATACAAGTGAGTGAACAGGGAGACAGTGAAATCTAAATCTCCGTCACCGTACAAACATCCTGAAGATAAAGTAAAGACGCATCCTTTCGTGCTCGTATCTTCATCTTAACACATAACAAGCATTGAAAACAGTCCCTCTCGCCATGGGATGTCCACAACTGACCACTGCATTCAGGCTGTTTTGATTGACCCTCGGCTTTGTTGCTTTTTCTATGAGCTTATTCACTCCATTCTTGTCTTAATGAATGGGACGTTTGTTCTTTATCAGAAATCTTGGTATTGCGTTGGTTCGAATCATGTTGTCTTTCTGTGGGAGTGCAGGAGTCGTGAGGCTCATTTGAGTTTGTTGCAGTCGAGAATCTGTTCTGGGTTTTGGTTGCTTTCTTACCAACTCCTAGGTAAAGATTGTGTTGGCACTTTGTCAATAATAACCTCAGAGCTGCGTTATTTCTTTCTTCAGAAAAACACAGAGGAAAAAAGTAGCGTTGTCCTTGTGAAAGCAAAAATTTAAATATTAACAAATATTAACAAAACACACAGAAAGAGTTAAATAAGACTAATAAAGACTATGATTAAAGAGAGAAATGACTGATTGTATCGTGGCACAACTTACTGTTTTTACAAGGGAATCATCTTTATTATGTAAAACCACTTGTTGTTAGCATGTTGGTTGATAACACACATGTGTAATACAGCAGCTTTAAAAACTGCATAAGAACACATACAGCCACTGCAGCACATTACCTACCTGTACTAACATGGGATATATACAGATAACATAATGTATCAGACAACATGAGTTTTGCATGTAAATAAAAAGCTGCAGGAGCTTCTTCAGTATGGGAGACAAACAAGAGACAGTAGACTAGTGTCCTTCCCTATTAGATTAACATGGACTTTGCACAAACATCATGTGAATCATAATGGAGAAGCAGGCAGAACCAGTGCAGACCAAATAACTCCTGTGGAATTGAATCAAGGAAAAGTAACAAAAACCCGTGACTTGTAGAATCAGACTCGAACGTCTGATGGAGAGATTAAATTAAAGAAAAGATCAAAAGGTACAGGACCAGGGTTAATACTACAGGGTTAACGTGATTTCAATAAGGTATGTTTGTCTCTAATAAAATCTCTCCCCTTTTTTGCGACTCAACTCCATACTTGTTGTTTTAACGCCTACATTCCCTATACCAGCTTTGACTACTTTATCAAGCCGAGGTGATACAAACAGTTGCTAATCTGTGTCACCACGCAAACAGAAACTATTATGCTTCTTCAAAAGGAGATGGCAGAACATTTTGAAAGCTGAAGGAGGGAACTGAAGAGAACTCTCTGTCCCCGTTAGTTTCACATCACAATCCTCCAGTTCCACAGAAACTCTTCAACAGCGCCCACTATCCTAAGAGGGAAGTCTAATAATCTTATGGCTTATTCCTGATTTACAACAGTGATTTGACATCTGACTCATTCAGTAACAGGCCAGCTATACTTGAGGAAAGGTCGGGGATTCACACCAACGCTGGTGAAATCCTGATTCTATCCTGCCAGTAAAAAGCAGCTGTTTGGTAAATGATGTTGCTGCTGAATCTGTTTCCTGTCACGACTCCTAACTCTAGTTCGGATGTTAAACAGTTGAACTGGACTACGTGCTGCCTTTCATTCAACATTTCCTGTTCAACTAAACTCTCCTGGTGAAGAAACCACACAACAGCCTTTGACCAACATCCACACTTTTCCAAAATTGAACAGTGCGTCTTTCATAACAGCAGTTTCGCAAGGATTTTAAACACTTGGCCTTAAAAATAGTGACTCCACACCAGCTGAACATAACAGAGATTCACATGTAATTTCTAATCCTGGTTTGTTTAAATAAACACAGCGGACACGTCTCCGCTGCACCACAGATGATTGATGACACCTCTCATACGCTGATCACTGAAGCAGATGGCGCGGCCTAATATCAGGAGGAAGAAAACATTTTACGATGCATCTTCTCTCCTGCTGTTCTGCCGATACACAGACAGGCTGCCGTAGTAGGAAAAAAGGTCATGTTTAAAGGTCATGTTTAACATTTAAAATCAGCATGTAGATGTGTTTCATTTTACCGCATATATTCTGTTTCACTATATCGATTAGTTTTTATTCCATTTATAATTATAAGTAATGCGTGTTTACTTATTAATACTGAACTGATGTCTATTTATACTTCTGGAAGATGGCAAAATTCCCCATAGTGGGACTAATAAAATGTTTTTTATATTATCTTATATTCACAGTTTTTAACACTCAATCATTTGGATGTAAACAGGTGTGTGTTTATTAATGCTCCTCCAGTAAAACATGGGTAATAACATTCAAAATATCTGCATAGGAGAAGTTAAAATGATTAACATATGCTGCATATTAATTAACACTTAAATGTCCTTATGGCTGCTGACCACTACATGACAATTCTGTTATAATCCATTATTTAATTTTTAAATGCTAATAAAGACAATTTTACTTGAGATGTGATCGACAGGACCTGGTGGAACTGGTTGCACACTCCACATGTGCTGGGAGGACAAATGTCAATCAAGCTACAAGGTCATACATTCATACATCATCTCACCCTTGTGGCAAGAGTTGGTATAACCTGCTTCACTGTGATGCGGCACTATTTACAACAACCTGGCTGTTTGTTTGCCCTGAAATGCTCTTTCCTGTCTTCTCCGGCCATTTGACAGCTGGTATGCTGCGTGCACGTGTGGGCTTCTACTCGTTTGAGTGGGACACTTGCAAGGTTTCTCCTTGTTGAGAGGGAGGGGGATTGTTCCTTTGAAGTAAAAGTGTCGTTTTTGTGTTTTAGGTTTTGTGGTCGGCCTCGGCTTTCTCAGGAGCTTGTTTTGAGTTGAACAGTTTAATATTTTTGGTAAATTGTAAATAAAATATCATTTATAGCATGCATCATTTACCCTTGTTTCTTTTTGCCCGGTTTTACTTTTGATATGTTACTTACCCCATCTTCAAGACTTCACTGGAACGTAACAAACTGTGTTAGACAAACTGTGCAATTTATCATAGTTTGACAACTGTGATAAATTGTACAGTATGAATTGCATGTACATACATTTATAGTCTATGTAGTTTTGGGTTCCTCCAGCCTGAGATCTTGGCCCTCTGCAGTAAAATGATGGCCTGTAGCACTGAGATTTCATAGAATTAGAAATAGACTAAAGAATTAGAGAATCACAGACTTACAGGATGTGTAAGTTTGGACTTCATGAGAAGAGAGCGGGTGAGTTAACACCTCATCACTATCTGTCACACACAAATACAATCACACAAACTTAAGTAAACAGTTAAAACTGAGAAGTATATTACATACTCACTGTTTATTAGTGGATTGTCAGAAATATAAGCTTGGCTGCTGCCAAAGGGAGTAGAGAGGTGTCCACTAACCAGAGGGTTGATGGTTTGATCCCCAGCTTCTCCAGCATTCTAGCGTGTCCTTGGGCAAGATACTGAACCCTAAAGTAAACCCGATGGCTGTGTCAGCAGTGTATGAATGGTGTGTGTGTGATAGAAAAGTGAATATGACTTGTACTGTAAAGCACTTTGAGTGGTCGATAAGACTGATAAGACACTATATAAATACAGTCTATTTACAATAAGGTCACTATGACCTCAGATAAACATTTACAGAGCTACATGTACAGTAAGTACAATAACAACACTGCTTTACTTTCATGCCACTAAGACTAAAGCTGGAACCAGCTTCATAAAACAGATGCCATAAGTTGTTTTGTCTAAAATTAGAGGTTGACATTAAGGATACATTTTCCATCTCTAGATTTACAAACCAGCTGTTTGACTTGACAAACAGCTTGACTTTGACTGAAAAAAAGTTACCAGTTAACCATGTGCACTAATAAGGATGAGAATCACAGATAAAACCTGACGCTTGTAGATTAAGGTTGACAGTTTTTTAACCAATGCTGCCTCTGTTACATCTCAAAGTTCTTTGCTGTCTACAAATCTCTGAACCAAATTACTTCACTGAAAGTCTTCAGGCTGGTAAATGTCTTTTCCTTTTCCTGTATGTAAATGTTTAAAAACAAAAATTTGAATAAATACAAAGAACTAATTCACAACATACTACATGATTTTAAATTAGATATTATTATAATTTATTACATTCAGAAATCGAAAATATTTTAAAGTTCAGCAGTGTCACATTAACTACGACATGATATTCAGAAAATCATCATACAAAAAAAACTAAAAACAACCAGTGCTGTAAAATTTCACTGAACACCGAGAGCTTTGTCTAGAAAGTTTGCAAAGTTTTTTGTCCGCCCGGGTAAGAAGGGCTGAAGAACAGAGAGATCCATGGTCGTCAGCGTTTCTGTCAGCGTGCTGAAACATTTATCAAGGAGAACAAAAGTTTGTTACTTTTGTTTTGCTGAATAAACCCTGTGTGCATAAACTGATAAACTGAAGCAGGACTGTGTGGCTCACATACCTGCATGTGCAGTACAACAGGTGGGAGTCCAAGTGCAGCTGCTGGGCCAGCTCCAGTTGGTGGTTGTTCATCAGTTTGTCATTAACGACGACGAGCAAAGGTTTTCCTGCACCGAGCGCCTCCAAACAACTTCCTGCCCCTGAGGAGAGAAACACAAAATCTTTATTCACAACAATGTCAGTCTGTGTTAATGCAGCAGCTGGTTTCTACTGTTTTTCACTGAAATATCAAACTTTGAGATTAATACTGATATTTGCAACAACAACAAAAGAGATTTCATGTTTTGCGTTAATAAAGGATTTAAAAAAGGTCTTTTGTTTGTAGTAATGTTGATCTATGACAGAGGCAGGGAACATTTTCTTGTTTCTTCAAAGCTATAGTTACAGGGAAGCGTGGTCAGAGTCAGACCCGCTACACATTCATGTGCAGGGTTACACTATACAAATGTATCACTTCATCTAGAATACTGATTGTTAAATTATGTAAACTGATAGTTGTGTCCTACAACTTACATTGTGTCAGAACAACTGTATTGTTGTTAAATTAAAAAATTAAAATTCTCTGCCACATCCGATTCTTTCATTTTGTATCTTTCTGCCACAAATAATCAGTCAATCACTCTTCTGTTGAATGTTTGTGCACTGCTCACAAAGAGCTGCATCTGCAGTAGGAAATGAACTGTTTTGGCACAAGACTGTTATAATTCATTGTTATTATTTTAAAACCTAATACTATAGAGTATTTTGACTCATTTAACAGCATAAACTCTTGTGTATTCTCCATTTACTGCTGACAGGCTCAACCCTGAGTGCATTGTTTTCAGAGGAGTAAGTAGCAGATGCTCAAGGTTTTAGATTTTGTTTTCTCACCTGCGTGGCTGATGACAAGGTCAGCCCGCTTCATGTCCTCCACTATAGAGTCTTTGAATCGAAAAGCCTCCAGTCTGATGAGAGGACAGCTGTCAGCAGCTGGAAGGAGAGATCCCCTTCCAACCTGAAGAACCAAACACTCATATCCACGAGCCTTTAAAGCCTGTGGGGAGAGGAACATTTCCTCATTATAAAAATAATCACATGTTCATCCTTTGATAAGAGAAAAGCTCGTTCTAAAACCCGGTAGCTCCTTCATTTCTCATGTGCGTGTACACTGATACCACACCAAATGTGGGACTGGGTATTTTTAAATTTTCATCGATTTCTCAGAGAAAAATGTATGGATCTTGATGAAAAAAAAAATATCTGTCATTATATACAATGATCCATTATATTTCATAAATGTCTAGAATTGAAACTCTTTACAATAAAATGTGACCAAAGAGGAAATAGCAGAAACATTGAATAGAAGTGCAAGTACCTCAAATTTGTACTGAGGAAGAGTAAATGTACTTCCAACATTAATGTCAACACAGAATAATCATACGGGTGTGTTCGGGTAAGTAAACAAAGTCTAATCAAACGAAAAGGTTGAACAGTGACACGTATATTTTTGCGAAAACGTGGATCCATATTTTACCTTCCAGCTTGTGTGTTTAGAAGACACTCTACATTAAGTAAGAAAATACACTTACTATAAAATAGTTGTTTCTTTACTTACATCCCATCATAAACATGACACACCACCACCCTCATGAACAGGTGGAGTGACTGTCTCTCACCTGGACACTCTCTGAGGACGTGATGTTTTCTATCAGCTCATCGAAGCTCGTGGTGCCGACAGTAACAAACACGGTCTTCATGGCGGCTCGCTGAAAACTGCCCGTCTTCAAACTTTATGTAAACAAGTCGCAGCCTCTTCTCACAGATCCTCCAGCATCCTACTGAGCTGACAAGCGCTTCCGCTTCACGCCACAGTCCGGCTGTTCGAATACACCGTGCTGCCACCTGCAGGCCCGGAGGTTTAACTACCCTTGTACACACTGAGGCTGCAGCGTGGAGAAATACCAGTTTGTCACTGCTGCTGAACAGTAAACACTGGGAAAGAGAGAAAATCCCCCCGAGCTACAACATTAACACAAGACTTTGTGTCTTGTTGTTGATCGTGCTTTTGTGTGAGATGAGAGTTTGGTTGTAACTTGCAGAATCAAAGAAGAGTTCACCCAAAACTGAAAATTCACTCATTATCTCCTCACCACTTTGCCGATGGAGGGGTGGGTGAAGTGTTTCAGTCCACAAAACACTTTGAGTTTCAGGGTTGAACAGCGTTGCAGCCAAATCCAATACAATTGATGTAACTGGTGACCACTTCTTCGAACGTACATAAAATCGAGAAAAATACCATAAAATGCCTCTATACCGCCCCTGTGGTGTCATCCAATTGTCAATTGTATTGGTTTTGGCTGCAACACTATTTACCCCTGAAACTCCAAAAGTGATTTCCCCTCCATCGGCATAGTGATGATATGAGTGAATTATCCCTTTAGGCTTACACAGTGTGTACACAGGCAACTGAGAGTAAACCAGTCTGTGGTGTTTTGTGGACAAAGACATGCACACACACATACACAGTGGCTGCTGCAGCTCAGGGAAGGATGCACAGGCTCATTGAACACTAAGCAGCTCCACCTGACGGGAAGAAGAACCAGATGTTTGCTCCACGGGATGTGAAAACGACAGCAGCACCATGTGGGACTTGCAAATTGCAGACACCGACAGCAGCGCTCGGCCACACTGGTGCATGACAAACACAAATAGAGCAATGAGGAAGTGAAACGTGTGGTGGTATTTTCAACTTGAGTAAAAATGTCTTTAACTTCATGTGGTTAAATGATTTTCTATCAGAGATAAAACAGTGAGCCGTCACGCATTTTATGTACAAATGCTTTAAGGATAAGTTCACATTTTTAAAGCCCGTCTTAAAACAATATTTGTCCAAATGCTTACTGAAAGAGTTCCTGATCACAGCTCGTTTCTGCTGTCAATACTGGAAGCTGTAAATCACTTCTTGTTGAGATTTTAATAAGTGACAGAGGTTGAAATCACAGCCTTCTATTGGCTTAAAGATGTATCCTAAAGTTTTATTAAGGCAAATATGAGGCTTCAGCAGTTCCCCAGTTTATCTTTCAATGTCATTTTGTTTTGTGGACAAAAAGGAATTTAGACATTAAAATATGTATAGGAAGAACAATTACACCAAACAAAAACTTTCAATGTGTGGACATTGAGCTTTTGAGGGGAACCGGTTCTCTCGAACACTAAACTTTAGTTCAAACTGCCATGTCTCCTGTTGATTTGGGTGAATCTTGTTTTCAGGTTATTAGTAAAACAAAACATGAAGAAATTCTTTTACTGTAATTACTGTATCTGCCTTCCCTCCCTGTCACACTTTCTTGGAAACAGATAAAGGAAAAGCTGGAGGTGCATAGTTTTAAGACCGCTGAAAGAAAACCCCCCATCAAACCAGAACGTGCACTTTAACTTACCACAAGGTTTTTTTTATCTTTCATAGAAGCAAGGTCTTGTTGATGCAGCTGCAGGAAGGTCTACTTACATTATCGAATAATTGGCCAATTATTTCCTTGATTTGTTGATATAGTAAATAAAAGGTCTAAGGGTAAATTAAAATTCCTCTCATGGTTGCTCAGAACTCAAGGTAACGTCTCTAAACATCTTTTTTTGTCCTTCAGAGTTCGAAACCCGAAGACGTTCAGTTCATAATCATATACGTCAGGGAGAAAAGCACAAGTTCTGAATATTTGAGGAGCTGGAACCAGCAAGTGTTCGGATTCCTTACTTAAAACAGAAATAACAAAACTGAATTTGGCTCAATTTGATTCAGCCGCTTAAATGATCAGATCGACGTAGTCAGGGTGAAAACTAACATCAGCGACTGACAATACTGTAACTTTGTCCCATGACAACAGCCGAAAGGCCAGCATGTTTATTACCACACAATGACAGCTGTTAAATTAACTTTGAGGAAACAAAAAAGAAGCATGAGACCAGGGTGCAACAGAAATTATTTAAGGCTCTGTTAAATTCTCAGCTTTAAAATGAAAAAGAAAAAAGACAAAAAACAAATATACCATAAATTGTGGAAAGTCACAAAAAGCAAAAACTAGTAAAAAAAATTAAAAGTTTAAAACTGGCTACCCATGTCATTACTTTTTAATAAATAGGTTACTGTAAGAAAAAGAAAAATACAAAGTTAAATCTGATTTACTGTGCCGGAACTTTTATCAAACCACATTGCAGCAGGAGTTATTTAATGACAAGAAATCGGCGTCTCCTGGATTTAAAGCAACACACGTCATTTAGTCAAACACAAATATGCAATGGGAGCTTACTTTGGTCGTTTCCAAAATCATTCTCCTGCAGAGACTCCTCGAGAAAACTGAGAATGGAAGACCTGCGTCCACGTGATTCATGCCTTGTAGAGAGACGGACAGTTCAGGCTAGAAACAGCTAAATGGCTCTTCCTCATCACGCCACGTTGATTTAGTAGAACATTTTCAATTTTGAGCATGCACATTTTCCGATGAGTTTAGCTGCTTCAGGCTACGGCGACAGTAAAAATGGTGAATTTAAAACCACAGGGCAGCAGAGTGGACTGGTGGATAAAGTGACCGGTTAATCCACAAAGCTGAACATCCTGTCCAGGCTTCCCAAAGTTAAAGGACTCATTACACATACGGCTGTCGTTTGTGTCCATTAGAAGAACTAGTCCAGACAAGATTTAAGTAAAGCGAGCAGTACACCTGGGCAGCAAACTGTTCAGAGTATGCATGCTTAAAAGTCAAAATGTTTCAATATTATGAAATACTTTGTCAACTTCCAAACTTGAGACATAATACAAGTAATAATAAAGTATATAATAGTGATTAAAGCAGCTTTAAAAAGAAGCTGCAACCTCACAAACACCCTTGCTTATTATTTCTGGGATACTTCTGACTAAAATGTTGGAAAAGAGAGAGAATTCTTCACAGATGGCCAAGTCTGTCGGCCTGACTCCATCCCGGGTCATTGCAAAGGCCATTAAGGTTGCAGCAGAAATGTCTTCCAACTGTCGTGATATCAAAAATAGGGCTGACGTCTTTCCTGTCAGATGCTCTGTGACGGGCTGTCAGAAACCACCATGAGCGGAAACTTTACCGGCTGTGGTAAGTTTTTGTCAGAGGGGCCAAAGTCAGGTCATCCCACGGTTCATCAAAAAGTTTGTGGTGATCCAGACAAATGATGCAGCTCTAAAAAAAAATATAAAGAGAAGAGAAAATACAAACCAGGTAAATAATTCAGCAGATTTAAACATGACTAAAAGTGGCATATGTGTTGGCAGTGGTTAGAACAAGCAGCATCTCGCACAGAATCTCAAGTGAACTTCCTGTTTTGGAACATAATTTCTTTCTCAGGATGTTACATTTTCCTCTTTGTATGGTTTGCAGGACCGTCTGCTTCATCAGTCTCTGCTCTTTGGGCTTGTTTTTCCTGAGCTGGTCAGACAGTTGTGTTCTTCATGCCGCATACTTTCTGCAATCTAATGATAACAAACCAAAGCAACGGTTTTGCACGAAGCGGCACCACCCACTCGTCGTTCGCACTTCCAAACCAATCTATCCTCTACGGCACTGAAATGCCACACAGTCGTCACATTTCTCCTCAGCTCGTGAACCATTTCTACGCAGCCGCTGCAAGGACATTTTATCACATTTTGTAAATTTAGCGAGTGGCCAACTGTGCTGCTCTTGTGAGTTTGCAGAAGAAGCTGCCCAAGTATTAATAGGGGCTGCAGAATAAACTGTTTCAGCATCGTCATCCTGACATGAACATGCGCAGTGTTAGAAGCAGTCGTCACATCACAGAACATGCAATGTCAAGTAAGTCAAATGAATCCAGTGAGTCATGCTACAACCCCCCTCCCCCCTCCCAAGTTGTTGACTGCAGCCTGAAAGTGGGCGATAAACAGGAAAAAACACAGGAAGGAAGAATTGGTCGTAACGATGACATTAACTGTTTAAAAGTAAGTCTGGTCCAACATCAAACAGCTCTAGTGCAAATCTGACTTTAGGAAAGAGGATGTGAACGGTTCTGCTCGTACCTCTTCCTCACTGTACCACGCAGGCTGTGCAGCACTGTTCCTGCTTCTCCGGCAGCGTGGAGTAATTCATCTGTCGCACGATCTCTGCGAACAGCTCGTCCACCATGGTCTTGCTCTTAGCCGAGGTTTCAATGAAGGGGCAGCCCCACTCTTGAGCCAGGGCTCGACCGTCTGTCCCGGCGACCTCGCGCTCAGACTCCAGGTCGACTTTGTTCCCAACCAGGATCAGCGGCACCTTCTCGAAGCGCTTCACTCGCACTATTTGGTCCCGCATCGGTCTGATGTCCTAAAAAATGAAGAGGGAAAATGTAGTTTCTCTGGGCTATCGATAAAGGTAAAAAAATTTGAATGACCCAGCATCAAGCAACATTCAATTTCCAATTAGAAAATAAACTGTGTAAAAGTGAAGAACAAAGTATAAGTAAAGAGGTGAATATACACAGTTGATTGATTTCCCTTCCCCTCAACACTTTGCAAAGAAGCACTTCAAAGAATATATTTTGCAGACCTGTGATGATTAAAGCACTGATTGATCCGTTAGACTTACTTTCCAGTTAAGAGGCATTTTCTTCTCTACAGTTACACACACGCACACACACGCACGCATAATGGTTTTTGATTGACAGTTTACAACATCATCCTGTGTGTTATCCCAGGATTAATGCAGCACTATTGTCTGTATTGTTGAGTTGCAACAATATGACGATTAAATGGTTCTGTGATGTATTTAAACAATTTCCAAACATTTGGTTCTTCCAGTTCCACAAGTGTGACGACGACATGCAGCTTTAACAGTACTGTGCACTGACAGCAAATACAAAGTGCTGGGGTTGCTGGTTGGATAAAACATGACACCTGGGAAACTCATATTTCCATTTCAGAATTCTGTAATATTTTAATTGTTGGTAGCAACATATTATACAGTCAATAAATTTGGTTTTTGCATTTTTCACCATGATTTTGAATAGTGGAATCAAACGTGGATTGTGTTCGATTGTGTCCGTTTCCACGTGTGTGTTCACATGAAGTGACCCTGCACACACACACAGACACACTCGTACCTGGAATGACTGCTGGTTGACCAGGCTGTAGACCAGGATGAAGCCCTGTCCGTTCTTTATGTACAGATCTCTCATGGAGGCGAACTGCTCGGTCCCCGCCGTGTCCAGGATCTCCAGCACGGAGGGAGACGAGTCCACCTCGATCTCCTTGCGGTAGAAGTCCTCGATGGTGGGGTCGTATTTCTCGATGAAGGTGCCGGTGACGAACTGGACGGTCAGCGCGGACTTGCCGACGCCGCCGCTGCCCAGCACGACAACTTTGTACTCTTTCATTTGGGTCGGCGGAGGCAGGCTAACTTAGCAGCTAACGACTTAGCGACACGGCTGCACTCGATCCGGACACATCGATCAGGCCTTGGGAGAAGCGAAGGAGCGAAGTGACAGACGCGACACGGTGTGAAATAAGCCCTCCTCGGTCACCGCTACACCCGGGGTCCGCCGCGCATTCTGGTAGCGAGTAAAAGTTGACGTCCGGTGTTAGCTGGCGGCGAAGCTAGCTCGCTGTCCCATGCCCAAGCCTCTGCACCGACCACCGGGGACTTGCTGCCCAGACACAGACAGCAAGAAACACATTACACGTCCCGGAAAGACAACATGTCGACTCCCGCACGCAGAGCACCCCGCCGGCGCTGGCTATGTCCGTGCGTCCGCCCGGGCCTGGTTCTGGTTCCGGCCCGGCGCCTCGGCACAAGGGGCGCGTTATCGACAGACGACCCGCAGATTCAGTGCGGAGATCCGAGGGTCCATCGGCTGGTGTTCGTTGCTGTACCGGCGTGTGTTGGACTCTGAGCGGCTTTGATTACAGAAAGAGACGCTTCTTCTTCTCGCAGCGGGTTCCCTGAAGCTAACAGCCTGACTTCCGCTAACCAGGACAAGACTTCCGCTGAGGCCGTATTTCAGAAGAAAAGCCCTTATATACATTCTATATAAATACTTCTGGGTAAACAGTGGGAGAGCTCTACAAGCAGGTGTGCTGTAGTACACGTGGATGCATTAAAAAAAAACAAACGTTGCAACAAATATAAATCAAGAATAAGAGTTTAAGAATAATAGGTTAGAAATTACAAATGATTGGTTGAGGGATTCTTACTGAGGCAATGATTCTGTGGTCAGCATTAGTACGAGTCTGTCTTCTTGTACTGATTGCATTTATGTCTTTTTAATATAACTAATCTATACAGTGTAAAAACAAGAAAAATATGTGCAGTGAATGGATTGCACAAGAACCATTGTATAGCACAGACAGATGGATATTGCACAGTTAAGAGAGTTGATCTAGAGTAAGTGCAGTAGATAATGGTTGCCTGTAGTTCTACTGGGAGCAGAGCTGGTTTTACTGTCTCACTGCTGCAGAAAGGAAAGGCCTGCAATACCTCTCCTTCAGACAAATAGGGTGAATCAGTCTGTCGCTGAGGGAGCTGCCCAGTGCTGTGATGGTGTCCTGCAGGGGGTGGGACTGGTTGTCTATCAGAGAAGACAGCCTCACCATCAGCCTTCTCTGTCCCACCACCTCCACATGGGTCAAGGGGGTATCCCAAGACCGAGCTGGCCCTCTTAAGCAGTCTATCCAGTCTCTTCCTGTCAACAGTTGAAATGCTGCTGCCCCAGCAGACCACTCCAAAGAAAGGCTACAAATGAAAATTAGCTTTGAACTATATCTGCCACAATAAATCTACCGTGCATTGTACCTTTTAGTACCTTAATTCAAGAATTAAGTTATTGTGGGATGTGCAAATGTTTGGGAGATGCACTCAATCAACATTTGCGGACTTGTATTGGTGGTTTTGGGGTCATTAGGAGTGAAGGGGGTACAACAAATTCAAGAAATCCTGCAGATTAGAGACTCTTTTCTTAACCTATTGGAGTAACTGTGAAGCTTTGCTCTGGCCCCCACACTTAGTTGGGATTACTGTAGTCTTTCAAATAAATTATTCAACCAACAGGAATAACTGAGATTTTGAATCAGAGAGGCAGGTGTTTTTCAACCCAATTATTCTTAAAAATCCCAATTTGAAATTGATAATATTCAATTATTCCCAATTACATACAATTATTTCTGACAAATAAAACCATTTTTGTTTGTGTGGTGGGATTTGTTAAGGTCATAATCTAAACACTGTTAACTGATAATATATGGACACTGTTTATTAGACTTCAAACATTGTTCATAAAAAAATATCAAGTCACGCAAAAGTCTCTTTAAAGGTAACACATAAAGATAATAAACAACAACACACACTGAGGGAGGATCACAATTATGTTTTTATTAAAGGTCAAACAGAAATCGCAGAACTCATCATAGGCACAGTAACTTACTCTTAATAGCGATACACTGCAAATCAAATTGGCATGTAGCACAGCAGCACATACAAGCACCACAAGCAAAAAAAAGAAAAAAGGAGAGAGAAGCGATAGAAACGGCCGTCACCTTCAAGTCTGTCCTAGAGTGTCAGAGAGAGTTTTTCATATGGCTTAGTCCTGAACAGTCTTTGGCCCTCTTCACCTTCCAGGGGTTGCCATTCAGTCTGCGACTGTACCCAATGTGATTGCGACTCACCAACAGATTACAAAAACGTTTTACACATAGTCAACACTTGTGATGTTTCAAGTCAATTCAAACGTAAAAGGAAAACTACAGTTTGCACAATAAAGGCACAATTACAACTGAACCTTTGAAATAACAATAAATACATTTCAAAATAAAATCACAATCGTATTCCCTTATTGGTGACTGGAAACCCACAGTATGTCAAGACCACTCCACATGTACTTCTCCCCCATACTGTACGTTGGCACTGCAGTGATGATGGCTGCTGGTTAGTCACAGCAGAGAACCTTTGGTGAGGTTTGGGTACACGTCGTACAGAGAGCCGTCTCTGTGAACAGACACTTAAAAGTCAATATTCAACAACAGTCCGAGGGGCTGTGAACCGATTCACCAGGATGACTCAGTCTGTCCACCGCTAGGACAAGTGCCATGGCAACAAAATCGCTGGCTTTGAGAGCAATTGGAGAGCAGTGAATGTCTAAATCTGCAGGAACAGAGTTACGCAAGGACGCTGCTGCTCCAAGAATAACATCGCAAAAACAGGTTGTTTGCGATTGTGACGTAAATCCGCAGGAGAATTCAGATTTATTGTTGTTTTGGATAATGACAACAAGGGGGAAAACAATAACCCATTTCACAAAATGACAGAAATGAAAGTGGATTTAAAACACATCTCATGTTCATCTCTCTCTAGAGTCTGATCTCATATCTGCTCCTCTTGTTTCCCAGCTGTTTTCAGGTGAAGCTACCCTGTGCTTTATTTTGCTTTAGAGGAAAGAGCCTGCATTTGTGTCATCACGATGAGCATATAACAACCAGGTGTTAGTATTAGTTTGTTGTAATTATTCCAGAGGGACTGTTTCTTCTAATCCATCTCTATTGTTGGATGTCAGGTTTGAACCAGAAACGAACTGAAAAAAGCTTTTTAAACCCGCAGCCCATTCATGGTTTAGAGCGAGGCAACGTCATGCTTGGATTAGAACAGGGCTCCAGCAAACAAACAAACAAAGGGCAGATCCCTCAAAGTGATCTTTTTATACTGTAATAAAATGATAGACATATCATTAACAATACACTGATTAGATTTTTTTAATCAACTCTTTTCTCTATATTTATTCAAAATAAATTTTGAGTATTTTGACATAGTTATGTACATAAGTGCAAACAAGGTGAACATCACACATTCAGATACACCTCAGTAAGGATCGTCATCACCCAGCACAGCTGGGCAGGAAGAGACTTCTGGACCACGTTCTGGGCCGAAACTGAAACAGAATTCACTGATAAAACCTCAAACCTCCGCAAAGAGAGGAGAGCCGTCCACGCTGCAGGCAGGAAGTGAACCGATTAGTTTGATTTGACAGAAAAAGATGAAGATCTTTCACTTAGTCCAAAAGCCTCTTCACCTCCCTGACAGAAAGGTGTTTAAGTCCATTCTTATTTCTCAAAAATAACATGTTCAAGAATAACAAAAAAGAGAAAACAATTAAGGTCAAATTAATACAACAAAATAAACACCTGATCTCCCCTAAGGACCTTTGGATATTACGAAGATTTCCATATAAAATATTTCATCACGTCGCAATAACAAGACAAACTAATTAGACATTCCCTTCTTGAATAAGTTAGTGGTGTACGTTATTTCAATTAATGTGAAAAAATTCACAATTAGGATAATAGAAAGGTAGCCATGTTGTCATTTTGTTGCCATAGCAACCACAACTATTACCGTTTACAATGACTCCATCATTGTATACAAATGATTTTCACATTGTATATTTTTTCTTGTTGGTCTACACAAACTATTAACTATGTATAAATGAGTTTTTTTTTTATTTCATGCTGTGTTTTTGTTTTAAGTTAGATTTAAAAAAAAAAAAAAGCTTAACTTACCATTAATACAAGTCATTTTGATACACAGCTATCATATCTTTATACAGTGATCAAGAAATAAGGCCCTTTGTTTGTGCCCTAGGAAACAATAGTAGGCTGAATTAATTGTCCACATGCTAAAGGATCTGGTCACTGCACCCAGTGATCAGATCCTTTTGCATTTGAGAAAATCATGTACATGAGAATTAGAGAAAGGAAAGAAGTAAAATGTTTCTCATGCCACACTGCAGATCCACTAACTAACACACTCTTGTGCATCAATACATACGTCTTAATGTACTTCAAAGTTCGAAGCCCTCAAGGGCCACAACTTATTCATCAAGTATTCGTTTTTTTTTTCAGTCAAGGCAAAATTATGTGAAGGGGGGGGATGAGATAAAGGCTAGAAGGAGGGGCTTTCTTGGCTGGACAAATCTAAACTCTCAAAACCGCAAGATTGAGATAATTTTTGGGGACATTCTAATCCTCAATTTCATGAGCAGGAGAGAAAGTTTTTCACTAAAATTAGCTGCTAAACCCTCGAATACAGAGTTAAAGGAGAAGTACAGTATATGTCTGTGACAAAAAGTATTTTACAGATGTATGGTACCAGACATATAACAGGCTAGGTACTGCTTTTATATGGAGGACAACACGTGTCACAGAAAAAGAGTTAAAACATCAGCTGTGCAATAAAAATATGCATTCATGAATCTTCTTTGCAAGTCAATTTATTATTATATAAAAATTCTACAAATGAAATGTTTATCCATCAATCAATAGTTCAAATGACAAAATATAACATAGTCAATAAACATATATCATTTAAAAAATAGGTTATTAAATTCAACATTTAATAATGGAATTTAAAATCTATTTGAGAATGCAATTTGTAAACACATTTATATCATGTTGTATCGCTATTCCTGTGACACCTGTTGTCCAGTGGAATGTGATCCACATGTGGATGAAATGTAAATGTTTAAATAAATACTACACATATTCACCTTCTTTTCGTAGAATTAGATGAGTAGATTAATATCACTCTCATGTCTGTTTGGTATTTTGAAGTTAGAACCATAAAGACTGGAAACAAGGGAAAACAATGCTTTAGTTCATTGCAGAGATTTTTACACTTTACATTGATCTGCAACGATGTAGAATGTTGGTCAATAAATAACAAGAAAGTGTGAAACAGAAATGCCAGACTGGGTTTGAAGCCGTTTAGAAAACTTATATATAGTTAGTGTTTGATTTTGTAACTGATAAAAATGTCCATCACGGTCACAATTCTTCGTATTGATGTTTTCAAGAGATTCCAGATTGTGCACTTTGCCTGGTTGTTGGTCAAGAAATAGTTAAAGAACGCAATACTACGAAATTAACGAAAGACGCAACGATTCCAGCCTAGTTGTTTCCCCCTGCCTCCAGGTTTGTGCTAAGCTAATCAAATAAAACTCATGAACAGGAGAGCAGTATTGATTTCCTCATAGATAGACAGAAGGGATATTGTTATTATCAAGGGTTCCAACTTGCCTCATTGAACATAATTGATACAGATGTGAAGCCAGTGAATGATTACGTCCCTGTTGCTGCACGAGCATCTCCCACTGGCTGGTCTGTCTACACTTCCTTATTCCCTAAACAAGGGCCGCAGCACAGAGGAGAACTGTCCGATCCAAACCACGAGAAAAGGTCAAAATACTGCAGGAAAAAAAGAGTAACATGCTAATTGTGTCAAATTTGCCCAACGGTTACATCATTGTTAATTGGTGCATTTTGGGCACTTTGGGTATTTTCCACAGTTGGGGTACAAAAACTGACTGGTACTGTAATTTACCTGTATGGTTTACATTGGTACTTCAAAAAGCACAATTCAGCTCTACCTTTTCTGAGAGTGAAAGATATTTCTAAAAGTAGTCACATCACCCACTGACATTAAATATAAATCTATAGAACAATACACATACTTTATATGTCTTTACACACTATCAGCATGGTACCTTTGTGACCTAAGAAATAGCCTATATATAGTGAATCATTACATTTCAACATGCCTGTCTTTTAGAGGAGCATGAATAGTTTTTGCTTTAGATACATTCACGACACAATGACATTATCTTTAAATTAATGATGTTCAGTGGGAAATTATCTGCAGCATTTACAACAAACCAATTCGGCGATTCATTGTCTCAACACACTTTACAATGCACACAATACACTGATTTATTTACTTTACATTAACAATAGGACAGCACAGCTGTCTCAGAGAAGAAACTAGTACAGATATGATTCACCGTAATAATAATGTACCAAATAACACATCTATCTTTGAGCACTGGTCTGTTCCTACAGTGTATTGACAGCAGTGGTTTGAGGAGACTTTAAAGAGGCACGTTTGAATTTGGATAAAAGTTATTTCAGCCCAGTTCCCGAAGCCGTTATGTTTAATTTCACATGCCATCAGAGCAATTCATCACAGGCATTTGAAAACCAGAAATCCAACTGGTTCGTAAATGTCTTTTTTCAAAGGGGTGATTTCCTTCTCATTCCTCCATCTTCTAACTTCGCCACAACTCAGTCCTGGTTACTAACTGTCGCTGTAATATTTAGAGTCTGGCGACTTAAGACGAACAGGACACATCAGTAGAAAAGACGACACAATTTAAAGTCAGACAGGATATTTTCAAGTTCTAAGCTTTCTCCCTGAAGAGCCGTGAAACATAAAAATCTTGTGCCGCTCATTCGATCCAAGAGCCACATGAGAGGAGACACTTACATTAGACAAACTGCCCGTTTAAAATACATATCCGCACTGACGAGGGGAGACGTTCATTAGGAGGAGTTATTCAGGTATTGCATTGAATGGGGGCATCACCTTGCATATACCACCACTTGGCACACAGACTAGGCACAACATCAGGAAACAGATCCAGCTTCCTCCTCTGACATCAGGTTTAAAAGTTTACGAAGTACCAATTAAAACGTCTCAGATCTGACCCTCATAAATATAACTTTGTTTCTATTTCAGGGAATCCGGATTTAAGTCCAAGGCTCGTAGCTTTAACAGAAGGTGAAATTGACTGCGTTTGTAGATTGTCTTTTTTTTTTTACACCATGTTTGGATGTGAAATCACGGTGAAAAAAGGACAAACAAACCGTATTTCAATCATTAGACAATTACTGACAGGACACAACCACTGACCGAGTCCAGAGAATTCACTCAAATTCAAGAGTAATAGCGAGTTGAGCTGTCTGATGTGAAACTTTCAGAGTTATACCGAGACAGGCTTCCACATAGCGAACACCACCTCAGCTGCTTTAAGGCAGTTTGTGTCTTAGATCCAGAAATGTTATGTAATTTATAGTTTTTTTTAAGGACTTTTAAATAAAAGGAAGTAAAAAGAAAAATAACACTTGCTGCCATTATCCAGTAAGCACCAGATACTGACTATGAAACGCTGATTCAAATCATACTTAATATTTATAAAACAATTCAAAGTGGTGATCACCGTAATTACTGGAGGAATTAAGAGGGACTATAGGTTGATACAGATTTTTTTTTAACGACATATTTTGCCTTTGATTGGCAATAATAACATCTTTCAGTGTATTTGTGTATTTCAGTGTATCTTGTGGGAAACTACGTCTCCTCTGCAGCTGAGCTGATAAAAACCAAAAGGCACAAACAAATGAACAACGACTCACACCAGTGTCACATTTGTAGCCATCTTGAAACGTAAACATGACATGACATGAAACACTCCTTCGTTATGACAAACTGTACTGGTTGCAGACCAGCGGCCGTTTCACACGAGATGCTTGAACCGTCTGAATTTTTCCAGAATCAACTTTTCAGAGTTTCATACTTTGGAACAGTCAAATGTGTTGGGTCGCCACATGTTCATGGCTTCAACCCATAAAGGGCTTTTTAGTCTTACAAGTGTATGTGTGTGTGTGTGTGTGTTTGTGTGCACACGTCTGCTGCACGTTTAAGGTGTGGGCATGTATGGCTGTAACAACGAGGGAGCTCTATTGCTCTGCCTGGTCAAGTCAGTATGCATCAGGATGGCTGCTTTAAAGCAACAGTAGTATGTCCGGGCTTGTGTTGCGTGAACCATCGCAGCTTTCCTACTGTCAGAACATAAGAAGTGTCACATTGCCACTCAGTCGTGTGCAGTGTGGGGGCGAGGCACGTGTTCGCTGCATTCAGAAAGATGGCCGCCCCCGGTACTGCTGCATGTTTCAGGGACTTTAATTGGTGTTTCGGGAAAGGCTTACTGAGTTTAGCGCCACTGGAGCTGCCATCAGCAGTTTGGGGACGGGACAGAAATGGGTTTCCATGGGAACGCACTGGAGCTCCACTGGATCAGAGGTCAGAAGCTCTGAGGTTTCTACTGGAAAGGGAGAGAGAGAGGGCAGGGAGGGACACAAACATCTTTACATGACCGTCAGGAGATTATTCTATACGCTGAAGTTAGTATGAACAAATTTATGATGTAAAGCCAGTATTTAAATGTTCAGCCTAAACATATTCGTTATTAATATCATGACCAAAGCAAACCGTCAAGTCGGCACCGAGGATGTTTTCATGGATCGCTGGTCGACTGAAGAAGCCAGCAGAAAACATTATGTGCTATTTTGTATCATTTAAAGAATGATGTGAGATTATTACGATGATGATTTTGTCTTTATTCAGAGAGGAAACATCAAGACCTTCATCTTTAAAAAGGTTTAAATGCTCTGTAAAGTGCCAACCTGTGGAAAGATGAACTTTATTTTAAATGGTGTATAATACTAAAAATAAATGTTAACCGAATACATTGTTTCAACATCACAACGGTCTGTGCAAAGGATATAATGTAAATACAATGTAATAAGGACAAAGTGACCTATCACTGTATATTACAGTGTATAAAAACTTTATATGACACAATTCATCTTTTAAAGGCTACTATTAAAATTGTTTTTAAGCAAATACATAACATAATTTAGCCTGAATTAGATTTGGTGGCTGCACATCTTTCTGCTCCTCAAATAATCGATCACAATGCTTTCTTACCATTTCACAAAAAAAAGCTAAGATCAGATTATTGCTTCTGAGCTGCGATGAAGTGAATAAAATGAAATAAACAGTCACTGGAGGAAAGTCATATCTGAAAGTCAACAGAATTTAAATGTATTTTTATGTAACTCAGCAGCTAAATCCAAGTACTGTATTTCAGTTAGAGCAGTGCTGACACGTGACACACTATAAACTGTATGTCCATATATTGGGACAGACAGGGAGTAATGATATGGTTCAATGGCAAACAAAGACATTGAGATGAAAAAAGTTTTATATGTTAGGATTCCTCCGAAATTCTGTTTTCATTTGCTCACAACAGACTCAAAGGTGACGACAGATGAAACGTGGACATGTGTGACTCTACTCGCAGCAGCTTCTTTAACCTGACGAAAAAAGAGACTCAGAGCCTGCGAAGCTAAAAGAAAAGAGAACTGAAATGAAGGAGCAAACCTGATTTGAGGCGGCAGATTCAGCGAAAGGAACATTGGTGACTGGGGTCGAGGCCGACGAAACATTGGAGGTGGTGGCACCGTGCATCATGGGAACTTTTATTCAGGCGAGTCAGACGAAAGACAGAGGACGAGGATGTGGGCGGGAGGGAGGGAGGTAGGGAGGGGGACAGGAATGATATGGTTACCATGGCAAAATGTGTCGGATCAAAAAGTTATGGCACAAGTCAAGTGATATTGCCAGGATGAATTTGAACAAGTATCAAGACACATGCAAAACAAAATAAGAGACAAAGAAAATTACACATTTAATTAGCCGACCAGTTACAAAATAAATCAAAAAAACACTGTTCACTAACAAATGGTATTTAAACAAACAAGGCAATACACAGTCATACAATCTAATCAGACTGGAGGATCTGATCATTGTATTCGATGGACGGAGCATGTGCATGGAGGGAGCCAACGATCCGGACGAGAACAAAACCTCTTTCTGTAACGTCACAGCTCTAATGTGACACTTCTTTAGCGCTTAGCTCAAACTCGTATGCCATTGATTGAAATCTGCAAATAAAATAGTTTTTGTAATTGTGTCTCATTCGCCCTCTGGTGGCTGGCTGCAGTATAGGTCACAAATCCTGCTTACTCCATGTTAGTGGATGGAACATGGAACGAACAAAGTCTAAGTACATCTTAGATAAAACATTTTCCAAAGATCGTTTCAGTCATTTTAGGTCGTTTTTAAAACACATGGTTTTTCATTTGTTAATTGAAATTAAATTAAAAACTAAGTGAAACGTAATGACTGACAGCTGAGACTGACTCGTGATAGGTCGAGAACGTGTATCGGTGTGACCTCATAACCACGGTTTCATCCCCCGATCGCTACTGCGCAGACTCTGACTCCAAATGACGTGATGGGAAGAAGATGGCAGCGTTTGTTTCCGGATAGTCGGAAATGTGAAAATGCGTCATCCACCTTTATTTACGTACAGTCTATGCATTCAACTCATACATGTCCTGTGGTGCAGGAGCTGTGGACAAACAGTGACAATACATTTACTGCAATATAAGAAACTGTATATTCTGTGATCTGTTTTCTATCAGCATCTTTAATTCCTATTAAAATCACGCTGCCTAATTTACACTTAAATGTCAGTTTGCTACACACCAGGAATTCTACTATCTTAGACCTTTTGTGTCTGAAGGAGTTTTGTCAAGTCTGAGAAAATAACCACTGAGAGTTTATCTCGGCTCAAAGACAAATCGTCCTTCTCCACACTTACATTTGCAGTATCTGTGAGTAGTTCAGTGCAGACTTGTGTCATTGATTTCTTGTTGTTGTCTCCAGGTATGGAGGATCTAACGGACTGATGCTTTTAATTGCTTTATGGGAAATGTAGTATCTAGTCTTTTTGGGAGTTAAACCTATATATGGGAGCAAAAGTCAGGATATTTCTGCCTTTACTGCTTGATTTTTAATCTGAGTCACCCAACATGATGGAAGAGCAACGCTAACTCACTGGAGAACTAAACCCTTTAAGTCTAGGAAATCACAGCTGGAACAAATAAAACAACGATCAGAAAGCTGGACACCAATCACAGCAGCTTCAAATACTCCGTTTTCCCGACAGCGGCGTGACACATCCCTGGAAACTCTCTTTACGGTGATTCATAACAGAAACAGAAAACATTTCTCTTTGTTCTATCTCCTGAGTTTCTACTTTTACTAACAGTGAAATGATTTTCGAAATGTTGCGTGTTGCTATCGCAGTCTCCGCATGCAGCAGTGGTAAATGCTTTACTGATGCAGAACACAAAGTCATGAAGTGCACAAAGGGGAAGTGGTCACACACACTCAGATACACACACATGTGACAACACGTCCTAAGGAAACTCTGTATAATCACCACCTTCAAGTTTTGCGACGGTAACTAATCTGTGCTGCCACAAATGACACTGTAACTTCCTCCTCTGTGTGTGTGAGTGTGTGTGGGGGTAGACGACTGATTCTAATAGATCTTGAATATTTCAGTATAATTTCTTTGTAATCAACACCTGAACACTGCATTATCACAGATGAGTGGCCCATTCAGGTTCACACATACTGTAATTGTTACGGATTGTACTGACAAAACATCTACATTTAATAAATTATCCAATAAGTAGTTTAATTATTCTGATATTTTAGTATCGAACTAAGAAACACGACTCTACACTCAGCTCAGTTACGACCTGTTTGGCCTAGTCTCTGGGATGTTAAAGGGGGCTGGTACAGGTATTATCTGGACATGGATAACCTATCGGGGGTCCCCTCACCACTCAGTCCAGGTACTGACAGGAAGCGGCTGGGGATTTGCCTGCAGCTGCTCCACTCCCTCCTTTCCCAGCGGCTCTCCGCTGCCAGCGGGGCCGGGGTTTTCATAAGTCCTACAAGAGACAGGAGGAAGGCTTAAAGCGAGACTGTCGACTGCTTGGACCTCGTCCTGCTTCCCTGAGCCACTACCTGAGCAGGCGGCCACACCGGCACACACACACACGTACAGCATGTAGGCACACGTACACGTCACACATGCATGCACCGAGTTGAAATGAATTCATGAACTGCTATTGGCTTTATAATGTGACTGCAGAAAGGAAGACATGATGATACACACATGATGCAATGAAACAGTCTGAACGTCTGTCATATGGTCTTTAGCAGCTGAATAATAATAATAATCTGTTGCATGTTCTCACAAAGGCATGAATGTACCTCAACATTGACAAATCTCAAGACCAGAGCAGCTTGAGCTCAATGTCTGAAAATGTCATAAACGTTACAGAACTGTAGACTAGCGGCTGGTTTCTACTCTGTACAGGAGGGTGTGCAAACCAACATACAGATAATTGGTGCTTGTTAGAGAGAAATACATCAGGACAGCACTTGTTCACCTTCACTCTGCGTCCGGGATTTCAGATTTTTCGGACAATCATGAATTAAAGTTGAGCAGCAGATATGAAGGAATATTTGAGAACACTTTGAGGAACACTTAACCGTAATTAAAGATATAGTGAGTAGAGAATAACCCTTGGAATGCCATGTTTTGTCGGAAAGAGAAAGGCAGATAAATTCTGACGTGTTTGTAGACTTTTTCATGTTGGTCTTGTTTGTGGTTTTAATACAGTTTGTTAATATCTGTATCGTTGAGAGAGAACTACAACACAAAGAGACAAACTGTGCATGCCACCAAAACATTTCTCTTAAAGACAAAAACACATTTAAGACCTGTATGTAACATTTTTACGTTTAGAAAAGTCTAAAATTCACATTATTAATTATTTAAGACTTTTAAAGCCCCTGTAAAAACCCTTGTTCATCTCATTACTGTCCATTATTGTAGTTTCTCTCTTTTTTCCCCGTAGCAAAACACAACATTTTGTGTGTCAAATCATTTTTACATAATTCCTCCACATCAGATAGAGATTTTAAAACATCACCTGTTCTCGCGGGGCACCCTGGTGGTCGTAGTGTTTGAGGCACTGAACATGTGACTGACTGTGACCTCAGAATGAGTTTGTTAAACTTCACTCACGATGTTTCTCTCTCCAGGTTTTCTACCAACCCTCCGAAAAACATTTAAATAATTTCATACAAAACTGTGATGACGTGATGATTCACTGTGATACATCGTCCTCTCACAGGAAACCTTACGTTAAAATCCTGAACATATAATTTGTTGACAGTGCTGCAAAATATACATGTTTTGAAGATAATCGGCTAAAACATGCTCTTCCAAAACATGCTCAAGATGATCAATAAGTCTTTCAGTAAAGGCTTCTGTTCACTAACCATACAGAACTGTTCCTGTCATACCAGTGGCTCTGGTTCCATTATGAATAGAAAGAGTGTGGGCTGAAAACAATAAATAAATGAGAGCAGACAAGGAGAACAGCGAGAGGTCAACAAAAAGAAAAGAAGAGCAGCGGTAAAGAAGATGTTGTAACTGGCAGCAGCAGGTAAAGACAAGTCAACAGGTTCAGGTCACTGCAGGCAGCACATGTGACATTGAGGCTGCAACAGTGAGTTGATATGTGTGCGCCAACACACACAGACACAAACACAAGCTGTAGATAACAGCACAAAAGTCAACTGCTTGAAGCTGATGCAGAGAAATGATGCAGAAGCTCTCGTGAGTATTAAGTATATCCAAGCAACAAGAATCTAAAACTTGTGTATAATAAATAAGCCTGTGTATTCAGTATATTCTCTCTTCAGAACACAACACAAAGTGTGTGGGGGTTTTGGCTGAGGAGCTGTTAAATTTAAGTATGTGGAATATCAATAATTCATGTCTGACAGGCTTAAAGCCTTTCACCGAGAAACCACTGTTTCTTTACAGCCCCAATAAAATGAAAAATGTCTGTTCAGTGGCGATACCCACTAATGTCCCTTCATTATGTGCTGCATATATAATAACAAAATGCATTTGAAAAACAATTTTATTAACACGGTTTATGTATTTCTAAGATTATTTTAACTGCCACATCTTCCAGTGTAGAAAAAGTTTCATTAGGGACTGATTCTATAATTATTATTCTAATGAAAGGTTTTTAAATTAACCGATTATTTGTCTAAACTATGACTTAAACAAAAAATGTTTAAGTCATAATTGTGTAAAACAAGTACATAAAACATATTTTAAACATTTGAGGGACTAGAACCAGCAACTTGATAAACAAGTTTAACAACTAAGTGGTTGGCAATTAATTCTCGGTCCGTTGACTAATCAGTTAATAGATGGATTCAGCCCTAATTTCATTTAATGAAACTTATTATATTAAACATTTGCAGCCATAATGTCTTCCTTCAAATAAAGTATCTCCTGTTGTTAAGTAACAACATATCGTCCAGTGTAATATACAAACATATGGAAATAATTAAATAGTCAAAATCATGTCAAAGGACTTTAAATAGGGTTAGAAACAGTCGGGCTTGTTTTGGATGTGCTTGTTATGTTCTGTTTTATCTTCTGTGGTATTGCAGCTAGCTGCTACTTTCAACAGGATCTCCAACATCCTGCAATGCATGTCCCCACCGAGTCTGTAGTGATTACTGTAAGATATTATATTTTTAGTAAACTATGTTTATGGCCCCAACCACTCTCATTGTATGTTAACCGAGTGAATCGAATGCAAGCAGCACAACAGACAGAAGCAGGAAGAGAAGCATGTTATGATAGAAGAGGTAAAGTTGAGCATGTTACACGATAAAGAAACTTTCACAGACAAAACATGCCAACTGTTGCCACTGCTGCTGTAACTCCCTGCATCCCATAATACTTTCCAGTTGTTTAACACCAAAAACCTGTGTGTTTATTGGTTCATGACACGTTTTAGTCAAGTATGAGGAGTCCATAATGGTTTAGCTCTTCCATACGCTCACACTGGATGGATGCTGAAGTGTGTGGAGACTCACCAGCGGGGATAAAGGCTTGTTGCTGCAGCTGCATGTTAGCCAGGGCCTGCTGGTAGTGGAACATGCTGGGGTTGAAGATAGCGGAAGCAGTTCCGTTGCTCTTCTCTAAAATCTGCCTCTTTGGTAGCTGCTGCATGACCCCCGGCGGCAGAGCCTGGGCAGGGGGAGGAGAACCAGAGGAAGGAACGAGAAAGAAATTAATATTCAGCACTGGATCCTGGGCTACAAAACTTGTCCATACACTTCCCCTAAAGTAAAATGATCTGGTGTGATGTCAGGGTTAATATCCAGTCGAATCTCCAAGTATCCTTTAGACTCAACATCCAGCTGACACAGATCATTTCTATTTCCCACCACAAGAGGACACTGCAGCATCTAAGACGCAGTAAAGTGATGTGGGACAGCCCAGAGGTCAGGCCAGGGGGAAAATGGGATTACTATGATTTCATTCTCTAATGGGCCCAGTGCTGAAACATCACACTGCAGTGGACGACAAGACGAGGCCTTTGACACACACAAGTAACATGAATAAAACATGTATATGGGGAAAAAAACTACCTTTAACAAACAGTATGAAATAGTAGGATGTGATGTCAGGCTGATGCAGGAACAAGTTTTTCATTATACAACTTGATTTACCTCAGGCTGTAAAAATAATGTTCTAAAACCATTGAACAATTTAAATATACATTTTTGCTTATGAGGTCCATGCTCAATATGTCTGAGATGTGCCCTGGATGTGCTGAATTGGTTTATTGAATAATTCTTACTTATTTAGTTTGTGTACAACTTATAAGTACCAATACAAATTTACCGTCTTTTGACCAAGATCTCATGATGTTTTTTTTTCTTTCTCAGAATCAAATATTCATTTTCACAATTGCTGCTATTACCCTTACAATTAAATTATATAATTACATTTGGAATATTTGTCGACAGCCCTCGTGACCACACAGAACAGAACAAACAGGGATAGTTTTGCATTTAAACAGCTGACGGCATAAACAGCCAAACCTTGAACATATTCTTTTTTATTTCTTTAACTACTTTGTATTTGTATTTTAGTTGAGTTTTGTAGTGTAGCTTCTTGTTTTCCTTCATCAGATTGACCTGATTATCTTAAAGCTGCTCACAATGTAAACTTTAAATCTCGTAGCTTGCTTCACTCAGGCACAGCTGCATGAAAAACTGAATCCTGAGTATACACTATCACATTTCAACACCCTGATCCTTCAATGCATCAGTTAATAATGTTCAAGTGCAGAGGAGGAAGGCCTCTAGTGTTTCACTGCAGATATTGACTTGTAACATTTGAGACGGTATTTATTTACGCCTGAGTTTTTTTATGCTGAAGGTTTCCATCTATCAATGATAAAGCGTTCAACCCCTCGGTCAACATTTGCTGTTGGTGTAAAGAGAATAGATTCCCAGTGTTTGTCCGTGTCACTGTGCTACGACGGACTCACCAAGCCTGTGTTGGTGATCGCGTTCTGACTGGCCTGGTGCTGTGCAGCCTTGATCCTGGCCTGCAGGTGAGCAGGCGGGTGGAAGTACTTGCACTTGTCTCGGCTGCAGCGGCCCTTGATGTAGTCCATGCAGACTATCACCGAGTTCTCGCTGCAGTCCACCATGCCGGCCTCCAGGGGGTGAGCGTAGCGGCAGTCGCTCTCGCCCCGCGTGCAGTTACCGCGCTGAAATTCCCGACAAACCTGGCAGGGTCCAGAGGGAGCACGGGTCATCATTTACTTTTCATCATACTTTGGCCAAACATAGAAACACAACAACTGCACACAGGCCACATACCTCCAGCTTGTCTGTGCGCACATGTTTTTGTGCAGAGGTGCCGTTGCCCATGGCTGCCAGGCCGGTGGGACTCCCAGGGACCAGGAGGGGCGTACTGGGCAGCAGTTCAGGCATCAAGCCCATGCCGTGGCCCATGTGGCTCAGATAGGGACTGAACGCCATACTGGGACTGGTTGCCAGGGAGGGCGTCATCGAGAATGTGGTCTGAGGGAGAGAGAGAACAGCTGAGACAAGTGAGACTAAACAACAAGTTACGACAGAGTTTACAGTAAAACTAGAAAGAGCTAAAGAGGATTTGGTGGTAACATAACCAGTAACCAGTACTATGGGCTTTTTATAGTACTGAGAAGAATTCAGGTACTGTGAGTGGCATGATTACTCTTTGAAGCAAATCAACATAAAAAAAAGATGATTGCATTAAACTAAATACAATGTGGCGGTAACCAAATTATCATTTGGCATAATAATTTCACTTGAAAATACCCAGTAAATATATTACTGGGATTATGACGATTTTAAAATATAATTCTCACTGTACATGACCAGAAAGTCAAAGCAAGTAACTGGGAAAATCCTCTTCTCTTTTTTTGTGTAGAAAGAGAGAAATTGTGAAAAATCCTGCCAGCAAGTTCTACCTGCAGGCATGACTGTGTGCATTTGCATTTGTTAAAAAAGTGTTGCTGTGGCCTGCTCACTATGGGCTGCAGCTGGGTTCCAGGCAGCATAAACTGCATCTGTTGAGCCAACATGGCGGCCGCCGCCTTCTGCTGGATCAGGTTGTTCCTCCCGTTAATCTCCAGCTGGGTTTTCAGGTGTGGAGGTGGGTGCAGGTATTTACAGTTCTCACGTGTGCAGCGTCCCTGAGGAGGAGGAGGAGGAGGAGGAGAGGAGAGTGAGAACACACACTTTACGGTGACATGGCAGTGAAATATGAATATTATGATTGAGGCTAAATCAATCAACCCATCTAAGTTCAGCTGAGGACTTATCATCAAGCACAATTTGTTGAACTACAAGAGTCAGACGTGTTTTCCGATGAACGTGTCTATGAACTGTCTTGTAAATTATGTAGAAATAAAGTACTAATGAAGTCCCTGAAGATCTTATGTTGCATAATTCATGCAACACTTTCTAAAAGGGTCCATTGCATTAAAGCATGTTATGCTGCAATCAACAATAAACGGAGCAAAACTGAAACATAACTTTCTTTGGACGAATACACGCAGTAATTACACATAATAAGGCCATTTAGTTAAAATCAAAGTGTACATTTAATTTCAAACTATTACTGACACGTTCTTAGGCACTTTGAAATGCCAGGTGTAGTATTTGAGTCAGCTTTGGATTTTCCACAGTGGGAGACATCAAATAAACCACAGTGACAAGAGATAAAACTGGAGAGTGAGAACATATGCTCCAGTCTCACTGTCCTGTGTGACTGATACTGTATCTCTGTGTGGGAACTATCACAGCAACAGATACACCAACAACTTTACAGAGAGACAGTGAAAATAAAAATATAATGATACTTGTTTAGTGAAGAGAAGAGATAAAATGAGTAAATCTCCTTCAGAATAATATGATGGATTATTATATTTGCATTATTTGATCATTTTAGAAAGACGTTATTCACAAACCTGAGAAGGTGCACATAACTGACATGAGTTTTAAACTCCGGTCATGTGAAGGACACACACACACACACACACACACACACACACACACACACACACACACACACACACACACACACACACACACACACACGATTATCAAACATGCTAATCCAATAAACAAAGAGCATCATGTAACTATTCATTAAGCAGGATGCTACATGATGGTTCAACTGTTTTCTGTAGCTGTACTTATGGACTAAATTTGTCCTGTGTGCAAATCTTCAAATAACATTAGAATATAACGCTTTGATTTTCCCTAATGACAAATTAATCTGACACTGTAATCAAAATTTTAGGGATGCAACTAACGATTACACCATGAACAAAGAATCAACAGTTTTTGATGAATCGTTTAGTTAATAAAAGCTTGCAAATGTTTCAATTACTTAATAATTACTTTAATACACTGATGTATTTCTGTAATTTACTTTCAGCAGTCACTGCCACACATGATTTTGTTCTGAAATAATTCTTCATGCCCCATTTTACTTGTCATTTTTGGCTTCCTCAATTTTGGCTTCCTCAATGAAATTTTGAGCCGGGTATTTAAAAGCAATTCATTTGGTCACAGACTGCCGTTAAAGCAGTGTCCTTCATCCCTGCCAGAGTCTGTGGGGAAGGTGAAGATGGTGCTGCAGGAACACTGCAGGTCAACACGCGCTCAGAGGAGGAACTGCAGTCTGCATTAAACCCCCTGGGCCGGCAGCAGCTGTCTTCCCCTGCGGATGTGCTGCTAACCCGCTAAACTACCTCCACTGAGAATCAGCTGCATCCTCTGTCAGCAGACCACAGAGACACGAGACATCTCTCATTATGTGACCGCGACACGAGCATGCTGCACAACTGAAGACAAACTGACGTCATAGTGCAGAGACTATGACGTTGATGGATGATGTCGCGCTGAGATGAGGACGCATAAAAAAGGGGTTTAGCATCAAGGAGAACTACGTGAATCCAGTGTCTCCAGTACCGGCAACCAAGAGAGACTCATATCACACACCAGACAACAAATTATACAGCATGTAGCAGCTTGAAAAATGGCCAGGATGCTACATGGGCTCACACAAACACTGTCACCTACACCCGAGAGGGAGCAAGCTTTGCGTCAGCGAGCTGTGCGCTCAGGGATGAGTCTGTAACGAGGAGTGAGGCCCATGAGCCCAGCAATGCTGCTAAAGCTCAGAGGGAAAGAAAAGTACCTTTTAATGAGCCTGGTGATAAAGCGTACGCAGTGTTTGCTTCGAAACACAAAAGCTGGACAAAATTACAGACTGAATTTTTGTGCTCTGGCAACACGAAGATTGATTCAGACACAAGAGCTTCATAAAAGCTAGAAAATCTGGGGAAGAGAAAGAGGCCAATAAGTGGTGTTGATGAGAGAATCGGGTCCGGAATCCTCCTTTTGGTAGCCATAGCAACACATCAAACAACACAGAGAAAGCCCCTGTAAATACAGTGGGGTGTTGTTGTTGCACTCAGGGAGAGGAGAGAGAAAGGACATTGTTAAACAGGATCGCTGCACAAATCTTAACCGTTACCATTATCGTTTTTTTGTATTTTGTATTATTTCCATATATTATACAAGCAGACATTCATGCTCCTCAGAGATGCCCTCAGTTTTCACCTTGCACCAGACTGACATTTTGTTTTTTTGATTTGTGAAATATGTATATTTAGTTTTGGACAAATTGCAAAGAAATTTGGTACAGAAATCTATAGACATTTATTTGCTCAGTTATTTGGTTTATGTGGAAATACCTGCAAAGCTAATGCTACTCTCTAAATCATAAGGTGTACTATATGTTTGGTACAATTTATGAAATGTTAGCACGCTGACATGCTAAACAGATAAAAGCCCCTCAGTGGAGCCCATAGACAGTTTATGAAGATGGACGACATGACTGCTCCCCAAAAGTGGGGAGTAACCGAGGATGTTTGGGTTTAGGGTTGTTATTTGGACAAAAGAAGCATTTTAGAGGCGTTGTCGTTGGATCTGACAACTTTGTCAGCTTTTGTATTTTACATCATGTTACAGACCAAATATTTAAGTTGCTGCAGATCAATCAATAACAGAAATAATCCTAACTTGCGTCCTATACCATGAAGCCATCCAAAAGTCACTCTTAAATCTACAGTATATTGTACAGATGTGATGTCCACACTAATCACATGAGATGACAGCAGCACTCCAGATAACAAGGTAAAAAGAACTGGGAGGTGAGCTCCCTCCCCCCCCTCCCCTGCAGCAGGTTCAGACCAACCACACAGAGCTAATGGAGGAGCAACAGGGAACGACAGCGGTCAGGTCGGACCGAGCCGGAGTTACCAGATATGGGAGTGACGGTGATGAGGAGGAGGGAGGCCATTAGCAGATAAATCCATGAAAGTAACAAACATCCTCCTTTCAGTGGGCAGCAGGGGGAAGGAGGGATGCTGTAGAGCGGCTCTGTGGTGCACAGCACAGCATGTGGTGCTTCTTTGTTTTTCTAGTCAGTCGACCAAACACAACTGTCAGCTGAGTGTAACCCTGAACAACAATGAGGATGGAAACACTGGTGTAAAGAGGTGGTTGCTGACACACTGCGCTGGCACCAAAGCTCTGCTGCGGCTCCTGATAAAGAAGGCCGCTTTGACCTTCAACTGTCACCAACTTCAGTTCTTTCTCAAGCTAACAACATGACCCTGCGGCTTCCGCCAGCCAAACATGTCCTTTAATGCTTGTTCTC
Organism: Hippoglossus stenolepis; assembly: GCF_022539355.2. Lineage (NCBI taxonomy): Eukaryota > Metazoa > Chordata > Actinopteri > Pleuronectiformes > Pleuronectidae > Hippoglossus > Hippoglossus stenolepis. The sequence continues at coordinate 17,628,792 of NC_061489.1, read as the reverse complement.
TGCCTTTGGTACAAAGCAGCTCGCCTCTTCCTCCCATCAATACAACCAGTATAGAGCCAGGCTGTTGCTCTGTGCTAAAAACAGCCGTGCCACTCAGGAAGATCAAACTATCCAATGGGTAAGCACTCCTGTGCTGTTGCTAGGCCCCCCTCTCTTTTTCTCTCTCTCTCTCTCCCTCTCTCTCTCTCTCCCTCTCTCTCTCTCTCCACAGCTCCCTCCTGCTCTGGAGGACATAATACAGAAAAATGGCTGAATAATAAATTCTAACTCAATAAACCAGGAGACAGCAGCTGCACTCAGACAGAGAGCCCCCTGTCTTGGTCTCACTTTTTCGCTGCAGGAAAGCTGGTCGAACAAAACCTCTTGCAAAAACACACGTGCATCCAGACACACACCCTGACACAGACACAGTCAATTCTTGATTACGGCACAATTGTCCATTTATAGTCAAAGCTTTTCTAAAATACAGTACAGCATCACATCACTTGTCAGAGCGTCAGTTTTTCTGATCTGTGCGAGTCGTGATAATACGGTGGTTCTGTGGCGGAAGAGAGAGGATCAGAGTCAGGAGAGCAGCTGCAGCGATGACCGACTAGCCCACATCAGAGGTGGAGCAGAGCAGGAGATTACGTGTCGGCCAAATGGAAATAATGAATATATTGATAAGAGAGAAGGTGGACGTGTTTCTGACAAACGCATCTACATGTGTTTAGATCTAGAGAATGCTGTTTCAGTTTGCCTGGTTTAAATTAGGGTTGGGCAATATGACGATATACAGTGGACACTGAGAATCCTGGATTCTGACAAATATCCTCCAAGACGTATGTGTTTGATTTAATATCTAAATGAATACGATGAGTATTAAAATATATGTAATGACAGCAAAAATGAGGTGTATTAAAAGAGTTAAACCAATAAAGATTTGCTAAATATCTGCATTATAAGAGTCATTAAACTAATGAGAGGGCTTTCGAAATAACTTTAGTTAAATCATGGAGGGAATAAAATCCATTACAATCATAGAACATACAACTTGTCGGGAATTATCCATTTATACAAAAGCAACTGTGGTTGTATTATTATTATTATTGTTATTTGTATCATTATTATTATTATTTCAAGCATTGCTTAAATCAGTAAGTAGGACTGCTATAATATGGTAGTATTGGATTTACATGATCTTTAACCAGTGTGATGAAGTATGTTGATTGGGCGCCATGGTAACCTAGTGGTGTAGGGCAGTGTTACTGGCCTTTGTATTTCAGGTAATTTAGAGGTTTAATATATGTATATACAAGATTTTAAACCTTAAAATAGCTGTAAACAACTATTTTCAGTGGTGTAATGGCGTCCTCTGTAGAGAATGATGTCACACATCTGTGTGAAGTGATACAAGCTTCTCTGTTCTTTGTCCGGGTGCTGGTTCATGTGAGTGCACGCGAATCCCTCCCTGTTCTCTTCATACGTGTATAAAGACTCCAGCTTCGATCAGTGGTGATGCAGAAATGTCACCCAGGGACACACACATTTTCGCCCGTTCTGCAGTGAAACACTGTAAACATACCTGTCACAAACACAAATAATGTAGCTTCACCTTTTATATACAGTCTGCGGGCTACACACAGCATGACATGACTATCCCAATGATGCTAGCCGTGCTAACTGGCTGCTAGCTTGTGATTGTGTGTTTAGGGGCTGATTTCAGAGGATGTCCCAACACCCAATGACCATGGACAAAGCACCTTGGGAGCTGTGGCCGACAAAGCCTTTGTTTTGGTCTGGGAGCCTGATGCTATTGCAACATCTCGGCGCAATGAATATTATATATATAACATTTAGATGCACTTTATTTTGACAGTAAAATATACTGCTAGTATGAATTGCTTAAACAGCAAAAAAAGTTGATATCCATCTACTGACCAACTGACATAGTTTGCACAGTTTCCCTCAGGAAATTGTTGAACTGATTGTGCTGCATCTTTTTCATTGAAGAATTTAATTAGCGGATGACGCCCTAAACCAGAGTCACACTCATGAAGTATTTGATGTTTGAAACAGCACCTCTGCTGTTTCTTCAGAATTGAGCCACTTCACCTGAAATAAAGACCATCTCCACTATGAAACTACAGGAAACCTTTGTGTGTGTCTATGGGTGTGTTTGTGTATGTGTCGAATAAGCGGGCACCAGCTTAACTTCAGTATTTATACAATACTTTGCAGAACCAGATGGCATCAACGGACCTGACGTTAACCATAATACACACGTCTAAACAAACATGATGTAATATGGCAAGTGTCGATGATGAGTGCAATGTGTGTCGCACCGTTACCTTCAGCGAGTCGAAGCAGGCGATGACTCGGCCGTTCTCCACATGGCAGCTCCGGGAGGGGTGGGCAAACTTGCACTCGGCATCAGACCTTGAACAGGTGCCTCTCTGAAACTCACGACACACTTCCAGGGTCAGCCATTTGGTGTCCCGTCCCATGCTCATGCTGACAGCCATTGGAGATGCTCACAAACACTAAACAGATGGACGGAAAAATGTCTGACGAGTGCAAGGGTGACTAATGTTCATGCACGAAAAAGGATCCCCAGCAAAACAGAGAGGAAAGAGAAGCAAAAATATTCTCTGTTTTTTCCTCAGCACAAATAGGCAGCGAGTCCTTGCGTTCAATGTATTTTGGGGGATGTTTATTAGTTCTTCCTGGGAAATGTGGCAGCTGAGATTTCACTGGGGCGAGATAGAGGGCCTTGACCGTGAGCAGAGGCCAGCTCTGTCTCAAAAAAAGGAAAAAAAATGAAACTACTCTGAGGACATCACTCTGGAATGCTTAGATATGTTGCTGAGCATCTGCGCCTTCGTCTGACTTAAAGGACGCCCACCGTAAGTCACCGTTACATTCACGTCAACATGGCCGAGGCTGTGGTAGTCTCTGTGGTGCTAGTTATCTTTAGGAAGATTACTGTAGAACGGGGGAAAAAAAGCAGAACCTCGTATAGGGAAGGTCTCCTTGCACTGATGAGACGAGGTGGCGGCTCCGCTCAGGATATGTTGGGACTGCAGCTCAGCAACATGGGATGGATGACTGTGGCTGTCAGGATGAAATATAGCCTCGATTCAAGGCCAAACACACACTGAGCCCCGTCCTGCTCTCATCCAGCAAAGTCAGACGGCAGCAGACAACCCCTCGCAGTAGGCCCTTCAGAGTTCCACTTCCTCCTCTTACTTCAGTCTCTTTCTCATCCCTCCTTCGCTGTCCTTTATTCCTCTGTTGTCATCCTCCTCACTGACCTCTCTTCTGCATGTCCTTGCTTGTTGTCTTGCTGTGGATTGCAAAAGCAGAAGGGCAAACATTAATCCAAGGCATGAACAAAAACGAGCAGCCTGTTGAGGAGAAAAATTTGAATGTGAAGCCGCAACCTTGTGTGGAGCTTGTTTAAAGCGGAGGGTGATGAGGACCAGGAGGCAGGAGGGTGGACGCGTCAGAGCCAAAGAGAAAAAGCGAGGACAAACACATAGGGGAGCGGAGCATACGGGAGGGAGGGAGGCAGCAATGAACAGCAAAGGGCAAGCTACGTCTTGATTAAGTGATACGAGAGAAAGAGAGAGAGACAGAGAGAGGGAGAGGGAGGAAGAGAGAGGATGGAGGGAGATTGCAGGCAGGACAGAGACGTCACTTCAACTCCCCTGAGCCCCACGGAGCAGAAAGTAACTGACTAACTTGATGGGAATCCTGCTGCAATATACTGTGAACAGCGGTGTCCTTGAGGTGGCACAGGCTGGCACACGTGGTCGACACCGATGATTCCCAGACAGTCATTAATGTGAGGGGAAGAGGCAGGAAAGAGAGAGACTGGGCAGAAAGGAGAAGGGGTAATTCTTCACAACTGCTGTGCTCAATGCAGAGCAGCAGCCAACCGGGCGAGCTTTTGCAGGCAGGCAGAACACGTCACCGACCAATGACAGGGCCGCTTCCACAGCAGCTCCTCCCTCCACAGAGCCCGTCCTTGTTCCTCCCAGGTTTTTTTTTTTTTTTTTCCACTGGTACAGCACAGTCATGGCTGAGCCACATGTTAATATTCAAACTGTACAACAACGCAGAGCGGACTCCGAACAGCTTTGTCTTCTGCACAGACAAGGTGGAGGAAGTCTTGATGCAAGGGAGAAGCATGCAGTGAGGGAGCAGAGTGACGTGTCCAGACCGTAACTGAATACAGATAATAAATCACTGTAATAAAAATTAAGTACGATTTAGGAAGGCAAAGTCCAAACTGTATTAAAGACATGAGATAAATTAAAGAGGAAGGAGGGCTATCTTGTATGAGACACTGTGGTAAATGAACGCACAAGTGAATAATCAATAGGCAAGATGCAGGAGAGGAGGAGCACGGCAAATAGGAGGAGGAGATGGGCAGATATTATCACTCTCTGTGTCTGATGGCGGCAGACACAGACGGATGAACGGTGGGAGGGGGGGCTGTTTAGGAACGAGCGTGTGTGTGTGCGTATGTGAGAGCGTGCAGCTAGACAGCCCCGTAGGAACACACTGCAATGGAGTGGGTGAAGGAGAGATGAGGGGGGAGGGACTGATACACCCACCTTCAAACACAAGATCTAAAAAAAAAGAAGGCAGGATGAGAGAGGAGCAGGTACAGCTACTGCTTTGCTGGCTTTACCGTCCTGCTCGTCCGTTCCTCCCCCTCTTCCCCGTCTACCTACAGATCAATAGAAACTTTTCTGTGGGGGTGGGGGCAAGCACTCCTCCTGCAGATCTGCCTGTCCTGCATTCATGTCCACATCAGCTTGTGCACGCCCCCGACGACGCAGCTCAGCAATATGCAAACCTGCATCATCCAAATGCTCCTCAGCAACAATCCCTGCTTCCCCCCCCCCCACTCGCTCTCGCCACACCAGACACCAAATGGCGCACAGTTGCCATTGCACCCATTCCTGGAAAGCTACACAGCAACACTGGCTCTCCTCCAAATCCATTCCAGCTTCTGCTCCACCCTGTACCTTTGAATATGCACATGTGACGACCTATCACCGACACATGTTTTCCAGGAGTTTCAGCCCCCCACCAAAAAAATCCACCAACTGTTTAACCAAGCCTTTCCTTGTTAGCTTTGTCTTTGGCCTCCATCGGGGCTACTGGGAGACAATGGGCACAGTTAAAAATAGAGAAATCATGCTATGACAAAATATACATGTGGATTAAAAGTGAGAAGCCTGGGGGTTGTGTTTGTTCCTGAACAGACAGAGCGACATGGGAGAGCTGTGTGAAAGCCAGTGGATTTAATATTCAGACAGCAAGTACGTTTTTATTAATTAGTTACTCATAAGTGGGGGCGCAGCCACTTTATCTCCAAACACAGAACTTTAGGACGTGGGACATGATCATGGACAGATGACTCACAAATAACTTTAGGCCAAAACTGCTGAACATCAAAATGCCATCATGCTTTAAACGTTTAGAAGTTACAGTGTTTTACATTTTCAACAACTCAGTTTAAGTTGTTGCTTAACTTTTCTAACTATAAATAAAGGCAAAGTGTTCTGATAGGATCTTTTGTTTTGCAGTTATTTGTTCAAGAATTTTGACCCGATGATGACTATGTAGGAGAGGTCACTTCATTGTAAGCGTGTCAACAATGTGTGTACCAAATGTTATAGCAATCTTACAGGCATTCATTAAGGTACTTAACTCTAACCCGAACCCACTAAAAAAATAAAATGTCAACTTAAGATCAGCACAAATGGAAAAGTCAGAAATCTACTTAGTTAACTTTGTAAACCAGGAATGTCATGAATTTTGTGCCAATCACCATCATTTCAGAGGATACGTACAAACTCTGGCTTGTTGGTGGTGCTTGATGAAAAGTCAGAGGGTCCTGAAAGTCATGAGGATTAAATGTCCCAGGACAATGAATGTCTGTGCAAAATGTCATGGCAATCCATTTGAAAGTTGCTGAAATATTTCAGCAGACGACCAACGGACCGACGGCCTGAAACTGCCATCCGTATGTTTAAAAAGCAGTAAACACACAAAGAGTTGTGATGGTTTACCCCATGTAAGTTCACCTTGTGACTGATCTGCACATTAGTCAATTAATAATTCATCAACAGCAGTAGACAAATATAACCTCCAATACAGACCTTCATTCCAAAATGCGACATATCAACAGTTACCCAACATTCGGGTTTAAGAATAAAAAAAACATACCAGAGTTGTCACAGTTTTAAGAAACCCGACAAACAGCCACAGTTCCTCAAAATGTACGGAAACAGTGACATGGATCATCTGCATTATGTAAAATACAGAATGTCTACTCGCAATCATTTGATGCTATGCAGTCCTTTTTTAAAAGATAGTGCTGTGGAAGTGAAACATCTCACAACACTATAACCACAGCAGCGATAAAACAAGGAGTCTGCAACTCATACAGGCTTAACAAACAGCTGAGGAGAAACGAATTAAGATGCAATAATAGGAGTGAATAGAAATTGGCTTGAAATGTTCTTACATCTAAATATTGATGAAGAATTCTGCTCGAGCAGAAAGGGCTGGATGCTCCATGCTCAAGGCTGCATTTGCACCCACAGTCCACAAATATCTCAAAAGACGGATGAATGGCTTTATTCATTCATATACGACTGTATTCATAAGAAAGCATGAAAATAAGCTTTAAGTATGATAGGATATTCTGTGACTGCAAGTGACGATTACTTTCATTAAAAAAAGAATATACTGATAATTTTTTAGATTAAACGATTCATTTTCTGGTCTATAAAATGTCAGAAATTTGTGAAAAATGCTTGTTATAATTCCCTACAGCTCAAGTAGATTTATTCAGATTTAAAACCGAAATATGTTCAGTTTACTGTGATAGATGACATTGTAATAGTCATTTTTGCTTAAAAAGAAACTAAATAGTTTAATCCACTACAAAATTGTTGCATATTAACTTGATATCGACGTATCGTAGATATTATTATTATCTTTTTTAATTTTCAATTATCCGCTCATTGTTTTTTTGATTAATCGATAAATGAAATGCCAAAAGGGAGAAGATGCCGTTGTGATGACTTTGAGTTAATTCTTTTGTCATTATAAAATCTAAATATGTTCAATCTAATATCATAGATGATAAAAACAAGTAGCAAATCCTAAGATTGAAGAGGTTGGAACTAGAAAAGAATTATAAATGAAATCAATTTTCTTTCGATCAATGAATCAATTCTTTCAGCTGTAATTCAGGCACCTACTCACTGTACATTATGTACAGAAATAGTTTCTGCTTTCTGAACAGCTTATAACAGCATTAACAGTCATACGGGGATGTGGACTGCTGAATATTAACTGCCCTGGTTTTAACAGTCACTGTGCGGCTGCCTGTCTTCAGGTGTCTGCAGGGAGAAGAGCAGTCAGCAGTTGGGGGTCAACATGTAGGTGGAACAGGACATGGGGGGGGTATAAGGAGGACGGTTGGGGGTGGCTGCTGTTGACTCCAGCGCACTGCGTCCCTCATCAAACACAGTGCACCAAAGAGCTACCTACAGAGTAACCTTCACCAGAGCGCTGACGTCAGCATCATGGCTGGTGTGTGCAGGCCGGATGCCACCTGAACAGACGGCCCTGCTGCACCTTATCAGCTCGCACAAAGTTATAACTGTGAAACTTTAATGGGTCACACATGCAGTCAGTGAAAGACAGAGTGACACATTAACACTTTTATTTCTACTCTTAGATTTTCCCCTTTGCTCATTTCTTTGTCATGAACATGGTGGGCAGGGGAGTATTCTGAGTGCCATGATTAGTGCTTTCATTTTTTGCCAGTGGTTGATGGAAAGTTTCAAGTTTTTTTGCAGTGCTGATTTTATTTTGAATTCCTCTCAATTAGGAACATCGAGGCAAATGCAGTAAAAGGGAATGTAAAGTGTTATGAGATGATACTGGAGTTGAAGTGGTAATTGAAATAAATTACAGTACTTTATAAACAGTCGAAATGACAGTTAAAATTGAAGAACTGAAATAAATTATAGTTGATTCTAACTATTGAGAGAAGTGTCAGTTTAAGAGTGAGTGCTCGGTGAAGCTGATATCAGTTACTGTGAAAATGCCAAAAAGAAGATTAGGGAATATAAATTTCCAATCTGATATATCAGCAGTTTTAAACATATTTTTAAAATACAATTCAGCAATGAAAGATGCTGTTATTAAACATTAATGACAAAGACATTTTATTGAGGCTTGATATTTCACAGTTTAACCATAAACTTTTTTACGAATACCTATTATGACTATAAATAAAAAGAAAAACACAAATACAACCAAATATATTGAACTTCAATGAAGGAACTTTACTTTTTTTTTTAAGGTTTTTGCAGGTGAAATATGTGAAATAGTTGAGATAACGAATATATATATAATCTAAAAACTCAAAGTATACATATTTGAGTGACAGCTAAAATTCAAGAGCTGAAAGTGTCAGTTTAAGTTTGATCACTGGTTGAAGTTTCAGCTTATCTGGAGTTCCCATCATTCCCAGCAGCCTGGTGAATTGAAATTATTAAAATCACAGGTAGTTTTACAACAAATCCTGAAGTTGTTCATCACCGCCATTGATAGTTACACAGTTACACTACAATGACTCTTTCGAGAGCAGTGACACGTTCATGTGCCAAACAGGATAACATCCATAGCCAGATGATTGATTAAAAAGTAAAAGGTGAGAGAACTGCGAATCACAATTAGAGTGAGATCCTGCAGCCTGGAGGGGGGATGGGGGGGGGGGAGCAAAGTAATTAGGTTAAATATCAATAATCCTTTCAGCTCATTAAAGCACCACAGCTCTAACCCATTCAAGTAAACACACAACAGTTCCATCACACTATACAACCAGTGCAGATTTTACAGGTGAACCAATACTGTGTTGTTTGCATAAAGTTTTAATTTGTTTATTGCTGCCGTGTTGTTGGCAAACAGTTTTATTTGTACCGTAAAAGATGAAGTTTCACCACCAATTAATGTGGGTCTGTGTCAGAGGGGAAATGAAAACAGGTTACGTGGGAAATATGGCTGCGTTCATGTGTGTGTGTTTCTTTCACTTTGTGGAAGAAACTTTGTTTAGCCTTGTTGTTGTGAGACTGGCCTCACAAGTTCAAATGGCTGTTTGAGGCTTATATTTTGTGTTTAGATATAAGGTTAGAATAAGGTCAAGGCTAGCGTTGGGGTGAACTGAGGTAAGGCACTATGTAAACAAGTGTCCTCACAACTACAGAAAGACCAACATGGGTGTCTGTTTCAGTTTATCTGTGTTTATATTAGTGGAGAAAAACTAGCTCGACTGGTGCAGAGTCCACAGCCTAAAGGGAGAGTGAACTCGTCCTGACTGGCTGTATCGTTAACTAACAACAAAATAATGGCGATACAATATGCATGGAAATACATACACATAGAGTGTATGAAGGCAAGTAGTGTCAACAACACGGTCTGCCATGGTGGCTGGTGTGTGTGTGAGCCATCTGACCCAACAAGGTAAACAAGGACAAGGCTCAATCTCCTGAACTGAAACGACACACACATTTATGAATGTTGGCTGCAGACGTACACACACACACACAAATTTGTGCAGCTATCCTTATTAGGACTTTGCATTGACGTCCATTCGTTGTGGACGGCCAAACAAAAACCTTATCCATGACCAATTCATACGTAACCACAACCTTAACCTAACCACAATTTACATCTTACTCCAAACCTTAACCAGGACCTAAGACATTAAGTTTCGCTTGGTGGAACCAGGTTAAGGTCCTACTGAGGTCTACTGGTACATGGTCAGTGTTTATACTGGAAAAGGTCCTTAAGAGGTAAATACAAATGAGTACACAAACACACACGTGCCCGCACACACACACACACGTGCCCCCCCCCCACACACTTCTCAAGGACACTGCAATGACTTACATTCATTTCCTGTAGACTAACCCTAACCCTAACCTTCACCATAACCTTAAACTAAACCTTACCTAAACCTTAACCAAACCTAAACCTTACCTTAACTTAACCTAAACCTATGCTTAACCTTAACCTGACCTAAACATCACCTTAACCTAACCTAACCTAACCTAACCAAGCATAAACTAAACCTGACCTTAACCTAACCTGACCTTAACCTAACCTGAACCTTAAAGGTTCAGTGTGTAGAATTTAGTGACATCTAGTGGTGAAGTTGCATGTTGCAGCTGAACACCCCTCACCTCACCCTCCCCTTCCAAACATGACAGAGAACCTGTGGTAGCCTTCAGTTGTCATAAAAACTCAAAAGGTGTTTAGTTTGTCCAGTCTGGGCTACTATAAAAAACATGGCGGCCTCCGTAAAGAGGACTGGCTCCCGATGTGAATATAAAATATTTGTATATATAAAAGGCCCATTCTAGGGTAAAGAAAACAAGAAATCATACAATTCAGATGAAACACACTAATGAAAACATCACTAAGATTATTTTTTATCCAATGTCTGCCTATAGATCCCTTTCACCTAAATCGTACACACTGGACCTTTAACAGCTTTGGACTCAATGATACATTCATTTTACAACAAAATACAACTTGTAGTTAAAACACTGACTCTGTGAGAATCCAACCTCACGTACAGACCCAGAATACAATGCGGCAGCTGTTTGCAGATGTGTATGAATCCACACGGAGACACCAGCATGTCCACAGCATGTCCACTGTTATCACTGTTGTGTCTGTGCAACACCACAGTTACGCCCGTATTCCAGAATAATAACAAGGGCGGGTTTGAGCGTCTGCGCAACAGGCGGACTGGAGGACGCGTTTCAAACGAACATGGATTAAATATAACATTCGCAGATATACATCTTTGGTTAAAATGCGTCAGGACACGTTAATATCTCTGCGCCAGACGAGCTCAGTCTCTTACCTGCGTGTCGCGTCTTCTCCCCCAAAATAACGTCGGTCCAATTGTTTTATTTCCCGATAAAAAGACGCCTCGTTGCTCTGATGAACAAGGATCACCTGTGAGTGGAAGCACAAGGAGAAGAATCAGCTAGAAAGAATCAAATCCGACCATGAACAATTATTTGTAAAAGGGGAAAACGTACTAGCTCCGCCGCCGCAAAGCGCGAGGAAGAGGGAGACAGCCCCAAATGTTCCTGCAACTAAATTTGCTCGAGTGAAACAACAACACGGATCAGATTTTAAAAAAAAGAATCAGAGGAAGGGCGGAGGGAGGAGTTGGGAGGCAGACACAGACAGAGAGACAGAGACAGAGAGAGAGAGAGAGAGAGAGAGAGAGAGAGAGAGAGGAGTGTTTGTGCGTGTGTGTGTGTGTGTGTGTGTGTGTGTGTGTGTGTGTGTGTGTGTGTGTGTTTGCTTTCGTTTATTAGATAACACCGTTAACATGAGAGGACATCAAAGTCACGACGGAGAGGCGGGCAGGGGTCTGCAGCAGGTGGGGGTGCACAGTGTGTGTGTGTGTGTTCATACAGACGATTTTATTATGTTTCATTGAGGGCTATAGGCCAAACACTGTGTCAAGATAAATACAAATTATACCAGTCGATATATCGATAATTATCACGACTTATGTTGCATTTTTATTCCTCTGAAGTTCAGAGACTGATATTTAATAATAGTTGAGTAAAACATTTACAAATCTGAGATAAATTAGTTATGTGTACTCTATCTATCTATCTATCCATCCATCTAGGTCTGTTGTTGTTGAATGATAAAAAATGACTTGCCTTAATATTATTTTATTGCCCAGCCCTAATTTCATGTTGTTAGCCAAAACATTATCCGCCATGAAGTTACTCCAACTCCGTGCTCACATTTTAACAATATCATTGAAATGCTAACTCGATTTAACTGTATTTAACATACAATTTTAGTTTAGCATACAATTTTAGCATTTGGGCTAACATGGCCATTTCAAATCTAGCGTTTATTTGTGTAGCTCATGATAATTAACAGTCACAATCTAAAACCTGACGGTTGCCTTAATGAAGGATCCACAGACATATTGTCAGTTATTTATTATTGTATGTTATTTTTGCTTTTTACATTTAGATGACAGACATATGTAGGTAAAACGGGGATTTTAAATTATTCCATCTGATGCTAGGAAGTTGCTCTTGTACCATGATACTAAGACTTAAGACTTAGTCGACCTTCTGTTTTTGACAATTAAAGCAGCTGTAACCCTCTTTCAGTTTTGCTTGGATCACGAGATCGAGTATAAAAATAGACAAATACAGGAATTGGGGATTCATGGTCCTTACCAGTATCTATAAGGATCGAAGACCTGAGATGGGCTTGTGTGTCGTTATGGTTTTATATGTTCCTCTTTGTTGGGTTAATGAAAACAGGTTAAAAAAACAATACTGTTTTCATATTTTGTACTTATATGAGTACTTCTACAAATGAGTACTTCCTTTTAACAATCCAATAAACTCTATAATTAATGAGCAATACATTTCAGAATTATTCTAAAATTTTTAGGATCAGCTATCCAGACTGAAAATGTCAACAATCACCTCAGCATCTCCATCCAGGAAGTGACGGATTTCATTAAAGGTACTTCAGCGCTCCCTGCTGGTGTTCTAGAGGTTTGCAAGTGCAACCTCAACACTTCCTCCGTGCAGATAATCAGACTAAAGCACTGACACAGGCTTAAGATATGTCTGCATTGGAAAGTGAGCTAAATTTAGTGAATTTTCCTCTTACATCACCCTCAGGTTCAAGTTTTAATTAGTTTTAAACTCAAATAGCCTTAAATACTAATGATTTATTCCACAGAACAAAGATGGTGAACTTTTCTTTGTGTATATTTAAGGATTTGTATCTTTACCTTGGACTGTAATTTTTCCTTTTAATGGTTTGTCTCTATTGTTTTATTTTGTATTAATTTGCACTTGACCACATTAATTTCTTTTTTGAATTATGTTTAATTTCATACTTAAGACAATATGAATACATCTATAAATTATAGCATGCCACTTTCAATGCAATTTGTGAATATGTAGTATGTTGTGGGGTTGATAAGACATCTCAAAATTAGTGAAGAAAGACTGTATGAATACAAAGAAATTAAACAAAAATAATTGTACATGGTTATTTATGATTTAATAGACAAGAAACCATAAAACCAGTTTATTTCATTCTACATGTTTAGTTAACCAGTTCTCAAGTTATACATATTTAGACAAGTAATTACAAAAATAGCTTAATTCTTTTACAACCAAATACACAACCAAAAAAAAACATTCTCAAAAAGTCAAGCTAATACTGTAATATATGATTTGCTAAAACACCAAACTGTAAAGTTAGATATTTTTGCCATCTATTGACGTCATTAAGCCTTGAACCTGCAACTGATAGAATCTGCAAAAGAAATAAAAAGATAAGTGACAGATAACCATCGGCTTCCAGTAAAATAATGCCAAGACCTGCACAATTTGCAGTTAAACCTTTCAATAAAAACAAAGAAATCTCATTCAAAAAGTTACTCAAATGAAGTTTGTGTGTCAGCTATTCTGTGATAGCTTAATGGTAATACACCTCATTTACAGATCTTTGTTTCATGGAAAACATCCCTAGAATACCTCTCGCCAATCAGTGCATTGTATACGTTTAATATATGATGCACTGATCTTTCTCACAAAACATTTCTGAAGTAAAAAAAACATAAAACATTGAGTTTATCCCACCGATATGGAACTTGTTATGTGTGATGTCAGTAATGCAACTTTGGCACTGAGCAGTTATAATGTAAAAAGGATCTTTGCAAAAATAAAGCTAATCACAGATGTTGCACATCAGAATTTCAGGGAAGTTTGGTCTGCACTCATGACGACTGCACCGTGACGTGAGCCAGCTTACACTTCAGCTACTCAATATTTCTATTGACCAAGATTACCAATGTACTGTCTGTACTGGATTCAGCACTGAACCAGTCATCCTTCTACTAAATTGCCCTTTTAACGAATTGACCTTGTTGGACTAGCAAGTTCCATTTTCATTTATTCACACATCACCGATACATTTGTGTTCTTCTCCTTAATAACCAGTTGGTAAGACTAGTGATTAACCTGAACATGTATCCTGCCTTAAAAAAAAAGAGGATTGCTTGATATTATTCATATTGTATCAAAAAGTGCAACTAATACCAATGCAGAGTTAATATATGACCGCTAAGAAAATACAATTTACCATGAAACTAAATGTATTTCTACACATGTAAACAGAACCAAATAATGATTTCATGTAATCTCTGTCCTGTATACATGCAGCCAAAAATATTTTTAAAAATAGTTAATGCAGTCTTATACAGGTTATTTGAAAAATGATGCATGTCTGTGTACGTGTGTGACTTTGACAACCCTAGATTGCACATGTAATGCAGAGTTTTAAACAACACAAAGAAATGATTCCAGCTGAGAAAAGGCTTTTCAAAGTTTAAAGCTGTCTATTGCTGATTTAAAATGAATATTTACCATAAAAAAAACTAGGGTTGTGTATACACCTGTTTCAAATGTCATACTTAAAGTCTGTTAGTCCTTCATTTCAAATGACTAATATTGGTTCAAAAAAAAAAATCAAACAGAAAAAAACACACATTTAAGTCAGCAGCAAGAAGTTACAACAGTAAAACTGGCAACAGTAATTAAACATGTCTTCATCAATGGTTAAAAGATAATGATCAGTCACGCTGGAAATCATTAAGAAAAGAATCTGATCGGCAAACCGTTTGTCCAGGCAGCTAAAACAGAAACAGTCTAATGTTGGAGCTGATTGGCTCCCTGGTTGAAACACTGAAATAACATGAATACTGTGACTGGTTCCTTCAAACCCGGTCTTGAAGTTTCACTCATTTATTTATTCCGCAAACATGCCAGTGCACAGGAATGCAAAAATGTAACTGGACAAAATCAGACAAGAGTCTAACGGAATAAAACAAAACAACACGCGAGTCACCACTGCTGTTAAGTGTAAGCCATAAAAAAAGGTTGACCTACCGACTCCTCTGAGTGGCTTGTTCAAATGGAAAGACTATTAAAGACTGCTTGTTGCAAATGAAAATGAATCTACCGTCACCTGTCACATCGAGGGGCCACGCATCATACAAGCTTTCAGGATTATGATCATGCAAAAGCTTTACAAAAGGGCCATACAGGAGATCACCTTCACGTGTTCAATGTATCTGTGCAGTAAATTCCTCCGTTATGTGCCAGTGACATCCCCCCCAAAACAAACTGGTTATCAAGCTATCGCGTCACATCATCAGTCAGTGTGCGTCTTCTCTACCCAGGTGGATGTGGAATCGCAGTGTTCTCTGTCGCCCCCCCTCCTGAAGGGGTTTCCAGAACGGGGGGGTCTGAGTGTTTGGTGTGACACGGAGGCCTTTGCGTGGCTCCGCTGCTGCATAAAGGCCAATCTGCCCCTCGTGCTCTCTGCCTGTCAATGTGTCCTTTCTCCACCAGGCCCCGCACCCCCTCTAGGGCTGAGAGAGACGCTTGCGTTTGAGCTTCTGCCTCGACATATCCTCCTTTCAGAAAAGAAAGAGAGCAGAAGAGAGTACTGACCCCACACTCCCCCATCTGCCGAGAGACCTGTCCATCCGTCCTCGCCACCGGGGGCGAGTGCACACGCCGTCATTCCCAACGTTTACTATCAGGCAGCAAGGCAGACTGTGTTAGTAAGGCACTCTTCTCTCCAACATGGTCAGCTGGACTGTCCTTCAAAGTAAGAGTCCCACTGCCAGTTCAGCGCCTTGTCTTCAAAAGCACTGCTGCATTCTCAACCACACCGGATCTCTAGTTTAAAAAAAATGTTTTCATAATACTGTGGACTCAAAAATGTCCATGTTAAAAAAAAAATCTCAATATATTATATAAAAGTTCTTATAAAAAAAGTGGGGGAAAGGAGTGGGTTGTTTGTTGTAGTATTCAGTTGCAATATATACCAGATCAATATGTACAGATTCAGTGCTGCTGGTTAGTCATCACTGCAAAGGAAGAACAGGGAGTGTTTATTATTAGTGGATCAAACCAAAATGCACAAATAAGCAATTTGTGATGCAGTCAGCAAGAAAATCTCCTTCATGCATCACTGTTACAGAACTCACACGCTGTTATATACTTACAAAATGCCCCTGTGACAAATCAGAGTCAAGCAATTAATTTAATGCTGACAAGCCATGAGTAATAATAATGACTCGACTGTTAGCTATCCTCTAACCGTGCATACTGCTTTCTACTCATCAGAAGCTAATCGTTTCATTAGTTCACAATATGCTTTTTTAAAACATGTTACTCATCTGAACACTCACCTTGTGCCAGCAGCCTGGTATTGGCATCCCATCTTGTCCCTGCAGAGTAAGAACAGCAGCATTATAAAACATTTAATAAGCCAGAACAGGTCAAGTGATGCATCCTTTAAACAAACTTAGTCCCTGCTCTGACCTGGTACTAACATCCGTCATGACAGATACGATCACAAGGGGTCAGTGTTAAGTTCGTCTGTTCGAACCCAGAATTAAAATGCATCCTTAATGTGTCATCGGATCTCACTTCCCCACTCTATACGCAAATAGTCATGTACGTCATTCGTGTTCGTGAAAACGAAATGATGATGTTTTTACCCAGTCTGAGTTTACAGCTGTGTTAGATCACACTGGGCTTGTGTGTAGTAGTGTGTATGTGTGTCTGTAAGTTGGCATGGGTGAGAGAGTGAGGGGAAACAGGAGGGGCTAAGTGAAGTGTTGGATTTTGTGACGTGGTCATTAACAAATCAGCATGTGGACGCAGAGAAGTGTAAAAGTACATTTGATTCATTGTGAAACTGTAGCAGGTCAGGAGATGTCAGCTGAGTGGGCGGTCCTTCATACGTGGCCCTGGACAGAGTCACCCAGCGAAAAGAATGTGACAGCATGCGTCTCAGACCACGTCCATATGTGGTCTGAGTGATCGGATCTCCAGACGCTTTACAGTGTGTTCAGACCTAAACTTAGCTATGACCACTTGTGATCGCTCTGGATGGATGTTTTCACCAGGTCTGAACGGGGTCCTTGCCGTTCTGCAGGCTGCTGATTTAAATATCAATGACAACTATGATAATGCCTTAAGTGTACTGTGTAATATCTGTGTATACTTGTCTTTGCAGTGACGTAGACCTGCATGAAGTATGAATTGGTGACACATGCATAACAGAGTTCGAGAGAAATAAAAGGGTTTGGCTGGAAAAGAGCAGCTGGAAATGATAGTGATCAGAAAGGAGAGAGGAGGCAGAGCTACTGTACCACAGGACAGGGGGCCTCAGGGCTGGAAGGAGGAAGAGGAGGAGCTGGAGGGGAAGAAAGCTCCGTCTCCACAGACACACCTTTAGTCTCATCACAGCCCTGTCAGCAAGAGCCAGTTACACATTCACAGCATTGAGGAAGAAACTCAGAGGAAAGGACAGGAAATAACAGAAACAGTGCTGAGAGCAGAAAGCAGGGAAATACTGAAAATGTGAGAGGAAAGTGGGGAGAAGGAAATCAACATGCGTGTCTGTATGTGACGTACCACAGGACAAGGCTGGTCCAATCCTGGGGGACCCTGCTCTCCCTTCTGGCCCTTTAGACCCCTTTTCCCTACTGTCCCCCTGTCGCCCTGGACACGGAGAAGACAGATAGAAACACACACACACTCATTAACATGCCACACAATACAGTTAACTGTGTTATTTCTTTATTATAGCACTGATACTAATGACATGACAATATGTCTTCCTCTACGTCCTCAGATAAACTGATCTCCGTTATGACAACAACATTCATAAAGTTTTTTTAATACTGAGTGGACCTTTGTAATTACCACCATTATTGTTTTTATATTGATATAAATACATTATTGCTGTGTTGTGTACCAACCTTCTCTCCTCTTTCTCCTCGGGTACCTTTGTCTCCCATCATACCTGGGAAACCCTGGACATGGAAGAACAAAGGCGTCAGAACTTTGCTTATCACAGGATGCAGGGTAAAGATGATGTTGAAAAATGAAATGAATTCAGTGAAAATGATCTTCTCATTGAAAACACTTACATCTAGTCCAGGCTCCCCTGTTCTGCCCTGCAAACACACATTCACACACATATCTCAATATTACATTCAATTCCGGCATACTGAAATATAGCAAACACATTTGTGCAAGCGATCGTCTTCTTACTTTTTCTCCCTTTGCACCTGGAAGACCCACTAACCCTGCAGATCCAGAGAGACCCTGGAGGCCATCTGGTCCCTGCAGTTAAAGAACATCATCACAACTGCATCATGTTTGCATATCTTGTGTTTTATTATCATATGAAAATAAAGGGTCAGTGGCACTTACCCTGGGTCCAGGTGAACCAATCTCCCCCTTCTCTCCCCTCATACCAGCTCCAGGCTCACCCTGCATGAGAGCACAGGGACTGAGTCAACACATGTCACAGCCGCCACCACGAACAGATTCTACTAGAAACATGGTCATGCAGTCTTACCTTAGGACCAGGCATCCCGTGCAGCCCCTGAAAAGCATTGTGTGATGTGAGTGCCAGAGGACTATAGGTGCAAATAACAAATGTGAGCAGCAGACCAGGAGTGGGACGGTAATACACTCACCATGGATCCAGAGGACCCGGGGGGGCCAGGTGGACCAGGTGGGCCTTGTTGGGATATCATCTGAATCTGAGTATCGTGGAAATCACAAGAGTCAAACAGGAGGCTAATGTTGGCAAAGTTTAAAGCAACACTGTAATTTTACTGAGCAACAGCGCAGTTCTGTTGGTCTCTGTGGCTGAGCGATCAATTCCTTGACCAGAGCTCTGAAAGTGTTGTCCCTCGCACACTGAATGGAAACACAACTGAACGGTGGATATTCATGTCTATTCGTGTCTTGGCATTGACTTTGTATGAAATGTCATTAGGCGAAATTTGCTTTGCATTTGCATTACACAAGTGTTTTGAACTGATCTACAGTACAACATGACTCTTGAACTTGCTGCACCTGATTCTGGCTGATTGAGCTGTGACCATCAGTCAGTCACTTCTCACAGGAAAAACAGCAACATTCATCCAAGTCAGTGAACCATCAAACTGGATTTTGAAGCTGCTATTTTAAGTTTAAAAAGTTGCACAGAGTTGTTTTAACTGAAACCAGAGATGATTCACCAGTTGAAGGAATTTATTTATTTTGTATGACCGCTGACCATTTTCCAAAGAATACCAGAGTTTAATGTGAATGTATTTGTTTCTATTGGAGAAATGAAAATGAGTTGTGTATTACAACATCCCTGCCATCGTCCTTTTAAGTTAACGACTGCCTGCGGCCGCACGAGTCTGTGATGAACTAGTGTGTTCATGTGTGTGTTTCACTGACCAGGTTGTCGTCCATTCTGCTGTCGCCTTTCTCTCCTTTACGTCCGTCAATACCCTGAATCACAAAGAGCAAAATGAACCTCCTGCTGTTTATGTGCGTGCCACTGTTTGTGTATCAGAGAGACATGTTTAGGGTCACCACTCACAGCAGGCCCAGAGAGCCCCATCTCCCCCTTCTCCCCTCTCTCGCCAGCGGGTCCTGTCCCACCTGTGTCACCTTGAGGTCCCTGGAGGTGCAGAATTAAGAATGAATCTCCAACAACACATTTAGCCATAAAAATGTCTTAAATGCCGTTATATTTCATTTCTAATGATTTTGTGGGTAATTTCTGCAACTATACCTCCTCCCCATCAACTCCCGCTAGACCAGGTAACCCGAGGTCACCCTGGAAGAAGACAAGGACAGATTCACTCACTCGATGAATACGACGTTAACGCTGCACAAAATCCTGTTTAGCATCTTTGGTTTTCCTGAAGCAACGCTACAAGCTAATGGTGGTTCAGTGCATTGGTAGGATGCTCAAGTGGAAGCACAGATACTTAAAAACAATTTAAGTAAAAGTACTAATTTAAACTCTTTACCAAATAATAGTATACAAGTACAGGCTCTGAAATGTATTCCAAAGTAGAAAAGTAAAAGGTTCCCTCTTGAAGGACATTTCTATTTAACTTAAACCGTAAATAAAAACAATCAACTAAAAAGTGATTAAAGCAGGAAAAGATGAATGAAGTATTCCTAATTTAAATAAGGCCAGAGATGGGGAATGTTTTGTTGCTCTGTTGTCGAAATGATCAGTGACGTTGGCTGATTCTTCACTTTCTTCCACGTTGTTGCTCCTTGTCACGGTCATATGTGCTGTTCCTCTTCTCCACGGCCGAGTCTCCCTCTCTTGTCTGTTTCGTCTTGATAGGTTTTTTACATATGTTATGCGTGATTTGCACTGATAGCTGTGCAACATGGAATATTCTTGTGTTCTATTGCCCCATCCATATAGGTTGAAATCTGTCTTGATGTTGGGAGGGCGGTGCTCAATGATGCCAAACAAAAAAAAAATGTTTAACAAAAGTAATGAGCCCGTTTTGAAAATGGAAGATGTGGAAAATATATTATTCAAGTATTTACCTTTTCCCCTGAAGGGCCTTGGGGTCCAGGTGGTCCAGGCGGGCCCTGGAGAAAGGCAGACAGAAAACAGGAATGGAAATATACTCAGTTAGACTTTGTTATGTGTCTCTTTTGACTTGGAATTAGAATCAAGAATATCCATCTTTAAACCTGCAATGATCGATTTCTGGCCACTGTGGGGCAGTAGAGACACAGCACTGGCAAGTGATCGTCTGACGTTCCTATTTTTATCAGTAAAGTAAGTTATGATTCTGTTTTCTTTGCTGTTTGTCCGACAGCAGGATTACTCAAAAACTACTGAGCTGATTCACATGTGCATTTTGTGGAAAGCTGGGTCATGACACAAGGCAGAAGCCAATAAAATGTGGAGCAGATCCAGGATTTCTTTTCTCTAGGTTAGGGTTAGCCTCGATGGAGGTATGCACTCTCCAAGCATCCTTCAAGTTCTCTGTTGGTTCATCACTCTGAGCGAGAGCTTTGATTCGTTGTTAATACGATCACTCAGGGGAGCATGTACCTCCGCCGAGGTCATTCAATTACGCTGCACCAAATTTCACACACTCATAGATATCACTCCTGTAAATAAGTGTATTTTTTTTACATCAAATTATTCCCTGAGAAAAAGGGTGAAAACATAAAAAAAACTTGCAATGTTAAGGAAAGAATCCTGGATCTGCCCCCTGATCTGGATCCATACCAGAATGTAATGTATTCTTCCCTGGTCTACACCACATCCTTCCACAAGGTTTCATCGTTTACAAACCAACCAACATACAAACAAACAGGGGTGAAAACCAAACATCTCTGGTGGAGGTAATAAAATACTATAACTGAGCCGCTGTCATTAGGTCTGTACTCGTCAGCATAGTCGCATCGACATAATGTGTATACATCGTGTAGCTGTTTACAGAAACTGGGAACTCACAGAATTTTACCATAAGGCCTGAGCTGGAGCCAACAGAGAGGATTTCACAAAACAGGCCTGACACTAAACAAAGCTGATGACGTCTTTTGTTTTGTTTGACTTTTTTTCCGTTTGCTGATCACAAACCAACTTGAAGCAATTTTTATCTCATTGAGATTGTGAGACACCGTCATATGTGGTTTGTGCTACACATAAAAGCCTGGCATGGTTTTCCATTCTGTTGATGCAGGATGATTTGGACAACAAGCGGAGAAACTAAACATTCATGCGACTCTATGTAACACTGAGAATGGATGAAGAATAGCACAGTCTCCTAAAGACTAACAGGTCCATTTTCTCCACCCTCTGAAAGTCCTGAGCCATCTGGGAGTGATAAAACATGTTGTCTCCCCGAGGTGCACATGCTGAATCTCTCAGTTTCTTTTTAAATTCTCTATTTAAGCCGCAGAAATGAACAGATGTTTACAAACAACTATTTGATCTGAGATATTCCATCATTGGAAAGTAAATTCTACTCACTCGGATAATTATACTAAAAGCTGTAAAATGAATGATGGTAACAAACAAACTATTTCAGCATGGTTTTCGAACCTAAAATGGCAGCTGGGTGGCCGGTAAGCACCCCCGGCTCCATTGATATAACTCTCACGGAGACCTGGCGTGTGATTTGGACGCAGCTGATCCACACCGACATGAGACTTCTGATAAAATCTCAGGTTTGTGTTTTCACCAACTCCTTTGTAACAATCTCACACTGCAGGGGGAGCTGGTTCATAGTGTTTTATAATCAAATACACACTCCACTGCAGAGATAGCCATCTTTTAGCATGTAGCATGGTACCGAATCAAAGGGTCTTGTGTATGAAGACAGACATGTGAAGCTGAGACTGTGGCGACTGTGAGGGGTACGTTCCAATGCATTCCCCTTGTGCAACACCTGAGTAATGTGGAACAGCACAAATACACGTACAGAATACACCATGCTGACCTACAGCAAGTCACAGCCATGTATATTGTGAGGCACGCTGGGCACATAGCATGAAAACACACTCAGAACAGTGTAACAAAGGCGGTTGACTCTTCTGCATGTATGCTCCTTTAGGCTCCGTGTTATCTAACCGAATACAGCAGCTGCACTATATTCGCTGGGGCTGTGAGTTTTATCCCTAGTGAATACAACAGTGAGTGTGGCAGACGAGAACAGTGATGAGCAAATCAAAATAAAAACAAACTAAAATAAAATATGTCCTTTTTTTGTCCTTTCTTTGTCCCTACCACTGAGGTGAGTATGACAGATTCAGATTATCGATCGCATTAGTTGCAACAGGTCAATTTACAGCATCACAAGAAACACTGCAACATGTGCACATAGATTTCTTTGTTTTCTTTTTTGAACATGCTGAAATCAATATTCTACGGGATGACAGGGGTCCCAAATCTCTGACATCTTTACTTTGGGGGCTGAGGCCTGAAAACTTTGGGAATCTCTGAACTAGTAAACCAGCCACATTCAGCAATACTCTTGATACGGTGACCTCTAGAGTGACATCCAATACATCTGAAGTCTGTACTGTTGGATAACTGATCTACAAAAACACACAGATCCACTGTTCAAAGTGGGATAGGGAACGGAATGAGTTGTGTGCATGTATGCAATTCCCTGTGTGGGTCTATGCATTGTTATGTGAGTTAGTTACTGATCACACAACCAAAACCGTGCAGAAACAACAGCCGATTACCGAAATGCTGATGGTGTCGATGGCCTGTCAAGGAGAAACGGCGACATGTTGACATGTTGAGTTTTGCAGTTTCGGAAAAATAACAGACACGTTTATGACAACACTAAAACAGTTTATATCAAAGTTGAGATAAAGTAATAAACGCCCAAAGGAATGTGGAAGATTCTCACCTGGAAAGCATCTAGGAGCTTCCCATTGAAGTCAATGATGTCTGAAGAACCTGTGGCGCCTTTTTCTCCAGGATAACCCTGAGACAGAGAGGGAATAAATAAATGAGCTCGACATAAACATGATAAAATATTCATAATGTGTTTGATTGAATTATACTAACAGAGGGCTAACTGAATGAGTGATATACATACCATGGCTCCCTCTGGTCCTTGCTGTCCTATCTCCCCTTTGTCACCCTGTGTGACGCAAAAATGCATTTTTATGGTCAAATTCCTTCAGATGTTAAAAATTTTACATTTTTGATTTAGTGTAAATGATCCAAATTTTGGATGTGTGAATTTCCAATTTGAAAATTGTCCCATACCTTTAATCCTGGGAGTCCATCCATACCTCTCTCTCCCTTTTCTGCTACACCTGGCTCGCCCTTTTTCAAAACACAATGAACATTCAAGGTCAAATGCATGAAAAGACAAGGCCACATTTAAAACTGTGTCTGTGATGTGATGACTGATGAGTAAAAGCTTTTATTTACCTTCGTCCCTGGATGACCCTGTGGCCCTTGATAGCCGGGCTCACCGGCCTCTCCCTGTCAGATAACAAATTTGAAAAGTTCAAACTTTTGGTCACATTTTGACAGAGGTTGACAAGAGAAGTGAGAAGTTTGAGGGAAACCAAAAGGAAAACAGCTAAGTTGAAATGAGGTGTTTGTGATTTTCCACACATGATCTTACCGGCTTTCCAGACAACCCCTGTGGTCCCTGTGGCAGAAATAAATTTGATTATTATAATTAAAGAGACGAAGACAAATCAAAGGCTTAGGGTAATTCTTCATGAAAAAAAAAATGTTACCTAATACTTTTACTTACAAATAAAAATTGGATTTGAACTAAACTCACCTCAGAGCCATCACGACCTGGAAGACCCTGAGGACGACAGAGGAGACATAGTTATGGCCTGAAGTCAGTTTTCATCAGAGAGTTAAAAAATTGGCCACTAGATGTCAGTGTTTGATGAGGAATGGCCAGTCCATGGACTTTTGGTTTGTGAAGCGCTCATTCATACAAGCAGATGATAATTAAAAGGATGAAACTACAATAAACAAGTGGATAAACTGGATACATCTGTAGTGTACAGAACACAAGGGCTTACTGAATGATTTAATGACTGTGAAAATTATATGATTCACACGCTACAGCCTGTTACACTCACCACATGTCACCAAAGTTGAATAACTATGAGTGATGTGGTGGATAACGCTCCATATGTACAAAGTGTTATTCCTCTGCAGTTGTTTGTGTTGCATACTGAAAAATACCACTTGAGGGGGGGGGTATTGCCTAATTTCAATAAATAAAGAAGTTGTGGGAAAATAGTTTGTTGTATTACTGTTAATCAGTTATTATATTTTATTTATTCATTAGTTTTACTCTCCTTAAAGGCTCAGTGTGTAGGATTTAGTGGCATCTAGTGGTGAAGTTGTATATTGTAACCAACACAATACCCCTCACTTTCCTCTCTAAGAACTACAGTGGCCTTCATGTATCAAGCCGTCTTCTCCCCAGTGATGAGGTTTCTTTAGACTGATTATTTGATTATCTAGTCTGTAACTGTAGTTGATGGTTCACAAGTTGCATTGAGGTTGCACTTTTAAAAGTTAGCTTGTATTAGCGATAGCAAAGTAACAAGTTATTTCATTGGACTCGTTTTAGTCCTATAACAGCGAAACGTTTTCTCAGTTTGAGCCATTACCCCCTAAAGAGTCAATATATTTCATTCATGGACTGGATAGTACTTCTCACAACATCATCAAAACACCAAATGAGGAAAGGTCTTAAGGAAGAATGGTGCTCATCCATTGAGTAGATTTCAAAAGCTCAACAATAGAATTTTTCTTTCATTTGTGACCCATCTGCGTTCAGATGTCAGATACGTTTTCCAAAAATATCAAACATCCACCAAAGCAGTTTCATGAAGCCACACATCAGAGGGAAATTATCCACCATTCTTTTACTTGTCTCCACTTCACTGATATAAATGATAAGAGTTCACGGACACCCATACTGGAAGGATTGCTCAGTTTCTGGTGCTCAGCCTTTCCTCCATTAAGACATCTGCCACCAACATGGAGCAGCTCTTAGCACCACACTGCCTTGTTTAACTGTTTGGGGTTTTGCAATGCCTTTAATCAACTTGGAGAACACATTTGAAAATGACGAGGTCACAAAACAGCCCCCCCCCCCTTTTTTCTTCTTCTGTTTTTAGTCATTTTCTGAGCTGCGCTGGCTTTCTCGCTTTTCAGCTCTAGGTTCATAACTCACCCAAGCTAAAACCAACATTTTTCACTTGAATGTCTTTGCTGTCCTGTGACAGTTGAGGGTAAGAACTTTCATTCCTTCCCTTGGATAAACACAAATTACCTTCATAGTCTCCTTCCCTCTCTTCCATCTTAGAACCACAGCTTAAAGCTGAGATTGCATATGAACTAACCTCTGGGAAGAAAACTTAATTTTGAGGAACATAAACTGCCTCAGGCAAGGACACAGCTATTGTTTGGCGAGGCTGGCAAGCTGCCCATGAACTCGCCACAGTGCCATATCTGTTTTCAGGGGTCCACAGCGACACGGTCCTGGTGGGAGGGTGGGAGAATGGGGGCGTGTTGGAGAACTTTGTGGCCGCTGTCTTACACAAAACAGATGAGGGCAGGGGTAAAGTTGCTATTCTGGGAGTTTTTAGGTAAACCACAGCTCACTGGCAATCCCGGAAAAATGAGAATATGGGTTCACTACGATTTACTGCATGGACTCTGTTCCCCCTTTAAATACATGTGTATAAATGCACGTGCACACACAGCATATACACACACAGTAACACAATTTGCGATATGTCACACCCTGCGGTTGAACCGTACCAGGTCAACACATTTGGGGCAACACAGCCCCTTATGACTGAGGTGTTTTATGTGACTGCATTCTTTGTGGTGAAACCTTAGTTAGAGGCTGAGGGAAAGGGGGTGAGTGATGAAGGAGGAGAATAACTGCAACTGAGTGAAGTGTGTGTGTATGGGTGTATTGTTTTGTATAGTTTTGAGTGTACATTGGCACTTTGATACATGAGGAGAAACTCTTACCGGCTCTCCAGCAGGGCCACGGGGCCCGTCTTTGCCTGTGTTCCCAGGGGGGCCTCTGGGACCTGGAGGACCTGGGGGACCAGGAAGACCAGCGGGTCCTGCCTGGCCCTGGTCACCCTGATGAAAAATAAAACAAAACACAAAAAAATGAGTAATAGAAAAAACTAAGGAAGAAGACTACTATCAGTTATAAGTGTTTTCTTGCCTTCAGTACAGAAATTGGCAGAAACTCTGACCCTCATGCAATGGGTGAAAAATCTTGTAGCTTCTTAAAGTAATTGCAATCGTCAAGGACATCCTAAGATTATTTAGTTAACAGCCTCTTCAGTTTGAGATATAGCAAATATAGAAGACATATTCCTTATGTCAGTAGTAATTGATTTTTCGACCACTTGGTGGAAGCATAAACTAGCTGTAAACACAACACTGATATAATAATTAACAAACATCAGTGTGATAAGAACTACCTGAATGGACAAAAAATGTCTTTACTTGACTTTTTGGTTTGCTCCATATCAAGGCCATTAACATGGAGGAGGCAGGATTTATAACTTAAACTGCAGCAGCCACCAGGTGGCGATCAAGACACTTTGGCGTCACTTTAGGGAGAAGTCATGTCGTCCATCTTTACATACCGTCTACGGTCTCCACTAACTCCTGAGGGAAATAAATGCTCTTTTCCAGTTAATTGTTTGGTAGCTTGTAACTAACAGCAGGGAGCCAACATGATAATTTTTTAGGCTTTTCAATAAAAACTGCTGTGGTCAATAATGACAAAAGCTAAATGAGAGATGCTAAAGGTGAGAGTGAACCGAAACACTTCATCAGGCCAGAAAACCAAAACAATGAGCTCCTTAAGTAATTTATCCACAATAATTATAAAAGTATTGACTATAGCAGCCGTTAATATCTTAAATACAACTTAGACCTGTTAACTTTTAGAAATGAAAAGAGAAACGCTTCATAAAACAGAAACTGAACGGTTCCTCATATTAAAGAACCATTCATCACTGAGTTTACATGTAATTGGGGACACGTCTCTTTCTGATGACTTCCACCCTCGTGTTTATACCAAACAGAAACCATCAGTGCCTCAAAATCTTTCTCACCACTGAAGTAGACGGAGGACCAGGGTTTTCTCTACAGTCACATGAGGATACTTTCTCTGCACCCACTCATCTCTGACTGACATGTGGAGCATTATGGTTCGTTTTGTTGCAAGGAACATGGTACTGCAAGCACTTTCATGAAAATGCTGTTAAGCACTTACAGCAGACCAACACACGATTTCCTAACAGATAATTACATTGTAAGGTCCGGCCTCAACCAAACTGTCACGAACAAACGTCTTCCATTCTCCCTCTAATAAGAAGCACACTTTGAGTCTATCTGAGACGTGTGTGGTTCATCATCCAAGATGTTTTCCTGCTCTACACCTTCTGTACAAACAGTTTGACCTTACCACATGTGTTCATACAGTTAAAAAAGCAGGCGCACACAGGAAAATTAAGAAACAAAGGTCAAATGTGGTTTGACTGAGAAAGGTGAAAGAGTGAGGAAGGGAGGGGATGCACGGCTGAGCAGAGCTTGAGCGAGAAAGCTTGATTAAAGTGTTAAAAAACGCACACATGCCTTAGTGGTGGTCTACCTTCAGGAAACGTCTCTGAAAGCTGCCGGACTGCTCTCCAGAGAGAAAGCCGTGGTCATAGCGGGGAAAGGCCATCTGAGGATGGAGCAGTAAAGACAAAGAGAAAGACAGAGTAGATGGAAAGAGCCCGGGCAGAAAGAAAGGGTGGAAATAAAAAGGGAAAAGGAGAAGGACATAAATGAATAAGAAAATCTGAAGTCCATTTTTAACTGAGAGAGTCCAGAGGGAAGGGAAACAACAACAACTTCTGTGGGAAAAAACAGAAGAGTGTTTAGCAGCCCCCTTACAGAAGCTGTAAGCCAAAAGAAGAAGCGTGAGAAGAAACGTTTTGCTCCTCTGTCTGAAGGGATAGCGACAGTTCAGCAGCCTGACAGAGAGCGGTGGCTGCTGGGAGGATAAGGGGACGTTTGCTGGAAGGGACAAACCTTGACAGTGAGAATCTGATTACTGTGCAGACCTGCGTATGTGCCATAGTTAGGGGGGCCCTGAAAAGAGGAGTGACAAAGGGACATTTCAGCAACTTAGCAAACCAGAGCCGTTTTCAGTCACAACCTTTGGAGGAACTCCGGAGAAGTGGGTCTGGACTTTCTCCAGAGGTTTCCTTTCAGGCATGCACAACGCAGCAGGAGATTCTCCGCTCAGACGCATTCACAACTGCAACAAATCTGGATTCTGGTGCAGCAGGCGGAGGCAGGATGTATTGATGTAACGTATTAACTCCGCTGCAGAGATCACACTCTTGACGTCTTCGTTTGTGTCTTCTACATGTAGGGCACCGCTTTTTCATCCTGAGATATATGCTTTCATTTTGTATTTTTCTGTTGCGTGTTAGAAATATCACGCTACACGCCCACTTGCTCGCAGTGAATCCTGCAGAGGATCTCCTGCTGTGCTCTCTCATATGTGCTCCTCCGCCGACTTAAGGGGGCCAGATGGAAAAAGTCTGGAGGCTCTTACTCGGACATTTGCGTTCACACATACAGCCCCTGCGGAGAGAGTCCGTAGGATCAGTGGAGTTCAGTGCATGCCTGAAGGCAGCTTAATATTGGAAAAAGGCATTTACAAATTCTGCAGAATAAATGTACAGAACAAAAACACATCATCTGCAAATAGTGAGACACAAGTTTATAAAAAACCTACAACGTGAGACCCCTTTGTATCCTGTGTGTGTGTGTTCATTCCTATGTCTTCCCGTCTTCCCTCCCTACCCTTTGCGACCGAATGGCTCAGCTCTTTCCAGCCGACTGGCAGCGGGTGTGATGTTAGTCTGTCAAGCTGAAAGGAGCAGAGCTTGTTTGCCACCAGAGAGCTCGGAGCGCTGTGCTGCCTCTCTGGTTGAGTTCCCTCCGAAAACACATGGAAGGATGGAGATGGAGAGACAGGATGGAGAGAAGATCTGAAGAGGAGGCATGGGTGTGTGGGTGTGTGTGTGTCGGGGGGGTTCGACACAGTAGGGACAGAATGAAGAAGAGACGCTGGTTTCCGTTAACAGGCTGCGGTGAACGCTGGATAGCTGAGGGTTTTTCCGACGCCGCAAAGGCCTCCTCTTCCTCTCCTTGCCTATACACTCCTCTCTCCCTACTGTCACATTCACTCATTCGCACTATTTGCACCATGGAGACCACATACACATATGTTCCTTAAACATGTCGAAGGAGAATAGGCCGTTTCACTGTGGGCTTCCGCTTTACCTCATACTCATCAGACCTTAGGCTGATACTAAGACAAACAGCCATTCAACCTCGGAGCCCTGTCTAACCATGGTCTATACTTGCAGCTGCTCTAGGGGAGGCAAAGGGAGACTTGGCTTGGGATGAAACTCCCATCATGACTTGTCTTTCAACACAGCTTCCAGGCAAATCTAAACACACAGTCTCCTCCGTATGGATTAGACAGTATGGAGGTTGGGGGAAAATGGCTGCTAGCTTTATGGCTTGTAATCAAAGTTGCTTGAGAGAAAGATACAACACTACACATGAGCTTTTGTCTCATGTTGTTGGTGGTTCCATAACATCTGATTGTGTTTTAATGCCCCTGTTGTCCAATCTGCTCTGGAACCATGACTCAGCCAGACAAAGGTCCTGGAAATGATGGATTGACAGGAAGTCACAGGTTGACAGAGATTCATGGCCACTTCCTGTTTTCACATGTATTCCGTAATGTTCTTGTGGAGTTCAGAGGTGACACAGCGTACGATGTTCAAGGCAAGGTGACGACTGCGCTTACGTAAAGGGACGACACCTCCAAACTCCCTCTGCACCACTTTCCCTCTGCTCAACCTCAGTGGACCTTGAGCTGTCTCTAAGTGATACACTTAGTAGTTACACAGAGTTTTTCTTAACACTTGAACAAAGTTTGGGCTGCAGACCTCAAAGAGATCAAAGCTGCGGAGGCCTCGACCAAGTACAATATTTACCATTTGGAGGAACTATGTAATGCAGAAAGCCAAAAAGATTTAATTCTCGAAATCTATAAGAATCGAGGCACAGAAATAATCTGGCTCAGGCCTTGATGGGAATCAGGAATTCCCTTTAAGGTTTCTGAACTGCACCATTAATATTGTTCTGCTGGGCAGCCCTGTCAGATTAACTCTCCATGTATGCTCCGCTGTAAAACAATAGCCCATCATTCCGATACATTTCCACACTCTGTTTGTGTCAGACTCTCAGAAGATCTATAACAACACATCTATTTCTAATTATTATACTAAATCTTGTCTTTTGATGGATACACGCTAAAGAATACGAGAAATAATAAAAACGAGCATTAAGTGGCTACAGAAGGAGTGTACGTCTGTAGTTTTAATAAATGTGGTACGTGTTAGTATTTTGAAAGTGTTTGACAGTCGGGGGTTTGAACATTAAAGGAAAGCTAAATCAAAATTACAAGCCAACACTTACTTACTATTTGTGTATTACAAATTTGTCATTTTGTCAATTAAAAAATATGATTATGAGACAGATTATAAGCAGCTTTGCTAGGAAAAAAATCAATCCACCCATCCATTAATCCATCCACTATACTGCTGATCCTTTGAGGGCTGTTGAGGGGGCTGGACTGGACCTGGGCCAGTCAACACATCTAGATGTACAACATACATATCGTTAAATGTAAGTCCAAGCCATGCAAAAATAATAATCTATGGTGAATTTACAACTTTTTATGTAGAGATGCAATGATTCATTTCTAAATTGAATAAGTTAATTGATTTAATTGTATTCTAACTTGGCTGATTATTACAGGGTCTCTAAAATATAATTATGTAGAGAAAATTCACATATACTGTGAAAATAACATGACATAACTAAACATAACAAACCGACAAAAACATTCAGGATTTATGGGGTACGTGACTCCTTCAAAGACTCCGAGCCGTTCACCATGTAAAGAACAGGGGGGATTTTTTTTCAAACCACAGTGAATGAAGCGGCAGATAATTACATAGATCTCATGGTGGCTGGAATGATATCACATAAAAAGACAACACGGAGAAAGAACATGGACCAGATGCAGAGCGAAGTTCTGCTGTGATGTTTAAAAGAAACACTGGTCGAGAGGAGCTGGCAGATATTGGCACAGCCTCAACCGTTGAGTTTTGTTGGTGAGGTTTAAGTATTTTCATCGTACTGAAACATCATCGTTTCTCCTCTCGGGCTTTGGAGACAGACCTCATCATAGGAGCCGGACTAAGCTGTTGGGGCTGTTGCTGGGGGAGGGTACACTGGATAAACCCCCCATACTTCTGATCAACTGTGATCAATGTTTTATCATTTTTATCCCCCTGCATATACACATTGTTCCACCAAGTTTTTTCAGATATTATAAATACTCCAAAGTGTCTTCCCGGGCTTTGTTTTACAATTTGTGGTCTGATTACGGTTATCTGATATGGTCTGTTACTTGGTCTCTGAATCTCATGACCTTCTCCTTTCTCTGTGAAATTGGAATATGCTCCCTGTGCTTTTCTGGCTGTTCAAATTACAAAATCCGCCTTGATGAATGAAAGAACTCCTGTCTAATCAAGACATATATAAACTTGTTCATGTGTGTTTTCAGCGGGTTAATGACCATTGTAACTGTATCTTTACAGATCTTCGTAAAAAAAAAATCAAAGAGACAGCTGCAGCTCGTCCTGAAGTCTGCTGCCGGAGTCCTCACTAACACCAGGAAAGTGGGGCACATTACATTGGGTCCTTAAACCACTGCACTGGCTTCCTGTGTGTCAGAGACCAGACTTTAAAATCCTACAGTCTATAAAACGCGAAACGTTCTAAATAGATCTCAGAATTACTTGTACGCTACAAAGCATCCAGACTCCGGGGGTCAGCTGGGACAGGTTTACTCAGTTTTCCCAGTTTTAAAACCAAGCAGCCTTTAGTTTATATGCTCAGCAACTGTAGAACAAGCAGCTTCCTGAAGAACTGAGGACTGTTACAACTTTCAGCTCATTCAAATCGGGCCTTCAAACACAAGCAGCTTAAGATGGGATCGCTGTCTAATGTTAAAGACACGTTTTCTTGTTTTAGTTTTTATTGTCTTTTAAAAACAGTGTTAATGTCTTCATATTTTTTTATTTTAGTTTGCCCTGTTTTCATTGTCCTTAAAATTGTATTTTATTATCTTCTCAATGTTGCCTTTTGCCTCATTTCCATGCCTCTGCAAAGCCCTTTGAATTACCTTGTGTTTGAATGGTGCTAAATATAAAAACGTGCCTTGCTTTACACTGATCTGTCGCAGATACATGTGAAAGTGGTGTAATTTCAATTGTGCTTTATTTATTCTACTGTATTGGTGTTTGCCAATCGTTTTAACTGTGTCTCAATTCAGGGGCCGCATCCTTCGAAGGCTGCATCTGAGGACAGCTCGTGTCATAGCGGCACAACGAGACTGTCCCATGTCAAATGCCTCCTTCCCTCCTTTCCCGATCAACGAAGCATCCAACAGATGGATCCCTCTCGGGCCAACCTATCCCAGGATTCATTGCGTGCTAAAGATGACGAGCTAGTTATTTGGGTGACTGAGCTACAGTAAGTACAGCCATTTAAATTAGCAAACAATGCAACGGTTATAAGCTGGTGACACAAATAGGAAATCCTTTGTGAACCAGACCGTCTCATTTCCGTCCGGCCTTCACGGTCTAATAAAATAATTATAAGGCTCACAAAGGAGGCGCCTGTCATGGGCACACTCATTTGCTTACTTGCCATACTTTAGATGATGGGAGATCACAATAATCCTCCAACTACCTACAAGAAAGTGGTGTGTTTTTATAGTATTAGTCATTAACGGCTTAATTGAGATTGGAACATGTGGAGGACCTAGGTTGTTTTGCATTTTATTCTGTCAATCAATCTAACTCATAATTCCAGAAATCTCTGTCTGTCTTCCTGTGTGTCTGTCTGTTTGGGGTCCTGTGGACTGAGTCCTGCAGCAGGAAACAAAGCTGCATCCAGCCCCTTCAAAACAGGCAGGTTTAGAACAGGCACTAGTGTTTTTTAAAGGAAACACACTAGTAGCTGCACTATTATTTTTCATATTAAGAAAACGACAAACCAAGAGGAAGGGGATAAAACTGGAGGGAAAGCTGGAATCAAAGTTCATTTTCAAGTTGTCATGCTTTGCTGGGGGAACAACACAACATTAAAAGGAAACGTCTCTTCATCCACGTCGGCTGTAGAGAAAAAAACTACCTTCTAAAATGAACATGCAACAATCAAAACAATCTCATTTATCTTTCTCAGGCAAAGACAGAAAAACAAGACTTACCCGTGGCCCCATGTCTCCCTGGTCACCCTGGGAGAAAAACAGGAAAGTAACAATTGTCAGCAGTTATTAGCACTGTATATGCACGCAGGACCAGTCATGCAAGAGAAGACTGTAAATGTAGAAGTTACATGTCAGATAGGCTTAAAAACTAATTCTTCTTCTGTAGAGGAAGGAGCAATTTAAAAGGTCATCCGTGCCCATACCAGCTCAGGATGTTGACATTTTCTGTGTAAATCATTTGATAGGCCTCAATTGGAATCATCTGACGGGATGCGATCGGTTAAGTGAGAGTGGGAGCGCGCGTGCTGGGGACCGATGCTGCTCTGATGAGGATTTGGAGCTCGTGTTCTCATCGTGGCACCATAGCATGATTACACGAAGAGGGCCAATTTTCCGAAACCTCAGCATCGTCCGTCATTTGCAATCCCCGCTCATCAGCCGGAGTCCCGCTCTGACAGATACCATTCGCTGCGGTTGTGTTGTTGTTGTGGTCGCGCTTATCGGGACAAGTTTCGCTCGAGTGCAACAATGCACACTTACGCACGCAGACACATTAAGTTACTTATCAGTGTGTGCACTCCTCTCCAAGCTCCTGCAGCTCCTTCGATTCACTCACATCTTTTGGCTGGACGGAGGTTCACAGAGCGGGAAAACATCTGGCTATCATCGAGCCCCGCGGAAAGGCCCGTTAACCTGTTTAGTGCCTTGACGTGAGAATGTGCGGAGACATATGAGCTCCTACATAACTACATGTAATCTATGGCTGGTTTGACGGGGGGGGGGCGCGGTGAAAACGGTGAACGTGGGAGGGCGATGGCGAGAACACCTGTGAGGTTCTGCGTGTGTATTGTGCGTGCTTGTATTTGTGTCTGTCTGGATCCTTCTGTGAGAGCACACACCCACACCCACACACCCACACACCCACACACACACAACTGTCTTCCATGAACATACCTTATCTCCCTTGGGGCCGGCTAGTCCCTGTGGGAGGGGGGAGAAAATCAAACGCAGTTGGTCAAGATATATCTGTTATCACATGAGCAACATACACCACAGGGCAATACATCTTCAGCTGGCCTCGAGCGGGGGGCATTCAAACAGTGAGGAAAGGCAGTAATACCACTCAATGCAGCCGTGCCATAGACTGCTCAATCAGAAGTCACTTTGGTCTGAGCATGTTTCACAATAAGAGCACATGGCTGGAGCTGAAACTACTTATTCAGATTTCACTTTTAGAGATAAAAACTATTTTTCTGAGAGTTCAAACTGAAAGGGCCAAATGTTCCTTTGTTTGTCCTCCAGTTTCTCTCTGAGGAGAACTCTGAAGAGTGGAATGCTGGAAACACTAACTAAAAACATGGGGTCTCAAAACGTCTGATAACGTCTTCTGGACACCAGGCCCGCAGATGAGCTTCCTCCTGCCAGTCTGGCTGAGCTGTGCCCTCGTCCGTCTCTGTGTCAGCCCGTCTCAGCCCGTCCACTGCTGACAAGTGGAGAAATGACGCCAAATGTGGCGGCACCACAAACCGCAGTCTGACTACGGGCCTCTGAGACTGAGAGGCAGAGAGAGAAGACGATGTGAAAACCTGCCACTATGTCCTCAGCCACAGATCCTTTAAAAGTGACAAGTGGTCAGATCTCACGTCTTACAGCCCATAGTCTCCCTTTATATTAAACTTCTTCACGTCTCTATTCTCTAAACGGTTTGTTTTTTCACCGCAGTTCACACACTCGTCCCCTTTCCCTGATTTTAATCAATTCCTGCCTCTACATATGACCCTGAATCTGCCTTGAAGCCTCTAATTCGTTCCCCCTTTCCTCTCGTCTCTGCTCTTCTGTGTGAAGCAGACGTTTCTCTGCAGCGGAGATCTAACACTACCAGGAGAACAATGCTGAAGAGCAGTGGAGAGGATGGGCAGTTTGATAATGTGACTGGTCACTTGATATATTGGTGTAATGCAGAAATTAGTGAAAAGCCGGAGGAACTCATATAATACATACAGTTATGTTTATTGTATATAAATCAGAGTCTGAAATAAGAGGATTTTTCAAGCCATAAAGCTGCTCAAAGTAGAGAAGGAAACTAAATGTTGTGGTATTTTTATTTAACCTCTGCCAGGGACGTTATGTTTCCGCCCCTGTTTGTTTGTTCGGGTTGTTTGTTTGTTTGAGAGGGATAAGGGCGAGGAAAAAAATATTTCATTTTGGCCCAGATCCAGACAAAGGGGCGGATCCAGGAATTTTTGATTGGTATTTCTAAAATATGGAATTAATATCATAATTATATAATAAAGTTCGGAACATGTTGCAGTAGGTATAATGTAATTTGAAAATTCCAATCGCTACAAAATGATAGACTGTTCACCCTGAAAGTTAATTATTGACCATGGAAACAGTGCAAACAAAAGAAAGCTGAATAATCTCCATGACTTTTCTAGCTATTTTAATCCACTAAAGAAGGTCAAGATGCTCATGAAGTTTTGTTTTTGTTCTTTTTTATTTTAATCAAAAACATGTATAACCTAGTGCTTCTCTTATTTTCTTAGTTTATTGTTAACTTGTGTTTAAACTGAAGTTTCTCTTCAGTGTTCTCACTCTCTGTCATCTACCAACAAATCAGTCTGACTGTTTTTTCCACTTTTCCTCTTGTTATCGTCTCCCTCGCCGTGAGCACTCGACTGTCGTCCTCAGGTCTGTAACACGCCTGCTGTGGTTTTTACTGTGGACACTTGGTGATGGGGAGAATCCTCTTAAAGGAGCGACCCAGCTTGAGTTCTCCTTTAGCAGGAAACAGCAGCCTAATGGTGTTTGGAGAGGAGCTATTCAAACAGCTCTCATTATGCTGTGAGACGTTTACATTTCAGCAGATGACGAGTCGCCCGCTCATCGGGCTGGAGGAGGGGGTGAAGGTTACTTTAATGACTTTTTAAAGAGCCTCTGCTGAGGGTTATAATCTCTTTTCTCACTGGTGTGTAACCCATTCGCTCTACTCTCTGCTCTCCACCCTACACCTGGGTGTGTCTGGGCGGGGTTTCGGGAGGAAACTTGATGGATGGGACTCCGAGGTGAAGAGCGAAAGGGAATTTCAGCCCTCGACTCAGCTGAACCGTGACTCCCCCGTGGCCTTGAGCCCTGGAATGAGTTAAGAGGTGGAACAAGAAACAAGATGGCTTCCACGGACGCTTCACTCACTTGAGATGTTCCCGTCGGAGCAGTAAAAATAATTGACAAGATATAGCAAACTTTCACCTGTCTTAAAGGCCAAATACGCCCCCTCAATTCACAGTAAGACAATCTCTGAGCAGGATTTGCTCCAGCGTTGCTAGAAAACCAAAAACAAGACAGCGGGTGTGTGAGGTGTGACACGGTACCTGGCTTCCTTTAGGACCCGGTAAACCCTGAGGGGAGGAAAAAAACAGAATTAAAAATGAATTCAAGTAAAGCACGTTTTTCAGACGCGTGCAAAGGAATATGGGAATACTCACTGGTTTGCCATCCATGCCAAGTGGACCCTGTCGAAAGGCGGAGAAAGCGAAATTATAAAAAAGAGCAACGCACAAAGTTTTATGAGTAATATCAACACAGAATTATTAAAGGAAGAGCTTTAGTTTTTGCATATTATTGCCAAGAAATAGATGAGGAGACTAACTCTCATCTGACTCGCAGCAAGAAAGTCACCGTGTTTCCAACAACTGACGTCTACGGTCGTGAATAAATAAAATGATTAAAACACTGAAACTTGACTGGTTTTAATAATTTCCTTCCAAAATGTCACAAAGCAGCTGTTATTTATTAGTAATTCACGATGTCTTGAGTCTGGATTCTGTTTCTCTCGGGGGACAATGTTAAACGATCTTAGGTCAAGTAGATTTTGAAAAACAAATCTATGAAGAGGAGGCAGTAAAAAAGTCTGTTAAGAGAGAAGAAGCAGCTGAGACGATTAAAGTTGAAGATGAAAAGTAGAAAAAGGGAAGAAAGTCCGTCCTGCCTCATTAAACTGTTATAATACTCAGACGTTTCCAGGTGGGTGTCTTTGTAATTATTTGGAGATTTAGTGTGTGGTGTCTATCTGTCTTTCTTGATGAGCTGTGGGCAGATTTGCTCCAGCTGTATTAATCTGACACACGATCTTTGTGGTGGTGACATTATCCAACCAGCAGTTAATTATCTCCCTTATCCGACCTCGCCCGAGTGCTGAAAACAGCAGTTTAAGTTGTCCGCTGTGTTTACCTCAATGAAAACAGCCGCGTGGTCATTGAACTTCCTGTGCAGAGCGATGCTCAGTTCAAAGGCCCAGAACTTTAGATGTTGACTTCAACGTTAAGGAGCCGTTCAAAATAAAACCTTCCAAAAACACTTCATTGTGATGTATGTGGTAGAGGCCGATGTTGACTTCCTCCTTAACGGCCGTGCTCCACGTTAAGCTAACAGTTTTCACAGGGTCCCCTGAGTTGTGGGCCCTTCACAGTCCTGGTGGCTCCTCGGACTGGAAACCATCACTCTCGGGCGTCATCTCTGGTCTTGCTTAGCTTACACAACGTGGGCTCTTCTCTTCATCTACCAGCTTTACCAGGCCCATGGGTAATATCTGGCCCAAAGTCCTGTTGTGAAAACCTACCACGGTGTCATCGCTGCCCTCCTTGATGGATGGACGGTAGGCGCATGAGGATGAAAGGAAGAAGAGGAAGAGGGGAGGGAGTGATATGTGGCGCTGCTTTCATTAAGTGCTCATGTGATCTTTACTGCGGCTCTTCAGTCCCATAACGGGCCGGCATGGCTATAAACTCTCATCACAAATGTAAGTGGCCAGTCTCTATAAACGAGTTTTGTAAAAAGAAATACAGAGAAAAGCCTCGGAGGCTCCTGATGTCTTCTTGATTCAGGGCCCCTTGTGAAACCAGCAGTAGGTGGCAGAGACTGGAGTGGAACAAATGACTGGGACCAATCGGACGGCAATAATTTCACCACGACTGTCTGAGGTTGAGAGAAGTGTAAAGAGTAACGGCGTAATGCTCTGTCTTTCTTTCACTGGATGCTGGACATAGACGAGACAGGCCGCCCTTCATCGCTCTATTAAAACACAGCAGGCTGTGTCGATCCTGTCATGCATGCAAGGGTTTGAATAAGCCTGCGGACGTCCCTGTGAGTTTTCTCTGCCATGTCTCTGGATGTATGCAATGGTAAACTCTGCGGTGTGTGTGTGTGTGTGTGTGTGTGTGTGTGTATGTGTGTGTATGTGTGATATCTCTGCATCTGGGAGCGTTTATCAGAGCTCGGCTCCTTCAAGACTCGTCGGGATGAGTAGGCGAGGTGTACATGGTGAGGTCATCGACTGCTGCAGAGTCTGAAGTGGAGTAAAAAAGACTGATTTATGGCTGCTAACAAGCCACGCAGTTGCCTGTGATCTGAAGGTACCACTGCTGTGTGTGTGTGTGTGTGTGTGTGTGTGTGTGTGTGTGTGTGTGTGTGTGTGTGTGTGTGTGTCTTGCTTTGAGAAGATGTGTATGTCTGTCAGTGAGAGCAGGTTTATTCTCACCAATAAAACCATAAATCACGTATTTGGCAGCTGACAGTTTGCATGAAGCAGTATATGGTAAATAACTTCTATGACCTGACTTACCTACTGCTATCCAATAGGGAATAAAATAGGCTATATAGCTGGAGCAATACATCAACAATATGGCCATCCACAAAGCAGAGATCCCAGGAGAACGTTTGATGGAACCCCAGGGCCAAATGGGTCAGTAGGGTTTATATGAATAAAGGTTTATATGAATAAAATATGGATTTTATGTGTGGGCTTTTATAGTCTGTGCTTTTCTGTCTGTATAGCTAAATTTCTAAACTGAACCTTTTCTGTTCCTCAAACCAACAGCTCAGGAGAAAACAGAAATGACCGAGAAAATCTCCTCATCTCGTATCAGAAATGGATCGAGCAGGAGAAAACCATTTGGGGGAGATTTATGTTAAGAAAAAGTGAGTAAATAGCCCTGAGATAACCATGAAAACCACCAAGTGAATGTGAGGGAAAACAAAATAATGTCTTTTTTATGTGTGTGTGGTTTATGTGTGTATTTACTCTTCACCGCCATCTTGTCCCTCAGCAGATAAAAACAACAACAAAAAGACTTGAATCAGCAGTCCCATGGCTTTTAAGCACATTTTCTGGAAAATAGCTTGGCCTGCAGGAGGGCATGCGTCTGTGTTTATGTATGTGCCTGCTGACACTTGCACATGTGTGTGTGTGCGTGTGTGTGTGTGTTAATCTCAATGAAAAAAGGGCGAGGGTCTTAATTGTACTCCCTATGGTGCTAACAGGTAATTATCCTGTTGGGTGTATTTGTTGAGGATGCAAAGTGTCTGCACATCAGTACAGACGTCTCAGCTAGACGCACACCTGGTAATGTGTCTCACACATTAGGCTGAATTAGCGTAATTAGGGCGATGTCAAAATAGAGGACTCTTTCCGCTTTCTATTTTCTTGCATCCTCTAAAATCATCGTTTCCTCTCTTGCACTGATCCATCAACGCTCATTTGAAATATGTTTCAGTTTCCTCCTCCTCTCTATTTATTTTCATGTTGCCACAGGGACCAAACTCTTCTCCATGTCAGGACTACAGGAGCACAACTTGTGATACATAAGACTTTCTGTTCGGAAAAAAAAAAATGGCTGCATCCAGAACCAAAGAGCAGAATAAAGCATACCAGACTTTGGGACAGAAAATTACTGACATGTTGTTGGGTGACTGTCTGGCTTTAATCTGCACTCAGCAGCCTGGAAGGCTGAACAATGGAGGGCTTGGCCTGTTTCTGCTGAGCGAGGTCCGCTGTCTGTCACAGACTGGCACTCTCGTGTAAACAGACCAGTGGCTGGGCAAGCCGGTGATCACACAAACGAATGAGGACCAACTGGTGTGTGTGGGAGTGTGTTTACCCCTCGGCACTGCTCTGTCAGTGTGTCTGACTCTGATTGTTTGACAGCGGGAAGGCTCTTTTCTGAAACTGAAACCCCTCGCCTGTGATTTATGAGAGGAAGAAGTGACAGGGTTACACAAGGAGAGAAAACACACATCAGCACACACACACACATACACCATTCATTAGCACTTTTTAGCATATTACTGATGTTTCTGTGGTTGCTGCATCTATTACTCTGATGAACTTAGTGTCTGCAATACATGTGTGCCACACACACGCACGTGCTCGCACGCACAAAATCATTCTTGTACTTCTATCTTAGTGAGGACACTCATTACAATACTGCATTCCCTCGCCTTGACTATAAACATCATAACTAAATGCCAAACACTAATCATGACCCAATTCTAATCCCAAAAGCAAATCTTAACCTTCAACCATGAAAAATTGTGGAGCGGCCAAAATGTTTGGTTTGTGCTCAGAAATTGTGTTTTATCTCATTAGGACCAGGCTTTGGTCCCCATGAGGTCTACTGGTCCTGAATAGATCAGTGTTTATGCTGGAAAAGGCCCTACAGAGGTTACCTAGCGCACACACACCCACATGCACGCACACACACACACGGCTTATATGACAATTGCTATTTGTTGAGCTGTGTGTTAATGAGTTACAGAATCCAGTTACAGAATTAAAACTTGAGCCTGTTGAGGGTTAAAGGTCTGACATCTATTTAAATCACAGACACATAATAAGGGTGAGAGAGGGCAGGAAATCTTTCTGTTTGTTTAAAGAAAGAAATGTTGTTGGCACGAGTCAGTGGCACAACACGGCCTTTACCGCAGGGCTCTCCGGAAACTGACTCGACTCGTTTGTGTTGACGTGCACATGCCCAGTTCTCCATGTGAGAGATGTTATTGGTGCAAAAACCTATCACACACAATCCACAGTCCTGGCCTTTGTTACGGAGATGCACATGCACCATGGATGGTTGGAAGGAGTTCACACACATTTGCGCATGTGGACACAGAAACACAAGCGCTGCTGAGAACGACCCTTCTTTTCAGCTTCAATGCTGCTACACTTGATCACCTTGTTTGCTGCTAAATGAACCATTGTGCCTGTCTGTGTGAATTGACACTGTGATTAATCTGCTGTTGTTTCTCTGTAACTTCATACATGCAGCTCTCCGAGTCGACGTACCCATACGTACGCATTATAACAGGACGCTGCCTGCCACACTGAACACTTATACAAACCAGAGCTGCTCCAGTTGCAATATTGTCTCTGCTCTGCACTT
Organism: Hippoglossus stenolepis; assembly: GCF_022539355.2. Taxonomy (NCBI): domain Eukaryota; kingdom Metazoa; phylum Chordata; class Actinopteri; order Pleuronectiformes; family Pleuronectidae; genus Hippoglossus; species Hippoglossus stenolepis. The sequence continues at coordinate 17,586,654 of NC_061489.1, read as the reverse complement.
CTTGAGCTCTAAAGACTGATTTCATTGGAACTGGACGAGGAAGGATTATCTAGATTAGGTTGTTCGAAGACGTAGAATTATATAACTTTACTAAACAGATGTTTCTAGCAGTTTAACGCAACAGCATTAAAATGGGCCAAGAATTAATGCAGTGACAAAAAAACTGGCAAACAAACACAAATATAGAGACACTTATGTGTGTGTGTGTGTGTGTGTGTGAGTGTGTGTGCGCACGCTCCACCTGTGTGTAATTAGCAGCAGGCATTTCCCGTCAGGAGGGCTGTGCAGTGCCAGGCAGACTGGGAATCTGACTGGGAATGAGAGCCCCATGGGGATTCCACTTCCCCCCCGAAAAAGTCACAACGAGACAACGCACGTATGGACACAACACCGGCCGACTATATCAGGCTGCCGTGGCAACCAGACAGCAGGATCGCGGTGAGGCTAGACAGAGGGTCTCGCAGACCCTGCACACGCTAATGCTGCATGCGGTGTGTGCGCCACTATTCGTTTGTGACACGTCCAGCTGTTTGAACTCTTGAAGTGGATGAGGTTGTATCAGGTGATGAGAAAGCAAAAAATTTGCAGCAGAGCCATGAGTCAGAAATCGAACTGGCCACTAGAGGCCGCTGTATCTCTGGATAACACGGCTGCTACTGGAAGTCAGTGATCTGCTTTGCACTCAGTAGTTGAATGTGCATATTTACCTCAAACTATGATTTGTGTGTTGTGGACGTATGTTCCACATGTTCATGGTTTAAACCTTTGTGGTTTATGCTCGCTGATTATATCTTGACAGGGTTGCACCTGAATGTTTATTGCTTTTCATGTTTTCTAGTTTTTAAGTGCACCATATGTTTCATTTCACCGTTTTCTGCCTCGCGTCAGTGCGTTGTCATATTTCAAACTACCGACGGGAAATATAAACCTTTAATCTCATATTACCACTCTGGAGAATCTATATGTCAGTAATGGGGCAGGATGCATCAGTGACCAAGAACAAGAGTTGGAGAGGCAAGATAACAGGCAGTGATTAGAGTAAAGGTAATTTCTTTTAGAAGAGTAGAGAAGAAGCAAACGCAGACAAAGGCCTGATGAAGCTGTCGGAGAAAAGTCGGAATAAACAAGAGGAAAAAAAACAACTAAAGTGAGAATAGGACCATGATTGGGTGAAGTGAAGAGTGACAGGATAAATAACAAATCAAATTTACCGGGTATCCATCCCGTCCAGCCTTGCCCTGGTGAGGTTAGAGATTAAAGCAGGAAGCATTGGCACAAGGTTAGAACAGAAACCAACAGATGCACACAAACGCTGCATTTACAACAGGTCGCCAGGTCATCATGTGACCTCACACACTTTATTCTAATAGGAAACGAAAAGGATGTTACAGTATCATGGTTTCCCTTTTACCAAAGCTGTAATTTTAAAGTTAAATATTATTTTGAACCATTATTAATTAAAAAAATGAGCATTATCTGAATGTTGTGCTTCCAAATTTCATTTTACATTGTTCTTGGATTGTTTCTGACAGCTTCTATAGCCACAACACATTGTGCTGCTAGGCTGTTATTTTGTGGAGCAGCAGGTGACTTATTACCATTACCACACGTTGCCATCTATACTTTATGGGCTGCAGGATTTTTCAGGAAAAATAAATTATACATAATTTCATGCATATTTAGTGTAAAACTGCTGCACTGACACTTTCCTGCACTAAAAAAATTCCCTGGATTTTAAAAATGTCAGCCGGACATGCTGTTCCTTTTCTGATGTTTCCGGAAAAGCGTTCCGGTGTGTTTCATTTCCGCCTCAGTGTATCTGATCTGAGCCATGTGTGGCCAAATATTTCTAAGAATCAAACATACGATCAGATATCACTCTTCCCAGGCAGGTCACAACAATTCACATTTACATAAATTAATGTAAACTTACAAACCTAAAGGCCACAACTGCTTCCACAAAATGTCTGTATTTGTATGTGTGTCAGCAGAAGTTATAGTCCCACAGAGGAGAATAACTTGCTGCTAATACTTTACCTCCCTGACCATCACCGTGAAACACACACAAACACACACACTTCCCCTAGGTGGTCCATTTATTGCCGTGCTCTCTGGATGCACATGTGTGTGTGAGTCTGTGACATTTGGTGTGTCTGTGTTTTACTGCTGTGGGAGAAAAGATCACTTTTGGCTTGAACAGTAGTTTGTCGATCTGTCCAGCGCACCGCAGGGGATGATATACAGTGTGTGTGTGTGTGTGTGTGTGTGTGTGTGTGTGTGTGTGTGTGTGTGTGTGTGTGTGTGTGTGTGTGTGTCACGTGCGCTTGTGTGCATGCTTCATGTCGAAGGTAAAGTGACAGTAACTGTTCTGTGTCCACTAATGGCCGGTTAATGGTGATACTACCTGGATGAGATGAATTTGTACTTACTGGAGCTCCTGCAACAGAGAAGAAGAGAAACATTAGAGAATAAATTCTGTGCATTTCTACTGACACATGATACAAAGCATTTCCCAGTTCTGGTAACCTCTGGTTTGTACAGCAATCAATTCCTCGGAACAGTGGTATGCAATAAAAAAAAAAGCCCTGCACATGCGATGCGGTTTGTTAGATGATGACCGTAATTAACCACCTAAATATGGTACAGAACAAGCTCATTAGAGCCGCTGCCAGTGGAGTTCGTGGTGAACATGTTATGATAAACAGACTTCTGGATAACGGGGTCATGTTCTGCATTAGGATGTAAAGTCACGTCAAGACTTTGTCTCCTATGAGAAGGTATGGGTGTATCAGATGGAGGGCAGACAGGGAGGGAGAAGGTCGGGTGTGCTGGCAAACCGTGTGCCCCCCTTTTCTCCGAGGTAGTCTTTCAAATCTGATTGAAATCCTCTGATGTTGAGCCTCAGCAGCAAAAAGTACATTCTGCTTCTCATTCTTTCCCTAACCAAAAACAACAGCAATGATCAAAGGCTCCTCTCGTTCTCAGTGGTCGTGGTTTTAATGGAATATTCTTATTAAAAAAAACAAAAACAAAAAAAACATCCTCTTAAATATGCAGCGCTGAGGGCACTGATAAACCACCCAAACCTCTACAAAGTGAAGATTTTATTTGGCAATAAAATATCTTTTATGAGTAATTGGGTTATATCCCTCCAATCATGATGCTGATGTGACAATTACATATATGGCACGGTGCAGAGTGACGCCACCGCCACCGCCGCCGCCGCTCTGGTACAGCAGAGCTCATCAGCATGGTTGCAGCATCTACATAAACTAAGCGAGATTGGAAACAGACTCCCTTTAGGGGGAATGTGGGATATCTGTGGAGGTTTGTTATGATTCAAACACACAGAAAATCTTCCGAGCCTAAAAGTTCACCGTTTAATCCGAGGGAGAGGGCATTTTCGGGACAAGAGGGACGAAAAAAAACATGACGGTGCTCTGTGAGAAGAGGTGTGAGCAGAGGTGCTGGGGGGGGGGTTTTATGAGGCATGAAGACCCAGTCAATCAAGGTTTGCTGCGTCTAGACACTGAGACAAGAACCTCCTGGGCGAGACTGCAGGCAAACAAACGCAAACCGGCAGTGAGAGCAGCTACGAGCGTTGAACTTGAGACAGGTGTGTGTGTGTAGACAGAGGGAGAGATAGAAGTAAACAGAAAGAGGGGAGGAAAACAAGTAAAAGAGCAAACAGAAAAAAATACTGAGACAAGGCGACGTTCAGAGCCGATTTTAAGACGCTTAAATTCTTTGTCTGCCCCCTTTCCTGTTGTTCTGTTTCTGTTACTCATCTACACTCTTGTTGTTTTTTCCTGAAAGACAGAGAGAACGGGGAAAATCTCTTCTGGTCTAGTAAAAAGTTGTCCCAGAGTCGTCAGCTGGCGAGAGGATGGCGCAGCCGTCATCTACCCCCCCCCGTGCCATAACCCAGGCTGCAAACACAAAACTAACCACAAAGTAAGAGAACCTAAACAGAACTACATCACTCCAGAGCCTCCTGAGTGTCTGATCTCCGCTGAAACCTAAACAAGCAGCTTGCCATTTTATGAGAGTTCCCCCTGCTAAACACCACCAGCAGGAAAAACACTGCTGTGTAGTTGCGCAATGATCACCTGATGGAGGGACTTAATCTTTGTTGTGCAAGAGGTAGAGGATGTGGGCATTTACAGGAATAGTTCGTCCAGACTCAATTCTTTTCTTATCGTCAGTGAATACTAAATAAAAAACTAAATTATCCAGCAGCGTTGTCCAAAAACTTTTAAAAACAGCAGCGAGCCGCAACGTTGCAATGAGGCAATCCCACAAACGCTGTCACTCGGCTGTAAATAGTCCCTGACGAACCCGACGCTGACCCCAGGTTGAGCAACGTTTGCTAAAAACGACAGTTCCCACTCGGTTTAATTACTGAGTCCTTCTGACAATAGAACTATATATTTGTGACCTGTGTTTAGAGATTCACATGTTCCACAGGAACCAATGGGCCTGGGAGTGAGCGCTGCAAACAATCCGGGAAGTCAGAAAGTTTCAAGTGGCTAAAGGACTGTTGGTTTTCTTTTCATATAATTTGTCGACAATAAAGCTGCTTCGGACAAACGATTAACTCGGGACATTTTCCGGGAATTTTCCTTCCAGCCCCCTATAGTGAAATGTCTCATTTGTTTATACAGCAGGAAAATTGCTGTGTGAATGTATTAATGACGTTTTTGACAAACAACGTAAAACAGAAGAAAACAAAAAGAACACATATATCTCAGGAAAAGGAGGAAAAAGAGGAGCCGTGCACGTAGAAGACACAGACGAGGATGTCAACAAGATTCGAGAGATTTTGACGATAGCGGACAACACTGGTGTCCAGAGCCGATATTCCAGAGTACATGTCTGAAAATGGATTAGGACTAATATTAAATAACAAACTGTATTCAGAAAATGAATGGGATTTTTACGTGTGGAACCACGCTGGTCAGCTCTGTTATCGGGGCGGCCCAGATGATTCTGTGTGGGCAGTTTGTTAAAGAATGGCTCTGTGACCCCCTCACACGACCAGATAGTCTGAGCTGAACCAACCAAGGTTCCAGACCAGACTCATCCTCTGATTCTTTGGGGCCCGAATCAGGATTTAATCAATTTAATTCCAACAGTGTGAGCCCAGCTTTACTTTTCACAGGAGCAGACTGCATCTAATTAAAGTTCCACAACAATGAATCACAGCCAGACTGGAAAGTTCATCCTCTGACACATATCCTGCAGAACAACGACACTCGTGAAGGTCTGGAGACCACACGATGAAAAGAAACTTGACGTGACTCACAGTTGAAGAACATTCACTCTTTCTGTCATGACAAGCTTTTGTGTTACAAGAATTATGTCCCTGCTCTGTTTTGGTTCCTTGATGAGTGTGTTGCGGTCTGGACGGAAAGACACAGCAACGCAACAGCGGCGATTAGTGATGTTGGCGAGGGAGAATATCATTAGGCTCGAACTATCGCAGCTGCTACTGCTCAGCGAGAACGACCGACATCTGGGCAAAGTTAGTGCAACCACATGGCCGGAGTGAGCGCTGTGTTGCCGCAAATGAGGAGGGACAGGGAGAAGGGCCAACTGCAGCCCATCATCTGCCAGCCCGACTCTCTCACGGTTCAGTGCTTTTACCAGCCCTCGATCCAACCCAGTCCAAAAGAGGGAGCACGTGAGGGAGAGAGAGAGAGAGAGATGAAGAGAGAGTGTGTCTTCCAGGAAAAAGAGAGAAAGGAGAAATAAACAAACAAAGCAGGTGGTGGTCGCCACTTACCAGTTTCCCCTCGTCTTCCCATTCTTCCACGCTTTCCTGGAGGCCCTGAGAAAACACACAGACAAAGCAATAAATCGCACAAATCAGCACTGCAGGGATGAGCGGAGAACCACTGGAAAAAGCCGGTGGTCGTGTGTTGCCTGGCAGCACGTCTGTGTGAGCTGGCACAGGACTGACATATCTATCCATGAGTGACGTGAGCACGGATTCAGAAGCTGAAGAAACAAAAATAAGAATATAAGATCCTGTCACCGTCTAAATGTACTGTATGATTTGATTTCAGACAGAACACGCTGGGCCTTGAGTCATGTCGTCTCCATTCAACCTCCAGAGTTGAAGCTGTTCACCTTTCCGGTGAAAAGCTGTTGATGGAGAAGTTTCGTAGAGTTGTGAAAAACAACAGGAGCGCTGTGCATGAACCAGGGGATGACTGCGGCCTGCAGTGAGAGGGCCGATCCAAACACTCAGACATAATGCTGCAAAAAGACCATGAGTCATTTCTATAAAGCCATTGGTTTACATTAGTGTCTCCCTCATTTAACGGAAGTACTGTTTAACAAGATGGTGCAACTGACTACACAAAAATACAGATTAACAAGACCAACATCAGCAATTTCAGCTTGGCTGGGGGGAAAAATGCAGATAGCTACTGTCTCTGTCTGGAGTATATAAGATTATGTGGCATTCGTTTGGCTACTTCACCTTATCCCCAATTATGGGTGTAAGAAATTCCGGTTCTCCGATATTCCTTCATATCTGTCGTACTTAACATAGGTCTGGAATTTTATCCATTATGGTTTTAAAAAAGTCTTGAATTTTAATTTGACAATTGCTGAAACCCTGTGAAGGATTTTTGTTTTATCTGCAAACAGCATGAAGCTACTAACATTTAGCTTTCAGGCTGCAGTTGTGATTTGCACCAGCCAAACTTGAGAAAACCTGCTTTTGTCAAATCAAAGACCCATTGTTTCGACAACTAATGAGTGGTTGGAATATACCAATATATCTCCCGCCACGACAGTGAAAACTGCATATTTTCCCATGAGTGGAAACTAAGCCTGACAGCTACAGCAGCGCTAACTAAACCTTCAGCTCCTCCATGGCCTCCAACACCTTACTCTTTCTTTCCATGTGCCCATCCTCCCACACGCCGTCCCGCTCCTGTAGCCAAATGGGAACCATACCGGGCACTGTTCTGATTCTAAGTGGTTGTGGCTGCAGACATGTTTTCCCTATTGTCATTATTGGAGTTATTGTAGGGGCCTAATCACTTCCTGACTGTGCCAGCCTTTTCAAAGAGAGCTCAAATCGAGCTGCTCCACCTCCTGCTCACAGCTACCTCTCCCACTTTCATCCAGCTCTGCCCTTCTTCGTGCAACAGCAATAACCCATTAATGCCTCTGGAATTGGAGGATAAAAGAAAAAGTATAAAAAGACGTTAATTGTTGCCATTGCTTTCGTTGAAGCTTGGCTGTATTTTTGCACGGTGTCACTGAACCAGAATTTCACCTGAGTCTATTATTGCTCTTATAATAGATTCAGTTTACCATTTTTTAGCTTCAATCGACTTTCTTGGCAAACAAAATAACCCATTTATCATGGAACAATGGAGGCCGTGTACAGCTGTGCACCGACTGACTCCTATTTAAATTTTATGTTTCTACAGTTTTAATCATTTAACACCTCTACACTTTCAAACCTCAGACACATATGCCAGCTAACACACACACACACACTATCCACAGCATTTATATTACTAGTCTCCATATTCTATAGTGATCTCTGCTTCCCTTGCTTGAGCCCTGACAGCCATAAACAGCATGGAGCTGTTCTTCTGGGGCCAAGGCCTCTGCTGCAAAGAGCGAGAGAGGGCCAGAGAATCAGAAAGTCAGGCTGGAAGGGGATGTAGATGGGGAGGAAAGGCTGGAAAGGGGGATAAAGAAATGTGTAAGGGAATGGAAGGATAGGGAGAAAAGTGGGCCCTGGCAGATACATGTAATGAGAGAGACAGACAGAAGATCTACTGCCGTTAAAATGACAGGAGAGTCCAGGAGGAACGATGGCAGAGGCTCACCGGGAGCCAGTAGGGATGAAGGGTTGGATGCATTGCTTCACAATCCCATAAAAACTGGACGTTTTGAAGTGCCTGCTCTAGTGCCTCAGTCGCCAAATGCAGCAGGCGTCGCACAGACTGAAACGTGGGCGTGCGATTGGTCCTGAGCGGCAGGGTCGCGGGAGGATGGAGGTGGGCGATGACAACCTGATGTAGGACAGGATTGACTGGAGGAAGTGATGAGAAAAACAGCTGCACAGGAGAGAGGAGTGCATGCAAGCGTGGAAGTGGTTCAGATTTCTATTTCAGGAGAGGGCAGGGGACACAAACCAGCTGAGATGCCGACTGACAAACAGGCACACAAACACATGACGTGACTGGAGGTGTCAGTCGTGACTTCCTGTGTCGCTGTGACATGCCAGGGTCAGAGAATGTCACACTGCATCTCCAAAATAGAAAAGTGTGTTTGTTACGTCTGGAGTGTTTAAATTCATATACCAGAGACTGTAAATAAAGATGGACGACATGACTGCTCCCCAAAAATGAGGCCAAAGTGTCTTGATCTCCCCCTGGTGGCTGGCTGCAATATTGGTTCAATAAATTCTGCCTCCTCCATGTTAGTGGATGGGAAATGGACCAAAATAAAAAGTGAAAGTACGTGTCAAAAAATGGCTTCTGTCATTCTAGGTAGTTGTTATCACACTGATGTACATGTGCTCATGTTTTTTGATAAGTTTGGTTTTAATTAGTTATTTGATGCTATCAAAACAAACTGACTCCTGATTGGCATCAGATGCGCAAGATGGTGGCGTTCGTAACCGCGATATTTAGGCTTCATTTCTGCATAGTGGGAGAAGGAGGAGACACGTCTTCAAGCTTTTGTTGAGGCAGATTTTCCTAGAAGAATTTCAGGAGCAGGACCATACCTCAACCACTCATCATTCCCCGTTTCCCTCCTAACCCTCTGCTTCTTCTTTCATTCTTGTTTACTGCACATTTGGGTCCATCATTCCCCTGGTGCTACGGCAGATTCCCAAGAATCCTTCTACCTCTCATACATCATTTCTATTTCTATTGTCGTCAATAAACTGTTAAACGCATCTTGGTGCTAGTGAATAACATTATATGGTGTGTACCAACACAGTAATGGATTTTATTATAATTCGACTCTTTCCCCTTCTTTCTTTCAAGATATCAAATGTTATCGTTGTCAAACGGTTACACAACTTAACAGACAAAACACGACATTCCCACCAGTGGTTGGTCAGTTTATACAATGTAAAGCAGATGGGAGGATGCCAAAGAAGCAGACCCAAGGGACTAAGGAAAGAAAAAAAAAAGTGCAGTAGAGTGCAGAGATGGGAGGACAAGTCGATGTCCTTCACTGTTATAGGTGTTGAAAATCCCCCCAAAGAAAGACAGATGGAGCTCCACAAACGTCAGGCAGGAAAGACGACTACATCCTGAGCATAGATCTCTCTGTGAGACACACAGAGAGACAGTGCTGTACACATGCAACCTCACTCAGCATCAGCTATCGTGATGCACACACACACGCTGAACTGCATTTGAACTGTGGATAACTGTGCTTACATGATCCCATGATGCACTCTGTCTGTACATGTGGGGCTAGAATGCATGCAGTCCAAAGTTTGATGAGAAGCCAGCTACCAGGCCAATCCTCCCAAGAGGACTGTGTGTATGTTTATGTGTGTGTGTGTGTAGAGAGAGAATGTCAAAACCTGACACTGAGAGAAACAAACACATGGATCGCAGCCCAGAACCAGCAGCCTTTGTTACAGTCTTGACATGGCACCCATACCGCATAACACACACACACACACACACACACACACATGAACAGAAAGATAAACACATACGCTTCTGCTGACAGGAGCAAATCAACCTGAGCAGAGTCCATTGATGCTTTTACTGGTTTTAAGGTTTCGTCCAACCCACAGTGACGTCACCCATTGCTGTTTTGAAACCTCAAATTTGGCATTTTGTCCAGCACCATCTTGGTTTTTTAAACCAGAGGTAACTGTATTTGGAGGAGCGAGTGGTTGAGCCTCACAAAGAGCTTACGGACACTGCACGCCCACCTACACCTGCGACCTGCACCCATTGGACAGTAGTAGCTGTCAATCACATGCTATCCATGCCCTAAATGATGCTCTATTGTTTATTATCATAAACTCTGTGTGATAATATTTACTGATGTTATAAATCAAGTGAGAAGTATAGGGTCATTTTCTCATAGACGTCTATAGAAACTGACTTCTTTTTGCAACCAGTGGAGTCGCCCTCTGCTGGTCATTTGAGAGAAAACATGTTTCAGGCACTTCCGCATTGGCTTCATTTACATGGGCCCAGAGTTTACATCCAATTTAAATACGCGTGTCGAAGGTTTCTTCTCAATACGTGCGCAACAGTGCAACACACACACACACACACACACACACACACACACACACACACACACACACACACACACACACACACACACACACACACACACACACACACACACACACACACACACACACACACACACACACACACACGGCTTGGGTTGATTTAGCTACTGTGACATTTCTCGCAAACAAAGTGCTTCCATGGAACAAAGCACCCCTCCACCCCCCCACCACTCTTTAAAAGGTCCCATTTTGTTTAACCCAACAACTGGGACCAATAAAGAGCTGAATGAAAATAGCCGAATGTGATACTCTATATGTACAACCACAGGTCTCGCATCCACCCATCCATCCATCTAACCCCCCCACTCTCCTCAACTGTTGCATACTCCTCATGCAAAAGTGGAAAATTCAATTTAACCTGAGAGGAAGAGAAAAGTGGGGCAGGGCCGTAGAGAGGAAGAGTGCAAGTGGCGAAGGTCAACTTCTTGATTCCTAGTTAGCTGGAGGCAAAGTGTCTCTACGACACGTCCTCTCATTTCTTTGGTTGTTCCTTATTTTAAAATGTAGATTTCCCTTTAGTCTCTATGATGTCTGTATATCACAGATGAAGAGACTAAGATTCTAAATCAATGCTCTTGAGACAAACTGCGTTTTATTTCGTATCTGTGGAGATGTTGACAAACCAAATTCGAGAAATTTGGACTCAAACGATTTATCGTAAACACACAGTGAATCATTTGTTTCAGATTAAAGAGTGAGCTGTTTCACTATATCTGAAGAACTTTTATCTGTATATCTAAGCCAACTGCTATCATTGAAACTGTTTACTGAATGTGAGGATTCCCGCGACAGCTGTGAAGCTTCTCTGTCTGAAACTTCCCTCCTTCCTAACCCGTCTCCTGGTCTGTCATCGTTTCCCAGTGCTTGTTCAACTTTCGTTTCAATGAGATGCAGGACACATGCTGTGGATGTAAACACCAACAGAAAGAGTAAAAAGTCAACGGATGTGATTCACATGCTGGTGATTCATTCTCCAGCTGCCGTGCATCCCTCCTGCCCTGGGTCAGACGGGGTTTAATGGCTCAGACTGGCTTTGTATCTTTTCAGGTTTTCTGCAGCACGTGCACACACATCATTGTATGTTACTTTTTGTCACTTTGTGCTCCACACTCAACCATAATATGTTAAATATACTAATTATGAAAATCTTTTTCATCTTGCATCCACAACTTAGCCGTGCACATACCTCCATCAAGGCCCAACAGTCCACTTTAATTCAATCAAGCTGCAACAATTTGCACCCACTCACATATTTCAGTTCCCTAAATTTGTCAGATCAAGATCAATGAATTATTCCCAAGGAAATCAGTGAAGATGTAAAAAAATAAACCCTCTCCACAAAATAGTTTTAGTGTGATGCTGCTTACAAACGAACAAACAAACACGGACACATAATGTCCTTGGTGGAAGTATTTATGATGTCCGATAATTGATGAAAAACGCAAGTTCTTCCCTGACCCGACTGTTTACTTCCACCACAAGTTTCACGATGATCGGCCAGTAGTTTTGCGAAAGTCATAAACAAACAACCCCACCACCAATACGTAACCTCCTTGGTGGAGGCAATGATCTGCTTCCACATAAACACATTATCACCTTTGAGAGTTGTGCACGTTCAACTATTTCAGTATTGGATAATAATGTTTACTCAACTTCACCTCATCTGGATATTATGGGGTATAGCGGTGCAGAGAGAGAGTAGAAAGGGCACTAAGAGACCTCTCTGGCCACTTTATCACCATATGGCAAACAAATTGAGACCACACAGATGCATGATTTTTTTCCCATAGAGATCACGCAATTATTTCTTATACTTATTTTTTGTAATCCTTCTAATAGACAAACAGCAATAAAACATAACCAGTGATGAGATGCTGACAAAAGTTTTTGTTGCCTCAGCCAAGGGGATTTTTGTCCAAAGTTTTTATTGCCAATATGTCTGTTTGTTTGTTTTTGAATCAATATTACACAAAAACTACCCACATGATTTGCATGAAATGTTGTGCAAGGAAAACCCATTGGCTTAATTTTTACATTCTTTCAGATTCCAAGATTGGGAGGTTTCAAACATTTTCACTGATTCTAAGAGAATAATTAATCAATCTTAAGGAAAAAAATCAGACGACCAGATTGTACAGTTTGGTGCAGATCCAAATAAGAATCTGAGTATAGTGGATTTAAATGTGGTTTCATAAGAAGACAGTTGGGCCTTGTGCTCTACGCTCTACTGGTGTAATATTTTCTTCTTCTATTTTTTAATGGGTCTACACCCACGAATCACAAATAATATCCAGATTATGTTACAGCCCGTCTGCCTGCGGCCTGTACTTCCGCTCTTTGACTGTTGAAATGTGATTTGAGAGACATGCTATACAGTAACCGTCACTCGGATATTCATGCACAGGTCATGTGTGATTAGGAAATAAGAAGCCGAGAACACGACGGTACCAGGTCGACCTTCCTGTTTTACTTTCAGCCTCAAGTGTTCCGTGACAGAGGAGTGGATTTCTCTGAGCGGTGTGTGACAGGGCGTCTGTGTGAGAGGTCATCGGAGAGGGTGTTTTTCACTGAGGAAACGGACGCCTATTTCACGCCCATGCCGCTGTGATCAACATGTAGATTTCTTGACATGCTCCGTCAAGGCTGAGTGATGCTGCTGTAAACCTGTGTGTGTGAGAAAGTGCTCTTACAGCTGCAGGGTTGTTTAGGTGTTTATGTCTGTTGCATTATTCATTTAGTCCCAATGAGCGCTATCTATGGAAAGCCTTCATTTATTGGGGTTTTCTTATAATATCTGACAGTTCATTTGGGTGTTTCGATTGACGAGCTTTCACTTGAGGGAAACTTTGATCGTCTGTTTATATTCTGCTTGCGAGTGTGCACAGGGTGGGGGTTGGCCACCTCCAGTGCGTTCGCTCCTGTGAGGGACGGCAGGTGGTTTGTGTTGAGTGGCGGGCTGGCGCTGAAAAGCTGCACATAGGTAGTCATCGGGTGTCACAGCTAATGAGAGGCTAAGTCGGAGACGGGCCCGCCCCACACAGAGAGACAGACACAGTCAAAACACAGAGTGCCCAAGCAAAACACAGCCAGCACCAGCCGAGCACGGCAAATAAGAGCAGATCACAACAAAGCGGACCAGAGGACCCAACGTTGAGCTGCCAGAAACAAAGGCTTTGACTTCAGGCAACACAAGCTGAAGTTTCAGACTCAAACCCTGAGAAATAAAAGGTCGTCTGAGAGTTGGAAACAGGGCTTCCCTCTGCAAACCAATTAGCAGAGATAGGGGTCAGGGAGGAACTCATTAGGTTTTGGAGGGAATTTGATAAATCCAGGATTTTGTATCCCTTCATTGCAAGCTGGAGCTTTTTGTAATTTCTTCAGTAGTAATTCATGAATCTTGTTGAAAATGTATTTACATTTAGGGGATGTATATCTTTGAGTGTGTGCAATTTGATAGAGTTTAAATGGATTTAAGGGGACTGTTGGGCCTTGATGGTTGTATGCGCTCTACTGAGTGCTATTCTAGTTTGTGAGCAGCATTATGAAAAAACAATTGAGCTAATTTGGAGGGATGGGAGGACCTGAGAAGAACCCATTCAGTTTTGATGCAATTTTGATTAATGGCATATTTAGCGGACTGATATCTATGATACAGACCCAAATTCAAAAATATCCTCAAATTATTTGGCAGCATTGATTAGCACCGGATCCCAGTTTGAATCCTGGATCGAGACTGCATGTTCTCCACATGTCCACTTGGGTTTTCGCTGGGTACCTTCCTCCCATAGTCCAAAGACTGGAGCAGCAAATTCCCTTTTTGTTTTGAAGTGCATGTTTCATTTCTTGTGACAATGTTTAGTGTCTTCAAGTGTTCTCACTCCAACTTTGACCATTGGGCCATTTCCCTGATGTCGCTGCATAAAACTCTAGACATTTTTTAGAGAACCACAAACATTACGGGAAAGTCTGGGAAATGTCGAGAGCTTGGATGTTTGGACTTTGTGTGAATACAAGTGTGTCTGTGAATCTGTGTCCTTCTTTCGGGGTCCTTGCGTGACAAAGCCTTACATAAGTTGACCCCAGATAAACAAACCCTACTCGGGCTGCAGGTGAAAAACACACACGGGTGCACACACATACACACACACACACTTACACTCAGATGTGCGTTTGTTGATGCAGGGCATGTTAGCGTGCATGGGAGAGGCTTGGTTTTTCAGGGGTTATTCTGGGTGGTACTTCCATTAGCAGTGACTCTGACCACAGACGGTGGAATTTGGGCACTCAGGAGAAAATTAAGTGTACAAACACAGTTGCACGCAAATGAGTAATCCTGAAACCTCAACACACACCAAACCTCCATGGCTGCAGATTAGAAATAGAAATACCTGTAGAACGATTCAGCAACGTGTGATATGAGTCGCACTGCAAATGGTTAATGACAAACCTGCTGTAACCAATTGCCACCATCAGATGTGGGAACCAGTGAGTCCCATAGAAAATGGGAGATTTGGCTGAAGGCAGGCGAGAGCATCCATTGGTGCAATGCCGCGGTGAAAATGAGGGTTATGTTTGTAGATCGGATCAGACTGGGGCCATCGCTGCCGCGAGGACTTCCAGGAAGTCTGAAGGTGTGAAATTCAGTCCTCAGGGAGAATAAACATGAGGTTTAGCACACGCTGGCACACATGTAGGGTGCAGATAAAAGACAACACACAGGTCACCTGAAGGAGCATGGATCTTAACAGGACACAATGCTTTCCTGAACTGCCAAAGTGCCAAATTTCCTTGAAGGGGATTTGGATGACGTTTTTTAAAGCCCACACAAGACAGAAGTATCAGATGCTTTACTGTGAAGAATGTCAGCAGCATCGCTGTGAGCAGTGGTAATTTGACAAGGATAGTTTGAAGTGTTGGTTCGGTCCGGCCTGTGTCGAATGGTGGTCTGCAACAGGATAAAATGCACTTTTATCCTTGAATCCTTTCATTCATAAAATGTGGTTCTCGTTTGACGCTCTGGAACACGTTAGGGCAAAACCGGAGAGCCGGTCGAGGAGGGAGTGGGGGTGGTTCTCTCATTGTAAAGGAGTAAAGAGGAAAGTGCACTAATCAGCATGACTTTTAAATGAAAACGTGAGTATTTGTGTGTGTGGCTGAAACAGAAGACATTGTGTAGGGCACTGTGTGGGCCATGGTCGAGGAAACATAATGTGAAAGTTCAAAAGGCAGCTTTCCTCCAGCCTCCGTCTTTAATCCTGACAGATTTTCTGGAAAGAATTCTCTTGGCTTTTTTAAAATTCCACCTCTTACTTTACTCCTCCAATTGAAATCAAATTCAAATCTTCAAAATTATTGCTTTTTTTCCCCCCAAAGGTGTCCCGCTTCTCATGCCCTTAGCTCTTATCTTACACTAAAGCTTCTTGTTCTGGTTTCTTTCTCCTCTTCTCTCACACTTGAATCCGACAGGCTAACTGCCGCCTACGTGGAAGCCAAGGTGAGATCAAGCAGCCTCCAAGCTGTGGTTTGTGGGTAATGAGAAACATGGTACAGGTGGTCCAGAGGCTGATTACGCAGTCGTGACTTTGCGTGACATGAATTAGACGAGCAGAGCCACAGTAAACTGACTTACAAACACTGTTGCTTGATGAGAGCCTGTTGACTGCAGAAATAATGGAGCCAGAATGAGTTGTGATCAACCACAAGGTTGTAAGATAGAAGTAAACAGATGAGGGTGAACCTCCTGCTTCCTACTTATGAACATGAAGTCCCAGAACATTCACAACTTTACCGTTCAAAGCTACATTTGCCAAACTTTTCCTCTGTTTTCGTTATCTCTATCATTTCATCAGCCCCGACAAACCTGGCTTAATCTATCTATCATGTGCCAATACTTATTTGTTTCTGGTCTGGCAGTGATTAAACCCCAGTGCAAAGACCTCTGGTCCACCATTCCACTCAAGCAAATAACCCCCAACGCCATCTGATACATGTGGATCAAGAATCGATGGCCGCGAATCAACATTCATGTGGAATCAGTTGTCCCAAGCCCGTCATGGAAACATACATAGCAACACCACACGAGAGGAGCAAGTAGTAAAAAAGATCAGCGGACGTCATGTTATTTAGTGAAACACATGTTGTGTTTATATCTTTTAGATAACTCAGATAGAGGATTGGGAAAAAAGAAAATCCTCTGCAGGGATTTCGGGCAAGAAAATGTCCATGTTGGAAAATCTGGCTCCTGAATGTAAGCATACTGAAATAATGAATACAAATGATGAGTGAATGCATCGACTCTGTGGGGGTCTTGGCCCATTGACAACAATGCACATACATATGTAGATACACATCTCCAACGTGTACATGCACAGAACAAATCTGTGCACAATAGATCTCCAAGATGTCAGCGTAGATCTCAGCACCTGAGCTCATTGGCTGCCTGAGGGATCAATGCCTTCTTTCTACCGCTGTGATGCAGGGCTTCTGGGACTTAATATTATTATTAGATGATAAAATAAATATATTCTGGCTGAATTATAATACAAAAAGCAGAAAAAGTCCAAAATGTTTTTTTTGTATTCAACAAAACTTAAAAATGTGTTTTTTATTGGTGTCTTAGCCTTGTTCTGTCCCCTCCCGCACACTGATTCGGGTATTTAGCAAAACAATGTTTTCCCTCTGCGTCTCGGCCTCTTGTCCACATGCTAACAGTGTTTTAACAATGGCAGCTATATTCCGGTTTCTCTATGTGTGTTTAGCACTGCTCGGCCTAAATACAAGTTTGTGACTAAATTTAGCATCACTGCACCACATGACCAGTATTCACAGGCATCTGCCTCGCCCAAAATCTCTTGGACCACAGCTCTCTTCTAAGGGATTTCATGGACCACTGATGTAGAGTCTATCGCCACCTACTGGCCCAGCATTCATATTTGAGCATTTGTAGTCACTTTTGTGTGGATAGAGATTTTTTAAATTTTTTAAATGGAGGGGAACATATCCATTAAAAAATATATAAAGCAGTAGTGTAGACAAGACTTTAAAATTGTCTGAATTTCATGTCGATATTATCTAAAATTTGTCTGGATTCAGAAAAATCTAAACTTAAATCAAGAAAAGCCACTTTGACAGTCACACTGCACACACTGGTATAATGTCACCCGAGTAGCTGCTGCAGCCTGTTGGGACGTGAACTCTATCCGTCACGTCAGTGCGTTCTGTGTGATCACTCAAACTCTTTGGGATTTCAATATGAGGGTTATCAACTGCCTCTTTTAAAGATGATCACCTGTTTATTTTAAAGACTTACAACACACATATTTGTGTAAGGGGGATATCATTTCATTGTGCCTCTCGATACGATGCCACCACTGCAGGGTTTCTGGATGTCTCTCGTTCTCTGCGTTGTGATGTTACCGATGTAACATGAACCACGTTCCCTTTTACTACTGCGTGCAACAGTGTCGTGTGTCTGTGCTTGTATGTTGTGTTGTTGCTGTTCTTATGGCAGGTGCAGACTTGCCCCAGTGTGAACTTTATGGGTGGGGGTCATGCGTCACCTTATCCGATTGGTGGCTTCCATATTTGGTACAATCAGCTGTTCCCGGGGTCGGAGCATGGAGGGCTTGAACACGCTGGGTGATAGACTCAAATCAGTGTGATATTTCAGCCTGTTGTGAGTTTACAAATAAGCATTCGTGTGAAATTTGTGAGATTAATGTGTCCACAACGAATAGAAGTCAATGCAAAGTCCTAATAAACCTGAGTGTAGAGGGTGTGTGTGTATCTCAGGCTCGGTTAGTTTGTGTGGCCGACAGCTGCGACTATGATAGATGGTTGACACAGCTGATACGTCTGATCACCTTCATGTACAGTAATGAAAGTTAAACACAGCTGGGAGCACATGACGGAGGTATGTGCCATTCAATGCTGTCGACCAATCACATCCCTGTGTCAGCATTCATAACGTAATGACCTTGCATAAGGGCCGAGGTGGAGCACGCAGGGATGAGATAGGGGACCACAGCTGCAGAGAGAGAGAGAGAGAGCTCATCTCACTCAACGCGCACTCATCTAACGCCTCATCCACACTCAGTCGAGTTTACCGTTTGACGTAATGGGTTTGATTCTTTACACCCACCATGAACACTGACCAACCTTTGGCTCTCCTGCTGTATCTGGCTCTCGTGAAGCTACTTCAGCTGCTGCTGGAAACTCCCACCTTTCTAAGCTCGCCAACAAATAAGCCGGGAGTGGAAAGCAGTGTCAGTGATAGAAGCAGTCATTCGGATAAAGTATCGCAAGGAACATCTTTCAACGAGCCATCCAAACCAAGGAGTGGTGCACTGACCCAGCCCCTGTCCAAACACTAATCAAGAACTGGAGTCAGCGTGATTTGCTCTTGGGGCCGAGCTGGAGTCCCAGATAAATGGATATTGTGGGTAAAATGATACATCAGTAAAAGAAATAAATTCGGTGATCATTTTGAAAGTGATTTAGGGCCCTTGCCATCCATTCAAAGTGGTGCTGCTTTCACATAGTTTCATATTTTTTATTCACAGGATGGGGCCGGCCTTGTAAATCTTTCAGAGGAGGTTTACATTAAAAACTATCCAGATATTTCCAACAATGGAGGCTTTGTCTGTATGCACCTCACAGTTGAGCCTCGAACAAAACCTAATATGGTGAAATGGCTCTGACAGCACACTTTCCCCCCCCTCAATCAACCTTCTGTTAAAGCCATTTTCAAAAGCCTATTTAAACAGATCCATCGTTGAAGGTGCAACAATTGATGTTTCTGATCCCAAATTCAAACTCACTCAGCTTGTCTTAATAAACGCAGGAGCAGGAGTCTGATTTTGGCGGGGGGGCACTTGAAGGATCTAATTACCCGTCTCGCCTGTCAGCAATCACACTGGAGAAGAAGCAGGTCCCACTTAAAGCACCTGTTTATGACAGAGGATTGCAGATGCATGCCAGACATTTAAAGTCATGTGCACGCCAGCTACACCTACGAATCGTATAACTTTCATCTCCACTCATTCAGTGAACTGATTAACCCCTAGCAGTGCTTTGCATCGGGGACAATGCTTGTTCACTTTATTGTCAAGATTCTAGATTGATTTCTTTACGGTAAATATGCAGCCAGAGGCTAGTTAGCTTAGCCTAGCATAAAGACTGTCATCAGTGGGAAACTGCTGCAAACTGAAGCCAGACTCAACAAAAACGGGGGGAAAAGCGGTGTCATGCACGTAGAAGACACTGAGGAAGATGTCAAGACAGTTTGTGGTGATAATTGCAGACACCGGTGTCTGTGTGTTGGCAAGAAAATCACTTGATCTCCGCAGCGGAGTTAATACGTCGCTTCCTGCCTCTGCCTGCTGCACCCGGCTGTCCCACCTCTCGCCTGAATAATGCGGAGGATTTGTTGCTGTTGTGAACGCGTCTGTGCAGAAGACCTCCCGCTGTGTTGTGCATGAAAACGGCTTAACTGCTGAGGTGAACTGTGTCCTGGTTCATGTTCAGCAGACGGACATGAGCGTGGCATCAATCTTCTTATTCAACTCTTAGTAAAAAAAAACAAATAAACGTGTGTCCCAAAATATAAAACTATTTTTCTGACAAATCTGTAAATTCCACGTTTAAAAACTTCAAAAAAAGTTCAACTTAACAAACAGATAGATCAAAAGGGACAGAAGAGGATAAAGTAGCCGAAACATGCGTTACAGATTGAACATCAGAATCCTTGATTGATTTTAACTCTTCCCGCAGGTTTGGATTTCCTAACCATGCCCCCCCCCCACAGGAGATAAAAGCACCACAGTGACAGCAGAAGGGAGGGAGATAATGAATGAATATAGTAAAGAAGCGAGGGTCAATAGCACGACCCTGAGAAAACAACGCTCTCTTTTTTCCTTTCTCGGCTTCTCATCCTCTCATCCATCCACGTCTGGCTGTTTCAAGCTCCATGTTGCTCCTGATAGATATTAATGATAGAGAGCAACATGATCTGACTTCCATTGTCACTGTTCTTCCATCCCCGGGTCCAGAGCTTGTTTCATACTGATCAATTCCCCCCGGTCCTCCATCTTAATCAGACATTATCTGATTCACCCCTGAGGCCACATGGGATGTTTGAACACGGTCAGTCAAGCCTCATTCCCTGTTTTATCTTTTACCCAGAGCTCAACACTCATGGCATCAGCAGGCTGGTGTTGTGTGTGTACCACCGCTTTCACTGTGTGTTTGCGCGCGCGTGCGTGTGTGCGTGTGTGTGTGTGTGTGTATACGTGTGTGATAGTTAAGGCGTGTAACACAGTCAACATGTGACCTCCAGCGTCCCAGTTGGTGGAGCCCATAAATCTGCCACTATACTCCAACACAGCTCACCTTTGACCCTCACACATACCCATTCACATTTTCTCTGCAGGCGAAGCTGCGCAGCTCAGACTCAGCCATTAAAAGAGAGGAAAGTGATGGGCTGAAAGTGAAATCAACGTGCAAACACGTGTTGTGGGTGTTTGCCATGTTTCCCCCTGGAGTTGTGTCATACAATATCTTCTCTCTCACTCTCTCGCTCCTGGGCCTCCGGAATAAGAGCTGGTATCAGTCAGAGGGGTCCTCATGTTGCTGTCACGTCTTCCTGCCTGGATCTCTGCTTCCATCTTCCTCTCACTTTCACTCCCACACGTCTCTGTCCAAGTCACCCTCCTCCTCTCTCTCTCCTGGTGTCTCATATTTAAGGCGGCCCACAGTTGTCCTTTGGTATTCTCTACTCTTGTAAACACCACTTGTCAGGGTGTCGCCTTTCAATCACCACCACCAACCCCCATCCCTCCAGCACCTTCCTCACCCCTCAACATACAGTACATACCATCTCAGCCCCTGACACACAAACAGGCTCCCTCCTGACTACGGAGTAAATCTCATCCCTCGACTTAATATGGAAACATACAAGAGAGGACATCAGCTAAAGGATCAATTTGGGTCATAATCATCTTATAGTTCAAATATGGGCAAAGAAAATCCAAAGGATGATGATATTTTTTCTATTTTAGGGTTTTATTTAAAATGTCATCTTTATTTTTCTCCTTTGTAATAGTTGTGATTAAATTACACTATTACTATACACTATGTCATAACAAGGAGTCCTGACCCCTAGATTGGAAACCACTGAACTAACAGAGTACCAGACTAGTACGGCTAGAAATGACCCAGGTTTTGAGCCAAAATTGTCCTGGTACACTTCTGGTTGTCAAAAATCACAAACAATCCAGTAGACCGATGTGGCAGCTGAGGAGGCAAATCCCCTCATATATTTTGGAACTTTGTGACCCCCCGCATGTTTGCTTTGAGGAAACAATACATCCAAAGAAAAATTCTCTCCTTGTGTCCTGCCCACCAAGACTAAACAAATCCACCAGGCCTTAAGCCTTGTGCAGACTGTGTCTGTTTGTGGTGGTGCCACAAGACATCACAACAAACACAAGCATGGGAAACTGGAGCTTGTGTGTTATGATGGGAATGGATATCACAAAAGAAGGCAACTTCCTCTCCTTTTTAACAGCATAAGATGATTCATATCAAAAATATTATGCTTTGCATTTATGAGTCATTAACAGTGTTTGCATATGGTGCATATTAAAAAAAGGCCTAAGGGGCTGATTTTACTTCAATGGATACAGTTGGACTGAGTTTGCTGCTGCATTGTCTATATATGCACAGTTCACACACACATTTTTAAATGTCTCCACTTCCAGAGTAGACAGATTGGCTGCATAGTTGCTTTGACATCCATCCAGACATCATTGTAGAAATAAACACTGAGAACATGCTTAGAATAATTCATCAATACATAAATATTCCAGGGAGGGAAACACGATTACTTCCAGGTGTCATTACAGATTCCACCGTCACTCAGCTGTGCTGCTGCTAACTATCCCCGACCCCACGCTTCACGCAACACTTCAATTATAATGAAGAGTTTCCGTCAGTTTCTCCAACACGAGTTGAAAGTGACGCGCAGACCGAGGGTTTCATTTTAAACTGTACTCTGGGTTTCCTCTGAAGACTACGACTGTGCACACTCTTCCCTCTGCAGCTCCAGTGCCGTGCACCCCCCTGCATGTAGAAAACACAGAGCTTTTGAAGATGGAGGCAGGCGCCGCCACAGGGGGCAAACAAGTTGACATTCAAAATTGAAACCTGATGACAGTAAATGATTGATGGATGACGATATGTACATGGGACCTGAATGGCCAGGTGATTAGCTAACAGCAGGAGGTTAGCGTATGTGTATGCGTGTTTTTTTCTGTAGTTAGTGTCTCTGAAGTGCAAGAAACTGACATGAGTTGAGACAGTTCAGTGTCAAGCTGTTACCATTCCAACCTGTAATTTGGCACGCGACCTGGACAAAGAGGCCTCTCATGTGCATGCGCACGCGCGCACGCGCACACGCACACACACACACACTCCAATCCACTCACAATCATGTTCTTAAAATTTTAGCCCAGAGGCGTCTCGTTTTTTCCCCCTTTCTCTTCATTTTTCAGTCGTATTTCTAGTTCCTTGCGGTCGGAAATGTCTTGTTTCCTTAATGGTTTCCAGTAAAGTTCCCAGAGTCCCCAGTGAATATACAACCATCCTCCAGAGGAGCGTTCGTGCGGCCAATTAGGCCCTGCTTTCAGAGCGGTGTAATCAAGACATGTCCTGCTAAGCCTCATGCTATCCTGAAACTCAGACTTGATCTGGGATTAAACACTTGTGGAACCACAGTTTAAGCGGGTTTGCCGCAGTGCAGAACTCCCTGCATTACTTCATTACATCCCTGCATCTACATATGAATACTGTTAGAGTCTAATTGGCCAGTCTCAAAAAAATGTGATTCCTATGAAAGCCATCAAATGTGTGTTTAATGTTCAGCTACTTGTCCTGCGAGTCCGCTCAGCAGGATTATCCTGTACTACACTGTGAGGAGGAAATGAAGCACAGAGAAAGTGAACATCGAGAGTGTGTGTGTGCGTTTGTGGTTTTCTTCCCTTACAGTATCCAGCTTGTGTGTATGTTATACACTTGTGTGTATATCGTTTCAGTCTGGATCTCCAGCAACACGCCCCGCGCTCATTAACCAGATGCCCTGCTAAGGGAGCTCCGTTCTGGGCTTCACCTCTATGGGAACCTGGGTAATCACCGAGCATCGCGACCCAAGGGCTTGAGCCTGCTCACTGCACCACCGCAGAGTCCACCAGCCATCGTCTAGCATTAGGTCCCCCCTCTGGGACCATGGTCACAATAGCACTAACTGTTGGCATTATAATGAATGGGTATTTAATGGCACTGAGCGCAGAAAGGCATTAAGTAATGTAGGGATTATTAGGGTGGGTTATTAGCAGCCATCCGTGGTGCTTTGGTTCAGTGAGACCAGCCCAACTGTTAGGAAACACACACACGCACGCACGCGCACGCGCACATGCACACGCACACGCACACACAGTATATATGAGGCAAACTGACTATAGAGGGAATCCATGTAAGGGGAAAAAAAGGGGGAGACTCCATCATTTTTCACTTTCATTCTTGTTCCTGAAAAGAATGTGCCAGGAAATTTGGAGTGCAAAAGTAAGGAAATGAATTAGTCTTTTTGCCGGAGGTCTTTCTATTCATCATGCAGCCGGCTCATTTGTCAACTAGTCATTTTCTTTACGTTTCAAGGATTTCCAGCAGAAATGTTTGCCCTGAAGAATCATTTTAAGTTGTTGCAATTGTTCCCTTTTGCTCTTAAGCAAAAGTTTCCAGATTCTCTATAACCGTCTTTTTTATGGCACAGTTTACAGTCCCACCTGCTTCTTCCCGCGCTGACTCTTTGCCCCTTGTTGATGGATTCCCTCATTACGGCTCTGCAGGCTTCTCAGTCACGCAGTTGCACTCGAGGCCAGTGTCGCAGCTGCACGGTCAGCCAGGTGGCTGCTGTAGCATTCAGGATGTCAGTATCTTAATGTGCAGTAAACACTGCATGATAAAAGTTCAATCGAATATGTATCCTGTTTACTGCTGTTTATACATACATGTGTATACGTCATTATTGAGCCACACATACACTGGAGAGTGTTGCGTTTTCCTGTTGCCACATCGATATGTTTCCCACTGCAGAGACACTTCTTAGTGGTGTTAATAAAATGAATATAAATCTCTCTTCAATCTTTCTTGTTATTTTAGCTGCAAATAACATATGACGTGCTTCCTGCTGCTGGAACTAAATATAGCATAATAAATAAATTATAAAAATGTATTTAATCTTTGGTCTCTTACTCAGCTGAGTCCATTTGTGGGAGTAGCTTTCTCACCAAATCATGAGGTCGTGTTCTACACTTGTATTTTTGCAGCGTTAACATGATTTTCTGGATATTTACCTTCTTCAAAGAGGTTATGTTTTCACCCCTGTCTGTTTGTTTGTTGTTTGTTTTTAAACAGAGCTCAAAAGCTACTGAGCGCATTACCATGGAACTTGGTGGAAGGATGCGATATAGATTAGGCATTACATCCATTACATTTTGGTACAGATCTGGATTAGGGGGGTTGTGTATGAATTTCTTTTTCACTGTCTATACAAGATAGGGCATTTTTCAACATTTTTGTTGATTTCCCAGAGACTAATTTTAGCACGTTTACCTGACTGATATTTATGAATGTGTGCAATTTGATGGGGATTTAAGATAAAAATCCAGCTCTAGTGAATTTAAATGTGGTTTAATAAGGGGACTGTTGGGCCTTGGCAAAGGAATGTGCTCTACTGAGAACCATTCTAGTTTCTGTCTTTGTCTCAGTTATTATATGCAGGTCCTGCACCTCACATCAGCCAGATGTACCGTCAGTTTACCCTGGATTTACCCTGCCTGCTTATCCTCTTAAACAACCCCACAAATGTAGCTGGTCCTCGTGGCACAGATCTCCTGCACTCAGATCCACGCTGTGTGCCAGTCCCAACACACTCCCCGCTCCTTTAATCTGCTGGGTCCAGATCCTCTCAGCTCATTTCACCACAGCAGAAACAAACTTTCTTTGAAGAGCTTCCAGCTTCCTGCGGGTCCGTAACGCTATGACTCACCACAATGACACGAGTACCTGCTGCGAGTGTAGGGGGCTGCGCTCGTTTTCACGCGCACAAACTTTCCCATGGGATGTACGGATAAAGACATATTCCACAAGCTCGCTATGACACACACCACATAGGTGCAGTCACGCAGTTTGGACAGACTCACGCCACACCACACTAACCCGACTGAGGTGCCGGAGTCCTGCGACGTATCAGTGGCAGCAGGAAAGAGGAGCGTGTGCATGTGAAAGCAAATAAGAGCAGCTCTGAAGTGCATGTGTCAGGTTAACAGAATTAGAGTTCGGGGTCTGCTGCGGTACACAGACGATCATGTTGTCTAAACTTCCAGTCGCTTTGATCTTTGTTTGAGTGAAGCTGCGGATTGGGCCACTGTGCAACAGTATCTGAAGAGAGTTAAGGGACCATATGTGTGTTGTGATGTGTCTTTTACATGCTTCAGTAATTCATCTGACACCAACACGCTGCACAGCCACGAGGAGCGCTTACACCCCTTTATTCAAAAGCCTTCTTAGGTTACCGGTGCCATAAACGCCGGGCGGAACAGAGGCAGCCGTTGATTTGATAACGAGCGTGTTTGCTGTACGTAGACATCTGTCAAGACTTTCTTTTTCACGGTAGGGAAAAAACAGCATTTACGTGACAGGGAACGTCACCTTTTTCCACTTAGGACTGCGTTCGATAGGCATCTCTGTTACAGCACTATGCATGTAACTGTGTTTATTCCTCCTTATTTCTGCACTTGGGACACAAACTAAAGAAAAGTAAAAGAAAACCCAGAGGGTTAACGATTTCACATTTAGTATGAAAACAGATTGTAGCAAAGGAAACCACAGTAGATTAAGATTAGTATGAAGAAATAGATTTTCCTCACATGTTCTTATTATTTTTGCCCTTGCACACAGACAGAACAACTCACAATATGTATCACTCAGAAATACATGGTACTTGAATGGTGATGATGCCATTTCATGGTCTATCACCATCTATAAAATATGTCTTGACAACTAATAATATTAAAATATATCAATAATACAGAAACAAATGAAGGTGAACATAACATTTAGAAATTTACTTTACTCGTTAAATTTGTCTCCAAATTTTCCTCTTTCAATCGGTCGACAAATGAAATTACCGAAAGTCATTGGCTTTTCTCGCAGCAGGAAATCGAATCATTAAGTTTCCCAGCCACAGCCCCTTTAAATTCAATTCCAGCTGAATTGCACACACTCTATCAGTTCCCTCAGAATGAAAATGCCCTATTTCACTGTTGAAGAAAATTAAATAAAATAAAAATCCTGGATCAGCACCAAAATTGAATGGGTACTTTCCTGAGCCATACTACATCCTTCCACCAAGTTTCATGGTAATCCATCCAGTGTTTTTTGGTGTAATATTGCTTACAAATATAAAAAAAGAAACAGACAGGGGTGAAAACATAACCTCCTTGGCTGCTGTCACATTAAAAAATATATAAATCTGATTGTTTGGCCTTAATTTATTCAAATTACACAGACATTGTGTCCTGATCAGTCCACTGTAGTGATTTTAATGCTGTCTGGATAAAACGTGTTCTCATGTACTCATGCATATGATGACTGGTCTTGGGTCGGGGCCAGAGCTGGAGTGAAGAAGAGCAGAGACTGATAACAAAGCTGCCAAATGGCCTCTGTCATGAAGCAGTGAGACGGGGGAACGCTGCTGTGAACATCCCTCCCTCTCGCCGCTCATCTCGCTCGGTCCTCTCCCCTGCTGGAGGCCGGTCAGGATGTGGAGCGTGAGAGTGTTGACAGAAGGAGATATGGCCACGCAAGACCAAAACTCATGCACACAACTTGACAGAGAGGAGAGGGTTCAGGGGAGGAGAACGGGGTCCACATAAATCACGCCTCGCTCCCTCCCGTTAGCCTCTAGCGGGTCAAGGATGGCCAAGGAGGAGCAGGGGGTAAACACCAAACTGTCTAAAAGCAGCTTCTTTACTACTCTGCGGGGGTGGTCAGGTGAGATGAAGGTCATCTCGTGTCAGGGCGTGCATGCTGTGAAGTTTAGACTGAGGCTAATCTGAAGTGTGAGATTTATTTGTTTGTGGTATTCGACGGAGGGAGGTGTATGTGTGTGTGCGTGTTTATAGAGGTTTATGGAAGAGTCTAAACTTGCACCTGATTTCGCAAACACACACACACAAACACTCACCAAACATCTGGAGAAGGGCCCTTGAGTGGAGTAGGTGGGGACTGAAGTGTTTCCACTGAAAAACCCATTTGATTACACAATGTTACTGTATTACGTCTTATCACTTCTGTATGTTTGCAACTCTGACTGCACCTTGTACACAACATGAACTCTATAAAAAGACAGGTTGGTAGAGATTATTCAGACA
The DNA here is from genome assembly GCF_022539355.2 of Hippoglossus stenolepis. Lineage (NCBI taxonomy): Eukaryota > Metazoa > Chordata > Actinopteri > Pleuronectiformes > Pleuronectidae > Hippoglossus > Hippoglossus stenolepis. Next base: position 17,558,850 of record NC_061489.1, on the reverse strand, counting down.
ATATCAACACACCTGAATAAACTGTGGTGGAGAAGGCATAAAACGTATAGGGACCAAAACTGTATATGTTGTGTGTCTAAAACAGGACGACCACAAAGACGGTCCCAATATTAAGCTGCTTTCAGACAAGAAAGACAGAAAATGATTGAGAAAATTGGGTCCGGACAATTTCCTGAGTTTTCCTTTCACATATGAAGAACGCAGCAGGAGATTGTCTGGGTCAGGTGCGTTCACAACATCGGGAAAGTGACCGGAACATTCCAGGGAGGGGGGGCGTGGAGCATGCAGGAGGCAGGACATGATGTAAAGGTTCCACTGAGGAAATCACTTTTTTATTTACAGCCCATTGACACCGGCGTCGACTCTTTTCATCAAAAGCTCTCAAATCTCGTCGTCTTTCCAAATTTACTTCTACGTCGGTGTCTCCACACGTATGAAACCTCTTTTTTATTTAACCTTTGCATTCGTCATGTGTTAGAATTGTCATCAACACATCAACTTGCTCTGCTGTTTTCTCACATGTCCTCACTCAAACATTTTCTGGAGCAACTGACTCGGACATTTGCGTTCTCCCATACAACCTCTTACCGGAGTCTAGAACATGTCTGAAATCATTTAGAGAAACAGCTTATTTTAGTAAAGAATAAGCCGAGATTCTTCGGCGATGTGTCACCTCACCACAAGGATCCCATGATAACCTGAAAGCTCTCACCGCTGATGAAGCTCATGCAACATGATCGAAGGCTCCAGAACAGCTACTAAACGGACCTTAAGGTGAGATAACTTTGTCAGGAGGTGAAACACCAGTTTAAGCTGTGGCATTCTTATAAAAAAAAAAAATCGGGTTATAATTAAGTGCACATAGTTGAAAAGGGCTAATAAGGGCTGTTAATCAGGTCGAGTGTAGTGAAGTGTTGAGTTAAGACTACCCACGTTTCCAAGAGGTTGTTAAGGGCACATCTGCATGTCCCCCCTCTCCTCCACCACCCACACACACTTTTCACTGTAACTGTAACTCCTCTGCAGCGGGACGGCCGTCGTCCTCTCCGCTCTGTCCGGCTGACTGAATGGGCTGCAGAGTTGAAAGGGGGCTGCGGAGCTGGCTCTGATTAGATTGTTTGCTTTCTATGAGCTGGGGAGAAGGAAGCTCCCCTGCTACGGAGGCTCAGTGTCAACAGGCCACCCCTCGCTGCCCCAGCCACAAGGTCTCCGACAGTCACACGCACACATAAAGTCACGGGGCATACGTGCATGCACAGAGCTGCAGAGGGGCAGGTGTCAAATGCATGTCTGAGACGTGGACATGCAGGAAAAGACACGCCGATAAAGTGCACCACACGCATACGGACCTAAACAAACAGCCGTTCCCATGGCAGTGACACGGAGCAAATTACAGTCAGGGCGGACGAGGAAAGAGAGAAGACGAACGGAGACAAAGCATCGGCCCCTGACTCCCTTCGTATCCTTCACCCGACAAGGTTAAAACCCCAACTAATGTTGGAATCTGGTAAAACACACCACAGCACAGCCACAAATGGCTCTTAATAGAATATCCCATTATCCGCACCACTGGAATGTGCAGCTAATGCATGGAGACCAAAGCCAGGCCCAGTTAACATACCTGTGGTAACTGCGTGTTTAAAAGCTGTGGGGAGCGTCTGCGTGTGTTTTCTGTTGCAATTAGCTGAGGGTTGGAATAAGGGATGACAGGATTATGGGGGAGAGACTTTAAGGACACAGCGGATCAACTAAAACGGATCATTATTGCTTTCGTACCGTGAACCGGCGTTTCTGTTTGTTAGGACCAGTATTAAGACAAATACTAATAAATCCCCAACATTCCCAGATTAAGAGACTTTGTAAGTTATACTCACAAAAAGGACTTAAATGTAACACAATCTATCACTATTATTTGCTTCAAATGTGGGTCATGCAAGATTTAATGTAAATTAGGAGCATTTGATTGAAACAATAAGAGTCGTCTGGAAATCCGCTCTTTCACATGGGAGTGACTAACGGCTCAGAAATCTTTGTCCAAACAGCAGGTGCATCTCTGAAGAAACTGAATCAATGTGTATATTTGACAGGAAGAGTTTCAATAATCATTAGAGCGTTCACTAAACAGACAAAACGACATCACCAGGGAAGAATGGCAGGAACAAGACAAGCAGGAATATGACAGATGCTGGAAACAGCAGTTTAAAGAAATGCTGCTGGCAAACAGCTGTCGTTCATTCTGCTGTAACTAGTGGACATGTGTTCCTCTCAGCACCTGATGCACGTCACTTTACACAGCATGTTACTGTGTCAGATAAAACCCTCATCTACACCATTATTGATCTGTCCTGACAAAACGGAGAGGTGTATGAGCGATGGATTACATTTCTATCCTGATACGGACATTTCACAACACGTCCGGCTTGGTGTCTCAGCCACACTCTTCTCAAATGAGTCACAAAGAATAGAAGAAGAAAAGTATTGCCAGGTAAAACAAAAGTATTCCGAGGTTACGCAACATAGATTGTTGAGTGAGTTAACACAAAATATTGCGAAGTAAAGCAAAAGTACTGCGAGAGAAAACAAAACGAGTTGTGCGGTAACATAGTTGGTTTTATTTTTCTCTCTGGTTCGGAAAACTGCGCTCCGATGCTGCTGCTCTCTACTCACAGTCACCAAGTGTCTGTTTGTTGTGGAACTGTTATGTTTCTCTATTATAAAAGGTCTTTACCTTCCTATTTAAAATGCCTTAAGATATTGTATGTTCTGATTTGATGCAAAACGCTATAAATTGAATTGAATTGTGTTATTCATTACATAAATCAGTGGAAAATCAACTTAGTGAAATTAAATTACAAGTGACATGGTTTAAATGTTTTAACATGAGGACAATTTTATATGTTGGGTTTTTATAAGTCTTTCAGTTATTTTGTCCACCTCTGTTAACATATAACACCCGGAGACAAAAGCATATTTGAAAAAGATCACAACTATAAAGATGTCCAACACAACACAGTCACAAACTGTAGCCTTCAACGTTTTCATGAGGCTAAATGAAGAATCAAATCCTGCATCGTGGACTGAACGTTATCACAAGTGGAGGATCAGATTTGTCCTTTGGGTGCTCTCACATTCATTTCACTCTCAGTCCACTCCAAACAATCCTGACTGCAGCTGCTTTATAAATAACCAGCATGCGAAGTCATCCACTTCAGTGTGGCTGTGGGGGACAGCACTTAATGTAATTCAGAAGTTGCAGTTCCAGACTCTTTTCCCAAACTTTTTCCGATGTTGTAATGTCCACATATTTCCCCGTTACACTCCCTCTCTGCCTTCAGGCCAACTATGTTCTGCAGGACCCCTCCGTCTCTATCACGCTGCAGTGGGCCATGGCGTGCCACGACGGGCTGTGTCCTGCTGCATGCAGGGAGACGTTTGGGGGGGGTGTAGTGTTACAGACTATCTGTCACAGGTCAGAACTTTGTCTCAGGTTAATTATGACCCGCGGTACAGTCTGAGCGATGGCGAGCGAGAGAGAGCGAGAGCCTCTTAAGCAGCAGCACAGTCTGGACATGGTTAACTACAGTCCCATGCTGAAGATCGGATGAACGTCGGACACTCGACTGAGATAATATTATTGTACCTGGAACGAGAGGCAGGGCTGTGTGTGTGTGTGTGTGTGTGTGTGTGTGTGTGTGTGTGTGTGTGTGTGTGTGTGTGTGTGTGTGTGCATGGGCAAAGAGATGAAGGAGACAAAGTAAAGTTAAAGAGACACACAGACTCTCACACTGAGGGAGGTCTGACGGTGATATTGAGTCTGCAGACGTAGAGAACGGCCTCTGTTCAGCTGTCCGGGGCCTCAACCTCTGAGGGGAAACACTGATAAAGATGCTATGATGTCACTGGAGTCTTCTGAAGCTACTGCACATGCAGACGTCAAAGCCACCACAGATACCAGCGCCGTTCAAAGGCTTGGAGCAAATTAGGTTTGAGATTATGGTGATTTTACGTTGCCTCTTGGAGGTCTCACGGACCTACAGCAACAAGGTGAACACTGGGGCATTCACGCTGCGCCGCCACCGTGAATTTAAGCTCAGCGAAATGCTACAAAAACAGTGAAACGCACAGTGGGGTGCTAATCCTCTGTTAGCCAGATGCTAAACCAACAACGCCAATAGCTTGACCTTTCCTCCACCTTTTGTTCCGAGTGAAAGTTCCCCTGCCAGCACATTTTTAGCAAATGCCATGCGTAATAGGCGGTGCCATGTGGTGAGACCGGCAAACTGCGTGCTACTCTTCAGGTCATCAACAAACAAAAGAAACCCCCGTTCATAATCAGTCACAGGCCGGCCTCAGATGCCGTTGTTTGTGGGTGTCCTCTTTGGGTTGCATCCCTCCATCACTTCTCCACCCTCAAGTTTTCCATAGTGATTTATCCCGTGTCGTCCCTCCCCCTGTGTTTATTTGCAGAGTCTTTACGATGGCGTGAGTGGAAGCCGGCCTCTGACCTGGAGCTAACGTGCTCGACAGGCCACTCTGGTCCGCAGCGCCCCACGCCCAGTGAGCAGGGAGCTGAAAATGACTTGCTCTGTATATTTGGAAAGGGTTTCCCTATACATACGCAGCCTATCAGTGTTTACCCACAGCATATAGAGGCAGACTCTTTCCACCTGCATAAACTTCCAAAATGTGGACATGATTATTGGAGAACGTGATGGTGGCCTCTCGTTCCCAGTCCCAATTCCTTACCTTGACCCCTTCTGATGTCTCCACCAGCTGGCTGATCATCCTCCAGTTACACGCCCTCCTAAAGACTTCATAAATATGGGTTATAGATCTTAAGGGCCATTTTAACATGTCCTCAGTGACCGGCAGGTAAACTCTCCATCTTTCTCCCAAAAACAAAGAAGAAGGTAGGAATGAGGCTCAGATTTCATTGAGGAAATGGCGTTTAGTCATCATTATAACAAGCACTGACACTGAAGACTTAATCATTGGGGTCAATATCAGTCATGAGATGAAGAAAAATGTATTACATCATCCAAATGATTTAAACTAAACCCCAAATAACCGTAATAATCGGCGATTACGCGGCTCATTTAATGATTTTTAGTGACTTTTAAACCTTTACGAGTTAACTTGCGAGGATATCGGTCCTTTGGGACTGCACGAGTGGCAGAGGCTGCAGCAAAGCCCTCCGACAGAGCGGTGATGGCCACATGTGGTTGGACGGAGAAGAATCAAATGATGTTTAAGGAAATCGACAGTTTTGACAAATCAAAGCACCCTCAGATGTGTTTGGAGAACCGAGGTCTGGCGAACTGGGTAAACAGACGATCGCGGCACGCAAAAGCTTGAAAGTGCCTCCGGTACTTTGGTGGAGGAATAAAACACAACTTATCCATGTTTGTTCTTGAAATGCCACATGCAAAAAATCAAGTGAAGAAAAGTGTTCTCCAATAAGAATCATGGGAAGTGAAGTCCACTACTTAGGGTAATAGTTTTGTGTGAGTTGTCTGTTTCCGTCGTTATTCAAAGGCGTTTTATCAAAGCCTCAACATAAATTAGCAAGACTTGACCTATATTTGCAGGAGTTTTGTCGGCATTTGTTGATGACAGTGTTGATGATAGTGATTTGTGCAAAAACCACACAACAGATCTCAATGGAATTTTGTGGAGGGGTGAGACCTGACCCAAGAAAGAACCCGTACAATTTTGGTGTGGATCTGGATCAGGGGGCAGATCCAAGAGCTTTTTATTGCCGTCTTTAACAGTAGGATATTGGGCGTGTTTAAGTATGATTTCAAAATTTCTCAGATTTCTCAAAGAACAATTAATGGATCTTGACAAATCTGACAATTAGGAGAAAAATGAAAATTTTATGCAGATGCAAAAACTCTGGATCTCATAAATGTGGATTCATAAGGGATACAGAGTCTAACATGTGTCATTCTAGTTATTCCTGATTTTACCCTGTGAGAGATGTAACAGGAAGTAGCTTTGAGTCCTGTATTTCTAACCTACATTTGTTTACATCAAAATGAGTGCAGAATTATCTGTTAGCATTTCCTGTTGGCAAAGTACAGACAATTACCCCTGGATCATTCTGATACTGAAGAAAAATTTAAAACATGAAGAATTTCTGGCAAATTATACATTTATCTTCTTTTCCATGATTTCTTGGGTATTTGTAGACGCTTCTATTTCTCATCGGAAAGAAATAAGTCAAAGTAAATCCCCCCAAAATGCTTTGTTTGTGTGTATTTTGGACTGAATCATGACTGAGTTCGATCTTTTAAAGCAAACTGTGTTCCTCATTGGAAAGAGGTTGGACATCTGCTTCCAGGAAACTTTGAGGAGAAAAAATCCTCAGCTTTAATTTCCCCGGTCCCCGCTATGTCACACTGGCACTTTCTCTCTTGTTCACTCCTCTCTGCTCTTATTTGGCTGAAACAATTTTTACTGGCCATGTACCTTGTCACAGTGAGATTCAGTCCTGCAGAAGAACTTGGACTCAGATGAAGAGAGTGAGGAAGTTGTGGCTGCTTATTGCCTGCAGGGAGAAATATTGTTCTTTTCAAGGGGAACATCGGTTTTAATTGTCCACACAGGCCTGGTGCAGGCTGATGGGAAAACTCATGAGGCGACTCCACATATCTCAGACGATCTTTACTGCCGGCCTGCTGCCAAAGTCACAAGTGCTACATTATCTTTAGTGCATCTCTTGCTTCTTTTGGCTTCTGTGGATACTAAACATGACCATCAAGTCCTTACTCCTGTCATCGAACTCTTCTATGTTTCATAATCGTGGGAAGAAAAAACATATAGGAAAGAAAAAGAGAAATGTTTCCTCTTCAAGGCAGCGATTTTAGATGATGCATTTTTCCTTGGGCAGTGTGTGGACACATGTTTTAACTGACCCCCATTAAAATGAGTGAGTGCAACAGCAGTTCATCACTGATTTCCCTCTTAAAAAAACTAAATATATATATATATTTATTTATATCACATGCAGGGTTTCTTCATCTTTAAGCCATGTGCAGAGGCCAGGCCAGTTTGGAGGAGCTTTTCCAGTAACAGTTCTGTTGTTTTTGGACTGTGCAATGCAAGATGCAATTTATTTCCTCCTCTGTCCTCCATGAAAGCGAAGGGCACATGGAAAACAAACAATACTCACGAAGACGTTATCAAGGGGAACAAGTGTGAACAGAAATGATTAATGCTGCGGATCTCGTTATTTAAACATCTGTTCAATGTGGGACTGATCAGAATCCATCATGCAAATGAAAGTTGCACATCAGTGAGAGAGAAAATGCAAGAAGAGAGAGGAGCGATGGAGGATTGTGAGCGGTGAAGCAGAGACTTCTGCTGAAATAATTAGTTTAACAGACAGGAAAGAATTAATAATTTTAGTAATCAATCTATTGTTTGATTTATTTATGGAGCACAAAATGCCAAACAATGTCACTTTCCAGCTTCTCAAATCTGAGAAATTGCTGCTTTTCTCTTCATCTTGGGGTCTGGAAAAGTTTAGTGGTCTTTTTATACCATTATTTACTCATTTTATGGGCTGATTAAACATAAAATATATATCTTTGGTCGCTAAGGCTCTCCCGATCAAAACAACAACAAAAGACCAAGTTTGATGACGTCATGAAACAGTGTGGAATCATGGGATTTGTCATCTCCACCACAATTTCATCTCCCATAATCTGCTTTGCGGGCGCTTGCTTCCGCCGTGTGTTTGCACTTTACAGGCAGCGCTTCGGCAACAGAACACGCAGCTAACAGCAAATCAGGATCCATTACGAGTGACCAATACAACCAGTGGAAGGAAAAAAACAGCTGACGGGCTGAAGTTATAGCAGAGACGGGTAATACCCTAATTAAAAGGCGACAAAACCTCCCGTTATCTTGAATGTTGAAGTTGTGGATTTCTCTCGGTTTGAACATTGTTGGAAACATTTTGGATAATGTAAGCACACAAGTAGACAACATATACAATATAGGTCAAGTTGTTTTTACACATTCAAATGAATAATTGTTACTTATTACATATTAAAAAAAATTCTGCAGATTAATTAGTACTTTTACTTTTAATACTTTAAGTAAATTGGATGATTCTCCAGTACTTTAAGTCAAATTTAAAACTAGGACTGCTCATATTGTCTGAATGAGAACAAACAGAAATGCATATTTAAAAGAGTAAAAGATGTTGTGGTGCTTTTTTGTGGTGCTGCAGCACTGACTCCGGCTGCCAGGAAAGTCAGTGTCTGTGCGTCACACTGATGCAGAGTGAGGTCAAAACAGTAATGAAAAGAGGCAGAATTAACGTGCTAAAAGACAAACGTCAAACAGCGACAAAAAGACAGTTGACACAAAGCAAACATGGCAAACTGACAATCCCTCCGAATATTTGAGGCTACTGGGCCCATCCAAAGCTCTCCAGACCCAAAGATAAATTAACCGAACATGAGATAAACATAACCATTTGTATTTCAGCAAAACAAGAGTAAAATAATAAAGAAACTCTCGCTGTATTCCCAGAGCTGAGTGACTTTGATCTGACGTGTTTAATGGCCCCATGGCTCCCCTGTCGAACAGTGTGGCCGGCTTTACCGTCCTGTGGTGGCCTTGGAGGCTTGTGTTGTATGAAAGAACAGCACAAACAACTGCTGAATGGACCGAATCAGAGTTCAAAATGGAAAGGACGGATAGTGTTCGGAGAGCGAACTGCCAGCACTTCTGGAAGAGGCTTTGTCCCCCTCAGCTGTCCCCAGAGATAGTCAACAACACAGATCTTGTCTGATCGACACCAGAGACGTTCATGAGACGGCCGACGTATGGTTCAGCTTTCATGGCGATCGTATGCAATGAAATGTGCATGCACAAAGACACACAACGCAACGCAGAAATGTATAAAGAGTTCTGTTATATCCTGTTGTGAAATCAGTCAACAGACCATTTGATTGGAGCCCAGTTGTGGCTTTCACCATCAGGACAGAGTTTATGAACAGGGCTCCTTCCTGCTCCCACAAATTTGTTATCATCATAACCACCACCACCACCATCATCAGCGCTCCAGAACACCATGTTAACAACAAACAGGAAGAGGACACCATGTCCCCCTCTGTTTGATGCCTCGTCTGCCAGTGATTGTGCATCCCCCCCTGTGGCAACGATGTAATTTAGTTAAGCAGAATGCAGCCAACAGCGAGGTCCGGTGAGCGGAGAGGCGAGGAAGGATGAGCAACACATAAAAGAATGATTCCAACGGGGTCAGAGGTGAGGGAATGGTCTGGGAATGTCCGTTCAGGGTCAAAGTGTCGGCACAGATGGACAGAGCAAGCTGCCGCCTCTCGGGGCAAACGCTGCATCCTGTTAGCAGCTGAAGGAGATACAGCCGGTGGCAGAGGTTAACACAGCAAGGGTTGAGAGGTCAGGGGACCACGTGACCTCACCTGCCCTTCTCTTCAGTTCCAGCCAGTGGAACAAACCTGCTCCAACGCCTGGGGACGGTTAGACGTGAAACATGCCACGCTCGGCTGGGAGAAGCTCCCTGTCATGCTGCATCTGTGCACCAGTGCAAGAGAGACAACACTTCTACGTTGTTTTTGTGGGTTTGGTAGCCTGGGGAGGTGAAATCAGAGAGGTGTGTGTTTGTGTGCATATGCTTCTGGTTTGAAATACATCTAAGTGTGTAAACATTTTCAGCCGTAGTAGAAGCATGGTTCTAGGGAAGGCAATCGCAGTTATCTGGTCCAGACTGAAAAGTTTCTACGGCTGTGTATCAATTCAGGGGCCGCATCCATTGAAGGTTGCATTTGAAACCCGATTGCGTCACAGTGGTTGCGACTAGGCTGTCCCATTTCAAAGGCTCCTTCAAATGCTGCCGACAAATGTGTCCTTTCATGCCTAAGAAATGAAAACCCCACAGGGTAGATCTTTCTCAGCCCAATCTATCCCAGGATTCATTGCGCTTCAGATCGTCTCATTTCGGTTCAGCTTTCGTAGACCGCGTCCTACGAAGGATGCAGCCCCGGAATTGAGTATTCCCCGGGACAACGTTGGACGACTTCATGGAAACCTGTGTGGTTTAGTTTCTGTGTAACCTCCGTGACAGAGATAACAGACTGAAGCTCCATTGGTGTGAGAGGATGAGCTGGTGTTTCATCAGAGCTGCAGAAGCCCGTCTTGGATTAAGCGATCAAATGTTTCCTGGTGTAAACATGATTGGAGCGATCCCTCTGTGTGCAACCTGTGTGTACGTGAAGCGTAAATCTGCGGCTGACTGAGTCCATCAAGTCCAGATGCATCAAATCCAACAACTCCCAAGAAGTGAATCCTCACAGTTCACACAAACGTCCGTCTCTCCCCTCTCATCTCTGCTCGTTCCCACCGACCCGTGCCTGCCGATGCATGCGTCAGTTCGGAGCTCCGGCGATAAATAGAAAAATAAACAAGCCGGCCAGCTGTCAACCAGACAATCAAACTACAGCCAGCAGCAGATGCCTTTCATCACGACTGCGGAGGACATGCTCTCGAGGGAGAGAGAGAAGGAAAAGAAAACACAGATACGACTGAGGAAGACCGAAACTGTGCTTCTCATTTCAAACAAAGAGAGAGAGAGAGTTTAGATGAAAGCACCAAGTTAATAGTTATTGATGGATTATTTACTAAACTGTGGAAACTCCTCCCTTTCTGTCCACCCGGGGTGCTTCAGTGGTCGACAGCTCTCAACCTTTATCTCGTCCTCTGCGCAGTTGAAGCTGACAGGCTTATGAAAACTGAGGTTAGGACTTATCATCTCTAACTGTCTCTTTACGGCTCACAGAAGCTCTGCTGTGAGCATTTGTTTTTTCACTTAGACGACTCTTATTGAAGCGGCGAGAGGAGTCTATGAAGTGACGGGTCCTGAAGGGATCATGGAGCACTGTTGTGTTTAGTGATTAAACCCTGGTTAACACAGAGAGAGATGATTGGAACTGCACTGGGAAAACAGAGAGATTATTGAAATATGTGTCCAGGCAGGCATTCATGATGGACAAGGCAAAAATAATAAAAATATGGATTAATCCTTGATCAGAAGTGCATCCAACATGGTCCGATTTGTGATTCATACACTTGTGTCTTGTGCAATCTGACAGCTAGTTTTAATTTACTATCCACACTGAGAAAAAAAACCCTCTTCAGCCTTTGCCAACAAAGCTCTTTATGTGGCTTCGACAACAACGAGAGAGGAGAGCGATGAATAATTTACTGTGGAATTCCTCTGAAGGATTGCCAGAAAAGGACGGAGGCACCAGAGCCGGAGGAACACGAGGCATTCGGTTACAGAGCCAGAAGAATACGAGGAATGAAATCACTAAAAAGCAAAGTGGTGAAAATGTGTTAGGAGGGATAGAAATGACATAATCTGCTGGATTATCTGGAGTGTGAACTATAAAACGCCTCGGCCTCCTGTCCTGCTGAGTAACAGGGACACATCAGCCCCGTCTAAACACGCTAATCACTTTTTAACCTGCATCTTCCTGACCGGGATTAGAGGAATGAAGTCAGAAAGAGTTGCAGAGTGTTTCCATCACAGCAAAAAAACAAGTGATTATTTATCACATGCTAACCATTACCTGTCCCTTGTTTAATGACGGACTGAGAGCGGTAAGAAGTGCTCAGGGAGGAGGCTGACTGGGACCCATCACCTGTTTATAAGTGAATTAAACTAAAACAGGAGACATATCAGTCAAGCTGAACATGATTTAACAGTTTATGACCAGCGTTCACTCATCTTTGATCATGACAAACACAAAGAAACAAATAAACAAATACTTCATTCATCAAACGGGCTTTTTCTTCCCTTCTCTCCGAGGTCTGCAGCTAATCATGGCACAGAGGAGGGCGGCGCTCACCCATCAAAGCCAGTGAACCGAAAAATGACTCCCCGTGCAGGACAAGCTGAGCGATCGGACTCATTCAGGTAAAATCATCATTTACTGCGGAGATGCATGACACCCCCCCACCCTCAGAGGAGGACAGCTGAGAGAACAAGATGAATCAGTGTGACACCAACTTCACTTTTGACTTATGCTCCAACAGCCACAAGGAACACAGAGAAGTTTGTACTTTGCAAGTTCATCTGTTTTCTTACACACTACAAAAAGGGTCCACATTTACTCAGCAACCCTCCCTCCCTCCCTCCCTCCCTCCCGACATGCAGCCCCTCGGGTGAGGAGTTAGTTAACCATGCTTGACAGGACCTCAGATCAGGTGTCCCCCTCTCCCTGCGGGGAGGAGGCAGGACTGAGGTGACCTGTAGCCTGAACAGGAGTCGCCTGACACAGGGATCAAACTGTTGGCGTATGCTCCCACATCACCCTCCAGTCCACAGGGAGGAAGAGACACATCCATCTCTGACACCAAAAGGCAGCTCGAAAGCCAGTTTGAAAGGATCGGAGAGGTGGTTTTTCAGAAGTTGTACCAATAAACAAAAGAATACTAAGTTGACAGGCACTTCCTTCAATTCTTGTTGATGAAAACAGATGAAAACCGTTTCGAAATCAACTTGCAGGGTCTTGATATCTCATCACATTCAGGAAGTGCAGCTTTCCTCTTTTTCACGGCACATGTCACGAGGCTTTAACGATAGAGGAAAAGCTCAGTGCATGAAGTTCCAATAAGATTTTCCCGTGGCTGTCACTCACCTCTGCTCGCTGTCTGCACCACCTGCCTTCATTAGATCAGATCTGTATCTGTCGGAACACACTTCGTATTATTACTGGAAATAAGTCATTGATTGCAGCTTCAGGCCTTGGCGAGATCCACGTCGAGTTTGATCCAATTCATCCGGATTTAAGCTTTTCGTCAAACTGATGCGAAATAAAATTAAAATGTGGTGAGGGAGAAAGACAGATGGTCAGCACACAGACATCTGGACAAAGATGATGTTACCTCATCTCACTCACTGCCTGCAGTTCTTAAATGTTTCACAATACTGAGTAATACCAGAGCGAAATAACTTTTGTTAATGCACATCAGGATGACTAGGAGCTTTTACTGCTTTTAAAAAGGCAGTTTAACACCTGAAAGTCTGCACCAAGGTTCATGTCTTTGTTACATTTGATCCAGTTTTAGTTTTGGTTTCACATTATAATTTAGGGAGCACACTAAAGAATTTAGTATGACATACATATGTCCTGTCATCACCTACGTGGGCTGTGTTTGCCTATACCTGATTAATTGATTGGGTTGTCGACTGGCTTAGGTTTTGATTGTGTTTTAAATTTGACTATTGTATTTAATAACTTATTTGAATCAAGTGCATAGGAAAAATGTTGTCTTTCCGTTTGAAAGGAGAAAATGAATGAGCTGATTAGGTCATTTCATTTTATTACTACCAGCAAAATGATTGTCCTCGTCATTCAAAGTTATATCGTCAGATGCAAGTAATTCCTCTTCTGCTTCTTTTTCTTCTTCTATTGTTTAATGCCGTCTCAACTTCCTATCACTGGCCTGAAAGTTTCATACTGCAAACAGTCAAACCATGACTGTGGTCCGAGGCACCTTCTACACCTGTTATTTTAGTTCGGACTAAACTGAAAGGTCCGAACCAAACGGTCAGTGTCAAAGCCCCCAAAGAGACGCGTGTTATTTTTTACATTTGACATTAAAAGGCATAGTTCACCCAAAGAAGTGTTTTGTGGACTCAAATACTTCTCCCACACCTCCATCGGCTTATTGGTGAGTAGATAGAGTGAATTTTCATTTTGGGGTGAACTATCCCTTTAGGATTACAAAGCTGTATATTTAGAATATGAACAAAGCAGCATTGGATTGAATATGCAAAGCTGTTCCAACACATTAAAGCAGCTTGTGAAACATAATTTTTACAGTCAGATTCCACATAAAGTGAGGAAGTGATGTGAGGAGCGAGAGCGTGGCGCAGGCAGTGACATCAGCAGCCCTGGCTCAGTTGTCTTTGGCCGACAGCGAGCGGCTCATTAAAGTGAATCTGGCTCAGCTCTCAGTTACACTGACCAAAGTTTCTTATTCTGCCTCCTCCGCTTCGCGTTCTTTGCCACGCTCTCTCCTAACCTTTCGGATTCTTTCGTCTGATCCCCTCTGCAAACTACATTTTTTACTTTTTGAATCTGCTTCTTCCATCTTCTGTCGTCATCCTCTCCTGCTTGTTCTCTTTCATTCGCTGCAGTGTCTGCATCTGATCTCCGGCATCATTTCTCCTGCAGCACTTCATATCTCTCGAGTCATGGCGAACGGCATCGTGCACAGCTGCTCTGCACATTAGCATTATATCCCTCAGTAACAAACAACATGCACGCATACAAAACTCTTTAAACTTGATACGCACCAGTTAGAAGAGTTACTCAATCAGATGGCAACATCCAGCATGTCAGGCACATTGTTTTAGGCTGCAGCCGTGCATTAGAGAAAAGAAGGGGGCCTCTTGTATGGTCTTGGAGGCGCCCTCTCTGACACAACAAGCAAAAGGAGATGGAGTGGGGGGGGTGTGTACCTGTGCCAATATCTGTGTTTGAGGAAAGCCTGAGCTGCAGTACAAATGAAACAAATTATACTCTAAGTGGAGGGAACAACCTGTAATAAGCAGTAATGATCCATCTGTCCCTGCAAAACAAAGGTGATACATCACCATCTGCCCCCCCTCTCCCCAAACACCCCCCCCTGCTCTCTTTGTAGTTCCTCAGTAGTAATATGTCATCAAGTGCACCTCTGCTATCGGACTCCTAATCAGGGATGAATGAGCACTCGCCTGTGTTGGACTGTTTATTGGCGCTCGCTGAAGAGTTGTACACATGCAGGGTTGAGCTACACTACAGCTGTGTTCAATTCACACGCAATGTCATCAATTCAGAACAGGGATTTTCTCTAAAAAATACAAATATTGTCACACATTTGGCAACCCTGCTTTAAAATCAAGTTTATTGTGATCTGAAAATTATTTGGATTTACATTTGGCAATGAGGAATTACTTTCAGAAATAAATGTATACGCTGCAGCCCAATCATGTGCATTCATCTGCAGTCCGTTAGGTAAATACACACACGCGCACTTGCACGGACATATTATATTGTCTTCATATCCTTGTATGACTGACCAGCTGGGATTATGTTCATATTCATCTGAAACATTCCCATCGCCCGAGGAGCCAAAGTCTCACAACAGAACAGAAACCTGTTACTACACCACCGTATCATCTGATACAGCATCAGACCACTCCACGTTCACCTTACATCCTGACACTGGACGACATCTAATATGAGATGATCTAATACAGATTCAGAGGAAACCAGGACAGGATATTATATGAATAAATGTGACAGTGAAGAACCTGATGACATGAGGCCGTAATGAGCTCTGCAGGTCCCACAGTGAGACCCTAGAGTTTCTCATTTGGATGGTGGGCTGTGATTTACGGAGCCCTGGTGTATAAAGAGAAATTCAAACTGTGTAACGAGTCCATCGGACAGCGGTTGCGGCTCCACCCTGCAGATACACAGTGCATGTGTTTTACACCACATCCATCAGTCTGAGACACTGGGCCAGAGAAACGCAGATGTGGACCAAACACCTGACTTTGTATTTACTTCCTTATTTTATAAGAATTTCAAATTTATATAGTTGGATATGAAGTGCTAGATTATATATCAGGTATTATAACTCAATACTCAAATACTCAGAGGAGAATTTACTTCAACATCCAGCAGGTCTGGTCTGTGAGGCCGTACTCTGGACCCAGCTTTGAGCTAGATGCTAATAATGACCGCCCTGCTGTTGTGTCCCTCCGCCAACCTGTGCAGTTTCAGTCCTTCCAGATGTTTCTGACATGTTGCACTCACAATAATATGAGACCACCATGACCTTGACCTTTGACCACCCAAATCTAATCGGCTTATCTGTCATCCTGTTAGACTCTGGAAGCGTTAGGATAAAGCATTCACAAGGCAAAAAAGACCTTGACCTTTGACCAAATGAAAGCAGTTCATCTTTGAGTCCAAGTGAACATTTGTACCAAATATTAAGAAATTCCCTGGAGGCGTACAGACTTGCTAGCATGACTAAAAGTGCTTATTAATTTGGTTAACTTATGTTAGCTTACATCAACGCTGTTCAGTATGGAAGGTTCCAAAGTCTTCTAGTTTTTATCATTAAAAAGGTGAAATAAAAATTCGGTTTTCATTAACCTTCTTGCACTTATTTTGTGTGCAGGCTACAAGATGTTAATGAAGGTTAATAAGCTTGAATCTAAAGGTTAATTAACCTAAAGGAGGTTAATGTTATATATATTTTTTTCAATTTCCTGTTGTAAAAAGTGTAAAACATGGAATCTCACTTTCTCTCCGTGCGAATACTCCGTCGACTCCACTTCTTCCCACAGGTTAGGGATAATGAGCAGAGGGTCAGATCATGTTTAACCTTTTCACCCGCGTCTCGGCCGGGAGCCGATCGTTTCTGACACGACATCGTGAGCAGATGAGGCGGAGGAGGGAGTCTTGAAGCTATTTGATGAAAGCTCAGGGTTCCTCACATGCAGTGATTGAAAGAGCACATGGTTATGAACAGCTGCTGAGCCAATGCATCAGCATGAAGTCACTGAGGTTAATTGTTCTCTCCGATGCACTGTAAAAACACACAGGTAATTACGCTGTCACACTCACTGTCATATGTCTCTGCACTTTATTAGATCAGGACAGTTTGACTGCTTCAGCATGAATACACAATAACTTTTAAGGACTTTTCTGAATTCAGTATAAAAGTTAATGTAAGCTACAACAGATTAATGCGAGGGCCACATCGTGTTTAAAGGATCCAGAAGAGTCGACATCTGCTTGATTTACAGCCAAAAGCTGCAGTCAAATATCAATCAGTGCATACGTTTTGATATGTAATGTGGTGAACCACCGTCTGAGACATCTCTTACTAACTGCTGTAAATTGCGTTTTATGAGAAGCGCTGGCCGACGGAGCGAGCAATTACGCACAGATGGAGAAGCTGCGCCTCGTCCAAATGTAAGCGCAGTTTGGCACGAAACAGATTCCTGTAACGTTTACATGTGCACGTGCAGATACAGCACGCTGTTAAGATGCTGGTTGCATTTATCCGCATTGTGAGTATTCACCTGAGTGTTGGCTTTAAATGCAACAATGTGAATAAACCTAACATGGAACATATCTTATGCATAACTCCATGTTTGTGTTATATACTTTATCTAATTATACGTTTGTATTTCTGCATGTCCATGTCCAACGTAAGAATAAACTTTGTGGGTTTTCTTCTTTTTTTGTTTGTGTAATATTTGGATATGTGTGTCATGTGTATGTTATTTATTCCAGAATAAAAGCAAAGGCATGCAGCTGTGCGACACATCATGTTTTAAGGCCTTGTTTTAAATACTGTGTTGTTTTCTGCAAATATTATTCCATGAAGGTAAAACACTGGGATTATTTTCATGTACTTTTCTTGCACAAGATTCAAAGCAGCAGGACAGCGCATAGGACCAAATCATCTAGAAGTCCAGCCCTCTCCATGTTAGTGGATGGGACAGGGACCAAATTAAATCATATGTCAAATGTTTTCAAAGATGTTTGTGTCATTTTAAGTTGTTCTTTTCCACTAATGTTTGTTCAAGTACTACAAAATAGGTGAAATGTCATGAATGGCAGCTGAGACTGACTCATGATTGGTCAAGCGTGTGTATCAGTGACACCTCACTACCGTGCATCGCCTCATTTGCTACTGTACAGACTCTGGCTTCAAATGCATAAGATGGCAGCGCTCATATATATTTTATTCATATACATTTTGGCTCAATTTCTGGATAGTGGGGGGAAGTGGAGACGTTTGTTGGCAGGATCAGAGGTTTCGGTCTTCTCATGGGATTTGTTAACAGTAAGTAAAATATTGAAAATCACCAGACTTGAATCCATTAATAGTATAGAAGAAAATACGTAATTCATTTAGCCATGCACATTACTTTACTTAAAGCGCTGCTTTAAAGCTACTGTACTCGGTCTGACAATGATTTATTTGCGGAAAAACATTTGAAGGATGGAGAAATGAGATGGAGAGTTTCTCTTTTTCCACTTACACCCTGTGGCAGTGTTTACTACCCCTGTCATGAGTTCATTAAATTATCAGGCAGCATAATTTATGTTTGTAAATAAAATGAAGACATTAATAAAGGGCAGATTTCTAATTAAAACCTTGTTTCATCCCTTTGGTTGAAGGTTAACCCTTCAGACTCTGTGGCTTTAGCCTTAAGGTGCTTGGCAAAAATTTCTAACGCAAACCCATGGTTACCATCAAGCACTGAAAGGAGAGAGGCTCAATCTCGTTCCTTTTAATAAAAAAATATTTTGTCAGAAGTATTCCTTTTTTCCCTCCTTTTTTTTTATTGCGGCTCAATTTTCCGCCCTTCAGAAATGTTTACACCACGATATAAACAAGGCTGTTGAAGATGGTAGTGGTTTTAACTGAAAAGGACGAATTCTAACACCAACAAATAGCAGCGCTCGCAGCAACACAAAACACGCACAAACATAAATCACTGCAGAAAACTTGTTTACGGAGCTGGGATTGGATTTCCTCGAGGATTTCCAAGGTCGCAAACAAGATAAGCTCGTAAACATTACCCGTTTCTCTTTAAAGAGAATTTAGATGATTTACAGCACATAAGCATCTTACTCATTTCAAGAACAGTTAAGGCTCACACTGGTGGTTCTAAGGGTCCAGGTGCTATGTGCAGCAGCTACCTGCTATATGTATGACTTCTTCACCTCATCCACGTGTTTACAATTCAGACGACCATCGCACTTTAATCACTTCTACGAGCCCGTTCAACACATCAGACCAACATTACATCTGAATCCCAGCAGGGACCATGAGAGACAGCTGGATGGATTACCATGAAACTTGGTGGAGGGCTGTGAGGTGGGTCTATTAAGAACCCATTTCATTTTGCTGTGGATCCTGATCAGGGGCATATTTAGTGGACTGATATCTGTAAGTGTCATTAAGTGCAGCCTGATTGAATTGAAAGGGACTGTTGGGCCTTGGCAGAGATATGCGCTCCCCAAGTGTCTTTCTAGTTTCATTAATATAAATAAAAAGGTGAGGGAAAACTAAGGCTTAAGAAACATTCAGGGCAGAAAGCTCCTGCCAAGCTCACTTCTGAGAGATCTTTTTTTAAGTCCTTTTGAGGAATTTTGTGGAATTACGGTTGGGTAACTCCGCTGTCTGTCAAGAGACTACTGTAAAAAGATAAAGATCCCTGGCAGAGCCTGTGATTTCAGAGAACCTGGAAAAAGTCAAACTAAATCCCCATTGTTTAGAGCTGCTGCAGGCGTGTTTTCACTGACAACCACAATGTGGGTTTGTGGTCGTTACCAGGTCCATACGAAACCTGGACTATGTTTGGCAGGAAAATCGCACAGATACACACACCATGGTCCTGCCTTTCATATTCACATTTCTACTCCTACCCCCTTACCGCACACACGCACACGCACACACACACACACACACACACACACACACACACACACACACACACACAGGCAGTCAACATGTGTGCTGAGGCTTGTTTGTGCAGAGCATTCCAGCGTGACGTTTCCTCGGCACATTAAAGAGCCACCCCAGCAGGCCAGTCTGTGCCCCCCCCCCCGCCCCAGTAAGCATCCGTTGGGCCAGGGGAGGGGGTCCTATTTGCTTTATCACATTTGTTTGGATTCTACAGTCGGTATCCAATAGCGGCTGCAAGTGCAGAGCTCTGAGTTTGTTGTTGTACTGTATGCATGATCGTTTGAAGTGCCGGGACACCAGGCGAAGGTCCACTGAGAAACAGCGTCGTCAGACTTTGTGCTACATCGGCATCACTGCAGCAGTGATGGCGGCTCTCACCTGGACACTCAGCTCTGTGGTGGTTTTGTGTCAATTTTGAAAACTCAGCGCAGCCCTTTGTCATAGCTGCTGTAAATTACATTTGAATTGCAGGGAAGTTAAAACTGGGGTTGATAATTGTGAAAAATCGAAGAAGAGCTGATTTCACTGTGAAAAAATACAACGGCCCCCTCCCATCGGCCCACTCGTCAAAACTACACCCCTAAAACACATGAACTTGCCTGACAACTGCTAGATGCTGACTTTTCTGTGAATCGCTTGCTAACTTTTGACTATCGTCTCTGCTTCAGCTGTGTTTGCGTCTCCACCTCCTCGGCTGGTAAAGACTTTGCAGGTCATTCACAGCGAGAGAAACAAATGACCAACACAACCTTTATCTGGTCCCAGGTCTACAGGTCTCAGCCATAACGGACAACATGACAGCTCCATAAAGGTGAAGCCAAAGCACCACTAGTGGCTGGCTGCAGTATGGGTCATAAACCCCACCTCCTCCATGTTTTTAGATGGGATGTATCACACCCCTTGCCTCCAAATCTCAACTGCCTTTTCTCACTGTTTTGTCAATTAGTGGTAAAAATGCCTGGTGGAAGTTGTGGATGTCGGTCGGTCAGACACATACTGTGACTCACTGAGGCGTTTTCATCTGCTTTTCATACCCAGACAATGTGACTAAATAAGAAGCCAGACGTACATGATTACACTTGTCAACAGCTTTAGATCAAAACAGTTGCTGAAACCGGTAATGACACAATTATCTCTGCACCATGCGACTGTGCCGATGTGCGTGTCGGTGGACAAGAGATATGGCAGCGCTCTGTCATGGATGAGTCACCGCAGGGCAGACGGAAGATCGACTGATAGAGGAGCGAGATGCTTCGCCGCTCCTCTCACCACACGCACAACCCTGAAGCCCACCAGCAGACACCCTGAACTATTGACCGCACCAGCCTCAGCCACAGCACAGGACCGTCTATCCTGCAAGTCGGCAGAGCAGTTTGAAGGAGTCACTTGTGTCTTTCTGTTCGGATGTTTACCGCAGACAGATCCACCGAGCACGCAACAGAAAGTGCTTAAGGATGTATTAGCATGAACTCTGATTGAAAACCATGTACGGACACATATGCTTCACATAGATACAACATGAGTTGTGCTTAAAAGTTGTTCTTGTCACAATTTTTGTGCACACGGACAAAAAAATGATTCGACTTATTCTTCTGTTTCCTCGGAGGGAGGAGGGGCTGAGGAGGAGGAGCAGGATGTATTTTTAGACAGAGTGAATAAGTGCCGAGTCACCGCGTGAGCAATTCTGAGTAGAACAGAAAATAGAAAACATACAGGAGAGAGCTGAAGACGTTAAATACATCGCAGGACCCAAGAGTTTAACAGTGTTTTAGCCACAGAAATCACTTCCACATGGCTGAGTCAGAGGAGCCAAAACAAGGCTGTGATTAATGATATTTACTGGCACGTTGTCAAGGAGCGCACAATATATGCAGCGCAGTCGTACAGTGTTTGCCCCAATTCATACCACCGCTGGCTCAACACATGGAGCTCTCATGTGCTGATTTTGACAGTGCGCTGGTTTAACATATCAGTGAGGAGCAGAGAGGCACCATTTGGACAATTGGGAATATGTGGTAGTGCGATAAAAGGAAAGATATGAAGGGAGGAAGAGGGGGAGGAGGAGGAGGGAAAACTCATAACACATACCTGACATGAAGGAGGAAGGTGGACCAAAGGGAGGCGTCATCATGAAGACACGAGGGAGGGAGAGAGAAAAAAAAAAGTTATAATAAAGTTAATTTCAGCAGTGTGAGCATGAATAAATGTAGGTCTGCAAATGATGCTTAAGGACAGGAGCATGTGGAAGTGTGTGTGTGTGTGTGTGTTCCTGAGCCCTCAGCAAGCTATCACTGACATACCCAGCTGTCTCAGCTCTACAATCAAAATAAACCTCCCGCAAACCACCAATCACACACACACACACACACACACACACACACACACACACACACACACACACACACACACACACACACACACACACACACACACACACACACACACACACACACAATGCACTCTTCAACCACCAAACCTGACCTTAACCATGGCAGCCACATAACTAACCCCAACCCTTAACCTAACCTTAACCTATGCCTAATTGTTCCCTTAACCTTAAAACCAAGTCTTAACCCTCAAACTGCTCTGTGAAGAAGTGAAAGCTCAACAAAGTGTCTTCACTCTCAAGGTCTAAAACACTGATTAGTCCTTTGTGAGGCAGCACAGAAACCACATGCACAGAAATAACCCACGGATCCTAAAGATAACACATCTATACCTCAGAGTGACTGAAGATGATGCTTCTGTTATGCATTTCATAATACAACTCAAATGTCACCAAGTAGAGTGTATACCTCCACCAAGACCCAACACTCCCCTGATGAAACCACATTTAAATTCAATGGATCTGGATTTGTATGTGGATCTGCACTAAATTGCTCATTATATCAGTCCCTTAAACTTGACAATTTTTTTTCCATCAAGATCCACAAATGATTTTCTAATAAATGAAAATGTTGCAAATGTCCTATTTAACGGTGTAAGAAAAAAAGTTAAAACAAATATCTGCCCCTGATAAAGATGAGCCCCAAAATTGAACAGGTTCCTTCCTGACCCATTGAACATCCTTCTGCCAAGTTGTCAAAATCCCTCTTATGTGTAATCCTGCTAACTCACGGACGACAGACAGAAAGATAACCCCATTGATGAAGGTGAAAATGATAGGAAGTCACCAAGAAACCAAGAAAAGGTTTAGAATTTTTTACCTGTGCCTGTTGGCAAAGGTTTTCTTCTGCAGAGTAAAAGGTAAAGTGTGGATACAAAAATACTCTTTACTTCAGTAATTCCCCTACAGTGACTTTAAGCACTCTTGCAAGATGCCACTTTCTTGCTATTCTGACTCTAAAACCCTCAAACACATGCACATAATGTCCGGCTGTATGATTTCATGGGGTCGACCGTGGCCAGATCACACTGTTCAACATGTATGGAAACATCTCTGAACACAAGGGGGAGCCTTTTGGCAGCCGAGCAGGTGAGGAGCTGCATCAAACATGAATCTTTCATCCCGTGACAGCGACAGAAGGAAAATCCTTCTCCTTCTGTTGTTTTGGTGAAACTTCCACCAGCTCATAAATAACGCTCTATAACAGATCATCCCCTCATCAGGGACACTGGCACCGACTCCAACCCAAACTCCAACCGACTGATTTACAGGCAGCAGGAGAAGAAAGTTAGTCTCTGGTGAAGAGGCACTTTCTCGCAGTGACGGAGTCGGTTAGAGTGGAATTTATTGACAGACGACGCAGAGAAGGCAACACAGTGATCTCAACCTCTCCACCTGCAAATAATAACAACATGGCCGTAAACATGACTTTATGTTTCTAAACAGCCTGAGAAGATTGGCACAGACTGCTCTCATGCTGCTTTGCAAGCTCTCTCCCTCTTCCTCTCCTCCCCGTCTTTCCCCATCCATCTCCGCCTCCGTGCTCCAAATCAACCCTCTCTTTCATCCCTCGCTTTCACTTTGGCTCACCCCCTTCCACCTTTACCCTTCGGTGACTGGCAGCTCTCTCCGTCTTCCTTCCATTGTTTTCCGGTCTCTCTTAATGAACAAGAGCAACATTGCCAGAGAGCCTCTGACAGTCATTAAAGTAAAAATTGCCAGAGTGGACTTAATGAAAGTCAGATTATTTCAGCGCAGCTCCTCAAAGTCAGAATCTTTACAGTTGAGACTCTGGATCAGCGAGGATCTACCGAGATCTGCTCGTCCACTTTAACTTCAAAAAGTCACGGAGAAGCCAAAGCCTCAAGTATTGACTCTGCAATGCAAGTGAACGGGGTAAGAGGCGTTTAAAGAGCTGCTGAGGGAGCGCAGATAAAGGAAGAGATATCCCTGGACTGACGAGAGCATCCATGAGCAGATGTGTCTTCTTAATGGAATACCTGCCGCAGAACAAACCCAGCCAGAACAACACACACTGGCACGCAATGATCACACCTTGTATGCAGCTGGGGACGAGCGAGGACCAAACATCCTTTACTCAATCAATTTGATGTGTATAGCCTGTGTTTTGCATCGCAGGGCTTAACAATCTGGTGCAACATCCTCTGTCCTCGACCCTCGACTAGGCTGAAGAAAAAAGACCAAAAAAAACATTTTAACAGCGAAAACTAAATGCAGAAATCTCAGATAAAGTGAGGGATCCCTCTCCCAGGACGGTCACGAGTGCATTAGCTGTTGCGTGTAACTAAGCACAGCACACGTTAAAGACATGACGACAGGTGACGACAAAGCATACCGTGCCTGCGACGGAACCTTTGATCACTTATAAATTAATCGTAAGCGTCCAAATGACAACTGGTTAAAATGTGAAGAAATTCCCGAAAGGCAGTACGTGAGATACCATGTTCAAAAGGAAAAAACAACATGTTTGTGAGGCCACTGTGACTTTGACCTTTGACCACCAGTGAGTCTAAGTGAACATTTGTGCCAAATCTGAAAGTCCTCTCTCGAGGTGTTCTTAATTTAATGTGTTCACAAGGCAAAAAAGGGGTTTGTGAGGTCACAGGGACCTTGACCTTTGACCTCCATATTTCTAACTGAACGCTTGTAACAGATGTTGTGAAATTCTATTATGGGTGTTGTTGATGTATCACATTCACAAGAACAGGAGGTCACCATGACCTTGACGTTTGACCTTTGACACCAAAATCAAATTTGAAGAAATTCATTCAAGACGTTCTTGAGATAACGTGCTGGAGAATGGGATGGACGGACACACCTTTATCCATTTCCCCCTCTTATCCTTCATCTCAGCCTCTGCTTTTTGTTTTGAGGTTTTTGTTGTCAAAGTCCAAGTATGCTGTTATTTCCATAAGCTCACGAGGTGGATCAGTATTTACAGAGCTCTAACATGGGTGAAAACCAGAAAGAGACTGGGATGAATGTAAGGAACAGGAAACGGACAAGAACACATATAGCCTGAATCAATGCTTTGAGGACATGAGACACAAACAGATCATCAGTGGATCTGGGTAAGTGGTGCATTGTTACATGTTTGTTTAATCGAGAGCATGAAAAGTCGATTCTAAAACATGTCCCTCACAAGATGCCTTATGCAAGTCTGAAGGGACGAAGGTTTTGATATGATTTGTTTAATGTGTCTTCATACGCTTAATTTTAAATTATATGAAAGAAAGGCGAATAAAACACTATCTGGAAATGTTTGGTATTCCTACTTAATAAATTATACGATTTCATTATTAGTTATTGACTGATTGTTTGCTCTAGTTAGGACACATTCAGTTAAATTCCAGCTGATAACCTGCGAGTCAGTTCAGTGTTTCGATTTTTGTTTCCACCCCCCATCATCATCTTCTGCTGTCTGCTTTCCAAACCATGCTGTTCTCATTACAGCTACTTTACAGAGAGGCTCTCGAGTGTTTGGACACACACACACACACACACACACACACACACACACACACACACACACACACACACACACACACACACACACACACACACACACACACACACACACACACACACACACACAGACACAGAGAGAGAGAGAGAGAGCCCTCTCCATCCATCAGAGCTGTAACTGAAGATGCCTGTTTGTCCGCAGCCGCCCCTGCTTTTTGTCATGCACCTCAGTCGAGCATTAAGTGGTTTTAAACTTGTGTTTGAATGTGATTTTTAAATGATCGGTTCGGTGTCGCTGGATGAATCATTTAGTTGGACACGGAGGTCATTTTTCAGGGGGTAAGGGATGACTGAGAAGAAATGAAAAGCTGTGTACAGGAGCCGTGTGGTTGTCCTGTGGCGACTGCGGGCCAGAGAGATCCACCTCCTGTCACTCAAAGTGATGATTAAATCTCATAAAGTAAATGAAAACTTTCTGCTGAGCTCCTTCACATTTACGCCTGACACTTTAGACTTTCTGTACATTTACAGTGATGCAACTTAGATGAATTGACTCGTGCACTATTTGTTATTCTTTTTCTCCATTGCCCCATAAATACGCTGACCTCATCATAATTGAGCTGCACAGACTTTATGAGGCGAACTGATGAAGGGATTGATTCCTCCCCCTCCCTCCAGGACGAGCACTCTCACACTCACACTCACACACACACACAGTGTCTATTGAACAATAGGGTTTGGCCTAAACTCCACAGAGATTCTTATCACCTCTCTTCCTTCTCCCCAGAGGGCTAAAACAACACAGATCAACATGTGGCTCATTTATACTCAGGCTCTATGCAGCGGGGGGTCTAATGCTGAACAGATCACAGAGATACCACGCCATTAGCCCGTTGATGGCATCTCCAGAGCGGCCAATCAGAGCCTGGGAAAAAGTCTGCCAATGCGAGTCCGTGTCATGTAGCGTCTGCAGTCTATTAAAATGCAAACTTTGCCATAAATCGCTATCGCCCGTTCTCCTGTCCTGTACAAATTGGTGGACGTGCACAGTCTGACTCGGCGTTAGTGGGATAATTAGACAGCGAGCGGGATGTGCTGGAGGTAAATGAGAAAGAGGGATCGAAAGAAGGCGTCTCTGCACAGAACACATCGAAGTAATTACACAGCCTGTTGGTGATGGAGAGGGATGAAACTGGTGCTGAGTGAGCGGCTGGTTATGGATGCCTTTAGGACCCACTCTGCTGCTACAGTGGTCTGCACATGTGAACTGCAGATGAGAAACAGAAGCTTTCATTTCTGAATTGTCCATAAGTCATCGTTTCCCATCTCCTCTTTCTCATACATCCGCCATAGCCCTCTCATCACTTTCCCCGTCTCCCCGGGAAGGCTGGACGCATCACTGCGGCTTTCCCACATGCTCCTAGCTGAGAGTCAGCTGTCGCTCTTATCGCAGAGTGATGGGCCGGGTCACACATCTGGCAACCCCTGGCAGGGGTGTCCCCTGCCCGCCCCCCTCCTCTCCCTCCACCACAACCCCCACATGCTTTATAGAGCTGACTGGATCAAGATCTTTCATTGGCTTTTTTACGCCTCCTGAAAAAACAAAACCAATAAAGAACCAAAACACTGAGGGGAGGTCTTTCTTTCATCTCGGAGCCGAGCAGAGGTTACACATGCTCGTGCTCAAGGGCTTTTCAGCACTATACTGTAATAAAGCAATTTAACAGTTATCAATGAATCAGTGATAAATAAACTGATCTGCCCCATAATCTCTGATCATCTGTTGCAAGCTAATGGTTTTTTCCTTTAATAAATGACTCACCAGCGGGGTTATGTCATTACAGTTTCCACTTTTCCCACATGCCTTTCTTTTCCTCTCTTCCCAGCACAGTTTGTGGGTCACCCAGTTACTGGGGCTGAATGGTAGAGCTGTTTGGAGAGCAGTCCGCCCGCCTGGCGTGACAATGTTAAGTCCTAAAACTAACGGGGCCCATTGAGCGAGCGGAAGGTGACTAATCTCCCTATAGATACACCCTGCAGTCCCGAGCAGCAGAGTGGAAGCCCCGAGCATCACATACTGCAACACAAACCCGCTGCAGGCCCGTCTGTACGAGCTGGTTTGTAATACATGGTCATGGTAATGGTTTTAGATGCTGATTTATTGATCTTACTTCAGCGACTGATCGAACACAGCTGTGTGACTGACATATATTCTAACTCTATTCATCATTTTTCTTATTGTGTGCCACACCACATTACAGTTAGTATGTTACCATGTTGCAAAGACAACAAGGTTCACAAAGTGGCATGTTGCAATGGTCAAAATGTGGCATCTCACACGGCATGTGATTTCTTCAGTCCATTCTCCAGAGAGAGGCAGATCATGCAAGTATGAAATAAATCAATGTGGTTTCGATTATGGTCTTTTAGAATATGTGTGTTTGTGCATGTGTGAGTATATGTTCTTGTGCGTGTGTGCATGTGTTTGTGCGTCCACCACTGGGACGATAGCAGCATTCCTGCATACAGTACAACTGGATGACGAGTAAAAGTGAACATGCTCTTGATGAAGTTTACATCAGAAAATCAGAACAATGCCAAAGAGAGAAAATATGAAAACAACCAAACAATAGCAGCTGACAAGCTGAGATCGGATGACACGGAGGGAAATTTGCATTTCATTTGACCCTGGATTCATCTGCTGAAGCAAAAATCCTTGTTGGCACGAGGGAGCAGCTGAACTGCTGCTTTCCTTCGTGTGGACTAATACTTGAATTAGAAGGGATTGGTGTGCACTCTTGTGGCAGGAAACCAAGGCACTGCATCATCTTTAGATGCATCAGAAACGAAATTCAAAAGAGTAATTATCACAGACGCAGCATATGCAAGAGCAAACTAGTTTAAAGTTGTGGGAGAGTCTTTCTTAAGCCTCCGTTGTTTCAACTGCTGAGTCCATTAAAGTGAAAGAGCATTTTTGCATCCTGCAGCTAAACACAAGATGCGAAACAAAGCATGCAATTACATAACACTCAGAAATGTTGCACCTTATACAGAAAAAGTTAAAAAGTAAAGTTCACAGAGCTGCAAAGCATCTGCCTCCTGAAACAAGACAGATGTGCAGAACTGTATTAAAGAGTATACATGATATATATGACGAGATTTGAGAACGTGACATATGAAAGGTATAAGGGCAGATATCTAATCATAACATACGTGTTAGACGTGCTGGGTTTCAGGGAAGGTGATTGGCTTTGACTGCGGCTGACCCTCACATGAAAGACAGTCGGATGGAGGAAAAGCAGAGGAACAGCAGAGGAACCGTTTTGCAGTAACCTCTGCTTCACCTTCCATCTTTCAATTTATAGTTATCTTTTCTAACATTTAAGAGCTTTGTGGAAAGGGGGGGGGGGGGTCTGCTTTGAAGCCTGGTGAGACTGTTAGCCCATCACTGAGGTATTCACAGAGGCACACCATGATGTTCATGGTAAACGGTCTGTATTTATATAGCGCTTCTCCAATCGACCACTCAAAGCACTTTATAGTACAAGCCGCGCATTCACGTGCACGTTCATACACTACATATACAGTACATGGTTTCTGTCGGCTGGAGGAGCTGGGGATCGAACCGCTGACCCTCTGGTAAGTGGATTAATTTCTCTACGGAGACACAGCCGTTCACTCTCTGGACGTCTGAATGCAACCATGTTAACAAAGTTATTGCCGTAACTAATGGCAACAAATCATGGAGGTCACTTCTGCCTTTTGGTCTTTTTCAGACGCAAATTACTAAATCAGGAAATGTGCATACAAGCAAATGAACAGTCACTGCATCTTTTGACTGATTTCTCTGAATTTTGCCATAATTTTCTTTCTGACACCAAGCGGTCCACCCTCTGGTCCCTGGATGCTGCTTTCTGCCAGACTGGTTTCTTTTTATTCAGGTGATGAATTGGTGCGTGGCATGTTGCCAACTTTTCTACTGCTTCAGGCAGTGTACAAACAGTAGTCTGGTCAAAATCCACCTCGTTTTTCTTTCCAAGAACACACTGGAAAGGGAAGGCAGTCACAAATCACCTTCGGTGGCCTGCAGGGGAAAATTCTTTCACTTTTGAATGCTAAAGCAAATAAATGTAAATGGCAAAGCTGTGCTGCAAATTTCCAGTAGCAGTTGTAGACCAATTTGAAAATTTGCACATTTACTGAAATGGTCATTTTCATTGGAACTCCTAAAAAGTTTGAACCCTGGCAAATACTCAAAACTTGGACACTTACCTCCCACTCCCTTCCAAACAGTCATCTAAACTCTCCTCAACCGTGTGAGTCATCCATGACTCCAGACGCCTGGCATGAGATCAAGCACAGGCAGGAGAGAGACTCCCTATAAAAGACCGATAAAGCCTTTCTGTCTTTATTCTTTCATTTATAACGACACATTGAAGATTCGATATCCTTCATTCGGCTCAAAGTGACCTTACGCTGTACGAGCTTGGAGAGGAGATAAGAGCCCGTCTGGTGGTTTAGAGACTTAGAGGTAGGAGAAGTGACGGCTGGAGAACAAGAGCTGGTTTAGCCTCACAGTCGGCTCTTCCTGCCTAATAATAACAGACCTCGCTCTATTGTCTGTGTGTGGTGGACAATCAAATGTGTGTGTGTATTTGTGTGTGGGCAAAAAAAAAAAAAGGCATGCGGGGTGCAGTGACCGAGACAAATCAGCCGTGTCACAGTGCTGTGGCTCTCTGCTGCCGCGCTGCCTTCGTGCCCTCGGGCTCCGTCAGGTTCCCAGGGGCCCAATCAAAACCCAGCGTCACCCGCCGACCTTCTGACCCCGGCTGTAAGCGCTCTGATTAAGACCTCATCAACACACTGCGGCCCTCGCAGCTGCACGCTTGTGCACACAAGCCCAGCTTTGTCCACCTTTAGCAGACATGTGCAACAGTACGAATACCATACTGACCCCGAATCATTGGATGGTAGGAACTTAGCAGCCTGCAAGCTCCATGACGAGCTTCTTAATCCCCCCCTCTCCAACCCCTGAGCCTGATGCAAGTGTGTGTGTGTGTGTGTGTGTGTGTGTGTGTGTGTGTGTGTGTGTGTGTGTGTGTGTGTGTGTGTGTGTGTGTGTGTGTGTGTGTGTGTGTGTGTGTGTGTGTGTGTTAGGGCAGGGAAGTGAGGTGTGAGAAGCAGGAAATGAGCATCCAGATAAGAATAAGCCTGGATTCATATCTATTGAGCAAGACAGCGTGAGTTAAATCTTAGTGTGTGTGTGTGCGTGTAGGAGTGATGATGTCAGATCAACTGGACGTGAATGGGTTGGCAGGGGGCAGGAAGACTGTAAGACCCTGGTTTCCAAACAAATAGATGCTCCTTAAAAGTACAGCTTAACCCCCTGAGAGCCTTCAAACACCCGTCAGACCCCCGGGCTCACCCTCCTTTTGTAGTACTGTAATGAAGTCATCACAGTAAGGCACTGGAGACGTTAACAACCTCCACAGGCCATCACAGCTTTTTAGACTGGCTGAGACTGGGATGCAGGCAGCTGTGTGACTTAACTCCAGATTGAAAAGAAATTAAGGAATTACATTAGTGTTTGTTGAGGAAGTCCTGTGTAGAGGCTCTGGTTCTGAAAAAGAAAACATGACTGACTCAAAGAGGTTATCTTCAATTATCATGGATAACAACAAACACCAGAGCAGGAAGGGGGGGCTGCGGGATCGCGGTGAGGGTCAGCGCGACGCTCCAACTAAAACAGAAAAGTCACTCCTCTGAGCGTCATGCTGCCAGTTCCTCAGCCCAAATAATTCATAAATTTACATGCCATTTCAGCTTGAGACACTGAGTCTCTCTAGAAAGATTTACACTCTCACATGTTGTGCAAGCACACATGCACGGAGCCACACACACACACACACACACACACACACACACACACACACACACACACACACACACACACACACACACACACACACACACACACACACACACACACACACACACACACACACACATTAATGATAGGGTCACAGAACCAAAGTGAATGAAAACAATGGAACGTTTGGCTTTTATCCCAGACGAATGCTGGGGTTCACAGTGGGAGCTGGTGCTACAGTTTTATTAACAGACATCCTGACTGGACCACATCAGTTCGGCCACCGAGCAGATCGCTGTCAGCTGTAAGGCACGGACACGTTACAGCCACAGATCTGCTCGGACCGTTTCACGGGGCGTGTGCTCTGCTCTGCAGGATTATCACATGGAGGCAGATCTCATTTCATGGTTATATCTGCTTACGTTTTTACAGTGATGCATTGGCCATGGTTCATAAACTCTGTAAATTTCACAAATTAACTCCCAGCGAGGGATTCACTTACAGTAAAACAGAGAAAGATATAAAAATGACAGCAAAGGAGAGAACAGATGGAGAAAGAATAACAAAGACCCAGTAACGGGGGAAAAGCGAAATGTCCGATTAAAAAAACTAACTAAAAAAGTGCTGAAGCATAAAATGAGAGAATCCGAAACCGAAGTAAGATACATTGTAAAGTAAAGAAAAAATAAATGCAAAGTACAAACGACACAAAAACTACGTGAAGGTATAAATGACGTCCGTGAGGAGACAGTGAGGGTAGAGATTTTTGCCTCTGCCTGCTTTTTAACCAGCATGACATTACATTACCCCACTAAGTGTATCTGATCTCCTCTCAGGTAACCTGAACACAAATGCATTCTCAACAGTCGCACAGAAATATGGAGCCAACCTCCCCTGTAGTATGATATTTACCGTATCTGTCAGTCCGTCTGCTGGTTTGGAAAAATAAAACCTCGGAGTGCAACAACAGAGAGTGATGCTTTTCTAAAACAGGAACCATGTGCTGTTTGTGCTGTTAGGAGCCATTTGACATGAGCTGACCTTTATGGAAGTGGCTGTGCAGAGAGGTTTGAGATTACATGTGGAGTATTCACAAGTGCTAACTATGACCAGGCTGTGAGCGTCCATATCAGCAACAGAAATAGTCATCCGTCGGCCTTTTTTGATGCAGGCAATAAATGCGATCGATTACCGAGGGAGGTGATCACCTGGAGTTAAGCCGGACAGGATGGGAAGATTTGAGATCACGTGACTTTGTTTACATCGCTGTCGGCTCCTATAACCGCAAACTCTCTTGACATCTTCATCTGTGTCTTCTACGTGTGTGTCACCACTTTTCCACCCGGAGATATTTGTTTGCTTTATGTTGGATTTTTCCGTTTGGCATCTGTCGAGTGTTAGAATATCATCAACCCCCCTCACCCCCGCTTGCTGTGAATCCAGTGGGGGATCTCCTGCTGTGCGCTCACATCGGATTCTCCGGACTTTATACAAGGGGGACAGGCAGAGAAAGCCTGCAGATAATCCGAAAGCTCTTAATCTGACATTTGCCTGAATACAAGAAGACTTCCTTCTTATAGCTGCATTACCACATGATAGTATTGCTCCAATTAAATGAGTATTACAAGTATTTATCTGTCGATGCAACTTCATATTCATACTGCAATAAATATTTATAATCATTGCAACAATAGTTTCAGGGTAGGGTGGGGTGGCAAATCAATGATAAACATGTGATTCTTTGTGGTGTGCTTTAAACAATTATCCACATTAAACTGTGCATTGTTTGTTGTTCACGACCCATAGTGGATTCATTTAAATTCTATAAACTGCACATCTCTTAAGAGGTTTAATGGATCAGCCCACACAGCGAGGCAACATGTCTTTCCGCTCCTCACCTGTACTTTATTTCCACAAACTGTGGCAGGTATGTACCCACGCACCGACAGTAATAACAGCTGACTCATGGAGTGTGAGAGATGGAGTGTTTGTATACGCGTGAGCACTATTACCCGTGTGTGTGTTTGTTAGGTAAGTGTGTAAAACAAATCTGCCACTAAAAACAGAGCAGGCCCAAACATTTAGAATATCCAATGTGTTTGAATTAGGATGAACAGGGTCAGTACACAGTTTAAAGACTCATTCCAGTCTCAGCATCATTCCCACCAAGGCAGTGTAAGCTACGAAGACCGCAGAGGAAGTGTAAGTTATGCCAGAAGTCTCGGCCGATCAAGTCCCTCCTGATCCTTCATTGTGTGGTCGGGTAGAGGGTCACACTGTGATGAAGGTGGGCGCGTTTCAGGCTTTGTGATCAATTATGCGAGAGGGTGCTATCAGGGTGGAGCCTGGCATGATGGGATTAATTGATAACCCCAGTAACCTTTGACCTACCAGTATCTAGTACATACATGCCCACTGGGGTGGGGGGAGCCACCCAACTGGGAGAATTTAAGTTGAGAGAAAAATGTAAATTTCAGTTGAAGGAAAAATAAACATTTAAATTGAGTGAAAATGTAAATTTAAAGTTAAAGAATGATGTAAATTTTTCCCATTGGGGTGTGGGGAGCAAACAAAGTTGGGGAATTCAACTGGAGGGAGAATGTCAATTTAAGATGAGTGAAAATGTAAACTTAAGTTGAGGACAATGTAAAATGCTTAAAATGAAAAAAAAATGTAAATTTAAGTTGAAAGAAAATGAAATATACAAGTTAAATGATACCTCACTGCATGTACAAAGTAAGGGACACATTTTAAATCAATTGCTTTAACAATTCCTAGGAAAAGTTGAATTTATCTTAATTCAATGAAACTTACATGATTTAGCCCTTATCTTTGTGAGATCTTGTGAGGTAGTACAAAAAATATATGTTTTATGTAATAAGTGAGAAATATGTTTTAAGGATCAGTACTAAGTTGTGTGCTCATCTGGCCAGCACTTGTTATGATTTATCTCTGACTCACGTTTCAAACTGGTCCGATGTTGGGGACTGATTAAGGATAAATGCATATTAAAGAAACCTGCACATACCTAAACTCTAAACTGTTGAAAACCATAAGTTTCTCATGAGCTCAGATGATCTCAACACATTCAGGCTCCTGTGTTTCAAAGGCTGGTTGAAGAAAGCCAGAGTCAATCTCTGACCTCAAAACCGAGTTAACGCTCAATGTGTTTCCACTTCAGCAGTGCCACTGGATGACAGGGCAGCACTTTCTTTTTTCAAAAATTTAAATTGGCCGTAGACATATTGAGAAAAATAAATCACCAATATAAACAGGGAAATTCTGCCATCTGGACTTTTACCGAATCAGAGAAAATATAAAACACTGAAAAGGAAGAATGCTAAAAATGTAACTGAGACACAAGTTTCTAATAACAGCATAAACTGATTGAAGTGACACACACAGGCCCCCCCGCAGCTCATTACAGACGACCTCACTCTGAAACAGAAAGCAGTGTGTTCCCAACAAACCCTATCGCACACAGACATCTCCACGGCCCCCAAAACACATCTCCTCTGACACAATAACCGCAGCTACGCATTATCATATGCAAGCAAAGACCGTCTTTGAAAATCAGCCAGTCCTCAGAAGGTGAGCCTGTGCTAATGCATGGATGGCTGGAATGTGGCTGGTGCTGCGGTGGGTGGTGGTGTGGGCTCAATCAGGGCTAACAAATGGTCTGCATGAACGCTTCTACAGGGGAAGGTGATAACAGCTCATAAAAGGTCAGGAGGCTACTGGCTAACTGACTCAAAGTGCTGAATGGCTTATACATCTTTTTAAAAAGTGCTGGGTATTTTGGAAAGTATTTGTTTTCTTGCAGAGTATTAGATAAAAAGATTGATAGCCCTCTGTCTGTATAATTCCTAACAAAGAGGCTGGAAATGGGGGAAACAGCACCTCCAGCAAAGTCACTAATAATAATTTATATCTCACATATATTTAAACCGAACAAAAACTGAAGTGTTAAAATATCCAGATGTGGTTTAATGGCTATAGGAAATTATGTGCAGGATTTTAGGTTGGAAGTCACTGCACGCAGCCAAGATATAGTCCATAACCTCCAGTATAATCACAGACTGTCCGTTTTGCTTTTGTAGAGATTAAATCAGATTAAACAAACAAGATATTAAGTATTAATTACTGAGATCTAAAGAGGTGCTGCTGGGCTTTGTTGTTTTTTTTACCTTTGGACAAAAGCATGCCGTTTCCCTCGGTTACAAGTCTGTTTCATAGACAGTATATAAAGATGGATGATGCGTCTCCACTTCCTCTGACTATCCAGAAGAAGAAATAAAGGCAAAATATCCCAGATACAAACGCTGCCATTTTGTGCATTTGGAGCCAGATTCTGCATAGTAGCGATCAGAAGAAAGAGCCGCAGCATCGAGGTCCTGCTGATAAACACACTTTGATTATGCACCCGCCCATACCCCTATGTAGAGTGACGCAGTGCTTTTCACTCTGGGCTGATGTTATGTGAAACTGAATTGTGGTGCCGTTGCTTCACTTGCGGTAGGTGTTGTGAAAAGTTCATATTAACAAGCATTTCAAAGCGCCATTGAACGAGTAAAATGGAGAAAATCGGACAAAAAAACCTGAAGAGCAACACTGAAAAGGCTGGGAAGAAAAATAAATAAAATCACTTCAAGCTGATGCTGCAACATGTGTGAAGATAAATGATATGTTAAATGCCAGCACAGGGGTGCGCATTTATATTTTATATTCTGTATGACAAGCTTAGCTAACCACCTGTTGGCTTTAGGTTCAGATTGTGGCTTCGATTGGATTTTCCCAAAAAGTCCAGTTCCTCTTAGTTTCAAATCTCCAACATCATCGTCTCAAACCGTCTTTTGTGGTTAATTTCCTGCTTCTATGAAAACTTGGTTGGACGCTTGATAGCGTCTCAATAAATCAGCACATTTGGGTTGCATCATGACTCTCATGCTATTCCAAATGCAGGGGAACTGTCCTGAGGCCGACATCTGTGATAAAAAAATAAAAAAAAATCAAAGGATTGGTGCGGAGATAGCTGAACCACGGAGGACAAGGACTTTACCCTCAAGTAGAAACAAGCTGACTGACTTCTCCTTCTCCCTGCAAATAATTACCCACTTCACTCCTCCCTTTTGCCATCTTTATGCAAATAGACCTTATCTCAGTCCGTTTCCTCCCAAACAGGAAATGCTCGTCTGCAGAGAGATTTGATTTTTATTACGCAGAGGAGGAAGGCTGGACGGGAGGTAATTAGTCAAACATGCCGAAAGAGAAAGAGACACACACACACACAAGTTCGATGATGGGACTAACGGACTGTGAAAGTATTTATGTACCCTTGTTTTTTGCCGCTTCCTGAGTTTAACTCGTCTCAGATTGTATCTCCTCGAAAATAACACTTTTATAATAGCCTTTAAAAATCTCATTACTTGGCCTAAGAGAGTTAATGTGAGCTAACAGGACGCTGTTACGGAGGGCACCCACTGAGAGAGCGCAGGCAGCCGCGGGCCTGCAGGACCTCAGCCAGGGGTCATGCACAGCTGAGGTACGGCCCTGTGATCTGCTGCAAACACACACAGGCTTATTTCCTCACTTTCTCCTGTCGCGCTCTTTCACTCTCTCTACTCACACACACACGGATTCAAATTATACACACACACATCCTAATTAGTCACACCTGCCACCCCAAACTGAGACGACATTAAACGCAGCTCGGAGCATAACCGAGAAGCGTATATGACACAAATTATAATACGAGCTAACGACCCTTTAGTTTGAATTTCATGGTATATAAACAGCTTGGCCAAATATGTGCACCTATCTGTAACACATTGTGGATTTTCTGCCTCGAGCTCCGTGGAAGATTAATGGGCAGCGTGTCAACAGACATTCAGAAAACAAACCTCTTAATTGCCCTGGTCGTACGGCTCTCCTCTTTGATTATTATGCTTTGAGAGGGGTGTTTGAGCTCAGGGTGCTTCATTAGTGCTTCAGAATATTTTTGCAGTGGTAGTTCCCATGCCTCGATCGGCCTGCACCACAACAGCAGCTCAACTCTCTTATTACCCCTCATCGCCATCTGTGTTGTGGTACCTCGAGGAGCTCGACCCAGTCTCTCTTCATCTTGCCCACACATGACCTCTGACATGCCCTCTGACCCCCTCAGTGCCTCTCCATGGTTGATCCCCATGGACCCTGACTACTTAGGCTCCATGCTCCGTCACTTATCACCCTCCGGGAAGCCCGGTCTGTCCCGGCCAGGCCAGGCCCGGCCCGGCCTCTCTCCTGGGAAAAGGAAGATGGAGTGAAGGGCTGGAAAAGGAGCGGTAGATATCGAAACTTCTGCTCTGTGTGAGATTCCTCCGTCAGCGCTGGGGGGTTGTCGTCTTGCTGTCTGCCAGGG
Organism: Hippoglossus stenolepis; assembly: GCF_022539355.2. Classification (NCBI taxonomy): domain Eukaryota; kingdom Metazoa; phylum Chordata; class Actinopteri; order Pleuronectiformes; family Pleuronectidae; genus Hippoglossus; species Hippoglossus stenolepis. The sequence goes on along the minus strand of NC_061489.1, from coordinate 17,521,161 downwards.
GCAAGGCCAGAGAGTGGGAGTTGAGTATCTTCAGAGGAAAATACTAAAAAAAAAACATTAAGCTTTTGTTTTTTTAAAGCTTTTAGATTGTGAAAACGCTGCGGTAGAGTGACCCGACTCAAGTTGAGACAGGAGTGGTCACTTAAAATAAGAAATGACTAAAATGGCTTCCCCCTCAACAGCTGTCAACCAGAGCACAACTATGCCTTCAGTGTAAACTACCAACACATGAGCTTCTCCTCAATAAAGTGCTTATGTAAGAGAGATTAAAAGCATCTACATTTCACTGTGTCAGTGCAGAACAACCTGGGTGTGGCCCATTCTTGCTCTCACGCTCAATTGAAGAGTTTCTCATAAGAGGGACATCTGGTCCAATGAGGGGGAACGTCTCATTCTGTCAAGTGGGGTTGAGTGATCTCTGTAGATTACTTCAGCGCTGGTTGCATGGAGGAGAGTGTTGCAACTTTGCGCTTCAATTTCTCACTTGAATTATTCAGAGCATTATGTCTCATTGTTTCAGGCGGCGCTGCCTGCTGGCTGAAGAGGGATGTTTCCATTCAGGGACCAGGCCAGAAGGTCATGAGTTTTACCAGCTCAACATCACAGACCAATGATAACTCTGCACAAGGCAGACACATGGATGAAGACAGGGAAGGAATAGTCTTGTAAAAAGACCACATGAAGATTTATTGGGCTTTAACACCTACCTTGTTTGGTCTGAACCTTCAGACTTTACAGTTTAGTCCGAGTGAACAGCTGGGAAAGGTGCCTCCAACGACGATCCGGAACATAATTCAATCCGACTATAAAAGCTGGTTTTGGTTCAGATCAAACTGAACCACGGTTCGGTTTGTTTGCAGATAGTTTGACTTTCGGACCTACTGCAGGAAGTGGAGAATGACTTGTAGTCTTTTCCTCAAATACGGCAAATGCTCTGCTGCAACGTTAAAGTTATTTGTGTTGATCTGCACTGAACTGGCTGTGAAAACAAAATTCCCCAAGGGGACAGTAAAGTCTAAAGACTAAAAAAATCTTAAAGTCAAAATAAGTTAAAACAACAAAGACATTCATTCCGTTACGATCATACCATAAAGATATTACAGTGGCAACAAAATTAGCAAAGTGAACCAGTTTATAAATTTTCTCCATTCAAATGGGAAAGAAATTCTATTCACTTTATATTAAAACCGTTCAACATGCTAAAGCCATTACATTACATTTAGCTGACGCTTTTATCCAAAGCGACTTACAATAAGTGCATTCAACCATGAGGGTACAAACCCAGAACAAGTACAATTTCTTCAAAAAAGCAAAACTACAAAGTGCTATAAGTAAGTGCCATTTTAAGTGCTACTAAATTGTTAGTTTTAAAAATGTTATTCAAGGTATAGTCGGAAGAGGTGTGTTTTTAGTTTGCGGCGGAAGATGTGTAAACTTTCTGATGTCCGGATGTCAATGGGGAGCTCATTCCAAGCCAATTACAAGGCTGTCTACAAACCAATCAATGTGAAGTAAAGGTAGATGCAGCCCAGGTAGGTGATGAAGACAGGACGTACGGATGTAGCACAAATGTCTAAGTCGGCTCCATAAATTACAATGTAAGAAAAACTCTAACTGGATCAAATCCTGGGATCCTTTAAGGTGTAAAAAAAAAAAAAAACACACTTTGAGGATTTACTTGATCATAAAAGGAACATAATCCAGAATAATTCTCATTAATCAGAAATTACACCAACAGCTCTTCATTTATATTCCACTTATCTAATACGAGAGGTCCCTAGCCCCTTACCCTAACCATCTCAACTACATGCCTAACCCTTACCCGAACCTAATTGTGACCCTAAAACCAAGTCTTAACCCTCAAACAACCCTTTGGATTTGTGAGGACAAACCAAAATGTCCTCACAATGATGTTTTGAAACAAAATTGGCCCTCATGACTAGAAACACACACACACACACGCACCTTGCCCTCAGGCCAGATGTGAGGTCAAGTCATTGAGAAGATGATGAGAAGTGGCAGCCATCTGTCTTCACACCAGAATATTGCTGTTTCCTTCCATCAAGAAGTGCAAGTTTTGTATGTGGACACATTCCTCTCCCCCCAGCATCAAACTCCAGGTAGTGCAACTTGAATGGTCACAGCGAGGGATCAAGGGGGCTTAAACCTCCCGGGACACCTGTCAATAATGGGACATCTACCGCGCTGACACAGATAGAGAGAGACAAGAGGGCAGCATGCACGCCAGGTGAAGATGGAGGAGGGTGGGTGGAAGGTGGGGAAGGGTCAGGGTGAGGGTAGAAAAATGGGGACGCGCGCAAAGGAGGCACCGAGGGGAGTAAAAGCAGGGGTGAGGGTTGAGGGCGCGGACGTCCAGGGAGCAGAGGGCATGTAAGGGAGGTGTGGTGGAGGGGCGGCACAGGAAAGGAAACGGCAGCGCACTTCAGACGGCGTGAAGGAGGCAAGGGGGCAGAGGGCAGCGTACTCCTGCCAACACTTCAAACACATTCCAGTACATATAGAGACATTACAGTCTGAGAACATGGACACTCCTGCAAACACGACTAAAAACAATCCTGAAGAGGGTAAAACACAACCTCAGAGAGGATAAGAGCGCTGGATGAACGAGTCGGAAACAATCAAGTGGAGGGTATTAGTAGAATGGATACACATGAAGCAATAATAATCCATTTCATACTTTACACAAGATACACTGATGCAAGAGTCTACTGCCCAAAGCGTGGGAAGCTCCTCCGAGCCAAATGAGATGTCGTACACACTCAGTGTCCATAAATCATCTATTAAAAGCACTCAAGGACACGTTTTCCTTCTCGGCCACTAAGAGATCCATTTGAAGTCGCATCTGGCGGAGGAGTGTTTACACACAAACATCTGCTTATCCAAGAGAAAGGAAAGTACACAGATCTAACTTGTGCCACCCAGTTCACAGCACTTATGTTCATTAATACTGACAAATGTAAACTGTGTGTCCTATAGGAAGCGACGCTCAGAGGGTTGAGTCGGCATTACATTAATGGGTTTTAAATCCTCACAAATTATAAACATATGGCCACGAAAGACAAACACACACACACACACATGCAAAGACACCATGTTAAACACACACACACACAAACAGAGACAGAACAACAAATACAGAGAGTGAAAGGGTTCATGATTGTCTCTTTGCATGGGGTGCACAGATTTGTATTATTCTTAAAGGAATCTGGAGAGTGTGTGTGTGTGTGTGTGTGTGTGTGTGTGTGTGTGTGTGTGTGTGTGTGTGTGTGCGTGTGCATACACATGTTCTTATACTTTGTGTGTCCATAGATAAATATGTTTTTTTCAGGCTCTGCTGGAGCTGGCAGAGCTGGAACTAATGACACTTCTAATCACAGTGATAAGCATCAGAGAGTGACTGCATGCCAAACACACTCTGCACACACTTTGCTTCAACATGCCAGGACACATGATGTTAATGATTTGGGATTTCCTTAGAAAGAAGGGTCTGCAAGGTTCTGCACTGCAACAAGCAGTCCCCTGAAGTCAAAGGTCGGTGAAAGATATAATGTGGAACAAATCTTCAGCGAAACGTCTTAAAACACTGAGATCTCTGTTACATATTTTGTTGACTTGTGCACTTGAATTATCCAAAAGGTTTCCAACAATGTTCAGACCAAGAGAAAATTGATTCAAGGTAACGGGAACTTTGATTTCGGTCGGCTTTTAATTGAGTCATATCTGCTTTACCTGTGTTTTCGCCCCCGTCTCTGCTATAACTTCTGGGGCAAATTACGTATGACGAAATAAAAACACACTGCTAGACTGTCGGCAGTTTTTTCCTTGTATTGGTCACGATTATTCATTGCCATTACATAACGAAACATGACCTCTCCGTGAACATGATTTCCGCGGGAGTCAGGTCAGGTAGATTTCAGCAACGGTCGTAAAGACAATAACTCCCATGATTCCACGCTGCTTCACAACGTCATCAAACTAGGTCTTTTGTTATTGTTTTGTTGAGAACCCTGTATTGGTCGAAGTATTGTACATTTATTAAATGCAAAACAAATGAAGAATGAGCCTGGTATTATCCCAATTATCAGCCAATTCCACAGAAAGAAAAAGGTGTAACCCCATCACTCCTTACTTTCTGACTTCCCTGCCTTTCGGTTTTCAGAGTTTCATTTATACAAAAGGCCTCTGAAAACAGTTGCATTTATGTAGATTAATACTCATTTGATGTGGCAACAGAACAGAGATCTGACATGATCTTCTGATCTAATTTACTTGACACAAAAACTTCTCGTCCACTCCTGATTCTCTTTATCTGATGGACCACAATTGTTCACTGCAGAAAGTTGAGCGTTTACGGGATTTTCACAACGAGACAATCCTGTCAGAGGCGCTAGGCGATACAGTGAGGAGGATTCCTGAGGCTTCTGAGTGGAATTTGGAAAAAGGGGGTAGTGTTGACACAGGACTTTATAAAGTTTGAGCGGACAAACCACACTGGGCTGGTAATTCGATGGTTTTTCCGTCGGCTGTGCGTCTAAACAATGACAGTGGAGACACGGTCCTGTCAGCATGGCAGTTATTTGCAGATTTGGGTCTTCTGCATGATAACCATCAATTTAAGTGACAAAATTAAACTGTCTTCATGCTTTTCTTGAGTCACATTTTGTTAATCAGTGTCCTTCTCTGTAATTACTTTCACATTATTGTTCCATTTTGAAAAGTCATCGAAACTGAACACTCGACCAAAGCCAGCCTGGGACTCTGAATCTGCCCAAAGCAGGCAGCCGCGAGGACGTGTGTGTATGTGTGTGTGTGTGTGTGGATTGCAGAGTGAAGCATGGCAATGCAAACCTCCCCGGGGGAAGCTCAGCATTTAAGAGCCACATTACAGGGAGGCAATGCCCGGCCACACACAGATGGAGCCCACGTTCCACCAAACCAGAAGAATTATTCCCATAATGTGCAAGTTTTAGGTTTATTTGTTGTGCAATTAGCAGCAATGCGGAGCGCCAACAACAATGACAGTGACATTAAACTGCCTGAGAGGTTATCCAGCTCTGAAATCTGCCCTCCTAATCCTCCACAGGCCCTCGCGGTGTAACATAACCGGCTTGGCACTTTTTCAGATGAGAAGTTAGACAAGAATAGCATTGGTATAAGTGTGAGTGTGAGTGTGTGTGTGTGTGTGTGTGTGTACGCATATATATGCATGGTCACATTCAAATATGCTTTTGTGTAGGAGGACCATGATAGTGAGCCTAAAATATGACAACCCTCTTCCGGTGGGCTTCGCCTCAGGGGTCTTTGGCTTAGCCTCAGTCTTTTGTCTGGCCGGCTGCCTGACTGTCTGACTGTTTATCCGCTTGTCTGAAAACGCCAGGTCCCATATGCTAAGGTGACTGTGTCCTTCCCATCTGAACCCCTCTGGCATCTGATGCGTGCTCATGTGGACAGAAGGATTTGCATACCTGTCGCTATACGATAGAAAAGAAGATGGTGGGCAATAACAGCCGGTGCCGGTGGGTCGATGCCACGATGCCAACCAGTACTGGCCTGGTCGGTGTTATGTCTTTTAGGGAGGGGACGACGGGAATGCAAGTAACTTGGGAGCACAGTCAACCCGACACCACCATCATCAGACCAGCGGGACGACAACGGGCCAAAGCATTCCACACTCATCCCAAAATGGCCTTCACTCCTGTGGTGCAAGACACTCCTGAGCTTTAGTGTTCCCAAAAGTGATCTATGCGTCACAGCAAACATTTATCCTAACCCTAACCCTGCGCCCCCCCACAGTTCTCAGAAGAAAAATCTTTTTTCTTTCGGTTGTCCGTTTAACAAATTGGGGGCGTCCACTTAGCAGGAGCAGCCGATTGATCAGGAAGCCTTAACCCCCGACAGTTCTGATAAGAGCATGACAGATGCTAAACACAAGGCCTGGATTCTCCATGCGAGGGGCAGATAGACTTATCATGGAGACAAACGATCACAGGACAGCTCCCTCACAATTCACAGAGAAGAGGAAAACATTGTTCCTGTCTACTTCCACTAACTGGCTGCTTTGAAGGGTCTTTTATTGCTAACTATTAAACTGCGAGGTTGGTAAAACACAACAAAAGAGACCAAAACGTCAGAGAAATTATTATTTGTCTTAATTACCCCCAAAACATCTGTTCTGCGTTTGTCACCACAACAGATTCTGGGTCCAAAGCTCATCTTGATTTCCTTTTGTTAATTAGACGACACACAGACAAAAACAGCCAAATATAGAGTGAGAATTTTAATGAAAACTGGAAATAGTTCTGCGTTAAACCCCAAGCAGAAGAGGTTGCATGCCTTTTAAATGAAAGAAGCTCCATTTAATGAGAGTCTATTTGCAACAGCAGGCACGGAAAATGTATTAGGCCATTTAGGAAGGAGCATCGCTACAGGGTCACTGTGTTTATACAGGAGACCTTATACACTGTTCATGGCCACTCGCTCACTCCCTTACTTTTCATACTTATCTCTCACTCGCACATGCACACACACATAGACCCTCATGCACGACAGACCCAGGTCATTGTGAAAGGGCATCCAGCATTCCCAACATTCCCAGTGGTGCCTGGCATCCTTGCCTCTGTCAGTGAAGATTTGCCAGATCTTCTGCACACACACACAGACACCAACACCCACACGCCCACACATAAAATTACCCACAACCTCAAATGAACAGCCACGAACCAAACTGCAAACATGAGCCGAAGCCTCACTCAAAGCCTTAACGCACCAGTCAAACATCACCCAATTTGACCTCTTCTCTCTTCCCCTCACTCCCTCTCATTCATTATAATTAGCTGGCGGCTGCACAGGATCCCTGTATACTTCCAGTAGTGTCACTGTATTCATGTAGCACTTCGCTGTAAATCCTGTAATCACCTCAAACTCAACAGGATGGACGAACTTCCTGACCTGTTTTGCCTCCGTGCAAAAAGAAAAATGGAGAAGGTGGAGTGGGTAGTTTCAAACAGATTCGGTCTCAGCAGGTCCTGAGAAGTACCAGCGTGAAGTGTCAAAGGTCGGGGGTGCACAATCTCAGTCAACTCTCTCTGTCGATGTCTGTGCTTTTACTGGGGCTGCTACTAAGTAACAATTTCTCAATTAATCAATTATTTATTTGGTCTATAAAGTGTCAGAAAATAAAGAAAAATGCCCATTACAATTTCTTAAAGCCCAATATGTTGCTGCCAAATAGTGTGTTACGTTCTGGACTCACATAAAAAAGATCTTATTGATTAAATGACTAATTTCCCTACTTTTTATTTATGACTGAAGACACTTTTTCCTTAAACAAATCATTTTGGTAGGTTTCTTTGCTAATTAATAATTCATCAGCCCACAACTAAATAACCAGTTCTCTGCTGAATTTGGCTCAGGAGCTGTTCAAACAGTTCAGTATAAAAGCAGCACTTTCAGACTGACAGGAAAGTGATTCCCCTCTGCTCAACTATAAAGTCTGTTTATCTTCTGCTGGTCTGGCAGGAGAAACTCTCATTAACATAACTCAAATATACCATATTCTGGATATAGACCTGAGCAAACACTGGATATATTAGATTTGTCGAGTGATCTGTTGGGCTTCCTGGGGAAAAAGAAATATTCCTTGACAAGCAATCAGGGGGATACTTTCAAAATTGACCAAGAGGTCTTTAAAAAGCACTTTGCCTACAAGTGGGTATTAATATAGAATCCTTGTGTCAGTGTGACACAAGCACACACACACACACACGTTTGTACCTCTATCTCAGTGAAGACACTCAGCAACATAATGTCTAGCACCTTACCATAACCTTAACCATCCAAACTCAATGCCTAACCCTAACGTAAACCTAATTGTAACCCTAAAACCAAGTCTCAACCCTCAAAAAGCCCAAAGTCAAAATGTCCTCACTTTGTAGGGCTTTGCGTGGTCCTCACAAGGATATAAGTACAGAAACACACACAGACACACACACACACAGCAGGAAGCAGGACTGGTAAAGTGTTGATGTGTTATCTGCCCCAGTAGTGGGCAACTCCTTCCCATCTCTGCTGTCTTCATCCGTCCCCCACGAGCACTGCAGAGGAGGCATCCATCCTCCACACCTGTCAGGGGTCACGACCCCCTGATCCTGCTCACGATTGGCCCCCCGTCACTCTCTGTACCAGGTGCTTTCATTTCACACCTCCACCCGTCTATCACCCTGTCCATCTGCTGCTCCATCTATCCACGCATCTATTACCAGCTATCTGTCTCTCAGGTTGAAGTGATGATCCCCCTGCTCATCTCCGGTCTCTGGACTTGATCATCAGGGCACTAACTTCACACCCACACACAAATATCCCTAAAGCTCCTGCTGCTGCCCGCTCTCCGACAATAACTGAAAAATGAGACGCTGAGAGGTTAATGAAAGCCTAAATTTAACACTGCTGCTCTGATCCTGCACAGACAAGTGGCTTCATTGAAAACTATCAGAGGAATTTGGAGATGGCTACTTAGCGCGCTAATAGGCTATCGTGCGTGTCTGCGGTGACACGCGAGGGATGAAACAGCCCACGTTCTGGGGATTTGCGGACATAAATACTCCGGGGTGCAGCGGAACGAGAGATGTGGAGGAACTGAGTGGGAAAAGAAATGCTTCCTGAGCTGTAAGGGTCAGCCTGGGTCAGCTGACGGGCAAGTGAGTGGAAAAACACGGGTCCCGCTCTGTAAATAGCAGGACTGGATTAAATTATCTACAAATCATTGGTGGGGTTTGGTTTGAATTCACATAGGGTATTTACTGTGTGGTTTTTCAACAAATACGGTTTTATTTTATCCTTTGCCACAAATATTAAACGACACAGGACAAATATTCTCTAAAGTGATTATCACTTTCTGGTATTTCCATTGGCAGGATGTGATCAAAAGAATAAGGACCAACAATAATAATCATCGTCAAAATTACCTCCGAGTACCAGGGTCTGTAGAGAGAGTGATAATTTGAGGTGATTATACGTTGGGAGACAAGAGTGAGAGGTTGAGAAAGTCAGAAGAAGAAAGAAGGAGAAAAGATGAAAAGGGGAAGAAAAGATGGGCTCAGTTCAGCTGATGGTTAACAAACGCATTGAAGATCGTGTTCTACAGTGGTCTGGGATTTTTACTGTCCCCTTTAATGGCCTTCCACAATGGCCCTGACATCTGTATTCCTACTTAAGAGAGAAGAAGAGAAGAGAAGAGAAGAGAAAGAGAAGTAGAAGGGCACGAGATGAGAAGAGTTTTCTGAGTTATAAATCAAACCTTTATTTCTAATAATCCTGTTAACAGAAGTTTTGTTGTTATCAAGAACACGAATAAATGCAAAAAACAAGAAATAATATAATATTATGAATAAATAATAATTATGTTCAAAATGTTATGAGTAGAGAAAAGATGGATTGGAAATGAAAAACAACAAAGTAAAGACACAGATGAACAATAAGTGTAAAGAGGTCTAATTCACATAATGAACAGTCTGCTTGCTGCTCTGCAGGTGTGTCTAACAACATGCTGCCTCCCTCATTATGACTCTGTGCTGTTACAGTCGTCTGCAGTGGAAACATCTTGACTGAATCACAGCCTGAAAAGACCAGCGCGCCCGTCAAACGACAAGTGAGAGCCTGTGGATTGAAAGTGACAGTGGTGGTTTTGGCTGAGCCCTGCTCTGCCTAACCCAGTCAAACAAAGGATTTAAGAAGTCGGGCTGAAGCAGAGTTCTGGCTCTCGAGTTGGGACGAAAGTTTGAGATCAATTTAAGCATCAATATAGCGAAACAAAAATCTGTCAGAGGCATGAGTTTCTGATTGGATGTGGTTAAAGCTGTTTGAGAAAATGTAAAGGGGGCGCAGCAGACGGAGCATATGGAGAGCTTGATGTCCGGCTTTATGTGTTAAAGCAGATTTTAAAAATTTAAAAGTGTGGGTGTAGGGAATCAATATTTCTGTATTGGTCTTACAGTTGATGGCTGATCTTGATAGTTGTATTGTTTTAACCTCTGGTTTTACTTTTAGTCCCTACTGTTCAGATGTGATGCACTGTTTGGTGTCGAAGCCTCTCAACCTGACTTTAACCTGGTTCTACTATTAACTAACTAATTCTTGTGTCACATATGTTGATAGTTGTTTGTGTCTCATCAGATTTTAACATTTGATTTTACTTAAATTATTCTAGAAAGGTGCCGCCAAGTAAAAATCATTATTATTATTAGAGAGCAGAGTCTACTGCCATGCTAACTGCTCTACACAGACTGATGATTGGAGTGTGAGCATGCTAACAATTGATTAAATATCAGAATATTATTGTTTTAAAGGGATTTCAATTCATCCTGAAAAGGAAAAACAGATCTGTACCAAATTTATGAAAGTCTCTTCAAGATCTGTTGAGATGTTCCCCTTAAGGATCATCCACTGGGGACAATGAATGTCTGTAGATAATTTCATGGTAATCACCCACTACTAGGAAATAAAATTAAGAAATTACCAATGATGGTCCCATCACAAACCCAAATGTTTTGGCTTTTCTTTGCCTTTACTCTCAGACTATATGTCAAAAGAAGTAAACATATTTATGTACAGTAATTTTATCAGACGGAACATTTAAACCTGTTCCTGCTAAAGGAGGAGTCCCTCTTGTTCTTTACGACAGCCAGATGCAGGTTCTATTGGTCAGAGTTCCTGATGCTTTCCGGAGCTGGCTGCAATGTGTGAGCTCACTTCCACGACCCTGCACACATGGGCTGCACTTGCAGAACACATCTAATCAGAGACAGGAGCGCGAGAGCACCTTAAGTGTGCGCACATGTCTATTTATGCCGGTGTGCGAGAGAAACGTCAATGAAAAACAGCACTGAAAAATTTAGTTTTTTGAAATTCACTTAAAGAAGAGCCGTGTTTAGCCCGTCTGCCCCCCCGCCCCCCTCAGTGTTACCACAATACCACACCACATAGCACAAATGTGGTACCGCAGCACACAAGACTAAAGAGCCTGCTACCACACGTACAATCACAACCAGCAGGAGAGAGGGCCGTGGTGCAGCTCTCCTATGCCGGCAGCAGACGTTTTCTGCTTCGTATAGAGTATCCAAACTATAGGATGAAAAGAAAGAGGGATAACTGGTGGCTGGAACGAGGCGAGAGAGGACAGACAACAATAGGCTCATTCTGTGGCCCTCAGGGGGAAAAGAGGAGAGAAGACAATCAGTTTCCTCTTTTTCCTGCTCCTTTCTACACCTCCTGTACATGGGACGCTCTGTGGTGTGGGTTAGGGGCGGGGGGTCTACAGTCACTTGGGGACTTGTCTTCCTTATGGGAACAAAGAGCAAGTTCCCATAATGTAAATCATTTCATTTTAAGAAACGACTGAAAGTCTGAAAGTCATTGTAATGTCTTCTGAAGTCATGGAGAAATGTGTGTGTGTGTGTGTGTGTGTGTGTGTGTGTGTGTGTGTGTGTGTGTGTGTGTGTGTGTGTCCCAAAGTCTTCATGGGTTTGATGGGCTGCATCCAAATTCTGTACACATATGACCATGGCTGTGCATGTATGTATGTGCATGTATTGTATTGCACTGTGTGTGTGTCAGCACGTGAGCTTTGCCTTTGTGTACACATTCATGTGCCTGTTTATACTGGCCCCTGTGGTGAATGACATTTGTTTGCTCTTTATAACCAGGTTACTCGTCCTCCTCAGGGCCTTTATGTTTCAAGCTTTTTGGGTCCAAGAACAGTTGGACTAACTCGATTAGGCTCCAACTTCAACGACAACCGAAGTCGAGTCCAGTATCAATGCCTGAAGTCAGATATTGGTCCGAGGGGCCAAGGCAGCGTGTGTGTGTGTATAGAGACTAAGTGACTGATGATTGACAGTTGGGAGACCTGTAAACAAAACACAAGAGTGACAGACTGACAAGGAGACAGATGGACAACTTCAGGACCACTGCAGCCAGGTCATCTGATCCTTTTTTTGTGAAGGGCCATTTGACCCCCTTAAGAGGACGGATCAGGCCGATCACAGACCCCTCATCACCCCATCAGATCTCCTGCTGCTGCCCCCTGTTACATCCTGACCCTTATGTTTGCACTGGTGGAGGAAGTATTCAAATCTTTTACTTAAGTAAAACTACAAATAAATAGACAAAAAGTATCACAGTATTTGCTTTTAAATATACATAAATAATTAAAAGTACTTGCTGATTGAAGCCTAATGAAACAGTCGACCATTAATTGTGCCCACTTTAATATCCTGTTTAATACAAGAATAGTAAAGACGCTGCCTTACAAAATGCAGCAGATGATGCTACTGAAAAAAATTCACTCAATCAAGTTCAAGTGTTTCTTTACCAGTGATGCTGCTGCAGCTAATTCACTAATTTACTCCCTGAATCCAAACCAATAATATACAAATATATGAGTTATACATAAATATTCTAAACCAAATTGTATTATTTGTCTTCCCACTCCAAAAGAGAGGTTGTCCCCTCTAAGTGCAGGTGACTGAAAAAACTATTGTTTAAAGAGTTGTTTGAGCTGCTAGTTGTATTTATTTATGATTATATTGATCTTCTTATGTCTTGCTCTAGGTTTCTTTTTCTGCTTATGGAGTGAGAAGAGGAGATGCGGGTCCAGGGGAGGAGGTGTGGGTGTAGTTGCTCTGTCATCCTGTTTTGGACACACTGAACAGGACTTGTTTGGGGTTTAAAGTTTCGTCCAGGAGACATTATGTGGCTCCACTCTTGCTAAAAAGGTCAGGAGGTCGTAGGGTTACTGGCTGAGGATTATTAGTGGACACCAGAGGCTGGACAAACAACAGCAGAGACGCTGATCTCCAGAAAACATCTAAAACTGAGCTGAGTGAACTTGAGTCATTACTAACAGCCCAAACCCTTCTGTGATCTTTTTCAACGGTCTGTCAGCGGAGCGGACTATTTACAGATATGGGTCTGGTTAAAGTAACAGGAGGGACCAACACGGGGCAAAAATAGACACGAGCTTGCAACAACAGCTGTCTTTGTGTCGCCGTCCACACTGAGCTAAATATACTCGACAATCGTTCCAAGACATCAAAAACTGATGTTTCATATTTCTCCCCCAATTCCTCAGTCTCCTCCCCCCCCATCTTCATCATGAGCCTTATTCTTATTATCTCCGACAGGGAGGTGTTTTAATTTGTCTGTTAGGGGGATCCAGGATTTCTTTTTCTTTTTTTTTTACATTTGTTTTTTTTGGTGTTTTTCAACATTTTCAACAAGGAATAATTCATGGATCAGGCATGTTTAAGGGACTGATATTTATAGGTGTGTACAATTTGGTTCAGACCCAAATAGAATATTATTAAATTTCAATGTGGTTTTCATGTGGGGCCTGTTGGGCCTTGGCAGAGGAATGTGCTCCCTTAGTGCCATTCTACTTTTAATGCGGATTATTACTCTACGGAAAAATAAATCTTGTTAACTCTCACTCCTTAGGTCCCAAAAAAAAAACAAGCACAGCTGCTTTGCACTGTTTTTGCTTTGTCTTGATCGTGTTAAACACACAGACCCACACACATGTAAATTCACATGAAAAGCATTCACGCCCCAGCGGAGAGACCCAGCTTTGAGATGTTAGGTCTACTGTCATGTCTGGGACACGGCCCTGGGGAAAACATGAAAGACGATCGCTCAGTTTAGAAGGGCTAGTATTAATGAATGTGGTCAAAGAGCAAGCGAGAAACAGAGGAAAGACATAGCATTACATGGTAAAGCCTGACCCCACTTTACTGAGGTCCTGCTGAGACGGGGGGGAGGAGGGAGAGGGGTAACGGGGGAGATGTAGAGGAGGCAGTAAAGTCAAGAGCAGGAGGGAAGACGCCACACAGGAGGAGAAAAACGATCTGAGGAAACCACAAACATGAGGAGGTTGTTTGAAAAATAGAGACTAATGGATGGAGCGATGGACTCGGAGGAGCTGGGGAGTGAAAAGATGAGCTGAAGCAGGAAGGAGATATTGGGAGGTGAAACGAGGGGGACGGAGAGGACACCGAGGCAGAGGGGATCGAGGGGTTTGGAGGAATGCGAGCGAGGCAGGGAAAGGGGTCAGCTCAGGAAGGCTTCCAGCTGTGCTCCCTCCACTCTGATCTTATCTGGCCTGTTTGCTTGGGGTACACACACACACACACACACACACACACACACACACACACACACACACACACACACACACACACACACACACACACACACACACACACACACACACACACACACACACACACACACACACACACACACACACAGAGCCCCTCCTTCCTCCCTGCGGTCTCCAGCAGTCATCCCCTCTGTCCACTGTACCTCCAGTAGCCCAGAGTGTCTTGTGTTTCACCTGCTTTGCCTATAAACGCACGGCACGCACCGCACAGTATACATGAACTCGCAAGGACACACAGGAATTCATGTGCGTTTGGAGCTGAACCCCGGGACAGGAAAGATAAGCATCTGGCTACTTACGCTCCATTTACGGTTGTCTGTCTTTCCGATATAGGAGGAAACAGACGTACAGAGCAAATGAAAGTGGAAAAGACTTAATAAAGAGCCATCAGCTGATCTGCCAGGGAATTCATTGTTGTATCCGTCTGATTCGATCACAGCACTGGGCTCAAATAAATCATCACATCTACTTCACATCTGCTTGTTTAAAAGGCCCGGCGGGATCCCCGCTTCCTAAATGTGCCAGGTAACAAATGCCTCCCAACCGTCCGCTCTGTGCTTTGGAGAAAATATAAACCAGGAGAGCAAGACGGAGGAGTTTCAGTGAATTACAGTAGTTGGGCTCCTCAGGGCTGGATGCTGGCACGGACAAGCAGTGATAATAAATATGCAGTGAAAATCCATCTGCACGTCAATCAGACAGAGGATGTTTTTCAGTTTTAGAAAAAACGCCATGGCAAACACTCATGTTCTCTCTGTGCTACTTTGAGAGAAAGTGAATAGCAGAAAAAAAAAAAAAACACTGAACAAATATTGTGTTTGGCTGTGTGCTGGTACCAATGTTTTCCACCAGCGGAGAAAAATGGATTAGGATAGGTTTACAGACCCACAGCGCTCAAAACTACATCGCAGATGTCCAACAACACGCAAAGCAGCAGCGAGGTAATACTAACTATAACTTATAATCTGAGAAGAATGTAGGATCTGGCATTTTAGAGCAGTAGAAGTATTTCTGCTGTTGATCTGCACATAAGCTCGGATCAATCAGGGCCTTGCATAAAAAAAAACATGTAACGAGTCCTCTGCTTTGTAAAAGAAAAATACATAAATCCTGCAAAAGAAATAATAATCGTGCCAAATATCCGACCTCCCGTCTCTATGCCTCCGACAAATAAAATTGTAATAATCCTCGCTAATTTGATCTGCTGTACTTTTCTCCTGCATGTGTGCAGACTTGTTTCTTTGTAGATGATAACATTGGGAGTCAAGCCAATTAAAAGTGTGTTAGAGAAGCACTTAGCACGGGCGGTTTGGCTCTTGCAACTCAACATGTTTTATCATAAGCAGCTTGATTTAAGTCAAGTCTCTTTTTGATTTCGCTCTTTAAGGGCCAATTTGGGTAGTTATAGCCCTTTTTACATACTCTTCATGGTTTATTCCTTGCTTTAAATAGCCAAACTCTTTGTTTAGAGTTTAAAAGCAATCACACGAGGTCTGGGGCAGAGCAGGCAGCACCACGGGCCAAGAGAGTGTTGCAATAGTCGCATATTTGATTATTGAGACAGGAGAGTGCAAATTAAAGTGACACGGAAACAAATTGCAATTCCATTCCATATGTACGCTTCATCTTAAATTCTTTCCTTTCTCTTGATCAGAACAACATTAGACTCTCTGACGCTCCCTCTTCTTCTTCCTCCTGCCGGGGCCCTGCTCTCCCTGCTCGTCCCCAGTCTCTGCCCTAGTTCCACTTCACACAATCAGAACCACATTGACGTGAGAAAACACCCAGAGTGAATAAACAAGACCCCCCCCCCCCAAAAAGGACCTGTTCAGTTCCAAAAGCTATTTAAGAAGTATTAACAGCAAGTAAAACAACGTCAGCGCCATAAAAATGTGCGTGTGCCTCAGGGTGTTGATGTGCGTTGCAGTGTGTGTTTGTACATGTGTGAAAGCATTTGTTGTCTCTGATGCCTTGTAAAACCGCAGCAGCTCTCCACAACTTCATCTCCTTGTGTGTGTGTGTGTGTGTGTGTGTGTGTGTGTGTCATTCTGCAGCGTCCGAAGTGTGACACGAGCAAACACATGTTTAAGTGCGCACAGTCATTGGAACACACTGACGCACGTCTGATGTTGCAGCCACTTCAAAATCCAATCCATCTAAACTAGTGTTTCCCATTAATTATCTGGAAAGTGGCGGCCCGCCATACTCTCATCTGTCGCCCAACAGTTTCATGAGGAATCAACTTGGTGTTCTGTTGCATGATCACTCGTGTACTTGCGCTATCGTCCATCCACACAGACGTCATAGTTTCAGCTGCAGTTGTTCGCTGACCTGCAAGTGGCAAAGCAGTTCTCTCTTCTCTCTCATACGAGAACTTGTCTTTTACTCCTTAGTCTGTGTACCTGTCACTTGAGAATCTGTTGCATTGTACATTCATGCACGTGCACCCTAACTACCGCCATATATTGAATGAATTCTGTGGGGAATGCTGGAAACCCTGCATGGGCTGCAAAAGAACTGGTAGATGTGACTTTTGCAAAGTTGAGAAAAGAAAGTAGGGCAAAAACAAAAAATGGGGGGAAAAGAAGTTTGAAGGCAGTCAGACAGAGAACGAGAGGAGGAGAGGAAAGAGAGATGGTGGACCTGATAGATTGTCCACATGTTCAACCCCAGATATTCCCTGTGTAACCCGACCTGACTGGACATCTGTGATATACTCTCCTGGCTCCCAAAATGCACCCAGGACTCATTTTATTATGATTCTTGAGTGGAACAGCAAATATGCAGATAAGAGGTCCCCATGGAGGCTGGCAATGGAGATGGGCTGTTTGGCTGGTATGCAGAAATGTGACAACGAACACACACACACACACATATGCACACGTTCATACATGAGAAGTGCACCACACATGAGGTGGGCCAACATGCAGGCCCACACATATAGACGCAAAAAGGAATGCAATGTTTGCCCAATATGTAGAAAAACTGATGGAAAGCCGATTTTTTAAAAAGGTTTCAACATCGGCAGGTATATTTTGCTGCACTAAGTTTCTACGTTTCCTCCAACCTCATTACCCCCACATCTGTGCCGCCATCTGGCTGAGTCGGCTAAACAGCGAGCCGCGGCAGCAGCGACGGCGTTCTCAACAGTCACCGAGTGTTTCAATTTAATGGTGACAAGCCATTGTGTGTGACCACCACTGTGCTCTCATTAACACATATTTAACACCCGTTATCGCACTGTCACTGCACCAACGGCCTGAAAATCTGCTGGCAAACATACACACGTGTAATCGGCGATATACTGCACGCGTGAACTTACACACGCACCTGGCCGGTGTCAGGCCGAGGTAAAGAAAAGGCATGTTGACATTATGGTGATTAGCTATGCGCATGACATGGCAATGCAAAATCCATAAGTCTGTGTAAAACGTCTGGAAAATTGCTTACAGGCATTTTCCAGAGTTTGCATTTCACATATGAAGAATGTAGGAGGAGATTGTCGAGGCGTTCACAGCAACACGATAATCTCCATGACATTCGGACGAGGTGCTGGAGCATGCCGGGGAACATGATGTCAGTTCTGCTGCAGAAAGTGTGTGTTTGCAGAACATCGACACCAACGTCTGCGACATTTTAGAAAGGGGACTGGAAGGACATTTTCTGGAAAAATATCAGGAGCTGCTAACTCGGACATTTGCTTCTTACATACAGCCCCTCCAGAAAATTTCCAGGAGAGTGTCCGGAGTTCCGTGCATGTCTGAAATCAGCCAAAGAGAGCTCGGCTTGAAGCTGATAGTTTAAGTGCAGAAACTGTGGTTCGATGTTACGTCGTAGATGTGCTACACGCGGCTGGAAAGACAAAGAAAGAACAGCTGTACGTCTTGGCTGATAAACTCTTCTATTTTGAGAATTTAGCAGATTGCATCTTGTTTTAAATCACTTGAAATTGACCAAAACCCCCCAATGATTCATTGTTTCTTTTATTGAAATTGCAAGAATATAATTATCAAATTATTCTTTCAAAATGTCAGTGAAATACAGCTGCCAGCTATAAAAGCAGGAAATTAGCATGTGGACACACCTGAAGATGTACTTAGTTAAACCCCCCCTTCCTCTTTCCATTGTGTTTACAGTGATAACCATCCCCCCCCAACCTCACTCCTGGCTGAACTTTGGGTTTATGTATACATACGGCAAACGGGCTGATACACTGTGGAGGCACAGCAGCCTCAGGGCATCCAGATCCCTGCATTAAATATACACTCGTCCAACCATAAACACAGACAGGCATGAAGAGAGAGAGAGAGAGATACATCACTGTAAACACAGTCAGAAGTTGAGACAGTGGAGGGGGAAAAAAATAAATTAAATAAAAGGGATAAAAAAAAAGGACAAAGACTGGTTTGGAAAAGGCCAAACGGAGAAAGAAAGCAGGCCTGACACATGTAAATACACCCCGCTGCCCAAGTGCTGGTGTTAAGTTGTTGAGAGCTGCTATCCTGCGCTGCGCTCCGCTCCAACACGCCCTCGCCTCCCTCTCCTGACAGAATAACATGGACCAGTGATGCTTAGGGCTTGTTCAAACGTTTCGGGCCCAGTTTTTACGAGCCGGGCTCTCATTAAAGAGGTGCCGGGAGAGTGACGAGCCTGTTGAGGGGCTTTTACGCTGAGCAGGAGCGTGTTCGGCTCAGCGAGGAGTGGACCATATGCCGGTTGTCAGCGAGGACCCTGCTGCCCCCATCGCCCCCCGGCTCCTGGGGAGAGATACCTAGATCGCTCATTCCTCCCTGCGTCTGGAAGGTTTGGAGGGAGGAGCGATAACCTCTGCTCCAACTCTGCCTCCCCGTTTGTCTGGGTTCACGGTCAGAGATGCTATCTATCCAATAAATCCAGGTGTGTTCGTGTGAGTCCGGTGCTGCAGCTGGATTGAGCCTCGCTACATTCCTGATGGATTAAATGGGCTGCAAATGCCAAGGAAGAGGCCGACACGGGAAACCCATTTCTGCGGATCTTTATCCATTTGGGGCATCTCTCAACAGATGCTGGGATTCAACTAAAGCCTGTTTACATGCTTCATAGGTTTGCAAGTGACAGCATTATCTTTCTTATATGATTAGACCAGAGTCTTCCTGTCCTGTAAATGCAGATACAGGATAAACAGGTCTGGGCATGGCACTGCCGGGTTTCAGCGAGCGATCGTCTGACCTCACGCTGCCGTCAGCCAGACAGATGCTGGTGGTGTTAAAGAGTTTTTCTGCTCGCCCGTTAAAAGGCTATTCACCTTGTCACCTGCCACTTGTGATAATTAAAGAAAACATCATAATAGTTTCCACATTGGGCAGCGTGTCTGCTCAGCACGGGGAGCTCGCTACGCTCTCGCCTCTCCGGCTCTGCTCTCACGACTATATTGGTTGTTGCAGAAAATACGGCGTCCCTGTGAGAATATATACGTACTCTCAAAATATTTTGACACAGACTGATTGTTTGCGATATTCGAGAAATCTATTATGGCTTTGTCATATTTTCTTCGTGGCCGAAAATAAGCTTACCACAGTTGTTTTTGAGGGAAGGGGTTATCCAAACATCCAAACTACTCGTGTGCGGTAATGGTTTCAGATGCATTTCCTTAAACTTAGAGCCAACTTCCAGGTTATTGTAGCTAATATCTACAAAACAGATTCCACATGTGAACATGGAGAATCTGTAGGCGACAGACAAGAAGCTCCTGGTTTCTGTTTCTAGTTTGACCAATCACGTATGGCGTTTGCTGCCCGCAGGTAAACAGTCCGTGTGGAAACTAAAAGAGGTGGATCACATTGACCGAAAAGCATCGGCCATCTGCTTTTTAATTCATCTACATTCATATGCAGACAGCTGTTAAGAGAGATGAGTCAAAATCTCGTCTGGAACCACAAAAGGTAGCATCGTTTGTGTTTTGTGCGAAGAAACAGTCGACTTGTGTGATAAAGGAAAGTAGTTGGACTTTAAAGAGTGGACGGCGAATGGAAGGAGAACCTATAATTCATTATCAGACGATGCTTGACTAATTCATTTCACACACCTCTCACACCTCTGATGTTGCAAAAGACGGCAACAAATATTTCCATTTTCAGGGACAAATCAAATGTGAACTTTTTTTTTTTACTGCTACTTCAGTCGCAAATTTATTGCAAAGCTGCACTGTGCTGCTACAACATTTATAGTTTGTAGCCTCCCTCAGTACAAGAATGTCTTTGAGTGCAACATACATAATATGGACGTCTGCCAAGTCAACAGATTCTGTGGCTCCACACACACACACCGTGAATGTGTTTCTGTGGCGGTGCTCGCAAATCAATTCAAGACTGAGGCTGTAAATCACGTCTGTGCGGTTTTGCACTCTGCTTGATGCTTTTGATGCACACCGCTCCACTGAAAACAATTGGTGTTTTGAACTCATCTGCATCGCACAAAGCATCACTGTATGGAAGGCACCGGATCAGACGTTCCTTTGAAAGCAACGCGTTTCTCACATTCGCCTCAAATGTCAGGAGCTGTAAACATATTAATACTTAATCACATCCAACATTGTTTTGAATGTGCAAAAATAACAACTTATTTAGGATAAACTGTACAATAGTTCTCAAATGCAGAATTCGATCCCATGTCTGTGTAACTATGGTGATAAGGAATCATCTGGTCCGTGTTAATGCTGGGGGGTGTGTTAGAGAATAATCCTTGTTTTGTATCCTAGCACCACTATAGGAGCTGTGCAGGTCATGAGAAAACTGTACTCCTTCATTTATGTAAAAAATAAACAGGCCGTACATATCGGCTGTTGCTCAATCGCAGCCTCTTTTTGGAAGTGACTCTTTGCCAAGTGGTGACGACACTTTAAGTACGAACACGTGCAGGCGAAATCCTTTAAATAACTTATAATTTGTGCTTCCTCCGACAACCGCTCCACATCATTTCCTGCTCCCACTGATCAGGCAACTCTCACAGTGGATGCGACACTATGTCAGTAATTACTTTCAGTGTTGTAACTGATTGGATCCGTCTTCTTCCAAAAAGTTCTTCTTGGTTGCTGTTGCATCTGTTCTGCAATGTTTTACTGCAGAGACGGACCCGAGTGGAAACTGTACCAGTGGCTGAAACACGTCTCTGTATAACACTTTGACTCGACTCATCCTGAGCCTCACTGGTCGGCATCAGACCCTTTGCTCCTGTGTGTGTTCCTGACATCGTTGTGTGTGTTCATGCTGCCGACTGACCAGCCTGTGTCCAGCTGTTGATTTTCCAAATGGCAGAATGTCTGCGCCGCTGTTAAAACACTGGCTTCTCAAAGCCAACTTTAATAAGACGGCTGATGAGAGACGGAGAGGGGAGGAGTTTACAGGTGGGTGATTGTGCATAGTGTGTGTGTGCGCGCGCGCGTGTGAGAGTGTGTATCCTGCAGGTGGTGTTACAAGGTGGAGATTTACACATTACTGAGTCAAAACACCACATTAACTACTTCTTAGAAAATAACTACCAGCTAAAGCATTTACATAACATTTTCCACAGCACATAACAAAGCTAATATTACAAACACGATAATAGCTTGATGCTAAATTAAAATAAATTAACTTCGTGAAGTTCTCTGTCTGCAGATATAAATAAAACAGTGACACCTACATTTCTAAAAGATATCTGCAGTTAAGTTTATTTAACTACTGCTATTTTCATACTTCATGCTTGTTCACTGACCTCCTGTTTACAGTGTTTGAATTTTATTGGACAGCACGGCAAAAGTTTCCTAGCAACCAGTTCACACATTACTACAATAGTTACTGGCGAGGACCTTTTGGCTGTGTCCTGATTCAGAGGCCACCTCCGTCAGAGGACAAACGAAGAGGGCCGCCACAGAGAAAGTCTTGATGCCCCTTGTTTGTTTAACATGTGTACCCTTAGATGTCCACTTGAGTTGAAGCCTGACTCTTCCATTTTGAAAGTGTAAGCATCAGAAGTTTTGGTCTCTCCACTTGCCGTTGCCATTATCTCTATGAAAAGCAATTTGTCAATGAAGTGCGATAAATCCTGAACAAAAGGAAGGAGGCCTTTGAAGGAGCCTTTGAAATGGGACAGCCATAGTCTCCTGAACCGGGACACAGCTACTGTCACTATTATTTAACAACAGTTCAACTGAGCACAAAGCAGAGATGAGGAACAGGAAACAGATGTTCAGTGAGCTCACTTCTCTCAAACTCTACCTCTCAAATCAGACTTGTGTTATCTTCTAGTCTTCAGCCTCCACCAACAATGACTCAAGTGACATCACAAGTGATTTTCACTCAATCACTGTATCGAGTGCTAGACAGTTACTGAGAATGAGGGAGGACGTGTACACTCAAGCTTAGACTTCCAAATAGCTGGTCCGTCAGTCCTGGAGAATGCAGCCCATCCATGGAGAAGAACCTTTTGAACCCAAAATCTACGACCAAGTGACTCAGCCTTTGAGAGACTCAACCATCTCCAAACTAAATATCTCCAACTGGCCGAGAGGCAGCATTCCCCCTCTCCTTCTACAAATAAACGCAGCACACTCGAGCTTCCAAATAAGAACAAGATATCAGGAAGAGTCGCTCATTTCTTATTCCCCTCTTACAGTGACCACGGGGGAATAACAGACACCTCGGCTGAAGGATAAAAGTCACCCGAGGACACAAAGCTCACAGCTGTGCACGGAGAGCTGCTGTCCATATGACTGAAATGAAAGGCTGGGTGCGAGAAAACAAGGAAGAAGTGTCTCAGGCTACTTCCTTTCCGACAGAATCCTCCATATGATCACCACCGATGACGTTAAGAGCTCAGATTCAAGATAATGCAAACATCATGGTTCAATAGCTGTGACAACTCCATTCTGCAAATAAAAACTGGGCTGACGACTTCATCTCGACTCCACCTGACGATGTGAAGCAGCAGGACAGAAATCATTTTGGATATTAAAATTATACCCAACTATTTTCCTTTGGTTTAAAGTCTCCTTTCCCCTGCAGCATGAATATAATAAGCCACCTGGATTTCCAGCCACAGGATACTCAGTTCATAACTTACCTCATAGACCCTGCACACACACACACACACACACACACACACACACACACACACACACACACACACACACACACACACACACACACACACACACACACACACACACACACACACACACAGAGAGAGAGAGACAGAGTATAAGGAACTCGAGACTCGCACACGTCCACATGCAGAGTTAGTTATGTGCTGCTCTCCAGCATATTAATACTTAAAGAAAGTGCCTACAGCCTATTGCAGTGGAACAAATCTAAAATGGGACCTCTTATGAAAACAAACTTCCTGGACTTATTGTTTTAAAATGGTGGTTAATGGATCGTACATGGCCTATTCGTTCTCTCCGTGGCGATAGATTGCACAGGTAGCTGCAAGTTTCCTGTCTGATTTATTATGGCTTTTTAAATAAAACGCTGCCCTGAGGGGGTGTTGGCTTCATTGTGGGTCTCCGTCTCCTTAAAGCCAACTTTCCCCATCTCCTCCTCCAGGTGGGAGAGCAGGAAGCTGGGACGGGAGAGCCTCCCCTCTGCCTCCTGGGCGAGAAGTTGATCCCCAGACAGGGTGGATAACACCAGCAAACCGCTGATGGGCTCCGCACAGGACGCTGCACTGGATTTCTCAGCCTATTAAACATCGGTCTAGTGCAGACAGTGGGATATAATAATAATCCTCCACGTATGCAGGAATTTTGGGGCACAATAAAAACACAAAAAGGAGCTGAGAATTTTTGTGAACAAATGATTGTTGTTATGCGCAAATGTGAAATACTTCAGGACACCCCGCTGTGAGCCTGCGCTCTCAATTATATAAAAACACACAAAACACATGTATGAGGTTCTGTGCTCCCGTCCAGAGGATTAATGAGCTCTTATCTGATGGAAATGGATCCGACTGCACAGCCAGAGGTCTGACCTCCTGCCCTGATATCCAATAAAACCAAACACTCAGATACTCTGCGCCGAGTCCATAGGAACCCCCTCTTTTGGTATTCACCACCTCAGAGCTTGGGCTTTTCAGGAGAAGTTTTTCATGAGTTGTGACATATTTGCACAAAAAGTTGCAAAAACTTAAAGAAAAGTCCAAGATGTTTATATATTTGTTGACTATGAAGTTTAATTTATTGTGATTTTAGTCATATTGAGTTTTTCCTTAATAATTTCAGGCCTCATGCAAGTGTAATTACAAGTATTCAACCTTTCACTCTTTTCTATATTCATGTGCTCTTAAGTCTTCGTTCTGAGTATTCTTATTTTATTATGGTACATTTTCTTCTTTATCACATTGCTACTGAAATAACTGGTGTGACAAACATCTTGAATCTTAGAAAATCTCTGAGGAACAAGGGGATATTCCCGACAGCCTCATCTTTTCCCTCCATCATTATGTCTTGGCGTTTCATGAATTTACGTTACAGGCCTGTTAGTTTTCTAAACCGTTTGTCTTTGTGGCTTCTAGACACCGACAGTAATGTCAATATTAGTGTCCATGTTGCCATTGCTTAGCAGCAGTGTTCTCACCTGAACGGCAAGCGCAGCACGTACACGACTTCCCACATCGTAACCTCCAGCTCGGGAGTTCCATCTGAAGGCAGCATCAGTCCCCACTGTGACTCAGGACACTTCAGGACATGCAACTGTGTTTAACTTTGCCAAATATATTGGATTCATCATTTATTTAGTCAATAAATAAATTAGGAAAGTTGAGAAAAGCCACAGCTTCCTGAAGCCCAAAGTGACATCTTCTATTTGCTTGTTTTGAGCGACCGACAGCTCTAACTCCAAGTATAATTACTCTAGAGTCATAAACGTCAAAGAAAAGCAGCAAATGAGTGTGAACTGCTTTGTTTTAGCACCTTCTCCTGCTGCACCGTCTGCAGTTACTGCTGGATGACGATGGTCTGGCATTTAGTTCTGGGCCCGTGCCCAATTGTGGGCAGACGTTGTGCCCCCTAGTCAGCATCAGACCTGTTAAAGAGCCTTTAAATGCAAATTGCAGAGATGACAATACACTCCCTCTACACGGACAAATACAGGCCCCACATGGTTCTAGTTATCCAAGGCACCATAAAGGTGGTATGTTCATGTGTACGTAATGGATGTGTGCGTACGTTTGTCTGCGAGCATGCGTTGTGTGTCTGTTGAGGGAACAGGCGGGTGCTAATTGCAAACACCTGAAGCTTGTAAGCAGAGTTGGACTCTGTGACATAGTTTTCTTTAACGACGGCTGGAAGTGTCCGTGAGCACAGAGGTGTCACAAAGCTGCTTCCACAGATAAATGTCCAGAGTCTGAGTCTGTACTTGAACTTTATTTACTGACCGAGGCTCCGCTTCTCCATCAGTGACAGAAAAACGACTTATTTCTGCCCAAAGGAAGTTCTTCACTTCAAGTGTCAATAAAGAAATTCAACATCATTTCCACTAATGCAGCTGAAGTGCTGCCCCCTGTTGGGCCCCCTGTCTTCATGCACGCTGAATGATGAGCACCCTGATGCGGAGGGCAATGCTGCTCATGCTGTGTGGTACTCTCACACAGACAAGCAGAAATACCTTGGCCTGTGATCCTGGTGGTGAGAGATTCAAGTTTCAGGTGGCGAGCGCTGGTGCTAAAGGGAGAGAAGGGTCTCTTCTTACAGTGTCGTGTTGAGAGAGGTACCTCTGTCGGCCCCTCAAAGGCTCACTGGCTGAAACTCACCCACACGCATGGGACCATGATACAGCTTGTACGCTCTCGCACAATGACGCAGATGCACGCACAGAACGAGGCTCGGATAAATGCACATAGTAACATTTTGCATCCGTCACATGAGCAGCACTTGGCCCAAACACATGCACGCCCCTGATAGTACCCAGCTCACGTGGCTTCTTACGCTCAAAGCACCAAGAAAAAGGTTTATCGCCGGAGAAACCCTCTTTAGAAGTTAAAAAGAAAAGTCTGTATTTCGCAATCTAATTGAACATGAATAAAACACATGTCCACAGGCATTTGGCTGCATCAAAGCCACAACACAAAAAATAGCCTTTTGTTTCTGCAAAATCAAACGTCCTTATTTAAAAAAGACCAAAAACTGAAATGAAAGGACCCGAAATAGTTGTGGAGGGATTGTATCTCAGTGCCAGAACAGTGTGATTACACAGCAGTGCAGTGAAGCGGACAGAAAATGCAAGGCAACATCTGAGAGTACAACAATAATAATTAATATCAATAATAATAACAATATCTAATGGAGCAATTACATTCAAATGCACAAGTAGGACAGTGCAGGCTGATCTAATCATGTATACGGCTGATTATATTTCTCCTGAGTCATACTTAGTGGGAATGGAACGAACCCAAGAAGTGCAACTGTAGCAAAGACCTGCAGCTTTCTCCAACAGTAACACTCCTCCGACCACTCAGACAGAGCAAGCAAGCGAACTTGGCACCGCACACTTCAGACTGGAAAACAGAATGTGTTGAAAGCGGGCCAGAAATTCCACGAGTGAACGTTTTCACCTGTTCTTGTTGTTGCAGGGCTATTCACACCCGCAGACAAAGCAGGAGAGAAAGAGAGAAAAACAAGAGGAGCCAGGGAAGGAAATTCTCCCAAATCTGCAGATAAGCATCTGAGAAACTTGACCTGTACGTCTTGAAATCTTCTCGATCCAGCACTCGAGTGGAGGGAACCCACAAAAAGCGCACGCACAGTCGAGAACATTGACTTACATTGATTTCCTGGACACTTACTGTACCATATCATACCTTAACCATAGTTACTATTGCCTAACCTTAAAACATGTCGTCAACTTAAAATTGAATGATTTACATTAAGGCTTTTTAGCCCCAACAGGTCCACATAATGTGAGCAGATTCAGATTCACACGCACACACCTTTGCTGCAAGCTACAGCAAGTCTCTTTCCATAAATCAGAAACTTTCCTTTCCATGGGTGAGGGGTTAAAATAGCCCATGTTAACCATTAAATGCAATGCTGATCAGTGGGTCACACCCATCATCAATATGCATCAACACCTAGGAGCACACGCCATCAAATATCTCACTTGACCCAGAATAGAAGAGATTGCATGTTTTCCTCACTTCACAGGTGTGACAGGAGTGTCTGCGTGTGTAACATGATGCGGATCACACACTGTTCTCCGCTCCAGGAACTATCACAAGCCCTGTAATGAACACCACAAGCCAAACGTAGCCAATCTTGGCACGCGGCTGCTCCATGTATTAAAGTGATAAAGCACCCCCCACTGACACAGGGCTGCAGGGCCCAAGGTGGTCGACCCAACCCCACTGACCGGCAGAGTGCTGAGCCACCCGCTGCATATAAAAGGCCCAACACAGGCTTAGGGGGTTGTAATCCCCCCCACACAGAGAAAAGACAAGTATATGCAAACATGCATTTGGAAAGTTCAGGAGTATAAACAGCATCACAAACAGAGACACAATCAGTCAGTCAAGCTTAGACTCAACTTCTCCCAGAGATAAGAACTGTATCTCAGTGTATTGCTTGTTTTGTTTATGTCAGTTGCACTAATGCTGCAAATAACACACACACACACACACACACACACACACACACACACACACACACACACACACACACACACACACACACACACACACACACACACACACACACACACACACTTACGTACCTGGAGGACAGGAGCACTCTTGACCAGCATCCCTTGCTGTTCGCACTTTCGGCATCAGCACCACCACTTTCTGCAGACACACATTCCAGCGTAAGACCAAAATCCCACTTCACACTGCATGCAAACTCTCAATGCACAACACTGTAGGTGATAGTTTTCATTTGATTTGGTTTGAGCAAGATGTGCTCCACAGAATCGGTCACATTGACACGAACAGGTTGATATCATTACACTGAAAACCCATAAACTGTAATGAGATGAAAACCAACACGTTAGCTTTCACTGACAATTACGAGATAATCACGATTCTCTCATTACATGTAGCTCTAGAAAGAAAGGTTTCTTTCCCATGTGTTTAAATCAAATTAATGTCCGCGTCTATCATCAGTGGTTATGTTGCCCTGTAAAGAGCTTTAGTAGTAAACTAATTGGCCAGCTGCATGCACGGCTCATCCCTAAGGTCATGCATTAAAAAAGGGACAGATTTTATGAGGAATTGTTAGAGTACAGCTCCCAAACAGTGCCAAGTCTGCGCGTCTGCAGAGCCTCACTGGATTCCCTGTCATTACGCACACTTTACGCACGGCCGAGCAGCGCGTCTCTCAGAGGTTCCTGTGAGCCACATGTGTCTATCTGTTAAAGAACAAGTGGTTTTAATTAAATCCACAACAGACGAGATGTATACCTCTTCCACGAGCTTCCCTATTGGGACGCTGAGCTCTGGAACCAGGGTCCCGTCCTCGTTTAGAAAAGCCCTGTGCGGCGGGCTGAAGACGGACGCCTTGTCCATCTCCATCTGCAGGCGGGTCTCCAGCTGGAAGGTCTTGAGGCTCATGAGGAGACACAGGGCGATGGAGCTCAGGGACATGAGCAGGCAGAGAGCGACGGGCAAACCGGGCAACCACCGCTGGACCGCAGACTTGGGGGCACACTGGCACACCGGCTTACTCTCCCCGGCTGACTCGCTGGCTGTATCCATCCTGCTTCAGGGTTGAAAGTTGGCAAAACAACTTGGTTTTTTCTTTGTGTTGCCCTGCAAGCTAATTGCAATTAGCCTCTGTGGACTCACTAAGCAGCGCTGTTAACACGTTCACAACCCCCAGCTCCAGTTCACCAGGCGCGGGGTTCAAAATGAGTCTTGGAACAGGAGGCGGTGCGCACCGGGTTTACGCCGCGCACAGATGGGAGCGATCTGGGCACTAATGACAGATGAAGCGCCTGCTGACTCGCGGGTCGTTGTTTTTCCTGTTGAGGAGCAGCCGACGTGCGTGTGCGAGCGCAACTACAAATGGGTCCAAATGTTTGCCTCCCTAAAAGTCGCATGTTCGACTGGTGGAGATGCGCCCGCCCTGCGGACCACGTGGGAGGCTGCAGATTGACAGCTGCGAGACTGAGAGGGTTTGGATCAGTCAACTTCTGATGAAACGTCAGGGAACTTAAGAGTGAGATGGTACAGTCCGCTCACCTGGAAGATACGAGGACGACTTGAACAATGTAGATCGCTGTTTGCCTTGTTAGTGTCATGCATTGTGAAAAGTCGTTAATTAAATACATAACCGGACAATTACGGAGTCAAGTAAAGTTGCTGTATATTTTGCAACAACGCAAATATCCTGCAGTCGTCGGTTCTCCCCAACATAGAGGCACACTTCACAAAGCAGCTGACCGTGCAGGTACCCTGTGAACTGGTGCTTCCACCTTCAATATAGAAACTTGAAACAGCTTTAATACTCATGAAAATGTTTTGTTGTTTTGTTTTTTTGCCCCACACACACCACGGCTACATCCTTAAAACTCGACTAAGCTCAACGCTCAGGTGGCTCCTCCGTGTTGCTCCTCGGTCATTTCACTTTTACGCAGTGTTGCCAAAGCTCTTTACTGCCCCCTTGTGGTTTGATACAGCGACAACACCATATATTTATCAACATGTTTTAATCACTGAGCTGTAACACAAAGACTAACACGGACACACTCTTGTAGTCTATTCACGTTTATTGAGAAAATGCACAGGATGCAAAAGTTACATAAGTCAGTGAAAAAAAATATCTGAAAGAGGTATTTACAAAAGGTTTCTCTGCCTGCAGTAGCTTTTCTTAAACACCTACAATGCTGAATAAATTATTTGTGCTGCGATCAAAACAGAGCACGGGCACAGTCACGCATGAGCAAATGTAGCAGTAGCGAACTTTTACCTCCCGTTCACTTCCACTCTGTGCTAGCGAGGAGGCGTCTGGAACATTCACTTTGTGTAGCAAAGCCAATCTGCAGCGTGGCTTCGCATGGAGTTCAACTTATTAGCTTCACATTTGCGTATGTGTGACCCTGTCATTAAGCATATCTGTCTGTTGCATTACCCATCACCGTCTTGTCAATGCACAAACAGAACGTGGACAAAACCAGAGTAGAAAGGAATAAAAAAAAAAAGAAAAAAAAAAGAGTGGCTTACAAGTATATATTCTGAAGCTACAATTTAAATTACAATGGCAAATAAATAGAAATCATTCAGGAGAATTCATTACATCAGAAACATGCCAAGGATGAAAACGCATGAGGATGCGTGATTTTAAGACACACTGGTTTCGAGACAGTACACAGCAGAGCAGGGCAGAGGACTGATACAGTCAGTAAAGGTACACCTCTCCTGGAGAGTCAGGAACTAGAGGCTGGCACTGGGCACCAGGAATCACAGGGACAGCTAGGCCTTGTGTCCGAGGTTACAGGTCAAAGTTTTCAGGTTCCGGAGTTCAGTCTTTTTTGCTGCTTTTGCTGCTGCTGTCTTTGCTACAGCTAATGCTGCTGCTACAACTGTTTTTGCTGCTGCTTTTGCTGTAGAAACAGGAGAAGAAGGGGTGTCGGAGGGCCTGTTCAAGGCTGAGGCGCTTAGCTGGGTCGTACTCCAACATCTTCTCTATCAGGTCAAACATCTGCTGGTGGTCTTCACCCTTAGACAACATGTAATGCTGATGGGAAAGAAGGACAACTGTTAATGTGTGTCTTTGAAAGTTCATAATTAATCTAGTGCTCAGCATAATATTCTACATCACATGTGTTCATAAAATGTATATTCAACTGATTTTGAGGACGTTTCCTCTCTTATATCTTAACAATATGAGATAGGATTGATTTCTCAGAATAATTCTTTGATCTAGAGTCTTAAAAATCAGGCATCTTTAGGAGACTGATATTTAAAGTGCTATTTGGTGTAGATCCAAATTAAAATCCAGATCGTGTGAATTTAAATGTGGTTTCATATGGGGTCTGTTGGGCCTTGGTGGTGGTATGTGCTCTTACATCTTCATGTCCTCGTTGTGACAGTCATGAGCTATGTAAGAAGTCACTAAGCAAAGCCAATTAGTGATACTTAACATGATGCAACACATAATCAGAGTTTTGGAGCTGTTGAAAGATGTTTTTAAAATCACATTTACTAAAAGCAGGTGTATTCATCAGCACTCCCACACCAACTGTCTGTAGTCATCTCCAGATCTATTACTCTTACCTTGAGCGGTCTGCAGTGTTTTCTGACATATCTCCCAGAGGCACCGTACATGTCCCAGTCGAGTCTGCACCGGTGAACAAACCGCCGTTTCCTACACAACACACAGTAATTATTTAGCAGAAATCATCCCACTAATACTCTCAAAGCCAATCAATAACACAGCGATCAAGACCTGTAAATGAATAGGTCTGTTAATGAGTTCCTACTTGGTTTTCTGCAGGAGGTTTGCGGGGATAGGGCCCAGGACTCTCTCCATCATAGCAAGGTGCTCTTTGCTGTCATGGGTCTGATAAAAAGAACAATACGAGGCAGATTAATAAAAACAATGGTAAATGTCCCAAGTATTTATCAATTCATGATGCTCTCTACTGCCACCTACCTGGAAGAGAGTGGATCCAAGGTAGTACTCAAGGAATATACAGCCCAAACTCCAGACATCACAGGAATGGTCCCAACCCAGATCTGAAAGAGACAATGTTAACTCAATCAAAAGGTACCAACAAAGGGTCGGCTGAAGTGTTGAAAACAGCCACTTACCTAAAATAACCTCAGGAGCACGGTAGTGACGTGTTGACACCACAGACGTGTGGTGCTCGTGTTCATACGTGGCATTACCAAAGTCCACAATTTTCACATCTGGGTTCTTCAATGTTCGTTCATCCCGTCTCTAAAAGGACAAAAACACAATCATATCCTCAAACAGCTGCGGGAACAAACCATGAGTATTGGGCTTTTGCAGGTATGATTCTTTTGGTTAAATATTTAGGACACTTACTTTGACAGAGTTGTACTCCATATCGTAGTCTGAGTTGATGAAGAGAATATTCTCAGGCTTCAGATCTGTGTGAGTCAGCTTGTTCTTATGCATAACTGAAAGACAACACCACACACAAATCTTAATCAATTTTCGGAAACATATTGTATTTTCTGTGTACGAACATGTGTCTACTACTCACATCGAATAGCTCGGATGATCTGGTATGACATGCGTTTGATGTGTTCAATGGGAAAAGGCTGGAAGTTGTTCTCCTTGAGAAAATCATAAGTGCTGAGGCCAAGCAGCTCAAAGGCGATACAAACATGGCCATGGTAGTCAAACCAGTCCAGCATGTGCACACACCCACTAGAGGAGGAAAGATACAACAGATGTTAAGTAAATTTCCTGTCTGTCAAATTCTGAACACAATATTCTTAAACTTATCTAACTTGAGTGGTATGAAGTTACTCTGGATGACTTACTATCTCTTGTCAGAGTCAAGCGACTTCAACTGTTGAAGCACCTCTACCTCAGACATAGCTGCATCACGGTAGCGGTCTATGTTTTTAATGATCTTCAGAGCCAGTCGAGCTCCATCCCTTGAAACACAAAACATAAATACATTCAATATAAAATGAGAGAGATGGTCGGAAAAGAAAAACTATGTAGAAATATTAATGAGGATTATACTTACTTAGAGTGATCTATGCATTCAACGACCTTTCCAAAGGCACCCTCTCCTAGAGTACACACAATCTCATCTACAGAAAATAGAGAGGTCAAGTTAGAAACACAGCAGTGACAAAGGGAAACACTGTCCTTTGGCTGGTTCACTGCCGGATGTTACATTGCTGTTTAGGTACACTACTATAACAGGCTTCTCAACATTGGCATATAACTCTACGCTAAATAAGTTACACTGACTAGCGATATCAAACCAAATAGATTAAGTCTTTTCTAGTCTATTCTATTCTATGGCCCAAATACTTCAGCCAATAAATTACTGTTTAGAAATAAAAAAAACCAGACAAAAAGAGAGTGAGAGGCACAATGTGTGAACAGAAGAAAAAAAAAAGGTATATATTCTATACATCTCGCTCTTAGCATGTCTCCAGTGTGATAGATGAGGTGACCCTCGCCATCATCCTCAACACTCCTGGATCTTTTCCTGCTCCTGCGGGGATGGCTCCTCCTCTGCACCGGAACCGCCCAATCCGCCATCACATCAATAACCCATCAGTCAGCCAGCACCAGGCCACCACAATGGGACACCGTCATTCATTCAACCAGGCCAAGGGGGGAGGTGTAGGGGTGGATAGATTCGGCCCGTTCAGTAACACCGCCAGGCGAATGGACGGAGCAGCAAATTCAAATTCAGCCCCGTCAGAGAAATTGGGCGCCAGCCACCACATAGTGTGTGTTACAGAAGAAAAACATGGCAACAAGATTTTCAGATGAGAAACTTTCTCAGAGTAGTACAGAAAAAAACTGAACTTGAGTGATTACAGTCTTTCTACATGTAGTTCTTTGTAAAAAATCAGGTCCCATAACTTCCCACTAAAATTTCAGCACAAATACATGGTCCTTTTTTGTCTTGCAAATCTATACAAAACTCTGAATCTCTTATTTCCCGAGCCCTTAAGCCCCCCTAGTTGTCATTACTGGAAATCATGCTTAATAGTGAGGTGCAGAACACCCACAGAGATACAGAAAGACGACTAAATAGGTGTTAAGCATTGGCTTAAAACCTGTAATAATGACCTTTCTCATTTGGTGGTATAGACAGGGAAGGGGGTAGAGGGCAGAGAAGTGTTCATACCGTGGAGGACCTGTGGCGAGAGTGACTACGCCTGCACTTTCGGTCTCTGTGCCTGCGACTGCTTCGCCTGCTGCGACCACTCCGTCCACTACGCCCCGATGACTTGCTGTAGTGGTGCCAGTCAAGGTCTCTGTTCTTGCAGGTGACTTCTCGACTTTCCTCCTCACAAGCCATGACCAAACTGGGGTCCTGGGTGCGTCCTTCCCGAGAGTCTAGCCTCTGGTTCAAACTGCGGGACTCCAGGTAATGCCTGCAGACAAAGAAAAATGAACAAACACAGGTGAAAAATAAGAACTACAAAGCAAAGGTCAGATCAGGCAAAGCCTTGTTCCATGTCTGTGATCAGGCTCCTAAGTGTGAACTGTATTTGACTGGTCAGAATGGTCCGCCTATTCGCTGACACTCTACCCCGAGCCTTTTATGCAACATTTGTAATTAGCAACATACTGATTTATAGCTCCCATACCCAAGCATCTTGTTCAATGAGAGGGTACAGTTCTGAAAACATTTTATTGGCAGGGTGTCAATATCCAAATAGCTCTTTTGGGTGTAAGCAAGTGCCAAACATTTTGGCTATTTTAACATTCATACGACTTCTCCACTGGCAAGTCCCTTAAAGCTGTTCAGCACAACCCGATGGAGCATAAAACAACATGTGGTTCTACACCAAATATTAACACCTACTAGTATTGCACGGTATATACTAGAAAAGTTATTGTGATACCCAGCCGTTAAAACGTTAAGCTGACTAATTTTATTAGTATCAGTAGTTTAAGAATGACGTCCGGGTCACAACGACTGAGGAACGCCAGCGGGACATGTGCGCCGCGAATGTCTTAATGTTGCGGTTGTCGGTTGTTCACACCGGCAGCTGAACAGGCTCAGTTCACCTGAACTTCTTTATATAACTACAGCCTCCCTGAAGTTTCTGGTATAACTACAGTATTTCCTTGTTTAAATGTAGTCCTATGCACTCAAGTAAATACCAGTACTATGCAGTTTCCGCTTCTGCAATTACCAGTGCTATGCAGTTTCCGCTTCTGCAAATATTTCACAATAAAAACCCTTTAAAAACAAATGAATAGATTCAGTCAACAGAAACGCTGGAATGCGTTTATTTAAAAAAATAAATAAAAGGGTAGCCTATAGGAAGTGTAACAAACATTAATGTTTTAACGCGAACGTAACCCAAAATTCAAGACCATGAATCTCTAAAAGAGCAGCGTGACTCGCAGCTGAACGCAGTCGATGTTCCAGCTCTAATCTGTTAACATAGGCCCTGAAATAAAGAGCAAGCGGTGTGCTCTGAGCGCGAGTGTTTATATACAAGCTGCCTATTTCCTGTGTGTGCAACGCTTTGCTTTCATTCCATGCAGGCGAACCTGCAGTGCCTCCTTATACATAGCCTAATGCTATAAAGTGAAGGCTACTTATCCAATAGTGAGGTGCACTAAAGCCACCACCAAGGTTTCCAATCAGTTCCAGCACACCTAGCCAGGAGGTCATGTTAGCATCTAAGCATCCAAATAAGACCAAGAAACACCACAGCCCTTAGCACCTCGATGGTGTCAGTTGTCATCTAAGAAGAGGTCGGCCTCTCTACAGGATTAAAATTAGAGTAGATATGGAAACATCTTATGTAAGCCCACTGGCTCTCATCCATGCCCGCAAGAAGCTAGAATTGCTAAACTTAAATACTGTACATGCAAATATTATAATTTAATAACAAAGGGATCAATTATTACACAAATTATGTGCAACCAAGAGAACAAACCTTATCACATAAGCTTTGTGTTCTACAGTGCATATACAATCATCAATGTGGAATACACAAGTAAAAAATATCTGAAGCCTTTAGTTTAATTCAAATAAAATAGCATTTCTGCAGAAACATAAATAGCACCAAAATAAAGTACCAACATTTAAATGGAAACAAAATGGGGTCTGTAGTAAATAGTGATTTGATTTATATAGTAATATGTGGCGTGATTTTTTTATGTATAGGTTATGATGCTGTTATAACTTTAGTGAGGAAGTACTTGACAAAAACATGACAAAAGCAATTGATAATTACCCCTCATGTGCGTTGAGGTGGCGGCGAGTTCTGCTGGACTTGTTTTCTCTTTCGCTGCTGTGCGAATCTTGTTTCCTTCGCTTGCGACCCTCCATTCTCTCTTCCCAGCTGTACTCGTCCAGCCAGACACCTGGGGAACGCATTCGTTTTAAGTTGCGCATCTGGAAGACGGAATAAAACAAGTCGTAAATGGCTACATGGAATCCCACGGAATCAAAGACATTTAATTTCGTTACAGCCATGGTCAATCCACAACAGGACGTGTCTGCCGAGAACGCTCCCCATTGCAGGGAGGCCATCATACCGCTTCAAGTGCGCCTGCAATCGGTTAAAATCGAGCTGTAGAGTTTATAGAAGAGAATATTTAAATAAACTATATGTAAACTAATTGAAAGATTGACTCTAGATGGCTTCAGATTGGACAAGTTCAACAATGTAACTTAAGCTTTGCAAACACTTGACAAAAACAATCATACACTCTCACTTCCGCTTCTCTCTAAAATAAAGGGTTAAATTCAAGATATTTGTTCCAGGTTTATAATCAAAGTTGTTATTATTAGTCAGAATATTCCGCTATATCAATCCGCAGCGATCTTGTTTACATGCAGCTCTTGCGCCATTTAAAGTGAAATGTGACACCAGCAACACCAAACTGCCGCAAATAAACCAGAAACATGCAGAGATCGACCAGATCCGCTCGTTGCAAGTCGCACTTTTACTATCACTTGGTAAAATGCTTAGAAAACATGAAACGCAACTAAATCGGAACTTGCAGCTAACGTATGCTCGACGTTTTCATAATATGACATAGGCCTGTTGGGGCCTGTTGAACCACAAACTGCCCACTTTACTCCATTATCGTGTTAATTGATAAGGTAACAATAGACTGAGGTTTTGTGAGTATTCTGTAACAATACGTATTTAACTGAGTGCATGCGAGTAGATAAAGAGACGCTGTTGTCGAGCTGCAGTTTGTTCTCGATTCAAAGGCCCGACGAGCACTGAGCACATTAACTATCAACCCATGTAACAACATTCATGTTGACTCCATTAGCCGAATCGATGATGTAAAATTAACCTTCATTGTGATGTTTTAACAAATTAAACAACTGGAGAGTGTTTTCGTGAAAGAAAGTAAAAACTGTGAACCTACAACATCCGATGAAACGTATTTCCTCGTCATAAGAGCATATGTCCTGTCGACGAGACGTCGAATATCGGAGAAGCTAACAGGCTAACGTTAGCTTGACTCACGCAATACATTAAACGTTAGGAAACACAATAACATGGCGACTGGAAATGAGTACAACAAAATGCCCTTACCCCACGTGAACAATGATAAACAGTAGGTTTGTGAGTTTGTGAAAAATATGAACAAAGAAACTGGAAAGTGTCTCCAACTATTCCTCTTCCAAGATGGCGACGGTCGCTGAGTGCTGGAGCGGATACGGACCAGAACGTTCGAAAACACGTAGCATGTCGTCACCGTCACGTGCTACGGCTCCGCCCACTAGGTTCAGCCTTTGAAGCATAGACTGTATAGAAAAGCAATGAAGTTTGTTTGTCCTGAGTTTAGTCTTTCAGGTCAAGTCAAAGTGAAGTACGTGTATTCATGCAGCTCATTTAAAAAACAACACGACTTGGATTCCACGTTCTGCCAAATCAGACTCCACCATTTTCAAATAAGTTAAGACTGTATTAAAAAAGAGGTGTAAAAATGTTCATTCTTGCCTGAAAGTCTTGACTCAGGGCAGCAAAACCTCAGATAGCGCTATGAATTATGGGTAAGATTAGACATGTCTGCGCCCTGTCTTCATCCGGAGCACAACCTTACCTCAATGTGATAACAGCGGGATTCGAGCTGTAAACCAGGATCTCCAGCTTCTGAACTCTGGACATTATCAGTTTGAAAAGTGTGAAGATGTCGGAAAACACGCAGCAGGTGAGCGTGGCGGGAAACACGCGCAGCCGATCAGTGGTCGCTGAGATGCTGGCGAAGAATTTCGAGAGGCTGCCGGACTCCGACAAGAAACTGTTCCTGTACGGACCCCTGTACCTGGGGGGGAACGGGGCGCTCGCAGGGCTGGTCTCCAACAGCTTTTACCGCAGAGCCCTGAACGTCACACAGGCGGCGGTCACCTCCAGCCTGCCGATGGCGGTGCTGCCCTTCATGACAACGGTGGCCCTGTACAACGCGGCGGTGTCCGGCCCCCTCCTGTCCGGCGACCTCAACTGCCCCAGCTGCGCCCTGATCCGGGGCGCCCTGGTCGGCCTGGTCGGTGCCGGCGTGTACCCCATCCTCCTGGCCTTACCCGTCAACATCGGCCTCGCCACCAGGTACAACACGGCGCCCATGCCGGAGAAGGGCAATATGTTCCGGTACTGGGTGGACCTGTCCCGGCCGATCCTGAGGAGGATGAGGGCGGTGCTGGTGCTGCAGGTCTTCTTCGGCACGTACCTCGGCTCCAGGCATTTTGAGACGTACACCAAACTGGCCCAGATCACATTCGGTTCAGGTGGAGAGGAACTTAAAGACTGAGACTTACTGAGCTCAACCTCCAGAGAAACACGAGCCTTTCTATTGATTCGCTCACTGACAGTTGTTCTGCCAGGAATCAAATCAAGTGTGGACTTTCTAGTGTTGCTGGTATGTAAAAATGAACAATAAATAAACTGTACAAACTCACTACTTCTCCTGCACCTAAAGATTATATATTTAAAAAAGATCTTATTCAGTATTTGGCTTCATCTTAATGTGTATGCTTTTCAAAATAAGAGCTGAAACAATACATATATGACCCGTCTTTAGAAAAATAATCAACAAGTTATTTAAATAAAATGTTTAAATCCTTTTTAGGCAACTTATTTCTATGACTATGTGAAATTTAGTGCAGCTTAATCGAGTGGAGATGGTGGGAACCAGAGGTATGTGCTCAACCCAGTGTCGTTCTAGTTACAGTAATGTTTAACATGGGGTTGCATTGGGCTGTGCTGACTGCCTGAATGATTTAAACCTTGGTGACTCTGTTTCAAGTTATGCAGATAATGCACTTATTCATTCAACTGTATGTACTAACATTTATGCTTTTTTCAATCCAATCAAATAGTCAGGAAATATCCACATCCAAATGAGATAAAATGGTTTTAAATCAATAACCTGTTATGGCTAGTGCATTATTTTGAAAACCCTGAATGTGTGTATTGAGAAACCTTGAAGTCATAAGAGTACAAAATTAATCAAACCAATGAACAAAAAACAACAGAGCTGATGTAAAAAAAAACAACAACACATGTTCAACTGCAGGCAATGTTTTATTTAAACATGTCATCACCTCGATTTGCAGGTTTAACATCACATCTCTGGCTCTCGTTAGTCTTCACTCGTCCGGGGAACATGTTACAAGAAAAGCCAGTTTGTTGGTGACACACGAGGAGGGAGAATTACAGACAGTCTGTTATCGAGAGGGAAAGGTGCTTCTTAAGAGAAAACACTGACATCAATCAATTAGAGCAAACTGAATAAGACTTTTTTAAAAAAGCTTATGTAATAATACAGTCCCCGCTCCCTTTACTTATGTCCTCCCACCCCACACCCTCAAAAATGTTTCCCAAATCACAACAGAACCACCAAAATAAAAAAAAGCTCAGCAACAATCCCACAAAACAATAAACAAACACATTTCAAGTCAGAGGAACCTGAATTATCAAGACAACCAGGGACTCATATGGCACAAGTTTCCCTCTTTTTACATTTTCACACAGAGAAAAATCTCATCATAGTCCTTCTACAGAATGCAGCAATGCATCGTCACTACATAGGTTGTGTTAAACATTACAAGGTGGATACACTTAATGCCCCTTTAAATCGCCTCGTCGTGTAGCATGCCATCGGACTTCATATTCAGTAAAGGAAAGATACGATAAAAACTATACATCTGTCAGCACAGAAATCTCCATAAATATATCAGACAACTGAACGTCAGTCAGAGAGAAAACTTCCTGAAGAGCAGAAAGATGATGGGTTCACTTGTCACCTGTACACGATCTACACCTCCTGCTGTGACCGGCCAGAAGCGATACTGTGGGTTTCTTGCATTAATGGCACAATTCATTTAAAAGGAGTAAACACTTAACAGTTCATATTCCACTCCCCCTGTTCAACACTTTCCCAAAAATAAGATATAATAAATAAAATGACAGGAGGAGATGACCAATAAACAGGTTTCTCTCATGCAAACACTACACGAGATGAACTGGTAAAATGCTTGTAGCGTGTCATCTTCTGTTGTCTCAGATAGACACGGTCGTCGTTCCTTCAATAGACCTATAAAATCTGATACAGGCTAGCCAGCGCCCTTCACATCATGGTAAGTTTGATTACAGTACATTACAAGTTGAGGAAAAAAACTAATTTAAATTAAATATCTGGACGCTGCGTTGGACCAAAGGGGAAGAGAAACAGGGAGAGGAGCAAATACAAAAACAACTAAAGCATCAGTAGGAATTTCATTTTATAAAGTGGTTTTCCCTGTAACTGTTCTCTCTATAGTAGTAAACATATCTTCACAGAGTAAACACACATGGAGGGGATGGGGGGGAGGAGAAGCTGTATTCGCTCTCCTACATAACTGTACCTCATCACTGATATGCTCCGAAGGCATTTCACTTTTAGCTTAACACTTTCAATTCACTTTTTTTCCTGGCTTGTTTATTATTATTCTTTTATTTGTACAGTCTCCTTGATGAATCCGGTTCATCGGGCTTCTTTTTTTGTCATAGCTTCTTCATAGAAAATCACCTAAGTACCAGCTTGGTTCCTTCACAGTTCATTTTAGTGCAGTGAGAACACACGCTCCCTCGCTGGTGGGAGGGGTTTAGCTGCCACCAGCGCCTCATGTCTTTCCCAGAACGTTAGACCTGAGGGGAGGAAACAGATGCTGATGAGGGACAGAGCGTCTTTTTTAACATTTGAGAGCATCTTTCATTGTGAGTCTTACCTGAGTGCTTTCCACCTGTCCTTCTCTACCTGGTTCTCTGGACTCTCGCTCTCATAGGACGCAAGGTAGAGACCTGGGGAGGAATGAGAAGAGACTGATTATGGTTTTTTTTCTTGTCTTTATTCAACAGCGTGTCCTTTCAGTTAGAGAGCAGGACTTATTGATTTGATGTTCAGATTTCCTGATGCTTTTACCCAAAACCCTGCGCTCGCACTAAAATAGCCTCTGCTTGTGCTTA
Source organism: Hippoglossus stenolepis (assembly GCF_022539355.2). Lineage (NCBI taxonomy): Eukaryota > Metazoa > Chordata > Actinopteri > Pleuronectiformes > Pleuronectidae > Hippoglossus > Hippoglossus stenolepis. The sequence goes on along the minus strand of NC_061489.1, from coordinate 17,479,826 downwards.
GATTTGCTCTGCTTGTGCTCCAGCTGTGTGGTTGCACTCAGATATTTTGTTGCTTGGATGGATTTCCTGGGCTCCAGCTTCAGCTATTCTCCTCGCGCTCACATGAAATGACTGCTCTCTGATTTATTCTTCTACGCTTGGATTTTTGGGTGTTAAAAATTCCCCAACCAATAATAAGCTGGAGTGCAGGAAATCTGTCGAAGCAAAAAAATAACATCTGAGTGCAAGTACGCAGTTTGAGCAGAAGCAGAGCAGGTCTAAGCAGATGTTTTGAGTCAGAGCATCACAACATCAGAATATAAAATCAAAAAATCCTGCTCACCACGCTCTTCAACAAAGATAGGAAAAAAACCATGTTAGATCATTCACACTCTGTTACGAAAACACTTGGATAATAAGCTTGTTCCGAAATGTTCTTAAAACAGCAAGGCGGGTTCTCACCGTCCTCGCTGAAGATTGGAGCGGTGTGGAGGTAGTGCAGGATGGCCCGGTCCTCCTCGAATGGACACTCCACCTGTTTCCATGTCATGAATTCCCCAACCTGACGTGCCAGCTCCACAAATTTCTAAGACACAAAATTACACTAAGCACATTTGCACGTTTGCAGGAAGGTAAAATGCAACAGGCTTCAGGAGAAAAGCGACAGCCTACCTCAAAGTTGACGTGGCCATTGGGCAGCCGATTGGCACATCCTTCATTCAGGAAGTAAATATCTTTGATCAGCAGACTGAAGAAGGGAATTACAATCTGAGGAGGAAACATGGACAGACAGATATAGAGATATTGGCATGAAGGTGGAAATAAAAACACAAAATCAATGCCAGCATGCTTTCAGAGTGACATGTTGTAAAGCCTTTACCCTTTCTCTGTTGCTGTTGGCAGTCCGAGAGCGATGGGCAGCCCCCCTCAAGGCCGTCCTGTAGTTGTAAAAATTTCCTGTAGGATCCATCTGATGCTGTCAAAGCAAATGGAAACAAGCAAAACAATGTCAGCTACAAGTTCTCACCTGTCATGTGCCTCTCGCTCAGTGAACGGCTGCATTGTGCTTACCTCCAGAATGAAGAACTTGGCAGTTTTGGCTTTGCCCCAAGTCTTCTTCAGCCGTGACACAGGACTCATGTTCATACCGGCTACAGGAGGGAATGAATTTCAACTATTAGTCCCACGTCGGGCAGGAGAAATCTCAGAGAAAATACTCTCAGCTATGGCAAAACTAGACTCACAGATGATGGCCATGAGGGAGTTGAAGTTTCCAATGTTGAAACACTCCCTGGCAACATCGATGAAGAACTCGATCACTTGGGCTCTTTGCTTTTTCTTCGCCGGCTGCAAAAAGGTGGAGACGTTTGTTTAACTCACTGTTTTTACTGATTTTCTCATCGATACAGACACATATCATTAAACAAGCCTGCTCAGTGAGAGTGTAGTAACAGAACGATACCATTAGTGGGCAGTGGTGCTCCAATACAACTAGCTGTTTCTCATTAGTCCAAGGAGTTCATGTTTCCACTGCTGTTTCTCAGCAGGATTATGCAAAAACTACTCCACTGATTGAATTGTTGGTGTAAGGGTGGGGAATGGGCTATGGAAGAATCCATTTAAGTTTGGGGCAGATCTGGAAAAAAGAGTGGATCCAGGAATTTTTCAAACACTTTCTTTAACATTGCAAAATGGGGCTTTTATTTTTTAACATTTTCACTAAATTCCCAGGGAATAATTCATGGATCCTAATTTACCTTGGTGGTATGCACTGCCATTCCATTTTGTAGAATGAAATTCTACGACAGTATGAAATGATTCCAGGATTTATTTATTTAAAACCTGAATTTCAGTGTTTTCAGTTGTTTGTTTATGAAATAAAAATCCACAAGCTCAAAGAATAGACATATAAAATATGTATATTGTTTAATTTACATGTTTACTGCATGATTGAAGTGTGTTTCATCCTTTGATGAATCCTATTTTGTGATTCATGTTTTGGAGCCTTTTTACACTCCTAACATTTTGAAAAGAGGAGAATATTTTTGTGAATTTTCCTCTGACGTTTAATGACAGAATGAATAAAGTGTAGCTGGTATATCTGCATTTTTCACTCACCATGCAGATCTCAGTAGCTACCAGGTAACACAGTCTGTTGAACCACCGGACATAAGCCTCCAGGTTGGAGGTTTTCTTCTTCTGGTCACTGAAGCACGGCTGCTGATGATACACACAAACACACACACACACACACACACACACACACAATGAGTAAAGGAGGCATTGCCACAGGGAATGCCTCTGATACTAATTAGCTTTCCATCTACAAGATGACCCCCCTCTATGCCAGCGTAAATGACAGAGGCAGCAAACTGGGAGCGGAAATAACACAATCGATGGAGAGCAGGTGAAAAAAACCCACAGGGGAAGAGAAGGATGGAGAGAAGATGAGTGAAAGAGACAAGAACTGAATATGAAGGAAAAATAACAGTGGACGAGCAACAGTGGAGGAACAGAGACTGAAAGCATTGAGCAGTTTTGCTGAGGGCAGATGAAGAACTCGTTCCTGTGCTTGTCACAGCTTGTGATGTTACAATGTGCTGTTTGCGACCTTTTGACTATCTGACCTCTGTTTAGCCCCTTGAGAAGCAAACATAAAAGGCTTTTTACACCAGGAACAGTTTCTTTTACTGTGACATATTATTCTTCAAAGATTCCCCAACAAAACAAAAATGAAAATATGAAAAAAGAACGTGCAGTGTTTTGGACAGAGGACAGACTGTGGGTTTCTACTGATATGGCAAAACATTACAGAAAAATAGTTTCAGAATTTATATGTAAGATTTTCCATCGAAAATAATAATGACATAAACTAAATGGTTATTTAGAGAAATGAAAGGTATACCTTTGTTACATCTAGTGGGTCCTTCTGAACAAAGGCTTGGACAAACTCCTCTGGTCCAATATGACTCAAATGTTCCTGGAAAACATACACACAGACACACAAGCACACACACACACCACACACACAGACGGGGGGAGCACCATTAATAACTCTTTCATTTCAGTAATGGAAGGCAATCAATAAAGGGAAGTAATGACTCATCGACGTGACTCATTGGAATCATATTTCCTCAAAGTGACACTTGAGACAATATTCACTTCTATTAAAAGAAGACTAAAACTATATAGTTACATACATTTGCAAATCAAAAATCCAAATGACCCTTCTTCTAAACACGTGACACATGCAAGCACACACACACACACATGCAAGCAAGCACGCACCCCGTGGATGTGGTGGTGAGCACAATCTCAATATTCCAATATTATTATCTAATAACAGATTATCTAAATCTTTTTTATCAGAATTAGTATGTTGCGGAAACCTACAATGCATTAATTAAAGTGCAATATACTGTATGTGCACTGTATGTGTCTGTCTGTCTTTCTCTCTCTTTGTCTCTGTGTGTGTGTGTGTGTGTGTGTGTGTGTGTGTGTGTGTGTGACAGAGTGTGAAGCTGTCAGGTCACATATATCCACACTGGTTTTATCCCCTTTGTTTGAAGCCCCAGGCACATCACTGACTTCTGGGGTGATGTCACCGCTCAGTCAGGGAACAAGCTTAGTCAGGCACACACACACACACACACACACACACACAGAAACACTACCACCCTCACATACACGTGCTCACATCAAGACACACATGAATAGACTGAAGGCACCATGCATGCAATGTGAGGGACACTGCAGAGATCCCTTTGTTCATGTATGTTTCATTGCATTATTCCCTTTGTTCTTGTCTCGGTTAAATTGGGTGAAGACCAATTATCTGCAGCCATCTTCAAAAATGCAAGTACAGGATCACAGTGTTAAGTGTGTCTGCCAGTTTCACTTCGCAACTGTACCTCCCACCGCCTTCCCTTTGTTCTTTCAGACTCATTCTCCAACACGCTCATATCCGTTTCTATTCCCTCCATCTCCTCCTCTCATTGTCTTTTATCCTGTGTTTATGTCCTCGACACAGAGTTAATCTCCACACGTGCTTCACCATTCATAGACCCCTCCCAATCAAACACCCTCTCCTCTCCGTGTCCATCCCCTGTCATGACCCCTTGCCAACCTCCCCCCTCTCCTCTCCTCACCAGCTCCACGTGGGTGAGCTGCTGTGCCAGCGTGTACGGGTCGTTGCAGATGGAGAGCATGTCCTTCTGGATGGGTGGAGGCTTGGTCTTGAAGGCCACCAGCTTGTCAGAGATGGAGGAGGCGTTGAGGGAGACCTTGACAATGCTCTCCTCTCCCTGGCTCATCCGGGCCAGCCTCTGGCTCAGCTTCTGCAGCACCTGGTTCAGGGTTTTCCAGTACGCCTGCAGACGAGAGGAGAGGAGAGGAGAGGAGAGGAGAGGAGAGGGAGGAGAGGGGAGGGCGGAGAGGAGAGGGGAGGTGCTGTCAATAACCAACTTCCTGAATAATTTATTAATGCTTCATAGATCAATAATAGGCATGAATCAAAAGAATCTCTGGGTTTCCAGGTTGTGACTCATATTTGTGCTCTCCATTCATAGTTTAGAGTTGGTCAATAATAAGTGTTTTTTGGTAAATGATATTCAGCAGTCTAAAACCAACCCACATCACTGACCTTTCTAAAAGGGTTTTAGATTGCCAGTAAGGGAGTGTCCAAATCGCTATTGCACGTTCCCAAGATGTAAACAACAATAAGCACACAAACATTAACATTTACACACACTGATCAGAGCGGGAGCCAACAAAAACCTGTATCTACTGCAGAGTCATGTGACCCGGGAGTGAATGATGATTGTATCTACTCCCATTGCTGACAAAAGCCAGATGTTATTGGGTGTTACTGGATTTCTTGACCAGTGGAAAAGGGACTTTTTGGTTTTGCCTTAACCAGTTTACCTCCACATATTTGTTTAGATTCATTTCCAGATGAATTTAACTGTATCATCCTTTAAATCGGCATCATCCACTCTGTCGGAGTACTTGTGAGCTACTGGGAATTAATAATTCACAGTGAATTTATTTACTCTTTATATGTGTAAATTTGTACCTCATTAACCGTATCGCTGTGTGGCTGGTTGACGAAAACCTTCAACCTCCGCTCCTCCATTACAATTTAGAAATAACAGCTTTACTTTTTAGCACAAAGGCGACGCATTTCTGAGAGGATTTAACGAGCTCAACAATCCAGAGCACAATGTAATCTTTCAGTGGAATTAAAACACATTTCATCGAGGTTTTCACTAAGCAGCTGCGATGTGCTCTGTGTCCAGGAATGTGTGTTTCCGTGGCCCTCCCTGCAGACGACTGGTCACCGAGGCTGTTACAGGTCAGCCTGTCGCACAAATGAGCCACATGTATGCACACACACCCCACGCCGTAGACATAGCAGCACATTCATCACCACCTGCCCTTCCCTTCCTTCTGTCCTCTCTTCCCCTCCCTCCTTTTTTTTCTTCTCGTCCTCCTCCCTGACTCCATCACCCTCCTCCACCTTCATGTCCCTGTTTCCCATCCCCCCATTTTCTCCATCCATCTCCCTCCCTCTATGTTCCCCCCCGAGGCTGCAGATAGATCCACTCCTCTAACATCCTTCCTTCCTCTCTCTCCTCTCCTGTGTTGTAAGATTGTGTAACGCGGAGCTGCGGCTGCTCACCCGACACTGACACTCTGACTCCTTCCACCACAGCGGTAGTGATGATAATTAAATTTTGTTCCCCATCAGAGCATTTCAAACTGCAGCTACAGTTTTGAAAAGCTGTTATTGCCACAGCGGTAATGTGGCTCAAAATCACAAATTATTATCTTGTTATGAGCAGCAGAGGTGTTTCTTATTTTTCTCTTTTTGAAGATCTAGGATCCTTCCAAACTGTAAAAGTATTCCTGTCTTTAGTGAAGATGACTGATCAAACTGAAACTGATACAGGCTACATCCACACATGTCATCACTGTACCTCATCACACGGAGCTATCCTGTGGATGAAGTCTTTCAGGAGTCCGACCATCTTCTCGTCCCGGAAGTCGGTCGGGAACGTCTCTGTCCACTCTGTCAGCAGCTGCAAGATCTTCGGGCCAAACTTCCTCACTTTTGCCTGTTGTTGACGAAGTGAAAGAGTTTTACCACAGTCTGGATTTATGACTTTATCAGCAAATCAAAACATTATCCTGAAGTCAGCAATTTGGCCAAAAATTGGTGGTTATGTTTACATGAGGAAGTAGGTATGTCTGCGTGCTTTCTCTGCTCCTGCATGTGTTTCTGTTTATCAGCTCATGCATGTGCACACAGGTGTTATGCATTGGTGTGTGGTGCAGTGCTGACCGTATCGAGCGGGCTCTGATCCAGCCGCTGCTGTTTGATGCACAGCTCACACACCTTGGCCAGTAGCTCCGGAGGAGGGATGAACAGACGAGCGCTCAGCAAGAAGGTAAACACATAGACTTTCTGTCAAAGGACAGAGGGAGACATTCACTCAGACACTGTCACTACATAATAAAAAACACTGCTGCTTACAGTAATTACAGGGAGCAGAAGTGGACTTTAAACAGAGACATGGGGATAATAATGTAATTGGCAGGACTGTCATTACCTTTATATACTGAAATAAAATTTCTGATGGACTGTGCTACAGTTCTGTTTACCTCTGGGTAGTAATCGGCAGTGGGCACCAGATTCTGGATCAGGGTGTCCAGAGAGGCAGAGGTGATCGGGGGCCCGTCGACCAGGCAAGCCCCGGGCTCCGGGCCCTCCTGTGGGGCCTCCTCCTCCTCCTCCTCCCCAGGCTCAGCACAGGCCAGATGAGGGCTGAAGCCACTGGGAGTGGTGAACATGATGCCTGAGCACACAGTCTGGGGCATTCCTGTCTGAAACACAAATAGACAGAACGAAACATCAGCAGTTTATTGACAGAATGAGGAAGAGGTATGAGATTGAGTTTTAAGAAATAGAAACTCAAGTACATTTTGTGGTGGTAGTTCATCTTACTCGCTGACAGGGAATAAACCAATGCATATTGTGCATATCATATCGTGCATGTCTCTGGCACAACTAATCCATTTCTTGCGATTGGTGGTAATAGTGAAGTGGTAGTTTTGCAGTAATCAGTCAGATTTAATATTATATTTTATGCAATTAATATTTTGTATCTGTACAGCATGTTAAAATGTAAAATGTGTGGTACTCAGCACCAGGATTTTGTATAAGGAAAGATGACTGGTACAATCTTAAATTATGTTGCACAGTGATGCAGCTTACGTGAAGCAGAATATAAAATTGAGTGTGTGCAGTTAGATTTTGTTAGCCATAAAAAAAAAACCTTGCAATGTGAGAGAAAGTGGAAAAAATTCACCTAAATTGGATCCTCACCAAAATTTGATGGATTCTTTCCTGACCCATAAAGCAGTTAACCTTCATGGTGGATGTGATAACTAAATAACTAACTAACACATCCTCCCCTCCCTCCCCGTCTCTGCAGGAACTTTCACAGTCACACACCTGTGCCTGGTCTTCTCTCTCTCTCTCTCTCTCTCTCTCTCTCTCTCTCTCTCTCTCTCTCTCTCTCTCTCTCTCTCTCTCTCTCTCTCTCTCTCTCTCTCTCTCTCTCTCTCTCTCCCCATATTTCTCCTCTCCCCCCATCTAGACGCCAATGGACGCCCACACTGAGTCTGGTTCTGTGTAAAGTGTCTTGAGATCATTTATGTTGTGATTTGGTGCAATGCAAAATTTGATTAAATTGGCTTGTACTCCAACTTCTGTCCCTCTTTTTTCTAATCTTCTGTTCACTATCCTGGAGTAATATCTCCTCTGTCTTCAGAGCAACACACTCATCCTCTGCAGCAGATGACCCGCTGTCGTCGTCAAGGGACACAAAAACACCCTCAAACAGCTGCCCCCGTCTCCCACATCTCGACAAGACAGAGGAGAGAATGTAAATGTGGGTCACTCAGTCGCCGTGGAGACACTGGTGCAGCCCGAAAGCGATCGCGTGGCCTCTATCTTTGCCGGGTGCCGTTTGTCTTTCCCTTTAAGAATGCTTCGGGTTGCACATTTTAAAAATTCAACATGTTCCTTCCCTCAATGGACCAACACTGCAGCTGTAGTGGAGAGGAGCACTTACTGCGTACGCTAGAGTGGGCATACTACGGAAACGAGTACCGTTATCCTCAGGGTACAATTATCCCCATCACTCATCATCTCCTTGATGCCAGCCGATAAATCACACAGCCCCCTCCTACATTTACAAGTTTCACATGGAAATGTAGAGACAGTGGATATATTGGTCGAGCAGAATGACATTTTGTGCGTTTTGGTCTCTTATATCTGAATTTGACGTTAAGTCTGCTGTGCTCCCGCGCTCGCTGACTAAACCTGGTGACTACCTAAATCAGTCATCATCATCTCCGAGGACGACTGCGGTCTCTGGCTGCCCTCGGGCGAGTTCAGCGGCACAAAGCCTCTCTGCCTGCAGGGGTCACGAGAAGGACAGCAAACCCCACATGCTGACCGCGAGACCTTCAGCAACACCCAGGAAGTTTTATGTAACGTAAACGCGCGAGTATTCTTCCTGTCGTTTGTAGCTCAGATGACAGGCAGGGCTCGGCCACAATGTGCACTCACACGAATATACACACTGATGATGATGATGAACAGAAAGACAGCAGAAACAGAGAGGAGAGGTGAAAGAGAAGCCTTTCCTTTGCTCTGGGTTTCACTAGAATTACCTCAACAGATTGTTACACTGCAAAAACTAGAATGCCTCTTAGTTAAGAGCTCTGCCAAAGCCCAAAGCTCCCCTTAAATTCAATCAAGCTGCATCATATTGCACACACTCATAGGTAGCAGTCCCCTAAATATGTCTGATATATTCATCAAGATCCATGAACTATTCCCTGGCAAATCAGTGAAAATAAAAAAAGGCCCATCTTGCAATGTTGAAGAAACTCATTCTGCATTATTCCACTAAGTTTGTTGGTAATCTGTGTGTTATTTTTTACATAATCTTTCTGAATGACAACAAACACACGCAGATGAGAAACACAACCTCCCATGTGCAGATAATGATGCCACTTGCGGTGACAGTTAAAAGAGAATTTATGAACCGCAGTGCTGAAATGACCACATTAGCTATTATCAAGGAGGAAACCGGGTTTGCTGCAATCATTTCATTCTCTGCTGATCCCACACACACACACACACACACACACACACACACACACACACACACACACACACACACACCTGCCTATGAGCCACCTCGATGGAACAGTGTCCCTGGGGTGAAAGGTCAAGCACACACTGGCATGCAGAAGAGCAGCTCATGTCTCAAGTTTCCTGTGTGAGAGGTTCAGTTTCCCTTTGTTCCCCCACACACGAGCTCTTATTCTTGCACTTGTACACACCTAGAAACGGACGCATGCAGACAGGCACACAAAAGGCTGGGGGGGAGGGGGGGGGATGGGCAGTCTGTCTTTCTGTGAGGCATTTTACTGCCTTCCTTCCGGCTTACAGTACACTGACAGCCATGGCCAGGTCTCTCACAGTGTATGTTGTGCTTAACAGGGGCCGACATCTTCTTGTCCGTTCCTCAGAGCTATAACCATGGAGGTGGTGGGCGAAGTGTTTGAGTCCACAGAACACTTTTGGAGTTTCAGGAGTAAACGGCGTTGCAGCCAAATCCAATACAATTGAATTGCTATATGCCATCCTCATGCATGCATCGACCACTGTACATGGTCTATTTTGCAGTGTAAGACAAAACCAAAGAGCCTCAGATGAAAAATAATTTCCACCACAGTTCAACGCGCAGCTGTAAAATGTCCTTAACGTTTCGTTTCAGCTGTTTTCCTCCCATTGTCTCAGTCTAGATTAGGTTCCATGAGGGGGGGAAGCCTGGGGTGTCCTTGCCACAGAGAGAACTGATAAAGAGAGAAATGGAAAAACCTTCACAAGCTTTGTGGTAACTGGAAGGAATTTCATTTTATGTTCGGACTGTCAGGACGGCAAAGTCTGCTCAGCTCAAAGAGACAGTGTGAATGAATCCAGGAGTTTATCTGCAAGTCATCTCCTGCATACACTCACACACACACACTCCTCCTTCTCTGTGTTATTCATATATGTGCGGGAGTGACTGGGAGTTTTATTCTACGTGCTCACACTGTCAATGATTTCCTGTATCGCTTGTGATAATCTTCACTCTCCTTATTGCTCTGTTGCTTCCCCTGCAGCTCTCCTCTCCTCTCCTCCCCTCCCATCAGCGTTTCTCAGGCTCTGATAAATCATTTCATTATGGTTTTGCGTCTCTGCCAGTCAATGTTGCACAGTCTGCAAACAGGGGGTCACTCAGGTAACTCCTCCACAAATGTGTACATTGAATTAGGCCGCTGTGTACGTGTATCACATCAGTCACAGTGAACAAGTCTTTGGCTGATGTGAGGCCCGATCTATATTTGTTTCTGTATTAGTAAAAGCCAAGTTGGACATATTGAATATTTCCCAGTCTCATTGTGATGACTTCAGGTGAACCGGTGTTTACAAGTTAGAAACGTGTGAATAACTCCAACTTGACATGACACATCGCATTATAGTCATAGGGAGAGAAAGAGTGGAATGGGACTAAAAGCAGATAAAACACACGGTGCTTTAGCAATGAGATAAAACCACTGAAATGTTAAACTGTAACAGTGGCAAAAGGAAATAGAGCCTGATCAATTTCTCATATGAGCATTTCACAGACATATAAGTACCCAGGTTTATATTTGCTGGTATGAAGACTTTTACTTTACAGAATAAACAATGCAGAAAAGATTTTCTTAAGTTCTATATATCTGGTCATATTTGTGTTTCTTTATATATATTCTTAAACTGTAAAATATCGACCCTTATTTACATATGATTTATGAGGGTTTGATAATGAGAACTAAGGAATTATTGCAATATTTTCTTTTTTAATATATATATTGGTCACTATATCGGTATCAGAAATTTCTGAAGGGTTAGTGTAAATGTCGTCATCCACCTGTGTCCGCTAGAGTACGCAAGGACCCCTATGCAAACGTCCACATGCAGCCAATAATTTGTTAGCACGCTGACTGTAGTACGCAAATCTCAGCAGACACAGAACAAAGACAGTGTGGTCAGCCCCCAAAAACCATATTGATCAGGCTCTTTAAGGAAAGTCAGCAAACTGACCCAATAACGTCAACGATAACATTAAGCTAATAGTAGCCACCATCGAGGTATTGATCACACCAGACCAACTAATGTTTGCATGAGCAAAACCACTGAGTGAGGTGAATTGATAATAGCTGTTAGTGTTATTGCTTATGGATTACAAGTTTCCTTTGGGGAGAAGATTTGATCATTTCGCTCTTAAGTGGAAATTGTGATGTTAGAAGGCTGTGAATGTTTATTATTTTGTATTATTTTACAACTATATAACTGATACCACATTTTCTCCTGCAGTTTGACCAACAAGTCATCCACAGCTCTACTCTGTGTATCTTGTTTCCACACCTCACGGTACACCCAGCTCCCCATGTGCCTGGCAAGTTGCATCAACGCTGCGTGAAAACACACATCGAGAATCAAGCAGCTGAGAACAGGTGAGTGTAGTGGTGTGTGCTCTAATCCCCTCTGAGATCCCCAGCAGTCAGCCAACGGCAGCCCTGCACTCCGTCTAGACAGCTGGGGGAGTGTCATTGTTCATGGACCTTGCAGCATGAGTAGTTGTGTGTGTGTGTGTATGTGTGTGTTGTCTTGTAATTCTGTCAGGCTGTTATCGTTGCCATCGGGGGATCCGCCTGCTTTGTTCTGCGATGATTAACAGAATGGCACTGTTGAGAGACATACAATCTTTATCAACACCCTTGACTGCTCAGCTGTCGGCCTGTGTGCTTGCATGTGTGTCTGTGTGGTGTGTGTGTTGAAGCAACAATGGCATTTCTGACACAACTGAGCAGCTTGAAGCTGTCAAGTAGCTTCCCCGCTCGGTTTTCTACAGCCATTCCAGTGTAACCTGTTTCACCACAAAAATGACTCACATCTACCTGTGTGTGGGTGTGTGGGTGTGTGTGGGTGTGTGTGTGTGTGTTTTGAGGAGAGTGGTGACCCAGCTGCAGACAAAGCAGTTCTGCCACTGAGTTGACGGATGAGGACAATCAGCATTAGAGACAGCTATCCATTAAGACTGAAGAGGCTTTCTCACAACAAATCAAACCACTGTCTGACCTAAGTCAAGGGTCAAAGGTGTTACTGGTCCTGGGTAGGGGCGGATGCACAGTACCAGCTTTGTTGGCCTCCAAAGTCACTCTAGGGTCGAGGTTGTTTCAAGACTACAGTCGTATTCCGACATGAACACCAGAAAATACCAAGAAAATCAGTTGTGGACCTTTTCAGGACTTTCACATATGAAGAATGCAACAGGAGATTGTCCGGGTCAGATGCTTTCACAACAACAGGAGCATTCGGGAGAGAGCTGGGGTCTGGGTAGAGCCGACAGGAGGCAGGACACGACTTATAAATTCTGCTGCATTGTTGCACTGGCATCGTCCATTATCACTCTCGAGACATTTCCAAAGAAGGTCCTCAAGAAAAAGACTTTAAAAGATCCATTAAAACCTTCACAGTTAGCTTAGATTCACGTACACCGCTGGCCATGTCTATTCATCATCATCATCCCCCGAATAATGCCTACCTCTTTATATAGCAGATCCACATGCATTTCATGGCACTAATAGTCTTTCAAGGGGACAAATATAGGATATGGTTTCTCAGTTTATATGCTGAATTTCTGTTAAAGAAGTTTGAAATACTGATGGTGTAGAAAAATTAATTTCTTTCAAAAACCCAAACTCTACCTGAAATACATAGAACCAACCTATAGACAGCTTCTTCTTTTTTTTTATCTTTGCACAGCAGCATTCTCCCTCAAGCTTGAAAGAAAGTCCCACACAGTCGTTTTCAAAGTTGTTTTCATGTCCTTGAGCACAAAGCTGACACACAAAGGCCAATTCAATCCATTCCTGCACCAGCAGACCTTATCCAGCGGAGAAGGGGATTGTTATTCTTATGTCAAGCTTAATCAGGTGTGCTGTTGGGTGAAAAGATCAAATATATAGAGTGGAGGCTTGTAACCTGTTGCCCTATTGCTCCCCAGGAAATGTCACAATATAAAACGATTTGATTTATTGTGATGTATCTGTTCCTATCTTTCATTGTCCTTAGGGCTTTTTTCACTGACATTTATGCATGCGTGCAATATGGAGCAGATCCAAGTAAAAATCAGGATGTAGTGAATTTAAATGTGGTTATATTTCTTTTTATTTAATTTAATAGATTTGTTTTTACAGAACTGATGTGCTGTATCGGTGTAGAACAACTTCAAGATGTGATGTGAAGCTGTTCTTCGAGGAGCAACACCTCATTGCAAGTGACCACAGCAAATATCCAGCGTGGGTATCGCGGCAACATTTTGATTTGTTTTTTTAGTTGCTTCCTGGTTTAAAAGATCAGTTAAAAGGAGATAAAAAGACAAAGAGGTAAAAAGCTGCATCCCCTGCCTTGCTTGGGGGTGTGATGATGAATATAAGAATAAGATGGCAAAGATAGAAAGAAAGAAAGGTGGTACTGTGGAGGAGGATGAGCAGGTGATACTCACCCCCAGGGCGGTGTGAAGGCAGTCTAAGCTCTCTGAATGCCACACTCACTAAACTCCTCTTTTTCTGTGCACACTCCCCAGCTCCCAACCTTGCTAACTAATTTACATACTCTAACACTTCCTGTCTAATTTAGGACCCACATGTTCGCTCCTTCAACGCCTCACAATTCCAACTCTTCATCTATTTTGGGGCTGTGCTCTAAAAAAGCAGATCCTTGTGTATTTTTGGTCCTGACACTGTTTTGCGTGCCTCAGAGTATTGCAGCTATGGCCTGAATTTTTCCACAGCATTCTTTGAAAGCTGAAATGATGCAACCACAGAAACAATGAAGTATTCTCATGATGGCATGGGCTTGAAAGAAAGTAAACACCTCTTTGTCATCCAGCCTCACACTCCCCTTCCCCTTCCACATGTCCCCTCAATTCCTCCCTCCTCCTCCGTTATGTCCCATCGACGCCCTACTTTTCCAATGAGCCCAGTCAGGACGCCGGCACAGATGGCCCTGCAGCAGGCTGCTGTCCCAACGGGAGCTGCTGGCATGGGAGGCGTTTTGGCCCTCTGCCCCTACCATCATCCCCAGTCTCTACAGGAGCCCAAAAGTGTACTGGCGCCCAGACTGAATGCCGAGGTACAGGGGGGCCAAGCCGATCTGGCTGCTTAGCTGCACGGTGACTGCTTGGCACCGCTGACAACAGAGAGAGCGCAAAATACCACACATATGTCACCACACACACACTTCACGACAAAATCAAACCAGCGTACTATTGTTGGTTAATGGTGTGTGTGTTTTTGGAGAGCAGTGGGGATGAAAACAAATGGGTTCATTGTGTCTTGAAAAAAACACATGCACACACACTTGCACCCACACAACAGCCAAACACAGGATTGAGTTACAGTCGAGGCATTCCGGCCCCCCACCCATTCCCCAGCCTCGCTCTGTGGTACGAGCCTGACAGGAGGCTGGGAGTCACACGCTGGCCTCAACAGGGACACACTCCCTTAATCCCTTTTATACTGTCTGAGCAGGGTCACGCCGACATCCTGGCACCTGTTCGGCACGCACCAGCTCCATCAGTCCCAACGTAATGCTCAGTGGGAATCCTCCTCCATGAACCCCCCCTGTGCACGTGTGTAGACGTCCTCATTCCTGAGCGAGTTTGGACACAGCTGTGCGCAAGCATGGGTTTGTGAATGTGCTTGAAAAAAAAAAAAAGGGGGGCTGAGGAAGTCAGGGCGTATGCCAGTCCAAATGAAGTCATTCCTTCACAATGAAAACAACCATCTGTCCTACTGTTCTTCAAGAGGTGCGGCTGGACTTTAGCCTCTCAGCCAGTTCCTTGCATCTTGACAAAAAATTGTAATGTTACACGAGAGAGGGTGCACGCATTTAATCCCTCACATCAGACTATTACCTTGCGGAAAATTTACATTTAGATGGAAGAAAGATCAGCGTTACACAAAACCGTCAGCCTGAGAGAACGTCTCTGCTTTAGAGGCCAACTCTGAAGGTTGACTGGCCTAACCCACTGTCTCCACTTTCAAACCACTCCACGTGTGTGTGTGTGTGTGTAAAATACACTTCTGAATCTATTTCCCAGAGTTCGACCGGGAGGAAAATGTTGCACTAAAATGAACTGAAGGTCTCCGCCATGCGATGGGTCTGGGCAATCTAACATGTTGCTTGGAGATGATGGGAGCTGAGCAGGGATTGGCTCTTAGTGAGCATGTAGCGCGTCTGAGCCTTGAGCGCCCTAAATCTGTCATTCACAATGGTTATAATGCTTTAAAAAACAAGTCATGTGTTATTTATCATTTTCCAGTTTATAACCGACTCTTGATGCAACACTCGGCGGAAGAGAATCGGACACGAGAGGTTTTTGTCTCGTCCTAAGCACGCATCATTTTATCTCAAGTGTCACTTATGAGGAATTACCATGCTCAAGCAAGGGAATGGAAGAATATGGAAAATAACAACAGAGCGGAGTGATTGATACGAGAAGGCTGAATGAAATAATGCATTGTCTTCCTCTCAGTTAAACCTGCACAATACCCACCACTATCTAATGAGCGAGAAGGTAAAAGATGCAAATCTAATAACCAGATGTTCCTAATTTCATCAGGGCTGTCTCCTGTCCTGTTGAAGTACATCGATCTGCTCATTACAACCAGCGCGGTCAAAGGCCACACACCGTGTCCCTGCTGATGTATGATGTCAAAGTACTAATGAGTTGAGGGGGACTGCATGATCTGCTCTGTTCCCCACTTATGTCTTATGTAGTTTGATATGATCAGAGACAGACACAGGTCAGAGAACGTTTGCATTAGCCTGCAGCTAGTGGTTCCCATGTTGATATTTGAACACACAGAGATTTCAAATCTATAAATCTAATTTTTCATGATTAACATTACATAACACGATATGTTACATGGTAAATTCAGATGCTATGAAACAGACTCAGGGTGTGTTCTCACTTTCAATATGAGGACTTGTGTTTGTAATGAGCATAGACTCTATATAAAGATGGACCACGTGTCTCCACTTCCTCCCACTATCCAGAAATGAAATAGAAATATCTCATATACGAACTCTGCCATCTTACACATTTGGAGCCAGACTCTGTGCAGTGGGGATCAGGGAATGGAGTCGAGGCAGCGCTGATACACCCAATCCACCAATCATGTGTCAGTCTCAGCTGTCAATCATGATGTCTCTCCCCGTTTTTTATAGCATCGAATAACTCATTACTACCAAACTTGTCAGAAACATGATAAAAACTACCATTATTAACGGAAACCCTCTACATGTATTTTTGACGCTTGGTCCATGTTCCAGCCACTAACATGGAGGAGGAGGGATTTATGACCTATACTGCAGCGAACCACCAGATGGCAGTCGAGACAGTGTTTTTGTTTAACAAAAGATGACAAACGTCTGAACGGCTAAATCTTGTCTGAACTCGAGCAGCTAATTTGAATTCAGATTTAAATCAGAAACGATCAATGACTGACGAGTGTGAATCGGAGCAAGAACTCAATACTTTCCCCTGTTCAGACGCAAGTAGTTCAATACCAAACAACATCTTGAGGTTTAATATCAGGACCAAATACCACAAGGCTGTTCCTCATGAAATTCCTTCAATAGCTCAGCTCAGTATGGATTGTTTGGAGCTGGAGACACATCTGTCACATCATTACTCAGGTGTGCTGAAGCTCTGCGGCCTGAAAAAACTAATATGTTTCTCAGAAAACATGCTGTTCACCTCATAAGGTTAATTTAATTACATGGAGCCTGATGGTATATAATCTATATGTTTACTCCAGTGGTTTATTGAACACACCAGGGATCTAATCATATTCCATTATTTTTTGCACGTGGCCAATCCATACTCACAGACTGTCAATAGTTGCCCATATGACAGCATGCAGGCCATGTGGAGGCAGCTCAGACCGGCTCTGGAGAGTGCACAAGGTTCCCATGGAGTCAAAGCTCCTGTTGGGAGGTAATTAGATGCCTGTTGCGTCCCCACTGTGACTCCCCCTTTTCCCTCTTCTATTCCATCAGAATTCCTTGTTTCACCCCCCCCCCTCTCACTCTCACTTTCTTTCTCCGACTTTTGCTGCAAAGACAGAGCAGCCGGCTGTGACCGAGCACTTCCACTTGTAAACCACGTCCGCCCCGGCCCGGCAGCGAGATCACTCTCATCATCACTTTAGCCAAAAGACATGTCATGCCATCACAATGTTCGGCCCTTTTTAAAATCAAGGCCCTACTGAGCTGAGGAGCCATGATGAGATAAAAAATCTATTTCACTATCTAGTGATAGAGGTGGAGATTTTTTGTGGCAATGGTAATGGGGAAATTCCCAACTAAATGAATGTGTGACTAAAATAGAAAATGAGAAGTTTTCCTTTGTACAGTCGTCCATTTTTTCTACTACTAATTTGACTCATTTTATTGTTATGTAATTTCCTTAAGAGGCTTTCTCTGAATTGACAAATGTTACAGCTTCTGCAAAAAAGAGGAAACAAAACAATTTCATTCTCCGCCAACTGATCGTCCATTCATCCAACCAACAAAGGAAGCCGGGGGATGAGTCTCAAGTCTATTCCAGTACGGACAGGAATGGATCATTCAATAAAAACTAATCTGTTTAAACTGGAATTCATTGTGCTCGTTGTGTTTACCAGTGGGATGTTGTGGATTGTAGTCGTGACTGCTGCGCCACAAGGCAATAGTGGATTTCTATCATGTCTGTAGAATAGAGTAGCATGTGATCCATGATTCCTGCGAACGCACATGCACACACACACTTAAAACACACACACAATCAGACACACACCCCTTTGCACATGCACAGAGCCATAAAGTTAGTGTTTACCTCTGTGTTGACCTGTGCCAGACAGACCCTGCCCTCTCTCTCACTGTCTATCTCTCCACACACACACATACACACACACACTGCACACACACTGCACACACACACACACACACACACACACACACACATGCCTCTCAGTCTCACATCAAACCGAACGATGCCCTCATTAACAGCACACCTGTTATTCTCTGCAGACTCGGCCTGAATTGGAGGGAACGTGTGCCGCGGCCTCAGTCTGTACCTGCAGACTTGTTACCAGACGCTTCTGACAGATCCCTGCTCCTGTGACTCATGTCAGTTCAACCTGTACCGACTGCGCTGCTCCACAAAGCTGTCATTTCAATTCAAAACCATTATATCACCACAGGACAGCCAGGTTTCACTGGCTCCGCACCGACAAGCTCAACTTCAGAGGAGAACCCGGAGGATGCACAGGGTCTTGACCACTGGAGGCTGAAGTCAAAAGGTGCTAATGATGACACAGGTTCACAACAATTCACTTTTTTCATCCTGATTTGGTGACAGGCAAAACTGGAAAGAATCAAAAGAATTGATTTACAGCGTTTTTTTTGTCATTTTACAGAGGAACCTCAAACACAGCAGGCATGACACAGAACAAATGATGTTTGTGTTTCACCCCTCTGGGCACACAGGAGCACACACTGCCAGTGAAGGTGAGAGTGAGCAAATACACATTTCCCAGGGCTGCCTCCTAAACAGAGGGAGGGGAGGGGGGGAGTAAAGAAAAAACGAATCTGGGCTCCACGCTGAGGGAGCACAGTCATGAAACGTGATGCCCCCCCACTCTGGTGCTTCACCACTGGAGGGTGATGCTGGTTGATGGGGTGGAGAGGGCTGGAGATAAGGTGCCTTAACTGGTCATTACAACAACCTGCAGCAAGAATATGTCTCCCCCACACAACTGGTTTCTGATACTTCTATGCACCTGCTGCAAGAGACAGATAACAAATCCTTTCTGGTTTGTATTGGTGAGCTGTGCAAGCATGCTACGTCGCCCTTGGGGGGGCGGGGGAAAGGGCTGCACTCACCGCCTCTTGGATGCATGCAGTGGATGATGCAGATTTTTCTCATTCCAAGCAAAACATAGAGTACATTGTCAACAGTGCCACACCTGTTCGTTCTGCCCTGTGTGTGTGAGGCAACATGCTGCAGAGATGTGAGCTTGATAACGAGCCAGGCAGCGTCTGAGGCTCTGCTCCCCGCGTTAATGATAACACAGACTGGGATGAAGCTTCCAGCCCCAAACCAGGTCCGTGACCAGGTCCGTGACAGCAGAACGTGAGACGTGCTGCTGTCTCTGTTTGGGTCCCCCTGTGCTGTGAACGTGTCAGGGGCAGAAGACGCAGTGAGTCCGGGCTCCTGTGTCGAGCTGGTTCCTCTCACGCGCCCTTTAAAGCGACCTGCACGCCGCTGACTCACGGACACACACCGGGATGCTCTCTCTCTCTCTCTCTCTCTCTCCCTGTGGAGCTGCACCATCTGTAACACCTAACACACACATTATGATGTCGTCACTGGCGCTAGTAAAAGTTACTACTGTGACGACACAGGGTTCTAGGCACAGTACGTAGAACGTGTGAGGGGGAACACACACACACACACACACTCACACGCACGCACACGCACGCAATCACACACACACACGGGCACGCAGCTAGTGACTGTGGGCGTGAGCGCAATCTCAATATTCTAATATAGTACAGATTTGGGGTGACGCCGCTTTTACGCGCTACTCACCAGCACTACACTTTAATCCCCATCTTCGATCCTCCGACCTGGATCCGGGGACAAATCAATCAGAAGAGCCGCTCCGGATATTTCCAACAAAAAAAAAAGAATTCAAATGAACGTTCACACGCGAGCCTGTTCAGCTGGAACCAGCCGGGCTCCACAGGCGCAAGGTCCGGTTGTTGAATGGTCCTCGCTCCGGACAGGTTCCCGGGTTTCCCCACCGGCTGAGCAGCGGACACACGCGCAGAGCTGACGCCGGAGACAGAGTGCGTCCCTGAAGGCGTGGCGACCGTCCTGTCCTGCGCCACGGAGACACGGCGGAGCGCGCAGCACATCCACACACACCGCCACGGACTGAGTGAGCCGGAGGAGGAGAGGAGAGGGAGCTACTCACACTCCTGTCAAGGGAGCGCACACGATCGGGCTTCTGTGCGCGCTTTTCAAAATAAAACACCCCCAGAACAAACGCATTCCTGTGCTATGGGTTCTGTTCTGGCTTTTGTATTATTTTGAAGGTGAAATTGATTGATTTCCGGTAGTAAATTTGACGCTTCAGTAGGCAGAGTAACCCTAACACACTCACAAACACAAACTAACACTCACACGTAAACACACAATGGAGGAAAAGCTTGAATACCAATACATCCCATCCAGTTTACTGAGCCGGTAACATATATCCTGTGCCAAATGTTTAATACTTATTCAACAGTATTCAATATTTCTTGTATTGGTTGTGTGTGGTTTATTTACACACATACACAACTGACTCCTCTGACATCAGGACTACACGTTTTATGTTCATGTTTCACCTGACAGAACCACAGTGAAGTGGTGTCAGGCATGTGGACCCCACTCTATTTATCTGTGTTCTATACATCTAACACTTACATGGATGTCAATCGTTAAGGCTGTGAAAACACAGGCAGCTGTGTTATGGCCATATGGATTAAAAACAAATATAAGAAATATATTTGTTAATTTAATATTCAAATTGTCTGTAGGTGGTTTATGAGTCCATCCCATTTCATATGAGGTTACAATAAGCAGTGAGCACTCTTTTAATTTGTAATCCCCAGGCAACCCTTCTGCCATGAACACTCGCCAACCTGACCCCTGAATGATAAAGAGCCATCCCTACATGTGGAAATGAGAGTCTGACATCAGAGCTGTACCTTCATTAAAACCAGAGTTAATTAAATCCATCAACCCAATTTAAAAACAACAGTGAGGGAATGTCTAAAACATCCCAGCTGAGTGGAGATGATATGCTGACATGGTGGGTTAACGGAGAGGGGGTGTTTTTAGGTGTTATACCCATGGCTGTTACTGTCTTATGGCTGTTTTTTACAAGGGAGAGATCAGTTATTGGTGGAGAGTAATTCATGTGAAGGGAAGTGTTGCAGAGACAGTGGGGAAGAGGAAAAGAGACGGGGAAATAATTAAACAAATGAGATGCAGAATAGTAAAGGTCCGTGTTGAGCCATGAGGGGCTGTTTGTCCCTGGAGCTTTGATGCCGGCTACTATCGGCCTTAGATGAGGGAAAGGATGAGCTGCAGACACTGCAGCAGAGGGCCGAGATAAAACTATAAAAACACAGCTGCTTTCAGACATGCAGCGAACTCTGCATAATCTCCTGAAATTATCCAGAGGGGCTGAACGTGAGAGGGCAAATATCCGAGTGAGTTGCACTGGACATTCTCCGGAGATTTTCCACTCAGCCCCCTCAGTAAAAGTCTGGAGAGTGAGCCTATGTGAGATTACAGCAGGATTTAGCAAAACTAAAAAACAAAAAGAAAAACAGACAAACAAAAAAAAAGACATAAAATTATCTCAGGTTGATAAAGAGGTGCCATACACATAGAGGACACGGATGAAGATGTCACCTTGGAAAGACAATGAGATTCGAGAGCTTTTGGCGATAAGGGTTACCGTAGGCGTCGGTGTGCTGTAAACAAAAACATGTGCTCTCCACAGCGGAATTCATACATTATGTCCTCAACCCTGCATGTTCTAACCTGACGCCCCCCCCTAGCCCGAGTGCTGCAGACATTTTCCTGATCTGATGAACGCGTCTGAGTCGGATAATCTCCTGCTGCGTTCTATGTGACAACTGGGTTCAGACATCTTCCAAAGTCATGTCTGAAAACAGCTGTTCCTTGTACACACACACACACACACACACACAAACACACAAACACACAAACAAACACACACAGGCACAGAAGCAGAAAGATAAGAATCGAGCAACATGTAGCTGTTTCACTAATATAGAATGGCATTTACTGTATACAATTACGAATTAGTCACAGAGTATATCGACTTACATTAGTTCCCCAGAGTCTCTTTAATATAATAATTTGGATTTATTACAACTTAGGAAATTGGTTTTGGCCATTCTTTCTATTGGTTATCATAACGTATGTGCTGGGATTCAGAATACAGCATCATCACTAACACACGATGTCAGACGGGGCAAGAAACCAGCCTGGTATCTTCTGCTACGCATCATCTAAATATGTGTGTGTTGATGCTAAAATTAATGTGTGTAGAGGTCAAGCGTTTTTCCCCACATGAACAGGTGATTCCCCTCAGTGTGACTGAACATAGGTGGTTGATATAAATAAACACACAGACACGCGCACACATACAGCGTGACACAAAGAAATGAGTCATTTTGCTCACAAGCAATCATATGTGGTTATTTTGTTTATGAGGATGTTTGTCAGTGTTTCAGATTTTCCCTCGCTCACTCCTCCTCAATAATCTTAGCCCTTTCTATAGGTTATTTCCTCTTGCCGTGCTCGACTGCGTGCACATTTGTAGTCACTTGAACAGAAGCCTCAGCTACTGATTACACAACAGAGCTGTGTTGTGGTGCCCTGCACATGTGAGAGAGGCACTTGTTATAGTTTCCGCACAGCTTTTCTGGAACAGCAGAGGAAGTAGACAGAGGCACATTAAAATGTTTCACATTGCCTCTGCTCCTCACTCTCCCCTCGCAGGCTCACATTATACACTGATGCTGTTGCTGCAGTATTAGTGATGGAGGCTGATTTCAGCTGTCACGCTCACAATGTCTCGAAGTTTGTTTGCCCCCTCTTTTATTTTTTTCTCAAAAATCATTTGCATGCAGTATGTAACACCCGCATTGCGCCTTTATCAAAAGCTGTTGTTTGGTGCTGGCAAGAGGAAGCAACATCTCAGAGAGGTGTTGTTAATAAACTTGACAGTCACAGATCAAATCAAGCACTAACAGCCAGTAACAGTGAGAAGGCTGCTTTCATGAATACAGTCTTCACAGTAACTGCAGCATTTTAGAAACATGGTTCTGCATTAGGCCACACATAGTATAAAGTGTGAGGCTGCTGTTAGAAATAGAGATGACCTAGCAAAAAATTAAAGTTTCTATGTAGTACTGACGTTGTACTTACGGTACACAACTTAAAGGGGACATAGCATGCAAATTCCACTTTGTTAGTGCTTCTACAGGTTAATGTGGGTATCTGGCATGTCTACCAACCCAAAAACTCTGGGAAAAAACACCTTCGCTGCTATAGTTCCTCTAAGTCAGAAACGTCATGCTTGATCGATCATGCCCTTCCTGGGTATTGTGTCGTAACAATACACTGGAAGTCTCCTACATGGTCTTGGCCCACCCTCCTGCCCGTCCCTGCCCCCCACACTCGTTACTTCGGGTTTACACGGAGGCTGCGAGGCAGCGCAGCGCCGTTCCCAAGCACGCAGCCGGGCTGTTCACCGGGGACGAGCATTTCTCCGCTGGTCAGCCCGCGATTCACTCACATGTGGCATTTGTGTGGATCGTTGGGACTGGGAGGCTGCAGCAGCTGCTCGGGAGCGACCGCTCGCTCTCCCGTGCGTGAGCTGGAATTTGTGTCAGCGCCACACAGCCAACAGTGTGGAGGACTTCCGCAGTGTTCAGCGCTACTGTAACCCCCGAACCCCGACATTCAACGGGTACAACAACAAGCGGAGAAAGCAGAATCGCGGGCTGACCTTATATGTACAGTCTATGGGGCTGACCAGCGCGGAGAAATGCTCGTCCCGTGTGAACAGCCAGGCTGCGCGGCGGCAGAACGGCGCTGCGCTGCCTCGAGAATACAAGGGAATACAAAGTATGGGATGCATATTTGATAATTTATATCATATAAAATATGTAATTTATATCGTTTAAAATCATGGGGAGAGGGGGAGGGGAGCTGGCTCATTAGCATTTAAAGGAACAGGCAGTCAAAACAGGTCGCTCTGTGGAGGGCTGTTTTATACAGGGTAAAAAGGGTGCTGTTTTATATGATCCTTGTGGTATTTTGACCAAAGTATGTTACAGACATTTCATTAAGACCCCAAGGAACCATATCAACTTGTGGTAAAATGGGCATGCTATGTCCCCTTTAATACTTGCAACTCAACGGAATGTTTCCAGGGGACACTAAAAAGTGATGAACAGTGCTGATACATGGTCCACCCGGCCGGCGAAGACCACTTTCTTCCTGCGATGCATAGACCACGAAGGCCAAACTGAAATGAGACGGTCCGGTCTACAGAGGATTTCCGTCATCGGAGTCACCAGCTTGTCCCGCCCTTATTGCCAAGCAACAGACCTAAAATTGAACACACCGATAAAGTTTTAATGCCCCTTGGGTTTTTTAAAACATTTTTACCCTCAACTGTTCGATTGAGTTGAAGCGTGATACTCAATCACGAGACATATCATTGCTTGCAAGCACCATGACCTCTTTTAAAAATGGCTCGTTGCTGAAGCGCAATGAATCCTGGGATAGTTTGAGCCGGGAAGGATCCACCTGTTGCAGCCTTCATTTCTAGGGATTGGAAGGACACATCTGTTGGCTGCAAGTGATGTAGCCTTCAAAATGGGACGGCATAGTCAATATACATGTTGATCTAAAAAGACAACGCAAGCACGTGTAGCTAGCTAACATCACGTTAGCCTGTTTCTCAATTAATTAAGGGTATTTTGTCAGATTACTGGAATTGACAGCCCAGCCGAGTTCGTCACTTGTTAGTGTCCTCTGGAAACAATTCCGGTTTGTTGTGAGTATTTGCTGCTCATGTATTGACAAATTATTGATTTCTCTATTTGAATGTGTTTTCTTAAATTGTAGTATGTTCACCTCTCAGGGCCACTGCATATATATATATATATATAAAGTGATGTATGTAATGGGTCTACGACTATATTCTACTTAAAGTAGGGTTTGCTTTGCAGTTTGACCCTGTTAATCCTGCTGTATATGGAAAAATTAGCACGTAACACTAAAGGAAGACGTTCTGAACGACACTGTTCAGCAATGCTTGCCTTGTTGGATGATAGGTCGGAAAGACAACTAGTTGCCATAGTATTAGTGGGATGAAAGAGAGAAAAGAGAAGAGGCATCCAGGAGGGAGATAGCTATTGAAAAGCATGAATAGGGAGCTCAAAGACTTCACAGGACAGACTCCTGGAGGCTTTGCATGAGAGCTGGGCGACCTTAGCTGTCTGTCATTTGTTGGTCGACTGCAACTTGTGAAGAGCGCAAGCTGGCCAAAGTGTTGTTAGTGCCAGATCCCAGTCTAATCTGCCAGCCCCGCCAATCAGCCCTCATTTGCTCAGGCGCCTCTCTGTCTCCTTGGACGAAGGGCTCGATCTGTACACCACCCATCCCATGTCCCCCTTTCAGAAGAGGGGATAAACAGAATGAGGTGACAAAAAAGAGTGCTCTTTTGGGGTGGTTGAAGAGGAAGGGAGGAGGGCTGTCTGTCCCATACCACCCCCTGTAACATCATTGCTAGCTAATAATATTTACCTCTAGAAGTTGGTTTAAATGTCTTTGTCTGTGCTATGCTGTTTTGATATTGGAATGGGAAAAGAAGGCACTTAAATCTGAACAACACGTGATATCAAGCCAAAAGACCAAAAAACTGTAAATCCTATGCAGAAAATCAGGATCCTTACCGGCTGATGATCCAGTCATTGAATTTGAAAATAAAGGAAGAGCTTGTGATCGACAAAACTAGTTCTAGTTAGCTGTAGTATTACTAGAGACATTAAAATTAGATTCTAAAAGACTGATAACAGACATAACAGTTCAAACTGTTCGGATGAGGGGTTTGGCAAACAGATAATTCAGTATTCAGTGCACCATGAGCCGTTTCCTCAGAATCATTGTTTGCTGGATCATACTGATATACAAAGGGAACTTCAGACAAGGAGAATAACCAAAAACAAGTTTCATACATCCTCATTTGGAAACTTGATTTTAAAATGAACTGAATTCTCAAGCAGAAATCTAAGAACCAGGCACTGTGTCGATATGCAAATCAGATCAATCCAATTGGTGTAAATATATAAAAAACAGTAGTATAAGCAAAGAAAGTTTCTTACATGTAAAAACTTGACAAACTTTCACCCCCCATCAAGTGGTATCTTCTAAACCGAGGTTATATTTGGTTTCTGGGTCATCACTTCTTAGTTTTTTTGCGTGGGTCTTAGAACCCATCCCAAGGCAGGCTGACTCTCTGACTGTCAGTAAGGACTTCTGAGATACAAGCTGCCGGTACCTTTATATGTGTGAAAGCTCAAAGAGAGCTGTCCCATGTTTGTTGTTCAAATAGAACATCACAAATCTGTCAAACTTAGTTCCTGGCCTTTGGGGCAAACACTGGTATTTTTAGCCTTACTCCTTCCTCCCATCAGCTTATGTAACAGGTTGATGGATTGATGGTAATTCAGCAGACGTTGTATAAGTGATGCACAATAACACAGTCCAGTTAAAGTGACTGAAGATGTCTGTTGCTAGCACTGAGGAATGCACAGAAAGCGGAAACACAAAGAAGAGAGGGGGGAAAAAAGTGACTGCAGCTAGTTTTTGAAATGTCTTTGTTGGAGGAGCCTGGTGATTCAGTGTGGCATCTTTAACCTTCCACAGAATGTGTCTCTGAGGGGGCGGATGAGAAAGCTCAGCATCTTGACTTTTCTCTCCTCACCTGCGCTCGCTGCCACCTGCCACTTACAACCAGAGGAAACTGCGATGACAAGCGTCTATTCACAAACTCGTCCTCCCACACAGCACTTACCCCCCCGCTGTTACATCAAAGAGGGAGATGTAATCACAGACGTTATTGTCATGTATAGTGTTCGCCCGAATGTCAATCGCACGCCGAGTTTTCAAGCAGAGATGACAATCCTTCTTGTTTGCTCCCGCCGTGCAAGGGTCTGTCTACCTGCCCAGGACAGAGCTCATCGAATCGGTGACAGGTCTTTGCTACTCGACCTGCGGTGCTGGGATCAGCTGGGTACAGGGGATTACATGGCCACATGTGCTCCCCGACATTAGGTTTAAGATCGTGGTAATTTGTAGGATAAAATATTATTAAAATGCAAAGAAAATTGCAGGCATTCTGGTATATTAAATTAATTCAAATTGAGGAGTCTTCGAAATATTCCTTAGTCTTCAGACAATTTTATTTCAGTTGACATCTGTGCTTCTCATCAAAGACGCTGACATGCAAACAGCACTGATCCAGATCCGTGTCAGCTGCAAGGTTTTAGCAAGACTAAGGGGAGACAAATAGCTGCATGAATCTTTTCTATTGTTTGCTGGTGCATCCAATAATTCCAAGGCCTGAGTGTGTTTCATCTGAGCCGCCCTGACATGGCTGGGCCTGACAGTTTCTGACATGTGTCGTGTCTTATGTTGACACTGAGATGGAGAGGGAGGATATGGGACTGATTGGTTCACGCAAGGTCACTGGGAAGCTCCAGGAATTCATGTTGACAGCTTTGGTCCTGACATCATGTATCTCCCAAGGCTTCAGAGCACACACTGTACAGGCTGCATGTCTCAATATCACCTTTACAGTTTGAACAGATCGAAGACACAGGAATATAAAGCGTGGTACTCTGACACCAAACATTTACTTTGCTGATTATTCCTAAAACAAACCAGGTTAAGGGTCTACAGCTAGTGGCTGTGTGAGGTTGTTCTTAAACATAGCAGTGCTTTGAGCTAAATGCTACCGCTAGCATCGAAACATGCTCAGAAAGACAGCGCTAGCATACCGAGGTTGAGCGTGTAGCCTATAATGTATACCATGTTCAACATCTTCATTAAGTGTGAAGATGCAAGCTAAATTACCCATGCTAATCGGCTGAGGCTGATGGGGATGTCGTTAGCTTTATGGGTATGTTGCCATACACCAAAGTCATTAAACAAATTGAGAGTCTGACCCGATGATGGCACAAGAGGAGAAGTTAGGATCTAAAAATCGAACTTACAGTTTGAGTCTGTATCCAATTATTCGGCTGTTCAACAGTTGTTCAGACTTTTGACTCAAAACCACAAATCCCTTCGCAGGGGCATGAAGAGGAAACATCGGGAGAGCATCACAGTCAATACGACTTATCCACCAGGGGTCATGAGAAAAAGTCCGTATCAAGTTTCATGGCAATCCATCCAATTGATGACATATTTCAGACTGAAGGACAAAATACCCCAAAGCAACACTGCAAGTTGTATTTGTGCTGGTGTATTAGTATGTTGTAAGTACTTAGATTTATAATACTACAATTCATTTGAACAGTACCTGACTGTTATTACAGAATATTTATGTCAATATTCAATGTATCATTTATCACTGGTGGAAATAGCAGTTGACAAAAAAATGTCAACTTGTCAATACGGCACCAGAGCTTTCAATCATGTCACATTATCTGCATCACCCGAGTTTATATTTCTGTTTGTTTTTTGTCATTGAAATTATATTGAATTAACTTTAACTATACGGAAATGTCTGATCTGAATGGCAAACAATCATAGTGTAGTGTTTTCATAGGTAATGAATAATTGTGTTGTTGATGAATGTCTAATAGATGCTAAGATCTTGCAGGTGTTTAATAAAAGTCTGTGTCACACAGACTGCAGTCTAAAAGCCATCAGAGATCTCAACAGTATATCAATGAGGATTTCATTCTTTCTTCCATTTTTCATCTAGAACTCATTCTGCAAATAAATATTTTGAGGGTGAGGGCTTAAAGGATGGCCAGAAGGCTACACGGTGCATTTCGAGTGCTTAACTTAGTATATTCATTTTAAATGGCTGTAACTGATTGCCTCTGACATTCTTCTTATTTCTTGAGCACACTGAATTACCTCATAAAACGTCTTTGCTTGTTAACATCTATTCATCTTACTCTCTTTCATTTTCAGTTTCTCGGGTCCACTGCTTTGAAGCATTCGATTTTACTTATCCATTCTTTCTCAAAACCCAAGAAAAAATATTACTACTACTATCCAAGTGCTAAAAACAGGTCAACTGAATGAGATCTCATAGGCAGCACAGAGTAATTCACCTTCATACGTCCTCATCAACAGTCCCAGTGCATCACAATTAAATAAAGACAATAATTAACCCCATTGTTTTGTTTTTTACTATTTTATCTTTCCTGTCTTCACATGTTATCTTTATATTCCTTCCTCCTTTTTGTCCTTATGTTCTTATTGATCCTCCATTCTTTCACAACCTGAGGCTCCGGGAGGCAGCGTGATTGACAGGCTTGCGTTCTCTCTCAGCTGGATAATACCCCCTCCCACATCTCCCGTTGCCAGGGTGACAGATGGGCTTTCTCTGCCGAAACACTCCGTCTCCATCTCCGCCACCTCAGATTGGTGAGTGAGCGCAGAGAGGAGGGGTAAGTGAGACTCAGTCAATCCAACACATCCCCTGACAAATGACACCGCCACAGACCAACAGTGTACAGTGAGTGTTGGTTTATGTTTCCAAGTTAACTGTGACAGCATCTCCTAGTCGATCACACTCTGCTCAACACCAATCTCGCACACTATTCTCCGGCTGGAGCTTCAGCTGATATATAAAGCATGTGAGGGCCTGTCTGTGATTTACAATCATAATATCCCTCTGCTCTGTCGTAGACGAAGGTCAAGCATAGAGTTCTGGATACCTGCTTCAGAAGTCTCAAAACAAACTAGAATGGTACTCAGTAGCGTGCATGCCTCCACCTAGTCCCGTACGGCAGAACAGATCTATCAATTATTTATTTTTAAATTCCTGGTCCGCTCCCTGATCCAGATTCACGCTTAAATTTTAACTTGACCCATACCGCATCCTTCAATCATGTTTTGTGATAAGTCATCCAGTAGTTTTTGTGTAATCCTGCTAACAAAAAAACCCCAAACAGACAAACAAACTCAGTGCAGGTACTGAGGTATTGGAGGTATACGCTCTAACTAAGTACATATCCTCGACAACATCAAACAGTAAACTTTTAAAAGAACATTTAAATTTACCACATATTCAGATTTTTAATTGGAGCTTTTATTTGGATCTTTAAGATTCATGAATTATTCTCAGAGAAATCAAGGAAAATGTGGAAAAACAATGTGTCAACATTTTTAAGAAAGTGAAAATAGAAATAGAAATTGCTGGATCTGCCCCTGATCCAGAGCTGCATCTAAACTTAAGAGGTTCTTTCCTGACCTAAACCACATCCTTACACGGAGTCTTTTTGGTAATACGTAACAAACAAATAAACAGAGATGAAAACATAACCTCCTTGGCAGAGGTAAAAAGAAAAGGTTGAAAACAGTGTGGAGGCAGCAACTCCTCCAGCTGAAGCAACTCTCATTTTGTTTCTCTCTCCCTTCAGTTCTGCCGTCTCTTTGTCAACGGGGATCAGGTCCAACAGTGTCACTATTAGCAGCACTTAATCATTCATACAGGCAGTGCCCATGGCACAATTGGGCCAGTGCCAAATGAGATGGATGACATCATACTTTGTGGTTGTCGCCAATCCACTCAGGCTCCCAGACTCCGATGTGGAGCCTTGGACATGATTAGCATCGAGCCCATGACATCATCCTACAGCCAGTTTCACTACGGAGGCAGTGACATCATCCAGCGTGAGTCACTTATTAGAATCTCTGGTGTTCAATAATCTGCTTTAGTGTCTTAAATAGTAATGATGACAGGTGCAGTCTGGGTATTTATCACACTGAACCAGCTGTGAAGAATGGCTCATATTTAGACTGTCTGTGTGCGGCTCCAAAAAAAACAACAACCCTGATGCCTTCAATCAGTCATACATGCACGTATGAACATGTGAAAGCTGCCGCTGTCGTAAACTATTTGTGTCGTTTCCTCGGTTTGAGTAACACGTTCGCTATCTGACTCAGTATCATGTGAGTACATATCTTACACAGACATGACAAACAGTATCAGACATTGGTTTTAAAAAGTCATATTTCTAGTGAATTCACCTGCAGAGTAGACAATGATCTCACTGTTGTTAGGTAAGAGTCTTGGTTTTAAGATCCAAATACAATAGTTGACTGCACAGGGAAAGAAGACAGTGGAGCCTCTCTAATATGACCAATACCATCGACCTGCAGAGCCCCTGTCCCTGATCTGCAGGAGGATGTTTCTCAATATGACAGAGACCTTTAGAAAAAGACATGACCTCAACTTATACTTCCTCCCTGCTCCTCCCTCTATTTCAGTCATCTAAACAACGCTGAGTCTCCCATACTCTGTTAACACCGGCCTGCAGTCCATCCTGACAGTCTCCACACACACACATACACATGTACACACACCTATGAGATCCATCTGATAATAATGAAATTTATATAATTTCTCATTGGACTTTATCAAAAAACAAAACACACACACACAGACATAGGTTTGCACAGCTAATCTTAATAGGACTTGGCATTGACTTCCATTCATTGTGGTCAGCACAACCAAAACCTAACCTTAACCACGACCAACTCATTGCTAATCCTTAAACTAACCACAACTCACATCTTACCTCTAACCATAACCAGGAGCTCAGAAACAAACACACACACACAAACACATAAATACCTTTACTATTTGGTTTTGGGCAAATTGAAGTATTCGTTAAATACACACATTAAGTCACAGTGTATTCATTTATGTGTATATATATATGTGTGTGTACACCGTCTTCCCTGCTGAGTCTAACTAAGCAGTGGATTACAAATGTATCCTCCTTCTAAGCCTGGTCTTCTGTTAGATCTCTGCAGCAGCAGCAGCAGCGGTGGAGCCCTATGACACGTACATACTGTAGATTCTTTATTTCTTCCTTTGAAACAGACTCACAAAAAATCGGAGGAGAGACTCAGGTTTCCCTACAGAAAGAGGCGAGTCCCTACAGGCAGCTGAAAGACAGACAAGCACTGGATTATTTTTTTTAAAAACATTCCTGGAACATATTTGCATACGATGTACACGCTATATTTTCTCTGTCGGTATTTTGAGGTGAGTTTATCACCCAGTTAAGAGTCAGACATGTGAGACGCTGAGCTGTGCAGTGATAATGAAGGAAGAACCAGGTGTTGTATTAGTCATGAGGAACTCGATACACACACACAGACTCCTTTCAATAGGACACACACACACACACGCGCGCACACACACGCACACACACACACACACACATGTATATGGTATGCACATGCACATACTTTAATATGCATGCAAAGCTGCACCTTGTCAGATTCAACACCCATTTTGTTAAGCAGATTTGTGACATGTTTAATTAGGGCTGGATAATGAACCATCGGTGTGAATGATGTGTTACAGCGTGAGGAGGATGACTCACTGGTTATAGCTGTACTCTCATGATCAATCAACATTTTGATTGAGCTGGAGCTGGACACGAATACACACAGGCGCGCTCACACACACTATCAGGGGCCAGTTATTAATTGGAAATGGTTCTGAGACATGACAGGGATTTGTTCAAAGACATGCTTTTTGATTCCAAATTTTGATTCTTAAAAAGCAACTTTTCTGTTTCAATTTGCTCATCTGTCTATATTAATTGAAACACATGCACAAAAACACCTATATAGACTTTATGAGTGTTGAATAGAAATCATTAAATATAGTGATTCATCCATCCATTATCTGTACGGCTCATCTGGTCACTGGGGGAATTGGAGCCCATCCCAGCTGGCATTGGGATGGAGTTTACCCAGTCTGTCACAGAGCCAACATTATGAGTCTAACAACCATTCACTTTCACATTGACATCTACAGTCCATTTAGAGTCTCCCATTAACCTAACGTCAATCTGCGTGTTTTAGGACTGTGGGAAGAAGCTCGGGTAGCCGCAAAAAACTCATGCAAACACGTGGAGAACATGCAAAGAAATATAGCAAAGATAAAATGAAACATGATTACATGATGTGACCCAGTTGAGTCAAACATCTGTTGTTATCTTAAACTAAAATATCTCACTCTGAATTACTGAGAGTTAAAATGATTTGTGCAAATATATTTCAGTTTGCTTTGATCGTATGTGACAGTAAAAAAGAAGACAAGACAATATGAGATCAAATAAAAGGTACCAACACTCCAGGAACATTCCAGCAGCACACTCTGGGTTGTCGTCGACTTTTAAGCACACAAGCATAAAACATGTTGTCAAAGATGAGGGATTGTGGGTAATATTTTGATCATAGAATTGACCAAACTAAGCACATATCCTGGTGACTTTCCTAGTAGCTGTTAGTCAGCAGTATATTAAATTCTGACAGCACACTATCAGTAGGAGAAGGGAAATAAGAAAAACTGTGCTCTCTGCAGTGAAAATACCTCAGTGTTAGTGTCACTTTACAGAGACATTCATACTGATCCTTCCTGCACACAGACACAGGCAGACACACAGGAAAAGGGAAAAGGCACGTGTACTGACAGCAGAAATTCAAAAGCAGCTATAGACTCATGAAATACAGCCAATGTGCATGTCCACGCCTGAAAGAAAAATTCCATTACAGCAATTACATCAGCGAAGGCTATAGAGGCTCACTTCTGTTGGATATAGTTTGTCATCCATGGCATCTGTGTCTTTACATTTCCAGAGGATCCATGGTCCACAGTTTATTAAATAAAGCTGCCTTCTGGAGCATGAAGAGCGCTGAAGCAGCGCTGCAAGTCATGAACTGCTGCAGAGAACTCTTCAGGGCCACTAATGTCCCTCTTCCTCCAACATGGAATGGGTTCCGTTCCAGCTGGCACTCATAACTTTGGACCGTTTGGAGCATTTTGACCAAAAATACATTCTGGAAAGTTTGTTCCCAGCTGGAAACAAAAGATAGAAGGTTTTGTTTGACCTGAAGCGTAAACTGTGACACCATCAGTGGGCATGTCATATTCTACTGGCTGGAAAAAGAGGATGAAGAAAGCAATGGTTGGGTGTTCGGTGATGCTTGGTAACAATTTACTCATCCAATGAGTTTCAGGAAAAACTAGAAAGTAACACAAAAAGGCAGCTGCACTCAAGGAGTTGGCCACAGCTGACTTCACTCGAATGTAAGAACAAATAATTAACATAGGATTAATGAGGCTACAGCCATTAACACACCTGGAAACTTACATTATGTGACCATTCACGTACACTGGGCACGTGCGTGCTGCAGGAAGCAGATTGTCTACTTTACATTTGGTTGCTTGGCTACAGGAAATAGTACGAACGAGAAACCACAAAGGTGAAAAGTAAGATGAGTGTTTTATTTTCTTGGACAAACGATGAGGTGGAAACGTTGCTGAGGGTAGATTTTTACAACGTTTTGCCTTCTACGCTGCTACTTGATCTGTGACTGATGAAAACCAATCAGGAGGTGAACGTAGCACAATTCTGTCCAAATGACAATTGAAGTCCATCCTACAGCGCAGCCACGATTTCAAAATCAAACAGGGCCAACAGCATTTCCCAAATTCTCGTAAAAACATATAGCATGGATTGGCCTGAGACTCGAGTTAATAAAAAAGTTGAGCTGGACAATTACACATTCTTGATTACACAGTGGAGAGCACAGTGGTTCTCTCGATAAGGCCACGGCTCCAGTTCTGTAGAAACGAGTAGTGCTGTGAGAGCTATAAGAGTGCTGCGACAGTATGACTCATGGTGTCTGTCTGTCTAAGGATTATTTTGTGTATGTCTGTAGCGTGTGAGTGTGTCTGTGTGTCTGTGTGTGTGTGTGTGTGTGTGTGTGTGTGTGTGTGTGTGTGTGTGTGTGTGTGTGTGTGTGTGTGTGTGTGTGTGTGTGTGTGTGTGTGTGTGTCACCTTCATCGTGCCCCAACACGTGCTGATAACCCTGTTATTGT
Organism: Hippoglossus stenolepis; assembly: GCF_022539355.2. Classification (NCBI taxonomy): domain Eukaryota; kingdom Metazoa; phylum Chordata; class Actinopteri; order Pleuronectiformes; family Pleuronectidae; genus Hippoglossus; species Hippoglossus stenolepis. The sequence goes on along the minus strand of NC_061489.1, from coordinate 17,444,869 downwards.
TTTAACCACTGTCAGGTGTCTAGTTATCCTTGATAAGGATTTTTCTAAGAAACACTTTTTAACAAGACGACCTAACAACCTTTTAAAAAACAACTTCAGATTCTCATGTTGAGAGCTATCGTTAGTGGCTAAATCATACGCTGACAAAAACATCACCTTTCCCTTTTTTCCCCCCAGGAGACCATTCCTTTCCCTTCTTCATCGTATTCTCTGTGCTGTCTCACCTCCCACTCTCTACAGCAACACCCAGTAAAATCTGACTTTTGTCTGCAATGGGAACGGATACAGATCGGATTTACTCCTGGATCAAATGACTCTGCAGTAGACAAGGGTTTAATCGGATCTGGCACCTGAGTGAACATGCTAATTTGGCAAGACAGGGAAGACGGCCTCAGCTTTCGGTGCGTTCTTGATATAGAACGTGAAGCACTGGGAGAAAAAAAGCACAGAACGGCAAACTCCTCTACTGGAAATGGAAAAGGACTCAATGTTTTTTTTTTAGCAGGGTCACCCATGTTCAAAAAGCCTGTGTACACTCACTAATTTTGCTGTATTAAGAGGTGTAATCTTTCCCGTTCTTGCTCTACACACAGCCTTTACCCAGATGCAGCTTGTTGCTGTCCAGGCCTGCAGGAATTTTCACTCCACATCCGCGGAGGAATTCACAAAGAGCAATTAGGAAAGCAAAGGTTTAACAATTAGTGTCTGAGAGCGCGCGAGAGAGAGAGAGAGAGAGAGAGAGAGAGAGAGAGAGAGAGAGAGAGAGAGAGAGAGAGAGAGCAGATCAAGAGGGAGGCAAACCAAGGCAAGGTAAATAGAGAGAGAAAGGTAGTGAGACCATGTGCTTGTGAAAGGAGAGCGGGTGGGAGGGGGGGAGCCCAGTGGAGATATTGAAAAGATGTATGAGGGAGAAACATCTCATCTCATTATGTGTGATAATTAACCCATGTCCTCCCCTCTTCTCCAGAATAACTAACACTGCTCCATCGTTACTGGGGCAGATACACACTGGGCACCGTATAGAACACTCCTGTGGAGACACAAACAAAGCACAGCGTGCGTCAGAGCCTATTCATAGCTGCCTCTGCCTATCCTTGCCTCTTTAACCCGGATCACTGAGATGGACGCATTTCAGATTTCATCAAATAAAACCATATGTAAGATTAGTTTTTTGTCATGTTGTGGTCGACAGAACCTATTTGGTACCGGTGGGGGGAAAGCCAATCACGCTATCAGCCTTTCCATCACATTTCCCTGTCGGCGTGTGCCAGAGTCTCATTCAGCGATACCGTCCATGATGCAGGGAATCTATTCTCAGGCACAAGGCTGGTTTGTTTTTGATGGTCCTTCCACAGGCCCTCTGTTGGGTTTCCTAGCAACAGGTCTGCGTGAGGGCGAGCATGAGGGGTGGGGCTAGCTGTGTCCCCATCCTGATTACCCTCTAATTACTTTAATGGATGCTAGGCTCTCTGGGTATTCACCTCCCACCAACTGGACGTCTTTACCTGGACAGCTTTACATTGGCAGCTGAGAAATCTCCCATTAGCCATATTCTCTTTATCCACCTTTGACTCAAAGCTGCAGGAGCCACTTATACTGCTTTTTTCTTTTCTTTCTTTGTCAAATAGAGGTGGACAGTGGTGGACAGTAACATTAAGTACAGTATATATTTTAAAGATCTGAACTTTTTCAATTACTAATTATCCTGGAGGATTTTAATATGAGTTTTCCATCATATTTCAAACAAAAGCGGTAGCAGAAAATAATTAGCATAACTGTATTTCCTACATCAATTCGTTCACCACACGTGGAGTTTGCTGTCAATTGTTATCATGAATGTTATCGATTTTGTCAGGATGTGAGGACCTGGGGTTATAAGCTAAAGAATGGAGGCAAACAAAGAGAACTGAAAAATGAGCTGAGTGGGAAAGACGGAGGAAGATGTTGAGTCGATCGAGATGGACGATGATGAGAGAGAGCTGAGGAGGAGGGAAGAAAATGTATTTTGCCTGGTACTAAGACGTCCCATGGAAAAAATAAACTGTATTTTTAAATTTGTGATGTGGGCTTGGATGTGTCTTTGTGTGTGTGTGTGTGTGTGTGTGTGTGTGTGTGTGTGTGTGTGTGTGTGTGTGTGTGTGTGTGTGTGTGTGTGTGTTACATATTGTGGGAATGCGTGGTGATAAACATGTGGCCTGTCCGACATTGTGTGGGTGGAGAGGTTACACACACTGGAACAAGTTGTAGAGTAATTAAACAGACCAAACCAACTCATATTAAACTGAAAAATCCACATATGTCACCATCAAAGTGCTTCAACTATTCCCTCAATATAGTTACTGTAATTCTGTTTTTAAAATGATCTTGTCATTTGATAAGATGGACCCACTGTTGAGTGTTGCTGGACCGTGCTCGTGTACAGAGCTGTGGTACAGGCACATCGTACTGTAACTGTAACACTGGATACACTCTGTACTCCTGCCATCATTTCTTATGTAACACACGTGCTTACTACCCAAATTCCCAAGGGCATAGTTTGAAATGTAAATGTGCACAAGCCCAGAAAAGAAAATTCCACTAAACATCCACGATTTGTTTGTCATTTCCTCTCCAGCCTCCAGCTACGGCCAACCATCCTGCTGAGACCGGAGCGCTCTCTATGGTGAAGAGCTGCAGAACCGTACCTTCCAATGGTTTCAGACATGTTTTCTACTTTCCCATTGTGCTGAGACCAGTTGGCTGCCTTTAATATTCAAATATTTCAAAAGTCATGAATTAGAGGATGCAGCTTTTCCTCAAGGCCAACACACTATTGTATCTTCAGTTTTGGAGACTGTGCGTGGGGGGGCGGTTGGCGTGTTGGTGAGTCAGAATGTGTAAGGCTGGTGCAGGAGGAACAGAAAGCGGATGCACCGAGCGTGTCTTTGCATCCAGCTCAAGACTCTGACACATTCAATAGACAGCTGATTGCATAACAGCACATAGCTGTCATAGATCTATAGAAAGCATGTATGTACGTGCACGAGGCACAAAGGGACTCCTGGTCACAGGGATTTGTCGTCGTGCCGACTTCATCGCTAAACAATGGCTCTTTGAAGATGTTGTGCCCCCTTTACCCACACACCCACAGCAATCAGTCAGGGCAGCTTATCCAACCCACTATTCAGACCCACTCATGCTGGCATGTGGGAGCTGTGTTATTAGTGGATGGGATGATAAGAGCGAGGTTCATCTTCTGTGCATGTATGGCTGCGTCTTCACAGAATCCCTGTGTGTGTCTCTGCATGCAATTACAAGTTGCTACAGAATATGCGTGCATGGATGAATGTGTATGAGTGAATGTGTGGACATTATTTGTGCACCTCTGTCCCTTTCAGTCTCGCGCTTTTGTCTTCACCACATCTCTCAGTTGGTTTTCGCGGCGCACAGAGAGCCGGTGCAGGAGCGAGCGAGGTGTCAGATTCTCGACAAATGTTCCAGCCGCAGTCCTCTGATGATTGTTCACCACTTCCAAAACTAACTGGGAGCAAAATTGTTTTTCGAAGCTCACTGTGGTGGCTGCTCAGATTTGATTTGAGGCTGGGGAGCGACAGAGCTCAGGGATTACGAGCAGAAAATGTGCGTGTACGTGCCTGAGTGAGAGTGCGTGCATGCATGACAGCAGAATCCCGCAGAGTTTGTACTAAGCAGTTATTCTCGTGTTTGCATTAATGAGTCAGCAAATCCAGGCCTCTGAAATGTCCCTCAGGTGCAAAGAGAGCAGGGAGCAGTAGAAACGGGCAGATCCTCGTTCAACGTTCCATTTATTGCATAACGTTCTAACCTCCTGTTCGTGTCATCCATGTTTTCCTGAGGGGAAGTACACCCCAGTGACGAGGGGGGAGGCGGCTAATCTGTCACTGCCTTATTGATACACAAGGACAACAGGGGGAAAACATTTCATGGATTACTCTCCTAACAAAAGCAATCATTTTCTTTTTCTGTTATTTAACCTTTGCTGTTGTGAACCAGCCTCTAAAGTAAATTCATTTTGCTTTTCTATTGGCATCAGCTGCACCTCACATGTACACAGATGGCCTTCGGGAATCTTTGCCAGGGCCTCATGCTTGTAAAAGAGCACCGACACAATCAGACTCATAATTCTTCAACCAAATTACTTTGCATTTACAAAGAGGGATTCATGTGTTTGAAACATAGACACAATAAACATTGTTATTAGTGGTGAACATTACTCAAGAACGTTGCCTAAATGATCTAATGAGGCCAATTTAATCATGAAACCACTAATAACCACTAAAGATAATGTCCTTGTGTCATGTATGAAAACACAGCATGTTTTAAACGGGGCTGTGGATACTTCACTTAGAGACTGAGGACAATTCTGACGATTGTTTGAAGTCAGCAAACTGAAACGAGTCTTTAGCCATGTTAGTTTGGGAAAGTTTAAAAAACAAACTTTGCTCTCAGTGGAGCGCATGCCTCCACCAAGCCTTCAAATTCAACCAAACTGCACTAAGTTACACACACTCATAGATATCGGTCATCTAAATATACCAGATTTTTTAGGTCAAGATCCAAGAATTATTCCCAAAGAAATTCTTGAAAATGTCAGAAAAACACCCCATCGCATTATGTTATAGAAAGTGAAAAAAAAATTGTTTGAGTTCTTACCCGACCCACAACACATCCTTCCACCAAATTTCTTGCCAATCTGTCCTGCACTTTTTGCGTGATCCTGCTGACTAACAAACACTGATGAAAACACAACCTCCTTAGCAGAGATAGATATTGGAAAATGAGAAATTTTGATCTGCTGTCAGTAACCACCAAAGTCCGTCATCTTAATCCCATGTGGATCAGGAATATCTGTAAAAATGTTCATGACAATCCACCAGATGCCAAGACTGAGAGATCACCAGACTCACCTACTGACTGATGAGCCTAACCCTCGACAGTACAGGCCTTTACCACTATCAGTGTTACTGCCACTACAATGCTCTCATTTGATTTTAATGGTTCCTGTAATTTAATTACCTGGTTTTAATGGTTCCTGTAATTTAAAGTTAATGTCCTGGAATGAGAACAAAATAATGTTCATCCTTTTAGGAACCAGCAGTTCTCACCTCACAGAGTCATCATGTTTGCCCCATTTATTACCTGGAGTATTTTAGTCTATCTGCGCCGCGTCTCTAGGCCCCGGCTGTGCACACAGAGAGCCAGAGGGAAATGGCCTGTGAAAACATGGCTCCCTCCTCACTGCTCTACAGCTGCAGCATACACAGTAAGTATTACCGCCCTCACTGATCATAGCCATTCAGTATCATCTGTCTTCATTGCAGGGGCTTGGAAGACAGCTGGTATAGAGCTGTATTAGGGTGAAAGATTAGTCTCCAATGTGTTCTTCTCCCTGCATGAGGTCCCCAACCAGCAAGTGGATAACTAGCCCCTGTTCCCCTCTCCTCTTCTCCCAGCTCCGTCATGGAACCGTTCCCATGAGTAAGCACTAATTCACATGAACAACACTCATGCAAGCTGCTTGGGCAGACAGACTTCCTTCTAATGCAGCGATGGGAGAGTCCCTGTAGACAGGGGCAGGTAAGGCCAACAGCAACATCTGCATTTTTTGCGCATGGAAAAACACACAAATACATACAGACAGATGGAAGGCATGCATGCGTGACATCAGAGCAGTTGTTGCACGGAAATATTCATGTAAAAAAAATGCAGAAACTCTAAAGCCTCAAAAGCACAACATGTTCTTCTCTAACCCCTGTGAGTCTGGCTGATGTATCGATGGAGCTCTGCAGGCCCGGAGGCTGCTCAGGCACTTGGTATGAAGTGAAGACAGCCTCCGTGGAGCATCAGATCAACAAGAAACCTTCTCTCTGTGTGTGTGTGTGTGTGTGTGTGTGTGTGTGTGTGTGTGTGTGTGTGTGTGTGTGTGTGTGTGTGTGTGTGTGTGTGTGTGTGAGAGAGAGAGAGAGAGAGGGAGAGGGAGAGCTTTATAGTCTGTATTTTGGGCAGTGTGCCCTTGTGTGATTCATTACATGATCCGGTGTAGAAGGTCTCCCTCATCACAGAGAGAGAGAGAGAGAGAGAGAGAGAGAGAGAGAGAGAGAGAGAGAGAGAGAGAGAGAGAGAGAGAGAGAGAGAGAGAGAGAGAGAGAGACTGTACAGGGTCACTGACCACAGTCTGAATAAGAGACTCATACCTGGGCAGGCCAAAGAGAGAGAGAGAATGTGAGAGAGAGAGGAGAAGAGACTCAGACAGGAAGTAGGATCCACTATGGGTCAAGGGCAGTGGTGGCTGGTGATTAAATGTATTACCAAAAAAACCTAATCTACCGGGTCTACTCATATTAACCAGCAGCCACTGGACTCAGGGAATAACCCATTACATTATGATGCAGATCCAGATCAAGTGGCAGATCCTGGATTTTTTTTTTACTAACTTGCATTTTTCCAACATTTTCATAACTTTCCTGGGGAATAATTCATGGATCTTGATGAAAAAGGCGCATTTAGGGAATTGATATCTATGAAATGTGTTGTTGTTCTCATTCCCTCTGAATAAAATGATATACAGATAACGACTCCTATCTGCCACAAGATATTACTGAGGTCCCCACTTTAACTTTGCTCTCACAGATTGAAAAGTCAAATAGTTTATGGGGCGAAACAGATTTAGCAGGAAATTGTGTTTCTGCAAAATGTTACTCCAAATGAGTCAAAGTGACCAGATTCAAATGTAAAACATCACACTGCACAGAAATTTATTTTATGTTATTCTACTTTATTTAGCCTTTACTTAACCAGTAAGGTCCCATTAGGATCTGTTCTGCTGGGGACCACGGAGGCAAGATGAGCAGTAATGAAATAAAAGAGTTTCTTTCAAGTACATTTTACATTATTACAAGTGACAATATGCCAGTTTTTGTATATATAATATATAGCCTGGAGGAATATATATATATTTATAATGTTTATAAAGTGGATATTATCATCTCTGAATTACCACGAGGACTTCCTCAATACCTGCACTGACCCTTTAAATGTGACATCACCTCTAATGCTTCACTAATCTCATTTTGCAGAGGAGTGTATTTCTGCTCTCTATAATCCATCATCATCAGACCGCAGTTCATTATGTTGATATTTCCGGTGTGTGGTCTCACTAACTGTACACGTGAGGACCCTCACTGGCATAATGCAATTCCTCTTCCCAGACCTTAAGGCCCAAGAAGCTCTACTGTAAATGACATAATCATGAGAACATGACCACTGCAGTGAAATGAAATGAATCAAATTAAATACACTTCTATTTAATCAACTGTGGCTTTTAAGGCTCTTGCAAGTTCTTTGTTCTATATTTAATCATAATTATTAATTTCAGACCATCCTGTTGTTTGCATCATCAAGGTTCTAATGCTGTTCTTCCACATTTGACTTCCTCTTCTTTCATTTCTCAAAGCTTAATAAAGAACATTCTTTAAAGATAACATTCACAGAACGTAGCGCTGAAGATGGCAGCCTTCATGAGAGGGACCTTGTGCAATGTTAAATAAAACAGATCACTCTCAACTTTTATATCTGTTCTCTTTACATCATTTCTATAAAATATTTAATAGATGAATATTAGTTCATACAATATGACCGAACAAATGTCCCTTTTAGGGAAACTCCAATTCTTTTAAAGGTTATCCGTTATGAGAACTGCTCAGCCAGTTAAAATTGGACTATAATGTTTCTCAGGGCATTAGAGGAGCTATATTTAATAAAATAATAACTGGTGATAGCATCAAGATTGACTCGTCTTAGGCTAAAAGAGCATAAATGTTTTGCAGAAAGCTTCAAACCTGTGTTACAGCCTGTGTGTAGTAAGTTTGATCAGGGCAGGTCTCATTAGAGAAATGTACAAGAGTTGTTTTTGGAGCTTTAACGTTTAATTCTAACAGCCACAAGGGGCCTCTGAATCAAAATAATAACAAAATACCTAGTTTGATGATGTCGTTAAGCAGCATGGGATTATGGGAGTTGTTGTCTTCACCACTGATGAAAATCTATCTGATACAACTCAGGCACAAATCATGTTCACTTATGGAGGTAATGTAAAGATTTAGCACGTTACCCCAAAAAAGGCAACGAATTATCGTGATCCGTTACAAGTGACCAATACAAACAGCGGAAGGAAGAAGAAACAGCCGACCGGCCAACTGTGGGATTATCCTTCATCACACGTCGTTTGCACCTGAAGTTATAGCAGAGCAAAGCCATGGGTAAAGCAGATAGGAGAGAATTAAAAGGCGACCAAAAGGAAATGTCACATTGAATAAAGTTGTATCTTTAAGCCATGATAGGTATAAAATGAATCGCTGGAGTATCTCCTAACGTCAGCTTGACGTAGTTTGATGAATTCACACTTGATGGGAAAGAGACATCAGAGGTGACTAAAGGTCAAGTAGCCAATTAGCCTGCAGATACTGAAACTGCTTTGTCTGAGGGGATTAGCGTCTTTAGTCTTGTCACACACTTGAAAGGCAGCTGGGATTTACATCATTTATCCTCACTCAGTGGTGTTTTGGATTTAAAGTTGAGCTGCTACAGCATCACACCGTTCATGTCTGGTATGGCATTAACACAAGAATGTTTGAGCTGACCGAAAATAAAACGGAAATCCAATCTCAGTCCATTACATTAGCATTATAATGGCTAACTGCAGGGGGGTGGCAGTCCACGGAAATGCCAGCGTGACAGATGATGAATTAGCCCACATGCTAAAGCTGACATGTATGTGTAAATAGCTCCAAGTCATTAAGCACTCTGTCGCAGGACAATTTACAAACAGACTAAATGCTTGTTCGATTTTCCGACAGTGAAAACAATCAGCTGCAGTGGGCTTGACACACAGTCGCTGGATGGCTGAACGGCTGTTATGAGTGTGACGTGAAGGGTGGAGGAATACGAGAGGAGCCGTGTGAAGTTTGATTACCTCAACGACGCCCCAAAAGACTTAAACTCATGAAGATATTCTATTATCCTCCAGTCAGGTGGATCCAATAAAAGAAATCCAATTTTCTGAAAGGCAACAAACATTTATCAGTGAGGCTGCTTAGTTTAAAGCGGCTGTGGAAAGTAGCATCCAACTAAAATCCAGGGAAGTGAATATAAACTGACCTTCAAGTTATTTCATGTTAATTCATTCTGAGGGAGACGAAACGCTGCCAAGACTTTATATCCATGAAATGCTTTTCTGTTTTCCTAACAACATCAGAGGCAACTCAAGCATGATGACGGTTTTATTGTGATGTTTGGCCAACGGAACTCGTTTTCACACCAGAAAGTCTGCATCTTGTCTTTGTTACATTGTCAACATTTGATCCACTTACTTTCAAATTGTATTTTAGGGAATTTAGTTTAGTTACATTTTTGTCCTGTTGTCATCATCTACCTGGGCTGCATCGACCTGGGCTGCGTTGACCTGGGCTGCATCGACCTGGGCTGCGTTGACCTGGGCTGCGTTGACCTATACTTGACATTGATCGGTTTGTAGACGGCCGTGTGTCTGACATCGTCTCAGGTGTGTTATCAATTTGGCTATTGTATCGCTTACGATTTTGAGTAGGAAAAAAAGTCATCTCTGAATAGAGAAAAAGGAACAAACTGACTCACTTTGCAAAATAAACGTACTCAGCTTCCTTCAATTGGTCTGAAAGTCCAAACTATCTCAAGACTCAATCTTGGACTGTGGTCCGGGGGACAGGCACCTGTCACACCTATTGTTTTGGTTTGGACTGAAGGGTCAGAAAGTCCGAACCAAACAAGGAAGGTGTGAACGCCCCCTTGAACTAGAATGAACTAGTCTGGCTTTTTTCAACAACCTCCATAAATTATTCTATGGGACCACGAGGCTGATATCTCACATTGTAAAGAAAGTAAAAAAATCCTGGATCTACCCCCACACCAAGATTGAATGTATACTTCCCTGAACCAAACTGCATCCAACCACCATGTTTCACAGTAATCTGTTCAGTTGTTTTCTGTAATCTTGCTTATAGACAAACATTCAAACAAACCAACAAACAAATGGACAGGGGACATAACCTCTTGGTGGAGGACACCAGGCCAGACCGAAGGTGTTGAAGTCAAAAGCCAGATTTGTCAAACAACACATCACCTTGCCCTCTAACACCTGTTCTCAACACCTGTTCTCAACACTGCATTGCCTTCCATTACTAGAAGTATATGCTGAACATTAATTTCATTATAATTGCAAACCGAAGCAAGACCAGGGATAAGAAGTCAAAGGCTTAGTGCTGCCGATCTGTGTTCATCTGGAAAGTTATAGCTGAAATGAATGTTGCTCTGGCAGAGATGCAATGTGGGGGTTGAAGTTCTCTGGGGAGGAAAGAGGAGGAAGAATGATGAAATGTGGGCGTGTAGGACGGACATGTGTATGTGGAAAAGCAGATATGTTTGCAGACGAAGACGAGGCTGAATGTGTGAGAGTGAAAGTCGGAGGGAGGCGAGTGGATGGATGAAGGCATGTGAGGCACATAGAAGATCTTTTCCTGTCTCAGCGAGGTTCTACAGAGCAGATATCCCTCAGCTTATCCTCCATATATATTACATTTTGATTGTGTGGGGATACATGTTTCATTCAAAGACACTGACAGATGCCGACATACCACACATACACACACGAGGGAACAAAATACAATCATGGCTCTTTGCCAGTTGTCCCACTGAGAATAACCAAAGGCGAATTCATTTCGAGGTACATCATTTGTTTACTGTATGCCCCCCCTGCCCCCCCTGCCCCAGCATTACTTGTTAATGTGAAATCTTCTTTCCTCATCCCATGGTGGTTTACAAAGCCTGCACCTGAATCTCTCGGTTTATCCCCCCCCACCTGTGCTGTCACATCCCGTAAATCCTCATCCCATCCGGACAGAAAAACAAGATGGGGTTTTTCGATCTACACACAACTTTGAGCTCAAATCTTCTCTGCATCAGCGCATTTAACTGCTCCAACGTCTTAATCTTTTTGTTTGTGTGTCATCCTTCAGTTATGGATGATGCCTTTTTTTGCCTTAACAGGTCCTCAGCAATGCATTTAACATGTCGTCATAGCAACCTTGTCTGCTTGGAGACTAAGCTTGAAGCCATAGTTTGGGGTTAATACACGCTGCTGCTATACTCATTACACATTCACAGACTTAATTGGCCATTTGAAAGCTTTGAACTTCTGCATAATCAGTGTGTGTGTGTGTACGTGGAGAGATGGTAAGACAATGGTAACTCTAGGAAATGTTTTTACGCTCACTGAAGGGGAAAGAGACAAAAAGTAAGAAAAGGCTAAAAGCATTAACCACAGTCTGGGAGGTCAGAGGAGGCTGAAAGCCCTGGAGGCCACAGAGGCAGACAGTCTGACTGTGTCTGGACCGAGATCAACATCTAGGACCAGGCCATTTCCAGCAGGCAGAGAACAACACAGCTGAGATCGAACATGTGTGAAACTAATTGAAGGTGGGGCAGGTGATTAAAAAAGGACGGGAGGACAGACAAAGACAGGAAGTGAGGTGCTCTGAAACAAGAGACAATACAAAATAAATCAGGAATAATAAACTCAAAATGAAAGCAGCTGTGGTACAGTTTGAGCTTCTGAACCAAGCAGTGAAACTCACCAAGTTCTCCTCTCTTCATCAATACTGGGTGTGAATATGAATTTCTTAATTTTCTCTTTTTATTAAATGGAAGGGGCACAAGATCGACAGCTTGATGCTGATTCCATCTCTCGTTTTGCTGGGAACAATGTTTCTTATCCTTTATTTGCGAAATCGGGTCATGCTCAATGAAAACTGTTGCTTTATTTTGGTAAAAAATATTTGGTATTAGGAAAATATGGAGAGAAACCTGTGGGGTAATTTTTCGACTTTTTAGAAAAACTGATAAAAGAATCTCTCTAAAGCTGCTTTCAGACATGCACTGAAGTGTGGAGATCCTCCGGACATTCTCCAGAGGGGCTGTGTGTGTGAACGTAAATGTCAGAGTGAAGCCTTCAGACTTTCTGCTGACTTTCTCCAGATGTCAAGAGAGTTTTTGGTGATAAGAGCCGACGCTGGTGTGGATGTGCTGTAAAAAAACAACAACAACACGTGATTTCCATGGAATTAATACGTTAGGAAGCCTGGACCCAATTCTCCTCCGCAGGTCAAGTCTGGAAAAAGTCCCTGTCTGACTGAGGCCACTGGAACAGAGGGCAGGACCTCATCTCCATTATAATATTACTTCTGCGTTCTCCTGTTGAGGAATAGAAGGAGCGTATCTCCTTCCGATCGCTCGGTGCCCCGACTGACGGATCCACCTCATGCATAGTGAATGAGAGCCTGTACAGTGAGTTAATGAGTGACCAGCGACAGGGAAATGGCCACGAGAGGAACACGATGACTGACGTGGCAAAAGTAGGTCACAGGATATTTTCTGCATCGTGTTTTCCACCTCGTCCCGATTCTCAATCCAATCTATCGTTTTAAAAGCCCTTCCCTTCCCCCCCCCCTCTCTCTTTCTCTCCCTCACCCTTTCATTGTTACCTCACTCTGCCTCTCTCCATCTCCTGAAAGCCCCCTCTTAACAGGGGCGGACCTTTCCCTCCGCTCCTCCAGGCTTCTCATGGTGCAGTTAATGGATAGTTGAGAAATGACTACCGGCAGTGGAGGAGGAGGAGGAGGAGGAGGGGGCATAATGCAATGGATAGGAGACAGGCCAAATCACATCACAGCCCTTTAAAAAAAAAAAAAAAGAAGCTCTGCACACATTCTCATAATGCACATGCGGCGCTCTATTGGATTTGGTCTGTGGGATATAGAAGCTATGAATCTTGGTCTAAGAAGTCAAACTGTCTCAAGTGATAGCTCACTCAGATGAGGTTTACCTTCGGAGAGGAGGCACTGGAGACGGCAGCGGAGCCTTTAATGTGACAGGAACCTTTAAAAGGAGCTGGCCCACATACTCACTGCTTTTCTCTCTCTGTCCTTCCTCATCCCTTCTTCCGCCTCCCTCCAGCTCTCCACAACGAGGCCAATGCAGAGTTCTCTCCTCCTGACAGCAACCAGTGCCCCGCTCCTCCCTCTCCTCTTCCTCCTCTTCCTCCTCTCTGCCATCATCACTCCCACTCTCTCCGCGGCGCTGGAGCTGGCTCGTTGCCTCCGCGGCTCCTTGCCTGTCTCATTGTGGATCTAATGGTTAAATAATGACTACACAACTCATCTTAAACTGCTGTCTGATCAGGGTAAGACGTCTCTGTAATCTTTCTCTGGGTCCTAATTGATTTCCTGAATGCGAGGCCTAATAAGATCCAGGGGAATAGTCATTAAGGGTGTGTGAGACTGGGTGTTGCCTCCGCTGTAATGAGGCCTCTTAAGAAACACACACACAGCAATTACGCAAACCAAGGTAAGAGGGTACGTCAATGCGAGTGCGATGAAACAAGCCGAGCTATAGTGGAATGAACGAATGTGGAATACAAGGAGAAATAACACCTCCAGCTGCTTTTTTAGAACACATTTTGCAAATAAAGATATCGTGGTACTAAATGATGGTACCAATATGGTAAACATTGTTATTATAGCATAAGTTATGTGTCCGTACTAAAGGAAATGTCTCAATACTTCATGGTTTCATGGTTTCATGGTAATGTGACCAATGATGTTTCAGTTAAGTGTAAATTAAATCTAGACTTGCTGTGTCGTCAGTGCACCAACGGAGCAAATTGAGATTAAACTAAACAAAACAAAATAAACAAACAACGACCTACAAAATTTGATTTTAATGAAATCCTCAGAAACAATATATGTGTGTGCATGGAGCAGGAACCTCAAACTGAAATCCGTCATTAGCGCAGGGGGTAAAGAGGACACAGACAAACCACACATACTCAGTCTGACCTTTCTAATTTGCAAGGTGATATGTTAAAATGTTAAAATGTTAAAATAAAGAAGCTAATTGTTTATAAAAATGTGAGTATGCACTAGACTTTGCGGACAGACTTTGTGTTTCAGCTTTGAAATACAATTACACAAAAACTTTTTGATTGACAAATGAAAATTCAGATTCTTTCTTTCCACAGTAACGTAGACACTCTTGGAAATCGCGGATCCAGGATTTGTTTCTCGTTCTTTCACATTCCGAGAGGAGTTTCTTCAACATTTTCACTGATTTCTCAGAGAGTAAATAATGGAAAACAGACATGTTAAAGGTTCAGTGTGTAGAATTTAGTGACATCTAGTGGCGAAGTTGCATGTTGCAGCTGAACACCCCTCACTTCACCCCTCCCTTCCAAACATGAAAGAGAACATGTGGTAGCCTTCAGTTGTCATAAAAACTCAAAAGGTGTTTAGTTTGTCCAGTTTGGGCTACTAAATATAAAAGGGCCCATTCTAGGGTAAAGAACAATAATTCGTAGAATTTAGATGAAACACACTGGTGAAAACATCACTAGGATTATTCTTATATTCAAATTCGTTGCCAATAGATCCCTTTCACTTAAATCTTACACACTGGACCTTTAAGGGAACTGATATTTATGAGTATGTATAATTTGGGAGCAGCTTGATAACTGTCTGGCCTTTGAGGAAGTGTGGGCTCTCTGAGTCATTCTAGTTTTCCCTTAGAAATTAAAAGAAGCCTTGTACTTTTTCTTCTTCCGTTCATCTATTTTCCATAAGGGTTGTGGCTTTGACATTGAGCGCTCGCCAGTGTATCGCAGGGACAAACAACCATTCACCCATTTAGAGTTTCCAGTTAACAGAACCCCAACTGTGGGGGAAACCCTGCAGACACAGGAAGAACATTTAAACTCCGACAGAAACCAGGAAACTCTCTCTTCCTCTTACATGTAAACTGCACGAACAGTGGAATATAAAACGATGTACTGTAATAATAGCGAGGGACGTATCTATATCACACTTCTATTTTCACACGTTGATAAGACTGCAGGTGTAAATAATAAATGAACGTTGGCTGGGGTCCATTTAGCTGCTCTCGTTCAGGGGCCCTGGCGTTGTGCGTGCAGGCTCGCTGGGACACTTGGATAAAATGGAACCATTGTTAATATGGTTAGTAACACCTGGGATTTTCCTACACGTAAAATCGGCTGCTTTAAAAAACAAAAAAGCCCGTCGGGGCAGTTATGGATAGAGGAGCATGGGGAGAACAAACGAGACAATTGTAACACCGGAGCCTCTCGACTGCCGCGTAACGAGGCTGTAATGGCTGTGATAAGGATAATTTACAGGTGAGGCAGTGAGTGACGGGGCTTTGTATCCGTAGAGCTTGTGCTAACACTAGTCGAATAACCCTCAGCACTGAGCGGCTGAGTGGTGTGGATCAGATGTGAGCTGACATTAAAACGTGAGTGGCCTCATGCCGTTGTGCACTTCCACCGAACAATCCTCTGCTTCTAAAAATAGATGAAAGACGTCTGGCACTCTTTTGTCGTCCCCTCTCATTCTCCAAATGTGCGACTCAATCAAAAAGATGCTTGAACCATCCTCCCTTCATATGCAGGTGCAAATTACAGGCCCTCCTATATATTCCCTTTTAAATCGTATATGCAAATACAGTGGAAGGAATATTTCAATTGTTCTGCGTGACACATTTCCTGACTGGAGCCAAATTGGAAAGTCTTCCAAGAAAATAAAGAGATGAAGAAGAGAGAGAGTGGAGTTAGGGAGGAGCGAGCCGGCAGTGAGAACGACGGAGCGATAAGGACGGAGCGTGAGGAGAATGAGAACATTACATCCGATAATTTGATCTTATGTGGATACTCTAAGCTTGGATGAGCCTATTCCCCGTCATTGTGTGAGAGAATTTAAAGAGCGCCTGATGAATGAGGGCCTCGGCAGCAGCAGGTACATTAAAAGAACATTGTGCCATGTCTATTAAATCTCTCCTTTATGGCCTCCCCTCCCACTCATAACCACATCCTGTTGAGGATCTTTTTCTATTTGTACCTGCAAGTTAGTCGAGGGAAGGATTTATAAAAGTTTGGGAATCACATGTGACAGATGAGGAGTGTTGTTTTGTCTCACAGTGCACAGTAAAGACCCTCGGGCTACTTCCTCCACGGGACTTTAAATGACTATCCAGAGGAGGAAGCTAAACAACTGCTCTGTGAGTCCTTTATTAGTCATTTCAAGCTTCCAGTGAACCCGACGTGAAGAGAGAGCAGTCGCTTTCTATAGATAGAGATCGTCTGTGCCCGCGGGGCTGGAAGTGGTCGGTGTGCAGACTCACACACAGAAGTAGACAGTTGAGTGTGTGATCATTGGCCCCCCCACTGCGGGAGACAGCGTTGTGAAATAGACACACTCAGCCCCTGCCTCTGGCTCTTCTTAGTGTTTCTTCTCACCGAGCTTCACATTCACTTTTCAGCCCCCCCCCACCCCCCATCTCTTTCCCCCAACGCAGCAGCTACACTGTTCAGCAGCAGCGGAGCAGAAACCACAACCAGCCCTCTGCTTTCCTGGAGGTTCAGTGACACCTGCTACTACCGCCATCTTTATCGCCACAGCAGCTTTTAAACAGGACACGGATCATTTTTAATTTCAACGAAGAGGGAAGTGATTTCAGAGTAAATAGCCGGGAACTTCCCTGCTAGGTTTCCTGTTAAAGCATTAATATTCAGCTCAGCTTTACTAAACGACTCTGCTGCAAACACAGATTAAACAAAACAGGGACGGAGTATTTAGTGATATCCTTAGAATCTAGTGGTCTACACAACCATAGAAACCACAAATGACCATAAAAAAGATATATTAGATTAAAGTTATATAAATTGTCCATAAATAACATCATCTATCTTTTCTACATTACAAAGGACCGCTTCCTCCTTTTATCAACTTCCTTTTTCTAAATGTTGTTTTGGCATTTTCTCTTGGTAATGTGGAATGGAAATTCCAGTTTCACATAATATGTTTTATTTTTATTGCCAATATTTACATTAAGTCAAGTGCTGAGATATGGTAATGCAGTGGCATCAAATATTCTTGTAAGAGAAAATTAAGGTGAACAATTTTTTTTATTTTTACTGTACTTTCGGGTTAGATTTTTAATTACACTGTACTTGCCTGTATTTCATCTATCTATCTATCTATCTATCTATCTATCTATCTATCTGTCTGTCTGTCTGTCTGTCTGTCTGTCTTTCTGTCTTTCTGTCTGTCTGTCTGTCTTTCTGTCTGTCTGTCTGTCTGTTTGTCACCCCCTTACGAACATGCTGGTGATTGGGTGTGTTGATGATGTTTCACGAAGGACTCAAAAATTGAAAAACCAAAAATAATACAAATAACTCAAAAAAGAGGTGTCGTACATGTAGAAGACGCTGAAGATGTCAACTTTGAAAGACAATGAGATTCAAGAGCTTCTGGTGATAAGGGCCGACACCGGTGTCGATGTGCGGTAAATGAAAACACGTGATTTCGGCCCTCTGTATGCTCTACGGCGCCACCACTCGATGTTCTGCACTTTTCCAGTTGTTTCCAGTTGTCTGACCTGGACAATCACCATATGTCAAAGTCAAACTGTTCACAGCCATTTTCCCGAGTTGGTGTGATAATGTCTTTAGTGTTCTCACCTTACCTACACAACCATACGACCCATAAACACTACCAGAAGCCCAACTGACTGAAAGCTATGCCAGAATCAAACAGGGGCACCTGTCCTTACACGGAGTCTTAGAGGACTATTATAACCAACATCCAGGGAACGCCCGTCTTAGCTTTTACTTTGAAATACACGGTTTCAGATAATCCAGACAAACTGTTGGCTTGTTCCCAGATCTCTGCAAACCAGGATGACAAAAGAAACCACAAGTGTCTGTAAACTTTAAAGCTTTGAGAAAAACTCAGGTCCACACAGCACGTTGATGTTAATGTGTGAGACGGAGCTGTGATGGTTCTGTGTGTCTGCCGCAATAATAAAAGCTGGGCACAGCTCCGGTCCGTTTACAGTGTAAACAGCAGAGAAACGGCCTCTTCCACTGTTCTCAGAGGGGGATGGGAGCCTGGCAGCGCTGGCAACAGAAACACATCTACAGTACACACACACACACACACATGCCACACGCTATCACTACAAACAAAACCATCACCTGTGGAGTCATTGTGATCGTTTCCCGCTTTTTGTAAAAAAAACCTTGTTGAATGCAAAAGCGGAGCGATCACAGGAACGCACAAATGTATCTCCATAAAAACACTGCAGTCTCTTAATAACACCGAGATAACCACACGCTGATAAATACACACATCTCTGTTTATCTGCAGAACAACAGGCCTCAGTCTATCACGTGCATCTGTTGTATTAATAAATATGAGCTGGTGCAGCACGATAAAGCTGGTGTCTAACACATGCGGCATTAAAGGGGACATAGCATGCAAATTCCACTTTGTTAGTGCTTCTACAGGTTAATGTGGGTATCTGGCATGTCTACCAACCCAAAAACTCTGGGGAAAAAACACTCGCGCGTTTTGTTATAGTTCCTCTAAGTCAGAAACGTCATGCTTGAGCGACTCGATTGCGCTTCCTGGGTATTGTTTCGTAACAAGGAACTGGAAGTCTCCCTACATGGTCTTCTGCTTCTGCTTTCTCCGCTTGTTGTTGTACCCGTTGAATGTCGGGGTTCGGGGGTAAATGATGGTCTTCATAGCCCCCCACCCCTCTCTTTCTCTCTCTGTCTGTCTGCTTGTGTGCTTGTAGTGGATGGGCAGAGGGGGACATTTAATTATGTGATTGGGAAAATTAAAACTCCAGGACAACAAGGGGAATACAAAGTATGGGATGCATATTTGATAATTTATATCATATAAAATATGTAATTTATATCGTTTAAAATCATGGGGGGGGAGGGGGGAGCTGGCTCATTAGCATTTAAAGGAACAGGCACTCAAAACAGGTCGCTCTGTGGAGGGCTGTTTTATACAGGGTAAAAAGGGTGCTGTTTTATATGATCCTTGTGGTATTTTGACCAAAGTATGTTACAGACATTTCATTAAGACCCCAAGGAACCATATCAACTTGTGGTAAAATGGGCATGCTATGTCCCCTTTAAGGCCTGCTAACCTGGACGCATGCACACACACACACACACACACACACACACACAATAATGTGCTCATAAAAGTCTGATGCATCCATTTACAGTAAAGAATATGGTGTGTGTGTGTGTGTGTATATAAATGTTTGGGGATACTGGAGTAGGTGACAGCTTTTATACGTAGCCCACCCTGCTGACCTCTGACCCTCAGTCTGGTCATTCCCATCCTATTGTTTACTCTCCCAGACACAATCAGCCAACCTGAGAACGTCTCCCACGGCTACCGCTGGGCTGGCCAATGAGCAGAGCGTTCTTTGCTCTGTGCAAACTGGACGAGTTTCAAATGTGTGCTCAGCCACACCCACACCCACACACACTCACTGGGCCTGGGAGCCAACACTGTGAGCCCACATTGTCCTGTTGAAACTGAGAAACTGCCGAGCCCCTGTTTGCCCATTAGCAACCGGCTGGAAGGTCGGCCATGTCCTTACTCCTCACAAGGACACGGAAAAGCAAACGGTGCCTTCAGCTCCTGAGGCGCAATTACATCAGGTCCTGGCATTTATGGATCACCATTTTTCATGCTGCTTTTTTTCCTTCTCACTGTTTATCCTATATTGATTTGCTCATTTTTTATTTCCAATATAATCCCCTGATGCATCCTTTCCCATTTTTCTCCTCGTTCCAGTGCTTCCCTCAGCATTTTGGTTCCCATTTAAGCATTTTTCTATCCCATCATGCTTTAGTATTTCCTTTCTGCACTGATCAAGCACGAGAGATGAGCATCAGCCCCTTTAATGACTCATTTCTGGTCTCTGACCTCACCAACACCGTCTGAGGCGTCCACAGAGCAGAGGAGAGTGGATATGCTGCCTTCCTCACTCTATTTGCAGCAGTCCTCCTCTTCCTCCCTCGCTATCTCTCCTCCTCCTCACACTCCATATCCGTCTTTCGCTCTGTTCTGCCGCCCCCTGATCCACCCCCCACTGACAGATGCACTATCACATATGCAGACTCTTCAAAAACGCTCCCTCTCAAAGAGATCCTTGGCGGAGCGCTCCAGAGAAACCTTGAATAAGTCATCAAATCAGTGGCGTTCTCCTTTTTCACCTTGGCCCGGGTGCTGCTCTGGTTTTCTCTCGACTCGCACATACATTTTCATCCCTCTTATACGTCTGCCAGGCCTCTTTGCCCTCAGTTTATCCACATTTATCTTTTATTCTCTTTACTTTATTTCTTTATATCTCTTGCTTTCCTCCTCTCCCTCTCTCATCCATCCTTCTGAGCTTTCTTTAATAATTGTTTTATTCAGTTTCTTCTCTCACAGATTTTCTCCTCCGGCCCATGAATCTGACAGCAGGACTGGAATCACATCCCGCCTCAGAGGGGATTTCCGCTTCATTTTCAGCTTGAGTAAAACCAACATCTGTCTCACTTTACTCTGTGACGACAGCTGTGAGGCTGCATGACTGTATATACAGTACAACTCATGCATCAGTTGCACGGAGCTGCAGTGAGTCATGAAGACAGGTTGGTTGTTGAAGGTGTTGCCCATCCCGTCACACTAAAGAAGTTGTTCCCATGGTTACTGTACCGAGACTGCTAATTGTCAAAATGTGTGATGCTTCATGTTGAGAAAAAAAAAATCCTGAAAAACCAATGTCTGTCGTCATATTTCTGGGCGGATAATCGCATTGCAGTGCTGCCTGTAGGATGTATAGTAAGAGCCATCTTATCCAATGTTAATGAAATGAGCTATAATCAAACTATAGAGCCTGTGGACGCGCACACGCAGGCGTCAGAAGTTGAAATGTGTCGAGGGTTTTTAATTGAGAATGCACACAGAGAGAGAGATGGTGTTAAAAAAGCAATATAATCCAATTCATCATGGCAGCAACATAACCTACCCACACATGGATACCAGTGACGCACATCTCCAGTGCAGTGTGTGAGTGGGAAGCAGCGCACATGCACGTGTTGCTCGAGGACACCTTGTTCGCGCCTCTCAAATAATCCGCTGTGTTGAATGAAGCCTTGCAGCAGTAGACAGCCACATGTTTAAAATGGATGAGAGAGAGAGGCAGAGAAACGCTCGACAACACGAAGACGAACGCCTCGGCTCAAAGAGACGTGGATTCAATTCATAATTAGAGTGAAACAAAAGTTGAACCCTGAACAATAACAGAGATAAGGTTAAGAAAACCTGATCAACCGGAGTGATGCGTACATTCATCAGGGCATCCAGGGTCGGGGAAGGATGAGAATGATGATGTGGTGAATCACCAACTAGTTGAGCACCCGTGTGAGATTTTGCAGCGACGTGTTGCTCACTGCAACGGTCATCAAACCACAAATGAGGGAATACCAAATAATATAACATCAGTGCTGATCCCTCCCAATGACGTCCAGACGTTTAGAGAATCTTCCCCGAGGAGCTCTGAGGCTGATCCAGAGTTTCTGCAGGTTTCAATTTAACACTTTTTAAGATTACAATTATTGACATTTAAGATGTCCAGTACGACAGACATGAAGACATATAGGAGTTTTACAAACTATGCGTGTCATCACAACATTTCTCACATGATGGAAGTTGTGTTAAATTAAGTAAAAGTATTAAAGACCCAGTACAATGTATTTAAAAGTTTTTAAGGCCTAAAAATCTGGTGAAACATTAGACATTTTTAGACTGTTTAAGACTCTGGTGTTGTGGCAGCTCATGGAGGCCCAGCACCATTTTATGACTGGACCATATATCTGATAATCAACTAATTTCATGTGAAGAAAAATATATCAAAAACTCATTAGTCATATATATTAAAATTGTTGCATTATGTGAATCACTGACTGTGGAGTAGATTTCCAAACATTAACAACATTTGTTTTTTAACAGAGGACATGTATCAGCAGTTGGAGATAAGGGTTTAAAAGATGTGGACATTTAAGAGGCAGTGAGGGTTTAGCTAAAAGAAGGATCCAGCGTATTCAGAGCTTGATCCAGAAAAGGGAATGACAATCAAAATACATTGTCCTCTGCTACACAGAGAGAGTATCACGTTATTATAAAACATAATTATAGTTTGTTTTCTTTGTGCCTCCTTCAAAGAGAAACCCTGCTTCCTTTACTTGGCTTATGGATCCTGGCCACTGTGCATCTATCTCACACTACAAAACTAAAGCCAAAGCATCTTGAGCGCCCCCTAGTGGCTGGCTGCAGTGTATGTCACGAACTGTTCCTCCTCCATGTTAGTGTCTGGGACGTGGGTCAAATTAAAAAGTCAAAATACACATTAAATACATTTTTCACACAGATGGTTTCTGGTATTTTAGGTAGTTGTTATCACACTAGTGTACTTGATGCTTTAAAAAAGATTGACAGCTGACACAGACTCGTGATTGGTCAAGCGTGTGTATCAGCGGGACCCTCATGTCGAGGCTCCACCCCCTGATCGCTTCTGGCTCCGAATGTCATGATCGTGTTCGCATCTGGGATATTTTGGCTTCATTCATGGATAATGGCAGGAAGAGGACAAGCATCGTCCATCTTTTTATGCGGCCTATGATCTAATCTAATCTTTGTTTGGCTCTGGTACCGAGGAGCAAAATAAACCAATCGGCGTCTCCATCTCGTCCGTGATTTAGTGCACAAATGCATCATTACACATGGTCCATGTTGGATTTATTGACAACTGGATTCAAGCTTGTGTAGTGAACAGCTGTTATTACCAGAGGTAGTCAGCTACATAACAAAAGCCACTACGCTGATAAAAGCGACATGATTGAATGATAATATGATGATGACACTAACTTGCAAAATAATATCAGTTATTCTAAAAGCTTTCATGGGCATCATAACATTGAAGTGATTTTACAATGTGCGAAAAAGACATTTTGAGCCAGTTCTTTTTTCCAGGCTTTGTAATGTGCTTCAGAAATCTGCAGCACATTTGGCTCTGACACCATAACTCCATCATTTCGGTGCGTCAACCAACAATTTGGTTCAAACATCATAGACATGCTGAAGGACGGATAATGTGAGTTTCAGCCTCACAGCCCTCTCACTGTATTTGAGGTATGAAAATAAAAAGACAAAAAAATATATAAACACATTCTCACCAAAATAACTGAGTGTAGGAACAGAAACCCGCACATTTGGACTCAATACAATATATTCTTTACTATTATATCGCGGATGTGCATGAGCGCTGATGTAGAAAAACAAATTTGCCTAAAAATGGTCGATGCAAAATCTCAGTAACTCACAATAGAACCAGGAACAGGTCTGTTAGCAGCCGCTGTTCCTCTGCTGAGGTGACGGCTGAAAGTGGAAGCGGAGTTGTCTCAATAAAACATGAATAAACAGCAGAGGGACGGTATAATGTCTGCAGCTTTGAAGCGCACACACAGGGAGAGGTTGGGGATCAGAGAGAACAGAGGCAGGGATGTTAATCTCTCAGAAACACACCTGCGAGCTGGAAAACAACTTCACAGGACAGACAAACGTTGGCTGCTTCATTTTCTCTCTCTCTCCTCTCGCTCTTTCACAGTCCAAACTGCTGCTTGACTTCCTGTTACTCCTACAAGCAACATCCACAGCTACACTTTCTCTGATTTCTTTAGTTTCATAGCCAGTGAGAAATTTCAGTTTGTATCCTGGACTATATATAAATGTTATTTTCTATATGTGTGATGTCTCTCTATGCAGCTGCACAGTAAGTCAGAGAGAAGCTGGCTCGCTGTTGCCCTTGGAAGATTCGCTTCTTGCAGCAGACCCCGTCTCTTGTTAATAAGGGTCCTCATCAATTACTCCCCATCAAGATGCTTGCTAAAATAGCCACAGATCCCCTCCTCCTCCTCCTCCTCTTCATCCATCCACCTTTATTATTTAGAACCGCTGGGATCTGCGTTACCATGGATTCTGTCGTTATGGCTACAAACAACTACGCAAATGTGCAGGAAGTGCACGGAGGAGAAGGGAGGGCGGCGGTGATAAGGAGTCTCGGAGGGAAGGGCTTGACCTCTGGTGGAGATCCAGCTGTGATAGGTCTCAGGGTGGGGGTGGGTGGGGGTAAAGATGTGAAGACGGCGAGGTTGTTCATCATTCATTCAAAGACAGATGAAGGTCAGGGGCAAACCCCTCAGAGGGATGTGAGAGAGATTACAGCAGATGTGTGGCATTGCAGATGGTGGTTTTCTCTCCGGTGCCTCAGTTGTTGCAGATTTCAAAGCATTCCCTGTTCTCACCTTGAGAGCTGAAACACATTTGGTACATCCAACAGGCATCGGCCACTTCAGGAAACCATCAGGAGAATTTCAGAGGTTCAAAAGCAGAGAAGTGCTTTAGGAAAACTGCATTTGAATCCTGCATTTTGTGTCTTGTCTGTCTGTGCAGCCTTGAAAGGAAACAGTGATTCACATGAGGTGGATAAGAGAGGAGTTTTTATCAGTCTTGACTATTGGACGCGCCCGTGCAGAGATGAAGTTCGCGGTGCGTCCTTGAATCGTCAGGCGTTGCCGTGACACTCCTGGAACACGTCGTTCTCAAATCAAAAGGTGGCACGTGGTTAAAAAAGACGGTTCGAGAGACGTCACTTCCTGTCGCCGTTTGACTGGAGGTGATTTGAGGACAAGATGGAGAAATGGATTGAGATGAAGAGGTGATTCCTCCATGACAGCGCTCTAATGAGGGAGCTCTTCACTGAGCTGTTAGATCATTAGCGGATCAACAGGCCTCATCAGGTCAATGTAACACTGAACCTCAAACCTGAAGGGAGGAACAACCTTTGAGAAACATCCAGGTAGAAAAAAAAAAGTACGTGAGGCAAATATCTCTACTGAATTAAGTGAAGTACCAAATATAATTATGTTCATTTGAGCATTAAAGCTCTGAGGCATCATCCTTGTCAACAAATTCCCTTCATTTCAAACGGCTACACCACCCACTTTAAGAGGCTTTTCATAATGTTGTCTGCAGCGCCACCTTGTGGTTCAAACACACACTGGACATGAAAGTTGTGTTAGTGGGACTGAGTGAGTGTCTGAAGCTTTTGTTTATTGTGATTGTGGTGGCAGCTGATAGTGGATTATTATTATAATTAGATTGATATACAATATTCTTACTCACATAACCTACAGACGAGAAGGCCAGCCTTTTTCTTTTGTATAAATCCTTTAAACATTGATCCACCTTTCCATTTGTGTTAGGAATGAATTCTCATGATTGTTGTAAATATTATTATCTTGTTGACTTGCTGCTGCAGGCGGCTTCGTTGCACTTCTGTCTTTCCTGCAGTGTTGCCTCTGGGGTTTTTTTTGGGGTAGTTTTTCCTCACTCTTGTTGAAGGTTAGGGGAGGAGGATGTCACACCTTGTTAGGCCCCAATGAGATCAAATGTGATTCCTGAATATGGGCTATACAAATAAAATTAGATTCATTGATGTTGACTCTTGATGTTAACACATCCTACAATGTTGACGCACATACAACGCATTAAAATAGAGAAGGGAAGTCAACGTCTCAAGAAAAAGACGATTGCAGAGCAAAGTCAGATTCTCCTTTTCCACCGATGCTGTTAAAGGACCAATGTGTGATCTCTCAACATGTCTTTGTGTTTCGACAGCGCAAAAACTGATCAAGACCAATAAGACCAATCAAAACATTGTGACCACCATTTAAAAAAAAAAAACAGCTTGTGTTGTGTGAACTCTGGATGCCAAAGTGAAGCAGCAGTGGTCCGTGGAGGAGACAAACCATCTCCTTGATCTGTGGTCGTCAACTGTAGTGCAGAACACATCAGAGGGAGGCTCACTAACAAAGCCTGTGTTGGAGCTCATGGGAGGTGAAGGACTTACAGAGTGACGTGAACACTGACGTGATGATGTGACTCGACCACGTGGAAAAGCAAACTGGTTCTCAAAGGTTTGCAAGTTGAACCAACCCAGAACCAACACTAGCACCAGTTCACCTTGGTTCAAACAGGGTAGAGTGACCCTCATGAGACGTGTGCTACTTCTTCAAATGTTTGAAGATTTGCGTTGCGTCATATATTCAGGTGTGTGGCTCGATGCGATTTACTGCACAATTGTTTATTGGGAGGATTATGTGGTTCCTTGTGAGTGTTTCACACTTTGTGCTTATGGCCACCGTCTATTTCTGTGGTTGCAGTTATATGTGACTGTCTTTAGGAATGTGCCAGACCATATTACACCCTGGTCCCTCCCTCAGACGCTGTGCTAAAGTAACAGCTGATGTCAGTGCTGCTTAAAGACACACACACACACACACACACACACACACACACACACACAGTTCCTGTTGGCTACGCCCACACTACAACCTGTCTTCCATTAGACAGTAACGTCGAGGGCACAGTAGGGAGCCAGCCAAAGGGGAGGAGGGCGGCTCCTACACCTTCCTCTCACCACGACACATCAGCACTTGACACAAGGAGGCTCCACACCACGCCTTCAGTCCCAGTTACAGCAGCCCAAGGAGGGGAGGGCAGTTATCTGGGGCACTCAGCACACCCATGTGCTTGGCTAGATCATGGAGCTGCCCTGTCTTCCCACTGAGTCCCCCACCACAGCCAGCTCCTGCTCCATGGACCCCCTGTACGACAACTGCCCACCTTTCGCCCAGCGAGGGAGGGCCAGGGTGAAGGAAATGGAGAGTAGGGTTGTGTGCCCGGCTGTAACCAGACTCCCAGGCCCTTGCAGCCCTTTGGCCGGACTGTCCCCAGCTGTGGCTGTGGTTCCCACACTGGACGGTGGGGGAAGAGCGCCTGGCGCCTGGCCAGATCATAGCTACTGCAGCTGGGGAGGGGGCCGGGGGAGACAGGGCTGGGAAGCAGAGCTGGATCAGGGCATAAACAGAGGAAGAGGAGGAGGAGAGAGAAGGGGCGAGCAGGGAGGCTGTGGGGAGGACAGAGCCCATCTCTACCAGAGCCCCAATCCATCACAGAGTGAGCAGCACAGGAGTGCTCTGTCTCTGTATGATAACCTGCCTGACGCTGTCACCCCTGAAAGCCTCCAGGAGGTCTTTGAGACAGAGACAAGTTTCCAGGAGCAGATGTATCGGGCATGGGCCCCTGAGCACATGCAGGGACTGATGGAGGCTGAGGGAGTGAGTGAAGAGAAGAGCCCCTGGTCCTCCTGTGAGATCATCCTCCCTGAGAGCGGTTCCATCAACCAGGACCAGAATCCAGACCAAGACAAGAAGCGTGAGCAGGAGCCAGAGCTGGACTCAGGATCCTGTGGATTTCAGCAGGCCGACCTCCAGCTCCCATCGTCACCTCACGTCCTGACAGGCAGCTCCCCTCAGCTGTGTCCCACTGAGTGCCAGGCCCTGTGGCCCCCAGAGCAGCCGGCCTGGTCTCCCAGGGTGCCCCCTCCCATACCCCAGGCTGACCCGTGTGCCAGCGCCCTCCGCAGCCTCCTCACCAGCCTCCAACAGCAGATCGTCCGGCAGAGGGAGGAGTACGAGGAAAGAATAATCAGGTAATATTCATTTGTATTGGTTTCACATTTCCCTTTCAACATTCACAGTTTATTTTAATCACTTTACACGGGTTAGATAAAACCATGTAAAAGACTGAATTTAACATGCTGTTGCTGCTGGCTTCAGTTTTACACTTTCAGTTCACTGACTTGACTGTGAGAGTCTTGCTTGTGGTGTGTTTCCAGTGAAGGGCAACCCAATGTTCCCAGGCCCAGAGAGCGTGTGTCCACTCAGCTGTGCTGCTCCGGTCACTGAGTCGACCCCGAGCTTCACCCTGTATCCTGTTTAGTTCCCACGGCGCCAACAGCTGCTTTCTTTACATCTCCCAAAGACATATTTACACCTAACATTTTTTATCAAGCACTCGGATGTATTATATTTGCTGCTGGTGTATGTATGCATGTTTTTCTGTGTATTTTCCAAGATAAACGAATTGCGTTGGTAAATAGCTGGAGAAGATTGGTTTTAACAATCTAACCGTACAAATGGAAACAGCTCAAGGCGTCGGAAAGAGAGCTAATTTAAGGTTGTTTCCCTGGACCGAACACATAACTCACTCAGGATATTTTTACCTTATAGCTACCTCCATCAAGGAGGTAATGTTTTCACCCGTCTGTTTATTTGTTTGGATCACCATGACACTTGGTCTAAGGAAGTTGCATGGGTCGGGGAAGAATCCATTAAATATTAATTCAGGGGGTGAATCCAGGGATTTTATCACTTTCTTTAAAATTGCGAGATGAAGAAACACCTTCACCTTTTGGGATTTCAGTTGTGGAATTGTTTGTGTAATCTGGTGCAGCTCGATAATGGACGTATGCACTCATCTGAGTCACTCTAGTAAAATAAATCTAATTGTACATTCTAACCCAAACTTAAGTCACCCATTCTGCCTACTTAAATGTCAAGTAACCCACCGACATATGAACCAGTAACCTTTCCTGTCTTGTCTCTCCTCATCAGCCTAGAGCAGAGAAATGAGGAGCTGCAGGTCGAGGTTGTGCGGCTGAAAACCAACCTGGTGCAGCAGCGCCACTGGTACCAGGTCATCCAGACCAAGATTGTGGAGTCGGAGAGAGCCCGGGACGCCGCAGAAACACGCAACGCAACCCTGCAGAGAGAGATGGATCAGTTCTTCGACACCTTCGGAGAACTCAACAACGAGGCCAAGAAGACAGAGTATATTGTCAAGAGCTTCTGAAGAGGAATGTGTGTGGTGTGACGACGTGAATGGTGTGTGCAAAGTGCAGGGAAAAGGCAAGAAAGGCCTTGTGCTGAGGTTTGTCTCTAGGCAGAACATTACGCTCTCTCCTTGGGAGGGATTTAAGTGATGTACAGCTATTTCTTCACTGAAAGAAAATGAATCACTGATGTCCACTTTATTAGTTGCGTAAGGGCCAAGTGATAATAACGTTGTGGTCAATGCAATCACACAGGACATCTCTGAAAATAAAAGGAGAAACAAACTGAACGAAAATGTGAGATGTACATTGTTCAATGGCGCTTTCTTTTGCAATCCTGGTAAACACACGAGACCCTCTGATCGCTGTGAAGCTCAGTCCATGTTGGATAACATGATGTGAGTGAGTGAGTTGGCCACTCCTCAGGTCATTTAAGGCATGACTGAAAGAATAAGGTCATGGTCTTTGAAAGGAAAACATGGTGCGTAAGTCCTCAGTGGCTCCGCAGTGTCGTATTTCTGCATGTCCATCACACTGTGCAATCGGTAAAAAAAAAAAAAAGAAGCAGCTCTGCAGTCCATTTCCAACGATCATCTTTAAAGTGTCAATCTCGAGTTGCAAGATCCAGATTTGGATTCAGGACTCACATCCTCAGTTTAAACCACAATGCCGCTGCTTCTCTGTTGCTGGGCCAACTTCCTCCACAGACACTGGCTTTCCAGACGGGGCGACTGCTGTCTTTAGGGACGACTCCAGGGAGATAAAGAGGGAGAGTGTTGCACTGTACATTTGGTAACACACATACACACATACACACACACATATAGGCTTACAAGGCGAAAAATAAATCTTATGAATAGTATTTCAGAACCATGAACATCAAGGTACTGTAAGTAAAAGTAAACGTGATCTGAACGGATTTGTCTTTTTAAACAAGAACTACAGTATCTTAGAGGCATCGCGACTGCCTTCATGCAAGTTAAACACCATTATTGTTTGTGTTTTACTGCCGTGGCGTGTGTTCTACATGACGTCTGACTCATGGGTCATTTCGTTATTGTCTCGGCACTAATGGAATGGTTTAGAAAAGGTGCAGCCCATGCATTTATCCATCAATGACATTTTTTGACAAGAGGCTTGATTCCCATGGGCCTCGATGTGATCATGTGCAACATTTTGCTAGAACACAAAAATAAAAATACTACGTGTGGCTTTGAGCCTCCCCCAAACGAATAGGACTACGATAGTCTTTTGATATACACATTGATAGTAAGTACCTTATGTTCAAATTGGGATGATTGCAATATATAGCTCTACAGATATGTTGAATTTCTTAACAAAACAAGCACGCCGTATCTACTGTACTGGTAACGAAAGGGTCTACAGTCACTATGCGTGTCAGATCTTGACATCTTTACATACAGTACATTATATCAGGAAATAAAACAGTAACACTGCAACCACAACTTCCCCTGGCTGACAGGAGTAAAAGCTCAAAATCCACATCACTCAAGCCAATTCATAAAAGAAAGAACACACCACTGTGGAGATATGCAGTACTGCGAGCTAGCGAAAAGGTCGATCAAAGTTCGGATTAGTGTTTGATCCTCTGATGGACATCGGACGGTAAGTGCGATCGACTTATGGCAAGCTTTTGTTCTTATTGGCGTAACATGCATGAGAGCAGCTGGGGTCAGCACGTGTCTGCACTGAGTTGATGACAATAACCTCTGGTCTCAACTTAACATTTGCTAAAAAAATAAAACTATTAAAATACAGGCATACAAAACAAATCCACCACTGCCTCCTCCTGGTAACCTGAAAACCATTACAGGTGCATACATCAATATACTTGATCGAGTAAAACAATATCCACGAAGAAGAGAAAGAGCAACCTTTTTGACCCCAAAAAACAGCATAGATAGCTTTGACCTCCAGCTAGCAGTCCAAAACAAAGTGTGACGACGAAGAGGATGAGCCACCAGATCGTACGGGGAAAAGAAAATAGAAAAATAGACCTTTTCATTGAGGTTAAAGGGGAAAAGAAAACAGAGGAAAGGAAGGTGATGACCGGTTGATATTTAGATATCGTATATGGGAGGTGGGGGACTGAGGCAGACAGACAGGCAGACAGATGTGGCCAATGGACTGTGATCACTGACTCTCGTCCAGCGGTCCCGTCAGTGTGTCGATGCTGCTGCTGTCTGTGTCCGAGGCCAAGGTGTGCTCCGTGGACATGGACGAGATGTCGTTGGCTGAGGAGGACTGGGAGGCGGAACCTGACGCCACATCTGAGACATGAGACATACACACAGACACACACACACACACACACACACACACACACACACACACACACACACACACACACACACACACACACAAACAATGGCGAGGACAAGTAAAATGTGGTGAAATTACAAATAATAACAAAAGTTAATTAAGTGGATTGTCTGTCCACTATGACCTATTTCAGGAAACTTGTGTCTTGAGCTGAAGCTACATCACTTTTATGTATAGCTGATGACAAATGAAGAAGGTGCATGTACTCACCAGAGCAATCGTCCTTCATTAGACCGTTCTTGTTCCTCTCTTCCCAGTCGATCACCTCTTCATAAATAAGTTCTGTGGAGAAAGACGTCATGTTATGACATCATGTGTTGGATTTGGGGTTGAAAAAGGTTAAACATTTGTTGCGTTTCACTATCAAAGAACGCAGCAGGAGATTGTCCATGTCAGACACATTCACAACAACAGGAAAAAGGTGGAGTCTGGATAGAGCGTGCAGGAAGCAGCAAATGACACCGGCATTATCCCTTATCACCAAAAGCTCTCGAATCTTGTTGGCCTTTCCAAGTTGACATCGTCATCAGCATCGTCTATGCACATGGCACCTCTTTTTATCCTGAGATAGTCTTTATTCTTTTTTGTTTGTTTTTCTGGGGTGTGTTAGAAACTTCATCAACACGTCCACTTGCATGCTGTGAATTTTTGGGACATTTGCCTGCTGTATTCTCATATGGGCTCACTCGGATATTTTACAGATATTCCACTAAGGGACTAGCGTGAGAAGTTAAGGAAAATGTCCAGAGCCACTGACTCTGACATTCGTGCTCTTACATACAGCCCCTCTGGAGAATTTCAGGAAAACGTGCAGTGAATGTCTGAACAGCTTAACTGAAAAGCCAATGTCTTTCTGGCATCTGGGTTTTCATGAGAAAAGTCATAAAGAACCAAGCTGACCTTTAGCTGAAACTTCTTATGCAATGGGAAAATGAAAATCTACCTACAGAAATAATAGAAACATGATTCTAAAGATTCCTGTCCATTTAATTAAAATGTAAAGGAAGTTAAACTGCACTGCTGATATGTTTCCCCAGAGGGCAGTGCATCCTACCTTTCCACTGCTCAATGGAGTGCTCTCGCTCTTCCAGCTGCTTGTCTGAAATCTGGGGTGGAGGCTGTGAAACAAAGAGAAAATACATGTGTCACACCAAGGTCACACACACAACCACTGACACTCATAGAGGGTTACACCTCGGAACTGTCTCGAATCGAAAGATCGCCTCACCGCGTCTGCTTCCCCAGGGTCGTACCACACGTGAATGTAGGGGTGGTTCAGAGCTTCTTCGACGGAGATGCGGGACTCGGGATCAATAACCAGCATTTTGGACAGCAGGTCCCGTGCTTGACCTGCTGTTATGGCAACAGAGGGAGGGCAGTGTTACTATGGAAACAGAACTATGACATCACTTCATTTGAGCGGCCTTCGTGAGAACTGATTACTTCCCCTTGTGGTATTGGGAAACATTTCTGGGAATGTCGAGATTTAATCTTGTTTCAGTGACGTGATTTCTTGATCTTAATGTCACAGATTACGGCAGAAACACGTCTGACCTGAGTCATCATTCTCTGAACTAGTGGTGCAAGAGCTCCAGTTTTCAGCCTCTTTCACTGTAATTTAGTCGGAAAATGTTTTGTTATCTAAAAAATTACTAAAAATGATGCAAACATCTACACATACAAGGCAGAGTCTTTGGTAAATAAATAAATTGAGGGTATATTTACATTTGACGTTAAACCTGTATATTTTAATATCCAAAATTCTTACTCTTCAGCTTGTCGTGCTCTGAGTCAGAAGGGAAGGCCCAGTCGGGGAAAAGCTCAGCAAAGCTCAAGCCAGGATACTGTGGCTTGTTCATGACATAGTTCCTCACAGTCTCCATCAGCCGGTTCATAAACTCCAGACTGGGCGTGCCCAGAACCTCTATCACCTTATTCCACTGGTCGATGTCTGGACAGCGTGTTGTTATGGAAAAACCCTGCTGCAGTACTGCATTATGGATATATACGCATTTGAGTTTATGTGAAGAACATATGAAAAGGCAGAGAATCTTGTGTCAGTGAGAGAAAAAAAGCAATAAAAATACAGATGTACCAACAGTCAGGAAGCCTGCGGATTTACCACTGCAGTAAAAATGTTATTACTTCCACAGATGAAAACCAATCTGCCCCAGAACCAGATTGTGTTACGCATCCATTCTCTGCCACTCAGGTGCGAATGGACAGTAACACTGAAAAAGAGATGGTAAGTGAAGTAATGAAATGTAATCAAACCCATTAGACACCGCTAATATAAATGCAAATCATCTCAAGAGCTTAAGTTTGATTCCCTGTTTCAATTAAAAGGTGATTGCAGATATCTGGACAGAAGAATAATCACTGAAGAGGAGAGGAAACAAAGAGAGCTCTCTGTATAAAACGAGGTCTGCTGGAAAACTTGAGTCATCCCATTCGACAGATAAAGCTCAGAGGACATGATGAGGGAAACGTCTCGACAGAGAAAGTGTGCAGGGGTAACTATAAGAAAAGAAAGTGATCAAGATGAAAGAGATATTTTATGCTGAATGGGGGTTTGATGGAGGGTGAACAATGTGGGACAGAGAGCTGTGAAGGATACGGTCAGTGCCCTGGAAGATCACGCTGCCCTTTACCATTTCTCCCATGATACACCCCACTGACCAGATGTCCACTGGAAACAGAGAACAAACACACACATGCACAGAGGGTATTAAAAAAACTGATCACATAAAAACCACACAGTATAATTCTCATTAAATGCACAGTAAAACAACATGAAGGCTACGGGGGGAGCAACCTGCCCCGTGGTTTAAATTTGAACGACAAACATTGAAATGCAGAAGAGCAGCTCTTGATATTTGGGTCTATCCTCTGGCTTCTCCACGGCTGGACATTTTGATCATATTCTTGTTACGGCTGACTTTCTTTTCTCTCTCTGGCTGCAGAACAAGACGCAGGCTTCCAGGCCTTTCTCCTCGGCTCTCTGCTTATCAGTTTACACAGCTGTTGCTCCCTGCCTCACTTTTCCCTGTGTGTGAGTGTGTGCGCTCAGCGGCGTAGCCCGAGTCGACTGTTTGCTTCAGAGCATTAATATGTGGCGAATCGCCATCCACTCCTCTCTTCCCTCCATTTTACCACTGAAGCAGAAAGCTCTCTGCGCTCTGCATCATTACAGAGGACTTAAGATTGAGTCTTTGATGCATGAGTCTTAACTTGAAACTTTGGACAGGTTACACTGATCATTGCATTATGTTTGTGTTGTAGGCCAAATACTTCCCTCTCAGATTAGGTCACGATGAGGCCTGATTAGTGTTTCATGTTTGTAATCCCACACAAAGAAATAGACAAATGACAAGTCTGACAAAAGACATAATTTGGAGAAAAACTGTTTGACAGATTTAGGCTTCTCTTTCGCTATTGGCTGAAATTCGCTAATTGAAGAAATACATTATTCCTGATTTAAAAACCCTGCAACTATGTGTTGAGTGTCTTCTGTCTCTACTTGGTGTTGACAAAGGCTTACGCTGACACACCAGGCAGGATGTAGTCCTTTCAGGGGAGGAGAGATCATTTCGGCCATTATGCAGCCGACAGACCACAGGTCCACTGTATTCAGAGTAGTAGCATAATGCAGGCATTCACTCATAAAAAAAACAGTGGACGACCAACTAGAGCATAACTGGATCAAAGATTTCACACTGTGTATTATGAGAGAACAATAAACAAACTCATCCTTCTTGACAGCCTGTTCCATCTGTTCAACTCTGATATGCTCCTTCTAACTCAAACGCTGTTGTGAAAAGCAAACAATCAAATCTATGTTGTCATAAATCTGTTTCTAAATCACATCATGTTTCCTCTGCATTATGCTCTGTAATATATTTTTGTAAACAATCTGATATATATTTAAGAATTAAATTCATGTATGAGGAGCCAGTATCAACCATCGACTGTATATAAATATGGAGATGTCTCCAATTCCTCCCAAGATCCAGAAATGAAGCCAAAACACCCCGGATTCGAATGCTGCCATCTTGTGCTTTAAGAGCCCGCGTCTGTGCAGTAGCGATCGGGGGATGGAGCTTGACCAATCGTGAGTCAGTCTGAGCTGTCAATCATAACCCTTCAACGTGATTTATAGCATCAAATAACCAAACCAGAAAAACATGAACACATGAACATACATCACACTATCTAAAATCTCAGAAAGCATCTTTGAGATAAATAAAATAAAACTGCTGTTCTGAGACTGCTCACCATTCTCCTTATACTTCATGCCTAGAATGACCTCTGGGGCACGGTAGTATCTGGTCACCACATATGGGGTCATCATGAAGTTAGTGCAAGCCGTCCGTGCCAGGCCAAAGTCCAAGATCTTCAGAGTGCAATCCGACTTCACCACAATGTTGCTGGGCTTCAGATCCTGAGGGGAGAGAAACTCTATAAATCTATAGAAATATACACAAACAAAGACATTGTCCCTGACGTGTGTATTTGTACACAGATGGGAGATGGCGAAAGATAAGAAGGGGCACAATGGACGGAGCAGTCTCTCGGTCTCCAGCCCCTATATTACTGTCACCTTCTGAACTGTGTGGAGCACTTGCGTGATTAAACGTGACTTCAGAAGAAAAACAAACATGCAGGAGGACTGACGTTGTGTGTTCTGTTTTGCAGCGAAAATACAAAACAAACTATGGATTATTATTCAGGCCCTGGATATTAGAAAAATCCCAATCAACTTTATTGATTTTGCAATTAAGTATAGAATGTTAAGTCTTGGGTTGATTACATGCATAACACTGCTACATTTTACTTTTGCAGGGGTTCAGAGTGTTAAAGCACATAAACTAGCTCGAGCTGCTTTCAGACTTGGACTGAGGTCTGGACATTTTCCTAAAATTTATTTTCCAGAGAGGTTGTATTGGAACTTTTACCAGCTCAGTGGCTGTGGGGGGCATGATGGATGGTGAAAACATTTTGCTGTAAAAGCCCAAACACATTCATGAAGACCTTGTGGGGACACGATGGTTACAGGCACAAAGAAAAGTTTCTCTATCGTTATTCCCCTATTGTTTTAAAGCATCGGCCTGAGGATAATAAATGTACATGCATAGCCCATCGCAAATTGTTATGGAAAGCTAAAAATGGATTTAAATTAATGACTCATTAAAACTACTCGTTTTCCTTAATGAGTAATCTGCTGTTTGTCAGCCAGCACTTGACTCGCTCAGTGTGACACCCCTCAATTTCCTTCCCCCTTCAGACTGATCTCATTGACGGCCTCTCTGGAATCCAAATGATGGAAATGTATCACAGCGATGGAAAACTTTAATCTCTGCAGCTAATGAGCAAACTAATTCATTGTTTGTTGTGGTTACAGGTGCAAACAGAACATGCTTCTAACCAAACTCATATCGTGAGCCTGATATTAAGTAACTATATTTCAGCAGTGTTTAAAAAATGTATTGTTATTAACTATTTCCCACCCAGCACAATTATTCCTTGTCCTTACCCTATGGATGATGCCAGCAGAGTGTAAGTGTCTGATGCCACAGAGGATCTGGTAGAGCAGGTAGGACATCCTCTCATGGTCCAGGTCCATGTGGATCACCTGGCATAGGCTGGCATCCATCAGCTCCATCACCAGATACCTGACAGTGGAGGGAGGAATGAAGAACAGTCACGTATTTATTGAAGTACAAGGTAGACAACAGGAGAAATAGACACAAACACCAGGAGAATGAAAACGCAGTAAAGAAGCACTTAACTGAACAGTGCCAGAAGCATATAAACAGTTAATATAGAGAGCAAATACTGTGACACTGACGCAGAGCAGTAGTAGACACTGACAAATAAATAGTAGGATTCATTTCAGTTAAAATCGCCGAATGTGTAAAAGAAACTAAAAAACTCCAGTGCCACTCACAGATCCTGGAATTCCTCCAGGGACTTCTGAGGCGTGAACACATTGATCAGACGGATGATCTGCGAGCAGAAAGACAGGCCATTAGTCCACTCTGTTACTCTCCCAGCTCCATCCACTTCACTGTGGAGAGCTCGACAACAGAGGGCAGAGCACTAAGAGGGTTTGTCTGGATCCCCTCACTCAGAGCAGGAAACTTTATCGCCACTGCAGAGAGCTAACTCTCTTTGTTCTGTTGACTGAAGTTTTGTTTTTCCGTTTTCTTAATTTAACACACAAAGCTGTAGGCGTTGGCTGCCAGTCACTCCCCCCTGCCCGACTCCAAATCACATAAGAAGGATCCTATTTTGGGCTTTGGAGTAGATGTGACCATGAACTTTCCATCTTTTAAACATGCTGTATAATTCATTTTATAAAAAACACCTTTAATGATTTATTACAGCTCTTAACATCTATGTCAAATATAAAGCACACATACCAGCACATAGAAAAAAGAAGAGTCTCATAAATTAAATTTATAAATTAAATCATCATCAGCCTTACATTTTTGTGGTTGACACATTTGAGCAGCACCAACTCCCTGTAGGCCCGCTTAGCATGGGTCTGGTTCTGGAAGGGTCGACACAGCTTTTTCACAGCAACAGGTATACTAAGGACTGTGTCCAGAGCAGAGCTGCACACACATCATATGAACAAAGGAGGGAAGATGAAAAGACAAAGGAAGAAAGTTAATACATCTTACAGAGATTGATTTTCTCTTATCACTTTAAACAATAAGAGCAGATGCAGAAAAATACAAATCAAAAGAATCGGAACAGCAAAGAAACTTCACTCAATTGCACTGCTCTGGACAATACTCAATTTACGACAATACGTAATTTTCAAGCAAATTTCTCTGCAGCAATTTCCCAATTTTTCCAGCTTTCTAATCCAATGCTGTAATTTTAGTCTCAGGGTGGAGCTCAGGAAAAGCTGATCAAGTATCCAAAAATGGAAAGAGCTCATCGTGAATGTGCTACCGATAAAATTAGATATCATGAGCAAGCAGAAATCTTGCCTTCATGCTGGTACCAGAGAACAGATCAGTGCACAAACCATTGTTGGTGCAATTATATCCAAAGCAAACATCATGGTGCGTTTGGGGAGAAGGGATAGTGGGGCATGCCAAAAGCTTGGAGATTAGCCACACACCATTGCAAACAAATCCTCTGGGGACTATGAAAATGCATTTTAAATTCCCACTGTTGGTAAAATAAAGAGGTCTGATCTGTGAACTTCTTAGTGTTTACTTTACTAAGGCAGCAACTGCTTTATCTATGTAATTCGGAGAAGTCAGATTTAACAAAACCCCAGGCTATTAACACAACAAACAGGAGTACAGCCTCTCACCAGACGATGCCCTGGGCCCCAGAACCGATTGCGCGGAGCTGCTGGAAGCGTTTGAGTACGGTGAAGGTGGAGTCCCCCACCTGAACGCTGTAGAACTGGCCCTCTGCCTCACTCATCCTGCTGAACACTCAGGACCACCAGCACTGTCTGCAGGGGGTCAACAACACACGCAACATTAATATAGAGAAGAAGAATAAAAGACACAGATAAACAAACAAATCCCCAAATTGTGCGACAGAATAGTGAACGAGTTATACCACATCATAACACCATTATTACACTGTTAAGAAACCCGAGCCCCTTTCTCAGTCCACTGAATCACTCAGATGAGCCTCAGTGAGTCAGTCCCTGGCATCTCTCCCTTCATTTTCAGCACTGTCTAAAGCCGACCAATCCGCCGCCGCTTTTGTCCGCTGCCCAGTTTGCTCATCTGACAAAGGTACCGGCGCTGCAGCTGAAGTCGAGGCTGTAAATGCTTTGGCGAGTGTGTAGTGGAGAACAGAGGCAGCTGACAGCTTGGAGTTCCTGAGGCTCTCACCGCCATCTTCAAACTCCCACTGACACGCTCATACATAACGCACACATACATGCTTATTTAGACAACGTTTAGCTAGAGCATGGTTATTATTCTTTCATCTGCAACCAGCTACCATGTGCATATACAGCCATCCGCAGAGGATGAGCATGTGCTAATTGAAACATGTTATTAGATGTGTTATGCCAATAGTGTTTATTAAAAAAATATGGCAGTGTTAGCAATGATTCCTCAGGAACAGGAGGATGAGCCTTTGCCAGGGAGTGTGTGGGCGAGGACACACAATTGTATAGCCATGCAAGTAGCAACACAATGAGTAGTCACTGCTGTTTGTCATTCCCTCAGTGAACAGCCACACGTTGGAGTCCGATATTTTAGTCTTTTCTGTTTGATAAGTGCTCACTGGTTTTCATGGTCAAGGAGACAATATGCCAAAAAAAATAAATAATAAAGCAGCAAGGGATATGTTGAGATGGAGTAGAGCTAGAAAAGTCTCAGTTTTCACACCATGATGAAAAGACCTGTAGTGTGTGAGCAGCTGTCAGATGACAGACTCGAGTGATATCAACCTTAAGTCTAGTCTGGTCGATGCGTAGAGATTTCATTTATTTTAACACTGGTTTTAGAATTTATTATTCCATTCTTTGTAAAGGCCTGTATTTTATTAATGTTACATATTCTGTGATGTATTTTAAGTGTTTGTATAATTTCTTCTCGTCTATGTTTGGGTGAGCTCACCAGGACAAATTCCTATCAAGTCTGTTGATATGGTAATTAAGAAATGAATCTTGAGTCTTAAATCTGAATGGAGTAATAAAAAGATTGTTATTGGAAAAAATTGAAATATTTCTCATTATACACTGAATTATTTTGAAAGTTTAGTTATATATATTTTCATAATTTGATAATGAATTATCTCGTCATTAATTAATCACTGATAAGAAAATATAAATAGTTTAAGATTTTTTGTAATTATAAAAGTACAGTTGTTAAAGCCTCAATAATTTGTTAGATTCTTCTTGGCAAGTTCTCAGACAGGACACCAATAAACTCTGAACATTTAATAGTGAAATGATCCTTCAATATCCAATACTTCATTTTATTGTATTGGACATTTTTATTTGCTCATTCCCATTCTTTTTAATACAATGTTAATATAACAGTGATTCTATAAGTGAATGATGAAGATGGGACTAATGAGGTAGTAGATTGAAAATAATAACAATCATGTTTATCATGTTGTCAAGTCTGTCACAAAAATGATTTACTGAACTCCAGTCTCTCATGTCCACTCATCAAACACATACCTTTAGCATGTGCTATCAGATTTGATGTTTGTATGCGTTTCATCTTCCTAAACCAACATGGTCTCTGCCCAACATCTTAGGGTGTTGCAAAGACCTTCACTCCATGCTTCTCTCACTCTTTCCGATTTCCTTGACTTTGTCTTCCTCTCTTTTATGCTCCTGACATTCCCTCACTCTTTTCTGTCCTTTTGTTTTGTCTTCCCCGTGGTCTCATCAAGGATATGTCCACTGAGGGACTGAATGTCCTGTCAGTCATATTTTTGATGAATATTATGCAGGTAGAGTTTTCCTCATATGATTACATACAAATGTAAGTGCTGGTACAGAGGAAACATGCTGGATTAGAATAAAAGTTTCCTTTGACATGCATCGTGGATTCAACACAGCACGTGATCACCTCATACAATCAATATCCAACAATAACTGGCATTGTTACCTTAAAGTGCATCGCTTCAAAACACACATCAATCTAAAGAACACTGTGGAGGCTTCATTAATCATCACTATAAGCCATTTCAGCAACAACTGACAGCCAGTATTACTATCTTTCACTTTATGTTAAGATTGGGGCCTAAAATATAAACTAAATGTGTAGTTGACTCAGCACATATTCACAGACACTGACAGGAAACGATTGAAGAAACTGTGTGTGAGCTCAGAGTAACAGACACAAGAGCAGACACGTGTTATTGCTCAGGTCGGCAGGAACAGAGGAAACCCAGAAACCGACAGTCAATTGTAAAATCATGAGGTTTGTGTTAACAATTACTTAAACCTGATACATCACAGTAAACTTACAGGAAAACTGCCCAGTGATCTGCCACTATATTCGGTACAGTAGCCTCTGATTGTTCATTTCCTCAGAACGCTGTGATTAACTCGTCTCTGCTTCCCAAACACCATTAAGGCCTCATGCTAGCATTTCCCCTGCAAAGACAAACCTGGCCAGTGTTTTCTATGTCGAGCTAGTTGCTCCCTCTCCAGGAACATTATTGATCCAGTCTCGTTTATATTTAGCTACAGAGATTCACTGCAGATTTGATTAGAAGAGGAAGTTTTTCATAATTTGATTTCAAGATTACATTAAGTTTTATTATCTCTGCCAAGGAGGTTATGTTTTCACCCCTGTCCATTTTTAGTTGGTTGGTTGGTTTGTAAGCAAGATTACACAAAATCAACTGAATGGATCACCATGAAACTAGGTGGATGGAAGCACACTGGGTCGTGGAAGAACCCTAATTTATACGTTTGGTGCGGATCATTGTGAGATTTTCCACATTTTAATGGACTTCTCAGAAAATAAGTCATGGGGGAAAAATCTGGCATATTTGGGGAACTGATGTTTATGAGAGTGTGAAACTTGAGATCCAAATAAGAATCTGTATCAACTAAATTTGATTCAAAAGATCATCATTTTGTTCAGATAGGATTTTGTTTCTTTAGGCGAGTTGATACAACTAGTGACCTTCGCACAAACTTCACCATCCTCAACTCCCAGCACATCATGGTGACAACTGTCCAGTCCAGTCCAGTCCAGTGCAGCCTTGGGGTCACAACGCGGCCGTGGCTCTGAGCAGAGAGCTGGATGGAAATCAGTGAGCTGACTACGATATCAGATTAGCATGGCCTGAAGACTCGGCATCTCAGCACGATGAGTTACAAAGCGCACACACAGCCGGAACTGGCAAAACCCATTCTACTATATGTGGCTGCTGCACTAGAGATGTGAGCTACAGCTGCAAGATGACAACTGTTTTCAAGAGAATGAAGGTGGTAAAGGGACGGCCTACTCACCACTATGCCGATGGACGGGTGGGTGAAGGGTTTGAGTCCACACAACACGTTTGGAGTCTCAGGGGCTGCAGCCAATCCAATGCGATTGAAGTAAATGGTGACAAATTACATTACATATCATTTAGCTGACAACAGAAATAAACATGAAATGCCTCCATACTGCTCCTGTGGTGTCATCCAAGTGTCCGTGTTTACACCATGTTTTTAGTCTAAATGTCCACTTGGATCACAGCGGACATTTAGGCTAAAAACATGGTGTAAAGGACCTCGTTTCGAGTCGAATTTGAATGTTGGGGCTTACCGAAAACTTGGATGACACCACAGGAGTAGTATGGAGGCATGTTGTGTTTTTTATGTTGGAAAAATTGGTCACCATTGGCTGCAACGCTGTTTACCCCTGAAAAGTGTTTTGTGGACTCAAACACTTCGCCCACCACCTCCATCGGCATAGTGGTGAGTGGATAATGAGTGAATCTTTGGGTGAACTATCCCTTTAAATGGAAAACAATGCAAGTAGCCCCGTGAACACTCCTGCTATCCTTGTTATGTATGTATATATAAATGTATATAAATATACATGTGTGATCCCACAGTGCTGGAGGCGAACTCAACCCCTGCCCATCTGTTTGCGTTGACATGCTTCAGGCTGCAGCCGTGACAGATGCCGTGTGGTGTGTTGACGAGCTGAAACTTGCCCCGGGTGAACCAGGCCACACGAACTACACGGAGGTGAAACACAGCACGAGCCTCCACCACATCCAAACCCTGCGTGACTGGTGGAAGTGAGGGTACTGGTTTATAAAAGCCGCTGACACCGGGCCTACAGACATGTCAGTCCTTCAGCTAACGG
Organism: Hippoglossus stenolepis; assembly: GCF_022539355.2. Lineage (NCBI taxonomy): Eukaryota > Metazoa > Chordata > Actinopteri > Pleuronectiformes > Pleuronectidae > Hippoglossus > Hippoglossus stenolepis. The sequence goes on along the minus strand of NC_061489.1, from coordinate 17,401,943 downwards.
TGCAGGTCTGTGGGTAAGTTCACTGACTTGACACTCCTCAGATGCAACGTGTAAGAGGGGTCTATTTTTTTTTTTATTTCCACACGCAGCCTGTCTACTCAGAGGTATGAAGTCACCGCCGCCGCTGCAGCACCGCTGGCACAGTGAGGAGTCGCCGGTTCACGCAGCAGGAGTCACGCCGACATGAACGCCGGTTAAATCCACCTCGTCTCTGGGAGGTTACAAAGTTACCGAGGCCCGCTACTCTTCCCCCCCCCCACCCCCCACTCCTCCCGTCACTTCTGCCGGCAGCAATGCGGTAGTCGGGCCGGGGCTGAACTGGGAGCTCGGACGGACCAACGGACTGGCAGAGGAAGCGGCGGCGGCGGCGGAGGCGGCAGACTTACCTTCTCCCTTCGCCGTCCCCAGGCCACTGCCGAGCATCTAAAACACGGTTCAAACACTCTCCACGTCTCCCGGGCACATGCGACACTCGGGGGAAGTTGAGCGGAAGGAGCCGGCGCTGCTGTCGGGACACGGAGCGCTTCCTCCCGGCTGCTCGGTAACTCCAGCGGCGGCGCGGAGGGTCGGGGTGGTGCGGAGGAAGGCGACGTCACGACAGGCGCAGCGCGAGCAGGCGGGTGATGTCATCGCGCAGAGTTGACGCTGGCGCAAACTTTTTTTTTCTCCCCCCCCCAAAAAATAAACTTTTCTTTATTTCAGCAAATCAGACGTGGTTTTATCATCTGATCATTCACTGAAGTATTTGTGAAGTAACACTTAATACAACACAAAATACTTACATCTTAAATAGAGTACTTCTTACAGTATCAAAAATATTTACACATGCAGCAGAATGACCCCTCATATATTATTCTGTAGCGTATTGGATTATTATTAATAATAATAATAATAATGGTGCAGAAAATATTAAGATATTCAAAAGTAGCCTACCAACACCAGCCCATTAAAATACTCCAATACTTGTAAAAGTAAAATTATCACAGGCTATAATAAAAAACTACATATAAAATGTAAAAAGTACTCAAAGCTTAAATATCCCCATGTGAGTACTATCATTATTTATATTTTATAATTTATTATTATTATTATTATTATTATTATTAGTAGTAGTAGTAGTAGTATGTGCAAGCCGTATTTTATAGTTGCAGCTGGATTATTTGTGTGAATAATGAAACCTGAAATACATTTATTCTAGTAGGCTGTCTGGTATATTATTTATCATCCATAAAATGCTAGGCATCTCAAAATGTGGAAGCCCTGTGATAGTCAGAATTTCTGGCCATGCAGACTCATACCACCCATTTGGCAACAAAGAAAATACAGGACAAAAGCAATTTTTAAAAATGGTTTCCCCTGATACTATTATTGACACAAAGACAGGTAGGTAACAAGAAATGAGGAAAGGATAGCTGGACACTGAATACAATAGACAGCTTTATCTATTTATTGATTGATATTCTGTTTATGTCTACAAAACATACAATATAAAATACAATCATAGTTATATATATATATATATATATAAATCAAACCCTCTCTTAGGCCCTATAAAATAAAAAATCAGATAAATACGGAATATTATCATTACTGTAAACCCATAGAATGGCTGTCAAAACAAAGGTATTAAAAATCATGGAACATCATTTATGTTGCTGCCAGACTATTCTTTAATAATGTTTGTGTTTGCCAATGGAAATGCTCCACCCTATATAAAGAAAATCTGGTTCTATCATGAAATAACTTTGGAAACTGTAGTTTCACACCAGACATTCTATATATATTTTAAATTTCAATGGAATAATAGAAAATGAAGCTTAAACATGTAAAAAGAATCAATACAACACGTCAGAGAGAGGAACTAACTTCTGGGAGCTTCTGATAAAAAGTTGTGGGTTGATGTCCCACCGGGCACAGTAATTGCATGAGTGTGCAACAAAATACATAAAATATGATTATCACAACTCAGAGATCTCTCTGGAACAAAACTGTAATTCCTACAATTCCCATTGTGCAACACATGTTCAAGAAGCTCCCGATGGACAAAGGATAAAACAGGAAGAGAATGAATCCCCTCATTCATGATTGTGTACATTCATAATGCACATTTGGTTCCAATATTGCACAACTGTAAACACTTCAATATACCTTGTGTACTTGATTTCGGCTCAACTTGAGATTGATAAAAAAAAAAAGGCATATAATGTTTCTTTGGATGTTTGATTGTTGTCAGAGATTTTCATAGATTGTTCCGCGAGGCCTCAATGGCACTGGCAGGTCCTCAGCAGTGTATTGGTCCGACTTCACATTTCTCTCTAGTTTCTTAATAAAAGGAACTGTACCATATCAACCTCCTTTCATCTGTCACATTCACTCGCTCATTCACACCTTCCTACACACACACGCACTGCTTCCCTCCAATCCTGCCACACACACAATCACATACACAAACATACTAAATGCTCAAATGTACGATTGCACTGTTAATCTATGAGCCTCCTCTCTGTGAACCGTATTCACTGCACAGTCACAGACTTGGCCAAGTTTCGGGGACAGTCAACCTGCAAAGAGAAAAGGCAGATTGTTATTGCTAGTGATCAATATGTGATCAATGAATGTGGCTGTACTGTATATGTTGTAGGTGGTATAACAAAAAACAATAACCCTATGGCAGAAAAGGGTTATTGTTTAAAGTGCGGCACAGTACTGCAGTCTGAGTCTGAGTCTTGACCCGCATTTAAATCAAATTCCTTTGAAATGCTGAAATTATACTTTGATTTTTATAATTAATTAAAAAACACACATATATACATTTGCGTTACGCTACCCAGTGATATATCAGATAGACTCATGTTATAACCACATCATTTATCTAAAGTTCAGACATACTATGGTATTAAGACTAATGCAACCCTATCAGTATATTCAAACAATGATATATATATATTTTTTAAACTATGGATTGCAAATTAGCAAATTGTGGTTAATGTGAGCAAAATTTATTGAGCTACAATGATCATAGAATAATATTGATTTGTGTATATAACATATCAGTGTCTACATCACACACTGACATAATGAACTCCGGTGAAGACAGTGGCTCTTAGTGAAATGTACCCAGTGTGACATTTGTAGTATTTTAACATGATCAGATTTTTTGTCCTGGTAAAATAACCTAGAAATATAATTTGCTACTATTTCATTGTTCGTCCTCTCTTATTTCTGGAAATCAGGTCAGTCATCAATTTACCGGAGAAAAAGTCACACATTCACACGTCTCATTGATTTCTTGAATAAATGGACAATAGGCACCGTTTTATGACTTTTACAACGTTAGAGCAAAAACACCTGGAATTTGTTAAACTTGTTTACATTGAGAATTTGTGAAGACGGACTGAGTGTTGGACGACTTACATCAAATCCTCGCAGGACGGCCAAGTGGAAGGACAGGAGCTGAAGGGGGATGACGCAGAGGATGCCCTGCAGACAGTCCACAGTGTGCGGCAGCTCAATCGTCTTGTAGGCATTCCTAGTCACCTCAGGGTCGTCTTGGCAACACAGGATGATGGGCCGACCCTGACAACAGCAACATTAACATAAGTGAGTCAATGTGACGCTATCATTTGTGATGGATTTGAGTTGTTTGCAGTATAAGATCATTCAGTATTCTGTTTCTCTATACTTCTTACTGTCAAACCTTCATGATCAACAAAATAAGTCTTCTTTCGCTCTCTTAATGTCAAATAAAAACGTGCTTTTCCGGGACTTACCGATCTGGCAGTGACTTGCTGCAGAGCATTCTGGCACTTGATGTAGCAGGCGTCTCTCATCATGATCATGATGACTGGCATGTTTTTGTCGATGAGCGCCAGAGGACCGTGTTTCAGCTCCCCAGCCAGGATGCCTTCTGAGTGCATGTACGTGATCTCCTTGATTTTCTGCATTAGAATTAAAATAATCGTGAATGTTTTTACGCTCTCCTTTTGTTTTATGCTTTGTGGACTGTCGTTTTTCTTTTTAAAAGGCCACCATGGCATTCTTAACTCACCAGCGCCCCCTCTAGGCAGGTGGCATAGTTGAAACCACGGCCCATGACCAGAAGGGACCTTTCCTCGTACAGCTCATTGGCAATGGTCTTGATCTTATCATCCAGAGTCAACACTTTCTTTATCAGCTCTAGGAGATTATGGGAAGAATGAGTTGAGGTGAAAGTCTTATGAATTAAGAGTTTGGCACAGTAAAGGTTTTACACAGATAATGCAGTTATCTAATAATTCCATAGATCTCTGTCTATCTGTATGTGGAATACATATCTCGAGAACCATTGATCTAATTCACACTCGGCCTGTGTTTTGTTCAGGGCCTGAGGAAGTGCAGTGTTGAATAATACACTTTGAATAAAACACGACCAGCGCTCTATAGCTGCGGCGGCTGAGACTCATAAATGTAACTGACATTGTCGATCGCGATAACAGCACGTTGACCACAACGGTCACGTTTACAACTGATTCTCCAGTTTGGTGGGGGGGGGTCTGTGTCCTGAGTCGAGCTTCACCAAACTTTGAATCAACAGGGGAGCAGCTCTTATCGAGAAGCAGTGGTGAGGCCCCAGCATCGCCACAGACCAAGCAAACAGCTCATCACAAACAGACACATTAAGCACTAGTTTTGCTAATGCGATAGCTCCCGTCCGACTACATTTAAACATGCTACGGGCTCATGCTGGGACCATTTGATGTCAGTGATGTATTCGTGTCTTTTTGGAGCACTAACCAGGTAGCACCCTGAGGCCAGCGATGATCTCCAGTCTTCTCTTCTGTAGGGAGAGCCTGTCCTCACTCATCATGAGACCAAACATGATGAGGGCCACAAACTGACTGGTGTAGGCCTGAGTCACACACACACACAATAAACACAAACATATAAGCTGAGCTGTGAGGCAGGAAGCGCCACAAATAAGTCTAGTTTTAAGACTATAAGTTTAACAATGACTTAATGAACATTAAGTCGAATGCAAAGTTTTGTTTAACAACATGACAGCTTATTTTAAGTGTAAAAATGTGTCTTTTTGGTATTTCTTTGATGCCAAGTGTCTGTTAGATGTATGGTATAAACTGTACCTTGGTGCTTGCCACTCCTATTTCAGGCCCAGCATTGATGTGGACTCCACAGTCTGTTTCTCTACAAATGGAGCTGCCCACAGTGTTGGTTATACCAACTGTGAGAGCGCCATGGTCTTTGCAGTAGCACAGCGCCATCAGGGTGTCTGCTGTCTCTCCTAAGCGCGCAGAGGGAAAGAAAAGACATGTTAATGATGCAGAATTACAGCACAAAGAAGCCACTGTCTGAGAAAGAATTCAAATGAGGAGGAAACTGTCCTCAGGTTTCACCCAAAGACCCGACAGTGTAAATCTGTTTTTTCTTTAAAGTGTGACAGCCCTGAATATTGTGTGTCGTTGTCACCTGACTGGCTGATGAAGAAGCAAACATCATCTCTGAAAACGGGAGTGTTGCGGTCCAGGAAGTCGCTCGCCAGCTCCACCATGACGGGCAACTCTGTCAGCTCCTCCAGGATCTGTCTGGTCTAAAATGTAGAAACACAAAATCATCATCATCATGCCGCTCTCATTTCCTTATGTTTCGAACTATACTTTTACTAAACAGTGATGTTTACACAACATGATCATCATTCTTAGCTCTACTTACACCCACTGCCGCGTGGAAGCTCGTGCCACAGCCAATCATGATTAACCGTCTGCACCGCTTGATTTCTTTCAGATGGTCCTTCAGCCCACCGAGAACCACTGAGGAGACGGGGGGTAGGATATTTACATCAGCTCCACTATACTGTTGAGTTAGTACACGACATTCAACATTCATAAAGTAGCTTCCGCCATGTTATCTTACATGCACTCTGCATTTAACAGGTTGGACATACTTGGGAATTGGGCTACATTAGTCCCTGTTAATGTTGACTGAAGGGATCAAGGACCTGCCCTCTATGTAGAAGAAGGCAAGACACCTTATTAGAACTCCACTCACCTTTGTCGGAATCCGAACAAATCCGGCCTCTCATAGTGTTGAACACTGACTCCGGCTGCTCAAAGATCTCCTTCTGCATGAAGGCATCAAAGTCTCCTAGAGAGCGAGGATTATATGAGAACATGAGATTATCTGGTAAACTGACACATGCTGAAATAGGAAAAGCAGTATAATGTTTTCATTCAGCCAGCAGAGGGCAAGCAAGCATAGGACTATTGATTTGTAGCAGGACTAGCAGACAGTATGTTTGCATGTATAATATTTGAGTCTGTAATCTCTTATATGCATAGCCATAAACGATATTAAATATTCTTTTAAACTAAACTGATTGTGCAAAGTAAACTTAATAAATAGGAATGAATTGTCCTCCACGATCATCTGACCTTTCATGATCTGTTGCAGCTCCATCTGCAGGGTCTGGATTGCCCTCACAGGGTCGTCACCGGCCTGCCGGTTCAGCCTGTGGATGGAGAGTTTCCCCTCGGTCACCGCTGCGATGTCGTTATCCTCCAGGTACAGCACCTTGTTTGTGTGCTCAATGATGGCGCTGCAAGCGGAGAGGGAAGACAAAAGCAAAATGTATTTCTCTGAAGTCTTTTGGGATAGATATGGCTGCAAGAGGAAAGGAAGAGGAGGGTGATTTTTATTAAAACAACAAGAATTTAATAACATGGTTCCGTATTGCAGTCACATGGTTTCTCACCTGGCGTCAGAGGCAAAGTAATACTCCACAGCCCTCCCATCCCCCACTGAGTCGATGGGGTCGGAGCAATCAGGACGGTTATGGCTGTTCCTTTCCTGGACTACCTCATTTAGAGGACCTACGGGGTCAGAGGTCAGAGATCAAGGGTCAGAGGTCGCCCAGTGACTTTGAGTGACTAAAGCAATCAAGATGTGCTCATCGCTTGAATTCTTTCTCTTAACTTCAAGATGTAGTCAGGTCCCGGAGGGGGTGGGGGGGGGGGTTTGACATGCTGTGATATTCTTATTAAACAAACCTTTTATGTGGGACCTTAGATCCAAATAGAAAGGGTGTAACAGATCATAAATAATTAATGATTAATGATTTCATTAATAATTAACCATAAAAAAAAGTACACAAAGGGCTATGTTTTAACAAACGAGGTAAGAAATGTGAAAGAAGTAGTGACTTTGTTGGGTTAGGGGTTATTATCAGCCGTAACAGTGGGGCTGGTACTTTTTCAACATGGTGCATGTGTGGGGGTTAGGGTGTGTGTGATTATGGTAAAATGTGGTTGTGTAATGACTATTCAGTACACATGGGTTACAGCATCAACATGTTGATGGAAAAGGCAGCTGGTGTGACCTCATCATAAGACGTTCTGTAGTTAACTGCAGTGTACATTTCTGACACAGTGTCTTTCTTGGTGTTACCAGTTGGGGGCGTTAAAGTAAAAAATATTCTAACTGCGCACCTAATGGCCTTAAAATAAAATTTGAGATTTTTGTCCGTCAGATAAACGAATGTCTGCAGATACATCTACAGACATTCATGTAAAAGCTTATTTTTTTGACAGAGATTGTTTTTTTGTATTACTTGTGGTCTGGTTGAACAAACACAGATTAGTGTTAATTAAATGTTCAGTTAAGTTTTGACATTATATACCTGCTCTCTAAATATCTGCACTGGCCATTGAAAACCCCATATTGGTCAACCACTACAGTTCCCGCATAGCCACAAATCACCCAGCTCCGCCTTGGACATTGGACTGGACCCATTAGTGCCATTAAGAGCCATACATTTTAAATAAACTGATAAGACAGTGAAGAGAGTGACACACACTGTATAAACAGAGAAGCAACAAGCAGACTGTTGCTGACAGCTAATAACAAATCATGACGACAAATCATTGTTTCCTATTTCTTCTTCTACTTCCTATTTAGAACAATTAAAAATAAACTTTTTAATTGACACCCTGGGCAACAAACACCTGGCTTTAAAGTTGGTGAATAAAGTTTGATTTCACAACAAATAACAGAACCACATACAGTCGAGAGAATATTTAATATTTATTTCACTATCAGAACTAAGAGCAAAATGAACTGTACACCAGTAAGAGGAGGAAAATATGAAAATGCTTCTTTGATGGAGAACATTTTTAAAACTTCTGCACTGTGTAAGGTTTATTTGAGTCTGAGTGTACAAAATGGAAATCTTTGACTTTTTAAGTAGCTTGTTGAACCAAGGTAATAATTGATTGAAGGGTAATTCTGGTTAAATATTTACTTTTTTGAAACCAACTTTACTTTGAACGTTTAAAGCACTATGAACTTACATATGTTTGTGTAAGTTAACTTTACGTTGACTTTATTAACTCTTAATAAACCTTACTCCCATGTAGCCAAAGCCTGATAGCGTATTCTGTTGTGCTCCAGATCCCTATCATTATTATAAACTATAAACAACACATCAATAAGCCACACTGTTGCACTGGATGACAAAAGTCCTGTAGTTTATTCATTGTCAATCCCACCAACACCATCCTGTAGCTTTAAATACTCACCAGAGCAACATATCAGCTGCTGAGAATAGTCCCAGACAAATATTGAATCCTGTCTCAGTTTGTCTCAGTGTGTCTGGCTTATTTACTTTTCATGCACTCGACTTAAACTCTTTGCAGGAATGAACAGGATTTGGACTGAGAGCTTCCGAGAGCTGAGAGGTTGCGGAGGTTCTGAACTTAATGGGAGGTAATGAAACAATCCCATTTGGATGTTAGAGTAGCGTTTCATCACATCTTATCAGGATGGTCAGGCAGGATATAAAATCCATATGCAATTCTTTCATCTACCTGTTTATACTTTTATGCTAAGTTATCACACAGCTCATTGTGTCAAAGTGCCTATTGTTGCGTACATGACAGAGACAGTTGGAGAATCTTTATCTGTCTCAGACACACAGACCCTGTTAAATGACTATCAGCAGGAACAGGATTGTTTTTGGCTCCACTCAGTCAGACCTGTCTCCAGAGCACAGTGTCAAATAAACACTACTGGTGAAAGAAATGGTCTGGTTTGTTTGTACTTCTTTAACCTAACACAAGCCCAGGATGCAGCCAGTACGATGGAGTATTAGGGCCACTTAAAGGGGGGAAAATGGAGATAAAGTCACAACATTACAAGAAAAAAAGTTGTGCTACTAACTCGTAACTCGTCTTTTTAAAAGAATAAAGTTGGTAGTTTAGGCTTTGAGTCATTTTACAGTGGAGGGTATCAGAAGATCAGCCTGTCACCTGAGTTAAAATTAGGCATTTGGAGCATCTTGTTAAGTTAAGGTTTGGTAAAGGTTTCAAAAATAACACTTTGAAAAGATTGTGCAAGAACCGGTCTGATGAGAAGAAAGAACCACAAAGACTTGGAGGAAGTAGCCTCTCTTGTGGAGGAGGACATTTTTTGTCGACTGCAAAGCTGTCATTGGTTCCATTTTCTCAAGAAACAATGAGATTGGTTCAATATTTTGGATCCAGAAGCAGAAGGAGTTTACCTCAGGTGAGCACGGGATCTCCTTGCTGCTTATTCATAATTTTATGACTTTTTTCTTATTAAATTACAATTTCATTACCGTAACAGTTCAAGGTTCCTTCTCAAGTATGACTTTATTCGCATAATACTACATTATTCTGGAAATCTCAGATTTTATAAAAATGTCCAATATGGTCCTAATACTCCGATAGTAGTGATAGAGATGGTACCGCTTATTCTTTCATGTAACATCTGCATGTGGGGAGTATTGAGCACTGTCATCAAAACGGACAATTTCCCACAAAGAAAACACTAAAAGAAATTATCTCGACTGTGTCACATGACTCGAAACATCGTCAAAACATTCAGTTTGCAAGTTTAGAGGTCTGTGTTGTTTTCTGTATTTTAAAACAGTAACAGGCCTGAAGTGGAAGGAGAGAAGGATAGCACCTCAAACAGGCGCAGTAATGGCAGGTTTAAGACGAGATGATTTTAGATAAAGGCCGTGTATATATCCGGGGTATACATCTTACACTGATTCAGTTATCTAAGCTTTGAGTAGATGCTCTTAAGGATGTGTCTATCTATAGCACGTCTGTGTGTGAGCGTGCACATAGGCAGAGATTTAGGTTGCGTAGTAAGAAAGAAACAGGAACAGAGCTCACCGCTGTTGTACTGGATGGGGATCTGCTCGGTCGACAGCTCGTGCTCACTTCGCACACCAATGAGCAATGGACTTCCTCTCCTGGCGAGACAAGAAAGACACGGGTCAGAGATGGAAGGAGAGGCAGAGACGGTGTGGGAGAGGCGAGGATTAGGCTTCGTGGACGCACAATAATGTCAAACACACACCGTCGCGTGAAAATAGAACGATGAGACAACATGACATCCTGTCCCACTGCATCACTCCTTTAATGATCCTCATCTATCTCCCTCTATTTTTATAACTGAATTTTGTATTCAGCAAAATTCTTATTAATTCTTATCTTGAATCCTTATCTACATCCTTTATCTACAGTTCCTTGATCAGGTCACTGCTTCCTTATTGATTCAATGTGGGATCCTCCTACTGGCTGTGAAGGTTTGACAGGTGACTGACAGGGATGAGAGGAGACCTTATAATAGATTAAACCTTTACACACTCCTCCTGTGACAGCAGTGCAAACAGTATAATAAAACAAAAACAAGCTGTTATGTCAGCGAATCTTCAGAAACTCCTAATTTCTTGTCTTTCTCCGTATGGATCACTTCTCTCTCTCCGAGTAGCAGATTTCTCTGGGGCTCAGCTGCATTGACGTAAGAGCACTGGTTGTTTTAAAGGGTGTGGGGCTTACAAAAGGGAAGGCTCGCAAACAGAAACATGTGGTCACTATCCAATTCGCTATTTACCCTAAGGGAGGGTTGAGAGAGACGAGAAGAAGGGATGAAAGAAGAGAGGGTAAGTAAGACAAAGATCAAGTGGTGGAAAGAGAAGTGAAAAGTCCTTGATGACAAAGGGTGGGAGCTGACAGGCATCATAAACATCATAATTACAAACATTCCTCTATTCCTCCATCCTGGGAAACAATGCTGACTTTTCAATATATCAACCACAAAGCTACACTGAGTTAAGCCAGAACTGCGAAAAACTAACATCAGCTCTCTGAGTCGAGTCTGTCAAACAGACAATCCACTGTATGCCATGCAGCGAGTGCCACGGAGCAGCGTTTCCAGCACTGGCACTGATAGGCGACCTGCATGAACCACAAGTTACAGTCCACTTCTCTGTCTTCATTTTATTGCCCATCTGCCCTCCTCCCTCCGCTCCCTCTTCTTCTCCCACTGGCATGCTCCAGCAGCATGCCTTCCCCTAATCCATGACAGCTCACTGAACCAGCAAACGTATAAAGCCTAATAAAATGATGAGAGGTAATTAACCAGGAGTCTTGCTGTATTTCCCGGACCTGAAAGTGGAAACTCTATAGTCTCTCCATTAATGAGTCACAGAGAAAGGAGGTGCGGGGCTGGCAGCCCAGAGGCCAGAGGCCCAGGAGGGAGGGAGGGGAGGAACATGAAATCAACCTTGCCTCTCTTTGCCTGGAGTCTTATGACGCAGACAGAATTAACACACATGCACATGAAAACCAGCACAATTACGCTTTATAGTAAGACCAGAGTAATGGATGCAAGCTAAGAAAAGCCACGATGAGTGAATAAAAGAGTCACAGAATCACATGTGGTCTTGCTTCACAGAGGTAACAACAGGGATGAGTCACATCCAGTGTTTCTTGGATCATCGCAGAGATAATGGACCATAATATGAAGTGAAAGGCCTGTTTGTGTGTGTGTGTGTGTGTGTGTGTGTGTGTGTGTGTGTGTGTGTTGTGTGTGTGTGTGTGTGTGTGTGTGTGTGCGTGTGTGTGCGTACTAACCTGGTGGAAACAGCATCTCCAGGGAAATGTCGGCTTTTAAACACCAGAGCGAAGGCCCCCTCCTGACACACAGAGAAGCAGAGGAAACACAGAGTTTACATTTACTTGAAGACGGAGTGAAAATACGCCAAGGTTAAACGAGGCTGTGAGGGAAGAGGAGGAAAAACAATTCCACAGAAAAAAAACCTAAACGTGCAGTGTGTTTCTAGAGAGTGTGTATAACCCTTCACAGAAACATTTTCTGAACACAAGCAAATGTTTCTTTAGGCCCCAAGAGGTTTGGTAGCGGTGGTGGGGGTGTGGGGCAGGCGAGTGTTGGGAAATAGTGGGGGGTATTGAGGAGGGGGGGGGGGGGTTAAGAGAAATAAGACTTTTATTGTATAATATCATCTGTATTTCGAAAGCACTGACCCTGGTGGCTTCTATAAGCAGAACTGTTTGTGTGTTTCTGTGTACTTATACCAAGTTGACCATAGACCTCACAGTGTGAGGACATCTTGGTTGTTTCTCACTTGTTTAAAGGGACGTTTGACAGTCGTGTGTGTGTGTGTGTGTGTGTGTGTGTGTGTGTGTGTGTGTGTGTGTGTGTGTGTGTGTGTGTGTGTGTGTGTGTGTGTGTGTGTGTGTGTGTGTGTGTGTGTGTGTGTCTGTGTGCCACAATCCATGAATCCCTGCTGTTTTATTTGAAAGAGTTGATGAATTGAGAGTTGAGTGTGTGTGTGTGTGTGTGTGTGTGTGTGTGTGTGTGTGTGTGTGTGTGTGTGTGTGAGTGGTGTCCATTACTCTTGTTCTGGGGACCTAAATCTGTTAAAAGAATCCCATTATGGGGTCTTCCTTATGGGCACAAAAAGCAAGTCCCCTTAATATAAACCAGGACATTTTAAGTTGAAGACCAGTTTTATGGTTAGGTTTTGGTTTGGGTTAGCTTAAGGTTAATTTTAGGTTAAGGTTAGGGTAAGGGTTAGGCAAGTAGTAACTGTTAGACTAAGTCCCAAATTAATGCAAGTCAATGTGATGTCCTCTGAGACACACACGCGTGGTGTCTCAATGTGATGTCCTCTGAGACACACACGCGTGGTGTGTGTGTGTTAAACTATCTGGTTCCTATTACTCCAGATCCAAAATGGCTACTCCTGCCTCCTCTGTAGTTCTGTGGAGAGAGAACTCCTTCCAGCTGAGAGGTGTGAAACTCTCGAACATGGGAGCCACACAATGGGGGAAAAAGTTGGCCTCACCCGGAAAAAAATTTGCTTCTACGAGTGATGATGTCACTTCTGATGCAGTAAGGGCGGTTGCCATGGAGGCTGTTTTTGTGATGTGTTCTGTGTTTCAAAGTTTAACACTGCATGTGTGTGTGCATGACTGGTCCGGGGCACATTTTATGACAACACGCTACATGATGCGACGCTTCATGTTACCAGGAAGCTGGTAATAAACAATGTCCGACTCTTAACACCGATATGAAGCAGAGAAGCCAAGAAAACTGTGCTGAGTGTCACTTGACAGAGGAAAGAAATAAAAGTGAAATATCTTAGAGTATTTACAGAAGAGGAAGATTAATATCACAACACCCCCCCGAGCTGCCATACAGTGGGCTTGTGTGCGTTGTTGAATTGTGTGAGCGACTCACCAGCTGTGGAATGACTCTCTCAACCAGCGTGGAGAAAGAGACGTTGTCGTTCTCACGGTTGTCGTAAACATATTTGATCAATTTTGGGATCACCTCTGTGTCCGTCTCTGACTCAAACTCATATCCTTTGGCGATCTGGGAAAGGTAAGAGAAACAGTTTATAGGAAGAAACACATCCACACCCTGAGGATGAACCATAAATCCATATATTTCAGCCTCAAACTGTATATAAAGATGGGCGACATGACTGCTCCTCAAAAGTGAAGCCACTTGGTGGCTGGCTGCAGTATAGGTCATAAATCCTCCTCCATGTTAGCTTTAAGTTATGTTCAGTAATTTTTTCTCAAAGATTCTTTTCCTTCATTTTAGGGAGTTCTTATCACACAGATGTTTGTTCAACTGTTAACTTTTCCTTTAAGTTTGGCTTTAATTTGTTATTTGACGATAAAAACAAGGTTAAACGTCATGATTGACAGCTGAGACTAACTCACGTTTTGATCGAGCGCATGTTTTTGCAGGACCTCACTACTACTGCTCCATCCCCTGATCACTACTGCGTAGAGTCTGGCTCCAAATGCCCAAGATGGCAGCGTTCGTAGCCGGGATATTTTGGTTTAATTTCTAGATAGAGGTAGGAAGTAGAGACGCGTTGTCCATCTTTATACATAGTGTGTGGTTTCAGCTGAAATGGTGACATTATGTTCAGACAACAAAAACTTGTGCTGAGAATCCAAAGTGTCTCATATCACTGTCTGTCATCGCTAACTACCGACTTCATTTAATGAAAATAAATTACCAAGAGATTTCAAGAAGTCTGTTCGATATTATCGGACAGACCTTATAAGAAAAGCTATAAATACTAATATGCTTTTGTCAAACCAGTTTAGATCACTTCCAAACACGCATAATAAAGAACAACATACCACACATTGCCACATTGGGTTCCTCACATGCGTAAGTATGACGGCTTGCCAATTCAAAATAACAGGAATTACGTGATTTACCAGGTACTCCTTCAGCTCTTTGTAGTTGGTGATGATGCCATTGTGGATGACAACAAACTCTGTTAAAGGCAGTGAAGATAAGAAGATTAGATAAAGGGTGAGAAGGTCAAAAACTAGTCCAAAAAACATAAAGCATCATCATAACCATAACCATGTAATAATAGGCTGGAATTTATATAATATACTAAATGCCATAAACAGGAGTTTCACACTTTGCGCTTATGAGCATAAATACCTCAGGTCATACAAAGGAACGTCATTTACACACCCGTGTACCAGATACATGGCTGACAAAGAAATGGACGTGCATTTGGCAGAAATAGGGTGTGTGAGGGTGTTGAGTTTAAATGATGAGCTATAACTTGTTGACAATGAAAAGATTCCACATCAGGAAATCAAGTCAATTTCAACGTGTGTCTCTTTGACGCCATTTACACTGAGATTCCGACAGTATGCTTTGAAAAGGTTTATTGTAATCTGAGCGTGCGTGTGTTAGGTGTATTCAAACAGTGTTTATGAAAGGGTGTAAACTTGCATGAAAGGTATTTACCATTCTCCTTGTCAGAGCGATGAGGGTGGCTGTTCACGGCACTCGGCTCTCCGTGCGTGGCCCAGCGAGTGTGAGCGATGCCAAAGTGTGTGTACAGCTTGGCGTCCAGGTCCAGTGTGTCTTTTTCTGGACGGGGGGAAAACACAACACCAATCTTTTTACTGATCATACAACACTGCAACTACTACCGTCAAATACTATTGTAAAGTCTAATCTTATGATAACTAATCAGTGAAACCTACTTTGACTCTGTAGTTCATGTACGTAACAATAATATCGTAAAAAATGAAATGGTGAAATGTGCATGAACTCACTGTGTAGCTCCTCATCCAGGGCCTGGACCTTCCCTGTCTTCTTGATCAAGTGGATGGTGTTACTGTTGATGTCATTGCCCGACTTGTCAGGGCCGTCCACAGCAATACCTGCAAACAGACGGGGGGGAAGAGTCGTCCAAAGAGTCCCACAGAAACACGCTAAACACACAACTGTCACTATGAAACTTCTTCTTTTTCTTAATGGTGAGAGGTCAAACTGAATGACGGCAATGACAGTCCCTCCAAACATACTATCAAAACAAAAGAAAACAAAAGATTGCTTTAGGACAACCATAAACAATGGTTTTGTGATTAAAGGTGTGGCTGCCCTCTGGCAAGTAGTTTCACCTGTCATAAGGATTTCTCTTCATTTCAGTCAATATTTGACTGAGCCTTTATTCAAATAGCCGATCTTGTTCATGCAAACAGAAGCAGTTGGATTGAACAGGATGTATTTACAGTGATTACCTTTAATACTGAATGATATCGTGTGTCAGGGCTGGTATCGTGTGTTCAACTTGAAATCCCTGCTTAATTCTTTTTCTTCTATCTCTGTATGTGGTGAAATATTGCCTGGATTGGAGTCCTTTGAGGACCTGACACACGGCTGCTGCCGAGGAGAACTATTAGTGGGTTTGCATGGTGTGTGCGTGTGTGTAGCCGTGTGTCTCACCTGCTGAATCGTACCCTCTGTACTCCAGCCGCTGCAGTCCCTTCACCAGCGTCTCAAATACCTCCCTTCTGGTGCGAGGCACTTGGTAATTCAGGTAGGCAAAGATCCCTTTAATGACGACACAGAGAGGGAACTTGACTTGAATCCTCTGACATGGTCAAAGCTGTTTACACAACTGCAAAGCACACAATGGCGTATTTGATTTTCTATACGTCTTATCGTATTCGTTGAAGGATAAGTAAAGGAACAACACTTAACACAGCCATTAAGTGACATTACTATTCTTTTTTTTTGGTTGATGACAGGCGGGTTCTGGCTGTTCAGGGAGATCAACCTCTTGCTTGTATATCATCTCCGAGTGAATTATTAACCTCTGAAGGAGGAGAACACTCAACAGGCAGAAGTTGAATTACATGAGTTAGACAAGCTGACGCATCCTCGCATCATTTACAAAATAAGTTGAATTTGCCCTGAAAGGCTAATGGGTCTGTTGTCCATATTAAGTGAACTGTATATCCACCCCCACCTTCTCCTCTCTGTGTGTGTTTGTGTGTGCGTGTGTGCAGGAATGTTCCCGGGCAGCTCTCCTCCAGCAGGCACAGAGATGACCATTGACGGACGCACATTGCGCGCAGTGTTGGACCAGCAGCCAGGTAGGGCCAGGCCAGCTGCGGTGGCACAACCTCTTCCTCGCAGACAGGATGAAGAGAGGCCGGAGGACTGATGCAGATTTTCCTCTGAGCCGTAAACGTGACAGCTCCGTAAATAGCGTCTTCGACTATTGTGGATGATCGACGTCAATAGGATCTCGAACGCAGGCTAGAAGTTATGCGCGTGTCTTTCAGTAACAGTAGCAGTAACTGGTATGACCTGTCTCTCCACACCCACCCCACCCACCCCACTAAAAAACACTGACACGTTGCATTTACGCTTCAAGAATCCACACGGATGCAAAAGAAAAGGCACGTACTTTCAGTCGGATACGTCACCACTAAGATAATACTAAGGTCCGGATAAATACGTAAAACTAAGTATATGATCGGATAACTTTGCTGATCTGTCGCGTTATCACTGGGGTGACACACAGAGCATCGCGATTCCAGCTTTGGACTCTTAACAGGAGCGAAGTCTGCTCATTGGTTTTCGAGCGTAAAACGCAACAAGTTGGGAAATAAACTCCCAACGGTAAGAAAGCGACCTTACCACACATGGCTCAAGCTTTGGTGAGAGTCTGTCAGTGAGGAAGCGGCGCGTCAGTAAGTTCCCCCCGGTTGCTGGAGAGATGCTGTCTGCTTCTGCGTCTCTCGCGTCGGATCCAGAGCCACTACACGCTCCGGTTCCCTCCCACCGTGCGTTTTAATGGAGCTTCCTGGAGGGTGCGCGGCCACACCCCCTCTGCCTCCTCCTCCGCCCCGTGCTGCGTGGCGCACAGGTGTCCGCTGCTCCACCTGGCACAGATAGGTCGCCACGGATAGGTCGCCCGTTCACTCAGTGACATGTCGGACCCGCCTGTTAACGTCAGCGGCGCTAAAGAGTTTCCGGTGCATCTGTCAAACATGAACGATTATCTTTCAGTTGTCACTCGTCGAAGGTCTGGTCCTGAAACTTTGACATTTTCTTCAACAAACCTTGGGCAAATCTTGGACAAGATAGATTTCACTCATCTTTTTCATAATTACACCTGAAAAAAATACATGTATACTTATTCTAATAAGTGCTGCAATTCTGGTGCACTGCATTTATCAATTTGGAATTCAATAGAAATGGATTTACTCGAATAAGAACAATGGGGAAAGTAATTTTGGAAACATTGTAGGTAATCTGTTTATATTCTTGTACTGCTGCTAAGTTGTATTTAGTTGTGGAGAACTTAGTGATAAAAGTTAATCAGTGGCTACAAAAGAATGAGGAACAAAGAGGGAACTAAATGCAAATGAGTGCAGTCCTTGCTGAACTACAAATTCTGACACCGATCAGGCCTCATCCACTGAAAATGACCATGAGACCGTCGTTGAAGAGATGAAGCAGCATGTACCAGGCCAAGACTCTGTTTCAGATGGAGCTGACAATACCTTAAACACTCCCATTGATGTTGTTGAAGATGCCAAGCAGACACATCCACACCATGAAGAGGACATATCTGATGATGATTCGATCCAGACTATACCCCATCCTGTGATGAGTCCTTTGAAGGTGTGATCGAAGACCATCCAGAACTCAAGGTGATCGTAGATCAATGCATGGCGAATGCATTCTCTGAGCTTGCAAGGAAATATGGGGTACTAATAACACAGAAATACCTTGTTGCCAGGCACACACAAATGGAGTGTGACAGCATGCATAGTACTATTGAATGCAAAATAGTTACGGATATCTTCACCCCGAGAGACTACGTCATCATACTCCAGACTGCAAGAATCAGGCCATCACCTTACCATGTGAAGGTGCTCAAGCATGATGAGTTAAAAAAAGCTGGAGATCCGACTGTGCATCACTTGCGGGCTCTTCAGTTTAGCAGTGAATGCGAGGTCCATTTCAAGCCGTCCTTCTCGGAGGACTCTGCGTGGGAAGCACTGCCACAGAGGGTACAGGTGCCAAATGAGCCGATAGCATTGATACGAATGTTTCCATGTGCTCGGCCAATCAAGGAGAGAAAGTTCCAGGACCTCCAGTCAATGAAACACGTCATGCCCGTCGAGTGCCATCACTTCTTTGTGACAATTCGCCACATTAATAGGCATCAGTCAAGAGCCCAGCAAAGAAGAGCTGGAGGGAGAAGGGAGGAGATGCACATGCCTCCTCAGCATTATGTTTAGTTAGTTTGTTAGTTGTGCTTTATTGTTGACAGAGTTGAAGGTTTAAAATTGCTTAAGTCACAAAGGCATGTTAAAAAATTTGCCTGAGTCATTTATTCCTCTTTTGTTACATAATTGACAGACATTGTTATTAGTATGTCAATAGTCATGTAGTCAATAAATATCATATATTCAATATTTGGTGAATTCTTTTGTGTTGAACCTGAAAAAATGACTTGGGCCATTAGTTTAAGAGGGTGACGATATGGTTCCAGGATGACACTTGTGATTTTGTTGAGATAGCACAATGACAACAGCTCTTTAATTTTGAAACATTAGAAATATAGAGCATTAAGGAATAACATTCGTCCTAAACCAGAAAAACTTTGTTATAATTGTGCCAGGTCTGAAGCAGATAATAATAATCTGGTGAGATGCCAGGTCAGATTTACATTTTACGTTTGAGATTCAACAGAGATTATTACACTATCAACTAGACTTTGTGACTGGATACGTTGGATTTCTTTAGTGTTTATTCACATTACTCCCTCACACACTTGTTGAAGCAGACGTTTGACCGTTTTATCAAACCTAAGGTCAAATTCAAATGCTACACAGCAATCACTTAAACCTTTCAACCACATCACTTTGCTTCTACTTTCAGCAGTGTGAAGGTCCTGCCAGAGCCCAGATCTGTTGGCAAGACTGCATTTTTGATCAAGAATGAATGATAGAAACTAATTGCGTTAGGGTGAGGACTAGTTTATATTGATTTATTGCAGTAGATATAGAAGTTTATTTGCATAAGACATATACAAATTCTTGCATAAACTATGGTTTGATAATGTTTGAACTTGATATGAAACGTTAAATGAAAGTTAAATATGAAAGTTATAAGTGAAGGGGCTTGAGGCAGAATCTGCTCATCTCTGCCCCTGCCCCCTTCATCTCTGTTGAATACCAGCAGGTAATGAGTGGCTGCAGGGAGACATGGAATAGCGAGAGATCGTGTGAGACAGTGAGTGGGGAGGAAAACATAAGAAAGCCAGACAAGCAGAGAAGTATGAAAATGGCTTATGGGTTTTCCCTCTGAAGACAGTCTGTCCACTTGCTGTCCACGTCCCTTTGTTAGGAATGTGTGAGCGTCTGGCCAAGTAGCACGCCTCACCTCGCTTTGTCCAAACCACATCAGCCCATACGCCATCAAGACGAAGGAGAACAGGGATGAACCATTTTACAAGTGGCCGATTTCCAATTGTACTTGTCCGAAGCCCCACACCTAGGAAATGCTACACAAAACTACATATTCTAAATATCTATTTACATCACTGCGGGCTTGTGTCTATACAGTTCAAATGTACTGCTTGTTTTATACACTGCCTATTCAAACTAAAGGTATATTTTCTGATGTTAGTTTGAAACATTTCTTGGACAATCCACGCTTTAACATTTCAGCTTCTCTCTTCTTTGGATTGTATGCTGACGTCTGTTCAGGTGTGTGATGGATGCGCGTGAGTGAGAACCAGGGACAGAAGCAAAAGAACTGCATTCCTCTGTGGGCTTAAAGGATTAATCAATATAATTACTTGTGCACCATGACTTTCTTATCCAATGAGATACACCCCAAGGATCAAAGGTTCCCTAATTACTATGGTGATATAAAATGATGGGCACCAGCGAGGTTTTAGATTATCAAGGAATAATTCCGTAACTCTCTTTCACGTTTTTTCGAGTCTTCAACCTTTATATGCTGTAGTTTGTTCTGACTTTAACGCTTCTAGTTGCCAGGTGAACTGCTTTGCACTGACCTCATTGGCGGGTTGACAACTTCTCATTTGACTGATAAACATTTAATTGCCATTCACGCCCAATTTGTGTCTTTGGCTGATGAACACTGGTTAGCAGTCAAGACTTGGGAGACGAACCGCGAGGGAGACACCTTAATGTTCAGCACTCTGCATCCTGGACTCTGTGGTTTGGATTTTAAAAGGACATTAATCATCTCTCGCTCACACACACGTATGTGGCAGCATGTTCTTTCCGGCGGTTTTCTCCTTCGCTGTTGGGGCATCGGCAGCTGTCGGAGTGTGTGTGGCTACTAAACGCATGTCTGCTGAGTTGAGCACCTCCAGCTGACTGCTCAGACCTTGTTGTAGGGTGATCTCCCCTTCCACATCTGCTTCATGTTAGGGCCTGGGGGCCAGTGCAGGAGGGCCCAACAACTCTCTGCTTCTCTCTCTCTCTCTCTTTCTCAGTGGGGGATGGTGGGAGAATGCCTCAAGACCAGCACAGAGAGACACACAGATAGAGGCTGGAAACTGGGTTGTGTAAAACAAGTGACAATTTGTAGTTTAGTACACTGTATCTTTCGTTTTTATCCAAAGGTGAAACCAACCAGACAAACAGAAACGGAAAAAACACAAAGTATATTCCACACCACATCCCCAGCACCCACTCTAAGTGAGTAAATAAACATGAGAAGCGAGAAAAAAAACCAGACAGACGTAGAAACAATACACGCATACGATTCATTTGTTACACTGCTGTACAAAAACAGCGTCCTGTTTATTTTAAAATGGATTATCTCCAATGGTATAAGTTTAGTTTTTCACAGCCATAGCTGGCACATCACTTTTGTTTTTCTGTTGACAATTTTTTGCTTCCAGATATGAAGTTCTGTTTCGGGACCAAACAGCAGGGACAGTTCCGTCCCTGGCACCAAGGTAATTTGAGAGGTTTAGGATTCTTGGATTTCACGAAAATTGGCCGACATGTCAGAAGTGGTTAGAATTTCTGTGGTGAGTGGGCTCGGGCGAGGCCTACTGACTTCAAAGTGCAGGGTCATGTTAGTGGAACGTTACATGGATGTTTGTGAAATCTGGTGGGATCGTTGCTGTCATCATTCCGGCCACGATACATATATTTTTGGAATTCTTTGCCAAATAGTTGTTTGATAAGAGTCTCCGCCTGAAGACATTCGCTTTACATGACATTTTCATGTCCTGCTTTTTGTTACTATACTGCAACATAATGCATGTTTGGTGCGTGTTCTCCAGCGCCACATGGTCCACACAGAGCGTGTACATGTGCATTGCATCATGTCCGCAGGCACGTGCTCTATGCCGAAATAATATTTTACACATTTACACAGTGTGTGATTGTTGCAAAAGTGGAAATCTGGGTCAACAGGCATCCTGCCAGCACCCCCACCATCTACAAGGGTTCGAAGGCCCGTTCAACACTGCTTGCAGCTTTACTCTACTTATTGCTTCGGTTCTAACATCCACATATATTCCCTCGCTGCCCAAAGATGCTCCTGTTTTCTGCAGCCCCTCTCCAGGGACACGGACAGGCTGCGGCAGAGGCCCAGCTTCACAGTTTATGAGGTGCAGCAGTTTGTTATTATGTAACACAAGGTGATTTGATTTGTGCGTGACCTACATCTGCGTTAACAGTCGTAACACTGTAACATTATCCCTGGGTAGTTGGGATGATTTAGGTTTACTTCCACAGGATACAGTACCTCACCATAGACATCAGTTCTACTCAGCTCCCTGGTACCCCCACCCACATCCTCCCCCAAAGCTCCTCCCAGCTTAGTGGGTTCACCTCCGGGCCATGTCACTGTGAATCAGCCCCAGATGTGGTTCTGGAGTCAGTTGGCGTCACATATGACACAGAGAACCCACCCAGCAGCAAAGGGACCCCCCTCCTCCAAAGCCCTGAGTAAGTTTTGTCACCAGCTGTTTGTGTCATCGCGTGAATAACCAGATTACCTCTGAAAAAACAACATCACCATGGCTGGATGACGTTTGTTGCACAAACAAGGTTTGATTTTAAAGTTGCCGTTCGATGAAAACCAAAGTTTTTAACTGTTTTTAACAGGTCCATTGTTTTGCCAAAGAATACCTCTGACATATCAGAAGAGAAGACAGAGGTAGCAATTCTCTCTTTTTTTCAATGCTTAACTAATGAAGTCAGACCTGACAATCCGGTCTAAGGTTTATCTAAGATCATCAACCAATTATTAGCTGAAGAATCCTGTTAGACAGAGTTCGCTGCCATTTTGTAGAGTACAGTAGGCAGCAAAACATAAACTAAGCAGAGGTTTGTTAGATGAGCAGAATCAGGCCTGTAGGTGAGCGGCTGAGGGGAGAGGAAAGGCAATAATCAAATGTATTACTTTTAATACACGTAATTTTTGCTGTGTTTATTCCTGGAGTCCAAGCTGGAGTCTTCATACAAATAAAACTGAGAACTGGGTTGGAGCTGCTAACCCTAACCCTAACCCTAACCCTATTTTAGTTTGAAAACGTCAAGGCTGTATTTAGTCTGGATGGGTGGAAATAGAGACACTTACGAATGAACAGTCACCCAGATCTCATGCTTATTGGGTGTTATCCGTTATGACTACCGGCAGGAAATGCTTCATACTTACTGTAAGAAAATCCCTGCTCCCTTGTTTGTAGTATTTTCTGCCACGAGGCAAACGACTGTATATTGTTAATCTTCTTCGTCTCTTACATTAGCACACGTATGGCCAGTGGACGTGGACGTGTCATGTGATATTTGTTTTCTGGTGTGTCTATATGGATGGAGCTAAAACATGTATCTGGATTGATTTATGTCCGGAGGTTTAATCGATGCGTGAAGAGAATTATTAACTGTGATAGCAACTTTATGTTTAACTTGGAGGCTATACATATATATATCATTAATGTTTTGTCAGTTATATGTCGCTATTATCTTATCAATATCTGAATTGTACCTCAAGAAAATCGGACTCAACCCCTAAACAGATTAGCAAGCAACATCTCATCTACAGCTGATAATACAGGAAACACCAAAGTGCCACATGCTTTGCGGCATGGGAGCCTTTTGAAAAACTTGTTTTGCCACTTGAAAATACTTTGTCTGTGTGGGTCAGGCATCAGCAGCCGAGTAATCCACTGTAGGCACTGGTGGGAGAACTTCCTGGCATAGTCCTTGAGTCACCCTGACATAAAATCTTCAAACACTCCTCCATGTATTAGATGAAAGTTCACACAATGTTCCTCTAAGCTGACCTTTATAC
This sequence comes from Hippoglossus stenolepis, assembly GCF_022539355.2. Taxonomy (NCBI): domain Eukaryota; kingdom Metazoa; phylum Chordata; class Actinopteri; order Pleuronectiformes; family Pleuronectidae; genus Hippoglossus; species Hippoglossus stenolepis. The sequence goes on along the minus strand of NC_061489.1, from coordinate 17,377,967 downwards.
AGAGTGCTTTTATTCTCTTAATGGTGTTTTTCCAGGAGTAGTATCACTAACACACATAATCCTGGATCAGTGGAGTAAACTGAACTTAAAACATTTTTAACCCCATCCCTTTTTTTTTGGTAAACTAGCACGGGAATTGCTCCCTGTCCACTTTATGGCCGTTCAACCAGACGGGCAAGTCTGAAGTTTGTGTCATTTGGGTGTGAGGAATTCAAGCACAGTCTGTGGAGGGAAAGTAATTGTTTTCAGATTGTTGGGGAAACAATTTGGTCGGAGCAGTTTTTTAAAAAAAAGGGATAAAAACCTCAACAAATGAGTAAGTGAGTGAATCACGTCAGATTGCAGATGAGGCCATCGTGTTTGTTTTGGTGAGCAGCTTCGCACATCTGTGAGTGAGCTAAATGATTTCTGTGGGATCACAGCCGAGGCGGGGGGTGGGGGGTGGGGTCTCTCTCTCTCTCACACAAACCACGTCATGGCAGACCCAGAGAGAGAGAGAGAGAGAGAGAGAGAGAGACATCTGTATTATGTCATGACTACAGGGGCACTCCACCCTTTGCTCTTTGTTTCCCTCTGTTCCACACCCTACCAGTGTCCCCCGCCCACTGTTTCTCCTCCTGTGATGCGTCTTTGGTTTAGTGTTGAGACACATTTGGTCAATTGTATGTAAAGCACTTTGAATTGCAATTGTCTTGTTTGAAAGGTGCCATATAAATAAAGTTTGATTGATTGAGCGTTCTCTTTTGGTTTATATGCTGTGTTACATGCAGACATGTGACTCAAGACTAAATACCTCCATTTTCCATGTTTGCAGTTTTACCAAATCCACTGCTCTTCATCGTATCCTCTTCCTGCTTTTCATTTTGTGACCTTCTATCCATCACTGACACTGATGAGGGTCCACGTCCGGCCCCTGACTGACAGTTCTCTGTCTGCACTTGCCCGTCTCATCGGACGCTCACCTTTGTTCCAGTCGCACCATCTGAAAACCAGACATGGATGCTCAGCGGCCTGTAATTAAGTCATGGAGTGGACGTCGTTTAGAAGTTCCAGCTAATGTCTGAGTGAATGAGAGTCAAAGATTTAAAGTCACCGAGGGAGAAAGGGAGAGTTTTTCCACAGGCCTTGCTTACATCCAGAGGAAACTGTTCAACTAGACAATAAATAAATACAACATAATTAAGTTCAGTATAAATGTTCTGTGAGGGCACGAGCTGTACAAATGTGGCCCATGCACACATGCTGCTGCAGAGCACAGCATCAGACAATAACCACTGAGAGCTTTAACGGGGCTGTAAATCTTGCTGCTTCATGACTGAGCCTATTGGGGATCGGACTCTGCTCTCTAATGTGTCCGCCTGCTGGCTCATTGCCTGATGGCTTGACTGTTTGCCTTGATGCGGAGGAAGGGACAATATTTAGCTGTAGTGTGGTAACACGGCAGCACCAAATATGTGCGTACCCAGCAGATAACCTGATAAACGTGTCTATAGAGACACTTATTTTGTCTTTCTGGTTCGTCACACCCACGCCATTCATGTTTGAGTGATGGATTATCAGGAAATACATTTTTGATTATCAAACACAGTTTTTATTTTAGGGAAAACAATATCCTGGTTTATTTTAATAAATAATTTGAGTGCAATATACACGCTGCTGCCCAGGAGTCTTATCTGATAAGGGCCTGAAATAAAATAACGCATCAATGAATACAAAGGTCAAAACTAATAAAAAAGGAAATTTGGAACAACCCAGTGATTTAATTTCGATGTTATTGCGCCATCTTATGGACAAAGACTGCAGTTAATGCTCGGTGCAAAACCTTCACCACGAGGGTCAAATTTCCCCTTTATGTGCTGATACAGTGACGAACTCTCCAGTTTCTGCCAGTTGTGTTTGACACGTGGAATAAACAAATACGCAATATAGAATAATTATAACTTATTATCATTGCTCACAATGACACTACTTGCCTCGTATTTATTAAATTCATTAAAATTTGTTTTCGTACTTCAACTGTCCAGACCTGCTGTGTTGTATTTAACTATGTATTTTGTTTTGTATTTTTGTCTCTCTGTACCTGCTGCTGTGACAAATTTCCCCTCTAAGGGAAATTATTATTATTACTATTATTATCATTAGCCTCTATGAAACCATACGCTGTTCAGTTTGATTGACAGCACAGTGCAGATGCTACTGTGGTCTGATTTATGAAGCAACTGTGAATACACAAGGGGCTGTCCTGTGTAACACTCAAAACTCTCAGTCTTCAAACACTAAAGACCAAACAGAGTTTCCCTATAATAAAACACATGATAATGTTAACATGTTGTGAGTAACAGTATAACATGGAAGTATGCGACCGTAAATACATTCGCAAATAATGCCATCAAGGGAAAAAACAAGATGAATTTTTGCTCGTTACTATCCGATTTATTTACAGATGTGAGAAGGATAAAACCTCCTTTGTGCAATTACTGGAATTCATCAACTCTTTCAAATAAAACAGCAGGGATTCATGGCTTGTGACTGACACACACACACACACACACACACACACACACACACACACACACACACACACACACACACACACACACACACACACACACACACACACACACACACACACACACACACACACACACACACACACACACACACACACACACACACAAAATTGAAAATGGCCACTTCAAGCATGTTGAAACAAAATTGCGGTGCTATGTATAAAATATAAATCTTATGCAATACCTACTATTAAGACTGAACAATGTTGAATTAAAGCAGATCAATGTGAAAACAAGTTGAATTAATGACAATAGTAAAACCTAAATCACGTCAGGTCAGCAGTCATACTGTCAAAGTAAAATAAGACACTCTTACATGTAATAAAAAAACAAAAGCTAAACTCATATATGCCAAGAAAGCCAAAATCATACACACTGTAGGTTTAGGCACAATATCAGTCATACCACACTATACTCTGCATGCTAACAGACAGAATCACTACACAATTACAATCTGTGAGCCTATTTAAAAAAAAAAAAGTACAAATGAGGCAGCAGAGCTTTAGAAATTGAAATAGCTGGTCTGTGTAAGCTTGAGAGGCAATGCTAAAGTGATCAGCCGAAACAAGGGACTGAGAAGATACTTCAATGACTCCAATCTCATGCCACATCTGACAATGGAATGAGGTTAGCAGGGCAATGCATGCCAGTGCACCCATTACGTGACAGAACAACAATCATAATAATAATACAAAGCAGTAACGTCTTCAGGGGATGACAAATAAAATTACTTAATTTGGTGTTTTAATTGGACCAATGAGTTGGAAGAGATAAGGAGGGGATGATGGCGTGGACTGATGGCAATACGTCCGCTGGGAGCGGTAACAGTGCGGCAATATCTCTGGGGCTAGTGAGCTAATACTACAGGTGGTCCTCATCTCTCTCAGCCTCTGAATTTGCAGGGAGAATGAAGGGACAGAGGAAGGCAGGGAAGCAACTAGACAGAGGGGGGGAAATGTGGTACAGAGGTGTAACAGCACAGCTAGTGTGGCTTCAGAAGCCCGAAGGTGTTAAAACATTCATGTCCCGAGGTTTGAGTTTGTGTGGCCGTGGGGGCATCTGCTTGGCCTCAATGCCCGAGATATCGATCTTGGGGGGCATGAAGTTGGCGGGGTCCTGCACCTTGAGGTTGATTTGGGTGTTGGTGCCATCCATGGTCGAGGACTTCTGCAGCCCGAAGTAAGACTGCAGTGAAAAGCCTGCGGGAGAGAAGTGGTAGATGTTGTCACCATTGACCAAAATCTGTGCGCTAGAGTCATCAGCTTAACTGTCGTGAATTTAAAGAACAACTTTACCACTCCCTGAAAGTCTAGGAGTTTCACCTTGCTGCAGGGGCGATGTACAGGTGCGCTCCACGACACCATGACATCACTGCTGGGTGTGGTTTAAGGTGCAAAAAAAAACAACCTATAAACCACACCCAGCATTATGCGTTAATGTTTAATGTTGTACTAAAATAACACAGCTCCTGTCAAGTAATGCAAGATATGAAGGTGCGGACCCCTCTTTCATTTGGATCGCAGATTGTGGCATCAACATAAACCTCACTGCTTTCATTGAACTGCACAGGGTTCACCGGTGGCAGTGAACCCACATTTTTGAATTCGCAGAAAACACTGGTGCTTCGCCAGAGTTTGTCGTGCTGTGGGGTTAACCTACTGCGGAGAGAATCAATTCTGTAAATTTTGCAATAGAGTCAATGTACAGAGGTAGGATCTCTCACCTTTACTGGTGTCAGAGCCAGGGTCAGTGGGGGACTTCTGTACCACAGACCGAGTTCCAAAGAAGTTCCACCTATCTCCACCTCCTTCATTTCCTCCCATGTCTGTGCTTAGGTTTGGACTGTGCTCTGGGCTGGTAAGAAAAGGTGCAGGACTCAGCTGTAACCAGGTCCTACGATCCCACCAAACAAAAAGCACAAAAGAAAATGTGAAGGATACGCTTTATGGGAATCTCATACACAAAACAGACACAATATCAAAACAATTAAGTGGTTGTTATGATTATTGGTGTGTAGCTCATGCTGGGAAATGAAGCATGTTGTGCTCAGGACGTCTGGTTCCACTCATTTCGACAGAAGATTTTCTGTCGGGGATTACATCGAAATAAGAGTAACAGCGAATCGTTTCAGACGCATGAAGCCTACCTGCGATTGACAGCCGGTGATGAGTGGGGACTAACGCAGGGGGTGACGCTGGGGGTGACGCAGGGGGTGACAGAAGGGGTACAACTTGGGGTACAACTTGGGGTGGATTGTGCTGATGTTGTTAGCCTGTCCTCTTTGAAGTCCCCACTTGGCATTCTCAACTTCTGCAAAGACAGAAAAACAAGCAATTCAACAAACATGCAATGAAGGAATATCCTCCACTGGCCCTGTACATTACAAAGTGATTTTAAAAGTTTTCATATTTAAAGCCACTGTTGGCTGGTAGTTTATTTTGGACTTATGCATCCTGTACAAACAGCATTTCCCACTCATGCCCGTGTTAGTTTAGCAGTTGACAGTTTATCAGGAGGTGTGTCAGACAGACATCATTTATCTTATTTAAAGAGTAAACACTCCGTGAGCACACGACACAAAAGGTCAGCAGTGTTTTTCTGGACCGGCAGATCCAATATTATAATAACAAAGTGCGTCACATCCCTCAGAGCCTATCTCCTCTGACCATGTGGTGTGGGTGGGAAAAGTCGGAAAACACAAAGAGGACCTCTCTAATACAATTACGGTTATCTGATGGGGAGGCACATTAAACAAGCTTTGATTACATCAGCACTGAGCCTGAGAAGTTGTATTACTTTGATTCCATTGCTGCATTAAATGAGTATTGCTTAAAACGGCCTCCACCTGAGACACCTGCAAAACCACCAGTCAGAGAGGATATAACCTGGTCTGGTTTTCCTCTTCTAGTCAAACAATGAATACGCAGTTTTAGATACACAATGCTGAGAGGCTGAATACATGTTCAAAAGTACTTGCCTTGAAATTAAGATTTATTTCAGTAATGTTTTCATAGGTAAGCTTCCATTCAATGCGGGCATATTCCCATCCATGTGCTGAAAGTCCTTCCAAACTCATGTTAGTCTTATATATGTGGTCCTGTATTCTGCTCAGGGCAGTGGCCAACGTGGGAATGAATAACAAAATGCACCACGGAGCCTTTTAAACCTTGTACTTTTTGGGGTCGGTATCACATTAGATTTCATCACCGCTCCTGCCCTGCTGGACCTCAGCCAGTAATGCAAATGTAGGACTCAGTGTTAAAAGTTAAACCAATTTCTGATTGATGTATAAAAAGGGAAGGAGGGACAAAATAACTAATAAAAACATGTCGGTCCATCCGTGTCAAATCATGACACGTTTGGGCCACACTGTGACTCTGTGACCTGGAGTGGCCATATATATTTTAGTTAGTTGTTGTTTTAGCTATTTAGCCTTAAGTTAATCGTGTCCTCGAAAATTAAATTCAGTTTAAAAACACTGCACAATCACATTCACCCCTAAAACCAGGTTGTGTGAAACAAACACCGAGCAGTACACATCATCCGATCAGCCAGAACGACAACATTGACAAACAAGAACAACTCGTACACATTAAGACAGAAAGGTGAGAGCTGAGTGGCAGGATGTCCTATTAAATCTGCAGGGGTTGATCATGTGCACACAGGATCCTGAACTGTGTCGTAGACGTTTCTCAGCTTCCTCACTTCTGACTGACCGGTCGGAGGTTCCAGGTGATGTCCTTCGCTATTGATGGCCTTACAGTCGAGTTCAGAGAGCTCGATGCAACTAATCTATAGTATCACGGAAACATGGCACAATGCAGGCAAACACTGACGCCTAATGTTTTAAGTTAATCTGAACGCAATGTCAAAGGGCGAGTAAACCCCAGTATGTGGCTCTAACGTAGGACCGTTAACCCAGATGTGAACATCAAAGTGCTGGCTGGGGCTGCACGGGGGGAACAATGAGAAATGAACCTAATTAATTTTCTTCTGTCACGGGATTTGCCCCCAAGTCTTATACTAGCCTGTAGTTCCATTTCACATCACGCAATGTCACCGTTAGGTGTAGCATAAACGCTGCATAGCGGATGCTAAGCTAGCTGTAGCTGGACTGCCACATACCATGCATCCATCGCATGACATGAATCTATCGAGCTGTGTAACAGAGTGAAGTTATCGAGCCAGCCACAGTTTAATTGTATTTGTTTCTGGTTCAGTTATAAGCGTCACAGTATTTTACCTCAGGTGGACGAAGGCTGATCGTGTTTTACAGGACTGAGTTTGTTTATTATGGTTAGCTTAAAGGCCAGCTACGCTAGCTAGCTAGCTAGCGGCCTGTTTCCCTTCAGACGAAGGGTTAGCTTACTGCTACAGCAGCTTCTTCACATACCTTTTTATGATAAGTTTTCTTTGACGCTCCAGTCCGACGTATTCCTTCATTTTGTCCATGGTTTGCAGTTAGAGGAAGTTTAAGGGACTGTTATTTACTACGATAGCGTCAGTTCAAATCGCTGTCGGCTTCAGAGTCGTCCGTTATGAGAGGAGCCCGGTGATTGGTCCGTTTAAGGAAACAAGGGGGCTCGTTTCATTAAAGGGCGTTGCTTGGCAACACTGGTGATATGGAACCAGAAAGAGAGGCCGATTACGTAATTTGTTTACCAGTGTTTAGTCCCATGTACAGCCTGCAGCCTACAGGCTATATGAAGGTATAATCACTGTATGATTTACCACAATAATACCTGCTTATTTTAATTAATAACACAGGTTAGGCTGCTCTGTTAGTGGGAATATAACCCTCACACTTTGTGCATGTGATCTCACGCGTTAAACATTACAATGCAACGTGTGATGTTGATGATATCAGGTTAAACGTGACCATAGGGGTGGAGGGGCAGAGAGACTGGAATCATCTTACACACACACACACACACACACACACACACACACACACACACACACACACACACACACACACACACACACACACACACACACAAACTCTCTCCACTCGGTTGCAGTCTGAGAATCTCAATGTGGTCAAAAGTTTGTTGGCTGTAGGAAATAAAAACACTTGAATAAAAGGAGGGTTAACTCTTCAACAGTCTCGCTTACTCCTGATTTGCTATAGCAGCCTCGTTAGGGCTGAAGGATATGGGAAACAATTATATCATAATAAAAATGTTCATATCATTGATGATCATCACAATGTTACATTATTGTTTCTGTTAAGTTTAAAGACTCCTGAGGGAATTCTGTGGTTTTAAACTCTTCCTTATGAGCAGAGAATGACATTTGATAAACAGCAAAACATTTTACAAATTTGAGGTGGATCCATTATGTGCTATACCTCTGCACAATATTTAAGAATCATATTGATATGCATTGGATTTTTGTCATATTGGTTTTGATGAAATTTATATCACTACAATGTTTAATTTTGTTTTATTACTCTGCTCTAATTCTAATCTAAACCAGTGTCATCAGATATAGGCTACTTGGATAATCTGACCTGTGACCTCAACATTATAAAATGCCAGCCTTGTCTTTGACATGAGTTACACATGACGGTGTGAAGGGATAATTGTTTCAGATCACAAACTTTTCACATAGGCACAAATCAAGCTGCTACAGTTCACATTTGTTTCTACTCACTGGCACCGTGCCGTCACCCAGTCGGTGAAAGCGAGTCTCCTCAGCGGAGAGGCCTTTGTGGGGAGAGTACCCAGTGTCTGTCAGCCCTGCCTGGTGCTCAAACCTCTGGAGGTTCTCCTGGCTTTGCTCTAAGTGAAGACAGGCAGCAATGGAGGTAAAATTAGTCAGTGCTTTAAATGTGCCAGACTCTAATATAGTCTCCTGATACTCTGAAGATTGTTTATCAACTTGGTTTTTCTGGATCTTTGTATGTCAAAATATTTATGAAAATGAAATGTTACATGGTTTATTTTTTGACTTACTTATCATAAGTGAGCTCATTAAAGACGTGGCTTTGGCTTTCACCACAGGCACAGGGGACTTGGCCGGCGCTACCGCATCAAAAGTCACCATCTTCCCACCGGTCTCACCTCCCTATAGTCACACAATTTTATACGGTTAACATGAATGTGTAAAACAATCCGAGAATAGACATGTAAGCAAGTTGACAAGTTGTACCAGCGTGCACCAAACCTTCAAGAAAACATGTTTGACAAGAGACAGATCACACAGAATTTTGTTCAGGTAACCAGTTCATGTTGCCAAAACAGTTTGGGACAGGCAGTGCGAATAGAAACCAACAGGAAACAGGCAAGCACCTCTGTTGAGTTCCTGAACTTGTGCTGCGGGATGACTGGATCTTTCCATAAGATGTTGACAGTCATGTCTGGGGGTGGTGAATGCATGGGGATATCCATTAGATCGTCATAGCTGATATTATGCCGGGTCATTCCAAGAGGAGACGATGCGGTGCCGAAGAGTGAGGAGAACGGGCTTGACTCAAGCGCTGAAATACGGAAATGAACAGACAAGTTAGAACTGTGTTTTCCTAACCCATCAAGACACCTTTTTAGCTATCTGCACAAAACAATGCAGAAAAAAGTATTTTTACTCAGATCTTATTATGCCTACTCTGAATTTCCACATTACCTGGAATATCTCCCCGTCTCGAGGCCATTTTGACACCAGCTCAGAGTGGAGGGCCACAGAAGACTCACAGTGTGGGGGTCTGCTCGGTTTGACTTTGGACTGCGAACCTGAGCACTGCATCACATGACAATCACAGTCATTCGACAGCCCAAAAGGTCCCGCTTGAAACATTGCAAAGTGTGTATTGCAAGATCAACACGTAACCGCTGTCATCTGAGACATAATAAATAAATGTATTCATGCAAGAGAAAGTACTCAAACATTTTAATTAAGTATATGTACAAATAAATACACAAAAATATACTCCAGCTAAAGTAAAATAAACACAGAAACTTCGCTACTTAAGTAAAAGTAAATACTTGCTTTTAAATACACAAAAGTATTACAAGTAAAAATACTTGCTGAGTTTAGCCTATTCCATAATGCAACAGTCCACCACTTGGTTGTGGTGTAAAAATGTAACGGAGTAGAAATACAGGTATTTGCTAATATATGTAGTGTAGTAAAAGTGATAATAAAATAAAATAAAAGTAAATGTACTAAGTTCCATCCAACGACTGAGCATGGTTCAGTCAGAGAGTAAACGCACAGAGCTGTTTTCTGAGTCGCTCCAAATAGAACCAGACTCTGGTTTCAGCAGCGTCATCAATATCAGTTAATGTCAGAGTCCTCTTCCACTTCTCTGAACTAAAGCAAGATCCTTTTCACAAGGAAATGAAACTGCGGAATAAGGGAAATACATGTTGTCTGACACACAGGCGCCTGTTCAGCATTGACTTCCCCACTGTGTCAAACTAGAAAGAAAGCTTCCTTCAGTGCCTCTTGTGATGGGATGAACCTGTCTACATGTGTTGTCAGGAATCCATGTCAGATTTGGCTGAGCCCACTCTGCCCTCACTGACTGGAATCCACCTGCATCTCCTTCATTTGGGCTCAATGATGGCAGGACCGTGCATTAATCTACACCTGAGTTGAGGTCGGTTCTATTTCCTCGTGCACTCAGTCTTCTGTTCAGACAGCGGACATTTGTCTGCTTTTTCACGTCAGCTGGGGACACACACACACACACAGACAGTGACTTGCAAAACAGGGAGTCACACCATAGTTACGCAGGAATAACGGCAGCATAGAGGAAGAAACAGTGGAATAAAGCCTATAATAACAAGGACCACTCCCTCTGCATTACACTATAACCTGAATATCTAAATGTTCAACAACAGCTCGTCATGCATCCAGTGTGAACATGTACCTCAAACCGACTCCTCTCCTGCACAGATCACTCAGCAGCTGCAGCGGCAAAGTCTTCCAGGTGAGACGCAGTGAAGGGACGAATGCTGTGCGTGTGTTAGACGCTCGCCTCAGCCATGACTTTTGGACACGCGGAGAGTAAACAGCGGAGCCGGGAGCCGCACGCACACGCACACGCAGCGACAGTGAACGCACCAGCAGCAGCAGCAGCAGGAGCAGCAGCAGGCGGCGGAAGTGATGAGTCGAAACTCCTGCAGCATTTTGGGAGTGATGCAACAACAGTGTTGAAACGTGTCATCATTTTAAGATATGGGTGGAAATAATGGTTCAGATGTTGTGTTTCAAATCTAAGAAAAGCGAGTTATTAAATATCTAGTGGTTGATGTATAACATTAGTCTGCTCAGTGTGTGTGTGTGTGTGTGTGTGTGTGTGTGTGTGTGTGTGTGTGTGTGTGTAAGATTATTCCAGTCTTTCTGCCCCTCCACCCCTATGGTCACGTTTAACCTGATATCATCAACATCACACGTTGCATTGTAATGTTGTAATGTGTGTTTCAGGTATTGCTCATATTGTAGGAACCAGGATCAGTCACTGTGGGAACTTGGGAACTTCCAAGTTTTAAGATGAGGACTTGTTTTAAGAATTAGTTTCGTTTAAGTTTCGGTTTAAGTTTCGGTTCAAGGTTAAGTTTAGGTTTGTTTAAGGTTAAGCAAGTAGTGACTAGACTAAGTTTCCATGATAACAATGTAAGTCAACGTGTTGTCCTCCGAAGTCATGTAAACACGACTGTGTGCATGTGTGTGTGCGCGTGTGTCATTCTATAGTTATGAGGGCCAATTTTGGTTCAATACCATCATTGTGAGGACATTTTGGCTGGTCCTCACAAATTCAATGGGCTGTTTGAGGTTTACCGTTATAGGGACAAAAACAAGTCACATTATGTTAATGGTTGAATGAAGACATGATTTAAAGTTAGGTTTAGGTTGGGCTTAAGTTTAGGTTTTAGGTGAAGTTTAGGTTTGCAAAAATCAAAGTCAATGTATTGTCCTCTGAAGTCATGGAGACACAACTGTGTGTGTGCGAGAGTGTGAGGGTGTTTGTGCGCTCCAGATATTACTCATGTTGTGTGGACCTAAATCTATTGACACAGTCCATGGGGTTTGTCTTTCCGTTACGGGGACAAAAACAAGTCACATAATGTAAATCATGACATTTTGAGGTGAAAACATGATTCAAGGTTGGGGTAAACTTTGTGTGTGTTCACATTTGGTTACCTATCCAGTACAATGGAACACTGACGTTGGACCAGCAGACCTCATTGGGACTAAAACCTGGTCCCAGTGATGCATAATGTGCTTTCCTGGTTAAGGTTAGAGGTAAGATGTGAATATTGGTTAGGTTAAGGATTCGTTTTTGGTTAGGCTGTCAACAATGAATGGAAGTCAATGCAAAGTTCTAATAAGAATCACTGTGCAAACCTGTGTGTGTGTGTGTGTGTGTGTGTGTGTGTGTGTGTGTGTGTGTGTGTGTGTGTGTGTGTGTGTGTGTGTGTGTGTGTGTGTGTGTGTGTGTGTGTGTGTGTGTGTGTGTGTGTGTGTGTGTGTGTGTGTGTGTGTGATGGGTGTAGATGATCACAGCCTATGAGACTCAAGCCAAATGAGCCGCCCCCTGTCCCAAACAGAGGCGATGGGTCGTTGACCTGTTATCTCTGCCTGCAGCGTAGTTGTCCTCTGGTATCTGATACATGTTCAAACTATAGTAAGACCAATTCTCTGTGTCTACAAGATGTTAGATGTTTCACGCTTTGCAGCCTAACCTGCGTGAGATCACTGGATATGTGAGCCGGCACGTATGCATTAGCAGCCTTGAACCACCAGATAGCACTGTTGATATAAGACGCAGACCTTAACAGACCTGGAACCGAAAACAATTACTCAATGCTCCATTGATTTTTTTTTAATTTTTTTTATTATTTAAAAAAGTTAAGTTACAAACATGCATAGAAAACATAAAATATAAAATCTGTTCACAAGACAAATCAGAGAAAGTAATACAAGACAGAGAAATCAACATAAATAGAAGATAAATAAACAAAAAGTTGATTTCATTTCACGTCTACATTCAATAAAGGTGCCTTCGTGAGGTGGTCAGAGGTCATATGTTTATCCAAGGAGTGAAACAGAGCCACATGTAGCTGTTGGAAGGGAAATCAGCTGGACTGGGGGGGGGTGATGGCGTTTCTCTTGCTCCTTCTGGAAGGAAACAGCAAAACAAGGAAAGGAAATGTCAGACACATCCCAGTGGTGTTATTTTCATTAGTGGTCTCAAGGTGATGCTTGGATTCAGGTCTGTGTCGTGTGTATACTCACAGGATCCGAATCACGATGGCTTTCACTGCCTTCGCCCTGTGGTTCAAGCAGTAGCGATGGCCTGCGCCGGTGGTGACACTGTTGAAATGGACATAAATAGATAAGATCATTTGAAAAAACATAAGGGATGAATAAATATAATATAATAAATAATTAAAAAGTGATCTGCCTGTAAACAGTTTCAATCATGTCTAGATGTCTGAGCTACAGTGTCTTCTCATCACATCCCATATTCTTAAAAAGTGTCTCTTACACAATCTCCACTTTGTCACAGAAGATGGTTGCCGGGTAGATCTGGATGTCCTTTAAATCCGACCCGTCAGTGGAATTATAGGTACGCTGACACAGACAGTTCTGACCAGATTCGTTGACTGCAGAGGAAGAAAGAAAAAGAAAAAACATTTGAGTCAATCACAGTTCTTTTGAATTTCAGCCTCCAGCTTCAACACAGTGAGACGTGAGATTGAAAACTTACGCAGGGCTGTAGAGATGCAGACCGAGGCAGCCAGGAGCAGGAGCACTTTCATGATGCCGGACATTGTTGGTTTCTTCTTTCGGGTCGAGACGACACAGATGCTGCTCTTGGTGATAGAAGTGATCTGGGAGGAGACCAGTGAGTGTCAAAGGAAGACGAGTGTGTTGACAGAAGCGGTGTGAGGGGTCGCCTTAAATATGCTCTCAAGCCACATACCTCATCCTCGCTGTCATCAAGGGGAAATTTGGGTGAGTGGAAAGTGAAACTTCTAAAAGCCACAAGAGAGAAGAAGTGGCTCAATCATTCCACAATCAGGCTTTCCATCTCAGTGGGTTAAAAACCATTTGACCAGATTTTAGATGAATGGTATACATTTGATTTTATGTATGAGAATACAAAAGGGAAAAAAGTAAACCAGCAAACAATCAAACGTCTATACCCAAACTTTGAATAGAGCTTTTAATATATGCAGCATATTAATGCACACGCACACACACACACACACACACACACACACACACACACACACACACACACACACACACACACACACACACACACACACACACACACACACACACACACCCACACACACACACAAGGGGAGATATTGTCAGACAAGATTCTATCTGTTTGCGTTGACATTTTAAGTTATTTGGTGGGGGGTTTCTCAATATGACTGAGACAAGTGCAGCCAGTTCCTAAAGTGTCGAGTTGATTTGCCAGTACCAAGCCCATCAGGAGGGTTGTTTGAATATTTAAATTATTCTTTAAAATAAAAAAAATATAACTCTTATTATATATTTGCTTTATAAAGCTAAATCAGTAACATTATATATGTGTACAACATTAATATTTGTGTCTTCCTATTAAGCTGAATTGGGTTACTAGGACACTGAACTCAATACGTGGACCTGGTGTTTCAATGAAATCACGACAAATTACATCCCTCCTGCCACAATGAGGAAAATAAAGTCAATTAAAAAACAGTGTTGCTACTGTGATGTTTCTGATTGACAGTTTTCAGATTGACTTCTTTCGTGTTTGTATATGTGTGGGCGTGTGGCAATGCACAGTGTAGGTGGGGGTGTTGGTGGTTAAAGACCCCACAGGACACAACTGAGTCAGTGTTTGGAAGAAAAATGTAAGCATCATTTAATTTATTTTCCTCTGTGCTGTCATGGTAGTTGCACTGAGTTTTTCTCTAACATGAGTCTCATGTGATACAGTCCTGTTTTAATATGAACACGGCCATCACACCGACATATACACATGATATATGTCCTCTTTAGGTCACATGTTTGAAAGGAAATGTTTGGTTCCGGCTGAAAGTTTTGTCTGGAGTGTGAGTTTCACTTTGACATTTCTGAACAAAGGAAAATCCCATCTCCTTTTTTCCCTTTTCTATTTATTCTATCCACGATCTCCTTTCACTTTTTATTCTGCATGAAGTCACAGAGCTGCAAACAAACTGTAACTAAAGGATGATCACTTGTGAAGGACAATAAATTATACTGATAATCCTACTTTCTATATGTGAAGCCACTTGCCGTGAACACTACTGTTGATAAGAATGAGAAGGGAAAACAATGGGAAAACGAAAATATCTGCTCAATTGTTATATCTCTATATTGTCCTGCTGCTACTACAGTTTTCTGGAGTCTTATTGATATTTCTAATTTTAACAGGTTTTCATATTTCTAGAAATGTCAGAAATGACTGTCACCAAAGCTGTGTGTGTGAAAACACGTTTTATTGTAACGTGGTTGACTTGAACCTTTAAACACGATGACAGTGCATTTTTAAATGATGCAGTGTTTGTTTTTTAAATATGTGGGAAAGTGTTGGAGCATGTAATCATTCAATCTAAATCCCCTCCAAAATCATATTTTATGTATTTATAGCTACAGATCAGTACACTCTCACATTTTCATCCCCCCCTGTACCGACTGCACTTAGCGAGCTTACATTTTTCATGCATCCCTTCAGTTATTATTTCATGGGTTTTACAGATTGGGGACTGGAGAGTGCAGTGGCTCAGTGAAGTGCAGCTGGTTCTCACCAGCACACGAACGGGTTGAATGTCCATTACAACACAGTGTTCCTTGGAAATATATCTTTTTTGTGTTTGCCCAATTGACCTGGGGAAGGGTGTGTGTGTGTGTGTGTGTGTGTGTGTGTGTGTGTGTGTGTGTGTGTGTGTGTGTGTGTGTGTGTGTGTGTGTGGGGGTATAAGGGGGAATTCCACGTAAAACCATCTTTAATAATTCAGGTTCCCTTCTTGAGAAGCAGCTCATAACTTCGCAAAGAGCAAATGTGACCCCACAGCAACTAATAACGTCAGCATCCTGTGTGGCCGGGCGCCTGCCGGCATCCTGCAGACGCCGGCAGGCGCCCGGCCACACTGCCTGGTGTGGTTGCACTTCTCGTTTCATTTAAAAAGAGCGTTTCCATGATCTGCAGACAAGGTGTGATGAAATAAGTGTGACACAAGTGAATGGCTCAAATTTTATTTGTAAAGCGTCAAATCACAATTATCTTATCTTTACATATCTGAGAGAGTCAACATATTCTCTACCCCCCAAGACTGTGTATTGAAATCCTTTAAACTGACCAAAGTTAAATTATTTCTTTATGAGTATTTACTCGAGATGCAGACAGTAGTGTGGGGAAAGAGAAGGTGATGCAGCAAAGATCCCAGCGATGAGTCAAACTCACTATGCAGAAAAATATGAATTACCTCCACTAAAGAGGTTATGTTTTTATCCGTGTTTTATTGTTTGTTAGCATCACCGCACAAAAACTACTCATCCCAAGACCCAGGAAGGATCCCAGATGGGACAAAATAGAACCCATCAAATGTGAGTAAGTAAAGCAAGAGACACACAAGAATTTCTATCAGACATTTTCTTATGTATTATTACTTTAAACATTGACACACCTTTCCGTAATGTAAAACTGTTTCTTCTAATCAATGTTGTGAATCTTGTCATTTCCGTGATGTGTTCAGCTACGTGGCATCTTGTCCTGGGAGACGGATCCCTGAGGTTTCTACGTTTTCTTCCTCTGTTGAAAGAGTTTTTTGGTAGTTTCTCCTTACTCTCGTTGGGGGTTAAGAACAGAGGATGTCGCACCTTGTTAAGTCCTATGAGACAAACTGTAATTGGTCAACATGGTTGATTGATGATTGAAGAGGAGTTTCAAAATAAAACCACATAGATAGATAGTCAACAGAACAGGTGCAGTTTCAACACAACTGCATTGTAGGAAACAGTGTCTTTGTGTTACTGAGATGATGGTGATAGGTCAAAGGTCACACATCAGTTGCACTGGTTAGTGGGAAGTGGACAGTTCCTTTGTGTGGTTCCTGCATGTGGTTGCTTCTCTCCACCATGTGGGTGAGATTAGTCATGTTTAAGGTTTCATATTCCATAAAGGTCTTCCATTAATTATCACATGTATATGTATAAATAGACATATGATATATAGTGATATAGTGGGTAAAGATAAGAATGATGTTGTTTAACACCTACACGTGTTCAGAAAAGAACGTTTTTTTACCTCATAGGCCGAGTAGTAACAATAACAAAACTGTTTATTTTAACCAAGTTTAAGAACTTTTCATGAGTTTGAAAATGCCTACTGTTCAGAGATTCAATAATGTTTCACTAAACTTATCAAACACAGTATATATTTTCTAAATATTTGATAGATATGTTTATATAATATATATATATACACAGTTTTGATTGGCCACCAGGTCGCTAACAAGAGGCATTTTCGTTGCATTTCATTTACCAGTGCTGAGGTAAGTGTGAAAACCAAGGCTTGTCTTTTCCTTTGATAGACACTGTGGTTGTTTGTTTCTGAAACCGTCGACCATCATGTTCCCCCTCTGTTCCGACATTAGTGTGTGTGTGTGTGTGTGTGTGTGTTTGGGTGTGTGGGTGTGTGTGTGTTCACTTATAAGCTTCTCATTTGTCATTTTAAAAGGACAAATGTGTTTTACTCCAGCTTGTTCAGTTCACTCAGACCGTGGTATCTTGTGATATCATATGAAACTCAGACTAAGGTAACTATTTAGCCGGAAACTTGGTGGAAGGAAGGGACATGGACCAAGAAAGGACCCTTTCAATTTCGCGGCCTTTCTTCCCACTTTCTTGAATATTGTTAGGAAAGGCGTTTTTCCTCTTTTCCTTTTACACGGATTTCCTCAGAAATAATTCAAGGATTTTGATATAAAAATCAGGCATATTTATGGGATAGATGATTTATCAGCATGTGAAATTTGGGGCAGATCCAAATGAATTCTAGATCAAATGGATTTAAATGTTTCATAAGGGGAGTAGGCTTTTTTAAATGGCTACAAACCTGTAACTAGCACCAATGTGTAGCTGAGATAATGTGGAATCAATTGGAATCAACAGTTTATATTGAATAGTTTAGATGCATGTCCAAACTAACACGATGGATTTGGTGCAGAGGGTCTGTTGAGTCTTGATGGAGATATATGCTGTAGTTTTAGTCTTAATTTCCCATCCGCAGTCATATTGATCAACAGAGAGTTGAGCACGGTTCACTGTGCACCTCTATGATATTGTGATGTTGTTTAATGTTAAGCTCTAAATGACCTGCAAGATCATTTCACTTTTGCTTGTATTATGTGTGATCTTAAATGGTTAATTCATCAAGTTGCAAGTTACATATTAGTGATATTGAATTCATAATTTTGGGGGTTTGCATGAAGATATTTTACCTTCAGCCTCATACAATGAAGGTGAAATTAACTTTGTCCGTGGCCATCACAGCATTGTATAGTATATTAGTATGTTTGGAAAGACATCTTTACGAATTTAATGTTTCAGGGTTTCGTTGCATTTCATTTACCAGTGCTGAGGTAAGTGTGAAAACCAAGGCTTGTCTTTTCCTGTGACAGACACTGTGGTTGTTTGTTTCTGAAACCATCGACCGTCATGTTCCCCCCTCTGTTCCGACATTTGTGTGTGTGTGTGTGTGTGTGTGTTTGGGTGTGTGGGTGTGTGTGTGTTCACTTATAAGCTTCTCATTTGTCATTTTAAAAGGACAAATGTGTTTTACTCCATCTTGTTCAGTTCGCTCAGACCGTGGTATCTTGTGATATCATATGAAACTCAGACTAAGGTAACTATTTAGCCGGAATTAACCAATCCACTGTATTTGGGTAAAAACCAAAAGTGAGAGCACCCAAAATGTTGACACTTGTTACAACTTGTTAAGGCTACTTCCGGTACTATAAGTATTATAAGACCTGTAGGAGTCTATGACAGCTGTGTTCTGCCCCATCATCTTAGCAATTTCACTGCTTCATCAAATGTAAACGATCAACTAAACTCAACTTGTAAAGTTATGATAAGTTACAGGTATTTTTTATTTATATTTACATGAAACTTGGTGGAAGGAAGGGACATGGGCCAAGAAAGGACCCTTTCAATTTCGGGGCCTTTCTTCCCACTTTCTTGAATATTGTTAGGAAAGGCGTTTTTCCTCTTTTCCTTTTACACAGATTTCCTCAGAAATAATTCAAGGATTTTGATATAAAAATCAGGCATATTTATGGGATAGATGATTTATCAGCATGTGAAATTTGGGGCAGATCCAAATGAATTCTAGATCAAATGGATTTAAATGTTTCATAAGGGGAATAGGCTTTTTTAAATGGCTACAAACCTGTAACTAGCACCAATGTGTAGCTGAGATAATGTGGAATCAATTGGAATCAACAGTTTATATTGAATAGTTTAGATGCATGTCCAAACTAACACGATGGATTTGGTGCAGAGGGTCTGTTGAGTCTTGATGGAGATATATGCTGTAGTTTTAGTCTTAATTTCCCATCCGCAGTCATATTGATCAACAGAGAGTTGAGCACGGTTCACTGTGCACCTCTATGATATTGTGATGTTGTTTAATGTTAAGCTCTAAATGACCTGCAAGATCATTTCACTTTTGCTTGTATTATGTGTGATCTTAAATGGTTAATTCATCAAGTTGCAAGTTACATATTAGTGATATTGAATTCATAATTTTGGGGGTTTGCATGAAGATATTTTACCTTCAGCCTCATACAATGAAGGTGAAATTAACTTTGTCCGTGGCCATCACAGCATTGTATAGTATATTAGTATGTTTGGAAAGACATCTTTACGAATTTAATGTTTCAGGGTTTCGTTGCATTTCATTTACCAGTGCTGAGGTAAGTGTGAAAACCAAGGCTTGTCTTTTCCTGTGACAGACACTGTGGTTGTTTGTTTCTGAAACCATCGACCGTCATGTTCCCCCCTCTGTTCCGACATTTGTGTGTGTGTGTGTGTGTGTGTTTGGGTGTGTGGGTGTGTGTGTGTTCACTTATTAGCTTCTCATTTGTCATTTTAAAAGGACAAATGTGTTTTACTCCATCTTGTTCAGTTCGCTCAGACCGTGGTATCTTGTGATATCATATGAAACTCAGACTAAGGTAACTATTTAGCCGGAATTAACCAATCCACTGTATTTGGGTAAAAACCAAAAGTGAGAGCACCCAAAATGTTGACACTTGTTACAACTTGTTAAGGCTACTTCCGGTACTATAAGTATTATAAGACCTGTAGGAGTCTATGACAGCTGTGTTCTGCCCCATCATCTTAGCAATTTCACTGCTTCATCAAATGTAAACGATCAACTAAACTCAACTTGTAAAGTTATGATAAGTTACAGGTATTTTTTATTTATATTTACATGAAACTTGGTGGAAGGAAGGGACATGGGCCAAGAAAGGACCCTTTCAATTTCGGGGCCTTTCTTCCCACTTTCTTGAATATTGTTAGGAAAGGCGTTTTTCCTCTTTTCCTTTTACACAGATTTCCTCAGAAATAATTCAAGGATTTTGATATAAAAATCAGGCATATTTATGGGATAGATGATTTATCAGTGT
This sequence comes from Hippoglossus stenolepis, assembly GCF_022539355.2. Classification (NCBI taxonomy): domain Eukaryota; kingdom Metazoa; phylum Chordata; class Actinopteri; order Pleuronectiformes; family Pleuronectidae; genus Hippoglossus; species Hippoglossus stenolepis. The sequence goes on along the minus strand of NC_061489.1, from coordinate 17,357,731 downwards.
GTGAAATTTGGGGCAGATCCAAATGAATTCTAGATCAAATGGATTTAAATGTTTCATAAGGGGAGAAGGCTTTTTTAAATGGCTACAAACCTGTAACTAGCACCAATGTGTAGCTGAGATAATGTGGAATCAATTGGAATCAACAGTTTATATTGAATAGTTTAGATGCATGTCCAAACTAACACGATGGATTTGGTGCAGAGGGTCTGTTGAGTCTTGATGGAGATATATGCTGTAGTTTTAGTCTTAATTTCCCATCCGCAGTCATATTGATCAACAGAGAGTTGAGCACGGTTCTGAAACCATCGACCGTTATGTTCCCCCCTCTGTTCCGACATTAGTGTGTGTGTGTGTGTGTGTGTGTGTGTGTGTGTTTGGGTGTGTGGGTGTGTGTGTGTTCACTTATAAGCTTCTCATTTGTCATTTTAAAAGGACAAATGTGTTTTACTCCAGCTTGTTCAGTTCGCTCAGACCGTGGTATCTTGTGATATCATATGAAACTCAGACTAAGGTAACTATTTAGCCGGAATTAACCAATCCACTGTATTAGGTTAAAACCAAAAGTGAGAGCACCCAAAATTTTGACACACGTTTGAGGGTTTCAGTTGCTCGAAACCTGAACAAATAGATCCAAACTAACTGCATAGCTTTATATCACTACATGGGATGAATATACAGTATGCCTGTGGTATGACCAGGTCCCTGATCCTCAAATCCTGAACTGTCGGGCAGAAAATAACTACACACCCAGAAACACTTCAATATTATAAGTACTGAACTCAGTAGAGAGAAGTGAACTTCTTATGGGAGAGTTGAGGTTATAAAATATATGATGAGCCTGGTTATGTGGGGATGAATGATGTACTACTGCCCTCTAGTGTTTCAGATTCAAAACTAGAGCCAAGGCTTGCCTCTTACTGTCTTTTATGTGTGGGTTATTATTATATATTTTTTTGCAAAACCCACTCAAACACAGCAGATAACATTTGTTAAAATTTGTTTTTGAGTTGAATTAAAAATCATCTTTTGTTTGTACAATTGAAATTTAATTTGTTACATTTTTAATGTGTTCATGTGAATCAGCAACGTCAGGAATCTGGTGTTTATCTCATCTCGCCGGTTTTTCTTTTGAGGCAAATCTGCTGTTCCGGTGCAGACAACAGATGCTGTGTGTGCACCGTGTGTGTGTGTGTGTGTGTGTGTGTGTAGGTTCAGCGGTGTCATCCTCGCTCTGCCTGTGTTTCTCCACACTTGTGTTTACCAGCGCAGGATCCCACGACAGTTACCATAGAAACTCCAGCCCCTGGCACCAGCAGAGGCGAGAGTGGAGTTCATCTTCCATGGGTTTGCACATGCAGGAAACCACGGCTCATGCAGATTTAAAAAAAAAAAATCACAGATTAGATAGTTTGGAGTATCGAAAATATTCGTTTATTTATTTATGTGCGGTTCACAAAACACAGAAACGTATAAAAGGACTTTGCAGATTTGTTTGTTGTGTCTGATCCACAGCATATATCAAGAGTAAGAGGGTTGGAAAAAAGCAAATGGTGACATCGATGTAACATTACAGTCATGGCAACATGACAAACATTACTTGCCTCTGTGTGTTTTTCAAATGTGTATTTACTTGTTTCCCATAATCTGCATAACACACGTCTACATGTCTCTCCCGATGCCAAATGTCTCGTGCACAGACAGACAGAAAGAGACCTGGACACTTTACTGAGGACATGTCTTCTTCCACAGCGCGTGCCACTATATCTCAGCGATTGCGGGCAGCATGCAGACCCGCACGCGCGCCTCTCGCCACGCGGACCTGCAGTCAGAGATCCACTGCGAGATCAGGGACTGTTTGGCGGCGGGTCTCTGCCTCTCGGCCCCTGCTCCTCTCTCCGCCGGGCTCCCCCTCGGGGCCTCCGACCTGCACGGGCTGCGTGTCGTGGAGATACCCGGGGCCGACGTGTCAGTGCTGGGGTGCAACTCGGGGCAGCTGCTCTTGCGCTGGCGTGGGGGGACCGGACTCGAGGCCCGCGGGATGCTGTGCGCCCTGGAGCGAGCCTGGCACTCCCACGCGCCCCCGTGCTGCCTCGTGAAGCCTCCCTCCGCGCACGCCCTCCTCACGCCGCCCGAGAGGTGGCTCTGGTGTCCGTAAAGAAACTCGAGAGGGTCCGAGTTGCCAAACATCAGCTCGCCGCTCAGTTCTTTCTCCTCCGTGCCTTGCGCCTCCTCCTCCGGGTTCAACTCGTATCTGGTGGACGTTTTCCCACTGTGCCTCCGCCTCAGCCTCTGGGGACCGGCCTCCAAGTGCCTCGTGTGCTGCGTGTTGTCAGGGGAAGCGTCCCTGCTGGGGAAGGTGGGGTGGGCCAGGTGGCAGATGGAGAGCAGGTAGTCCTCAGAGGACACGGATGTGATGTGAAGCGCGTTGGCCTCATTCCGATCCCTCACCGTCTCCTCGGTGCCTTCTCTGATGGTGGGCAGCAGGAGTCGTCTCTTGGACAGGAGTCTGGACCGCGGCCGCATAGCTGAGAGGGGGACGAGGAGGACAGAGGTCATCACACAAAATACTGTCAATTCATTGGGAATATACACACGCAGAGTAATGGACTGTACGCAAGAGTCAAGGGAGATTTGTGTTGTCTTCTCATTCATGGGGCTTTTTCCTTTGAAAAGTACATTTCAACACAACATCTGGATGTAGTACAGCAGTGGATAATATTAGCTGTTGTTAAACAATCACATCTGTGTCCTATACACCCTAAAAAGCATTATTTTGATTCACCAGCTTTTCTGAGACTTATGATTTAGTTTTCTTTCTCCATGTCAGAGATGGCAATAGCATAAAGCATAGTGTTTTTTTTCCCCAATCACTGAATTGTTGCCGTTAAATTGACAAATAACTCTTAGTCGCCTGAAGCATTTGGAAACACAGCCACCACAGTCCTTACACTATATCTATCAAAACGTTATTCACATATAAACCTCCCTCTACCTTCTCCCCACTCTCCTCTTCCCCCCCGTTTTCAGACACCATCTGCCAGTGTAAACAGCCCAAAATACAAACAGCCCCAGAAAAGAAGCAGCATAAATACAGGACTATTTTAACTGGGCTCTCTCAGTCATGTAAAGCCACAGAATGTGTCAGCCTATATTTTTTTTCATGCAACCCCATATTGTTTCAACCCTGAGTGCAGCCCACAGTGTATTTCTGTCCCAGCCTCCGTGCCAAAAATAGTGCACGCCAAACCAAAATACCAGCCTCTCCCTGTTTCTTCCAAGGTGTAACCAGTGCTAAATTTAGACCACACCTTTGGTACACAACAGCTCCAACTGGTTCACACGGCAGCAGCAGCAGCAGCAGCAGAACAGGCAGCCTGTGTATTTCCACCCCGTGCATTTATCAGTAATTATGGAAGATATTTCTGCACAATTTGCTTTCTGACTCACCTGCTTCCGAACAGTCTTTCGTCGAGTCCTCTCTTCTTCTCTGCTCTCTTGCAATCGCAGGTATCCGTCGGCAGGATTTTCCCTCTGCAGCTGGATGTGTGTTTTTAATTCAAGATGCTGTGTCTCCTGCCGGTGATGCTGCTTCTCCGAATCTCCAGCTGTCTCTGACCAGAGGCAGTGGCACATTGCAGGTCTATCGTCTCCTCTCATCCCTCCTCCTCCTCCTCCTCCTCCTCTCTCTCCCTCTCTCTCCCGTTCCCTTACTTTTGGTTTGCCCTCCTTCCCTGTTTCTATAAATAGACACACCATCCATTTCCTCAGCCCTAGCACTCAGTGTCATTGGCCGACTGTATTGATGGGGAGAGGAAAACAGAGGCAAAGAAAAGACAGAACTAAGAAATGAAAGGAGAACAGGATGGTGAGAGAGAGAAAAGAGGAGATGAAGGGAATAAAACAGAAAACAAAGGAAGGAGAGGAGATGGTGGTTTAGTTTCTTCTTTTATTTCTAATTGTTCTGTTTTGTTTAGCAGAAAGAGAACTACGTCACCCCTGGTAATTTGGATGATTTTTCCCAAAATGAATGATGCTTTGTGAAAAAAGAAATCCACATAATGTCCAGCTGTTTTTTGACCTTATTCTGTAAAGCATGTAATGCTCATCATGCCGACTGCTGTTGGAAGCGCATGTGAGAGCGGTGCACATGTTTAATAGCAGGGGCGGACTGAAACAATCATTCAGACAGGGAACCTCATGCAAACCATCAGACCCCTAATTCTACAGGCTAACTCTATTTGTTCATTAAATAGGTACCAGACTAGTTAGAGATTTAGCCTCTGAGGAAAATCAGCCACATTATGAATATAAACATGTGATTGACCAGCAGATATAGTAAGTAAGATATAGTTATATTAATTTTCTTAACCAATTTAGCAATTGTATGTTACTACAGGAGAAAGTAGAGGCTCTGTGTGTTCAAATGTGTTAATGAAATGTGTGCGTGCACAACTCAAAGCTGAAATCACCTCAGGCTTCATGAACAGCACATTGTGAGTCAACACACACTCTGATCTTAGACCCACAAGTTAGAGAAGGAAACAGCCCCCCCACCCACAAAATGTAAAGAGTACAAATCGAATAAACCTCACAAAGAGCAACAGAGGATGGATCCCTGTAACAGGATGGACACGTAGATGGGTGAACAGAATAGAATCGCATAGACTGACAATCTGGTTGGCAACATTACAGATTATAAACATTCTTGAAGAATATGATGTGGGAGGTCGAACATGAGCCATGTGACCTCCTCTCCTCCATGAAGACCTGGAGATGTGACAGATTAAACAAACATACAAGAGTCCAAACCAAAGAGAATGGCCCCCCCGCGAGGACGAAGATCCACATCCAAAACATCTGGAGTGAAATACCAACAGCCAGGAGAGGCAGAGAGGAACCAGGATGGCCGCTGGTCGCGAGAGGAAGACATGAGGGGAAAGTGGACAGGGAGGAGGAAAACATTGGGGAATAAATGTCACTAACTGAAATGTGAAGCATAATGGTGAGTTTTCAGTTTGGGTTTAAAAGCCTCAATAGAGTCAGAAAGACTGATGTCATCAGGGAGGTTGTTTCAGCGGAAGAGGGCACAATATGAAAAGGCTCTGCCCTGTAATGTGAGAGTGAATAACACGGGATGGGACACATAAGGAGATCAAAGAGGTATGAAGGTGCCTGCCAAGATTTTGTCTGTCATTGTAGAGGAACCTGAAAGACTGATCTCACATGGAGAGAGGGCGAAGGGAACCTAAAGTTGGTGTAATGTCTTCAAAAGTACTGGATTTTGTTAAATAGATTTTCTCTTAAAATTCTAACAGCCATTCGACCACTCGAAGACTTTCCGAGCCATCACATGGCCGTCCAGAAAATCAAGAAGAACCAAGTCTTGAATGGTGTCTTTAATGCGCTGAGGAAAAGAGAAGGGTCGGATCAAAAGAAACACCAGACTTCACACTATGTGGAATCACTGAATTACTGTTGCTTGTTAGAAAAAGGACATTATAAAACATTCAGCTTTTCACAAGCAGACCTCTAAATATGATCAGGAGGGTTATGAGCTTTTACTTGAAGATGCAGCCGAGTGTAATTTGGACAAGAGGTGAATTATAAAGAGAGGAGAGCCAAGAACAGAGCAGTGGGGTTAGAAAGTATAGATGTAATATTAATGCGAGGAACACAATGTTTTCTTTCAGATAAATAAGTATCCAACCACATGAAAGTCGGTCCAAAGAGGGAAGATTGGTTTTCCAATTAGAGTGAACATCAAAAGATGCACTAAGAAATAAAAAGAGGAGGTGGAACCTGAATCCACGAGATATTTTCCCATTTAAGCAAGTGCAGTTTCAGTGGAGTGGCAATTTTAGAGTTATATGTGTCTGAAAGCTGCTGAAATACAAGACTGGAAGGTTAGAGGCTGATCTATAATTATCTATAAATAAAGTAAATTAATAATATATTAGATCGTAGGAACCAAAACCGACCAGAGATCTTTTGAATGTTTAGCAGGGAGAGAGACGAGGAGGCAGGTACAGTCACTTTGGAAGCCAAGACCAATTAATACAGTGATTCTGGGGATATTGTCTCAAAATGTATGAAAACAGAGACGTTCTGAGCTCCAGAAGTTCTAATGATGGCTTATTTCATCTATTTTGCTGGAGAAGTATCCCAGAACTGTGAGCCTCGTAATTCAGTACAAACTGGAGTTTTAGATTTATCCTGCTGGCCTGCAGAAGAACGTGTGTGTTTCGTACAAACTTCTTTCACCAGTTTCTTTGATTAGGTTTGGTGCATCTGAGTCAAGGCGACTGGACGGTGTGATAAGTGAGACGTGTTATATTAAAAACATCTAAACTGCAAGATAGAATCAGGTCATGTTTGTCACCACGCTGCAGTGAGTAGGTTCACAAACCTTGTGGGTGAAACCAAAAGAGACAGAATGACGTTACTCAGAGGATCAGAGACCTCAGACCTGTAGAATTAGGTTATGACCCCATTTGTTTAGTAACGTAGGTTGTACATGGACATATACTCAGGTGGGGAAATACCAGTCATTTGTATCAGTAAACTACCTAAGTTTTTTCTAAAATCTACAAATCTAGAATTTACACCTGTTTGATATTTCACAAACTGTCCTTTAGTATGTAGGCTATGGAAACTCTCGGGAAATTATTATTACCTCCGCTGAGGAGGTTATGTTTTCACCCCTGTCCGTTTGTTTTTTAGTTTGTTTGTGAGCGAGCTAACACAAAAAAGAATCAACGGATTGTCATGAAGCTCGGATGGATGGAAGGATGTGGTGCGAGTCAGGAGAGAAAACATTCTGCTTCGGATCAAGCAATTTGTATAACTTCCTTTCTCAACATTTTTACTAATTTCTCAGGAAACGATTCACGAACTTCAATAAAAACATATTTAGGGAACTGATATCTATGAGTGAGAGAATCTGGTGCAGCTTGATTGAATTTAAGGGGAGTGTTGGGAGGTTTACGCCCGACTGGTGCCATAACACTTTGTCGGTCATAAGAGACTTGATGTGGTGAATTAAGACTCAAATCCCACTTTAGGCAAACGTGATTTCCGGCTGACCTCATAGCGACTGAAGTTCTGAGTGAATACATATTTAGAAGCGATGAATAACAAAGAGGATATTTTTGTCCAGAAGAGTTCCACATCTATTAGACAGAACAATAAAACCCATTCAGGGAAGATGAGTTGAACTTGAAGCAGGAGCGGTTATTTGTGTCTCACGTTTTCATGCAGAGGCATATTTCTCTGACACGCATGAGCATTTGTTCAGAGGCCAATTAGAATAATCTACTGGACATTAAAGTCCCAGTTCACACGGAGATTTAGGCCCCTGACCACTGTGGTAATTCAGTGATGGGTTTGCAAACAAGGGTCAAATATTTGGCACACTTACATTAACTTTACAGGGCACTGTTTTGTTCAGTTGATAATGTTACATGTGATAAAATGCCGATAGCACTAATTAGGGGGAACTTCTAAAACACAGAGCTATTACTTTATTATTTCACAATGAGTAGTCAGTAAATATTTAGCCAGGAGGCAAATAAATAAACAATATGTACAAGTTTAAATATGTGGATGTGTGTATGAGTGTATTTACGATGCAACACAATCATTATTAATTGTAAATGCATGGTGTGTATATTTGGCGTGTATCACATGACTGCTCACCAGAGGATTTATACACATTATGCTTCAGAGCCTTCAGTCAACAATCAGCCACTCTGAGGAAAAAGGCTTTCTCTGTGTGTGTGTGTGTGTGTGTGTGTGTGTGTGTGTGTGTGTGTGTGTGTGTGTGTGTGTGTGTGTGTGCGCAGCCTCGACCCCCTCCTCCTCAGTGAGTCACATGAGTCACGTCTTCTTTGCATCTATCCTATAAAAAGACTGCTGGCTTTTTATGGACACAGTCACAAGGAGCTAAATTTGCCTCAGAGACAAACATAAACTCACACACATGCACAGCCTGGCACGTGGCGTTGAAGTTCAGTCGTCATGATGGAAATGACATGTATTTGCATTCCGCTGACAAAACAACAGGCACCACATCAAGCGCGCTGTTTCCGAATCTAAATTAAAAATGTCAGGATGCAAATTCATGAAAGAAACAAAGACGAGATTGAACATCAGTTATTCCGGCGTCTCTTGCTGTGTGCGTGTTTACAGGGGAAGAGCTGCCTCATCAGCAGGCACTGCAGGTGTATTTGTTTTTCTGAACACCCGCCAACAGCGTAGTAGCCAAATCTATTCAAAGTGGTAAAACAGTGGAAACATCATAAGTATAAAATTGATAGAAATCGTTTTTTTAAAATCTTTTTAAGCACAGGGAGGGTTAAACACTTCCAGTGCTGTTGAGAGAACCTCTGCTCTTCTGTTTTGAGCTCTCTAGTTCATGATCAGAGGAAACTTGTATTTCTAGAGGAGGTGGAGGTGTCATCGCTCCCCTGGTCCAGAAACACAAAGACGCCGGTGGTAGCTGAACTCACAGTGCCCTGGGAGGACTGGTTGGCCATCTCTCACCAACAGAACAAAGCAAAGTACCAGGATCTGGTTGATGAGGTGCAGATCAAAGGCTGGCATGCGGCCTTATTCCCCATCAAAGTTGACTGCCGGGGCTTCCCAGCAACACCAGTGCACGATTTTCTGCACAAGATTGATGAAGTAAAATGGACAGAAGAACTGAAGAACTGAAAAAAAATCTTCAGCACCATTGTTTTCCTTTTCACGCAGGACCAACAAGGCTCAGACACCTCCACAACAACACAGACACCTCCAGAGCGTTCGAGTGAGAATGTCCGGAGATTACCCAGAGTTCAGTGCAGGTCCGAAAGCTGATTTCTGCAGCTTTCTGCTCGTAGCAAAGCATCACTGATGTTTTATTTTCTTAAAGGCACAAGGGGGATTAAACACCTCAGCACTCCTCTCCTCTCTGTTTTGAACCCTCTCGTTCTCAGCCCCTTTGGGTTCAATAAGAATTTGATTGGTATGGGAGGAAGCTTATGTTTTATGGCTGATAAAAGCATCGGTGTGTAGGTGAAGAGAGACGGACTCTTAGAGCTGAAGGATGGATAAATGGAACGGAGTCTGGTTATTGATTTTTATCACAGAGCTTTCCGTTACCAGACAGCTTCTGAGAAATGGTCAGAGAGCGTAGTCATCGTTTGAAAAGCAGAGGGGGGAAGTTTCCTCTGAGAGGTGATTTCGTCTTCCCAGAACCGGCTTTTGAAATACACTTAGAGGAAAAAACTAATCGAGGGGTGGACAAGATACAACGTACTATCATCTAAATACATTTGTTTGTCTTGTTAGTTAATAGCAGTTCACACAATCTACTGGACAGATCAGCACGAAACTTGGTGGGAGGATGTGGTATGAGTCAGGAAATAACACGTAACAGTTTGGTGCAGATCTGATTCAGGGGGCGGATTGAAGACATCACTCTTTTTAACATATAGGGTTGTCTTTTTTTTTGGTACATTTTCACAGTTTTCCAAAATTATAATTTATGGATCCTGAAGAAAAACTCAGGCACATTAAGGGAGCTGATGTCTATGAGTGTGTGAAATTCGAGGGGAATACAAGGGGAGTGTTGGGCCTTGTCGGAGGTATTCACTCTCCTGAGTGTCATTCCAGTTAAGAGTTTGTTGTGGGCCATAGGAAACTACCTAAAATCCCACTTTAGGCACACGTAATTTCCAGAGAAGACCCTACTGACCTGATTTCTGGGTGATGATATATTTAGAAGCGATGAATAATAAAGATTTGTTGAGAATATTTCATCGACTAATAAACAGAACAACATTATAAAAAAAACATTCAGGGCAGATGTGGGGGGGGTTACTCCAAACGAGTCCGGAGAATAATCAGGAACCTGTTACTTATATTTCAATTGTATCTCCAGGGGAAGTAAACAGGGCAAAGCAGATTTTTTTAATCGAATTAATCTGACAAGACAGGAGGAAAAGAAAAGAAAATCATTTGTGGCTGTGAAGACATTATGATTATTTCCAATCATACCACAGCACAGTTCACAACGCAGAAGTGACCTTGTTTGATCTCTCCTTTCAGTGCTCAGAATAAATTAACAGACACTTGACTTATCTCTGACTGGACACAAGATGCATCTTTATTTTGGACTCACTTCAAGGCAAACGCACAGGAAGGTACTGTGCTTATATGGGCGACACAAATATCCCTGTAATTTATCTCTTGGTGTTATTACTGGGCTAACCCACTAAGTTTTACTTTGTCTCCCAGGGGGCGAAATGGTGACAGACGGTTAGTGTTATTGACCACGCCGTCCTAATTTGCTGCTCGGCGTTCCTGACAAGAATTTATGAGTAATCTAATATCCTGATGCCAGTCACGGTATTGATAGACACAGAGGAATCTGCAAGAACTGTAACTAGAGTGATGTGATCACTGAGGACAAAGGAGGTCGGCTTTTGAAAACAATCAACGGGCAGCTTTTGGGGGGAAAAAAAGACTGAAACCAAAAGACAAGTAATTGAATTATGAAAGCTGTGAATAGAGGATGATCTGGAAGTCTTGCAAATCAAGGGTGTCAGAAAACGTTCTTCCATTGAAGTGTAATGTTGCATAGTTTCAAAATGATTTTTAACATGTCAATCAGCGTAAGGTTTCTAATACAATCAATACCAGATGAAAAGTTAGAGAGTATGGGTCTATAGGCGCAGTGTAATGGTTTATTTCCTGGTGATCCCAGAATTTCTGCTCATACAATGAAGGCTTCTTAGTTTTTCCTCTAACTCCCGTTGGTATCTATTAATGCAGATAGGTTTAATTTCAGTATTCAAAGGCCTGGATTATCTGCCACCTCAATACAACAGAAGTGAAGGAAAACCTTTATTGCTTTAAGTGAATTAAATTACATTAAAAAAAAAAAAAGAGTAAAACCCTAACCCTAACCCTTCAGAAAGAGTATGCAGATCTCACTGAGGATAATTTTTGCTGTTGTTTTAACCTTCCATAGTTCCCTGTGAAATAAGTGATTTCCTGGGCCTCTACCATATGTGAGAGACTTTGTAAAGTCATGTTTACTCATGCACTGGACCTGCTGCATGAAAAGGGAAGAGACTGAGCTTATCATTAAATTATATGAGCATCAGTTTTGTTTAGAAGTCACAGTGTGTGCCCTGACCCAGATCCTCTCATTCTGTCCAGATAAAGAAAGGCTGGTCTGAGTGACTACAGCAAACATGAATACATAAACTCTGTCTCCGCCTACTTGCCAGTTACGGTACTACTCTTGAATTGTGAATCCAATTTGATTAAATTCTTGCTTAACTGGTACAAACTGGATACGAGGCCACAAAGTCTCATATCACTGAGTTGACCTATAACTGACGCAGCGGCCAGGTGTTACAGTAGCTGCGTGCCACATATCCGGACTGATTCAGGGACATGACGACTGGTTGTAAAGGCTAAATGAAAATCACACAACACTGATAATTTGCAAAATTCCACAGGCACTAAAACTTTAATAAATATTAAACTTTAAGTTTCATATGTACAGATATCGTACAGAAAGATCCGTAGGTGCCATTGCAGCTGCTGCAAGTTGGAGATGTACCAATAATAAAACTTCTAGAAAAGAAAATATACTGACCCTCAAAGCTTCTATGTGGATACAGTTAATACAAACAGGCGTAGTATACTTTTTGTATTCTTTGTACATAAATGAATTCATGGTGGACATTGCTTTTAGCAAAACTGACTAAAAAAGCATCATCCTCGACTGGCCATTACAAATAAAAACAAAAAAAGGCAATAAAATATACTTTTTTCCTCTTGGTTTAGTGAGATATCAAAATATATCATCAAAATCCATGAAGCACCAAGGGTTTGAGAAAAGTCTCTCACCAGACCTCCACACTGTATCTTAACTTCCTGAGAGGTGACAGACCCTGTGCAGTCTGACAGACGGTTTGCTTTTGAAAAGGCAACACGATCCAAGCAGTGTAAACGTTCACAATGTGATTTAACCAAAGGGACACTTTGACTTTCTGATTGTTTGGCATTACAATTATTAAGGTCTCCGAAAGCTCCAACTGTGTGTGTTTGTGTGTGTTTATGTGTGTGTGTGTTTATGTGTGTGTGGTTTTCAGAGTGCTGGCCACTTAACAACATTTTCATCCAGTGCTACAGCAGCTGTTATTAGGGAGCTGAGAGGTATTCATATCTGTTTGGGGGAAATGAGCTGCAGTCCTGGGCTGTAATTTAATATCAGATGAAGATTTGGATTCTAGGTTGTAGATTTTGTTGCAACCATAAGTGCCAGTACAGATAATACCATTCTACAAACTCCATTACATCTTATCTACATCATCCATTGAGTGAATCCTCAAACAGGACTGTAGGTGGTTTAGAGGGATACAAGCTTGGCTTTTTAAAGTGCTGTCCAACTGGAGGTTTTATCCCTTCTGTCTGTCATTATTGTGTTTACACAGGTGAAGCGATTTGCTTCAAACCTGCAACAGTCTGTTCTCTAAAGGGCTTTTCACTATTCAAAGCAACTGTTCAAACATGTGGCCATCGTATTCTCTCCCTGCAGGAGTCCTGATAGTCCTGATTGTCCTGATGTGACAGAGAGTTTGTTGTTTTTTGTGAAAGGCCTGATAGAAAGCATCATGGCAGCTCACACAGGGGTTTAAAAAATGCTTACAAATGTCTGTAAAGAAAACGTTCATCTCTATAAGAGAAATGAGAAGGCTTGGTCTATCGTGCTGCGTGGCCTCTCTTCATCCGCAGGAGAAAGTTCCGCTTCTCCTCTAGAAGCTCCTGAATGCGTTTGTTCCTGGTTCTTTCTCGGAGATTGACCCGGCGCTTTGGGATCAGGTTGTTCCGAGAGATGTCATTGTCTACGCCGACGATCCTGTTGTACGAGAGATCGATGGAGTTGTTCTCTCTGTTCTCCTCAGCTTTTCCAGTAAAGCTTGTGGCGGTTGTGATGGCTGGTTTATCCGTTGACTTATAGATGGTGGTGGGAGGCGAGTTGATGATGGGCTCAGGGGTTGTCGTGGGAACACTCACAGGGATGTACTCAGACAGGTCCTGCCAGGGTGTGGAGGCAAGATCTGTCATGTCCTCACTGTTGATGGTCGGGATCACCATGGTGAGGCCGTCGTGAAGCACAATGGTGTCGCTGACCAGTCCAACATTGCCGTAGGACACTGTGATGTCATCGCCACTGAGAATAGTCCCGCTGGTTACTGTGACATCACCGCTGCTTATCATATGGACATCACCAGGCGGCAAGGTTCCACTGGGCATTGTGACATCGTCAAACTTTGTAATACCAGTGGGTGTTGCGAGATCGTCAAACACGCCGGGTGTTGTCTCTCCAGTGTCTTTGCTTTCATGAAACCACAGCGGAGGTTCTTCTGTAGCTGCTGTGTTGTTACTGATAAAAGTGACATTGACTCCTGACTCAGGAACAGGGGATGGATCATACACACTGGTGCTAGAAGAGAAGTGCTCTCGTGATGGTTCCAGGCTATAGGGAGATCGAGTTGTGGTGGAATAAGAAGACACAAGTGTTTTCTTTTTTGGAATAGTCTTTTTTACTAGGCCTTGTGAGTCTGTAGCATTTCGGGGTCCCGGCTTTGGGCTCTTTTTGTTGTTTATCCTGGTTTGAGTTTGTTTTGTCACTTTTGTCTTTGGCTGAATGTTTTTTTTGGAACCGGCCTTTGGTGGAACCTTGGCTTTGGGTTTTTTCTCAGGAGTATGTTTAACTATCGTGGTCTTTTTGGGAGGTGGTTTTTCTGGAGTACTCTTTTTAGGAGTTGTCCTTTCTTGAGTAGTCTTTTTAGGAGTGTTCTTTTTAGGAGTTGTCCTTTTAGGAGTGGTCTTTTTAGGAGTTGTCCTTTTAGGAGTGGTCTTTTTAGGAGTTGTCCTTTTAGGAGTGGTCTTTTTAGGAGTGGTCTTTTCTTGAGTAGTCTTTTTGGGGGATGTCTTTTTTGGAGTAGTGTTTGCTGGAGTAATGTTTTGGGCAGTTGTTTTTTCTGGTGAATTATTTTGGGGATTTCTGTTCACAAAGGTATTCTTTTTTGGTGCAGGAATTGTTTTCTTTTTTGGCTTGTTCTTTGCCGGAACAGCTTTTCTTGTCGTATTTTTCAGCGCAGTATTCTTTTTGGGATTAATCTTTGGTGGAATCACCTTTTTGGGTTTTTTCTTTGGAGGAATATTCTTTTTGGGCTTGGATTTCAGTGGGGAGTCTGTTTTTGTGCTAAATTCTGCTGGAATTGTGATTGTTGGACTGGTGGCTGCAGACAGGTCTATGGTAGTTATTATTCCAGATGTTTTTGGACTATTTGTAGCGCTTTGTAACTTTGGATCTGTGCTTTCATCTGTGTCTGGGACCGGCAGAGGCAGGCGATGAGCAGTAATACTGGGAGAGGCGGTAGTAACGGAGGTGGTTGCCATGGAAAAGGCGGTAGGGACAACAGGAGCACTGGTGGCAGCTGATGGATGACTTGCAATCATGTCAGTGGTGCTGAGTGAGGTTGGGGTGGAATGAGGAACAGGGACGGGGGTGCTAGAATGAGTGATGGTCCAGGAGTTGGTAGTCGAAGCAGATATGGTGGTAATGAGAGGTTTGGTGGGTTGGATGGTGGTGAAACCAGCACTGAGGGTGCTGGTGGGTGGAGGAGCTCTGACAGTGGGATGGATAGAGGTGACGGGAGTGGACCTGGAGGAGGAGTTGGGAAGAGGCTCTGGAATGGTGACATTGCTGCAAGACTTGCAGCACATGCGCTGGTAGTCCGGTAGAGAGCAATAGCGCTTCAGCACCTCCATACGACAGAACATGGAGCGGTCTCCATGACAACGCTGGCCTGTGAAGGAGAGAACACAGAGCTGAGACTGGGTACAGGGTACAGGGCTAGAGACTATGTAGAGGTGTGTCCTTGTGTTTTAAAAGATTGTGTAACAATGAGAGTATATTATTTAGCAGGAGTCTCGCTGTGCATGTTAGTTTACACACACAGGGCATTTGTTTATGTGTGTGTGAGTGTTTTTGTGTAGTGGTTCCACACCGTGCAGAGTAAAGTGGTAAAGCCAAACCATTAGCAGAGGATGCAGGGAGAAGGAAGAGAAAAACCCAAACATCAAAAGCAGTCATGAGATTAGTCCAGAGCAACTGAAATAGAAAAAGAAGGGTTGCCAGTCTTTGTGTTGTAAATATCTGTCCTTCAGGTCTGAATTTTTTCATCTACGTTCGATGTCTAATTTTTACTTCTTGTTCGTTGCGTTCCTCGTCAATTTTCAGTTAAATTTCCAAACTCTGCCACTTGACTTGTACCTTTTTGTACCAAACCAGTAAAACGAACCGTGTTCTCCTGACAGTTAATCTCTCCAGTGAAAATTCCTATTGAGAGAAAGATCACACTTTTTAAAACATTTTTATTGATACAACTTTGCTGTTGAGAATGACAGGAACTGAAACAATGAGATGTAACGCCACCCCTGCTCAATATATAGATATATTCTTTTCTTAAGAAAAATAATTCAACTGTATCGAAAGTTACAAGTTCACAGTCACTTTGGTAAAACACTTCATTACTTGGAAATCAACCAGTCAATCTGTTTATCGACTGAAAAAAAACAAAAAAAAACATGATGTACATAAATGATATTTGCTGTTTAAATAAAATACATAATTTCCATGATGATGTAAAAACTGGAATGGCACATTAAGTGTCATATGAAACATTTACAAAACATTAATAAAATTTCCCTGATAAATCAAAGTGCATATAGACGCAGTGCACGTAGTCCATCTGAATGTTTCTTCAACGTTAGCCAAACGTTAGCCAGCCCCACGCAGCAGGCCAGTGAAGCCACAAAACAGTTACCCATAGTATAGAATATTATAGAAGAAGATAACAGTCATGAACATTATTAAATACAGTCAACACCAATGTTATATACAGTATCGCACTGCTAGGTCTGGCTTGGTCTCATACAGTCCAACTCCAGCAGAAGGAAACCTTGGATAGCTCGCTACATAGTCACAACAGAAATATGTGATCACAATACAATGACAAGTCTGAAGTGTTTTTTTTTTCTAGATGCCATATGTGTCCATACCCCAGGCCCTTTGTAAACCCTTCCCAGTAGTCAGACATTGGTCCAACATCACCTTGGTAGGTTTGATGGTTGGCGGGTGTGAGTTTGTTAAGTTGGTTTGAAGCTGCCTCTATTCCGAGTGAAACTTTGAATGAGTAAAGCCATCTCTTTCACAGATAAATGCCATTACATTCAATCCAAGATAAGGCATTGTTCATGTGGTTAATGTTCATCAAACTAAAATGAGATCATCGGACACTCTCAAATCAAAGTTTATGAGGTATTTCTGTATCTGATTGCGATGTGTAAAAGCCCGAATGAAGAAGCACCCCTACACACACAGAAACACACAGACACATGGACACACACACACAAGGACACACACACACACACACACACACACACACACACACACACAAACACACTTTTACTAACAAGACAACAGTTTCTCATTCACTCGCCCGTTCAGTTAATCACTCGTTAAAGCTTACACACAAGTCCGACATGCTTCCATCAACATATACGCACACACACACACACACACACACACACACACACACACACACACACACACACACACACACACGTGATGAATGCAAATGTGCATGATAAAACGTGATCCTATCCTTAAAGAAAACAAGAAGCGACAGTAAACCACTGATCCATCTGAGATAATGGAGAGGCAACTAACTGACCAAGTCCTGCATAATATAGGTCTAACCCCTTCCCCCGAAACACTTTACCTTTATTAAATATTCATCTGTATTCATGTAAAATCAATAAAAAAATACACATAACAGTCAAGGATCTAAGCGATCAATAGCAGTCCAAAGGTTTTAGGCAAATAAGCTACAGCTTATTCATGGTAAAACATTATTAATATTATTGTTACTCATATAGATTTAGATTTATAGGTATATATAAATACAAATATATTTATAGATGTATTTGTTTAAAGTCTGCAAGCACAAATAAGCTGCATTTATTGAACTTTAGTATAACAGTCAAAGAGAGGATGGCTGATGGTGAGGTGAAATGGGAAGCAACCTCAAGCGGTCAGACTACCCTGTTTTCTGTTGTTTTTTTGAATTTGCCTTCACTTCAAGATTCCTCAAGTTCCCTCCCGCTGAAATCAAAAGGTTTACCGATGTCACTTCCTGTCCCTGTGCTGAGTTCCTGTCAATCTGAGAATGGAACGTAGAATGAGACGCCATTCTCATCCCAATGGAACCAGGATGTCAGATGAGCACTTTAGCAAAGATGTCCTCATTGTGACAAGATCACATTCACAATAAAGCTTTCATATTTTTTTTTGTATAACTTTTTTTTCTCTATATGGATATTTATATACCTTCAGTTTATTTTCACACCGGCTCCTCCTCACAATGACAGTGCGCTACAAAAAGAAAAAAGCGCAGCTGTATCTCAGGAGCGGTAACCCATGACAACACGCAGCTCGCTTGCGCAAAACATGGCCGCCAAGTGCAGAGAAGGCTCCCTCGCACATATACGGCCCCTCGACGCGTGTCAGAAGGTGTCGCTGAAAACCTGTTCGCCACTTCGAATCCTTTTCACATCAAATATTTTGTTGATCTTTTGAGTTTTCGACTGGCCAGCGGTTACAACACAATGCTCCACAGAGGAGAGAGAGAGATAGAGAGAGAGAGAGACAGAGCAAGAGAGAACCAACTAGCACACACAGGAGCCAGAGACCTCCCCCGAGTCAGAGCCGTCTCAGACATAGAGAGAGAGACAAAACATCCCCCCCCCCACCAAAAGAGAAGCAAAAGCTTTGCCGCTCGCTCACGGGCGCGGGCACAGGCACGGGACGTAGGGGAGGGGCGGGTCAGGGGGCCAGCCGGGGCCAGCCCTGCAGAGACAGGAGGACAGAGATGGGCAGGGCCCAGCAGAGGACAGACATGCAGCTGCGGCTGCTGCTGTGGAGGCCGGGCTGGGAACTATAGAGGGAGGTTTTACGTGAGGAGATCTTCGGGTAGTTGGTGTTGGTGTTGGGGCGAGACAGCCACTGGATCAGGATGTTGCCGTTCTTGTTGAGGTCGGATGAGCCCTCTGCAGAGAGATAAAGAGAGACAGTGATGGGGTACTTTAAGTGTTTCTCCTGTTTAAGCACCTGTCAAACAAATTCTGTCATCTGTTGCTCGTCTATCCTTCCTTCCTTCTGTGCCATTTCCCCCATTATATCGTTCCAAAGCCTCAAATCAGCTTATTCCACAGTCTGACAATATCAGAACAATCAAACCTTTGTTTATTATGACTGTGCCATTCTGTTAAAAACAATTCTATATGTCTTGATGATTTTCTCAGCTTCAGGTTTCAGATTCTCTCAGAAGTCTTATTTTGTATTGGTGATGTAAAAGAGATCCAAGGCTCATTTATGCTCCTTTCACGTATGAAAAGAGATGCGTCCCTTTCAAACGACGTAACCATCACAGCCCACATACTTCCATGCGTTATTGACATGAGCATGGTTGTTAAGCTATACATCCATTAGGGGACAGTGGAGATTTGAGTGTATCTGACACAGGAGGAGGTTCTGAGAATGTGTTTCTTAAGAAAGAGGCAAAAGTGTCAAATAGACCAGTTTCTTAACAACTTGCAGGGTTCTCCTCAAAAAGATGGAATTTCTTCTTCGTTTCTCTTCAACATCTTGCTTGAACTATTAACTCCACTGCCCCCTGACTGATTTCCTGTGATACTGCTCCGTTTTGTCAGGCTCGCCCGAATCAGCGAGCTTTCATGAGCAATGCACAAATACGGACAAATAGAACGCTGAATATGGACAGAAGGCTTTGTCCATTTCTGTGTCTTACATTGAGCATGAATGAGCCTTAAGACAGTTCTGTGTAATTAAATTGAATTGAGTGTCGACTTCTACATAGTACTGATTGGCCTGGCAGGCTTTGTATGGGTGGAGGTCTCTCTGCACTCACTGGGACACGGATCCATGCGGCAGACTCTGACGGTGTCCAGACACAGGCCGATGTTGTTGTCCCTGGTGTGGCACAGAGCCTGTCTCTGCTGGGTCCCGTTGCCACATGACACCGAGCACTGGAGATAAAGGACATTGACACAAACCAACACATTTGAACAAATGACTCGGTAAATGTGGATACAAATGTTTTCCAGTTCACGGAATATAAAGCAGGATAAAAGCACGTAAGGCACATTATGACATTGCAGCTGTTTTTCTTAATCGTTGTGCTTGGTTTCACTGTCAGTCAAGATCACGTGATGTGTTTCTCAGATGCTTGTCAAACCTGCCAGGAAACCGGTTCTGAGGAAACCTCGTTATATTTCAAACATTGAATATCTGACAAAAGTGCCACATGTTGGGCTTCACTACAAAAACATCACTACAAGTATTTCCGTGCAAAAACCAAACACTATTCGCTGCTGTTCAGTTTCATGCCCCGCGCACCTGTGACCACGGCCCGACTCGCCACTGGGTGGGGCAGGGTTGCCGGTTGCAGGGCCTGCGGGCCTCGGGCCGGTCGTCGTTGCAGTGTTTATTGTGAATGGAGCGCGTGGTGTTGTCGTCTGACGGCTGGACACAGCTGACCGAGCGTATTTGCATGCCCGTCTTTCCGCATGGTTTGCTGCAGTTCTGCCACTCGCCCGTCACCCAGCTGGAGAGCAGCACAGAGGAGAGGGAGAGAGAGAGAGAGAGAGAGAGAGAGAGAGAGAGAGAGAGAGAGAGAGAGAGAGAGAAAACTTCTGAGGTGAACAATGTCAGAGGAGGAACAAAGACTGACTGAAGCCTAGATTTCCCATGTTACATCTTTATCATGCCATATTATATATCATGCATACATGGGTGGAGGGCAGGGCTTCTGGTTGCAGTCTCTGGTGTCTCCTCTAGGCTTCATGTTGGACTTGTTACAGAAGCTCTTGTGGACCATCTTACTGTCAACCTTTCTTCTGCAGCCGTATCGCAGGTACTGTTTCCCTGCAGCAGAGATGGAAAATTCAAAAATTTAACTAATTTAATCACAAAATACATAAACACAGGCACGTTGAGTATTTCCCTCGTTCTGCTGTACCTCCACCACAGGGCTTGGAGCAGTAGGACCATCTCTTTGGGGCCCACTCGTAGGCACTGTCTTCCACCAGCATGTTGTTCAGAATGGCAGAGTCACTGTCCATGTTCATCATGTATTTATAAGACAAATTCACATCCTCATCCCCGTATAATTTCATCTATAAACAGAGAGACCATCATAGGGTGTGTTAAACACGAATGAAAACTATAGAAAGCGACGAACGTGTTTGTTTTAAACCAAAATCAGCACGATCGTCGTTTATTTACCATGATGAGAATTCCATGTCTGAGCGGGCCAGTGGTCTGAAGCGTCTCCTTGTCGTTGTCGTTCTCATATTCCCACTCCACGCCCTTCTCTATGACCGAGTGGGATTCTGGGTATTCATTTTCTCCGTTCAGGAAGAACAGTCCCGATGCCACGTTCTTCACAGCTGCGGATGTGTGAGAAACACACCAAGATGTGTGTAGACGTGTGAGAAATGTAATTATACCTGTATAACACACAAATTCAAGGACATAGACACGCACTCACACTCAAAAGAAAAACAATGTATCAAATACCCAAAGTGTGTGAAGTTGCTTTAAGCTCTTGGATCAGGAGGTGTCTCGCTCCTCTGGGGATTTCAAGAACTTTGAGGAATCCTGAAACGAGACGCACATCTGGTTCGTGACTCCAACATCATCAAAAGCTCATTTTACAGTTTCCTGACGAAGAGCCTCGGCTAATCCACAAAGGAGCTCTTACTCTTTTCAACCAAGCGAACCTGCTCCCTCGTTAACGCCTCCGTGGTCGTGACTAATAAACATTCTGGGAATTTGCGTGCTATAATGTAAGTCTGTCCTGACGTCAGGAGTTGGATAATGTGCTTATAGACATTAGCTCACAGACTGAGATTTGACGCAACTTCTTGGCAACGCTCGACTCACATGGAAACGTGTCAACACAGATCTTACTGAGGTTGGGACAGTGTTACAAGCCATCCTCTAGAGGGCGACGTTTAACTAAACTTATGTGAATACAGAGGAAAGTGGTCCAGCTTATCATCAACAAACACTGTCCCTCTGTGTTTGTCCAGTGATTACCAGCATTGCCGCGCCGACAGACCCTTTCTGGATTTGGATGAGAGTTGCTGGGATTGTTTGTGTGTGTTTACCTTGTTTCTTGGCCGTGCGTGTGATGGTGTCTTTGAAGGTTTTGCAGCTGGAGTTGTCACCGCCACACACTCCGCACTTGTCCTCCTGCTTTGAGGAGCCGACCACACCGTCGCAGCCCACTTTCTGTTCACGAGGACACGGAAACATTAACCCACGTGCACCTGAACACACACTGCTCCCCTTGCTTTTAAGCGACCACAAAATGCCACTCACCTCGCACTCTCCACGCACACACACACTGTGCGGGTCCTTGTATGAGCAGCGTGTGCCGTCCAGGACCATCCTCTGCATGAAGACCACATCCCGAGTCTCCTTGGATTGGCAGTGCAGGTGGCAGCGTTTGTTAGCTGGGAAAGAAACCACATTAAAAATGACCACATTACTCAGAAAGGCACACTCTCCATCTATTCTGAGTACTGGTGGTTACTCTTTATGTTGTGAATGGGCTCCCCGTGAGTCAGCATGACGCTGCGCCTCATTGTGTCTGTCTGCGTGAGTCATACTACAACTACATGATCCTCAAGAGACACAACCTGGCAGTTCATCCAGAACCAACACTCCTACTTCATCAGGCTAAATGCAGACAGACATAATCCAGAGACCTTGTCTTAATATGCTCTGAGACTAACATGTGGCAGATGCTCTACTGAGGAAATATCACATGTGGAGACTAGAGTGCAAACCTTGAAACATTTAAATTCACTAGACCCAGACTAGATTGCACAAACTTATAAATATCAGTTACCTGAACATGTCTGCCTGTTTTGTTATGTCATGTAATGTTTAAGAAAGTGAAAAAAAAATGTACTGGATCCGCCCCCTAATCTGGATCTGCACCAAAATGTGATGCGAACCCATCCAGCGTCCCTCCAGCAAGCTCTGTGGTAACCCGGTCCTGAGTAGCTTTTGTGTAATCTTGCTTACAAACCAACAGACAAATGGACAGAGGTGACAACATAACCTCATCAGGTTAAACTGCACAGAAACATTTCATAGATTTCCATCTCAGTGTCTAAATGTTCCCCCTTCACAGGCTAAATAAACGATGACAGTTGAAGATAACTTCATTTTCTGTGCTGCTCCACAGCTTCTAACATTTCAACATGCAAACACATAGAAATAAATTAGCTTTTTCTCAAATTGTATTTTGAGGTTTTATGAATGTCCCAGGTGGGAAATAAAAGAGTCAGAGTCATCGTGTGCTCATTGGGTGGAGGGCCTGGAGGAGATCTGATCTCATCTGACGACTTTGGGATTTAGAACTAATGCGACAGCAGAGTTAGATCAATCCCTCTGACCAGTCGGTTGAAGAGCAACTCCCACATTTCTTTAGTTGAAGAGAATTTAACAATATATCTGTTGGTTTCACGATTAGACCCAGATTGAGACAAAAAAAACAACAACACTGTGTCAAACGGCTCTTAACAAATACTACAATTTCACACAGACGCTCTTTTTCTCAGCTCACACTATCTTTGACTCAGGAGATGACAGACCATGAATGGAATTCAATTTCACCTCCCTGTTCACTTTTTTCCCCTCGCACACACACACACACACACACACACACACACACACACACACACACACACACACCACACACACACACACACACACACACACACACACACACACACTCGCACACACACACACACACACACACACACACACACACACAACACACTCGCACACACACACACACACACTCGCACACAAAAAAGTAATCTGAGACTGAGAGAGCCTTGCTGAGAAATATGGCATTTAGGAATGATAAGAACGGAGAAAAACAATTTAGCAAGGCGCCTCTTAGCCAAGTGTGTGTGTAGCGTGACCTCTGATTAGATGTGGAGACAGCTCAGCACTTTTCTCTCCCGCTGCCCTTTACTTGTATGATAATTTAATACATATCAGGAAGACAGTGACACCTCCACTTAGAGACAAGGGTAGGTTTGACACTGACACACATGCACGCACGCACACACACACACACACTTCTCAATAACATCCCAACATTTTTGGGGATATTAAGTGGAGAACTTCAGGATTGGAATCTGAGAGCAGCTACATGGATGCGGTAAAATGTGGAGTATGAGGGGTTGGTTAGGTTCAAATGACATCAGCAGATGGGCGGAGAAGGGGAAGACACCGCTTTGTTTTTAAAGAGGATTTTCAAAGACATGGTGTGTTTTTATGGGAGGGCGTAGACGCACCTCAAAGCTGCACTCAGACCCAGCAGGACAGCCAGATGTCAGTGGCCGTAACAGAACACAAGCTATAAATATATAAAACCCTCTAAAACCAAAACACCTGCAAGAATTATGGGTTTGTTTCCTTGCTCTTGGCTTTCATTCATACAACTTCCACAGTGTATGGCCACTGGGTTTCTGTGTTGACAACCTCGTTCTACTTCCTGCGTCACTTCTCCAAACCGCCCGTCCCCCCCTTTACATGTGTGGGTGTAAACTCACGGTCTGTGTGTTCATAAGGCAGCCAGTGGTGCTTGTTGCTGTGGAGCTCAAAGCGAGGGTCCCAAGCGTGGCATTGCTCCTCCCGCGTGTCGCTGTAGATATCCTGGCATTCGTCGGAGTTGCATATCTGAAACTGGTAAGTCGCCCCAACACAGGTACGGCCCCCGTTGGCTGGTCTGAGAAAGCGATAGGACAAGTGGCGCGTGAATATACTGTATCTGTTCATTCGAAATGTGTTTCACCTCTACGAATCATTGACTCATTGATAATGATATAACTGAGGACACAAATTATCATGAGCTATGTTAATGAAGCAAAGTGCCTTTCTGCAATTACCACTATCAAGTGAGAGAGCAACACGTAGCAAAGGTTGACTACTTGATTCATTGGTGAGTACGTCTGCTAAAAGAGGTGAGAGCTTCGGCTGAATTTTGCATTGTAAGACAAATACTGAAAACTTGCATAGTCCATTTTTTAAGGCCCTTTCAGATAGAAAGTGATTTGCACTGCGCTGGCTTTTTGGTTTTTGTTTATACTTTTTCCCAAACCTACCAAAAAGGAACTGAAATACACACAATACAGTGTGGATACCAGACCTGAGCCTGTCAGGATCTGACGGGCCTGGCCTGGACAGAAATTTGGAAATAGTTTTCGACTTGTCCACATTGGCTGGGCTGATTTTTAGCCCATGTCTGTAATAGTAATAACCATGTGCGTCAGAGCCAGGGTTACACAAACCCAGTTTACATGAACCGCTTCAGGCTTGGCTCGGGTTTGGACACAAAAACAGAGCGCCTGAGGTTTTCGGTTAGTTTTCTCTTGGACTCAGGTGGGTTCAGGTGGAGCCGCACTCTAACACACAGTGCCACATTTTCCTACACTGCACTTGCACTTTGCTCTGCACAGCGAAATATTATTCCTCGCGCGTCGCATGCCATTGAAAATAATGTGTTTCAGAGCACAGTGGCCTGATGCACAGTTCCGTACCTTGGATTGTCACAGTCACGAGTGCGAAACTGTACTCCTCCACCACAGGTGCGGGAGCACTGGCCAAACTCAGTCCACGAACCCCAGTTTCCATCTTGCTTTATGATGTCGGGGGTCAACCAGATGCAGTGACCTTTAAAGCAGTGCTGCAACAGGCCAAGACAGATGTGGTTTCATGTTGCCATCACACGATTTTTTTCCTCAGACATAATGTATGTTGAAGTACAGTGGTGTATAATTACCTTCCCGTTCCCACACATGGTGCCATCAATGGGTGGTCCTTTCTTGGTCTTGCAGAAGAAGGGATTGTCTGGGTGGCTACACCACAGCTGCTTACATGGGTCAAATGTGCGATACTGCGGGGGCACAAAGAGAGACTCCTTCTTACAATCAACGGTCCGAACATGCAGCACACACACTGGGTGACCTTCAGTACAAGACAAATCAACCATCATGAGAGAGCTGGAATGAGACTAAACACTGAAAACAGGAAATAAAAGAGGGATGAGAAGAGAGATTTCACAACAACAATTACCACAACAGTAGAATACCCAACAACATGAACACCGACCCGGCACCGTGTCACTGCACTGTACACTACGCTCCACTGTGAAACACACAGCCATGCAAACCAAAGGATGAGAGAGAGCGACAAGACTCTCGAAATGATACAGCCGTGATTTAATTAGGTCAAGAGGGAGGTCAGAGGGCAGAGGGCAAAAGGTCAAAAGGCCAAAAGGCGAGGTCTCTGTGACCTCTGAAATGCTCCCCGACACAGATCAAGGACAAAATTCTCCTCCTTGTCTGATATGAACCATTGATGAGGATGCCACCAAAGTAACCCCGCAGTCCAGTGTCTGAGGGGCTGTGCCCTCCTCCCTCCTGTTCACAGATTCGCCTACCGACCATGACCCCAGGGGACCTTTTCAGGTCAGGGGGCGACAATCAATCACAATCAATGACTAGACTGTGATAGGTAATCACCAATGACATCAGACTGGAGGATCCTAAAAGCTGAAGTTAAACATGGAAAAACAGCCTCTGTTCTGGCTCTTTCCCCTTTTCCCCTTGGCTGGAAAAGACATCTTTCCAACCTTTTCCACTCTTTTAAAGTCACGAGTGTGCCAATATAATGAGGCTTTTCCTGCCAGCGCTGCAGTGATCCAACACAGATTTGCAGGAAAAGAGTCGAGGTATACTACAGTTCAGCAGCTGAACCAGTGAACCAGTAGAGTCAGTGTGTTTTTTTTAGGGATTTTAAAGCCTCTTTCTTTTGAAATATGAGCATTTTAGAATCCTGCAGACTAACGCCCAAAATATGACGATGGGTAGAACATAGAAACAAAGTACAGTAACAGAAAAGTAAGGAGCAACGTTACAAACAATTACAACTTCAGAGGACAAATAGAAAAACAACAAAAAAAAACAAAGTCTGAGAAAACAAATGACGGGCCACATGTCTTCCGGGAGGTGGGGTTACCTTACCTGCGTTCCTGACTGGCCCGCCTTTTGTAGCTGAGGGGGAATGGGTTTGACAAGAGAATAGAGGGTAATCTAGCAATGTGTGCAAAGCCCCGGAACAAGCCCTTTGTAACTCAAGCAACAGCTTCCCAACAGCGTGCCACAGTGGCTTCACAGTCATAGATCGGCTGAGAGGTGACAGGGGGTGGAGGGTAAAGATGTCTGGCCAGATGCTGCAGCTGAGGCTCGTCTACTGTGCGACGTATTGTGTTTACAGGAACACTGTTTGTGACGGGGTTCATGTAAAGGCACTGTGGTATCGAGGTAAGTGCGGTGTAAAAATAAATCTTACTTATCATATCTAACATTAATAAAAAAAAAAAGTAAAAAGCTATCAAAGCCAATTACCTGCTTTTAAGCAAGATGTCAATCCCGCCAGTGGCCCGGAGAGGAAAGCAGAAGACATCAGAGGAACGTGAGTGGCTGTGTATGTTTGACTGATATTTCATTACAGTGCAGATCAGAGATAGACGTCAGTGCTGCGCTCAGTTACTACAGGAAGAGTTAGAGCTACAAAATGTATCTGTGCTAAGAAATTCAACTCAGAGTCATTCTATAAAGAAACGTCTGCTGCCAACCTCAACTCTGAGTATTTAAGATGTCGCTCACTCCTACAGCAGTCCCTCATCATAGCAGTGCAGTCAGAGCAAGATCTTATAACCTACCGATGTTAGTAAAGTCAGACTATGGGGATCTCTTACCGCGGTGCACATCGTGTAGCCCACACCAAAGTCGAAGCGACACTGTTCGTTCATGGAGTAGTGCAAACCAGGGAGCTGCGGCAGGGAGGGCCAGTTGTGGTCGAAGGGGTCGTCACGGAGACAGTCGTAGGATCTAAGAGCGGTCGAGAAAAAAAACAACAAAAAATACACAGGATGAGATTTAATTTTCTGCATTTTCCTTGTGTAAGTGTGTGTCTATGTTTGAAGAGTGCTTGAGTCTCACTGCAGGTAGCGTCCCAGCTCTTGCATGCTACATCTGGACCAGTGGAAGCGGTGGAAGGCAGCTTGCACCAGCGGGGCCATGATGCTGCCCATGTGCACCTCGTCTCCGCAGCGGTTCCCCTGGCCGTCGTGCTCCATCCCCAACCTGCCCGGAGAGAGAGAGAGAGAGAGAGAGAGAGAGAGAGACAGAGAGGGGGAGACAAAATGAGACGTACCGGCGGAGACAGATTAGGAACGTGTGGGAGGAGAAGTACAGCCAGGGAACAAAGGAGGGAGGCGGTGGCCAATGAAGCAAAACCGTAATAAATCAATACCGTCCTTTAACTAACTGCTTTGTTGTCTGTTGCTGTGCCATGTAAGAAAGCTTGAAGACATCATTACAGCGGCGAACTTACACGTGTCCGGTCTCGTGTGCCACCACGAAGGCAGAGGAGAAGCCATCCTCGTGGTTCAAAGTGCAGCTCCTCACAGGGTGACACATGCCTGTCACTGGGGCGTAACCTTGGCAACGGGGAGGAGAGACACGGGTTTTAAAAACTTTCTTATATTATTGTACTGAAACCTTCAGGGAGAGAAAAAACCTTTGAAATGTTCAATGTTAAACTAAATATGATAGAAACAGACTCATTTGTGCATCTGTCAGTCAAAAGAACCCAATGATCAGTGAGATGAAACCAATGAGGGTGAACTGTTCTTACACTCAACCTTAATATGAAACGTATTTTATAAATATTCATCCCTTTTTCTTAGTTGGGCCTGGATCCTAACCCTAAATGCCAATCTCCAACTCCCTGTGTGCTTGTCTGTCCCGCACTGCCTTTAATTGTGGAGCTGTGGCTGGTCCTGCTCTGTCTATTGATTTTCTGCTGCTGAAGGCTGAGCCCAAGGGCAGCTGAAGGGCTTCTGGATAGCTAGGCCACTGCCCTTAGAGGCGTCTCCCCTGGGCCTGCCTGTTAGTCTGCACTCTGCTGCACAGAAAACCACCAACAACCCAACCCATGGTGCACTAGGACGCTGCATAAGGCAAAGGAAGGAAGAAGGGGAGTTTAGCCTATGAGTTTTAAGTCCTGACACGCAACTTGGACATACGTGCTGTGTTAAAACTTATGAACACTTTGTTGTGTGCGTGTCCCTGTATTACCCTGCATTCCCGTGGGGCCGAATTCCTGTCGCGTGAGGAAGATGGCGTGGTCGTGATACTCGGCGTCCCCTGTGTCCTGCTTCTGCTGCAGGAAGGCCCAGCGACACACGTTCTCCAGACTCTGAGATGGGTTCCCCAGTTCGATCAGACTCATGGACTGGAGAGAAAGACACACGCACAAACACACACACACACACACACAAAAAGGCAAAGAGAAGAGTGTGTTGATATTGTAGGAAAACAGGGAATTCCTCCTGCTTCTTGTTTCAGTTCTGGTACAACAACATTTTATTCAACCCTGTAGAGGGCAGTGTCACAATGTTATATACTGTCAGCATATCCTGCGAATTGCTGAGGTGTACAACACGCTCTCGCTCTCCATTTCTCACACATGCACACACGCGCACACACACACACACACACACACACACACACACACACACACACACACACACACACACACACACACACACACACACACACACACACACACACACACACACACCAATTGGCTTAGGATCCTGTAATCCTGATGATTTCAATGATGAACATGAAACTGAACACAGAGCCGCATATTAAATTAATGAGCGATGCACAAATAGTCCAAAAAACTTGTCCAATTACAGAATATTTACTTATGATCAAATGCATGACACCGACACCCACACAAAGACCCAGATGCCGGCAATTCTCTCCATTCATCTTCACCTCTCATGCACTTCCTCATTAGGATCTCCCCTCTCCTCCCCTACCCTCTCGTCCCCTCGTTCTGCAGTGCAAGTCTTTCCATCTCTCCCTCCCTCTGCTTCCTCTCCGCCTCACTTTCTACATTTCTTCGCTGTTTGCACACATGCACATTGAGTGAGTGCACTGAATCAAACCGCCGAAGTGTGTGTTGCGTGAGCGCGCAGCAGCAGAGACATATGGCCTGCGTCTGCACACATGATGGATCGGGACGTCAGGACGCTGCACAAACACCAGTCAGGCTGCGCTGTGCACGTTTGTGTGCGTTCTCCTGTTCATCAGGTGCTTGGGTGTGTTTCAAAGTATTTTTATGATCTTTTCGAAAATGTTTTTTGTAGTGGTGTGTATCCCAGGGAACACGTTATGTTGGTGTGTGTGAAGCGTGGGTGTGTGGGTGCGCCTGCATTCAGGGTCACATAGCCAATCTGCAGGCTGTCTGGGTGCAGCTCTGTTGCCACGGTAATTGGGGATGATAGACAGCCAGAGCTTTGGCTGAAGCTGCATAAGGGCTGGCCCAGAATGACCAATGGAGGAGTGTGCGTGTGTGTGTGTGTGTGTGTGTGTGTGTGTGTGTGTGTGTGTGTGTGTGTGTGTGTGTGTGTGTGTGTGTGTGTGTGTGTGTTCCCTGGCTCCACTGGGACTGTAGTCATGCAGAGAGGAGAGGAAGAGATAAGGCTACAGCATCATATCACAAAGCACCTATCCAGCAGTAAAATCATTTGCATCATCCTGTGGGGGTAACCCCTGCCCCCCTCCACTCCTGCCATCTCTCGCTTCTTTATCTGTTTTCCCTTCTCTCCTATTCTCTCTCTTCCTCCCTTCAGCACAAACGGGCAGATAGAGTTACAGTCGAGGAAGAAAACGATGCTACCCCCATCGTCCGGTTTATGAATGAGGGAGGGCTATCATTGATTGTTTACCTGGACTTCCCATGATTCTGTGCTGCAGCCCACTGGGAGGAAGGCTGATTGCATAACGGGCAGAGTTTCTGTGTGCTTTGGTGCTGAACTGTGAAGGCGTGCGACTTGAAAACACTCCCCTGGGACGCTGCATGCTTTTAGTTCCTCTTTTGCTCAGTCCACTGGAATAACAGGCTCCGGGCATCAGTGCGTGCTGATGGGTGTGTGTGTGTCGGCATGTTTGTTTATAAGTGTGTGTACAACTTGGCTGTGCTTACTGTAGGTTCTTAAAGCGATTGGAGCAAAAACCCTCGTATCAAAGATGGTGCGAATAGAGAAAGAAGAAATGCACTTTCCAGGAACTGTAGCTGTGCCAACTTTTCTGCAGAACGTGTGTCTTACCTTGCCGTAGCCCAGCATGATAATCCGCACCAGCACCACGTTGATCGTTGCTCCCAAAGACTGGTCGTGGTAGATCTCATTCACCTGGAATCACATACAAAGAAACACAGATATCAGCAAAGGCTAAAATATATAAGCCATTAATAAGATTCATTTTTGAGCTGTGAGGGTGAGATCAGCATTAAAACATGGTCATAAAGTGCTTTCTCACTTTATAATACACCGCCAAGTGTTGTAAGTCACATTTTATAAAGTAAGTATTATCATATTGGAAAATGTGAAAATCACCTTCATACACTGTTAAATATGAAGCTATAGTAACTGGTTAGCTTAGCTTTGCAACGCTGACTCAAAACAAAAGATTATAACCAAAACAAAATCCACCTCTAAACCTCAACAATTAACAAACAATATATCTCTTTGTGTAGAATTTATGCAGAAATTGTATTGTATACAATATGAGGTTTTTCAGGGACTTATGTCTATTCCTCTGGAGGCAAAATTGTTTCTGCTGTCATATTAAATGTGATATGAGAATCAATCTTTCCATCAAACTCTGGAAGAAACCAAATTTACATATTTTAGGACATATTTTAGCCAACTATCCCTTGAAGGGAAAAAAAAGGGTTGAGATGCTCTGTCGATCTTTTCCACATAATTGGTCGATTAGAGTGGTTTTCCCAATTCATTAAGACGGGGAGGTCCAGAGAGTGCAAGGAACTCAGTTTCCCATGAGCACAGATGGAGAGGAGACGAAGGAAAGAAGACGCAAGGGAAGGAAACAGCCTAATGCAAGGACATGAGGTAATGTGTGACAGGGGAGATGCAAAGAGCACTGCACTGGTGAGAAAACACACAAACACAAAGTGAGGGAAAGAGAGAAAGAGGGGGAGACAGAGAAAGAGGGGGAGACAGAGAAAGGGGGGAGACAGAGAAAGGGAGGTGAATATATATATATATATATATATAGAGCGAGAGAGAGAGAGAGAGAGAAAGAGAGGGAAATTGGCACTGGAGTTGAGGCCTGCTGTCCTCAGTGGCTGTGTGCGGTGCCTAATGAGGCAAAGGGATGTAAAAACAGACAGCCATAATGAGATGGCTGATGGACAAGCTACCAAGAAGAAGACACATACTGTATACACACACACACACACACACACACACACACACACACACACACACACACACACACACACACACACACGGGCACAGAGATGAGGAACACAACTGCAGACACATCCAATGAGAGAAAGGTACGAGCGAGAGTCGAGGAATGCTAGAGACAGAGATGGCAGAGGGGAAGAGACAAGAAGCAGAGAGGAGAGCAGGAGGCGAAGTGAGAGAGGAGCTCAGAAGGCAGTGGAAACGATTCTTAGGAAACAAATGCAGCGTGGAGCTGCAGAGACGGGGTTTGGAGTAACTTTACTTTGAACTAAACTCTTTTCCATATGCGGTGTAAAGTTCCACCATGCTATTAGGAACAATTGAGTGATGCTTCGAGGCTGAACACTAATTTATTAACTGCAAAGTGTCTGGAATGAACGTATTTGATTAAGATTGCAGCGGCTTTACGTCTTGTTTAGAAATGTTTGATTTTCGCTAATGCATGGCCTTTGTGTTATTAGGAACAGCTCCCTTGTAAATGATCAGATACACTAATTACATTAGCAGTTTCAGTGGAAGGGGTATTTTACGCAAGGACAGACGCATCTTGTGGGCAGCCGAGCTTTTCAAATACTGGAACATGATAAATAATAGAGATTTTAATTAATCTGTGACAATAAATGTGATGTTTTGACCTTCAACTGTCGATTAAACAGGGTTTTATGTGAGGGATAGGACAGAGTAATGCTTAAGATCGTGGTCAACAGGCAAGCCAACACAACTGCATTCAAAGAGTTTTGGTATTAAACCCAAATAAAGTAAGACAAATTGCAAGAGGCCAACATTTTATGTGGCAGAAGATGAGGTCAAACTCCGAATGCACTCGATTCTGCCCGTTTTAATGTGTCTGTAAAACATGTCAGCCACACACTTACTGTAAAACATCTGGAGTCTCGAGGCAAAAACTGAGATTTACTGTGTGATGCTTCTCGGGTAATTTAAGTAAATCATCAAATCATCAATCATTGCACATTAAAAAGCCGAGCAGGATAATTAACTGAAAGATTCCTATAGATGCACTGTCGCCTTCCCGCAAGCAGGCTCCCAGTTTGGATCTTAGAGTGTTTTTGTGTGGCGTTGGCAGGTTTGCATCCCTGTGTCTGTCTGGGTTTCCTCTGGCACAGTCACATCTCCTTCCCCACTCCAAAGACATGCAGACAGGAGTTAATTGGTTAATTGGAGACTCTGAATTGTTCATAGGTGGGAATGTATATGTGTGTTTGCCTGTCCAGGCTGTACCCTGTCTCCGCCCAATGTCCCCCTCCAACCCAGGATAAGCCTTGTAGGTAACGGATGGATGGATATTGAACTGGCTAATTTAATATTTGATAATAAGCTTTAGCTTCTGAAGTGAAGAGTTTGGACACAGGATAAGACGGGGAAAAGTTGTTTTTTACTCCTAGTGACCTTCAGTTCATGTTTTGGATGCTCCTTTTACTCATTAAAAAGACAGAGTTGCTAGGTAACCATCAAACAAAGAGAGGTTCCTGTTGTTTTCGCAGTTTAACCCTGTCTGAGGCTGAGTATGTAAGAGAGGGAGGGAGGGGGAATGTGTGTGTGTGTCTTTATCTTAACTCGTCTTAACTTGTCTCTCTGCCTGCCTGTCTGTCTCTCTGCCTGCCTGTCTGTCTCTCTGTCTGTCTGTCTCTCTGTCTGTCCGTCTGTCCGTCTGTCTGTCCGTCTGTCCGTCCGTCTACTGGTATTTCTGTCTCTCATTTGTCTCATTCCCTCGTTATCGTGGCAGGATGAATTATATGAGAGCAACACACAACCACTCGGTGGATGTGTGTGAGTGACCATGTTTGTTTGTCTGAGACGACACTTGGGTGGGTCAGTTCACACTTGGCCTGATCCAGCCCGTTTCCTTGACAACTGGCCAATTAGGACTTCCAGGTGACCCCGACACCACAAGTTCCACTCTAATGAGAGACACACACACACGCACGCACGCACGCACACAGTGTAGAGTCCCTTCAGTCCCAGCTTAAGCTTCACTGTAACACGTCACACACAGATTTACACTAGAAGAATTCATAATCCCTAACACACCCACATACACACTAAATGTGTTTACCCGTGCATACGCACATTAAAGGGAGGGGTCTTATGTGTTTTGTCTGTTGTTTTCTTAAGTTTGAAGAAGTGAACACCAGCTACTGGTGGTATTTGGCTGCAACGTTGTTAACCCCTGAAACTCCAAAAGTGTTTTGTGGACTCAGACACTTCACCCACCCCTCCATCGAAATAGTGGTGAGTAGACAATGAGTGAATTTTCATTTTTCTGTGAACTATCCCTTTAACACCCAACACTCACGGTTCCTGCATCTGTCCGGGCAGCTCTCAGTTGTCATTAATGCTGCTGGCTGCGCTGTGATGCTTTGTGAAGGGTGACGCCTGTTGTCAGGTTACATGTGTCCCAGGTAGCCCAGATTTTCCAGCTGTGTGTGTCTGTGTGCGAGTCTCTATGTGTAGTAAGTAATGCAGGCCTAGAGGTCAGCGAGGCACAAAATCATTACTTTGGGATAAATTATGCAGACAGGGTTTGCTACTTAACTCTGCAAGTAGGACAAGGTAAGGTAGGAGAAAACTGCCACTGTCTTGAATCATAGACTTTAAAGGTGGACGCCTCTTGACTTCTTCCCACTATCCAGAAATGAAGCCAAAATATCCCAGACATGAACGCTGACATTTTGTTAATTAAGAGCCGGAGGGACGGAGCCACGGTATCGAGGTCCCACCAATACACACGCTCGACTCGTGAGTCAGTTTCAGCTGTCAATCATGATGTCTCCCTGTTTTTGAAAAATATTTTTTTAGCAAATAAACAAGTTAAACTGAACCTACTGAAAAAATTAACATTTGAACAAACATCAGTGTGATCAGAACTAACTAAAGTATATTTCAAGAGTACTCTGACTTTCAGTTTGGTCCATGTCCCATCCACTACCATGGAGGAGGAGGAAGGGTTTATGACCGTCAGCACAGCCAGCCAGCAGGTGGCGATTGAGATACTTTGGCTTCACTTTTACAGTCTATCGTTTAAAAGAGCCGTGACACTTTAGTTTGTTTATGTGCATTACAACAAGAAAACGTAGACCCTGCTTTACTCCTGTTTAAAATCTAAATTCATGTAAATAAACCTTCTGCAGGATCTGAAAAGATTATTATTTCAGTTCTGCAGGTGTTGCTCTGTACGTTTGTTTTTGAAATGCCACTGCGGGGTTACAGACTGAATTAAAACCTGAAGCATGAAAACAAGGAGCATGGAGACGTGCAACAAACAAACAAAAAGAGGTCAAATCTTCTAAAAGACCGGATAAAGAAGGGATAACTGAGAATGAAACCCAGGAACAAGAGTAATTCTGTCACAGCGCAGCGACAAGTTGTTTCATCAGCTGCTGGCACCTCATCCATAGATTCACACCTACATTTATTATTACAATGACGCCTTATATATTAAAGCAGCACACGATGAAATACTTTATCTACTTCTACCTGGATTTGTCTGTTTCCTTTAACCAACGCAAACACTCGTAATAAGCTCACGAAGGCTTAAAATACATTCATGTAATAACATGAATATTTTCACAGCGCTTCGACACTGAGCTCATGTGTTTTAATCAACCCATCATGGAGAGTGGACTTCATTTAATAAGCAATTGAAATTTGACTAGAAATGTTTTTTGAAAATATGTCTTACAAACACCCTCAGCTGGTGGTGAGACAGAACTGAGTCATCTAATAAAATCTGGCTGGAAAAAGACATAAATTAGACAAGTTTGTTTGGACGTCTTCTCATCTTCACATCTTTCTGTCAACACACACATAGGAATATTTAAAAAAAAAACTCTCAGTGCTCCTGATCTGTTACACCTCGAACTAGCACCTCTAACTAGCATAGTGCCCCCTGTTACCTGGACTACGTCTGCTTCCTGCCACTTATTAACATGACTTTTCTCCTTCTCCACGAGCTTCGGTGAAAACAAGACCGTTGTTGACGCGCACCACTTCCAGACGGCTCTTACAGGAAAAGATGCTTTTCACATATTGGAGGTGCAGATAAAATACACCTCAGTCCACCAACACACATCGTTAAAATTAAACACACACACACACACAGCTCTCCCTCGTCACCAGTGACTTTTCATATCCATGGGGAGTGTGATTAACACCATGCAGCACCTCTCTAAAGGTCTCCATTAGTGGGGGTGGGGGGGGGGGCAGACAGGTAGACAGACAGATCATTGTTGGTTACTAAATCTATCACCACGATGGTCGCCACAGGAAGATTACTGCACCATGCCTTCCACTTGGCATTTGGCCCACACTACATTAACAACATCATTGTTGCCACCAAACTTTTTTAAATCCAGTTGATTTATGTGCATGTTTGTAAAGGACATTAATGGGCTCGTGATATTAAGCTGTCATATTTTTTCTGTCTTCTTTTACACTGTGTCTGTTGATGTGTTTATTCCTGCTAAGCCCTGTAGGTATGAACATTATCATCCATTGACAGTTTCCACGGAGTCACACGGTCCAACTTATCCGTGGTCCGCTGATGCAATCGAACAAGAAGACAACATGAGGAGGGGAGGTAAACACATGGGAAAGGAGTGGGAAGAGAATTACCGACCAACACTCTCACACACGCACACACACACACACACACACACACACACACACACACACACACACACACACACACACACACACACACACACACACACACACACACACACACACTGACACTGACACTCCTGTTGAACTTCGCACTTTGCAGACAGGATTTAGTCGATTTCTGTGGGAGCGCTTTGATGTCCTGTAGACATTGGAACTGCCCGCTATCTTAATATACACGCACACACACACACACACTCACACACACAAACACACACATTAGTTGAGAAGAGTGAAAATAGACTAAGAGAAACAATGCATATATTGTATATTTTCTTAATAACCATCTGCACTGAGATTAAGTGCTATATTTATGCCTTGTGGGTGTCTCTAGGACAGAGTAACAGCTGCTGTAATAAAAGACAGATTCACTTCACACACATTGTTTTTTCCAGGTGTTGAAAGTGCTAATATGCATTCGGACAGATGTATGGAGAGAAGAACAGGTGGAAGCAGGAGAAATTATATCATAAACTCGTTGGTCCACAGTGTTGATAAACTGCCCTTATTTTCTTTGGTTTGTGGTAGGGTTGCAAAAACCGCATGATAATATAAACGTCAATATACTTAAGATTTCACCAAAATTCGATTAGTAAAACATAAAGTCATAATGTCTAAAGCAAAGTATTTGTCTTTATGTTACTATATTCCAAAATCCTAACCCTGTGTATAAATGCCTTTAGAGGGAATGTGTGGAAAACAAGTCTTTTAAAATCCTTCTCCTAAGTTTACATGACACGTCTTCTCACGTTATCACTCATATTATATTGAGAACGTTTTTTTTTTTGTACATCAAAAAGACATTGTTGAAATTTTGTTAACGTAAACTCCCCCAGTCAGGGTGGAGCAACAATGCAAAAGAGCTCAGTGTAAAGCAAGTGCTGCCGAGTGACTGGGAGGGCGAGGGAAAGACGGAGAGGGGATGAAATAAACCAGAGACGAAGAGAGAGCGAGAGCGAGCGAAAGAGAGCGAGAGCACCCATCCTGAAGTGAGCAAAGCAAACTTTCAAGAAGAAAGTCGCCCAGATGCCACGCGTGGGAGGCAACCCTTATTTATTCATTTCTGTTTATCTGGCTGTCAGTAATTTATTCCGAATGCACTGTTTAAAATACTCCTTCTCCCTCTGTCTCTCCGTCTCTTCCCCAGAGATTGGCGGGGGGCTGCGACAGGGCTGCATACTCCCCTCTCCCATATTGTCTAACAAATATCTGAGAGGAAGGCAGAGAGCACAGTGGCTCTTGTTCTTTGTCGAGCGCTGAGCGGAGACAAAGAGGTGTGGCAGGATTTGTTGCTCAACGCTTGCACCTGCTTGACTGTCGGAGATTGGCTCCTTGCGCAGTGGTCGCAGCACGAGCAAAAGCAAACAGGTGCGTGCACGGAAACAGATGTGCACACACACACATGCGAGCACGCACGCGCACACAAATTCGTGCAACCGGTGCTCTCACCACAGGTTTAATTTGCAGAGATTATAGTCTGTAGTGTGCTCAATGTCACACCAACACACAAACACATGTGTATGCACAGACACACACAGACACACACACGCACGCACACGTAAAAACACCTGGGAGTATGACTGCTTGGCAAAGTGTTGTTGTGGCCTGGAGCATACTACCTGCTGTTTTTGCATCTCTCTCTCTCTCTCTCTCTCATACAAACACACACACATGCACGCACACACACAATAAATGAATGATGACACGACACAAAGCTTGATGAAACGATATGTGGGAGCCCCTTCAGAGCACAGGGCTCATCTAACACACACACACACACACACAAATGAAATCTCATCATATTCAGATAGAGAAGAAAGGATTACCTGCGGCTGATTGCTGGATGAGAACATGTAGGAAGGGAATTGAATCCTCATTCAGATGATGTGTGTGTGTGTGTGTGTGTGTGTGTGTGTGTGTGTGTGTGTGTGTGTGTGTGTTAGATTCAGCCCTTTCTTTGACCTCTCTGTGACTCATTTCCCATTAAACTCCAATGGAACATTTTTCCCATTTAATAATTCAATTTTTGGAAAGAAAGACAACAAATGTCACTTCTGGGCATCAGGGAACCTATGTATTAGACATGCACATTATGAGATACCTCAAACGTTGGCAGTTAACATGACAAGTGTCCAGTTCAATCACACATTCTTGTATTTGACGTGTGTGTGCGAGCCGGCAACACTTACGATGTTCATGAGTGTGAGCAGGTACTTTTGGACGTGCTCCTTCCCGTGAAACTGGACCACTGAGTCGTCAACGCCCAGCAGCACCTCAATGTTGTAGGCCCTGTCCAGCGTCTGTCTGCGCATTCGCCCTGCTCGCGTGTGGTTGATGCTCTGCTCCACGCCGCGGTACAGGGACTCCAGGTCCATCAGACCACCGAGGTCAGCACCTAGATGTGGAAAAACAAAAAGGTAAAGGGAGGAAAAACTAGAATTAGAATTTTTTCCAGATTTATATCAGGTAACCGTGACCTTTGATCACTTAAGTCTTACCAGTTAATGTTTGAATCTAAGTGATAACTAAATGTGAAGAAATTCCCTAAGGACAGACTATCACCTTCAATAGGCCAGGAACATGTTTCGTGAGGCCACTGTGACCTTTGACCCCCAGAATCTAATCAGCTCTTCTTGGAGTCCAAGTGAATGTTTGTACCAAATTCGAAAGAAACTCCTTCGAGGTGTTGTTGAGATGTTGAGATCACAAGAATGAGAGGTACGTACAGACAGACCAGCTGACAACATGACACTTCCAAAAGGAAAGTTGTAGGACAGAGCTGAAAGTGTCTGTACAGCTCCATAAAGCTGAGGGGAGCAGCAGAGTCAGGTGATGCATCCCTGCAGGTTCCTCACCACAGCAGGAGTTTCACAGTAGACATTTCATTTGACACATTCTTTGTTTAAAAAATGTTGATAATAGCCCCTTTGAATATTTCCTGACATAAACCATGTTGCTGTGCAATGTCCTGTGTTATTATTGTAACTTCACTGTGCTCCGAATCCTTGTTTTAACTCTCAGTAAATGTTTGCAATGCTCAGCTGCCATGTGTCCAACGCCATTACTTATTACATTTTTCACATATGCACGTGCACTCAACCGAACACTCGCACGTTGATGTCTGTGCGTCTGTCTTCTGTTTACTTTTCGATGACACCAGTTGACAGAATCGAGCATGTGTGTCCCTCGTAACTGGTGGCAACGGTGCGGCTATCCT
Source organism: Hippoglossus stenolepis (assembly GCF_022539355.2). Classification (NCBI taxonomy): domain Eukaryota; kingdom Metazoa; phylum Chordata; class Actinopteri; order Pleuronectiformes; family Pleuronectidae; genus Hippoglossus; species Hippoglossus stenolepis. Next base: position 17,318,239 of record NC_061489.1, on the reverse strand, counting down.
TCGCAGATCCTCTCCTAATCAACCAAATATTTCTGCTCCCATCTGAATAAAAGCAGCAGATGGTGCTTGCTAAACACATGGATTAAGACGGCTCCCTCACACAGGGGCTGCCCACCCTGCTCTTTTCTTGGCTTGCTACATGCTGGGAAAAAATGCAAATTACACGAAAAACTCAATTCGAGGTTATTCCATTGGAAAGTGTGCAACCCACAGCAGCCCTGATTTGTTCAGATCACTAATTACTTCCGTGGTTCTGCCTACACAGGTATGTCAGAGTGTGTGTGTTAAGTTGTGTGGACATTTTTGGACCACACGCTCCTAAATGACGATGTTTTAAGTGCCCAGTCTTATCTAGTTTCCTTTTAAATCTTTAAAAACCAGGCAAAGACTTGCAGGAAGCGAGGATACAGAAGATAAATTGTCCCCGTTTTCAGAGCCAAGGCCATTCTTCCCTCATCATCCCTCTTCCTGCCTCTCTCATCCTCCTGGTATGTAGACACAGCATGGCCTCGCTTGTATGGAAGCCATGGAAGGCCAAGTCATGCAGTCTTGAACATGTGGTCTCTGTGGAATCCACAAAGCATTATACTTCCCGACTCCAGCCAAGGCCTCCCACAGCAGAGGATGATACACAACTCAGCTCACGGAGTGTGTGCGTGAACGAGTGTGTGCGCGCAGGTGCTCGTGTGGACAAACATTTCCAATTGGGCCATAAATCACTGGTCCAACAGAAGCCTTAATTTAGCTGAGGCTCGGATGCTGAGCCGACTAACTGTAATGGATGTTTTTGACTGCAAAGCTAAGATTCTGAGTTGATTCAACACGTGGCATGAGGGGAGCGTCGGAGCTCCACTGTTTTGACACGTACAGTTAGAGCAAGTGTTGAGTGGAGGGGAAAGAAACAAGATGCAAGAGGAAGATACAGGGAAGACAAGGGGAGGGAGGGAGAGAGAGTGATCTGCCACCTTGTCTCCCAATCAGCAAGGGGCATCCCGCGTTCCCACTCCCTCTTATGCAACGTTTCCTAGGCAACGGGCTCATGGGTAAAACAAGGACCGCATGGCTAATATTGGCTCCTGAGTCGCTAGCGGATTGAATCTGGAAGTCTGAATATCTGCCCACATTCCAGTGAGTGACAGAATACCCACACAGAACGAGAGAGAAACAGGAGGTGGGGGCAAAGATAGAGACGGATATAGCGAAAGACAAGAGACCCTGAGAGGAGAATTTAAAGATTATTGCAGCACATACTTTTTGTTCTATGGCAAAGCTCGTCTCTGTCACACACACACACACACACACACACACACACACACACACACACACACACACACACACACACACTGAACACTTCGCCGTCTTGTTAGCAGGGGAAGCTGGATATGAGGCGGTGCACTTCACAACAACCCTTGGCTCTTCCTAGTTATGGCTGCCTTTAACGAGCCTGATGTCATAACCACCCCATCTGCTTTCAAAGACAGGTCCAGATATTTTTACCTTTTGCTTATGTAATGTTGAGACAACACAGAAAAAAAACTGCATTGTGTTGAGCGCTCTCGCAGTGTTGGAAAACTGCGGATAACTGTGGACACCGCACAGCACGGGGCCTTAGCTGTATGCTAGGTAGAGGAACACGGTCGAGATAACTCAAAGTGACACGAGCCCTGTGGAAAAACAAGACGTAACTGAACCAAAGGTTGGAAGGTGCTTGACCAGGTGGCGAGCAGCGACTGTCTAATTCTTTCCATTTCATCATCGCACCTCTGTCCTTGCTTACTTTTGCTAAAAACGCTACTTTCAGCTCGCTTCAGCCGTTTCGGAGCAAGTTTTTTTTCTTTCCCAGAGAAAAACTTGGAGGAATAAGAGAGACGGAGGGAGGCAGCGAGGGAGGTGAGAGGTAGAGCTTGAGGGGTGTGATGGATGAGAGAGAGAGAGAGATGAGAGGAGACCAGAAGGACCTTGGGTGTTGTGAGTTCCGCTTCAAGCTCCTGCAGTGATGGAGAATATCGCTCCGTTGTAGAGCATCCGAGTCTGCGTGTGTCTGCGAGTGCAGAGGGCGAAGCATCAGGGTGTGTTGTCGAGGAATAGCTTCCGTTAGCCTTTGTTACTAAAACTGTTATCGCTCTGAACCTAAAGGGGATTGATCATGACAATGTTCCCTTTTTCTTTCTCCATCATCATTTACAGTCTCAAATCTCATCCTCCCACAGCTCTTACCTGCACGTGCACCACACACACACACACACACACACACACACACACACACACACACACACACACACACACACACACACACACACACACACACACACACACACACACAACCCTTCAAGTCTCTTCCTACCTGCAGCTTTCCTTCCTCTTTTCAGGTCCTACCCACTTGTTCTCCATCCTCATTTACATTTTCTCACTCCCACCCATATACATACCTCTCCCCTCCACTGCCACCATCACACGCAAAAAAAAAACACCGTATGCAGCCCTCCTCACACACACAGTCACACACACACACGCACACACACACACACTCCCGCACTATGCTCAGGTGGGGTATAGAGCGCGGCCTTATTAGGAGACAAAGGTTCTTTGTCTTTCAACCTTTGCCAAATGTCAAGAATGTCTGGTTGCCGGCTGAATATTAGGAGGGGGGAGAGAGAGAGAGAGAGGGGGAGTAAGGGGAGACCACAAGCCACAACAACAGAGACAGAGAACACCTAATGATGATTCGGGTCAAGTCCACATCTACCTACAGTGCAGGGCTTTGGTTTAAGGTGACTGACAGTCAGGGGTGGCACATCGCTCCGCGTACAGCAGCTCTACTGTGCAGTGACTGACCTCCACAACATGTGGGGATGTTGCTTTCAGCTCCAAGTCGCTGGACCAGCCTTCCAGCTGATAAATATTGATATTTTAAAAAGTTAAATTAAAGTAAAATTCAAAACCCACCGATCTACTCTGGTTTTTATGTAGCTTTATTTAAATGTTATTATTGTTAATATTATTAGTTATTTTATTCTATTGGTTTCACAACATTTTTATTTAATTTTAAATCCATTTTGTCAATCATCTGTAAAGCAATTTGAATATAAATAAACTTTGCCACACTGTGGTAGAGGGATTGTGTGTGTGTGTGTGTGTGTGTGTGTGTGTGTGTGTGTGTGTGTGTGAGAGTGAGCTAAGCAGACTCAATAAATCCATTAATTACGACTAGCGTACCACACACACGCACGCGCACACTCACACTCACACTCACACACCCACAATATAATGTTTTTACAAGCCTGGTTGGCTGCTCTTTTACGGCGACACCCGATCGACTTATAAAAGAAACAAAATACGCAGTAAACGAGCTCTTAAAGACGACGAAGGCAGTTAGCGGATGATTGCTGAGGTTGGTCTGGTCTGATTAGTTTTAAGGTGCCACTACATTCCAACAGAGCGTCTTGAGCAACTTCTATAACTCTCTGAAACCGACAATCCAACAATCTCACCATCTCCACACTGTGACTGGTCAGCTGTGCAGAGGTAAAAAGGGGTCCAGGGTCTGACATTTTTTTTTTCTCACACTCTCTTTTTCATTTGTTACATCACTATGCAACACTATAGGAACTATCACGGAGAAACAAGTGTGCAATGTTATTCACAGCAAGCATCAAGAATCACTGTATGTCACCCTGAGGCATTTCCTAGCCTCTACCCTACATTGTCTTAATGATGTACACATGTTTAAGTCTTAGAAAGTTAAGCTGTTGTTAACTTGTATAAATATGAATTTAGATAAGACCCACATTTGGAGGCTTGGGTCAAAATTAGGGGAAAATATCTTTTGAAAAAATACAAAAACAAAGAATCAAAATAAGATGTCTTAGATGATAAGATTCAGATTTCAGGAGTTAAGAAGAACATGAATGGTGGTTTAGTATCAAATCTCCCACAGAAAGCACCATGAGTAGAAAACCAGCTAGAGCATTGAGAAGAGCATTTCTGTTCAGTGTGCACGAGTGTGGTTCCACAAGCAGGGGGCCCCGCTGAGAGTCTGCAGCTTCACTCAGGAAATCAATCGATGAGACTTTGGAGGCGGGGCCAGTGGTTGACATCTCTGCTCTTTTGATTAGTCACTTTCAACGCCCACAATTTGCACTGATTGTGATTGTGGATATCCATAGTGACATTTGAGAATGTAATGCTCTGTTCTGTGCACTTGTATCACATGCACGTGCATGATTTTTAGAAATGACAGAGCTTTGATTAGATATTTGCTGTAACAATTTCCGAGAGGCGAGAAATTTCAGTTCTTAAAGTGAAAAAGTTGCCTATTACAAAACAGTAATATAAGCAAAACAAGTTATAATACGTTTATTAATATTAGAGAATTAGCTGCGGCTGCCTAAACACGCAGTCATCCCCCAGGAGTGATTAAAATCTTTAGTGTTATTTATTGTGTATTTTGCTTATGATTTGTGTTGGGAGGAGGTGAACTCATTAGTGCTTACCTGAGATCAAGGCTGTCAGTCCACAGGGAGCCACAGTTATCTACACACGTGAACTCATTTACCTACGGACACGTCTTGGTCATATAGCTCGCAGGGGCTATGGACAATTTGTCTCCCCGGTGACAGCTTTATGGGTTGTCAAGGTGATGAGTGGCTCGGACAGCTGACTGTTAACGCTGCTGTTAGCATCTGGGCAGGTAGCAACATGCCACGCTGTCCCACACGATGTCTCCGCACTGAATGCTCATTATTTCTCTGCTGACATATGACAGCTGTAAAGGCTACAGAGTGTGGAACACATAGTGAACTATGCCTCCCATAATCATACTGCCGTTAATTATTTAGGTTGGCAGCAATCTAATTTTACATGGACAGCTCCCTGAAGACCACAATAATTATTCATACATCAAGCACTGAACTTTGCCCATTTATTAATAACTGCTTTAGGTTAGGGCTGTTTATTTGTGGCAGACGTTTCCATAATGCTGATGAGATGTTTTGGGTGGTCGAGCCTCGGCGGCGAGTTCGTCCAAATGTCTATAATATTTAGGCCGATGCATTTTATCTCTATAGCTGTGCTCCCTGAAGTGGAGGAGAGGACCATTTTTTAATATTACATGATATTACACCTGGGTGGATTTCTGGTGGTTCCAGAGACAAGGCAACCTTTAGCTCTCAGTGCTTACATAACTGTCTGTCTGTCAGAGACGCACGGTGCTGGCGGCTGCTGCTGTGCCGGGGTGCACGCCGATCCCCCCCGTGTCCTGCCACTCACCACGGTTTCATTAGCCGGGCTGAGCCTTTTCGTTATAAAGTCAATATAACGAGTGCAGAGTTACCTACACATTTATAATGCAAATTCACACTCATGACCACACGTGTTGTCACAGATGAGCCCAAATGAAGTGGTGTTATTTCTCACAAGCTGCACGAAGCCGAGCGAACGCCTCTTGAAATATCAATAATTACAGCAAGAAGGACAGCCCATGTAAACACATCTCAAAACAAGGTAATCTAATCACTGACGTCCGCAGAGGCAATATTGTAAGCAAAGATCAATCATGTCCCCAAACTCTCCGTCTCTCTGTGGCTGGATCCGGAGAGCTCGATGTAAACTGGAGAGCCTTAGTGTCCAATAAGACAGCAAAGCCAGGCTGATATAGGGCTTACTGCAGGTCTCATCCAGTCTGAGGCTGACCTGTCTGAGAGCCTGTCCGCCTGTCCTTCCCTGCGTCTGTCTGTATTAGCCCCAGAGAGCCAGACATTTATCAAAGTCTCAAAAAAAGTTGGAAAACATCTCCAGCCATGACAGGGCAGCAGAGGTAAACGCATGACATCACCGGAATGCGGACAAAACGGATTCTATCTACATCTGTTATCAGGGTCTCATCAAGCTCCACTGCACGTATGTTTAATGTAAGAAAACTTCAGTGATATATCAGTCTCACTGGGAAACAGTGTGTGCACGAAGAGGAAGATGAAGAGAGCGAGGCTGACAGCCAGGTCCAGCTTATGGAGAACCTATAAAACTCAGCCTCCTGTTTAGCTGAAAGGTTTGTGGCTCTCTCTCTCCCTCTCGCTCACCAACCCTGCAACAACCCCTCTTCATCAGTCTCTATCTCTGTCACCTAATTCTCTCCCTCCATATATCAACTCCGTCCCCCAAAAATTATGTTCACCATACAGCTCATTTACATTATATTTTGCGAGAGATAATTCTGCCTGGATTATGTTTTCATCAGCATAAAGAGGAAATGTTTATATTGAACGTACCAGCAAAACATTCACTGTCATCACATTTCTTTTTTCTGACAACATTTGCTCTGTAAATAAAGCGAGGTGGATGTTTTTATGGCTAGGATTGTGCAAGTCAAAAAGTTGTGGCTTTGCAAACACACAGCTACACTCATGCAAATGCTGTATATACAGTGAGTATGTATATATAAGGTGAGTTGTAAGGGGATGAGGGGGGAGGGGGGAGGCCGTCCCCTTTCAACCCAAATGACACAAAAAATACCCCCTTAAAGGTCCAGTGTGTAAGATTTAGGTGAAAGGGATATTTTGGCAGAAATTGAATATAAAATAATCCTACTGATGTCAGTTCTGCCACGCTCTCTTAGCTTCCCCCCCAATCCTCTATGAGAGAGGGTTGTGTGTTGTGTCACCATCACAACAAACACACTGACTCTCTCTCACAGAGATCCACCATTAGCAGCACCAGGAGAAATCCTACCCACATCGGTGGGCTGTGGCCATCCATAAAGATTTTACAGTCTTCAGCAGATATAGACAAGACAAATATTGATTATAACTTTCATGATGAGTTCAATAGCATTTGGCTGAATGTTGAATTCAGGATGGACACGTGCCCTCTGGGTTCAAACTAATCCCAACATCATCTGCGTCCAAATTATATTTGACTAAGCAGAATTAAGTCTGAACAGCAGAGTTTTCTACTCCCAGGCTTGTTTTTAATCTTCTGTTTCTGCTTCTATCTTTTCATTCGTCTGCTCATTACCTCTGCCCTCTAGCATTGTCATTGCACTAACCGGCACATCAGACTGCGACTTATTACTGATTGGCTGTGAGATATGTTCACTAGTCCTTAACGGAGATCTTTCTATGTATTGAGAACTTGACTTAAGGGCATTATGAAATCAACTAATATGAAATCTCTTGTTTCTGCTGCTCGTTTCTTCTGTCCTTCCTGCTCCTATCCTCATTTCTCCTTCCTTCCTTCACCCACGCCCCCCAGGCAATGTCCTGTCCTGTCCTGTCCTGGTTGTGAGGTGCTCAAAGAGCAGTCGGCACCAGCCACCTGAGACGTCCAGCTCCACAGTTATTATGACAGGCCAACCAGCCAAACATCAGTCAACCTGGGCTCTGTGGGGATGGAGGGAGTGGGGGAGGAGAGGGGAAAGAAAGTGAGGACGAAGAAACATGATGGGAACAAAATAAAAAAACAGCAATGAGGTGAGAGAGGGGAGAGATAATAATGGGAAGGTGAAATAGGGAACTGGGCTCATGCTTCAAATTTTCAGAGAAGCCCTTTGACTCTACTTTGAAAGATAAAACCATCCAGTAATTTTACTTAAAAACGTTTTTCTTTCTTACTTTTCACATTTTACTTTTAATTTCAGTAAGTTAAAAAGATTACATACATAACTTTGTACTATAAATTTCCACTGTGCGAAAGGGCATTGAGAAATGGCAGTTGAGGGAAGGTAGGTCAAGACAAGGTCCGAAAGACGGGTGGAACAACATCTGGATAAGTAAGAGTCTCTCTGTGGAAAGTTGAAATTAATCTTTGAAGTTTAAAAAAAGCTGATCCTTTCTTCTCAAAACCTGTGTTTGGAGAAAAACAGACCAGCATTTGGCAGTAAAATACATCATCCAACTGTTGCTCTGAAGGTTGAGTTCAGCCAGTGGCAAAAGAGACATTGCACAGACAGAAAGAAGAATGGAATAAACCAAATATCAGTAAATTCTGGGTGCAAATGTCCTGCAGATATATCTATCTATATATATATATATATATATATATATATAATTTGTTACAAACAATAAAGAAACCCATAATACTGTTATTATACTTTAACAGTGACAGTTTTATGAGGTGTCATAGTTCCTATTAGTTGCATCAATGTATGACAAAGTGTCTGTGTGAGCACAGCGCTCAGCTTCCACTCTCTGCAGGCACGGTGGACGTGTCAGACCAATTTTAGCTTCCACGATGACACCGAGTCGAGAGGCATGGCTGCTAATATGAGTGCTCTTGCAGACCGTCCACTGCTCGTCAACAAAGAAGACGCGAGAACAGTATTATGGTTTTATTTAGCTTAAAAAGCCTGTGGACACTACAAAGCGCTGCGTCTGTAGATGTTTGAAACTTACTCTGACCGAGGGAGCAAACAAGTCCAACTTGGCAAAGCATGAGGCCGACAGAGGCGGGTTATTGAAAGTGACAGGCAACATATCATGTCTGTGTCGACAAATATAATTCAGACAAGTGTGATGTATTTTGTGACACATCAACTTTTTGTCATCAGAATTAGCAAAAATCTCTGTGAGCGAATGCAATGTTTCGTTAACTTTACCATCATTTGCATGAATGCGAAAAAACAGGTGTTCAAATACCCACTCGGTGTTAGTAATGGTAACTGGATTTTAGCATTTGATGCGTTTGCCTCAGGGCTGATCGGGACCTCTTTTTTAATGTCAAAAACCAACATAATAGGAAATTTGACCCACGATTTACGAGAACAACTTCCATTTTTCACTTTACACTTCAACTTGAGGGTTTGCAAGAGCTTTCTAAAACAGGCGACTGCAAACCAAACAGACTGTTAACACCCTATAAACAGGATTCAGGTCACGCTAAAATATACTTGGTTAAAGTGCAAATGGCTGTGACTGGGTGTTAATGCCTCTGCCAACTGCAGAACTGCAGTGAAACACAAGTGTCAAACAAGTTGTGTCAACAGTCGAGTCAAATGCATTTGGTTCCTGTAATCGAGGTACGACAGTCATGCCTCCTCTTTGAGTTTCTCTTCCTGCAACCCTCTCTCATTCTTCTGTTTTTTCATTTATTGTTAGTTTACATGTTCTCTGAAGAGACGGATGAAAATGTCATGTAAACACCTGGATGATTTATTGACAGCCACAGGTGCACCAGGCAACACAGGCAAAGCCGGAGGAAACAGCGACATGATGCCCCCAACAGCACGTATATGTCTGAATCGCCTCCAAAAATAACAAATAACCACCTGGGTTAAAGGTGTGTCAGTCTGTAAACCCACTGAAAGAAGACCATCCCAAGTATCCTTCACTTTTTACTTTCCTCTCCTGCTCCCTTCATTTGATCCGTTATTCATTAAATGCACCTTTTGAAAGGGTAGATGTGGAGTGAGCGGGGGTGAGAGGAAGAGAAAGTTGATGTAAAGGTGTGATACAATATGTATGCAAATATTCTCTCCAAGAAACTCACCAGTAGAGCAAAGCACGGACGCCACAGGGCAGCAGGATGAGGATTTATCATCCAATATCACCTCATCATGGATGGTAATAATAAACACATAAGCTCGGCTGTAACACAGTTATACAACATCTCTAACTCAGCAGCCTAAACTGAGGAGTAAATCTGCAGATTACACTGGAATGACTTAAAGAATCGAGGCATGGAGTAATTGAATACTCTAAAAGCTTGGACACAGGGTGGTGAATAAAAATAAAAGTGTTTTTGGCATTTAAAAAACGGGCTTGCTCTCACACCAAGAAATATTGGTGCCTAGTCGGCACACAAACGCACAGACGGAGTTCTTTTCAATTGCTCAGTGCTCGAGCCAGACGGCACAGAATTAATAAGGCACTACAGTGTATCGGTGTTACTAACTTGGCGGTGTTTCATAACAAAGTCGTTCAGAGCAGTTATCAATTAGAAACAATTAAAAGAGCCATTCATCATTCTTACAAAGCCGCCTCTGTACAGGGAGCCGCGCTGACAGAGAGGCTGATAAAATGTAATCAAAACCACAATCAGCTAAAGAGACTTTCAGAGACTATGTCGAGATCGCACGCCTCAGAGTAGCTCCGCTGCCGAACGCTGCGCGCGTCTATCAAACAAACACAAGGCCACTGAAGCCGTATCTGTGCACAAAAAGTGACCCCATCACACAAACAAGTCCATCCTTATAGTCCATGTGCTGGTCTATCTGTGTGCATTCTTAGGACTGACATTACAGTTTCCTTCTTTCCTGGAAAGCCCAGGCTTCCCATACGAGCGTCTAGATTATCACTGTGTTATTGATAACCAGTGCAGATAGGATCTTAATGCAAATATGCACTAGGGGAAAGTCGGGCCTATCCTGTACAAAGTGTATCTCTGCACATCCAACTTCCCCCATCTCCGTCCCCCAGAGGTGATCGTGATGGCACAGGGTGAGGCTACAGCCCCCCCCCCAACCCTGCCCCCAGGCATATGGTTAATCAATGCATCCTCTTCCGTACGAATGTAACTCTATACTCGAGCAGGGAGGATAGGGGAGCTACCAGCTCGGCCTCCCCCCAGTCTCTCCATCCTTAATGAAGCTCCCAGGTAAACAAATCACTACACACAGGCAGATGGCCAATAAGGGAACAAACACTGGGGATTTTTGATGGGATCTAGACAAAGTTTTTAAACTAGTGGCTAATGACATTTCTTCTCTCTCAGCATCTATTTATCAGCATTAGCTCAAAAATGCTCAATGTGTCATTATTTCCGTGTCTCCTTTTTTGTGTACATGTTTGCAATATGAACGAGGATGTGTTTAAATTTTCTGACCTGGACTAAAGTGGGTGGAATTCATAATCTGCATTGATGAGCGCTTCACAAACAACTATGTATAAGAACCCATTTAAACCTGGTATTAACGTCCGTCCTGAGAGATCCGATCACAAGTGGTCCGCTCTGAGTTCAGGTCTGAACGCAACTAGGTGCGTCCTGAATGCGTCCTGAGATCTGATCACTCCGTGCGGATTCATTCGTTCAATCCCTCCTGGCTCCGCTCGTCTCCTCTCACTCACACCGACAGACACACAAACATTGTAATCGGACTAAATTGTTAACTCAGACTGGGTAAACATCATTTGGTTTTCACAGGCTCAAATGATCCAATTCTATTTTTTCCAATCAGAAGTGGCCACAGGAGACACATTCAGGAGGTATTTTAATACCAGATGTGGACAGGGCCTAAGATGACAGGGAACAAAGAAAAACACATGGACAAGATGTGGAAGTTTATCTCAAACTTCTGCTTCCCAGGGTTTTAACAGGTAGTTTTTTGATGCAATGTCAGGCAGCACATGGCAGTTGAGGCCCTTCCCAGGCTTGGACGGTCATGAAAGTCTCCCTGCTCAATCATTACTACAAAAGTGCGGTTCAATATAATCTAGTTCTCCGATAAGAGGTCACAGAAAAACACAGAAACTTCAGGAGAGTTAAGTGAGGTTAAACGAAGTTCTCGCTGCTGCTGTCCTCACCATAGCAACAGTCCCTGAGGCCTGTGTGTGTAATAGTGTTTAGAGCATCGGCTGTATATTAAGATGGATGACATGACAGCTCCAAAAAAGTGAAGCCTAAGTGTTTAGATCCCTCCCGGTGGCTGGCTGCAGTATAGGTCATCTTTTCTCTCATTTCAGGTATAGCTTCCTCCTAAAAAACAGGGGGAGGCGTCGTGATTGACTGCTGAGACTGACTCGTGATTGGTTCCAGGTCCATCCCCTGGCTCTGGCTCCGAATGGTGGCGTTCATATGCAGGATCTTTTGGCTTAATAATTGGATAGTGGGAGGAAGCGAAGACGTGTTGTCCATCTTTATATAAAGTCCATCACTTAGAGCTATTCGCCAAACCAAACATATGGAGAAAAAAAAGAGTTGTAATGTTCTTGATGAAGGGCCTTAACTCAATCGTATCTCATGCATGTAGTTTGTTTTGTCAGAGTGATGCCATGCAGCTGTTATAATGTGTTAAAATAAAAAGCTAATTTCAAGTGGGAAAAACACTACTTAGTAACCATAGCGTAACGTGACGCATGAATCAATGAGATAAATGTCTGGTTGATGTCTTATGGGCATTCACCATGATACAGATCTTGATATACAGTCTGTTAATAAACACTTCACCCCTCCCCTTGCACCACTCAGTATATTCAAGTGTATTCATTATTTTTATGGTTTTGTCAAAATGAAAAATGAGCGAGTGCTTTATGTTTGGATGAAACTCATTTTCAAACTAATCCCATTCACAGCAATTATCTGGTCTGTGTTATAGGATTCATCGACTATCAATTATCACCCTTCAGTCAATGACTCAATCAGAACTTGGCATTATCTGAGGTGAACCATTGCCGGCCTCCAGTGTCTTTCTCCTCCAGTTACACTTAATAAAAAGAGGTTGTTATAAAGGAATAGTTTCCCTGCTATCCCTATCCCAGGAGCTGGCAGGAAGACTTGTCTCATTCTCCTCGCTCTGCAGAGCAAGTAATACCCACTAATCCTACACACAGGAAGAGGCTGAGGGGATGAGAGAGGGAAGAGAGATGGAAAGAAAAAGAGGGGGGAAGAGCTAATGTCATTATTTACAGTCCTATCTTCAGCCAGTCACAGCTTCACCCTTACACACCAACATGTCCGTCTGTGTGTGTGTTTGTGTGTGTGTGTGTGTGTGTGCGTGTTGTCACCAGAGCAGGCCCAGTGTGGAGGACTAGATACAGACCAAAATGTTGCAATCGCCAACAGCGCTCATTTAGTGGGGTTCGGACACACACACACACAAACACGCATGAGCTCCCACGCCCATCCAGTTTGATGTAATGAGATATCTACTGTTTCCCAATTGAGCCTCTTCATCCCCCACAGAACAGAAACAACTGACGGAGAGGAAAGGAAGGCGAAGGAAAGGAAATGGAAAAGAGAGCGAGGGGAAGGAAAAGTGAATGAAATGGAACAAAAGGAAAAGAGAGGGTCTAAGGGACAAGGAGCAGAACAAAATTCCTGTGTTTCTGTCTTCTCCCCTTCTCTGTTTAAGGGAGTAATATATCTCCATCTCTGTCTATCCTGTTGTAATAGAGTAGGTCTCACTACACTGCCTGAGGAAATTGCCTTATGGTCCCTATGACCCTCGTCTATATGTAGCGCCACACACACACACACACTCTCTCTCTCTCTCATGGTGGTGGCCCCAGTGACACTGCTTAAATATTAATGACCTGATTCTCTCTCATTAATAATAGCTGCAGCGCTGATTACTGTGCGTATTGATGTGTGCACGTGTGCATGTGTGCACACATATGGATGGAGTATTTGTTCCGCCTGTCAGTGGCATATTACCCTCCGAAAGGATTACTGCCATTACTTGCATTACTAAGGTAAATTAAATTAAATTGAATTACATAACAGCGAGGATGTTAAAGGTTAATATATGGTGATAAATCCATTGTCGGTTCGTGTCAGCGTGTGTGTTTACACACATGCAAACACACAGACTTACAAATATACAGACAAATGCACACAGACGGACATTCGCTCAGTTAAGCCATGCATGAGGCGTGTGAGATGCAGCTGGCTTAAGCTAGTTTAGAACTACACACACACACACACACACACACACACACACACACACACACACACACACACACACACACACACACACACACACACACACACACACACACACACACACACACACACACACAAACGCCGACAAAAGGCATGAGTAGACTTCAGTATCCATTGGGTTGTAATGGAGAACTTTGCCTTCCCCTGCTAAGAATAGCCGTAGTGTAGCAAGCCATGAAAGAGGAGTGAAAGGAGTCAGTGGGTAGAAAGACGAGTGTGATTTGATGAGCTGTGTCCTTTAGTAAAGATGAGTCAGCGAGTTATAGTAGCACACACATGGGGACGAGAAAGCAAAACAAGGCGTTCACCGGTGGAGAGAAATGTGCTTTGATTAATTTATGTATTTCTATTTAGTTTTTGTGGAAAGAATGATGTACTTGTAGTTATATACTTGATGATCCTGTCGTCATTACACCAGCTGCTCCTCCTGTTTGGCATGTGTGGACTCTATGTCTGTTCTGTTTGTTCATATGTTAGTGTGGGTGCTCTGGTTTGTGTGTGTATTTCTGTGGCCAACAACAACCCCACAAAAGTCCCATTTCCCTGATGAATTACACGAAACTACATTTAGACAGGGAGGGAGAGAGAAGTCGTGAAAGAAAAGAGTAGAGGGCGAGAAGGAAAGAGAAGGTAATCATTGCTTCTTAAGATTGTAATGCAGTTACAGGACGGTGGAATCTGCTTAGCAGTGTACCACAATTTCTACCACTCGCTCCCACATAGAAACACACAAAACTGCTCCTGCCAACCATGCAACACAATAGAGGTTTTCTGATACCGATACCAACATTGAAAAATGCCTCTAATACTGCCTAAAATGCCGGATCTGGCAACGGCGAGGATGCAAAGCTATGTAGCGGTCTCATACCACGTCTTTTTTTTACCTAGATGAAAATGGGATTTTGAAATCACTTCTTTCTTTGCCGCTCTACTGCCACCGGTGCTGTTTTCAGAACGGCGGGTGTATCATACGCCAGAACCGGTGGCATCATGAGTGTTATCGTTGACATGCTTGCTAAGGTACTATAGTGTTACTGGAGGATCTTACTGATGCGTTGCACTAACTATGCACCACACGGACGCAGGATACACGTCTTGCATAGGTGTAGTTAACAGAAAGTATATTTTGACCCCAAAACAGCGACACTATAGTCAAAACCTCAGTTTCAAGGGGTTTCGTGCATCCCTGGATTTATTTGTGTTCCCTATCAGTCATGACTGTCAAACTGGAAAATAAAAGTTCGATGACTTTCAATGTATTTGTTTTTCAAAGGTATTGGTAGATACGCAGAGTCCAGTTACTGCAATCGGTATCGGGAAAGGAAAAATGGTATCGAAAAACATCTCTCTACAACATACACTTCATAATCCTGCTCTTCGGATCGCCGTTTTTTATTCTCCCACCTGACTGACAACCTCATCCCCACTCACCCCTCCTCCACCCCTCAGGCAGAGGTGCAATTCAGACTCCAGCGTCCAACCGCCCACCCACGTCAGGTCTCTCTGGTCCTGGCTGTCGCTACTCGCATTGTCTGGCTGTCGCTGATGGAAATCATCTTGTTAGTGCTGTGCTAATGTCTGCTCTGGATTCCTGGGACACTCTGGCTGCCAATATTTTAATTGGCTGACTCTATTAATATTGCATTCGTTTAAATACAGCACATCACCTTTCCCTTCGCTGAGTCTGACCCTGTGGCTGGCTGCTCGCTATGTCGGACTGGGAATATAGATAGAGGGAAATTATTCTCACTTTGACATATTGCTTTGGATTGCTTTTTTTTTTGGTTAAGGTATGCTTGTCAACAGTTTTAGTGAAATTAATTTATTTAATTTTATTGACTTTTGAATTTGAAGATTAAAAGGTCAGCAGTAGAGAAGATTTTTTTTAAAGGAACACATTCATGTATTTATGGAAGTAGGGAAGTAAGTTTTAGGAAATCATGTGCCCCCTTCTTTATTTTTTAAGTGGTGGGGATGGAAGTGGTGATGATGTAAGAGGAAACAATTTAAACAGCCAACGAGACACGAGCCTGATGACTCACGGACAGAAGGGGAAGAATCAAACTTAGATGGGGATACATTGAGTTTGTTGGGTTCACTCTGCTCAGAGTGTGCGTGCGCTCGCTATAAAAATGCAGGTGAGCATGGTGCTCCCTCTCCCACTCTCTCCCTCTCCCACTCTCTCTCTCTCTCTCACACACACGCACACGCACACACACACACCTGTCAGCCCTAGGGCTACCTCCAGGACAGAATGGATGATGGAGTTATGGGAGAAAAAGGAAAACACACGGAGTGGAATAAGTTAGGGACGGTGATATAAAAAGAAAAGAGGCAGAGAAATGAAGAAATACAACAAATTCATTCATATCAAGGAAATGTATTTGGAAGCTAATTTAGCGGTTAGGCTATCATGCAATGAATCATAAGGCCATTACTAACCATTATTTTGTCAGTTGTATAGATGTGAAAGTCTTTCTAACTGTCGTTGCCTGATATAAGCACTCGCCAGCGGTAATGATTTAGTCGAGTTGTTGGTTGATTCAGGTCCAAATTTTGACATTTTCTGTAGTAAATAAGCATAGTGACTGCCCTCTACTGGTTAAAACCCAGCTATTTCAGTTGAATTTTGCTATTGGCTGATAACGAGGCAGCTTATGTCACCAACCAGCCAGTCATCAATATAAACCAATGTCTCCAACTGTGCAGATTGTGGAAGAGGATTAATATCGAAAAGTGTAGTGAGCAGGTCGTGTGGTAATTTCATTGTTTTAGAACTTATCAAACGTACGCCAACATTAGCCTTTTAATTAACGTTACATTACCACTCAGCGACTTCCTCAGCTATGAGAGCTCCGGCTTCGGGCGTAACCGGAGCCAACAGCTCCTGTGGCCCAGGACCACCATGGTCCTCCAACACACTGATGCCCACTTCAGGGGATTTTAGAGATGAAAAGTCCTCCACGTGTAACGAGCCCCTTGTAGCAGAGGGACCACGCGATTCTATGACGCTCTCCATTATTTTTGTGGCCTAAGGACGTCTCTGACAGTGATGCTGACATCCGGCCCCACCTCCTTCACCCTTCTCACATCCAGCAGCACCACTCTCTCCCCCTCAGTCCCATTTTTTTCACAATCATGAAGTGGAGTCGAGCTTAGATCTGGGGGTGGAGTTACACTTTAAGCTCTTGGTTACAAAGACTTTGGGAAAATAGCTCTTGCTCCATTGCGATGAAACCATGGTTGATAGCAAGTGATTCTTGTGTCCTATTCAAGGAATTCCACTCAGCTCGACTTAGGAACTGGAGATGGAATTATTTTCCCAGTACAAAAGCTCCACAGATTTGAATTTTATCTTCCAAAATTGCGTTTTTTGCAAAAAACGTTTTTACTGCACATTTTTCAACTACCCACGTTTTTCCCTTTCTTTCATAGCATTTACAAGCTTATGCATCTTTCTGTGGAACCACATCCTCGTGTGAGCTAATATAAGATTAGAGGCGAGAGACAGAAATCATCTTACTGAAATGTAAATCCCATGATTGAGAGTTTATTCAACCACTCTGCCTGTATTTAGTGTCGCACTGTTCTCTGTATATTAGCACAGCACTGTACCTCACGTGCTCTATAGCTGGATACACTCGCTGAAATCCTTATTTAGCTGTTTGACGGCACCATAAACAGAGCTGGGTGTGAGCCCCTAAACCTGCCAGTTTGACACAGTTAGGCACACAGCACCGAGAAAGCAAACACGGTTGTTATGAGCTTCAATCGTTGGGGGAGCGCGAGGTAAGTAAAGAGCTTCGACAAAGTTAAAGTTATCAATCTGAAAAACACTTTCTGCCTGCGCTGAAAAGTTGAGTATTTGGAAAAAGCTCAGAATTTTGCACATTATTTGAGGTTTGTAATAGATGACAGAGTGACGATAGACTGACTTGACAACGCACTAGACTTTATTTGGCAGCCCTGAAGGTGAAAATTGGTGTCAGGGGGAATGTAAGCACAGGTAAGATAGTGAAGCGAGCTGGAGTTTGTCCGCGCACACGTGTGATGTGAGTCATAGTTGCTCCTACGGCCTTTAGCGCCCATTCATCTGTCATCCATCGTCTCAGCTCGGCTCTGCTGCCATCTCAATCGCCTGACATAATACTCCACATGCACAACACACACCTTCGCTGTCTCTCTTCTTCTCTCTCAGACACACACACATCCACACAGTACACGGTGTCACCAGCGGAGTGTGAGTGGAGCCGAGACACTCGCACTGTGTCCCAACAGTGTTCCCTGATTAACGAGATGGTTTGTTCTCTTCCTCAGGCCTGGACCAATCAGGCACGGGGACACAAATCTCTCCCCGCTGGTGATGCTGAAGGCCACCGGCCACTATTTATTGGCAATCTCAGCCCTAACTACCCAGACAGAGAGGGAAACACGCTTGCCACAGGCGGACACCACCACCATGTCTGTCTCTGCGTGTGTTTTTCATGTGCTGTAAATTTTTCTAGGGGAAATAAATATGCCTGCTAGTATCATGAAATAACATTTTGGGGGTGCATCAAACAAACACACAGCGAGATACACAGGGATCTCCCTATTTTTAGAGCGTGTGGGTTTGTCGAAGACGCATTAAAACCACAAACCCATCAAAGCTGTGATTAAAGAAGATTATAACATGAACTAAAAAAAATGATGTCTTCTTATATCTTAACAGAATAATTCCTTCTTTTTTTTTTTACCTCTCTGGACTTAATTAGCAGGATTTAGTCGGCTCGGTGCTGTAGCAGCTCAGCTAAAGTCAAGTTAGTAATTGCCGTGTTTATCTGCTTTCAGAGTAAAAATAACCCACACAGAGAGGTTGTGACAGTGTGGCTGCTTCCAGCAAAGCAATAGTCCTGTTTTGTTCGTTGAAATCTGAAAATCGTGGCTGGTTCTATTTTTTTTTCTTCCTGAAAGGCCTTGATGACAGCTTTGTTGGCGAAACGCTTAACAGGGTTCCCAGTGATTATATTAAGAAGACTTCAATTATTTACAGTGTCTGTCTTTTTATAACATCACATCAACCGCTAAATTACAGATTGTGCTGGTAGAAACTTCAACCTCAGAGGGTTAGACTAGTGTGAGTTAGTGAGAAGCCTCCACGTTTATCTCTTCCGATCTAACCTCGGCTCATTCTTTACTCATCATCCCATCTCTATCTTCTGTCCTGTTTATCTGTCTGATATTAGAAACCTTTTATACCTCTGAGTATTAAGGCTTCATGCATCCTTTAAATCCACAAGAGGGCAGCGCAGAATTGAGAATTTCTGATGACAATAAACATGGCAACGGTGGAGGAGGTTGTGACAATGCCAAGTTCTTCTCTTTACTGGTGCAAAGTAACATCAAATAGATGCTTTTAGTTTGGTACCAACTTTTAAAAGCTGCGTCTCAATTCAGGGGCTGCATCCTTTGGAGGACGAGTTCTACGCGGGCCAAAATGATCGCCACCTTTGTGGGCCAGCAAGACTGCTAAGGCCAAACTGAAATGAGACAGTCTTGTCTACAGATGCTTTCCGTGGTCGGCGTCATCAGGTCTTCCCGCTTTTATTGTTGTTGCCAAACAATAGAACTGAAGTTGGACAGGAGAATGTGTAACATTAGCTGTTCAGTTCATTTGAAGCATGATGCTCAAACATAGGACGTCTTGTCACTTGCCAGCACCATTACCTCTTTGACAGTTCGTGAGTGAAGCACAATGCATCCTGGGATAGGTTGGACAAAGGCTCCCCGTTTGAGCCTTTGTTTCTCGGGGATGGAAGGACGCATTTGTCGGCTGCATTTGTCAGATCTTTCGTTCTTTCGTTCAGAAAACCCAAACAACTACGGACAAAATGAAGGCTCGTGGGAAACTAATACGTTTCCCATGTAGTTGGAGCCTACGTATCTAGTGTTGAGCATAAATTAGCCTTTATTGGTTAATCTCCACAGATGACAAACAGCATACGTAAGGCAGAGAAGTCGGACACATCTGACACACACCTGATACTTAGGTTAATGCCCATTCGTCCTGCTTCACATCACTAAACTAGGAGATGAATTATGACCTACAAATGGTGTCTGGTGAGAGAGAGCAGCATCTACACACACTTGATATCAAATGCGCAGATCAAGTGGGAGGAATTATGGAAGAATTCCGGCTTGAACTTGGCTTCATCCTCATGACTCAAGTGTACGTGAGTCATTCTTCAGTAAGGAGGAAACCTGGCTACGAATCATTATGGAAGGGAGGCCAGAGGTGATTCAAGAGCAGGGAAATTGTAGAGGGAGTTTGTATGTTTGGTATTTTTTCAGCAAAGCCAGTTCAATGTACTTGAATTCGATAATGATTTCTGTACACTGAAGGAAGTACTCCAACTCTGATGTTTTGTCTTTTTCTTTTCTTCCTGTCTGCACGATGCAGAAGTGGGATTGTCTACAGAGGCGGACTCAACCATTAGGCAAAGGTCCGCAATTGCCTTGGGCCCTGAACTACCAGGGGCCCCATAAAACACCTAATAAAGTTATGGTTAAGATAATTTTTTTTTACTCTTCGTTAATACATTTCTTCATTCTAAAATTCCATACACTAAAATGGTAACTAGTATCTCAGGAGCCCCCCTCCCCCCTCAGTCCCCACTACAATGGACTATTCCATGAGCGGGTCCACGGAAGGGATTCAGGGCGTAAACACAAACTGACCACATTTTTTATTGGGATTATTTAGATGACAAATTTACGATCATGTGTTTAGTTATAAATCGATGGTGTTGGATCATGTCTGCGTGTCGCTCCGGTCACTTTAACACTGAGTCCAGCTGTTCACGTCACGTCTCGTGTTTTACTGAGCCGTAAAATTTTGACGAGTCATTTTTCGTGATGTTTAAATGCTGCCTCATAAACTCTGGAGCGAATCAAACAAACACTAAGTTACTTCATGTACTGATCCGGTCCTAATAACTAGTGAAGGTGGAGAGAGAGCAGGTCAGAGTGGAGGAGGACACAGACACTTCAGCTCGGTGCAAACCAACTGCAGATTCTGCTCTGATCATGAAGCAGCTGTGATCAGAGAGAAACTCTGTGTTTTCCCTGTTTCCACTGTTCTTCAACAAAGTCACTAGTTTTCACTCGCTCCTGGTATTTCACATGATGGCCCATGATGATTAAAAAAAACGTGAGCACGTTTTAAATAGAAAGACGTGAAAATAAAAACATCCAAGGGAGAGTAAGAGAAAGACGGGGACAAAGGGAAATCATTTTTTAAAGTATATTTTGTTATTATTTCTGTAACTCCATAAATGACCTCGTATTGTCTTGTGTGTTATCTTCTCACTTAATTAAAACAAGATATAAGACTGAGGCCCATCATCAACATCCATCAGATATCCTCCTGAAAACCAAAGTAATAGATTACAGATCTTCCATGTGAATGGACAATACGGTACATTCTTATTGTACAGAGATCATATTGTTTATGAAAATAAGATTTCACTGTGAGTGCATTTGTTAAACTATTAATATGTTTTGTTGGGTTTGGAAGAGGTTACAAGTAGGACTTTCCCTGGATGTAGAGGGCCCCATGCCTGTGTTTGCCTTGGGCCCCCAAATTGCTAAATCCGCCACTGATGGTGTAGGTGGACGTCTGCTGCTTATAATCACTTTGCGCCTACATTTTAACAAATATCTGACCAGTTTCACAACATTACATAGAGTGTTAACGACAGCCAGAGCTGGAAGAGAGTGTGTGGCACACTCTGCCATTTGTAACAGTGGTTATCCAGTTATTCAAGAAAAAAATAATTCCTAATTCCTAATCAAGTAAATCTGTATGAAATCTACGACACTAAATTACAAGGGATAGATGACAGATGGACAGTTCAGGGAAAAGAAAGAAAAAACAGAGGAATCGAGGTCAAAAGGATAAAACAAGGGCAAGAAAAGGGAGGAGTTGAGCTGCTGTGTGTAAAGCAGCGTGTGAGTAGAAGTAACACACATTTGTGATCACAAGCCAGAACTATGGGGTTTGTCGGCTTGACTGGGAGCCCTTTCAGAAATCTCCCAGAGTTCCGAGCAGCGGCAGGAATGCTGGAGAACGAGAAGGATCACAGGGGGAGCGTGGGTAATATGCCAGGGATGGGAACTAACTTTTCTCCGGCGTCAGCACATCTGCTGCGGCGGATGATCCATCTCCCTCTCATCGCCACAGAGCGATACTGTGACAGCACACACACGACACCGAAGACTTGCCAGCACGCTCGGTAATTGTCTCAGCGTGATTGTGACCACAGCTGCAGTGGACACGTTACATGAAAGCAAAAGGGGATTCCACAGTCAGTTCCTCCAGACTGTGTAAACCAGTGGCTCAACTACATCACAGGCTCCTCAGATGCAGATGACCTCACGGTAGAGCAAAGTGAATCCTCAAAAAACAGACCCCCTCCTGCCGGGCTCTCTAAGCAGCATCAAGCAAACACTGCAAAGTAAATCTAATCTGAATAATGTCGAATTTTGTGGGTATTTTTTACCCCTGACAAGGAAACTTTTCCTCTGCATTTGTTTAGTCTATTAGCAGCATTACACCAAAACCACTAGACCAAACCACCAGCTTTAAATTCTGGTGTGGATCTGTATCTGGAGGCAAATCCAGGAATTTTATTCCACCCCATAACATTGAGTTTTGAAGATTTTCACTGATTTCCCAAACAAATCAGACATATTTTGGGGACTGATGTCTGTGTGCAGCTCGGTGCAGCTGGACTATTGGGCCTTGGTGGAGGTATGCGCTCTACTGAAGGCTATTCTATTCGCATATATTTTCATAGATACAGTGAAAGGGAGACAGTAAAGTTGAACCTGTGGTATGTGTCCCAACTATTCGGTTATCGAGTCCCCCCCCCCCTGGTTAATGTAGATTTCACACCAGAAGATGAAGAACAAGCGTCTTTGCTAGATTCAGACCGATGCAATTGTCATTTTTCCATTCAGTTCCCGTTATATAGAGATTATGCACTTGAGCGTTCATGGGTTTGTTGGTCTTAAAATGAAGTGTGGTAATGTGCATTGCTATTATGAGGCAGTGGAAAGCGATTCTGACAACAAAAGTCTAATGTTATTTTATCTGTGATAGCAAAATACTTCTACATGTGTTGATTCGCATCGTACGGACACTCTGCTCGTGGGCAAAGTGAAAGTTCCTCCACTAAGTAGCCCTTTCTCTTACTACCTAGCATATTCACAGTTTAGATATGAATCTGCCATAGTGCACAAGAGCTTTTAACGGGAATCTTTATTGCATGTTACGCCCAAAACACACCCATGATTAATGAAGACACTAAGTACAACCTCTTGAATCATAAGTCTGGCGCTGCGATCTTCTGCCCTGTCGTTAAACTAGCAAAACTGGATTAGCATACGTCCTGAATGTACTCACGGCATTTGCTTTTCTCCGCGCACTTAGACCGTTACAACAGAGCCGAGTAAACTTCACATCACAAATTCACTTTGTGTAAATTTATTGTCAGACAAGTTACTCTGTTTTTTAAGTCCCCATAAAAAGGAAACATATGTGCAAACTGCTCATTACCAATTCAAAATAATGTATTCCATAGCAACTCCTGACAGTTTCAGTATAATTGATATGTTGCACTACTTAAAGGTTTTAATACACCTTTTATCTCCTTGCTCTGACTATGTCTGAGGAGTATCTTCAGTATTTTGCCTTGAAGGGCACCTTCAGGTTACTGCATGTGAGGCTGATTGAGTTCTTGGCCTTTGTGTCCATCCTTTATGATTTATGTTTTAATGGTTATGTTTAAGCAATTTGAAACACTTTGTTAATGTCAGGGAAAGATTGTGGTCCTGGTTAAAAAGTATATGCACAGTGATATTTTTTTCCCAAGAATTTCACCAAAATTACAGCCAAAAAGTGTTTTGGATTCATTTCATTAATTACAGTTTGAAGTGTATGGGCGGGCACATTGACTGGGACTGACAGAGTTTAAGAAAGACATCCGTGCAGGTAAGATTTGAAACATCAGTTTTTTCATTCTATTGTGTTTTTTTTCTTTTGTGGTCCTCAAGGTGATGATAACATGTGCACAGTAACGTTGCACGTGTGCACTACACACGTGTACACAAGCACACAGTGGACGGGACTAACCTGCTCTATAAGCCATTACTTCACTCCACCACAATTCGTAATTCTGTTGTATCGCGAAAACGAGTAATACTTAATTTAGGAGTAATATTAAGGGTAATCTGCTATAATAAACAAAATCGCTATACATGTTACTATTGAATGTACAATGCCACTCAATTACAATTAATTATGGTATCCATTTCTCGATGAGGCATATCGCCTTGCTCGGCTTCTCAGCAACTCAACAGAGGCTTAATCATGCTGCTGCGGCCACAATACACAGGGTGTGAACAGAGTGTGTGAGACAAGAAAAACACAATTAAAAAGTGTCATTAGATGATTGTAGCCCTGAAAAATGAAGACTAATAACTCAGCCTTCAGTGAGCCTCCGACCGACACTGTTACTGTAATTGCTCCACACATGCATACATCATTAAAGGTCAGGGATCAACGACATCAGGACAAACACGACACGACCCGTCTGGATGTGACAGTCACTCCGGTTCATCGGGTGCAGTAAACAGAATGACAAATATGTATTTTCAGCTCCTGCTAAGCTCTAAGCAGGCTTTGTTTTCTCCTCCCTCTCTCTATCCTCTCATCTCTGCCGCCTTTCTCCACTTTTATTTGAGCTAAATCTGAACGTATCAGAATAATGCCACAAGACATGTCAGCCAGTGGGAGAGAGAAACTGAGGACATTGTCGGAAATGATTGGAAATTCTCTTCTCCTCATCTGACTGCTCTTAGCGAGATCCACCAGATCCCCACATTTAAGGTGATAAATCTAAAAAAAAAAAAGTACTAATATGCTCCATCCATCAATGACCTGTCCAACCCGGTTTTTTTTACATACGAACTGTCTGAGCCTGTGTGTGTCCTTGATGCTCATGGCTCGTATTGTAGACATCATTGAACGAAGAAGCATGGGCCTGTGTTTTATTCAATTAAACCTCCCTAGGGGGCGCAGCAGCAAATGAACTGCAGCCTAACAAACTCCCACCTCCACACATCACTCTGCTAATCAGACAGCAGCCATGAGGCGCACACCCCACTTTGACAATTTCCTTCTCGCTACACGGAGCGCTGTGCATTATTGCCACCGTGCAAACAGAAATGTAGCCTGGCTTTGTTTGTGACAACCACAGATTAGTTTTCAAAACTAATTTAAAAATAAAATGTAGAGCCCATGCTTAGAAGTGAAGGCAGAGCGATGCTGTGGCAAAACTTGGTACATTATCAAAATGCTAAAAAGTTTTATATTATCATTTATATTATCTTATATATTTAGATAAACCCAATCCATGTGTTATTGATATCTAATTTTGCTTTTGGTTTAAACATTTTTCATCAAATTAAAATGTATTGATTTGTTTTCAAATAGTCCAAGGTCAACAGATCTCAACATGTAAGAAGCCATTGCAGATAAGAAGTGCTAATGGTGCAGCTACTGCATGAGGTCACATGTCACCAGATGGAACTGGGTGAACTCCTTCAATCCATGAAGATCTTTTGATACAATTAAAAGATCAAGAGGTTAATTTTTAGAAAGTATAAAGGCAAACCTCAGTTTTTTGCTCCTTGATATTTCTGTTTTTAGGATTTAAAAGAAAATTAAAAATACACATTTTCATGCAAATAGATTTCATCACAGACACAAACATCTAAGAGGGCGAAACCACACACTTTTCCATGACTCTAATGATTTTGCACTTGAGGAACATGTTTACTCCTCACTGAAGGAGATAACTACTACACAAACACACACACACACACACACACACATACGGACACACACACTCACACACACACACAGACAGAGCGGAGAAACTGCAGTAATAGCAGTGAAAGTATTTGGGTCTCCAGAGCAATGAAAGCCTCATTCACATGAGAGGCTCCATTAACCTCTGAATCTGCTGCCACAGTATTACATCCTCTTACACGACTACATTAACCAACTGTTTTGTGTTCTAGTGAGTGGCTGCTCATATACCGAGGACCATTATTTTGCAGTTTAAAGGCCCTGCATGCCCTGGTGTTTTTATTCCTTATTCTGGCTGATTAGAGCTGAGTTTATCCTGATGCTGGGTGGAGCCGTGCTGGCAGTCACCGAACTGTACGATCATGATAAAGGTTTAAATCTCCCTTTGACGTGGAGCTACAATCAAGACAAAATAACAGAAAATATTGTTTTTTTTCCCACCATGGTTGTATAGAAGCTTTAACGTGAGAAAACAATGTCCTGCTCAAGTGTGCACATCAAGGAAGCTTATTCAGCGACGGCAGCAGCTCCCACACTTCTCTGAGTAGCGCCAGATTTAACGCAGTGTGTGTGTGTGTGTGTGTGTGTGTGTGTGTGTGTGTGTGTGTGTGTGTGTGTGTGTGAGTGTGTATGTGTGCGTGCATACAGAGTGTGCGGCCCTGTGACAGTAGTGGGAGGAAGGAAGTCACACGCCATCTCATCTTCCATGAGCTTCTGTCCCTGAGGTTGACTGGTTACATAACTGATGCTAACACAGAACACTGGGCACCTCCAGGGAGGTCTGTTGCATGTAATTGTAGTCACATAACTGTACCTGCTGAGTGTGTGCGAACCCCATGGCTTACTTAATAATTAACATTCTATGATATTATTATATTATATACACAATCATAGTCCAGATACTTTGTGTTGCTCTTAAAATTTCATGTATGATGATTTTATTTTCTAAAAATGATGATTTACATCATAGGCCGAGTAGGTTTACTGGCCTTGTTATCAATTAAACATAATTATCTTATTTATTTATTCTTTTAAACCAAGCATATAAACTATTTCTCTGTTCCACAGTTAAAAGTTCCTCTCCTGACATTTATTAAACCACTAAAAACTCATCTCTGTGCCACAAAATGACATATTTAAAAGGCGCCCCCCCCCCCTCTAAAATAAAATCCCTTCATGGCCTTGAAAAGGTTTGGATGTAACTCTACACCTTTGCCTCATTTAGTATTCACAGATTTATGAATATGCAAAGTAGCCCCAGCTTTAAGCCCTCAGCTGCTCGCCTGCAGCCCCGACTCCGCTCGTCGAACACACAAACCTGCTGCTGCTTGTTTTCTGTTTTGTTTCAGTGGGCTGCACGACGGTGAGCAGTAATACTGGAGTCACACACGCAGAAAATAACTCAGAAAGATATAGAAATAGAGGATATATCGTACAGGGTTGCCAATACGAGTTGATGTGTCAGAATGATAATGTGCGTCATGTTTCACTCTCTACAATTATAGAGACATAATGGTCATAAATCACACAAGACCTTTGCTTGATTACGTTATTTAACAGTTCCGAATGTTTGAAAAACTTTGGTCCCGATCTCCAGCTCTGACTTAGCTAACTATAAATTAGCTTGCAAAATTCTGATGTTTAACTCACCCTCCTCCTCCACGTAAAAGATGGTCAAACCAAAGCCCGGCACCGCAAGTTGACGAGATTGGTTCCCTAAGTATGTGAATTATGGAACTCTGGCTGTCTGATTTGTCTTTTTCTTTTGACACTTCACTGGTACTCAGCAGTTCAAAGGTCAGCCAAAAGCATTGGCTGCTTATTTTGCTCAATAATATTTATTGTATCCTATAAAAACACCATTTGTATATTTTAACATTGGTAAAAAGTTAGTTTTCGTTAAAGGGGGTCGTTAGGAAGAAAAAAAAAGACTCAGACTAATCACCTGTTTAAGAGTAGACAGATATACCATCTAATGATATGGTTTTACAATGTAATCATACACACACATACATTTTAAATATTCTAACCCAACATTTAATCCCTGTTCTATATCAATAATCCTTCTCAAAGCCTTAACTATATAGTGACGTGATCCCCATCACCAGACAACAATGTTAAACTCCCTGTGGCAGATTGAGAAACTTTAGCTCTGATGCTACTCACAACTTGATCCTGAACTCTGGTCGTGCACGCCGATTACTGTTCACTGTAAATATCAAAATACAAGGACACGCACTATGTGGCAGGATTTTTAAGTCAAGAGTCTGTTTCTGAAAATATGACAGAGATCCAGCCGAGGCTCAGAAGGTGCTAATCTTTTCAAAACACTATGATCACCCTAATTATAGTGACACTCTCTCAATCACTGAGGCTGTAATAACACTATTCCTCTTCATCCCTCAGAGGCTTCCCTTCCTCTCCACCTCATCCTCTACTCACTCTCTCTCTTTGTCTCACAGACAGACAGAAACCAACACACACAGACACACACACACACACACAGACACACAGACACGCACACACAGACGGTGTGTGTGGGTCAGTGCAGCAGTGACAGCTGCAGACAGGAGCAGGGGTCAGCCGCACCCTGCTATTATCCCCGGAGTCCTGCTCTTTTTAAAGGCAGCGCTGGGGCACACAGAGTGACGGCTCATTGGAGGGCCTGCTGGGAGCTTACTAGCAGGTGAAGAGTCGGATGAGCCAGAGGGAGAAACCACACAAAGGGACACCGCGCAGGCACACTCACAAATACACACTTACACACCAGCAGACGCACGAATGCTGTCAGTCAGTCATGGGTAAAACAGGCAAGAAATAAAACCTGCAAACGCACGGGGGAGCACACACACACACACACAGCAATGCATGACTGCGTACACACGCACACACACACACACATGCTCAGTGTGGTAATAAGCCAGTCGTGCTCTCCAGGGATAGAGCCAGTGGCCACATAGTGGGAGAGAGGAAGCAGCTGTCTGCTGGAATACTTCCCCTCCTAGCACTGTAATTTCCTCCCAGAGGCACACCTGGGCCAGCACTCGTTCACACATATATACTGTATCTGTGTGTGTGTGTGTGTGCGATGTATACGTGAGAGTGTGTGCACCTGTTTTGTCTTTCGTGTACGTGTGCTTCTGCTCGGCTGAAAGCACGCCTGGTTATGCACTGATGCACACTGCTGATCCGAAGTGGATCCCTGCTGCCCAATATCACACTCAAATTATAGAAAATTACACGTTATTCTTTCCAGAAAACATATGTTTCGTTAAAAATGCAAGCTGTGAAGTATGGTGTATGGCGTATGGTGCCGCTGATCAGCTGACCTGAAATCAGCGACGGGAACGGCTGCCACAATGTGGCCAGAACTAAACAAACTGCTGATCTGAGACCAGTGCCTTGTTATAAACTGCTTTAATGTGTCGTGTTTGATGTGTAGTGTTTGAAGTATTTTAAAATCATTGTGTATAAGTCTTAACTGAGTAATTGTCAATTAACACATTCTTCGGAACACTATTTAAATTTATTCTGGGCTGCTATCTTTAGCTTCACAGCACATATTTAACGTTGAACCGCACTATAATGGTTCACAGAAGTTTATGTTTCCAGATTCTGAAACTTAGCCTGAGCCAAGCTTCAGGTTTTTCTTGCTATAAATGCTCAGCCCCAGGCAGGCGAGCCCTGGTGGATGACATTGTTTACATAGGCTAAACTGTGAAGGAGTTCCCCTCCAAGAAGTACTTATTTTCAACAGCAGACTAAACGCTCCTGAACTCATTCATACCAGAGGGCTTAGAGACAGACATCTTTGCTTCAGGGTGAAAAGCAAGACACTGCTGGAATGGGAATATGTTGCTTCGGGAACTGGGCTCGATACTTGAACAAATCACTAATCTGGCAAACTGTGAAGAGGGAATCTTTAGGAGTCAGATAATCCGACAGGTTAGGAACAAGTCAACAGTTTACTGAGGCTGCATGATTTAAATCATAAATCGGGAGGTGAGCACAACTGAAAAGTCAATGCACAGGAAAGTTGTGTGGACGGCAGAGTTTTTCATTTATAATTACTATAATGCAGTGTCTGTTCTACACATGCCATGTTTGGAATGGTCTGTGAAACGAAATTACTGTTCACGTGCGTCGGTTTCATCTAAGTTTGAATTTTTTACTTGAACGGTGTAATTTTTTCATATATCGCATGTCGAATGTGAATCTTCAGACCCAAGTTCAAAACTTTTCAAATTTTTCAATTCAGCTCGATATATTAAGCGTTGCAGCGACAAAACAAACGTTGTGCTTTCACTTGATTCTCTGGATGTGGCTGGCAGGTTGGAGATCAGCACCCGTGAATGTCTGTGTCAGTCCAATATGGTGAAATAAAAAACATTCTAATCATGAAAATGATCCGGTGGGAAAGATTTTATTGCCGCCAGTTGTCGACCACAACTGCAGTTTACCCGAGGACATCGAAGACATGTGCCAATTGCCTGTTAGCACGCTGCCCGGCCGCCACTGACTGCAAGGTGCTGTTTGCCTGTTAATTCACGTTTTATTAATATTGAATATTTTGCATGTCCAAATCGCACCAAATTCGACACTCGACTTCCTCGGGCCCTTAACGACACACAAGTCAAGTGTGATACGGATAAAGAGGAAGAGATGTGAGCCACAGACAGAGATTTCTGGTTGGTAGATAGAAGATATATACTGGTCACCTTTGTTTTCACGTCGGTTGGTCTCACTACTCCTGTTCTTTAAGACCTCATATACCTCAGACCCTATACCAAAGGACAAAGTTTAGAGGATGTTCTTGGCACAATCCCTTAAATAGGCCTTGGGTGACGTCAGAGGAATGTCACCTTCCGAGTGTTTTCAGGAGGCTATTTGGGATTCCAACAAGAGTCACGCTGTACTGCAAAGTGTCGGCTGCCCCCCCTACACTCTGAGGATGGGGCCGTCTATGAGTTGTGTACGTGTGTTTGCTCACATCTCTAAGTGCTTAAACACGAGTCTCCTCTTAAAACCTTGCACCGTTCGACTATCCTCGTGTCACACGGGCAGAGGCAGATGGGAACAAGACGGAAAAGTGAGGAGAGAGAGAGAGGTGGAGAGAGAGAGAGTGGGTTCTCGAGGGAGGCCCCTTCATTTTCCGGATGCGAGAGGCAGACATTAAGCTGCAGTGACTAGCACCGCTGGCCTCTGTCTGACCCTCTCCAACTTCCTCTCAGTCCAGGCTGATGCTGACGCGTCACAGTATCAGCGCCGTGTGATGAGGCTACAGCAACGACGACACAACACTGACCTAACAACTTCACGCCAGCCCGGGACAATAAAGCACAACCGAACAAAACATACGACAACAGCACAGGGCAGCAGCGCCTCAGGGGGGGTGAGACAAATCCAGGGTTTTGTGCAGACGCATCAGGTCCCGTGTAGCTGCCTCAGTCCTCCGCCCAGTGGCAGCCCACCACCTAATTGCAATCTCTTTGCCCCAGAGGCTGCAGGGAGCCTCTCTGACTTGAGAACAATGCAGCTGAAATGTCAATGAAAACAAGTCGGCTGCAAAGGACTATATTTTTGTATCATAAATCCATAGCTGACTGTATACGACAGCTCAGAACAGAGCAGATGGATACCAGGGAACCAAAACATGGCGTGAAGCAGCCAATAGTGCTGCTTCTTTAGTGCAGAAAAGAGAAACGTAAAAAAGAAAAAAAGATGATGCTGAAAACTGGTGACATTTAAGCGCAATATTAATATGAGATTTGAATAAAGGTAGCAGACTAGGTGAGGGGGATTATGGGAAAAAAGCCCTCTGGTAGTCCATCTGTCTGGGCATGTCTCAGTACCCTGGACACACAGCGCTGCACTAGCACACATACGCATGCTGGTGTGCACGCAGCTGGAGCAACACACCCACACAGACAGTCCAGTCTCCCAGGACAAAACACTAAACTCCACCTTCACCGTCCAGCCTCAGAAAATAAAAGAAACACACACACACACACATCTGCAGATGGCGGAGAGCGAGAGGAGAGTTTAGCTCGGTGAAGCTGGACACAGACGAGACGGGGACGGAAATAAAATTAGCAGAACAGAGAGAACATTCATCAATTCCAGAGATAAAAGAAGGAGATAAAATAAAATTGTAAGAGTGGAAGTGAAGACAGATTGAAGGATTGCGCTCCGTCCGCCGAGCGAAAAATGAATGGAAATCCTTCGTTTTCCATCGCCGCAGCGATTAATTGACAAATGTGCCACATTAATAATAAAGCTTGCTCTCTCCACTTAGGACATTGATTCACACCTCCTCAGCTTACGGTGTGAGAAGCCGATCAATCTTGCTCCGTCTTCATCTCTCTTTCTCTCCTTCTTGAGCTCCTCTATTACCTTGCTAAATATAACTTCCTTCCCTCTGTCTTTAGCCAGGAAATGAGTCCAACATTCAATAACTGGCTGTGGATTGAGCACGCTCGTGCAAAGGAGATCTCCAGAAATGATTGATTGATTACTAATTAATTCACAATTTCCCTGATTGATCTACGGTTGGGGAGTGATTGTCAGAGAAAAAAGAAAATAAGAGAAGGGGACAGGATATGGTTTGATTCGAGTGGAGGATGGAGGGAGGACAGAAGCTTCAGAAGAAGAAGGGGACGAGTGTAAAGGCAGGTGGATCTATACTTTGCTTCCTAAGTGTCCATGAGCTTGTAATATTACAGTGGCAATGATGTAACAACTGGAAGGTAAAAACCATATGTTTACATAACGCTGTGGTCGAGAATAACCGAGACGAAGGGACAAAAGGAAAAAGAGAAGAGAAAGAAAAAGAGAGATCCACATGAAATGCTGCAGGGAGCATGTCTGTCCGTCCGTCTGTCTGTCTGTCTGTCTGTCTGCCTGTGTAGCCTTGAAAATCCCAGCACTCAAATCCAGACAACCACAGAACTCATGCCCACGCCATACGCACAAACACATACAAACACTGTGGCCGCTCCTATCCTACGCTATTGATCTGCACCCCACTCTTCATTAGAAAGAAGGATTCAAAGGCAACAAGGAGCAGTGAGATGTATTGTGTGTGTGTGTGTGTGTCTGCATGTCTGTGTGCATTCAGCATGGGTGTGTGTGTGTTCACAAGTATAATGATCAAGGGAGTTGTGTAAGCTGAATGTGGTTACATCCTATATGTGTCTGAGTTTCCGTATAGTTTTTTTTTTCTTCCCAGGGTGTGTGTGTGTGTGTGTGTGTGTGTGTGTGTGTGTGTGTGTGTGTGTGTATGGATGTACTGCCAGGTATCAGTAACAGTGGGAGCAGATCTGTGTTACTCTAATGCAGTCTGTCCTCACTGGGTGTTCCTATGGAAACTCTCTCTCTCTCTCTCTCTCTCTCTCCCTGTATATTATTAGACATTCTTAAATCAACTGCTCAGAATAGGAAGACACATCTCATCTATTGAAACACGCTTGTTATGAAGCAGTCGACTTGCACCTGTAAAACACGGGAGACTCCGTTCTTTGAGAATATCTGCACTGCGAGGATTAGTTTGCGATGCAGACTCTGGCCGGGGTCACAAGTGATTGACTCTCGGGCATCGGATCAGTCACAGCGATCGCTTCTACAGACACAAGCCTGAGGCGCGCATTGCAGAAGTATTTTTCCCAGCATGCCAAGCTCTTGACAATACAACAGAAAATACGGAAAATACCATTTCCGAGGAATTTTTTCTTTTCTTATTTTTAAGCATGTACGATCTGCTCTTCTGTCTCATAAGTTGTTAAGTGGATGGGACGTGTTTCACAGTGTATTATACCACTGCTCCTCTACATCCTCTCTGTTCATGTACATTAAATGTTCCACTCAGGCTTTAGATTAATAAAAGATATGAACATGTGTTCCCATGTTTGTGTTACTGTGGGGAGTTGCTGAAACAGAGTAGAACCATAAAGGGCCTTCGAAGCTGGAGCATTTCTCTGTGAAATGTACGATTAAAAAGACAATTTCTTTGCTTAGGATTAAGGGTTTGAGTTAAAAATCAATAATAAATACATGGAGATTGCAAACTTCAAATTTGTGTTACTTCAGCTAAAAGATAAAGTCAAACAAAACCATGTGCGATAAATTCGTTTGATTAATTTGATTCAAGTGCAACCCCTCATCTCGTCCTCTGAGAAAATGTTTCATTATCAGTTTTAGAACTATTCACAGCCAGATTTGATTTTTCTAATTTCATTCTGAATAAATAAGTTTCCGACCGTAATACAAATGAAAACAGACGAAGAGATGAATTGTCGGGATGAAAATATGATTTTGCTTTTGTGATGACGTTCGCGTCTTGAGTATTAAAGCCTTTTTGAATACAAATTCTTCCCTCTAATCCGAGCGGATACCGGCTTCGTCAAGCACTAAACATTGCTTCCTTCTAAAATAATGTTCCCTCTTGTGGTTTGTTTGTTCATTTATTTCGTCTGTGGAGTGAAAGATTGAGGCAGGCGCGATGAGAAAAGCAAAGAGTCGGGCGATAGCTGTTAATTGTTAAAGCAGTGGATGAATCTAAAAGAGGAGGGTGTTACCAATTCTCACTAGAAAATTAGTGCGGCGACAGGAGGATGTGTCTGAGTGCGTGTGGGTGTAATCTTTTTGACAGCAGGGTACGCTCACACTGTGCCTCACAGTGTTTTCATACAATAGTGAGATATGATTATATAATCAGGTGTGCATGAGGGAACAATGCTTTAATACTCGTGTGAGCTTTATTTTGAGGAGGAGACCTGCACGGAATTAACAGGAGAAAACAAATGAAGCTGGCGAAAAGTCAAAACCAGCAAGACCTGAATTAAAAATCTTTCATTTTCATGTTGGTTCATCAGGAACTTTAAGTTGAAATGAAGTGTGCCTGTGTAGCATCCTGGGAAGGGTGTGTGAATGCGGAGCGGGGCACAGTGCGAGC
This sequence comes from Hippoglossus stenolepis, assembly GCF_022539355.2. NCBI lineage: Eukaryota > Metazoa > Chordata > Actinopteri > Pleuronectiformes > Pleuronectidae > Hippoglossus > Hippoglossus stenolepis. The sequence goes on along the minus strand of NC_061489.1, from coordinate 17,283,725 downwards.
CGCAGACTGACCTCTGGCGTGGAAGTCTGCCGCCTCGCTGTCGATGGGCGCCTTCTTCACAGCTGAGGAGCGATAGACGATGTGCGTCCTTCCTCCTCCTCCCTGCGCCTCCTCTTCTATGACTCCATCGCCCCTCTCCACCGGCTCGATAAAAAACTCCTCTTGCTCCGTCCTGATCATTCCGGCCTGAAAGAGAGCGGAGAAAATTAATTGGATGACACGACAGAGCGAGTAGGTAACCACATATAGTAACACCAAGCTGCTGGTCCTCCCTTGTTTTCCCCTCACTCCCTAATTTGAAGAAAGAAACACCCCATTGCTTGACTCCATTGCGGTGCTTGGGGGGGGGGCATGCTGGGAGAAGGAGGGGACAGCAGTGATCCCTCCTGGGGTCCTGAGGAACGCCAGAGTGACACCTGACATCACAAATGGCCAACACAAGAGCAGGAGATGAGACTGTCCCACTCCCATCCTGAACTAACACATTCTGTCAGGTAATTCCCCAAGTCCACCTTGCACACACACACACACACACACACACACACGCACACACGCACACACGCACACACGCAAACTCACAGGAAGGAGAGAGGAGGAAGCCTGAAAGCGTTGGAGAGGAGTAAAGGAGCGTGCATAGAGAACACACACAAGAAAAGGGAGTTGCGTGCACATACACAGGGAAAACAGGCTCTGGGAAAATTGCCCGTCACTCTCCCTTATTCTATCTGTCTGTTTAAGACAACTGGTAATTACCAAGGCAACGCGCTGCTGTAGGGGGAAGCCATGGGGGAGAACACACAGAGAGGCTTTGGAGAGGACGAGCGCAAAAGAAAAGAGAGGGATAAATGAAGAAGAGAGAAAACATCGATATGATCAGTGACTCGTCTGGGTCTCCCTCTGCTCTGACAGGAGATGGAAGGGAGGATGAGCAGGCTGAAGAGAGGAGAGTCAGCTGATGATAAAAATGTAAAAAATACCGTCTGCGTTACAAAAGAATGTGTGATGAAAAGCGCACTGCACAGGGTTGTCAGGAAAGAAATCGTCGTTCGAAAAAACTTTATTTCAGGGATTCTGCAGGTTTCAACAGGTTCAATTTAGGACTTGTGAAAACCATAATGAAGGAAATTTAAGACCTACGTAGAGTTCAACCCCAATATTTCTTTCCCCTAATATTTAAGAATAAGTCCCTAATATCTTATCGTATTTAAGACTTTTTAAGGCCTAAAATTCAGATTATTACATTTTAGAATTTGTAATATCCTGTGGAATCCCTGCCAATGTCAACATATTTTTGTATTTTTGTGAAATGTTTTTTCTTCATCCAAGCTGAGCGATTCAAACTGGTGCTTTTAATGTCTTATGGGTGTAAAACCCTCGAAGAAAAACTGGAAAAACCCAATTAGGAAGTATAACACATCCACCAAGTTGACAACATGAAGATATGTGCAACTAAAACAAGTAAATAGACAGACACCATTGTCAACAGCTGAACACAATAAAGGATTCTGGGGTCTATTGGATTTTCAGTGTAAACTACAGATGTTCCAATACCACTGTTCTCTTCCCAGTACTTATTCTGATACCTGGACTTTGTATATTGACTGATATGAGTACTGATCCGACACCAGTGTATTTAAAAAACACAATTATATACTCGCTGCAGTATTTCCTGCAGTATTAGAGACATTTCTGATGCTGGTGTCTGCATGTCCTCTCTCTCCTGTAAACAACCTGCCCAGCACCAAACAGGTGGTGAATGTAGTGACACATTGGAACACTTAAGAGCAGCTTAAGTACTTAAGTTGTTGTGTGGCCAGAACCACAACTCTAAATGAATGATGTTATTTGACACATCAACACGTTTCTGCCCCCCCCCCCAAAAAAAAGAAATTCAGTTACTCCAGGTTTAAGGACGAATGCTGGATGGATACAGACGCATCACAAATAATGGAATTACACAATCATAATGTTAAACGTTTTGAAAAAAAGTAAGAGCTAGATTATTGTTTATTGTTTCCCAGGAAAACTTGTCCTTGTTTTTTGAGAGTTTTGTCGAACTTGACAGAGCTGTTTTATTTGGTTTCACTTTTCGAAGCACATCTCTTGATGCGACTATCAGGTGAATGTGTTTCTCTCATTTTGCCAGTGTTTTATTTATCAGACTTGTGTTCCCTTACTGGTGCCTGTGGTGTCAAACTGTTGAAGGTATTTTTTCATTTTGCTTGTCCCATCTGTTTTGCAGTGATTTCTGAGTGTGTGCAAATCTGTGCCGATTTGAAATAAAATCGAGTGGATTAAAATGTGGTTTGTAGCTGAGATTCATAATGTGGCTTTAGCTGTAAGGTTTGCTTTAATTTAAGGGGACTGTCGGGCCTTGGCGGAGGAATGCTCCTCACTGAGTGCTATTGTAGTTACATAATGAAAAGACACAGATATCAAGTATTGATATCAGTTATTAAATCATTTGAGCTCTAAATAAAATGGAGTTTCAGACCTTGCATTTTCCTTGAATATCCCACTGAGGCTGATTTAAAAGAAACTGCATATTAACAAAAGTGGCCACTGAAAAAATAAAAAGCTCCTCTCTTCTTTACTCTCGTCCTCTCCCATACCCTCCTCCTCCTCTCTCTCCCTCTGTCAGTCTGAGGCTTTGGTCCCAGAAGGATGTGGACAAGCCGCTGACCTGCCCTCTCTCTCTCTCTCTCTCTCTCTCTCTCTCTCTCTCTCTCTCTCTCTCTCTCTCTCTCTCTCTCTCTCTCTCTCCACCTCTCCCTCTTCTCATCCCTCCATTTCCCGGAGCCGTGGTGCAGCATTCCGATCGCGGCTGATGGGTCTGCGATGGTGCATGCGTTCCCACCCCAGAATACCAAGCAGAGGAGAGAGGAGAGCTGTGTCAAAGAAAAAAGATGACATGCGGGACTGGGAGACGTGGTCGGATCGATCAGACCCAGCGTACAGGGGGTGGAGGGTTGCAGAGAGGGGAAGGTGTGAGCGGGCGGAGGAGCTGGACACGTCCTTAGGAGAAAAAAATCCTGATGTGAATTAAGCATCAAAGCTTCTTCACACATTTCCATAGTGAGAGGCATCGTAGGAGGGGATTACAAGGAGGCTCGACCAAACACCATGTCCAGAGCACTGAGAGAAATTCAGACTCATCACAGCAAACTGGCATCTGTTATGAGTTGGGTTATACAAAGACATTTAGGGCTCAGGGCCAATAGTAATGAGCTATCGATTAAGACCAACCACATTGTTGGAAGTTTCTGACGTTTAACTAATATACATAAGTGGTAGGAAATAACCCAAAAATTTACTTTAAATCTATTTTTTTAATCAGAAAGGGTCGAGGCCCAACAGTCCTCTTGAATTAGATCCAGCTCACATACTTAAAATCAGTAGTTTTTGCATTATGCTGCTAAGTGCTAACTAAAACATGACTTCCATGGCAGAGATACTGTAACTATGCATGTGTCTAAACACAAACTCAGAAACTACTAAAAAACTAAACCTGTATGGTTGTCAATGTCTGGGAACTTGGTGAGTTTTGACGACTCTGAGAAAAGCAGGTTATCATTTGTCGTAAATTGCTTCATCTGGGGAATTGAGAATAAAATGTATAGTGCAACAATTCAAATAGTGTTGGAATCTATTCAAAAACCTACTCTTTGTTTGTAGGTGAAGAATATTCATGTTATGTTATATCTTCTATGAATGGCCACACACTCACGCTGCAGAGTAACGCAGGACATGAAAGTATCTCATGATTTTCCGTTCACCAGCTACTAAAAGAAATTCTTCAGTCTGTTTCAGAGAATGTAACTGGAAGCTCTTTTCTTATTACAGTGAAGTCATGGTGCTCCTTGCGCTGATGAGCCTGACGATGTCTAACAAGGTTTGATGAGTTAAAATTTAGTGAATTAGACCTGCTACCCTCGTGAGACATTTCAATCTGTCAGCTTCCTGCATCTTATTGTCTCGTTGTCACCTGCAGTGATTGTAACTAGTTTAAACTGGTAATTGCACTGCAGTGTCTCTTTCTTTATTTCTGCACATATTGTAAACATGTGTATTTATTTTATTATATATATTATTATCAGAATATTATTTTTACTTCACACAGGAAGTATCACTGCACATCTGAAAAGGTCATGGCTGAGTATTTTCTCCATACACACACATACACACACACAAACTAGTACGTGGGCTCCACCCTTATATTCAGTCAGGCTGCATCAAATTGCACACACTCATACAGTATATCAGTCCTTTTTATCATCAAGATCCATGAATTATTCCCTGGGAAATCAGTGAAAATGTCAGAGACACCAGCGTTAAAGAAAGTGAAACACATTTGTCCGCATCTGTCTCAAGATTTTCTGGGTTCTTCCTCGGCCTATGTCCTTTCCTTACACCACGTTTCATAGAAATCTGTTCAGTAGTGTCTGTGTAATCGTACTGACAAATAAAACAAATAGACATGTCTGATAACCTTCTCAGCGAAGATACCAATCCACTGACCTTGTAGTGGGGAGTTTAAACAGTTATCTTCCTGCAGTACCTTGGCCCACTGAAAAGTAAAAGGACCATAAATTGCCTGGAGAAACTGGTCTATATTTTCTAAGAAGGAATGAAACGACTCCACTACTTATATGGCTAGAAATACCGTCTTAGGGATGATTGGAAATAAAACTCCATCATTAGGAATAATGAGAGAAATTACATCCAAGAAATGTATCATCAAGATTAAAGCAGGGGGAGAATAATCGCACATTCTGCACAGAGCAACCTGCACCAGTCCCACATGCTCACAACTCAACGTATATAATTAGGGTGTCATTATTCTCATGGCCACTGCGATGGCGACATGAACCACAACCCTCCCTTAAGAGACCCGGGGCCCATCTGCAGTCTCCAGATCCGGATCCTACACATCCAGTGTCCAGTTACAACACGGGGACCCTCGGCGTTTGCAGAGCTCTATTTGAAGACGTGAGCGGAGAGTAACACGAGTCCTGGGTAAGTGTCCTGTGGGGCACGTGAGAAAGTGGAGTAGAAGAAAGGCGGTGCTGGAGTGGAGGAGCGGATGTTGTGGTGACGATCAAAGTCGCACCCGGTCGGGGCCGTTCAGCTCTGTCCAGTGCAGCCAGTCTCTGTGTGTGTGTGTGTGTGTTTGATCTGGTGTCACTATGTGTGTGTTTGATGTGATTCATAACCCTGCTACTGCTGCCTCACTTCACACACAGTGGCACACATGCATCCACAGGCAGCCAGTCAGGGCAGACACAGTCGCACAAACACACACATCCCCACACAAATACAGCTTTGATAGTGACTCACTCACACTGTGTAACCCTCCAATTCATTCACCCTTTGAGTCACAAGAAAAATCAGGCTTACACAATAGTAAAGCTGATTTGAAAAATTCGACACACTTCAGAGGGAGAGATTAAAAGGACACGTCACCGCGCGGGTATAAGCACTGTTTTATTTAATCACATCAGCAGCAAATTGCACCTTTATGGTCCCCCGCCAAGCTCGGAGAAAGCCACGTTTTTGTGTTTGGATTATGAATATGGGCTCTGGCAAAAAAAACAAAAGTAGATTTATATGAAATTTATGAAGGCGGCACGAAGCAAAGCTATTTTAAACATTCAGGGAAGCTAAACATATAAGACATTTATGACCCTTGGCAAACCTTTCCTCTCTGCGGCTTCGCTCTCACAGGAGAAAGAAAGGTGGGGAGCAGCAGGAAGCCGGACGACGGAGAGAGAACCGCAAACACGGTTCGAGTGTTAAGAAAGACTCATTAAGTGAATTAAATTATTTGTCTTGCGTCCTGAAGAGTGAGGCGAGTACCTAATCGAGGATATGCAAGGAGGGGCGACCGATGCAGCAAACAAAACTGATCAAACACAGGGAAGGAGGGAGGCCTTGTCATACTTAAACCTTCTCCTGCCCCCCCCGCCCGACTGTCCTCTGTCAGCTGCACAAACACTGACACACACATATTCAGGCCCACAGACGATGACAGGGTTGCGTGTGTGTCTGTGTGCGTGAGTAGAAGCCTGATGCCTGTGTGATCTTGGCCGTGCACGACATAGCGATGCGGGCCCATCCCTGTCGCGCAGCTCAGCTCATTACGCAGAGTGGTCTCTAAAAATGGTGACTGGGAAAAAAAAACAATACAGTAAGCACACACCTATATGACCTAGAGTCGTGCAGCTCGGTCCCAGTCACCCTCTGCTTTCTCCACCTCATTTGCAAATTGTTCATCTTTGACCTACATTTTTTTTTTATCACAGCATGTCAGAGAATGAACACACACACACACACACACACACACACACACACACACACACGTCTGGGTCGTTTCACATTTTAACTCTCATCTCAGGCCCTTAAGGAAGACGGCGACCTATCCAGACCTGGACCTATAACCGATAAATCATTTAGAATAGTCCAATTCTGACGGAGCGTTTCTATTTTAACCGGAGCGACTTTTCTGGGCTTTACGTCACTGGTTTAGCAGCCCAGGAAACTCGCAGACCAATTGCATACGTTGTAAATCATCTCACGTGATGCCACTCAGCCAATCACATCTGTGAATTCCGATGAGCATAGACAGTGATAACTGAGACAAGTAAGAAAAGAAAAAGAAAAGAAAAAGCCCCTTGCTCGAAAAAGAGAAAAATGGTGAAAAGAGAAAAAGGACAAACTGAGTAACACTGTTTTTTAAATCGAGCTCTTTATTTAATCAAAAAAATAAGCTTTCTGTTATGTACTTTATCTTTCTCTTAGTATTATTAAAGTAATTGATATAATGTAATATAGAGAACTTATCTATAATCCCTCTGGTTCAATAAAAACTGATGCTATAGACATTATGGTGTTCTATCGGGACCTCTCAGAATATGAATTGATTACTGCTGCCCTAAGAAAGGATGGGGGGGAGAGACCACATGAAACTGGGAAGACCCTCTGTGAGCCCCCCCAAATGTCAAAGTTATCTCCAGTAAGATTGTCCATCTCATGAGTCCGACCCCTTTCTGTCCTCATGAGCTATTTTCACTCTACCCTCCATCCTTGATGCCATATAATCTGTTTATCCATCGCTTTCTGCTCTACTCTTTTCTTTTCCATCTCTCCTTCATCTTTTCTTACAAGTCCATGAGTGCTCCATACTCAGTCGGGGTGAGGACGGGGTCAGGTGTTAGAAAAAAAGAAGATAGACAAAAGGCAACAGAGCACTGCCCATATTATTTAAACAGACAATTGGATGGTGAGCCTAAGAATAGCTGTAGTAAGACAAACCTGGTTAGCCTGACCACATGATGTGTGGAAATGTTGGTTCAGCGCGAGACGCTTGACACAGACAGAAATACAGTTGCTGACAGTCTGGCAGATAGACTGAGAGACACAGTGCCAGCCAGACAGGCGGTTGGTTTAAAGGAGGCTGCCTCAATATTCCGTTCTCGCTTTCTCTTTCTCTCTTTTTCTCTCCCAATTCCTGTTGTTATTCATCAGGACAGAAGCTCCCTCCCTCTGTTTTCTGTCCAAACAGAGATTATGAATCAGCAGTATGAGGAAGGGAGAAGCAGAGGAAATGGAGACAGAATGAGCAGAGGAGTTAAAACTGAAGAAATGTGTGATGACCAGCAGGGGAGAGGTGATACAAGAAAGGAAGCAGTAGGTTTAAAAAAACAAAAACAAGACAAATTGAAAGTGAAATGAGAATTAAGATTATACAGTTAGAGAAAAGAAAAATAGACAACAAGAGTTGAATGAATTATATGGAGAGAAGTTTAAAGCAAACAAAGGGGGTAAATATTTACGAAAAAGAGATGGTAATTTTCTCCATAATCAGCTCAACACTGGAACAAAACAAAAAGTCCTCCTCCACCTCCTCCTCCATCACTGTTCCTCCCTCTGTCTCACTCCTCTCGTTCGTTCCTCTCAGCAGTCTGACAGCTTTACACAGCCAAAAGGCTCTTGGCCGGGCCAACGTGGAGGAAAGTGTGGGAAATGCTTACAAGATCCACTCCACACTTGGTCTGCTCTCTTTTCTCTTCGCAGGGTGGCTCAGGTATTAGCAGAGGGCCCGTGCTTTTGTAAAGAGGGGTGGGGCAGGTTTGCTGGAGAGGCCCAGAGGCTCTACAATATAAAAACTGATATACTGTTGATTAAACTATAGTCCAACCGCACAATCACGAGCTGCTGTTTCTGATCTTGTTTTACGTTCACATCATCGCTCATGTCAAAGTGCCATTGTGGAAAGCTCAGGACTACAAACAGACGATGGGCCAGTGCACCAGAGGCAAACCCCTGAGGAAATGCACGTTATCGGGCTAACTGCTGGTTTAAAACATGGAAATCTTCATTTTAGCTTTTGCGAAATTTGGGAAGAAGCGGATTTCCATGATAAAAGTGTTGGAACATATGTAGGATTCTGTCTAAATTTGTACTACGTTCACTTTAGCATCACATATTATCGCAGCATTATCTTTCTACTACTTTCAGACATGAACTGAACTCAAGATAATCTCCCGACGTTCTCCGATGAGCCTGTATGTGAGAACGTCAGAATGAGAGGGTCTGGGCTTCTTCCAGAGATTTTCCCACCAGCCCTCTCGTAAAAAGGGAGAATGTCGAATGCAACAGACGCAAAACTGAACACATCAAAAAGAAAACAAAAATCTCCGGATAAAAATGCACTCCCCTACACGTAGAAGACACACACGAAGATGTCAAGAGAGCTTTTGGTGATGTTTTAACTCCATCTCACGTTCTTCCTGAGCGGTACGTTTGCTTATTGTCATGGAGATCAGACTGATAAGGCTGATACATATAGATTAAAATGAATTGTAGTACGACAAATTCATTCCCTTTTATTTCTTCTAAAACCATCGTGAATCTGTGCAGTAAAATAACAGCCCAATTGGTTTGTAAGTGAGAAGACTGACACGTTTTAGACGACTACAGCTTAATCTTTACAGATCTTTAGCTTTTGTGTAGTCCCTGCCATCACTGTGTTCTTGCCAACACTTACTCTCAGACACACACACACACACACACACACACAGACACACACAAAGCACCGGCCAAGCACCCATCAACCCCTCTTACCGGCCCAGCCCAGCCATCGATCAGTGTGTGTGTGTGTGTGTGTTGGTTTGTGTGTGTGTGTGTGTGTGTGTGTGTGTGTGTGTGTGTGTGTGTGTGTGTGTGTGTGTGTGTGTGCGGGCTTCCGGATTGATAAATGACCCCGATTAGTGGCGACTGACCGCTCTGTGATTGCAATCTAAGTGCAGCAGAACAGCTGTTCCCAGAGCAGTGTTGTCTCCAGCAGTGTGTGTTTAATATAACAGCACTTTTAATGAATTACAAGCCAACCACAGGCCTGGGATCTGCCTGTCCAGTAATAATTACACTGCTACACCTGGAAACGTTAGCAGGACATGTTATCTATATCATACAAATATTCCAAAATGAAGAATCCGGTGTAATTTCTAACAGAATAGCATATTTAGATCTCTGCTTATTTGCTCCACTACAGTTGTTTGGATATGCTTTTAATTTGAATTGTTGGACTGTGGATAAACGATGTTTGTCTGAACAAGAGTCTGCGATAAAACACAATAAAGCTGTTTATTTCTTCTCACTTTGAAGAGATCCCTCTGTCTTACTTACTGGTCACTCCCCTTCGTCACTCTTCCACCCACCCTCCTGACCCTCTCTCTTGCTCTCTCTCTCTCTCTCTCTCTCTCTCTCTCTCTCTCTCTCTCTCTCTCTCTCTCTCTCTCACACGCACACACAGTCATGCATCCATGACTTCCGAGGATATTACATTGACTTACCTTCATTTAAAGGATACTAAGTCTTACCTAAATACTTGTCTAACCCTAACAGTTAACCTAACCTTAGCCTAACCTTTAATCATATGTCCACCTTAAAATGTAATGATTTACATAACTAGCTCTTTTTCCGATGAGGACATCAAGTCCTTATAATGTGACTGTAACCGGATTTAGGTCCCCACAACGTGAGTATTACCTGGGCTACACACACACACACGCACACACAGATCCACACCCATCCTCATCCTTATCTCTACTCTATCTCTTTATCTCCACATCTATTGGATATACCTGTAACCTAGCAACAGAGCACAGCGAAGACCCTCCCCCTACCTGCTCGTTGCACTGACTGCTGAACCTGACAGCCAATCAAACAGTCTCAGGGCGGCAACACGAGCCAATCAAATGTTTGCTGGAACAGGGAGTTGCCCCCCCTCTGCCCTCCACGCTTTTTGACCCCACATATGGGCAAACGAAACGCGGATGTCCATGCACATGCACATGTAACGCATGCTTTTCGCACACAGCACCACACTACACGCTTGCACACTACACACACACACACACACAGTCTCTTGAGGCCACCAGGAGAGATCAGAGGATCTCACTGACTTGCCTGTTGAATTCATAACAACCAATCCTTCATTAGCAGAAAAAGCTACCTGTGGAAACATATTACACGTGTGAGTGTGTGGTTGTGTAACTGTTGATTACAAAAATGCAAAATGCACTTCCATGATGACATGCATCATTTTGCTCAAGGCCTGCAGAAAATGCAGAACATGAACAACGTGCACAAGATGAAGCTGGGTGAAGTGTATTTTTATATGGGAACAAGCTCTCTGTGTATTGTCAGGTGATATTTCTTCTCTGTGGGAAAGAGTTACCAACATCACGCCTGATCAAATGTGTCCTCTGTGCTGGTCTGTCTCTCTGACCACTGCCCACTACATCTCCATTTATTGCTCTCTGCGTGTGACGATGAATGAAATGTGCGATGGTGAAAGAGTGTGACTCACGCAGTCACACCCGATGTACGCTTGTGGTAAATAATAATAATAAACAAATCAACGTGTGCCTGTCCACTGGCTTTAGTGATGCTATGTGCCTAAATAACATCAAGTCGTGTTGTGTTTAAAACCTCAGTGACTCCATCAAACGGAAATCTGTTCCCTTGTTTTTTTGTAATTTTGCAAAGAACCAAATACACGCACAGGGGTAAAAATCTGTAATTATTATTTGTGATTCTGCTTCCTCCAGACATTGTTTTGCACTTATTTCGTTCATATTTAGGTTTATTATTGCCACAAAATGAATGAATAAAGGAATGAATACATAAATAAATAAATTATAGTAATATAATGAAAAAATCATTCACTTCTGTTATGCTGAAACAACAAACTTACACATCTTTATACTACAAACACTCAACTTACTCATGGATGAAAGTTGTCAGTATTTAAGTATTGAAGTGCAATCGGAACAACAAACTTTGGTATTTACTGTCTTAAATATATTTCATCTTTTCACAAAAACATATTAATGGGTCAATAACTACGGCCTCCGACTGGTATTCCAAGAATTCCAGGTATAAAATCTGTGAAGATTACCAGTGTGTGTGTGTGTGTGTGTGTGTGTGTGTGTGTCGGTAGAGTGCTGATGAGTCTAGGAGATGAAATGAGTCCAAACTGGGCAGTTCTGTAAATTGACAGTGCTTTTTCCATGTCTTCATGTCCTCAAAAATGGGACACTCCCCCAATAATGTGACAATCCTAGTTTTTTGTTACAACCTCTAATTTCAATTATTTCCACTTTGTTCTTTTGTTTTTTTCTGAATTCAGCCACAAAATTGTCCAAAAAGTAAAAAAAAAAGAATGATAATTGAGCATTTAGCATTTAACACCGTGATTGGCTGAGAGAAAAATCTATATTCAGCGACTACAGCGGGGTTTTTCCACACACTACATATAAAAAGTTTAACACTCTTTTCTGTAAAATCAGAGTCAATAAAGGTCATCACGTAAAAACCCGTAGTCACATCACAGCACGCTCTATGAAATTCCGTATGCATGAGGTGAGCGCGCCACCGCCAGAGGCCGACACTGTGATGTTCCCGGCCCGTAGGAACTTGGTGGGCAGCAGGGTCTGTGTGGTGGGCAGAACAGAGAGAGGTTTACAGAGACGGAGGGGTGGGGGTGGGGGCGAGGCAGAATGTGTGTGGGAGAGAAAAAACACTAAACAGAAGGTGAGGCGAGACAACTGAGTGGGGGGGCCATGAGACTGAGATGTACTCGGAAGGGGGGTATGTGTGTGCGTTTGTATGTGTACATGGGGATTATGTAGGAGATATTGCATAAGCGCAGGTGTCAGCAGGTGCATGCAAGCACTAATACAAAGTGGTGCATTGGCATCTATGTGTGCGTGTGTGTGTGTGTGTGTGTGTGTGTGTGTGTGTGTGTGTGTGTGTGTGTGTGTGTGTGTGTGTGTGTGTGCCTAAGGACAATACTGCTCCCTCATTACCAAACTGTTTCCTCCAGTGCAGCACTAATGAGGAGCCTCACCGTCACCATGGTAATCAAGGTCAAGCCTAGGCCAAAAAACACACACACACGCACAATCACACACACACACACGCAGACTAACACGGTGTGCATGTGCTTACGTGTGCACATCTGGAATAGGTGACACATTTACAACATGTCGCTTCACTTTTGTATGGATTTACCCACAGGAAAGAAGGAGGAAGACCATGGCAAAAGCAAAGAGGCGGAGTTTTGACGGATCCCACATGATGCACACAGTTTCAAAGGAATGATGTGGGTGTGATGTTAATGTCCCTCTTGTCTCCTCCTTCCCCTCCTCCTCTTTCTGCCAGATGAAGATGGAGAGAGCGTGAGGGAGAGGATGCGTTCAGGAAGACAGGTAGAGTCAGGTAGAAAATGAAGAACAGACAAAAGAGGCGTAGGGAGACAAAAAAGAAGGGGAGGGGGAGGAAGACAGGGTGTGATGTACAGGAGGAACTAGGCTGGGAGGGGAGGGGGCGAGGAGAGGGAGGAGTAATTAAATGAAAAGAGCAAGACTTAGCTCTTTAGTCTCATCCCTCAAGACCGGCCTGACACTGCTACATCTAGCTAATGTCATAGCAACAGGGAGAAAGGAAGTCTAATGGGTGCGGCGCAGAGAAGAGGAGGAAAGAGCAGGTACAGATGGAAGTTAGGGAGAAAGCAAGTGGGTGAGGAAGGGTGGATGGAGTCACGGAATGGAAGAGAAGACGGAAGGAAGGGTGAAACCGGGAGAGAGATGAACACTGCAGAGTCAAGGACAGAGACATCAGGCGAGAAGTGAAGGGAATGATATAAACATGCAGGAAAGGGAATGAAAAAGTAGGGGGAAGGTAGAGAGAGAGAGAGAACTGGCAAAGAGCCAGAGGAATAAAGGCCACGTCGTCCCCTTCTCCCTCCCTCTCTCTCCTTCATCTGTTGTGCAGGTGTACCTGTGTTTACCATTGTTTCTATATCTAATTATCCCCTCTGCATAATTCACTGGAGTATCAATAATTCAGCTTTAATTAGCTAAGACACACCAGACACAACCGGGCCTCACTTAGCGCAGACGGGGCATCGAACGTCACCAAACACACACACAGTGGGAGCGGTTCAGATTAGGGTGGCCTGAAGAGGGAGGGGCACACGTGGAAACATGAGCAAGAGACCCGATACTGGTGTAAAGCCTGATGAGATCCTAAAGGTCATGTTGAGAGAAAGTTAACATTGTCTGAAAGTAAACTTTTCTGCATGTTTGGATCTCAGGTGACGATGGATGAGTTCCCTGCCTGAGCATCTTATGCTGCTTATAGACTCCTGAAATTATCCAGAGGGGCTGTATTTGAGAAATGAAGTTAATTCCACTGGAGATTTAAACTTTCTAAGCTATTTCTATTTAATTGAAACCACTTATAACACTGTGATCATTTATAATTTAAACCCAATGGCATTTGACAAAGCTGTTGGTAGATTCCATGGTCTTTTTCAGTATGGGTGGGTCATATACCAATTGACTGAGCCTCTGCACTGGACTTCTGGACTGGGATCACATAATGACTGATGTTTGTTGAAGACGACCATGCAACACAATCAAAAGCTGTGGGTAGAGCCAGTCAGTGGACTTAAAAAAGAAAATACTCTCAACGTAAATGCTGCTGCGTGGCCTTTGTCTGATGTAATACTCGCAACAGTCTCCTCATTAACACAGTGAGACGCAATCAGGTGGATTTTACTAACTAAATACAGTAGATCTCAAGAGATGTTGCTTTCAGACGATTCACTCGGTACAACACAGGATGTATGGGATATCGTGTCCCGACTGAAGACGCCTCCATTCACGCCTTTAAGGCAGATGACGTGTGACGGCGTATGTGAGGCCCCGCCCAAACACATAGACGTAAAAAAACTGTCATTCTTCAGTTTTTATGCTCTTAACTTCGCTAAGAACACCTCACCTTGGGCTAACTAGGTACTGCTAGTTACTTTTTCAGGCTACTGCCAGCTTGAAGTTAGCTTAACTGCTCTTGTTGGTGTTAGCCATTAGTGCCTTGACTGGAAAGTGTGGCTGCCCGCGGAGCGCTAATTTTGAGTTTCTATTCCGACTACGAGCTTGTGCTTCTGGATGAGCATCAAGCCTAAACAAGCGAAGAGGAAATCTTCTGTTCGCCCATGTCTTCAGGGGTGCGGCTTCTCCCTGCACGAGAAGGACCAGCGTGAAGCATGTCCCGCCTGCCTGGGCATTGTCCATGCTAGGAGAGCGTTGACTGAGCCTGATGCGTGTGTATGTTGTAGCCAGCTCCTCCTCTCTTCATCAATGGAACCGGCTTTGAGTTTGAGCCTGATTCCCTCATAGGGGACAGCCAACCGCAGCCGGTGCTAGTTCGTCCTCACGAAGATGATGACATGCTGGACATCAGTCTAAACTCGCACAGTTTGTCAAAGGACGAACAGGAGAGTGTGTCACGGGGTCAGTACCATGAAGACCATGTCGCTGCTGTGTCGGTTAACCAGGACAACACATCATTCTTCTCTCTGTTTCGCCGCACTGCTGAGCAACTGGAGGTGGAGTGGCCTTCTCCTCCACCGGCTCAAAAAACCTCCCTACTTTGTTTTCGGAGAAGACTTCAACATGGAGCAAGCCGTTGTCCACTGGCGCGTAGACAGTTTCTGGATTTGGATTGAGCTGAGAAGGCTGGATTAGTCATCTCACGGCCTATGGAACCATCTTTGACCGCTTATCTGGCCCCGTCCCGCAACCATGGTTTTGGCGGTCCCACATTCCTCCCTTCCAAGCACTGATGGTTCTCTGCTTTTGCAGCACAAGTCATCTGCCTTAAAGTCGTGAATAGAGGTGTCTTCTGTCAGGACACACATACATTGTGTTGTAACTCGCTGCTCTCCTTCAGGGAACAGAAGTTACAGTCATAGCATTTCGTTTATGATGGCAGTTGTTAACATCTGTCAGTGCTCAGAAAAACCAAAACTCCCAACGGCACCTTGTTGAGCAAAATTTATGACAATCTTTTGGCAGCAACACTTCTGGCAAACGCACCGCTGGACATGGACGAAAAAGAAAGAAAAAAAACATCAAGAAAATGTGCCACAAATCAAATCTCTTTCAAGTTGTTTGAGCTCCTTGGTATGAAAGAGTCTGATGGTCATTCACATCCAGCGAAGAGAGAATGAGGCAAGGCACTGACAGCTTCATCTCTCTCTCTCTCGCTCCCCTCCACCTCTACATCTTCTCCGAGTCTTTATATTTCCATCGCTGGCAGGTTAAGTGCAGAACTGTGACTCTTAAAGCTGCCTGTTTTATTCGTCAACTCCCTCTGTATTTTCCACAGACACTTCCACAGACACTTGCTCACACACACACACACACACACACACACACACACACACACACACACACACACACACACACACACACACACACACACACACACACACACACACACACACACACACACACACACGAAATTCCCACAACAGCATCTATGTGGTAGAGACAGATTAGCAACTAGGACCAAAGCCACTATAACAGATTCCTGCCTAGAGCTTATGACTCATGTCTGTGGCGTGTTTCTGTCTGTACAGTATGTGTGTGTGTGTGTGTGTGTGTGTGTGTGTGTGAGAGAGAGAGAGTTCTAGCCCAAATAGAGTGTACATCAATAAGATCTGGCTCTGGATCGATCGGACTCAGACTGTGCCTCAGTTGACAGGTCGGGCCTGTTGTTCTCTTGATTGATCCGCCCTCCGTGGTATGTGAGTGTGTGTGTGTATAGACGGCAGGAAAGAAAGGTTTATAAAACGATTCAAATGTTTGTTTGTGTTCTGTGGGGGCAACTATTGTCTGTTTAGAGACCTTTAAAAAAAAAAAAAAAAATCCTCATTTGTGTTTGTGTGAACACACACTGATCTGCACCTCCAGTCAAAAGACAGGGAAGTCAAACACCATGTTGATTTGTTTGGGTCTTTGCTGCGATGCTCTACATACAACTTAAAAACTGAGGCCTCAAACAATCATGTAGCTAGCTGTGCTTAATATTAACTGATTGTTTAAATAAATTGGAAAACAAGCTGAACCTTTCATATGTCACAAGCTGCCGGATGTAGCAGAGGTACAACTTTGCTAAAATAAAGGATTTTAAAATTGGCAGAATTCATCATATAAACCAGAGGTACTGTATAAAAGAATAAGTTAAATAAAAAACAACTAACAAACATTACAATCAGTTCCAATGAAAAAAAAAGAGCTGTACTTTAGATATAAATGTTGTCTTTAAGTTCTGACCCAGTTCCTGTTCACACTGGTTCATTACAGACTAATCATGAGGTTTAAACATGGGGCCTGACAGGTAACTCATCCAGTACCTTGCATGAGCCCATGTAAGACAGGTTAACCAAAAACTCTCCACTAACTTTAACAAGGATCTCAAAGTGAAATTTTGTCCCCATGAGGTCTACTGGTACTGACACACCTGTGCCTTTAATATCATAGTAACAGATATAAATTATGTTTAAATAACTGATAACTTGTCTATAAAATGTCAAACAATAACACAGATTGATGTCTGTGGTTTTGTCTATCCAAAAGTAAAACTCAAATTCAATCAAGACCAAACTAAGAGATGAAGGAAACCCCACCAAAAAATCTACGCAAACAACCTGCAACCGGAGATTTTCTGGGATTTTCTATGAAAAGGGATTAATGCGAGAGGGGAGAACAAGGACAAAAATAAAGTTGTGAGAAACAAAAGAGGGAGATGATAAAGCTGAGAAGCAGAAGCAGCAGGTTAGCACTAATGGTCAATGACAAGTTAGCGCTGAGGCTAGTCTTAGCGCAGGCGCCTGAACTGCTGAAATATTTAGAAGGCTTACAGAACAAGAGACTCATTCACTTCAAGTGAGCAGGAGCAGAGAGAGAGAGAGAGAGAGAGAGAGAGAGAGAGAGAGAGAGAGAGAGCTGGGCCACGTTTCTACCTCCTCACTGCACTGAGGTAACAGCACATGCAGTTCAAATGGACAGCATCACATGAATAATGTGCATGTGTGACTTTTTGTTTTACTTATTCATCTTTGCCCCGGCATGTTGGACCTTCGCTGCAGTTTGTTTACAGGCGAGAGTTGGTGGAAAGTGGAGGAAGTGAAGAGGCAAACTTATCCATCCATGTTTTCTCTCTCGTGTCTGTGTGCTCACACCATAGATTTGTATATAAAGATGGACGACATGGCTGCTGCCCAAAAGTGTCTCGATCACCACCTGCTGACTGGCTGCAGTATCGGTCATAAAATCCAACCTCTCCTCGATGTTAGTGGATGGGACATGGGCCAAACTAAAAGGTCAAAATACACGTCGCGATTGGCTGATAGAAAGTATCGGAGAGACCACGCTGCCATGGCCCTGCTGCACAGACTCTGGCTCCAAATGTGCAAGATGGCGGAGGAAGTGGAGACGCGTGGGATGTGGAATGCCGGATGTGGGTCTGGACTGGAGGCCTAATCTGTAGTCTCTTTCAAAACTTGTTTTTCTCTCTTCTGCAGCCATTCCTTCCGCAACTCTCTGCAACATGAACTCCTCGTATATAATGTGGATATTATGTCGTCATGACTGACAGGCCCCAATCAACTTAGATTTAAACACTTTCATGTGAGCCCGCCCCTGCCATACTGAGAGGCCTGGGTTACTGCGTGTGTGTGTGTGTGTGTGTGTGTGTGTGTGTGTGTGTGTGTGTGTGTGTGTGTGTGTGTGTGTGTGTGCGTGTGTGTGGTGTCCCTGTGCATGTGTTTAAGACTGTGTGGGTGTGTGAAAGTGAACCATCCAAATCCTCAGTGTGTGTGTGTGTGTGTGTGTGTGTGTGTGTGTGTGTGTGTGTGTGTGTGTGTGTGTGTGTGTGTGTTTTCAGGCACTTGTTAGCTTCAAAGACGAGGGTCAAACCAACAGGCACCTGACACAGGCTAACTTCACTTACCGCTGCCATGACAACAGAACGCAAACAGAAAATGAAAAAGTACTGCATTTTCATAATGGCAGCTCAGTGTCTCTGTCCCGTCCTCCTTCTCTCTCTCTCTCTCTCTCTCTCTGGCTGATCAGATAACATGAGTGAAGGATGTGGGAAGGGACAAATGTTTCACCTGTGTTCCTCCTTTTCCAGGAATTCTTCACCCTCTCTCAGTAGTGGCATTCTTTTTTTTATCTTCACCTATGACCAGAAACGATTGAACATCTTCACCTTCTCCACCCTCCCTCTAAATTTTCCCTCTCTTGCTTGGAGCCTGAGGTGGACGCGCCTGGAAGCAACGTTTCTGCTGAGCTGTCTTGACAGTTCCAGCTTAATATTTAACCACAGGACAGGCAAACACACACACACACACACACACACACACACACACACACACACACACACACACACACACACACACACACACACACACACACACACACACACACACACACACACACACACAGCAATACGGCAAGTACCGGGATGAATATGCGCAGAAATGCACAGAGACAGAAAAATCTCACTCCATTTAAAAATTCAAATGCTAAATAAAAAAAACTTTGATGGTGACAGAGATAAAAAAAAAAAAGAAGGCGCTCCAGGAGAACTTTCCGTCTTACCTAAGTGACCGACTTTGTGATAGAACCCATCGGCTTTAACATGGCGGTGGCTGATGGCACTGCTAATGACAAGTTATGTTTTCAGGCGAAGCTGCATGAGGTTGTCCATTATCTTTCTCCCTACTGGCCTCTTTCTCTCCTCCTGCCCCCCCCCCTCCCTCGTTATTTCTCTCACTTTTCTTTTTAATTACCTGATGTCTCCTCTTCTGGCCCAGATGCCAATAGAGATGGAAGCGGCACCGTCTGCACTGAACCGTCTGTGTACATCTGATCTCTGATCTTTCCTCTGTCTGACTGTGTGTGAGATTCACTAAGTGTGTTATGCGTATATCCAGACACAAGTTGTCGGTTTTTTCCATCTGTGAATCAGGTGTTTAATTATTTCCAGCACTCCTACAAGCATGTCTGTAGACATTTTTGTAAATTCTTGGTGGTATACACCAGAAAAGAGAAGGGTTATGTAAGTTAGGGTGTCACTGTGCTGCAGTGGTTGCAAAAAGGGTCCCTGGTTGAATACCAGCTTGGCTGGGGTCTTTCTGTGTGGAGTTTGCATGTTCTCTCCGTTTTCTATGGGTTCTCCGGCTTCCTCCAACAAGCAGATTGGAGTTATGTTAATTAGAGACTCTGTATGATGGCACTGGCGACCTGTCCGGGGTGACTTTTATGTAAATAAATGAGTTGGAAACAAATAGAAACAAGAGAAGTAAATGCTATCATTTAGATAGACAAAGATACCGACTTATCCAACAATTATTTCATCATCAACAATCAGCTGATTATTTTGAAAATTAATCAATTCATGTTTTGGTCTGTAAAATTGATCAAGCGTAAATATTAACATCACCTGTTTTGTGCGAGTAACTGACCAAAATGATAAGATAAACATTTTACTACGATAGAGGACAAAGAAATTAGGAGATTTCACATTTTAGGGTCAGAAACATTGGCTTTTTTTAAGCTAAATACCAAAACTTTAATCATGTAATTACCAGACTTATTAATCAAGCTCTAGATGTAACGAGTCGTCCAAAATGTATTTTAGTGACATATTAGATCAGCTTCATGAGAATAGATAATCATAAGACAAGAGGAACTAGAATAGAAAACAACGGAAAAAAGAAAAAGACGAGACTTATGATAGTAGGAACAGAAAATATTGTTTGGAGGCTTTTGGGATGGTGATCATAAACTAACTCAGTTAAGCTGACAGGACAGGAAACAGTATGGAAGCAACACAGACAGGATACAAAGGAAGTGACATTGATGCTCAAACAGATTTTGGATCTCTCTCAGTCCTTCTTCTCCACTTCTTAGATCACAACAAGGTACTCTGTGTGTGTGCCATGTACTTTCCCTTCCTCTGTGGCCACGTTTTTGTTCTCTTATGTTTCCTGTGACCGATCTCGCTGGGATGCTCCTTCTCTCTCGCATGATGCCAAGCTCGGGTTCCCCATCTGCGACATTTAAGAGGACAGAGGCAGCTTGTTGCACTTCAAACATCACTGAGAGGCCTTCGGCAACCTTGGCGCGACACTAGAGGGGAGGACTGGATACTGACACAGGAAGTTACCTGCCAACGGAGTCCTCTCCCTGTCTGTGTGAGCGTTTGGCACTAACTCAGAGCCTTCATTCCTCTTGTCATTGCTGGCATGGAAAAGGCAGCATGAGGAGTGTTTTACCTTGTGGTTTCTGAAAGTATGCCTTTTTGGCATCAAATGTTCCCTTGCTGTCGACTGGAGAGGTGCTTGTTCAAACGTCTATTTTGAATTAATCATGTGACTCATTAACTGTTTAACATGTGTTGTTTTCATATTCTCAGATGGAGATCCAATATTCTCATAATGGAGAGTTGGTGAGCGTTACATCTGACGAAAGTGACCCCAACAACCTACAGGTGTATGTGAGAGACTATGGCTGCCACTAATGGGTATTTTTTTCAGTTAGTTGATTTACTTGGTTGTTTTGATTGATGTGTCTCTGTTGTCCACAGACTTAATATAAAGATGGACGATGGATTTCTCCCACGATCCAGAAAAGAAGCCAAAATATCCTGGATACAAACGCTGCCATCTTGCACATTTGGAGCGTCTGCACATTTGGAGCGTCTGCACAGAGTGTCTGCACAGCTGCGACTGGAGGATGTAGCCACGGTAGCGAGGTCCCCGTGATACACGCGCTTGACGATCACAAGTCAGTCTCCGGTGTCAATCCGGACGTTTCAGCCCGTTTTACAACATCAAGTAACTAACTAAAGCCAAACTTAGGAAAACAATTGTTAAATGCAGTTGAATGTCAGAAACCATCATTGAGGACATGCATCTTTATGTAAACAGTCTATTGCATCATCCAAAAGCCTGAGTTCTCTTGAGATAAAGGCAACTTATTCAAATTGCTTGTTTTATCTGATCAATTAAAAAGCTAAAATATTAAACAATTCAGATCTAAAGAAAAGAAATATAGAACCTTGGATTCGAGAAGCTAAAACCAAATCTCTGACATTTCTGCATAAAGAATGACTCAAACAATTGCAGACTCTCAAAATAGTTCATCTTTCAATGAATCTACCATCAATCAGCCGGCGCATTCATGAATAGAACAATAATAATCTGCGCTACAAATGACCAATTCAGAAACCTGCATCCCTGAGAACGCGCCACGTTGGACAAAGTTTCGAAAATAAAAATCCAGAGCATAGAAAGTGATAAAATCAGATCACAGGATCCAGGGGGAGCATTTGAAACAGACAAAACCAACAGACTCAGGGTTTACTGTGTGGAGGTTAGACACAATCCTCTGAGGTCTACAAGCTTTAAAACCAGATCTATGAGCAGTCTTTTTTCAAACACTGTAGTTGTGTCATAAATAAAGACACTTATCGACTTCTCACTGTGAGAATTCTCAACTTTTGAGCACTAAAATAAGTAAACTGCAGCCGAATAGGAAGAGAGAGAAAAGTAATGCACCAGCCAAACAGCCACACAGTTTACAATGCAATAGACTAATCAATATATTAAACTACCAGAAGTGGCAATAACTATGTGGATAGGAGCACATATTATCCTGTGAACTCTCAAACTCAAACAGCGTAACATCACGAGACGTTCTATTCAAGCACTGATCCAGATACAGTACGATGACTGACGTGTGCATTGATCAAAATGGAGCGTCTCTGATTATCAAGAGCATCGGGGAAAATGAGAGACAGAGAGAAAACCAAAGATTGAGAGGGATGAGAGGATAAAATAATCCATTACCTTCAGCACATTACACATCGTGTCAGATTGATGATTAAGAATAGGCCGGAGTTGCTTTTGTTTACTCGCGGGTTCTTGACGGGGATTTAGAGCTATATATTTCAAGGGTGATTATATAGCAAACTAAGCTGTGTAATAGCTGTGAGTTATACACATGGACCAGTTTAATGAAGGTAGTATATTGTGACAAGAGAGCTGAAGCCAAACAGCATCAACAAGCGCAGGGAGTTATGATGATAAACAGCAGGATGATGTTAATCCATCAGCAGGCAGAGATTTTCCTGAACCATTTACTACGTATTACTCTAAGTGCATTAGGCCACTGTGGGCAATATAGCGAGGACTGGTTTTGGATTTCTTATATGATTCTTGCATCAGTGGAATCGAATATCTTGATTTGTAAGAAATGGAAATAACTCAAAAGCATCGACTTCTCTTGTTAATAGTGGGTTCTAAATTGATTTTTAAGAAAATGTACAATATCATGATTTATATTGATATTCTATATAAAATTACTCATCTATTTGCCACTTCTTGGCTGAATCTTTGGCACTGTAACAGTTCCAAACCTTTCACCAGACAACAAAGTAAATATTGAATGATTCAGCAAAACCCTGCATTATGATCTGACCTCTAAATACTCATAATTTCTGGCTCACTATGTATACACCCTACCTTTGGCAATATACTGTACAATATACTCAGATGTAAATCATGATGGAATCATCAAACACGGAAGTAAGATGTCGAAGTTGTCTTCTCAGACTTGTAACTAAACGGCATAAAGTTATCCTTATTAGGACTTTGCATTTACTTCCTTTCGTTTTTGACAGCCCAGGCAAAACCTGATCCCTCACCTTAACCATGACCAATTCATGCCTAACCCTAACCTTAACCTAACCACAATTCATGACGTTTGGCCTCAATAGGACTGGGCTTTGGTCCCCATAAGGTCGGCCACCCAGTGAATAGCAGCCATAGCATAAAGCAAGACACTAGAGCGAGTGGCACAGTGTGCACAGCGAAGAACTCTGCCTTTTTGAAAAGCATCACAACATCTATCCGCTTCAATCTGTTACAAGCTGCATGGAGGAGATGCTTCAAGATGTGTCAAGGAAAGCGCAGTTGTAATGTTATTGATATTCCTGCAGGCTGTAAGGTTACAGAGAAATGCCTTCAAAGGAAACTGGCCTCGTTGAAAAGCTGCAGCTATTTAGACGCAGAGAAACGAAGACATGGAAACAAAGTTGTTTTCAGTTTCACAGTCACACAGGTGAAAGTGCAGCAGGGCAGCAGCCTATCAAAGCAAAGTATCACAGTAGCGCCACAAGTTCCAGGAAATGAATGCAGTACACTCAGTGTTTAGTCACTCCTAGTTGCTATGGGAACAGAGGGGTCGATAGGTCACGAATACGAGTGGTTCTGCAGTTTAGTGATGCCAGCCATTTATGTCATGTGTACACACACACACACACACACACACACACACACACACACACACACACACACACACACACACACACACACACACACACACACACACACACACACACACACACACAGGCTCCATGTCTGCAACTCCCACATCCAACATGACCTCCCTCGTTAGCTGGAATTAGCCTGATAATATCTGGACAGGCCTCGGAAAAGGAATGACACTGGGAAAACTGCCACATTCCCTTAAGTTCCCTCACACTTATTTAACCCTCACTGGGTCAGGAGGCAGAGAACAGCATCAAGCCTCGGGGGGTCGATCTGGAAATTAGAGATAGGGGAAAGGATGGGGGCGGGGGTTAACATTGGAAAAATGGTCGCAAGTTATGGAGTTAAGTGAAGCACATCAAACCATCCCTCCACTCTCATTGGCTCTTTTCTCCGCAATATACACGGCACCTTCTAAGCAACTTGCACGTGTGGCAAAGGTCTCAGTTTACTCACAAAGTGTTTTCACCTCCACGATGTGGTTTTGTGAAGCACCGAGTCACATTTGACCTGAGCGAGGTTCATGGTATTTATTTAATACACACTGTTAAATTCCTGACCCTGTAAAAAACCGGGGCTGAAGCACGACTCCATGAAAAGCTGTGCTGCGAGTGTTTCACCAACAGCTGCACTATCTTGAGAGGTGCTGTCCCCAGAGCTGGATCTTCACTATTTATGTTCATGCAAATAGAACATACAGAGCATGAGTGATGATTTGACAAAAATAAAAAGGCGCTAAACTGGAGTGTCAACCCGAGAATAAATGTAGTGGAAGATGAGCAGGTGCTCAGAAGGAGAAGCATGCCAGATTGATTAATCTAGTGAATGCTTCATTTTAGATTATTACGATTTCAATCACAGTTCACGGTAGATACAAGTAAATGACTGTATATATAGATTGATGACGCATCTCCACTTCCTCCCATTGTCAGAAATTGGGTAAACTCTGCCATCTTGTGCAAAACAGCGATCAGGGGAGGGAGCCCCGATTTAAGGTCCTGCCGATAAACACCCTCGAGTAATTTTGAGTCAGTCTCGGCTGTCAATCACGATGGTTCACATTGTTTTTAAAGCATCAAATAACTAATTGAAACCAAACTTACTGGCAAAATGAAAATTTAACAAGCATCAGTGTGATAATAACTATTTAAAATGATAGAAACTATCTTCAAGAAAACTGTATTTGGGGTTTACTTTGACTTTTTCGTTTGGTCCAGGTCCCCTCTCGCACGGAGGAGGTGGGGTTTATGACCGATACCGCAGCCAGCCACCAGGGGGTGATTGAGACACTTTGGCTTCACTTTTGGGGAGCAGTAATATCATCCATTTTTATTTACAGTCAATGGTCCCTACAGGTTTATGCAGAGGACTCACACCACATGCATGTATGTTAACACACATGCAGATCTGTGCAAGATGATTGATAAATCCAACCCAGGCAGATTAATAAAAGTTTTACTCAAAATAAAATGTCAACATTTGTTTTTAAGCAGCCAACAACTTTATTCTATATCAAGACATACTGGAGAAGTCACACTCCCTTTGTGTCTGTGTTGTGATCTGAGATTCTCTGTTCTTTGTATTGGTCGCTGTCCGAGCACACGTGTACATGTTAGTGCAGGCGAGACCCTTACTATAAAACCACTGGTAGTGATGTCAACATGACACCGGTGTGGACACACTACTTTTCTGCTCCCTCTGTAATGTCAGGGCACACAAACACTGTAAACACACCTGTCACCTGCACACCTTAGTGCTGCTAAACCAAAAACACTGTGGCTACACTTTGTTTTGTAGTCCGTATGAAAACAAAGTGTAGCCACAGTGTTTTTGGTTTAGCACCTCTTTCAGAATCCTTTCAAATCCATACACGTGTCAAACTGCACAAAAGGTCTTCAAATGTACCCTGTGCACGCAGAGGAGAATCTTCCAGCTCAGAATCGTCTGGAAAAAAGATTAGTTTTTTTGAAAGTGTGTCAGGATCTTAGAATTTATGACTCAATAATTAGTCATTTTCAGTAGTAAACAGCAGTTGAAGAAGGTTGGTAGCAGCTGTCCGAGACGAAAAATAACTCATGTCGAGCAATGTCCGCCAAGTACTTTCAGTGCGTCCTCATCACAAATCACAAAGATGTTGGTTTAAAGTGATTTTAAAGAAGTTGTTTTGAATAAACTGGCAGTTCGGTGTCTGTGTCTGATATGTCCCCCTTTACCTCATCTCTCCAGCCACAATACGTCTACATGAGGACAAATCAAGCTGAGGACTAACATTGAAGACGTCCTCCTGTGTAACATTTTCTGGCATCAGCCAACATGCAGAATGGTTTAAGGAGTAATTTCCACCGCTCATCCCCTCCGTGTGGTTGCTCCCCTTTGTCTCGCCCCCTCAGGCTCCTGCCCTTCTTTTCAGTGTGGTGATCCTGACTGCTTATTAATTTAGAGTTAAATCTAAATGGTCTGGACACTCACACAACCCTTCCACTGTTGTTCATTTTACGCTCGGGAGGGCCACCGCTGTGCACTTCACACCCACTGATCTGTCTCACAAACATCACAAGGATCTGTATACAATGCATATAGCCCTGGCTCTGTGTAGCAACAGGAAGAAGTCTGGTTTCTTGTCCTTTTTCCTCTTGACCTTCTTCACTGAAATGCAAACAGTGCACGTCTCAGATCATCGCATTGTTTGGGACTTTTCCCAGAAAGAATGCAACGAAAAAATTACGAGCATTAGCATAGTTTGGATTCCTTTTCCAACGAGCCATTCTGCTGGCACGGTCTCAAGTGGCCAACTAACTGCACATTTGTACACAGGTCCACGCTCACTTCTTCAACATGCTGCTTCAAAGAACATTGTCTCTCACACACACACACAAACAAAGCTTCACACACGTACACACCTTTGCTGTCAGGATAGTGATAAATTGCAGGGAAAATGAAAAGGGGGAGCAGTAATCTGACACCTCTAGTGCTGGGCAACCAGTAATTAAATCCCTTCATTAGGTCAAATAT
This sequence comes from Hippoglossus stenolepis, assembly GCF_022539355.2. Classification (NCBI taxonomy): domain Eukaryota; kingdom Metazoa; phylum Chordata; class Actinopteri; order Pleuronectiformes; family Pleuronectidae; genus Hippoglossus; species Hippoglossus stenolepis. The sequence goes on along the minus strand of NC_061489.1, from coordinate 17,256,955 downwards.
TTGATTATGAAGAACCTCTGGAGGGGGGGGTCTAGTAATGACCTTTTTCTCTTGGGGGTAAGGTGGGAGAGGACAGGAGAGGAGGAGAAAACAAGATAAAACAAAGTCAGAATGGAAATCAAGTCATCTCCATATTGTCTGTAGTCAGTGGCTATGTTCTTCACACCTCCTCCCCACTTCTCCCTCTCTCTGGATGGCGTCTGAGCATTGTTGTATGTCGAAAACGCTGGCTGCAGCATATTGCTAATGTGTTGATGAAGACGGGCCCCGGCCAAGGGAGGCTGTCTCTGGTGGAAGACAGACAGTGTGCGTGTTCGACAGACGAGTGAACATCGCTGGCCTCCGCCTCAACCCTCTCTGGGAAGCTGCTTGCTTGAGCCTGCGAGTGCATCTCCTCCGCTCCTTGTACATTAGCCTGAGATAACACGGGGAGGGATTATGCACATTAAAAGGCAGGAATGCGTAGGATTAGCACCAGAGACGGAGACAGAAAATGTCCGTCCTGTTTATTCTCTTTGCTGTTAATATTTATAATTTTTTTTTACATGCAAGTTATCGGTATCGAGCTCTGAAAGTGAAAGACAAATGGGGCGGATTTAAGAACCTGAAATTAAAGTTTAATAGGGATGCAAATGCTGTTGTGTAAAATTTGACCAAATGAGCCAAACAAACTTAAGAACTGATTGAATCCATTTTGCCCCGAGGAGTAGCCTACTGCAAAAGTGCATCTGCAGTTGCATTATATTTGCGCTATGTAGTTGGAAATGCTAATTTCGTTATTGATTAGCTCATTAGCGGATCCTAATAGCCCCGCAAATATATAACTAGTGGCCATGCTGAGGAGGTGTAGCTGTGTTGCTGTAGAGATACTGTTGATGAAGCACAATTATCCGGCCATAAATCACACAGAGAGGGGCTAGTCCTGGTTTTCTGGCCTCACGGGCCCCCACACACACACACACACACACACACACACACACACACACACACACACACACACACACAGTTTATTTAACAGAAGTATATAAACCGTAAAGACACTTCAGCCTCTTCTCTTATGAGCTGCTGGCTTCCACACTTAATTAATAGATGTTTATGCAGGAGTGTACCTGAACTTAGATGCTCTTGTTTCATATTTCACAGCTTTCCCTCGATCTCTCCCCCCTTCCCCTCTCTCTCTCCAGTATGTGGCTGCTCGAATGCCAATGCCGTCATCAAAGGATACGTCAAAATGAAGGCTCTGGCAGAAGCTGCTCTCAGGATCTCAGACACACACACACACACACACACACGTACGCATAAAGACGCACACATGCACACACACAGCTCCAGCTATGCTTTCATATCACGCCCTGGCAACGCCCACTGACTGCAGCATATCTCCACCGGTATCACCAAGGTTACCAGTGGTAGCCAGGGATACCGTCGGAGCCGCCTGTGAAAATGTAGAAACTGGGTGTGGCCAAAGTCTACATGGTCGACGTCTTCATGTCAAAGATTTCACAATCAAGGGCAGAACACGATGCTCCAGGACATATTTTTATGGATTAATAATAAGAGTGTAACTGCTTGTCAAGGCTTCACTGAACCAACTTACTAAAGATTTAATGATTAGAAAACATCTTTGTGTCAAATGTGAAAAGCTGGTTTTTCTAATCCCTTCAAGTCTAGCACAGCTTTATTTTTCATATGCTGTGAAGGAAGTCTTGTTCATTTCCAAGTACAGTTATCAGCTGGTTCTGCTTAACTAGCTGAACCAAACGTTCTAAACAATCCAGGTGTTGTTTGATTCCCTGCACCTCAGCTCGTCGTATTCCACCTTTCTACACACGTCTGGTTTCGATACAACAAATGGGCGTGTGCCCAGAGCTGACAGACATTTCAGACGCATCAATATAGCAGGGTGCATGCATTAGTCAGTGAGTTAGTTAGCGGGTGTGAGAGGCTGGATTTCATTGGTTTAAGGACCCGAGATTAAAAATTGGTGTTTCCATGACAAAGGAAGGCCTCCGCCAGCACCCATGCATCCACAGCACTCACACACAAATTGAGAAAGAATATTCCCAGGCATGCTTCTAGCTTCACTCTCTCTGCCTGGAGAGATATGTGTGTGTGTGCATGTGTGTGTGTGTGCGTGCATGTTCGTGTATGTATTCGTGAGAGAGAGAGAAAGGTTGTTGTCCTCTTCAGGTATCAAAAACACTTGGAATGTTTGGATCCATCAAGCTGAGGGACAGAACAAAGCCCGAGAAAATGAAAGAGAAAATTTTGTACGCGTGTTTATCGTTGCACCTTTGTAAACTGTCAAATATACACACACGGTCTCACATCTGTTTACACCAAAACAAACACAATATGCGCACAAATATACAATAATTACAGTCAAAACATCTTACCGGTGTGCATGTCAGAGAGAGAGAGAGAGAGAGAGAGAGAGAGAGAGAGAGAGAGAGAGAGAGAGAGAGAGATGTTACCTATAGGCCTTGTGAAGACTATGTTAAGGTGAAGTGGAAAACCCTTCCCCCACTATTCCACATCCTACACCTACACCACGAGGAATTAAACTAGTAATCCACCCTAAGGCAATTCCACTTGTTTATAATCTGCAACTATAATGTTTTTCTTATAGATTTCCGAGTCTAATTTATTGTTAAATAGCATTTCTCTTATCACACAGATAATACAATATGATCATGCACATACAGGATGCAGCACTTCCCCAATACCCTTGAGGGAATAGAACAGGTTATTCCCTGAGACAAAATACTGGACACTTTCAAAATTAACTAAAAAGTGCAGAATACGCCCTCATGTCCTGTTCTTCAAACACCCTCAGAGAATGTCAAGAAAGAAATGTGGATCTGAGTTACTGAGCAAGGTCAAATATTCGTCTGGCAAAGACTATCCTCGACCGTCTTACTGTTACAGAAGTATGCAGCTGTCCCTGGAGGCACTTCTTAAAAGAACTAGGTTTGGGGTGAAATGTGGAGAATGGAAAATTATTCTTTTTTTTGTATCTATGCTCTGACAATCTACATTTGATGGTCAGGTATGTCAGCATGTAACTTGAGAGAGTTGTTTTTTAGCACAGTCAAACATTGTTGGTTAAATGCTCAATGCGGATTGGTTCTTGGAAACCTTAGTAGATGAACAATAAAAAACTTTTTTAGAAGCAGCTTAGAAGACTGGAAATTACAAAGAAATACCCACAGATGTTCTACTCTGCTGTCATGGGAGACAATAAACCAGTTTATTTGTTTAAATGATTGAACAGAAAGCTGGAAAAACACCGCGACAGCAGAAGAAGTGAAATACAGGCAACAATCGAATGCACCTTGTTCGCGGGATTCCAGCTGGATTCGCATGTTGGAACTCAAGATGTCTCAGATGCCACCGCTAATACCTGTTGGAAAGGTGTTGTCTGTGAACTGAGAGACTGTCTCCATTTCAACATGTGTCCTGGAGGATGCTGAAGGACATGTAGTTTAATCAAACTGAGCGTAAAAAGCTTGAAAAGGTTATTTCTCATTACAGAATTCATTCTATTCAATTGCATAACATTATTAATAAAAAAAATTGAAGTCATTAAAATGCACATGCAAGTGGGGCATATATTCTTTACTGACATCTTTGCAAATGAGTACCTTATATTATAATTACTATATAATCATCTAACTAAAATCCTGTATTTTGCATTAGTTGTTTAAATGCCTACTTTTTAAACAGAGTGTAAAAACTGCACCCTGCTGTTGGAATATACTGTCCGCATGCCGGCCCACACAGGGGGACAGGAGAGGAGGGCTGGGGATGTAGCCCGAGGCTGTGTGAGTGAGTGAGGGAGCGCATACACGACTATATTGAACTACATACATTTGTAGGTGCCAATTAAAACGTTGACATATCTGCGCAGTGCTACCGTTCCCACATCTGATCCGAAGGCTCTTGTTAATACAACATATGCTGAAAACAGATATCTCTAATCCCACATCTGCAATCGAGTCCGAACCCCATCTGCCCATCTACAGCAATATTCACTCGGGCACACACGCAGCCACACACCGAAAAAAAAAGAAAAAAGAGCTATATACAGAGTCTCCTCAGAGAAAACTCACCACCAGAAAAATAAAAGACGAGGCAAGCTATCAAACTGACAATCACCGGGGAATCCCGGCACTTTCAAGTAAGAACTGATTTAATCTGGTAAATATGTGCTTGTGCACACATAAGCAACCACACACACTTGTTCCAGCTCTCTGGCACCGGCACTGACACACATGTGCATCATCCTGTTCCTGAGCTGAGGAATACAGTACAGACACTGTAATTCACACCCCGCCTGAGCTCCACCAGAGATTTCATCTGGGGGAAACACCAGGCTCCTCTATTGCCCCCAATTACTGGGGCCTGGATGCAGTCAACAGTTTTATACAATCACATCGGCTGGGAGGAAATCAGCCCCTTTCTGTGCTTCTGCTGCTTTTGAGCGGTGCGTTGCCGGCCAAAGCTTCAGCGAAAAGGCACTTAAACTATCATATTCTGAGAGAGAGCAGGAATTACCTCAGGTCCTTGTGAAGAAGGATTTTATACAATTTCGCAGAGACTCCACTTGTTTTATTTTTAAATGTAATACTTTGACTGAGATCAAACGGACACCTTAATCCTGAGTGCGCACAAGGCCGGGTGCTTGGTCGCTCACATCGGAGAGGGAAGGGAAAGCCTATAGGTCCAATTTGTGTGCAATTTGTTTGCAAATTTAATGTGTGTGTGTGTGTGTGTGTGTGTGTGTGTGTGTGTGTGTGTGTGTGTGTGTGTGTGTGTGTGTGTGTGTGTGTGTGCGTGTGTGTGTGGCCATTCTACTCTGCGAGCTCCCTTGTATTGCCATTATACATCACAGCACAGCACCAGCGAGTGGCTGTGTCAGAAAGCCTGCCTTCCTCTCCGCCATATCTCATAGTTACCTCCCCTAACCAAATTACCCCCCAACCCCCGCCTCACCCGCCCCCTTCTCCTGTAGACACTGAGAGATGAGCTTTACAGGCAGCCGCCTCAAAAAGTCAACAGCAATGTCCGGCAGCGCTGGAGAAGAAATAAAGGGTAAACAAGCGCAGCTCAGAGAATCCGCGTCGTCATATTTCTGCTGAAATCAGAAGCCGTTTAGAAAATAACCGAGCAACTTAAAGTCGATGGAAATCTCTCACGTTGTCCAATAAACGTTCACTTTCAATTGTTAATGTTATCGCTGTTCATCAGCAGTATAACATTCATGGCCAATTCATTAAACCTTTAGGAGATTGAAAAGCAAAGAGCTGCCACTGCCGATCAGGAAAATCAACAGACAACCGACAGACTTGCTCTTTAATAATGAACAAATAAACAAACAAGGGCCGGCACTTTCAGAGGAAAACAGCTTTGCTGGAGCAGCATTTTCAAGTTACACCACCATCTTTGTTTAGTTATTTTCCACCCTTACGTTTTGGATCCCAGGTGATCGAATCGTAGATGCAGAATGCACAATGGTATAACTATGAAGTAATCTTGAGAGAATAATGTTTCAGTCTGTATTTGACAGGTCCGTCTGATTCAGGTGTCTCAGTCCGTCTTGTATTACCTCAGTGAGGCCTTTAAAACAGCCTGAACTTGTGCAAATTCCCAGTGGATGAAAATGCGAACATCTAACCAAGGACTCATACATAAACATCAGAGGCTTCAACCGAAACGCTGCTCATTCACTTTGATTGAGGCGACGTTGGTGACGTTGCCGAACTGCATTGTGGTTCTATTGCGTCGCATTGCTCTGCGTACGTCAGAAATTGAAAACTTTTCATGCGGCAACGGCTGAACAAATCCATTTTAGACAAACAGTCAAGCTCAGGCACTAGCCAATCAAATGACATCAATGCGAGAGAGTAATCCGAGGCAGCTGGGGAACCTGGTGTGTGTTCAGCTGGTTGGCAATTTTTTTGTGTATTTCTTTTTAGTATTGCATTGATACCTAGTTTGGTGCATTAGTTTGAAAACCAGCAATGCTGTGTGTCCCAAACATGACTCTGATAGTCGTCACCATCAAGGGTCACAGCAAAGCATGTCCGTGTCCAGCATGAGGCAAGTGTGCCAAATAATCCTCTCGTAAAAAAACCTACTTCTTTATATCTGCTGTGGAGCACAAGCATTCATTACCATCTCATCTGTGGGAGTGGAATGCAGAAACGCGACAACACCATTGTAGATTTCATCAACACAAAACTATTCAGGATGTCAGGTTTTCACCTTAATGCGAAAATGATGAATGCCAGTCTAAGTGCGGTTTTGGTTGTTACGACTGTTGGTGTTTTTTCATTAAATATCCTTTATCCAACAACCTTTTTTTTGCAATTTCTACAAGATTAAAGCGGGTTTGTGTGTGCGTGTGTGTGTGCGTGTGTGTGTGTGTGTGTGTGTGTGTGTGTGTGTGTGTGTGTGTGTGTGTGTGTGTGTGTGTGTGTGTGTGTGTGTGTGTGTGTGTGTGTGTTCAGACCTTCAGAGTAACATGATAAACTGGGCTCGCTGGTCATATTAGCAGGTAGAGTAGTCAGTGTAAGGCAACAACAGCTTGTGGCTCAGCCGGGGCTATGACCTCTACGCACTGGAGAAGATGTGTGTGTCTGTGTGTGTGTGTCTGTGTGCGTGTCTTGGGTAGGGGGTGTGGAGAGAGCAAGAGGGAGATAAAGATGGATGGGTAGTCGAGGAGGAAGAAACAGCAAGAAAAAAAGACAGACACAGAGTGCTTCAGTCCAAAATATCAACCTAATCTCAGCGGCTTCCCTCCTTCTGTCTCCCTGACAAAGAAAAACTAGGCTTCTGGAAAAGACTCCAAACTCCCGAGAACATGAAAACAAATCCTTCTTGCTTTCGGCACACTGCCTCCATACAAAACTCCTCCGGGCCTCCGCAAAACATCTCCCTCACCTCGCGATGAGCTGTTACTATTTGGTCACCTTCGCTTGCAGGAATAATTGGACCACGTTGCTTTCCAACTAGGCCAGTTTGGCGGGAAACCCCGTGGAAGTGACAACCCTCCAGTAACACTGCTACAACCGAGACGGTGTGAGTAATACCGAGTCCCACGAAACACGTTTAGGCAATGACAATTTTAGAGCTGATTGTGTTGAGTCATGTTATGACACTATACGAAACACTTACATTTTATTTTAGAGTACGAGCAGCTCGCTAGATTTAATAACTGCACTAAAGAGCACATTAATTCAATACAGTCATTTACGCAATTACTTGTTCAGCTTATTAAGTTTCACTGCGGCCGTAACTCTGGAGTTGAATAAACCAGCTTGGAACAAATGCATACTGGGGGATTGAGGCCTAAACCCATCAAATCATCCATCCATCCATCCTCTATACTGCTTATCCTCTGAGGATCACAGGGGTAGCTGGAGCCAATCTGACAGCTTCTGACAAACTGACATTATCGCAGGCAAAACATACCAAGACAAACAACCATTCCCACTAACATGGTCAATTTAGGGTCTCCAGTTAACCTAACCCCAATCGGCATGTCTTTAGACTGTGTGAGGAAGCCGGAGTACCTGGGGAATCCCACGCAGACACGGGGCAAAGATGCAAACTCCACACAGAAAGACCCCAGCCGAACCCCTGATTAGACACGAGAACCGTCTTGCTTTGCGGCGACCACCATGCTGCCCAGTGTATGAACGGCAATGGTCGGGTCACATCTGACAAATGGCCCTTTGTCTCGCTTCGCTGCCTCAGGAAACCCCACAGTATCTTTGGCCTAAACCCAACACGACCACACATAAAAGACACAAACAATAGATCGGTGACATTGAGAAGAATGCATTTGGCTTTACGCAGCTACAGAAGTGCTAAAGGGGAAGTCATGCTCTCAAAAGCGATATGTGCTGCACACAGTGCCAAATATTAGGAAAACATACTTCCTAGAATTCCAGAATGAATGTTATAACAATCATCTCCCCCTTGTTTGTATCTCCAGTCATGTGCCAGACTAACTGCAAATGCCCTGCAGATCATTGACCTATTTATAGATCAAATCTTCTTTGAGGGATTCCTAATTAAGCACACGTTATTAACTATACATTGAAATGTCATGATTTTCTTTGGCTTCAAATAGTGTTACTGAATGCGATACTTGTACACACACCTGTATGGCCTGTGGTCAACTTCTGGGAAACAGGATTCCTGGGAATTGACTTCAAAGCTGCTTCCTTCTCCCGGTGCTCAGGCTGCTTCTGTGGCCTCGTGTAACTTCGGCTCTCAGATTTCTGCCTCTTGTTCTGAGATTTTCTGGGGAACTCACCCTGCCAAAATCCCTCCACCAATAGAAAGCCAGGTATGACGTTGGGCCCACAACACAAAGTCTGGCAACAAGCGCAGCCCGGGCACGAGGAGACCGACTCAAACTGAAGAACAGGACATGTGTGCAGCAAAAGTGCAGACAAACTGCAGAGACTATTTAAGTGAGAGGGCAGAGTTTTGAGGTAAAACTGAACGGCAAAAGAAGGAGAAGTGTCTTTAAAATGAAAATCTATGTTCTGGAGTAAAGACAGGAAAAAAGTTAATAAAGAAATCAGAAAAAAGTAGTTACATTTTAAGCATAAACCAAAAAGGCTGATTACATTTAAAATATTACATATCCCCATTCCTTTCTGAAGTATGTAATTCCTTGACCTTGTCCTTTACATCCTTGCACATGGATGCAATGGATGGATTCAATCGAAGCAACATAATGGATCCACCTTGCCTCATCCTCTGATTGGTGGGGTTTGTGCTTGTTAGTCTTGATGCGGGACGGAGTTAAACTGACTTAGTTTAGACAGCTTTGCGACTTTAAAAGAGTAAACAATTTCAAGAGTTTTCTCTGTGAACAAGTGATAAAATGGGCCAGCGGTGCAACAAGCGGTGACATTTGGAGTCTCACTGTGACGAACATTGAAAGTGAAAGCCCACCAAAGCGTGCAACAACGCTGGATTCAAACACAAACCAAAACACAAAATCCTGGCAGAAACGGCCGCCTGTGAAAGATGTACATTCAACGGTGGTTTATATCAATGCAAGAAGAAAGGTTCGATTTTCTCCATATTGCTCCTCACACCTATACCGAAGGTCAAGCACAGTTTACATAATGTTTGTTCTAATGTCACATAAATAGCATTCCTTTACCTCAATACCTACATATAATATTCTTAAGACAACAACCCATAGGTTTATGCATATTCCTATTTGTTGCATTTAGTTTTGTATGAAATATGACTTCTGAAAGTATGGAGCTGTACCTCCAAAACAAGTCAATTTCCCAAGACTCCCGGGATAGAGTGCTTCTGCTCTCGGGCCCCAGAATGTCTAATTTTCAGGAACAACATTCATCCTAATACAGAGACAGGCAGTTGAGAGGAAGGGCACCAAAGCTAGCTCGCTCCCGCCCCCTCCCTAACCGGTGAGAGAAATGAAGAGATGGAACGGGAGAGAGACGGAGGTGGATGGCAGCCTCCTGCTGTCACACACCAGCAAAAAGGACAGAGAGAAGGGCCCTGTCACATCACATCAGAGTCAGCTGCAGCCACACCCGCCCTGCCACCGTACATACACCCTGCTGCTGCTGCTGCTGCTGCTGCTGCTGGGAGAGGAGAGGAGGAAAAAAGATCATCCCCCTGTTCTCTTCCTCCGTTAGCCTCTCCTCTCTGCTCTACCTCATTTCAACTGCATCTCTTTCCTCATCTCGTCCACCTCACCTCCAGCCTTCTCCCTCCATTCTCAACCCTCAGCCTGTCTCCCTGATTTGGCAACAATGGGGACTTGTGTGGCTGATCCCTGCTATGGGACAGTTGGGTGATGGTGGACGTGCGTGTGTGTGTGTGTGTGTGTGTGTGTGTGTGTGTGTGTGTGTGTGTGTGTGTGTGTGTGTGTGTGTGTGTGTGCGTGTGCGTGCAGGAGCGGGTGGGAGTAGGTAGGAGAGGCAGAAAGAGGATTAGAAATGAAATGCGGTGATAGAGCACAACCTGACAATAAGTCTCATCTCCCCAGTGCGTCTGTGTCTGAATGTCAGTGTGTGTGAAACAGAGAGGCAGGGATTAGCTGGTGAGGGAAAAAAATCCCTTTGTGTTCCAAGTGATGCTGTCAATCATCGCACTCTAAGAGAAGCTGTGTGTGTGTGTGTGTGTATGGTGTGTGTGTATGGAAGCTACGTATGAGGAAGCACAATTTTGTCGATGGCCTTAAAGATAACCAATAATAGACACTTATGTTTCCCTTTCACTCCTCATTCCTTTTTTAACCACACAGTCACAGATAGCTCATTGTAGGAGATCCAACACAGCACTTGTTCAAATGCACACACATACACTGTTAAGTAGGAAAGAGCTTACAATAAACATGCTTCTTTATTGATCCCTGCTGGGCTCTTCTTTCCTCTTTCTAGCAAGGTCAGAGGTCAGGGCCGACTACAAGCAGCAGCCTGGGGCTGGAAAGGACCTTTGCTCAAGGACACTTCAGCAGAGCAGAAGCAATATGAGGGCTTGCATCTGACTCTCGCAAAAAACGCTGGCTCAGTAAACCTTACCAACAAGACAGAACATTTCCTCAATAACAAATTTCATCGTATTGTTGCACTTATAACAGAATCCTAACAGATAAAGATATTTTCAGGGGCTTTTAAAGCTTGTTCGGTCCATTTGATCAGGACCAAAATAACAGGTCCAGACTACAGACAAAAATTAGGTCCGGACCAAAGAACTTCTTTAAAAGTAAAACAAACAACAGTAACAAAACATAAATTGCCTCCATACTGCTCCTGTGGTGTCATCCAAGTGTCCACAAGCCCCGATATTCACATTCGACTCGAAACAAGGTCATTAACATCATGTTTTCAGCCTAAATGTTCTCTGATATCCTCCCAGTTACTGCTGCAGTAACTGAAGCCATCGGGAGTTCTTGCGATAGCTTGGTTTATTGTCACTTGGATGACACCACAGGAGCAGTATGGAGGGATTTTATGTTTTTATTCTGTTGTTTTTTACGTTTGAAGAAGTGGTCACCATTTACTTCAATTGTATTGGATTTGTCTGCAACACTATTTACCCATGAAACTCCAACGGTGTTTTTCGGACTCAAACACTCCATCGACATAGTGGTGAGTAGATAAATGAGTGAATACAAATTTTTTGGTGAACTATCCCTTTAAGCATTATTATATCATAATGAATGCAGAATCAACTTTCCCCACTAATTAGAATGACCTCCTGGAATTAGCAGCGACTCCTGCAATGAATAATATTACTATGCACGACCCCGCCCTCCCATTAACACATCATTCATGCTGCTTTTTTTATTAATGGAAGATATGATGCTGCTAGAAATAATCACAGATTAGGGATTTTAACTGGTGAACGTAACTGACACACGACACAAACATTTTACACCGTGGGATTTAAATGGATTTAAACTAACAGGATTGGATATTTCAGTTCATTTACTGTGTGTGTCATTTTCTTATTTAAATTGATTTTCTGTTTTCAGCTCACATAATTCCTGGTCATTTTTTACGGTTTGCTAGTGAATTTATCATAAAGGTTTCATCTTAAAGCTCAACAGAAATCGTGGCTTAATTTAGATCCTACTAATAACTGTAGAGTCCAACCGCTCATCTGATTGACTTCGAACTTTGTCGACCCAAACCCCCGTTTATTACCTCTGCCAAGGAGGTTATGATCTCACCTCTGTTTGTTTGTTTGTTTGTTTGTTTGTTTCTTAGCTGGATTATGAAAACACTACTGGACTGGTTGCAGTATAGGTCAGGAAAGAACCCATCAAATTTTGGTACGGATCCAGATCTAGGATTTTCTTTTTCACTTTCTTCAATATTGGGGTACATATAAAGGGCTTTTTTCAAAAATGTTGTTGATTTATCAAAGAATAATACTTGGATGTTGATTCCAAAAATATGAAACTGATATCTATGAGTGTATGCAATTTGGTGCAGCTTGATTGAATTAAATGGGACTGTTGGGCCTTGGCTGTGCTGCGCGCTCCGCTGAGTGCCATTCTAGATTCAAACTGCACTTGCTGTGATCACATTATCACTTTGCACTCACAGAAACATTTTTTAACTGGCAAAAACATAGTTACAGGTCATAACAAATAGTGACGTACATGGAATTTGTTGCTGTGCTGAATTTTTCCAACCTACTAACGGCAACTTCCCTTCTCTGCTGTTGCTTGGTCCTGTCCCTGGTTCAGAGGATACATCCATCTCACCTTGGAAGCCAGACTCTACAGTAACTGAATCTCACAGAGCTATACATGGGAAAGGTCATCTCAAAGTCTCCATTAGATCTTAGCAAACAGATTATATAATTGTAAGGCAGTATCCAAAGCCTTCCTTGTACACACTGGCAGACGATCAGTCACAGTGATCAAAGTGCAAGATGTGTTTCTTTGTATCTGCTGCTTCACTCCAGCCCCCACAGAGTCAGTTATTAGAATACAATATATTATTATATAATATAGTACATGCGCTGGTACACTAACAATTCCCATGGTCCTTGTGCACTGGCAAAAATCCCCAAACACAATACACAAGGAGAGAAAAGGTGATTATTTCTCTATTGCATAAAAACTAAAAAGGCAGCCTTAGTAGGATGAGGAGGGTGTGAGTTTCTGTTATGAGGTGCGATTCTTGCTGCTTAGCTGCAGCAAGGAAAATGATTTCCAACCCTTGATACTGTATGTGCAGACAGACAGGCAGCCTCTGCTCCAATGAGGAACATGCAAACAGAAAACACAAACCAGACAGCTAAACAAATCAACCCAGAGGAAGAACAAATACAAGTAATTAGATCAAGCTAGGGTAAAATGTACACATATTCTTAGACAGTAAAGGGGGGGGGGGGGTTCAATTATGCACTTGTGCAGTGAAAACAATTGACAGAGTGTTCTCTAAATCCAGGGAAGTCACTTCAGTTTAGACGAAGAGACAATAAAAAGAAAATTCTTCATGCGCGGAGCAGGTGGTGACAGTTAAGATGTTGCTGTTGTTCTCAGGTTTGGGCACATTGAGATTCCACCTCACTCTGCCTCCCTCCCCCTACGTGTTACTCTTGTTTTCCTCCATCTAACCTCCCTCCCTACGCTTCCTCCTTTCGGTCTCTTCCTCTCTCTCATGTTGTGTTTTTGTCTGTCAGGGTTATTTGGGGGAAAACGTTCAGACGGGTGGAAACTTTGAGAGTATGCAGAGCCACCTGCGTGCGGTGGCTGGGGGGGTCAAACAGCACGTCTGCGGGGGGACGTGGGCCGGGGTCAGTGGTGGGCAGGCCGGCTGAAGGGCTTGATAAGGTGCTGGAACATGAGGAGTAGGATGTCCTGCCCTGTTTCCAAGATCAACCAAAGAGGCTGCTGGGGCCTGTTAGCTAGAGAACTGCTGATGTGGCTCGCATCGATCAGTTCCCTGCACGACCCTGCGGCCTGCAGGGCTGACTGACTGACTGATTGACTCACTGACAGGCGCAGTGCTGGCGACTGGGAGTGAAAGAAAAATTGTCCAACAAGGCCTCGTCTATTTTCTACTTTATTACTTATTTTATTCCCATTGATTCTGCAGAATAATGTCGTTTCCATTTTGGGTGTTACTGCCCTGGCTGATCTGGACTTCACAGATTTTATTATATTCATGTCCCTGCAACATCACAGCTGCTTCTGATGCCTTCTTCTGCAAAATGTGCCGGACCTAGTGGGTTAGATTGCTTTATTCTGACCTTGAAATGTGCTTTGCCCATTCATATTTTGGGGGGGGGGGGGCACTGGCCACAGCTGAAATCTGGGGAAGTGCCCCTGTCCCTGGAAATGTGCACGGCTGTTGGCCATTTTCATCATGTGAGCTTGTGACTGGCTGCTTGTGACACACCTTGTAAAAATAACGACTGCATTTAAATACGCAGACTATTCACTGGTCATCGCTCGTATAAATATAGTAAAGTCTCGATGACATCAGAGGAGGCTCGACACCCACGTTTCACTGTGACAGTCCAGGTACAAATCTCCGCTGTGATTCAGCCGATTACAGTATCAGATCAAAATAACCTGTAATCATGACATAAAGAGGTGTTTCCCTGTAATCATCGGGGTTCCACTGCTGTCTCCCCTCAACGTGAATCCTGTTATTTCAGCCACTCAAACAAAGCGTGTGCTCTGAGCCAGCACTCTGTGAGTGACAGAGAGCGAGAGGAAAGAGAGGCAAGGGAGCTGGTTAAGTGCACTGAGTGAGTGGCAGTAATCACAGCTCTGGTAAAAGCACTCTTTTGCTCGGTGCAGCGTTCCTCAGAATGGGAAAGCTCTGTCTGACTCCCTCTCTTCCTCTATTTCTCTCTCTCTGTCTGATAATAGCTCTCGATTGAGTAATTGTGTGTTTGAGTGGAGCTACACTGCGGGGTGGAACCTGCAATCAGATACCGAGAACACGTCTCTCTCTCTCTCTCTCTCTCTCTCTCTCTCTCGCGCGCTGTCGGTCTCTCCATTCATACCATGCCTCAGCAGTCTGGCCTCTCGACACCCGGCCCTCTCTGCAGCCCTGCAGTTCCTCCTCCACCCTCACCCCTCCACTGGTTTTTTTTTTCTCTCTCTCTACACACACACAGCCTTCTCTATACAGCCAGTGAGGGCTGGGGTCAATAACAGCTGTGCGCCGTGCTGTAATTGATGTCATCATTTCAATTTGAGCTGATTACTGTTGAGAGCTGCTTATCGTGTGACCCGCGGTGGAATAACACGCTGTAGGGCCCGGAGAGCTGCCACGCCTGACCAAGCTTAACTGCCGGGCTGGCTGGATGGATGGATGGATGGCTTGGTTCAGCCCAGGGCGGCCATCTCTATTGACTCCTAATGTGGCGGTAATGACTGAGCGTATTCCAGGGGCATGGCTGGCGCAAGTGTCCGTGTCGCTGGTATTTAGTGTAGTTGTGGGGCTATTATTGTGATTGGCCTGCCCCACTGTCAACACACTCGCACATGATTAAGCTTTCCGCTGGCACAGTGTGTGTGTGTGTGTGTGTGTGTGTCTGTGTTTAATGGCTTTGTGATGTTTAGCAACTTTACAATCTTTCTAATTTTAGTCATATTACAATAACAACGCCATCATGCTACCTCCGAGCACCCACCCACAGGAAAGAAAGAAATAAAACTGCCTGTCAGTGCCTTGGCATTTCTCCTTGCTGCTGATGTCGGATTCTTTTCAATGAAAGCAACAAAACAACAGCAGCACGTTGGAGCGTTTCCCGCTGTGCACTAACAACACACATGCACAGACTGAGGCACACAGCCATACATAAATATGGCATATCAGAATATACAAAGGGCAACACCAGCATAGGAATCGAGTCTAATTACCTGCCAACAAAAGAGGATCTTCAAATTTTACAGATAACAAGTACAAGACGTCTCCTGGTTCGAACATCTCGCTTCTTGGCTCGAAAACTTTTTTCCGCACAGACAGCGGGCAACACCGTTAACCCTCAACACCACTTGTCTGATCAAATGCTCTGGAGAAGAGCTGCTGCTAAAAACAGACAAAGGCTGATCACTAAAGGAGCACCGTCTCTTGCTGTCTCTTTCTTTTCTTTTCTTTTCTTTTTCGCCAGAGCTGAGAATCTGTGGGTGTTGGGGAGCAAAACGCTGTCTGCCACATTCTTTTTCTTTCTCTTTCTCTGTCATTTTCCTGACTCTTTCAATACCATCATTAGGAGAGCTCTCCTGCCTGCTGCTACTGCTGCTGGCCAAGGAACAGGGAGATACGGAGCGAGAGGAAAGAGCGAGAGAAGCGAGGGGTGGAGACGGTGAGAGAAATGTGTGCGAGGCTTTTTGTCATGGAGCGAGGTAAAGATAGTTCAGGGGAGCTCTGTCTTCAGGGACGCTGTCTGTCCATGCAACCAGGTCTGTGTGTGTGTGTGATCGTGTGTGTCGGACCACATGTTTCCCACACAGTGTGCTGTGGCAACACGTGCCTTCTCATCCAGGTGTGCATCCACCTGGATTTTAAGCGCCAACCCCGAGATGACAGATAGCACACTTCCTCCGTTGCACACATAAAGATCACTGGGTTTCACTTCTGGCCTGCGTGCACACCCATTGGCTCCATAGACCTGCGTGACCCTCTCTTCCCACGGTAACCCGAAGGCACCCTGCCATTTGTCAGAACCCACTTATTATCTCAGGCGCTGTGGCCCATCTGGAAGACTGGAGGCCTCAGACTAAAGAGACAGATTTCAGAATGTGCAGCTCTTCAGCAGGAGGAGTACAACGTGCATCTTTCTCATCCTGCAACACTACAACTATTTACGATTGTCAAACAATATTATTTGTTACATTTTTATGCATCTTTTTCTTCAAAAACCTTTTTATTGAATTTAAAAGTTTCCACTATCCATTTGTTTTAATTTTACTTTTAGCATTTTTCTGAAGATCATCTATTCAAGATCCATCTTTTACTTTGCCGGTGCTCTTTTTAAACTTCTGCTGGGTCACATTGGTGCGTGCTGAGCATTCATCTCTGTTCCACTCACTTTTGGCTACTTCCAAGATAAGACTACTGGCTGGCTGAGGGAGGAGCCTAACAGGGGCCGACATGCGGTGTTAATGTAGCTATCATGACAACTGTGATGAAAAAAAAGAAATATTTGAAAATGAGAACTATGACAAAATGTGCTACATTTTTTTGTCATCAAATACAAAAAAGTAAAAGACAGACAACTGGACTTATTTAGATATAAACCATGAATCTTTTGGAGCACACAGGTTTGCTCTGCTGTTCACAATATGATTTGGTCACTTGACCTATTGCACTGTCGTTATTAAGAAACGCCTTGCAAAGTTACACAGTATGTGTCCGATAGTGATTTTTCTGTTCTAGGAATAAGGAGATTTATAGATTAATCCATCAACAATCTAGGCAGCAACAGACCAAACTGCAAGAACATGCAGGCAACACGGGGACAGTTTTTAAAAGGTAAACTGATGTCACTTTGCTAATCTTAAACGTTGTGGATTAACATTAATTTGAGTTTGATATCTTTCATTTTTATCAAGTGGTGTTAGTAAATTCCAGGAATTCCAGTGAGCTCCAGAACAACGAACATGTTATCTGATGATATCGTGTCACCTCTCAAACTAAAGCCAGGCATAAATAAACTTTAATTTTAATAAAAAACTGGGTGAATGCGGCCTCTGAATAACTCTCTGCTCTGCAGTGGACAGAGCACGAGCAGCTGCAGTAATATTTGGAGTAAGGTTCGACAATATGGCCAAAGAATATATGAAAAAGAATTTAATTTCAGTCCATATCAATAATTATCATAATGATCATATCACATTATCGATTTTTGCTCAGTGAAGGTTGTGGATTTAAATTAAAAAAGCTGAAAATCGTTTTAAAAGTCTGAGGTCAGTGAATCATGTGTTTTAACTCCTC
Organism: Hippoglossus stenolepis; assembly: GCF_022539355.2. Lineage (NCBI taxonomy): Eukaryota > Metazoa > Chordata > Actinopteri > Pleuronectiformes > Pleuronectidae > Hippoglossus > Hippoglossus stenolepis. The sequence continues at coordinate 17,239,475 of NC_061489.1, read as the reverse complement.
AATGTGCCCATTTAAATTTAATTAAATATGAATATTGAACCTTTGTTGCATTGCATTTGATGAAAATCATATTGTTATCATCGATGTTGTTTTAATGCCCCGCCCTTCGGTACTAGATTTTATCTGACGGACCAGTTTTGGTTCAAACAGACAATCAGAATTAGAAAAAACTCTATCTGGACTCACTGAGGTGCAGTCGGTTTGTACTACTGCAGAGCAGAGTGACACCTGTAACCATGGTAACTACAGTATACACAAAGAAGACGACAGCTGTGGCCTCAAAATGAATTGAAGAGATAATAACTACATCACTGATGAAAACTAGAAAAAAACTAGAATAAAACTAAAACTCAAAGAGATGTGGCAGTGATTTATGTGATGAAAACTGATAAACTTCCAGAGTGAGAATGAATGCATCTCTGGCTGAGATTTTGACAGCACTGCTCTCTGACTGTGGAAGTGTGACAGTCCCCACTTCCCTTCCTCGGTATCTCACAATGACGGAAAATTAAAAAAACAGCAGTAATTTTAAATTTCTGAAGCGTCTGAAAAGTGCAGGAGCTCGGCTGACAGACAACATTCCACATGAGATCCCCAAAAGACACACTCACATGAATACAACTGACCTCACACCCACATGTGCACAGAAACAGGCCAATACAACCACCGGCCTCCACATCTCTGAGCAAACACTGTGGGTGAGGCTGAGGGAGAGACCACCGGCGAGGTCAGAGAGACCTGCATTTCTCAGATTTGTATACATTTGAATACACAACAAGGATAATTAAACACCCAAACCCGGCGCACATGCACAAATAAATATTCACACACATCAAGATACTGTGCACACCATTGCGTGATGTGGAAACCTCCTGCTTAGGAGTTTTTATCTTGTTTGAATCATGCAGTGCCCCATTCTGCCCTCTGAACACACAAACACGCACAAACAGAGTCTTAGCAGCAGTTTAATTTCATTTCCCCTGCACCCATCTAGGACCTCTTAGCACATATACACACACACACACACACACAAAGACACAACACACTCGCAGGTTCTCATACCATACAGTGCACATCTTCCTCTCAGCCATACAGGGACCTAACCAGCAGCTTCTGGTCACAGAAATCCAATTCCCTCTAAAGGTAATTTGTCCATTCAAAGATTTGTCCATTATTTATTTTGGTTATTTGCTTCTTCAAATCTTTACCCGTTGCCCTCTTAACTCCCCCTCCTCTGCCTGTAAATGAATATAGTTTTTTTTTTTGTATTTTGGTTTGAACCCTGTCTGCCCCTTTCTTGGCTCGTTCCCTTCTTCCTGTCATCACATACTCTGGATCAGAGCCAGCAAGATGTTCTTGGCTGTAAACGGGAACACGGGGGCATCAGAGGCTCTAACCAGGTGTCTGGGTCACTGAGGAAGTGGGCACAGTGGGGTGGAGGTGGGCTACAGGGTTTAAAAAGGCAGACACGGGCAGAGCTAAGAGGAGGCCGACAGAATTTGGCTGCATTTCTCGGCGTGCCCGAGGAGGTTGTGAGAATTGATCAGCAATGACAAGAGCTGTTCAAGGGCGGGGAGAAGGAGATTTAATACGTGAATATCACTAATGAGGTTATTGAAATGTTTTGTCTTATTTCGTTTCAACTGCTGATATACTAATATTCTTATTTTATTATTTTGAATAAGCAGGTTAATTAAACTATCATTAGACGTTATTAGTTTTCACGTCTGTCATAAAACAACACTCACATGAACATTTGTATCAATCATTAATCCAAGAAGCTTATGTTTTCACATTCACTTTTCTATTATAAGTGTTAATCTGAAGGAGTGTAACAATTCTGAATCAGAAACCATGATACAAATATCCTCATATGGCGATAAACGATGATGGAGCGATGATGCCCCTGCTGTCACCACTGCACGAGCACACTGTTAGACTCTCATTACTTTGTAACTAAACTCGTTTTTCATGACACAATTAACACTATAACATGTAAATCATGTTGGGGCAAAGTCAGGGGAAGCTTTTACGTGGAAAACACATTTTATTATCTTCCAACTGCATGTGTCAAGTGACCAATTTGGTCCAATCACGATCAAGAGATCACGTCTGTGGTAAAAGTTAGTTTAATAAGCTCACGATGGATAATAACCTTGAGACTGCACGTCTTTGTGTTAATGATACAAGCGACACACACTTGAACTAACACTGCTCCACAGCACTACTGGTAGTCAGACCTGCACTAGGAACCTTTAAGAAAGGACTGTGGATTTCGTGCTTGAACTGGTGTCACATCGGGCAGGGATTTCTAGGATTATAGACAATTATATAATGGACAAAAAATGTTGAACTGTTAATATGGGTACATGAGAGTTAATTGTTATAAGACAGACTTGCAGACATGTGAATATGTCAACGTGAGTCTTGGCCTGCCTGACAGTCTGGTCAGCCACTCCACAAACCAGTGACCAGTGCTGACCGGTGAGCTGTTATCTGTGACTATCCAACAGTAACTTCTCCTTGCTTAGGCCCTGCAATGACCCGCTGGAGTGAGCTGCAGCGGCAGCAGCAGCAGCAGCAGCAGCAGAGTTGCCTCTGACTGATGTCAGACTAAGTGGGCATGTCAGGCCTGTGCTGTCCTGGCTCCCTGCCTGCTCTCTCAGCTGCTCACTCAGTCCCCAGTGTCCTCGACCCTAAACAGATCCAGTTGCTGCTACTCAGCTCCAATGGCGGGTTGATGTGGCTGACTAATGAACACTTTTCCTAATCAGGGGTCCTCCTCCCCCCTAATCTCATCATTCCCCGTACACATCCTTTGCACATTTTTACTCCTATTTGCTTGACTGTTCTCCTCTGCCCTGAGGCTCTTCTCTCACACATGCCCCCTCCACCTATTCCTAGGGTAGTTGTCTGCAGCATTCATCCTGTGCACAGTCTTCCCACTCTACATCTCACTTCTCTCCGCTGCCAACAGTCATTCGCCAACTGTTTTGGGCGGTTGTGGCTCAGGAGATAGTGCGGGTCGTCCACTCATCGAAAGGTCGTGGTTTGATCCCCAACCCCTCCAGGCATGTTGAAGTGCCCTCGGGCAATTCATGGGCAAGATACTGAACCCCAAATTGCCCCCATTTCTTTTCATTTTCCTCAGTTCATCATCAGCTCTATTAAAAAGCATTTCCAACTCAACCAACGATGTTGTTTTATGATGGCGGTTTTCAATTCAATTGTTCCTCTTTATAAAAAATAGACCAATTCACTTTTTGCAGTTCTGATCCAATTCCGAATCTGCTGATAGCAAAACTGATACAGAGACCAGAGCCATTTTTTATTAATATAAAAACGATTATTATTATTATTATTATTATTATTATTATTATTATTATCATTGTTATAATCATTATAAGGTTACGTGATTGTTTAGTCAACCACACAAACCCTCTGATAAACCTAAATATACATAAAATTGCAATATATTAAAATATAACATAAATCAATTTGTTTAATTATTAGTATTAGTAGTTTAAGTTAATTACATACAAACACAAATAGGTGTAGGAGTGTAAATTGTGATGGCAAATCATAAGTGTTTTTAAAAACCTGAACAAATAAAAAAAGGACAAAGCTTTAACTTTAACTATTAGCAAGTAGTTTAACATTAAGTTAGTTCATTAGTTAGTTCATTAGTTCAAACTCAAAAATATGGGTAGGATGTATTTGCAGAAATGTTTAATTAGAAATCAATTGATTTATTTATTAATTAATTAATGCAATAAACTTCAATCTGAATTATTACATGTCTATGGTACCTGGATCTGTGTTATTCTGAAAGCATTGTGCAGAGATGAAGTCATATATACTGAAACTATCCGTGAAACGTCAGTGTGCTGCTTTTATAATCACTCCTCCCTTTTTCCATGAGTAACGTGAAAGGGGCCGAGGACAAAGGGATTAAAACATGACTCAGATATTTCTCACGGCAGCCCCGCTGTTAGAACCAGTTGAGAGGACGACAGGGAGAAGAGCAGATGACCTTTGAGCTCTGGGGTCAAACAGAAAGTCTCTCGCTTTAGTTGCACGTGTTTCTAACCCAGCGTTCCCCTACAAACTCAGACACTCGCCACCGATTCTCCTCTCCCTTCCGTCCACAAACACCTGTACAGCAAACACAGTGAACATGAGCCGGAGAGATAGGAGCACAGGTAACACAGCTTGTTCACTCACCAGGCCGTCACAGTTGCTGATAGCCACGGTGGCTCCTGGTGTGTCTGGGATGTCACCCACGTACAGGCATTCGTCTTGCAGTGGCTCAGAGTGCCGAGTGCTGTCGCTGTCATCGTGCCACTCAATCTTGGCTCCGGGGGCCACCAGCCTGGCATTGTGGCGCAGACGCAGGTGGAACTCCCGGCCGAAGACGGTGACATTGTAGTAAAGTCTTTCCTGACGGCCCACGGGCTCTTGGTCCTCCTCGACTCCTCTTGGTCCTTCCCACTCATCATTGCCTACTCCTACCTCCCTCCTCCGGCGCCTACGGGACTGCCCTCCTGCCATATGGTCAGCCGAGACTGCGTGCGACAGGAAGCGGCCCTCTGCGTCCACACTGATTGGCCTCACCAGTCCATACTCCCCCAGTACATGCTGCAGGGAGTCTGCAGGAAGAGGACAGTTTGGAGGACAGGGAGAGGGTAATGGGTGAGAGAGGAGTGGAGAGGATGAGATAGCAGGTGAGAGAATGGAAAGATTGTTGAGTAAGAGGTGAAAATGTGGGAAAGGGTAGGAGGCAAGAACAATAGAAGATCAGAAAAATAATCCAAAGGATGGAGAGAAGACGTCATACAAGAAGCATGGGAAAGAAAGGGGAGGAAATGTGGAATCATGGGTAGAGAGGGTGAGAGGAGGATGGAAAAAAGAAGTGTGAGGGAAAAAAGGGGAATAGAAAAATGTCAAATATGCAATGGAATTATCTATTCCTTACTCCTTACTCTAAGTTGCCTCACAGGAAATACAATTACAAGTCAAAAAAAATGAAAACACAATTATTTCACACTAAAATTTCACACACACACACACAGCCCCACCCATGAACCCAGAAGCGACCCTGGTGCTCGGCAGAGTGCGTTTGCAAACGGCAGCCTCAGCAGAGCGCTGCGCTCCCAACACCTCCTGTGCCCTTCCACCGTCAACCGGAAAGCCAGCACAGGATCAAGGTGCTAATTGTGGTTTTCTCACGCTGTTTTCTCACCGGCAGGCTGCTCCATCCAGGAGAAAAGATTTCTATAACCTCCACACCGACCGATCAGAGAGAAAAACTGATAGGACGACTGAAACGGACATTCCCCTCTTCCTGCCTTTATTCATATGATTCACATTGGCACATACTTTGCAATCATTTGCCCCATCATCATTCCAGCAGTAGGATATTATTGTTGCGTCTTAATGACAAGATAATAACCACATTGTGTGTAAAAGATAAATGTTTGGAATTGACTGTAAAAGACGGTTCATGCATCCGACGTCTTCTCGGTTTTAAGGAACATGTCTCTTTTTCACATGTGACGGTGGAAACACAACACACGTGAGTTATGGAGGCGACCAGGCAGATGCTACACACACACACAAACACACACAGAGACACACGCACGCACAAACACACGCACACACAGCCAAGTCCACTTAGAGCATCGGAGTCAGAAACAGTTGTGTTATCACCTTGCATTTACTCTGCAGGTGCATTCGGTATTATTATTATTATTATTATATTATTTTATTAGGTTATAAATCTGATCTCGAAAGTTTGCTGACAGATCAGAACACACGCTGCTGATGCATCTCGCGCTCCCATGTTGGAGGAATGATCTGATAACGCGCGCGATCGATAAGGCGACATCCGACTCCAGCGTCCCGTGACAGATCGATCAGATGCGACAGCGGCCGCATCGGACCCGTTCTGCCACTTCCCCTGCAAACGGCCGACAGTGCACCGGTGCATCTGCTGCCCTCTCACACCCCGGCCGACATGATCCCCTGGACGGGGCAGAAAGCAACATCACAGCGCGGCTCGGGGACCTCGGGGGGGGGGAGTCCCTGCGAGCGGCGCAGCGGGACGCACAGAAGTTACAAGCGCGTCCTGCGATGTTGTTTCCAAGAACTGCAGGAAAAAGAAAAGAAACACACGCAGGAGCCGGACAGTGTGTGTGTGTGTGTGTGTGTGCGTGTGCAGCTCTGTGCGCGCTTCAGCTCCACTTCCCACTGAGTGAGAGCGCGCAGCAAGAGCCCTGCCGGTGGAGGAGAGACACACGGAGAACAACAACATAAACACTGGCCACGTTTGCCCGGGCTGTACCTACCAACGCTACTGGCGATGTAAAGGCCGCTGGTGTGCAGCAGAAAGGCCGGCAGAAGGATCAGGACAGTAAATCCAGGCGAGAGACCCATGGCAGCTCCGAACTGCGCAGGTGAGAGAGTGGGACTCCGGGCTCCAGTGTGGTGAAGTTCCCCCGCCTGGCGCGACCAGCCACGCCACGACAGCAACAGCACAGCAGCCCGCAACTAGACTGCCAAGTGCACCGGGAGAGACGGAGCTCTCCTCCCTCTCTCTCTCTCTCTCTCTCTCTCTTTCTCTCTCTCTCTCGCTCTATCTCTCTCTCTCTCCCACTCACACTCTCTCCTCCTCTATGTCTCTCTCTTTCTCTCAACTCCTTTCTCTCTCTCTTCTCTCTCTCTCTCTCTCTCACACACACACACACACACACACACATTTGCGCGTGCTCCCCCCACTCTTAGTGCTCTGACAACTCCCCGACTCTGCTCTGCGTGCATACACACACACGCACACACACACGCACACACACACAGAACGGACTGACTGACTGTTGACAGGCCTCATACTGACATCTCACCTCCACTTGCATGCAGTGAAATTAACATCTCCTGTGAGTGTGTGTTTGAGTGAGTGTTTCTGTGAGTGTGTGTGCGTGAGTGTGTGTGTGTGTGTGAGAGAGAGAGAGAGAGAGTGGTGTGTGTGCGCGAGTGAGTGTGTGAGTGTGTGTGAGTGGAATGAGTGAGTGAGTGTGTGTGTGTGTGTGTGTGTGTGTGTGAGTGAGTGAGGATGAGTTAGTCAGTGAGGTGTGTGCGAGTGAGTGTGAGTAAGTGAGTGGTGTGTGTGTGTGTGTGTGTGTTTGTGAGTGAGTGAGTTGTTTGTGTGCGTGTGTGTGTGTGCGTTTGTGTGTGTGAGAGAGTGATTAGTGTGTGTGTGTGAGAGTGTGCGTGTGAGATTGATTGGTGTGTATGTGTGTGAGTGATTGGTGTGTGTGTGTGGTGTGTGTATGTGTGTGTGTATGTAGGTGTGTGCTTGTGTGTGTATGTGTGTGTGTGTGTGTGTGTGTGTGTGTGTGTGTGTGTCCCTCATATGCTGCAGCCCTTTGCATAAACTCTGAACATCCCGTCAAGCGTCCCAGTGAAGGCTGAGCAGCAGCGCCCCGTGTGGCTCACTGCTGGAAACGCACCCACTCTTGCAGGGCCCTTGGGTCCAATTTAAAGCCAGAGGAAAAAAACACCAAGGAGTCTTAAAAGCTCCATAACCTGCACCGTCCTCATTCAGAGCATCATTTACCATCTTGACCACTAATCTGATTTTCTTATAAACACAGTGCAACAACTGATGTTCTCTAAACTACATGCATTTTCTCATCATTCTTTACTTTTTATAAGACCATAACAATAACAACAGGGACAGAGATATAAACATATAAAGACACCTGACAAATAACCACCTTCCACCATCTTTGAAGTGATAAAACCAGCGATGAAGGGTGAATCTGTCGAGTCCCAATTAGCAGGATGTCAACTTCAAAACAGATTTGACTTTATTTATAGTCTTTGGTTTCTGCCCATTTTCACTTTTCAAAGCCACACCAGGCAATGAAAGAGCTCCGCAGACGTGCAAATGGTGTCTATTTAAAGGCTGGTTACAAATAATACTGCAAAAAACACACACACGGCATATTGGTGTAAAAATAACAACAATAATAACATATACAATTAGAATATGTGGCATCAGTGTTTTGAGGAAAGCTGTAAAGCCACTATCACACTAACAGTTTAAAGTTTAATAATTCTGACAATATGTATAATAATTAAAGGTAAATTAACATATATTTGAAGAGTGTAATTTGTGGTTGGATAATAAGAATTATCCATTGATAATAACTTACAGTTCTACATCACATTAATCATGAGCAGTTTGGCCATCTGCTGCATTGTGTCACATTGACAAATTGTTCATGTTCGTTGTTTGTATTAGAAAACATTCAAAGGAATTCATTTTCATTAAATGTAGATTTGAATTTGCAATAATTTGCAGGGTTTTGCAGTAAATTTAAGACTTTAAAAGACCTATGACAAATGTATCAAATATGATGGAATATCAGACAAAAATAATTACTTTTTTCATAATTGAAGAAAAGCTGAAGAAGCCAAATAGAGAATAACCCGTGAAACGCCACGTTACGTTTCATCAGGTATCATCATGTTTGTTATTTGTACACAAGTATCAGTTCCACGTTGGTCTTGTTTGCAGTCCACTGAGATATTAACTGTACAGGCCCCAAAAATATTTCTCTTAAATTAAAATCATGCCAAGTGCAGTGAAAGAAGCATTAAATGTACATCAAAATAAGACCAACCTCAATGTATTTAAGATGTAATATTTTTAACATATCTGAGACTTTAAGGCCTAAAATTCAGATGATTGAATTTTAGACTTTTAGAGACCGAGTGGTAACCCTGAATTCATGTCAACACCTAACACAGATGGGAGAAAGTCCGTTTTAAAAGGGCTATTTGTCTGTCGCTCATTATTTTATAAGGCCTATTAATGAATATTTTTTTCCAATTTCATCAATTTATTTACAACGTTATCAAGTTTCTTGTTAAACCAAGACTAAAAAAAAAATAATAATTTCCGATTAAATAAAAAGAGAGAAAAGCAGAAAATCCTCAGATTTCTCAGCTTGTCACATTGAGCCCCACCTCTCTACTCAGCTATAATGCCACTGAACAAACTGGGGTTTATTGTGTCAGTATACTGTGGCACGAATTTAAAATGAATACTTGAAAATATCTTTTCAGAACCAGTGATTGATTCAACAAACAGCGCCGTTCATATGGTTTCACCTCAGACTCAGATTTTCCTTCAGTCAGTGATGAGCATGCCCTTAAATTTGAAGAATAGTCTCCTGAACTCCAGGGATTCCTCAATTGTCACATCACCACTGAACTTTTACAAGAGGCTCTCGAGAGCAGATTGAACATGTCCACCTCTGTCTCAGGTGAAAAATCATCTTATATAGACTTGTAGTGGCAGGAATGTCAAAGGAGGAAAGCTGTTCTGCAGCGGATTGCCTTTTTCCATCGATTCGTTCCTTCGCCAAAGAGGCTGTGTTTTTCATTTGCATTCGTTTGTTTTCAGGATTACGCAAAAAAACTACTCAAGTGAGGTCCATGAAATACTGTGGAGGGGTGAGGTGTAACACAGAAAAAGGACCTGTTAAATTTGGGGGTGGATCAGGCCTGTTTAGGTGGCTCGTATTTATGAGTGTGTGCAATTTTGTGCAAACACAAATAAAAATTCAGATCAGATGGATTTTAATGTGGTTTTATACGGCCACAGTTGGGCCCTGGCGGAGGCACGTGCTCTACCGAAGGCCAATTTTAGTTTAATTTACGTCTGTTCAATCTTGCAGCCATAATTTATTCTCGAACGTAAACTTAGTCAACCAAATCGAATCCATTTTAATCTGATGACTATTTAGCATCACCGAAATAAATTTCAATTATGAATTTGATTTCAAAAATATCAAACAGCATGTTATTATTGCCAATGTCTGCAAAATGCTCAGTTGTCAGATTTCATTTGTTCTTCAAAAATATGTGAACGGCAGCTAAAGACGGACGGAGGTGTAACAAATCCACCTTTTTTAAAATGATTTTTAGAAAGTGATTTTTAAACAAAGACGATCCAGATGTTAGATCTAGATGGAGAGACAGGTGTGTGTGTGTGTGTGTGTGTGTGTGTGTGTGTGTGTGTGTGTGTGTGTGTGTGTGTGTGTGTGTGTGTGTGTGTGTGTGTGTTACAATGAGAGGTCATCTTGCATTGAGATCACACCTGGGCACTGAGTTTTAAGATCTTCACAAGGCTGTTTGGAAACACACACACACACACTCTCTCTCTTTCTCTCTCTCACACACACACACACACACACACAGACTCACAATCACCTCTCAAAGGAAGACACACCCTGTTTGCCTTTCTTCATACGACATGCAGAAATGCCGCCGTGTTCCCAAGTCCACGTACCCAGCATGCCTTTCTGTTACCAGAGGACGTCCTCATCACATATCACTATCACCACCCACGTCGCCCCTCTCCCCTTATCCCCAGACTCCATCCCCACCACCCGCCACCTCCTTCCTCCTACTGCTCCTGGTCGCTTTGCTGTTTCCATGGCGATACCAAGCCCTGCACCTTGAAAAGTGCACTTCGAAGGAGCAGGGGAGAGACAGACAATAATATCCCTCTTCCCAGACAAATAAACACACACGCAAACTCTTGTGTTTGTGGAGGTTATGATAGCTATAGGTTTGGTGGGGCAGCGGCTGTGTGCGTGTAAGGAAGTGAGTGCGCGCGGGCACTTGTTTGTGCGTTTGTCTGGGAGGCGGGTGTTCAGACGTCCGTTGCCTCTGCATTTGGAAAGAGATTGTGAGCGGAGAAATAGAGCTACATGGTCAGAGGAGACAGGTGCAGAACATCTGTTGTTGTTTCAACATGTTGTGCTGTTTCACTGTTGTGTTCATGTGGATTAAGTTGTCAAACTCTTAAAAAATGTGCGTGTACAATAGAATGTATCAACACAACCAGTAAACAAAAATAAAGCCTGCACACGCTGTATCATCAACTCGACATAAATTCACCAGTTTCTGACAACAAAGGAATGTCATCTCGTTTCTAAGTGATGTCATTAAAGAAATATGTTCTGACATGAAACGACGAGCTCTTGTCTGCTCAAATATGTGTTTTATAGTTATGACTGAGTGCTGTAAGTAGTGTTGGAGGAGCGTGCCTCAGCTTCAGGCACCTTTTCTCACTCGCAACTAGACAATGCAGCGCATGTTAAGAGCTATACGGAGCGAGCATATGCCACATTGTGTCCTGCAGGGCCGTCATGGGGCGTCTCTCCAATGACTCCTGCTGTCCCAGCAAGGTCAGGCAGCAGGCCACCATGTGTCCGCATGTATTAGCATGCCTTATGAGTGCAAGGACAGGTGTTCCCAGTGTCCCAGAGAGGTTACATGATGAGGCATCAAAGCCCCATGACAGCACATCAGGCCTAGGCCATGAACCCCCGATACAGGTGGCTGCTGAAAGTCAATTCACATAAGTCCACATGGAGAGCATCAGACAGGGAGTTCTCGGTGTGTGTGTGTGTGTGTGTGTTGTGTGTGCATCTTAGTGAGGGTGTGTGCAAAAATACAGATGCACACACGACAATGTATATGTAAGCAGAGTAGACACCAAGCAGTGATGTTAAAGTTTCTTTAGAGTGTCTGTTGATGACAAACCCACAAAACCTAAATGACAACCACAGATGGAAAGACAGACATAAGGAAAATGAGGAATGTAAATAAGGATGAGAGTTAAACTTTGTAATGAAGTGAGGTGGACTGGTGGCTCTGCAACAAAATCTACATGCATACTGGTTTAAATGTGAGGTGATTTATAGTTTTCTTAGTCCAACACAAGCCTGTCCCTCTTCCAGTTGCAAAAATCAGACGCAAATAGCATTGCATCAAAAGCCAAAAGATGACTCCAGCACATATTTTTCCAAAGGTCTTTTTATTGATTGTCAATAATGAATAAAACCGTAACTCTGCAGGGAAATGTTTTCTTGTCTTTCTGAAAAACTCTGTCTCACAGTATCTCTGACCCTGCTTGAGTCCAAGTGATGGCTGGTCAAAATTTGAAGAAATTCCCCACAGGCAGACTTGAGATATCATGTCCAAAAGAGGCCAGACACATGGTCTGTGAGGCCAACATGACGTTGACCTTTGACCTTTAACAACCAAAATTGAATCAGTTCATCCTCGAGTCCAAGTGAAAGTTTGTACCAAGATCAAAGATATTTCCTTTGAGATACTGTGTTCACAAGATTGGGACGCACGGACAGACGAACGCATTGTGCCCCCTGGCTGTCGTCTGCACGTAGTTATAAAACACACAAAAGACACAAATATAAACAGAAAATATCTATATTGGACCTTAATCGTAATAGAAAAAATGTTGAGAAATAAAAAATGAAAATGAATAAAGGGCAGAAAAGCTACCAAGAGATTATTGTAGGTTTCTCAAAACTGGCACCGCACTTTGAAAATCACCCTCTGTTCCTCAGATTCACACAGGACATAATGTCTCGAATCCAGTATGAGTGGAAAGGAGGGGCAGAATCCTACCGTTCTAATAAGATAGCATGTTGAGCCTGTGAAGAAAAAAAAACCCCAACACAGTTCAGTTTTGCTATCAGCAAATCCAGGCCTGGAGCGGTGCCAAAAATGGCAGTCTAAGGATTTGGCTCATTTTGAAAGACTGATGTCCAACACTTTGCTGACTAGGGACACGTGTAGTAGACGTGATGAGCCGAAGAAGGTGCAACTCTATGTTTCTCACATCTAGCAACCACATCAGGCTAATAATCAAATACTCCTGTGTATTTGCCAGTAGAAAAACAAGGGGGGCGTGATTGCTGAACAGAACAGAATTTTTAAGATATGCAATGAATTAATTACTAAAAAGTTTACTCTTAAATAAGTTTAAGTGCGGTGGACGGGGGACATATAAGTGTTTTCTTCCTGTAGGGTGTAAAAACTGTGATGGAACCGAAAGCCAAAAATCAAATGATTTGAGGAATGATCTGACATTTGTTACGAGTGGTTATATCACTCTTAGCAGAGGACGAGCAGCCTAACACCCCGTTCAGGTAGCAATTGAAAACCGTTCTCAGGACCTGAGATTTCCAATCAGGATGCTGGAGAAAAACATTGATAGATTGCACCCCATCAATATTAGGTGCATGTAGCCATAATCACTGACTTATTATAAAGTTTGGCTGAATCAATACTAAAGCGTGGACTTTTATCTGTCAGTGTAAGAGGGCTGAGACGGAATACTTCTATCAGTAAGGATCACTATACCTCTAGTGTTTCCCTTTAAGTTGAAATCAATAAACTGCCAGTTCCAGCATTTCCCAAATTGCCACAAGTCAGAGTCATGTATGTGGAAGGCATCCCTGGCCCAGAGCTGCTTTAGGTGTGTGTGAAAACTTTCATTCCTTTTCACTTTGTGATTTAATATCTTGACATTTCAGCTAATGAAACTGAGATTAGCCTTCATCTAGAACAATCAAAGAATGAGAGATTGAAGTGAGGAGCTCCAATAAGGGGATAAAAGAATGAGAGGAAAACAACACAGAACAATTTATTAACTGTCCCATCTAATCCCATACCCAAACTACAATCTCACACGTTTGTTGGAAACTTGAAAAGACCTCCTCTAGTCATTTAACAAATATACCATATATTTCATTCCTACCTGTACTAATTTCAGCCGATAAAACATCAATCCCAACCAGCGAATTTGACAAAGGCATCAATTATTTCAAGAAACGGTGGAGAAATATAATGACATATTTTGTCCATCTCTTCTTATTACATCTCAGTAAGGCTAGATTACACGGGCCACGCACCATTGCTTAGGCAAATGAAGACGGAATAGCTAACTTCTGGATGAAGTTTGTTCACTATCTCAGTTGAGAAACAGACGGTGATGCGTATAAGTGTATTCAAGTTCAGCTATGACATCTTTGTATTCAGCCCATTGTTCAAAAAGATCTGCACTGTAGTCCTCATGAAATCGGATCTTGTGGCCAAGCTATGACAAATAACCTTGTCTTTTGCCTTCATCATTAACGAGACCTTGATCCGGAATCAATGAAAGCGAACAACAGGGCATGTTTAGGTACAAGACTGTGGGGGGGCTCTGTCCAGCTCTGGGGAAGAGGAGAAGTACTTGGTCTCCAAAGACATCAAGGAAAAGCTGAGCGATGGTGGCACTGGGGCTGACTGCAACTTTCCAAATGTTATGTCATCGACCTCGTCCCTATTTTAAAATGTCAGCTACTTGTTGTCTTCCCACAGTGATGAGTATGTAGGCTAAAGTTGTTCCAGGCACTAGCTGACCTCCTCCCGTTTAGACTCAAGACTCGTTGAACACTGTCCCACCTGAGACCAGTGCCTGGATCTTGTCCAGCATGATGTCCAGTCCCAATGATAAACTTGAAATCAGTAGCTAGTGTCGCTCTGGGCTGTTCAAGCAACTTTAACGGATGCAAGTTGCTGTTATGCTAGCATCGCTGGTTGAGCTAACAGTGCAGCTCTCTGATGTGTAGTCGTCCTTGGCTTCTGTCCCTGATTTGCGAGTATTTGCGCATGGTGGCGGTGGTGTCTTCAATAAAGATTGAGAGTCTACATTGTGAAAAATAAATAAATAATAGGTTTTAAAATGGTAAATAGATATACTGCCTCCTCAAAAAAAAGTTAAACAACACAAACTTATTTTACCTCTAGATGCTTGATAAGAATGAAAAGAAGTTGGTCAATCATGGTCTTCTAACTGGTCATGTCCAAATGTCCAAATGTCCATGTCAACTCTAATCATACCAACAATCAAAATGTGTGTCTGCACCTTCAAAGAGCACATCGATCTCCATGAACCAGTGAAAAACAGCAGAAACAAAGACGGTGGTATTGATTTTTGAGACTGTGACACAAACAATGAATTCCATAGACGACACAGCCAAGTGGGAAAGTATAGTTTGCTGACATTTTGTCCACCTTATAGCTGAGTCGATGCAAAAATGTACACATGCAATGTATCTTGAGAACAACTTAAATAATTCTTTAACAGTATATGGAGAGGCAAACAAAAGAACTGAAGAAACCGGCACAGCAATCCACTTCAAACAAGGATTTCTGTTCTTTTCTCACAATTTCATGCTTTCACAGTTAAGTTAACTGACTGATCTTGTCGATACTTTTCACTTTTCATCGGGTGGAGTACTGTGAAAGCCCATGGAGCTCAACCTCAGGTCAATAGTGCCTTTACATATTCACTGGCAATGTCGATGCACCTCCGTCCACTGCAAGACCACCTTCGGGTACGTGTTTATTTCATTTGTCTCACACACACACAAACACACACACACAGCTTGTGCTATTGACTGTTTATGCGCAATATGTTATCTAAGCTCTCAGTGGGTGCCTGTGGCCTATTTCACTTTATGCCCTTAACTGATCTGATTGGCCCAGGTGCCCTTTCTGATAAGTGATGATCATGGATCTGGAGCATGAAGACGTGCTTGTCTCAGCATTACAGGAATCTAACTCCGCTGACAGTAATGAACTGTATTTTTCTTTGCAGCATGACAATATTATGAAATACAAAAAGAGGCCAGAATACTCGAAAAAAACTCAACAAAAATTCCCCAAAATGTTTGAACAGCTGTTGGGAAAATAAGCCATCTTGTTTTCTCTTCTCAATTCATCTGTTGTCTAGCGATAAATTAATATTTCTTAATCTTCCACTCGCTTAAAAAGATTAGGATTGAGTTTGTTTTTTGTTTTTTTCTGGATGTTGTTTATCCTATCCTGGACCTGGTTTATGACAGTGACCAGGGCAAAGGACAAGTGGATTTTCCCAGGCTGCTTTAAGTCCAAAAAGGTCTGGCCCGTAATTCCAACAGTTCCTCATCCCGGGAGGCAGCCATGCCATCAGAGGCAGATGCTGCTCTGACCTCTGTGGCACAGTGACCACTACATTTAAAGTGACCACAGGAAGCTCAAGGTCCCGCCCAGGGAATAAGTACTATTGTTGTACTGTAATTATTGGTAGGAAAGTATGTGCGTATGTGTGAGGGCAAAGGGAATTGAGAGAGGTAGAGAGAAAGAAAGAGAATGAAAGTTTCTATTTGAAGATGTAATGCACAGACTCAAGTGAACCGGGTTTCTTTTTAAAGCTCATGTCACCAGATCAGGTCAGAGAGTGCACGGAGCTGGCACACTGGCAAACAGAAAATATCTTCCCCTCCACCACAGCTCTACGGGTGAATTCTCAATGTGAGTTGTGAAATCTAGAAGCACTTTAGCTAATAATTCATTGCCATGAACACTTTGGACCTAGGTGCAGAATAGGGCTGCAGCTATGGGTGTTACTGGAAGGGCCAAGCTAATCAAATAGTTGTTTTGCTTTTTATATTGTTGTTTTAGCTGCAGCCACTTTGTGCTAATGTTATTACCTTAAAACCAGTAGCCTGGTGACCAAAATGTGACCTTGAAATGGTGAAACATATGGGCACTTAAGGAGAGAGGGAAACCACATCAATGGTGTCAAAATCAACAACTACAAGGTCTGTGGCTCATGAACAGCTGTGGTGTTTAATTCAAGTTGATGTCGTAATTTACTTAAGAAAACTCTTAAAGGACATGAGTAAAATGTTTGCTTTCTACGTTGAAACACTGTACTTGTATTTACTAGAATTCACTCGAGATATGCCCTTTTTATAACCCAATATCATTTCTATACATGTTTGAGGTTAAAAGACTTTGAGGCCCAGTCATAAGCCACGTTCTTGATCCTCCACAAACAATTTACCTACAACCAATCCATGAGCACGGGGGAGCAGTGTGGAACAAAGTAACATAGGTACCATTGCCATTGTGATTTGTAGATCATTACGTTAACATACATACACATTGCTCCATTACTATGGAGCAATACTATGTTGATATTGGCTGTGTTTTATTACCTGTCCGTGCTCTTAAGAGCGGGTAGAAATGGACATGTGGATAACATGTTTTATGAAGTGGAAAAAAGGGACTTTGAGTCACAGCGCTGCTCAGGAGGTGGGATAATCCCTCAGAGGCATGTCCAGCTTTCAGGAGAATGAGAGGTTTGATATGTACTGTAGCTGCATTATCAGTTCTGCAGAGTGCAAAGGGGCACGGGGGCCTCGTAATTGAATGGAAAGCTTTCTTCTCCTGCATCGTGTGGGTTCAGGGTTGAGGCTGACACAGCTGCACATGAACCATTTAATTCTGTGGAGATTGGTGCGACATTGGTGACACAATGATAGAAAGGGCTTTTACTGATGCAGCACTAATGTATTAGCATGAGTCTAGGGTGGATGTTATCCCCCGTGTACTTTCTTCTCTTCTTATTAATCGAATGCAGAGCTGATATCAACATACAAGATGTCAGCCAGTGTTAATCATTATATAGAAGCCAGAGCGTGTGATGGTGTTAACTAATGAGGCACGGTGGAAGATATATGAGTGCGATGCAGTGTGCATTATAAGTGCTGTTGGAATCAGTCTGTTGAGCTCACTTCAAGTTACATTATGAAACACTTCTTCACTAAAACATTTATTTTGTTGACTCGTGTTCTACAATGTTCACAGAGAAATTTCCAATTTTACTCGAGGTAACACAACGTTTTATTCTGATCGCTTTTCCATTGTGTCATATCCTGTTTACCTGCGGCTTTGCCTGTTTCTGTTAGAGCTTTGTCAAACAACGTATGACAAATTAAACACACACTGCTTGCCAGTTAGCCAGTTAGCTGTTTATTCCTTCCACTGTTTGTATTGTTCACTCATGATGGATCGTGACGAATCAATGGTGTTTGCTGCGTAATGTGAATAAAACTTTAACACATTACCTCATTCCAGAACATGATTTAAGCTCCATCACCTCAGGTAGATTTTCAATAGCAATACATGACAAAAACTCCCATGATCCCTCGCTACTTCAAGACATCATCACACTAGGTCTTTTGTTATTGTTTTAATTTAAAGACCCCTTGTGGCCAAAGTTGCATATTCTATGATTAAATGTATGAGCTGTGTTTCAGATTAAAACCTATTGGAAATCATCAACAGGAATCCTAATTTATTAACTGCCCCCAATGCAAAAACTCATTGTAAAATCTATATTTGTTACTGCCAATGTTGCATGTAAAATACTGCAATTAGCATAACAATATATCTGAAAGCTGGAAGTTCAAATCTCTCTCTTGAAAGCAAATATATACACATGCATCAGAGCCTGTGTTGTTTGTAAAAGCAGAAGAAGCAGTGGGTGTTTCTTTGCCCCGGGTAGCGTGCCCTGCAGGATCAGGGGTCTGAGGTCAAAGGCTAAACGAGTGAGAGTGTCAGGGTGAGCAAAGGAAGTATTTGGCTGACAAATTAGGGAATCAGTGAGGAGGGAGAATGATGAATGGTGGTCTGGACAGAGGAGGGTTGAGGACACGACCGAGATATTTAATGATGGAGCGGGCCAAGAGAGGTGGAGGGAAGAGAAAGATGGGAACAGAGCTGAGATAGGAACCGAAAAGACGAGAGCAACTTGCGGTTTCGTGTTTAAAAGGCAGCAATTATTCATGAATTATCGGTGCAACACCCAAAAGCGCAGCCACGCGAAGCTGGCTAAATTTCAAATGAGCCTTTCTCTGTTTTGGCCTTCTGTTCAAACTAATCCTGCATTTTTACTACCCGAAAAACAGACCTTTTGGAAAAACAGTCTCCTGAGTGGTTACATCTTAAAACACCAGCTGTGCATTTTTGTGAGAAACTCTGACACGAGCGCGCCCAGAGGGTAGTCGCCGCAGCGAAGTTAAAAAGACAACTCTGCTCCGTGACTTTTTAAATGAGCAATCACAGAGGACGGCGCCGGCGACGCAGAGGTGTTGTGATTACCCTGTATTTATGTTAATTGCTTTTATGAGCCATCATCAAATGTTTATACTTTTTCCATGAAAATATGTAAATGATGAGTTCAGGTGTATTAAAGCACATTAGAGGTGATCACAGAGAGTACAACCGAACCACCCGAGGCTGAGACGCTCACTGGTAGAGCTTCTGATAAACAAACCGATTCTCGGGTGGAAAGAAAAACAGGAAAACAGCCCTGCCAGAAAATTATATTTAAACTTTGAAATTGGCGTTTTATTCAAAACACACGAGTTCACCCACATGTGTGTTTTGTTGCTGTTTATAATTCACATCCAGAAGTCAAGTCATAAAAATTTATTCATTCTCTTCCTCCAGTATATTCATGATCAGTCACACATCCGGACTGATTCTGATCTGTGTAATTATTATCGGACGCACACATGCACCCACTCAAACAAGGCTTAACCAATTTACTCTTCTTTTGTGCTATTTTAAGTATTAAAAGAAATATGGAGTGTTAACTCGTCCAGCCATGAATAAAAAAAAACGAGGATGGCAAGAGTGTGGTGAGAAACACATAATGTTCCAATCCATATTTGTCTCTGTATTATAAATACTTATCCTGGGATTAACAGAGCTAAATGTAAAATGTGTCGTACTATTATTGCTAAGATAATAAAACATAATCACTGCTCTAATCCTAATTAAGCTTATGGTGGGTTTTGATACCGTTTCAAAACAGAGGGACATTCACAACGCACGCATGAGCCATATTTTCAAAACCAGAGAGGAAACCTAACAGGGACCAGACCCAGCAAACAAAAGGGATTTCTTCACAAGCGCGACCAAACTTCATGGTTTTGGTTTTTTACCAAACAATGATCCTGTTCATGTTTTGGAGTTTATGAGTCGAGATGCCGGGAAAGAATGTGGTGAAGAAGTTCTTAAGTGACATTCTGGAAATATGATGGTGCATGATTCATGTGTGTGCTCTTGGCATAAGTCAGTCTTGGGGAGAAACAGTGCAAGAGAGTATAACATAAAGAGAAACACAATGGGTTAGGGTTTTGGAGTCTTCTTTGAATTAGTGGTTCTACAGAAGTATGTGCTGTCAGAGGCGAAGAGAGTGAAGAAACTTTAGTGAAACCCCCTTTTACATTCTATAATCTGTTGTGTGGTCTGACACCTAACAAGGCCCCATTTCACTATCTGTCTGCCAAAAGCTTTGTCACTTTGGTTGAAGACTAGTGTCTAGATGTGTGTGTATGAAGTGACTGGGATCAATCAATCAAATGTTATTTGTATAGCCCATATTTAACACTCACAATTTGTCTATAGGGCTTAACAAGGTGCAACATCCTCTGTTCTTAACCCTCAACAAGAGTAAAGAAAAACTACCAAAAAAACCCTTTAACAAGGGAGAAAACAAAGAAACTTCAGAGAGAGACGAATGTGAGGAATCCCTCTCTTCTACTTTACTGATGTTGATTTGTCTGTACTGTGTCTGTACTTTGGTATCATGTGTTTCTTGGTGGTGGTTGGGGGAGTTTTGGTTTTGTTCCATGAAAGCCCCCCCCGGTCCCTTATGCCTAGGGCCCCCAAAGTCCCTTAAAGCGCTCCTGCGAGCCGTGCTCATGAAAAGAAATGGTGGGATGATCATATAAGGCAGGTGGAGGTGAGGCGTCAGAGTTTTTTTGCCTTCCATACCTTACTCATACTAATTCACTACTTACTATTTTACTGAAACTTTCTAAACCCAACAGTTGTAGCTACCTTTAAGACTCACTAATCAAGATTCTTCTCATAAACATTGAATCAAATACAGTCATAATGTTTAATTTAAAAACCAATAAAGTTTAATTTGAGTCACTGTTGGTAAAGAACCCAGACAGATTAATCACCCGATTCCCTTCAGATCTAAGAGCCTCTCTTTCAGCTCACTGTTTAGCTGTTTGACTCACAACAGTCATCAACGTCTTGTTTGAGATGTTTCAAGCCAAAACCTCAGTGGACACAACCAGACCAGAACCAAGCAGCAGATACGGTTTGCAAACAGATATAGTGAAGCAGTGCTGAAGACCAAGATATTATTCTCAGGAGAAACTGAAATGAATCAAAAAGGAGAGTGAATATTGGAATTGCACTCACCAAGTGGTCAGAAACATGACTACACACAATGTGTAAACTGGCAACTGCTCGCTAACAACTTTACCTGAAAAGCTTTCTTATTCTTTATATTATCATATACATATTGTTTGTCAGATACATAGATCTAGCAGCAGCTGAAAAGTAAAGGCACTTTTTAGTCTGAGTTTTAGGTGGAATGTTTTGAGATCTTTCTGTATATAAGGGCTTCCTTAAATTTAATATAAACTTTTACACAAACACACACACACCACCACACACACACACACAACACACACACGCACGCGCACACACACACACACACACACACACACACACACACACACACACACACGACAGGCAAATACAGTATAATTACAATCACCAGAATCACTCCCACTTAATGCACATCCCTGGTAGGAGCAGTGTCACGGTGTCTTCCCCTTTTGTAGGAAGCCATGCTTTCTTTGTGTGTGTGTGCGCGCTGACGTGCGAGTGTGTGCACATCCTCCGCAGCGCAGAAACATTTTATGCACCCCAACACAATTTAATTTAGTTTAATCTCAGCCCTTCCACTGGGAATGCAACATATAATTAAACTTTATGGAACTGCCCTGCAGCTCGTGCGGAGAAGCAGATTGTCTCGCACACACAGACGCACAAAGACCAAGGATGCAAAATAATTTGTGTCGATGCATAATCAAATCGTTACGTAACTTATGATTCGAAAGTCAACACCTAAAAATAAATATTGATAAATCCTGAGAACACGGCAGTGCATAATTGAAAGAACAGCGAGAATAACCATGTAAACCTGTAATGCATCTTTTCTATTACATGAAAGTGGGAGGATTTCATTGATTTGATTCTATGCTTCATTATTCCTCAATGTACAGAGGGGCGAACGCTGTGGATGCAATAACACCAGTTATTAGGAATGATACACAGAAAGTGGTTCTGAATAGATTTGATCCAACGCTGCTCCCGTCTGTTCAGAGCTGCCGAATGTTCTGTGGAGCTTTTATTAGGTTACAGAGGACATAACATGGTCATCCGTCTATCTGGATGGGGGCTTAGCATGGAGGATTCTTATTGGAGTTTCCATGGAAAAGGAGTGGTCAGGACAGTAATGCCTCAGTAAAACTGGGCTCAGGGTCTGAAGGCATCACCACGGAGGTGGCAGAAGATCAACTGGGCCTAGACGTGTGGATCAGATATGTAACCTGCAGATGTGTTGCGCAACGGGCCCCCGCCAAACATACGGAAGAAATGATGAGTCCTCTTGTGTCGGTGCATCACATGCACACTCATAACGGGTGCCTGGTGTGTTTTGTGCACCTCGGGGAAAGGCCAGAGGCATTTTGTTGATGCATCTCTCTGTATCTTACTTCCTATGTGGAACAAAGGCCTGCTCCTCCGAGACCTCCCGCATCTCCCTCTCTTCTCCTCCCCTGACCTAGTTTACCTGATTGATTTCTACCCAGCTGGCCACTTGTATAACACCAAAGAATCATTACGTGTCTGTGTGTGTGTGTGTGTGTGTGTGTGTGTGTGTGTGTATGATCAAAGCATTGATGCGCTGTGCACGAACCAATCTAGGTTAAGGTTTTCATTTGTTTTACTTTAACATTCATTGGTTAAGGACTTTAGCCTCGACTGGATCCCGCAAAATTGTAAAGCAAACATGAGCAAAGTCAAAAGCAAGTGTTCACAGTTTTCTGACTCATTCCCTCATCCTCTCCTTTTCAAGCTCGCTCATCGTCCCTCTGTCTGTCTCCTTCTCCTTTTGACTCTGATTTCATAACCATCTCTTCCTCTCAACCTCATTCTAATCCCAACTTCAGCACAAATGAGGTCTGACAGACAGTACAATGCAGTACAACGACATCTTCTGCACAAGTGTTTTTCTGGAAGGATGTAGCAACAGTTTTATTTTTTTATTTTTTTAGGCAAGTCCATTTCCCAGGCAACAAAACGACTCTTTTCTTCTTTCCAAGTAACCTCAGTACAGTCCATCTGGGTCCCACACACACACACACACAGACACACACACACACACACAAGCAGAAAAACACACAATAACAGGGTGTACTGCCAGTACTGCTCCTCACACCCCCTTCATGTCCTTTTGGCCTTGAAAAGTCTGTTTCTCACACGAACACGCTATTTATAAAATCACTTCTTCTTGCCGTCTCGCAGTCTCTCTCCTTCTCATGAGATCCACCCTTGTCTGCCACAAAATTCCCAATAATGATACATTCCTGATATATGCTATTCGTTCAGTGCTGTGGCTCAGAGCAGGAAAAGTCACGTGAGCAAGACGAGTCCAAGGAAAGCATGCAGAGAGCAGCATTAGGACAGCTCCTCACACTGTTTGCATTTTATATTTCACTGCTCAGGTTTAGGGAATCACAGGAAAGACTTGTGACATCAGCCAGGAGGGAACGAGATGCACAACTGTCAAGTGTTTTTTAGGTGAAATGCAAAGAATGTAAACAGCACCTCTCAGAAATCTGTATAATTTCTATGGTTGACATAAGTGGGGGTTTTGTCTTCAGAAAAGTGGACCTGTTGGACGCTGCTGGTTGGTTGTGACAGTCAGGAGGCCGGACTGGAGGCAGAACAGCCTTTGAGCCCTCACATGAAGCTGGGCAAGCTGCCGCACAGACAGTGTGTGTCCTTGAGCAGCACAGTGGGAGACACCCAACCCAGTGGGAGAGGTGTAGCAGACAGTGTGCACTGACATCATGGAGGAGAGCAGGAAGAGAGGAATTCAAGGAAAACTCAAGCCAATTACAACTTTGGTCTTATTCTGTAGTTTTGAATCATCGCTCTAAATCGGTAAAGACAATATTGTTTATTGATAGATGATCAAACAGTTTATCCAGGTGATGTGATGAGAGATAAACCCAGGTGAGAAGTCAGTGAGAGGTCAGTAATCATTCCTCATTGCACATGTGTGTGTGCTCACTCATCTTTACAATGGAAAATTTGTTTTCTCTTACTAATTACCTCCGCCATCGACATTATGTTTTCACCTGCATTTGTTAGATAGGAGGATTACGCTAAAACTACTAAAGATGGATTACCACAAAACTTTTGGGGCAGGATGTGGTCTGAGTCAGGGAAGAAGCCTTTGAATTGTGGTGCTGATCTCGATCAGGGGACAGATGCAGGAATATTTTTTCACTTTCTTTAACATGGTGGCGATAATGTGCTTTTCAAGATTTTCCTTAATTTCTTGGAGAATAATTGATAAATCTTGATTATAAAAATGAGGCATGTTGAGGAGGATGATATATGAGTGTGTGCAATTTGGCACACGTCCATTAAAAATGTGGATCCACTGAATTTAAATGTGGTTTCATAAGTGGACTGTTGGACCTGGACGGACGAGTGTGTTCACTCTACTGAATGCCATTTTAGTTCCTTGACATTTTCCTCTTCCACTGCGATTTGTTCAAAACTTGTACGAATATTTGACGTCTCATATTTCTCACATAGCACGTCTTTTTAGCACTATCTCTGTTTCCAGACCTCAGCAGTTCATTCATTTGTAAGTAATTATTACCAGTACACGATGATGATCAATACTTTTTAGAGTTCCCTTTTAAATTACAGGGGTCATTTTCAGAATGCCTCACACTGTGACTTCTGACTAAAAGACATGTCGGTACATTTAATAAAATCTTCATCTTAACGCTGATTCCCATGACCTACTGACATACAGTTGAGTGAGAACGCCCGACTGAACGTACCTTGAAAGCGATGAAGTCGCAGTGACGCCGTGGTCCTGGGCCTGTGTGCCTCAGATTAGTGTTTTCTGGGCACACAAGCGCTGCCTAAAACCACAGGCTGTGAGTCACTGGATCAGGAGGAAGAATTCACAGCTAAACAAACGTAGGCCACCAGCCAGGCCAACCCACTCTGCTGGCAGCCATGCATGGACATGAGATCACACAAACATACACACGCATGCACGAGTGCGAAGTTTACACATGGTGCAGCACATGCATTCACAACAGTTCCACACCCATGCGCACGCATATCACTGCCTACTGTTTTCCCTTCACTCAGTCGTTCTGACGGGGCCTCTGATAAAATTGCCTTATTTTCTGTTGTACGGTTGTTTTTCTGTTATATCTACTGCAGTGAATTTTCCTCCAGCTGCCGCTCATATAATATCAGCGAGAAGATCTACAGAACCTCTCAAGCCTGCAGAGATAAAGTCCTTTTTATGGTGTGAACATGTTGCTTAAAGACATAAGTGGCTCACAGGAACAAACACTGTAGTGCAGTTCCCTCGCTATCATTTCTCCAGCATCCACTAAGAAGGGCAAAGAGCACATTTATCTCATACGCTATGATATATCCTCTTACGCTGTCCTTTTCATTCCAGCCTACTGACAACATAAATGCAAGTCGTTTATTTAACAGGATTAGCAGATAAGGCTGCTTTGCACTTGACCAGGGCACAAGCACCACACAGAAATCCCTCCTTGTCCCACAGCTTGAAGCTAATACTCGTGCTAACCACTAACACCTCCATCCAGAAGAAGGAGAGGGGGACGGGGGAGACGGATAGAGATGATCCCAGCCAGTGGGCCTCCTCTCGAGGCTGGGTGATTTATCTCATCCTCTGCCCACTGCCTTGGGAATGTGGAAAAGGAGCATGCGGCGTCTGGGGCTGGGCATAACCGCCTCATTGGATCTGATATTGGATCTAATTAATGAAAAAAACTGGTATTTTTCTATAAAACCCACATTTTTAAGCAATAATAGCTTGATTCTTGTTCGTGTTTGGAAATGAACATGCATGATGGGAATTTTACAAGGACATTAAATCGGTGGCGTTTACAGCTGCATTTCATAGAAACGTATATTTATGACTCCATCTCCCTGTTGTTGTATCCGCACGCTGCTGTCAAACATGAAAAAGTCTGTTGACAGTCTAACGAGGGGGTTCAACACCGGTTGAGATCAGCAGCACCTCTGACGCCAACTGGCTGTTTCCTCCAATGAGGAAAACTAAATATAGCCGGTGAAAAAAATAGCTACGCTCCTTATTAGTCTGCAGTTCTCCGTATCTCCATGTGGGGGCGTGGCATTGGGCAAAAACTTGTGGCAGAAAAGAACAAGATGCTCTATCCCTGACATTATAAAAGATCAGAGAGCTCTAAAAGGTCGCCGTTGCCATATTCTCATTCTCGGTGGTATTGACACTTGGTATTTCTCTGATCTTTTGCTCTAATTAAAAAAAGAAAGAAAAAACAGTTGCCAGGGCTGCAATTCCAGGGTGTTTGTGAGTGGTGAGTGAGTCTTTGTATATGTTGTACAGTCTTAGATGTGTGTTTGTGTGTGTTTATAAAGCCAGGCATCATGACATTGTGATTAAATGCATATCACCAAAGCTTTCCAAGAAAATCTAACTCCTTCCCGCTGTTGTTGGGACTGGAGCCAAAGGCTCATTCCAGGACGTCGTAGATCTTTAATAGTCTGGATGAGTATCGGTTAAAGAACTCTAATACATTCATGGCAGTAGCATTGTGTTGATGTATGAAATACATATGAAATAAAGCCTGTCAATCTCATTTTAGATTCACAAAATAAGAGAAGAAGAGGAGCAGCTGCAGCGTTGCACAGCTTCTGTGGTTTTCTATTTGTCAGTATTAACTTTTCACAGTTTCATGATGTGCACCTTGTCATTGCTTTTCCTCAGCAAGTCCACACCGGCGAGTTAACCTAACATGTCTGATGAACAACTACAGGTGATTTTGAGCTCTATAACAAATCTTTTGACCACATGAACATTTTTTAGAAATACAAAACTTTTTCTATATGTGCACATTTCTTTTACAATTATAAATGTGACAAAGATGTTGTCCGATAATAATATATCAGTAATATGAGTGTAAATTGAAGATCTTGACTATCATCAACTTGAACATAGGGAATATCACATCCAGAGGTGTGGGTGAAAAGGTGAGCTGAAATGATGCAGATGGGTTTGGCTGTACAGCATGTCCTGGCAAAATAAAAGCTTAATGAGTCATGCTGGACCAGTATTTGCTTCATGGCAAGTTTGGGCAGATTGGAGTGACGACAAGTTGAAAAGAATACACACACACACACGCACACACACACACATGATCGACAGGTTCAGTCAAACATCTTTAAGTAGTGACCTAAAAAGAGTCATGAATCATCGAATCCCACCTCAATTTCTTTCTCTTTCTAAGTGCTTAAATCTGTCTTTTCACTAATCAGCACAATCACTTGACCACAGGAAGCATCAACAACACATTCCCCTGAAGTGACACACTTGACAGGTACGAGCAGAGCGATCCCAGACTTCTCATGGAAACTGAGCATGAAACGGAGCGAATCAGACAGAGGAGCAGTGGAGATATAAACACTCCGCCAGTATTTCTGCATCTAGTTTCCATATCCACAGAAGCCGGGGCAGATCCCGAGTTCACGTCAGTTCACAAACTCAGCCTTACACATTATCTCACACACACACACAGTCTGCTGATAAAGATCACCGGTGTCTTGCGGCACTAAAACGCACAAGTACTTGGCAGCTGGAAGCGTCAAAGGAAAATCCACAAACACTACACACGTGGCCGGCTGTGCACTTACACATCTGCCTCGCCACACAGCCGCAGCAGCCAACGCTGCAGACAGCTGCGGCCGCAGGTCGAAATGCGCTTCTGAGGAAGAGAAAAATATTTCCTGAAGGTCATGCCTTCAGCTACGAAATCCGCCTCCCATTCATTTGCAGTCAGTTTAAGCTTTGAATCTGTGAAAGTACCACGCACCATCCTGGACTTTTTCACCATCGTTTGAGCTGTTTTTACAATGTCCTTTTCAACCTTAACTAGTCTTACATTGAATTTGATATGGGTTTTCATTGCAATAATATGAAAGCCTGAGTTTATCCACTGCGGCCCCGGCTGTTAAATGCCTCCCTGGTTTCACTTGTTGTAAACATCAGTTTCTGCTGCAGCGTTTTAAATCTGCTGCG
Source organism: Hippoglossus stenolepis (assembly GCF_022539355.2). Classification (NCBI taxonomy): domain Eukaryota; kingdom Metazoa; phylum Chordata; class Actinopteri; order Pleuronectiformes; family Pleuronectidae; genus Hippoglossus; species Hippoglossus stenolepis. The sequence goes on along the minus strand of NC_061489.1, from coordinate 17,211,487 downwards.
ATTACAGAAACTGGACCGTGTCCTAATATGGTAAAATGGTATGAAGGTAATTTATTGCAAGTGAATGAGAGACGTCACCAAAATGCTGATGGACTTTCAGCAACACTTCAACTTCATTTTTAAATTAGGACTTGATAAATGAGGTAACCAATTAACGTTTTGCCTGTGTTGTTTTGTGAATGACACTGAGAATAAAACATGATTTTATGTGTCCATGTCTATGCTGACAAACAACTTTTGGCTGTGAATTGACCACGTTTGAAATTAGCTGTAGACACTGAACAAATAATCAAAGCACCAATGTGAAGGATTTAGTGACACGTAGCCGTAAGGTCGTGGATTGCAACCAATTCCTGCTTTTTCCTATTGTTTTACTCAATCTTGAACTTGAAAAGTACTGCGTGCCTGTGTTTTGAAAGGTACTATGAATAAAGTTTTGGGTTTTTGAGGGTGCAACATGGAGGGCTCTGTGGAAGAGGACCTGCACCCTATATAAATATGAATGTTTGTTCTAGGCTAAATCAAGGGGAAACACAAGCTGTGGATTGATCTTCACATGATACTTGGATTACTGAGATAATAATTAATAAAGAGACAAGCAGAACTAACTTCCAGGAAGTTAGTTCTGCTTGTTGAGCTCACCGGTTGGACTCAGCAGCTGAGTGCAAACCAAACGTATGTAAACAGTCGGATGAGGAGTTTATATGAGCTCATTTTGTGCAGGAATTCGCTGATCGAGGGAAACGCACTTAAATTAAAACTCATTATTTCAGACGCGCAGCAAACCAACCGTTCACTTCTAACGCTGTGGGATTTAATCACATATCAGCCCCCAACACACACACACACACCTTCACCAGCCTACCTCTGTGCTGTCAGTCCCAAATATGAAGAAATGGGTAATAAAAGCTGCTAGATCAGAACTGATAATGTTGTGTCATTGGCTTTTATATCCATAGTATGAGGTAGTAAGTATTAGATTGTTGTTATTGGCTCATATCCATATGTCAATAACTGGGCTTGAATTAGACGACAGGGTTTGTCCAAGTGAGGAGGAGGGCGTCTGATACACACCTGACACTACCGCCAAATGATCTGTGGCACCACCCCACACACACACACACACACACACACACACACACACACACACACACACACACACACACACACACACACACACACACACACACACACACACACACACACACACACACACACACGCATGTAGTCACACACAAAATAATTCAGGGAAAAGGAGGAAATCCCAAAATACATGCACAATTTGGTTCCCACTGTTAGTCAGTGTGAGTCATTGTTGTGTGTAAATGCATGCATGTGCATGTACACATTGACACAAACTCTCTGTCTATGGGATCCATGGCGATCCACGTATACTGGAGACAACCTGGGGCTGGGTGTTTTCGTAAACACGCCTCATTCCTACATGCAATACTTTGCAGCTGTAAAAACACCGGATCAATCCTGATTCTCATTCATCATGGACCGACTGCTGCCAAGACACACAGAGCAGAGTGAAAAACACACGCTGTACACGAACACATAGAGAGCAAAGTTTCTCAAACTTCACATTGACCACTAAAAGTAACAGCTCCATGTAATCATTGCTAAGCACAGGCGTAGGTTTGAGGATGACAAACAGGGTCGTGACCCTAACAATGACAAGGTGGGGTTCAAATATACCTGATTTCAACAAAGCTTGTTGATTTAACTGCACAGTGTTAACAGAAAGACCTTCAACATTATTGTTGATATGATAAAGTGTGAAACAATGGAAAATAGGGATACTCGAGTATGATCTGGCAACCCTGGACATCAAAACGTGTTTACACTTAAGTGATAATCATAGAAATGGTGACAAATGGTGGTGAGTCTGGGGGAGCAAGTATTTTTAATATGTATAGCTGAAATCTATCTACTAATTCCAGATATCTGTCTGTCTGTCACTCGCATATCTCGACAACCGTTCATCTTATCATCACACTTGCTGTTTCTATTGTTAAGGGCTGTCTTCCATCTCCTCGGATAAACTACAGCACTGGTTGTCAAATGGTGACCAGTGGGTCAATGATGCAGCTAAACCACGTAGGTTGAATGCAAAGTGTTCTAACTTCCCCCTGCACCATAGACATCCAGCACACCAACAATAAAAAGTGTCAGTATTGTAGAACTGTTTGAGGAGGACTTGTTAATGACAAGGAATAATTCTGAAGTAGCTCCAGAGCATTAACACAGGCCAAGATAACAAGCTAACGCAAGCAGGCATGTTTAGAATGGTCACTGAACTAATACACAATTAGAAATTCCTCAAAACTAACATCATGGGGTTGGAGTTTGTGATTGTTGCTCAGACATGTCATCTTAATAAACTAGTTCATCACTGGAGGCGAAAATGTCTTTCAAAACAAGTTAAGCCCTCGGGTCCTTTTTAAAATAAGATCCAAAGTGTGAGTAACAGTTGAGCTCGACTGACAAGAATGTTCTGTGATCAATCCAAACAGTTATGCTCTTTGACAAATGTGGGGGAAATGTTTACTATTTAATGTTAGCTTCTCTGCCTCTTTCCAAGAGCGGAGTCGCTACCACATCTGGGTCATTACGACGTGAACACCATAAAATTTACATTTAGAGGATTAATTAAATGATGGCAGGTGTCATTTTATTCTGAAAAACCTGTTGGCAGCAGCCAGGTGAGTTTGAGTTCTGATGTCACAGAGAAAGATCTAAAGTTCAAAGCCCTCAGGAGGACGGTTTGATTTCAAGGGTTAAACAATAGAAAATATTATCTTCATCTTCCAGGGGAAATTATGGAGATATGTTTATGTGAGGTTATTGTTCACATTTAAAAATAAAAGTATACTGTAGGGCTGCATGATTGTCAGTTAGGTTATAACTGAACGTAGAATTAGAGGCATAATCTCATATTTAACTCATCCATTTAAAAGTTTAAATTCACTTTTGTGTTTCTCTAGCAACCGTGATAGAGTGCGTGTCCTTATTCATACTTGGCTGAGCTAATCCAGACAAATACAGCGTAGGCAGCCAGTTAATGGTCTCTTACAACTAACTCAGTTCTTTCAGCGAGAGCGGAGGATTGATTTTATAATCCAGGATTAAGTTATGTAAGATAACTGTCAAATCAACAATGAAACCAGGCATGTAAGAAAGCAAACGCCCCATGTGAACACGGCGTTTAGGAACATTATTGAAGTCAACAAGGCTTTTACAGCATCAGAAAACATCGATAACATGATTTGGTATTTCTCCGGTGAGCGCGTGTGTATTAAAAACACCTACATCAAACAACAGGGACTCGTGTGCTTCCAGTCCTTTGTTTAGAAATCCAGTACCTTTAAATAGAAAACCGGGAACATTAAAGGGGTTGTGACTCTCTCTGGAGAAATTCACTTTGCATCTACAGGCAGCGTTCAATTAAAATCCTTAAAGCCCTTCCTGCAGGCAGGGGATAGGTGACAATTACACGTACGCTCACACGCGCACACACGCACGTTGGGAGGGGATTTGGAGAGACGGCTCCGGAGTCGAACATCAATAAACTAAATTCAAACCTTCAGCTTATATTCTGCCACAGAGCTGATTTCCACTAACACTCAGGGCTACACAGAGAACATGGTCTGTATTGATTAATATACAAATGTGTACACACACCGGGGGATGACTTATCAGCACAAACACAACGTGCACACAAACGCTTATACAGTACACTCTCCTCCTCATAGACTGACTTTCTCACACACACACACACACAGTCCAAATGAAATCCCTGGCTGTCTGTCTTAGCTGTCTGTGACCAGTAATGTATTCGGCTGCACACCTCCAATATTTACCAGGCTCACTGTGTCTGGCATCTCCTTAAAGGTGAAAACGCCTCAAAATATCCCCGGAGATGACCAACTGGACCCAGCTGACTTCAGACTAAAGACTTCTCTGGTGTACAGTGGAGCCCAGTGCACGACATCCCAGCATGTCATCATCAGAAAGAATATCCCTGTATGGACCACAGTCCCCACACGAATGTGATTCCTGAATCTCACACTGGCAGATGCCTGATGACTACAATGCATTATCTCTCCACATAATAAAAGATTCTTGATTTATCATGTTAATAAAGAGATTTTTTTTCCAACTACACACACACACACACACTGTATTTTAAGCAAACACCACTTTTGCTACTCAGAGTCTTATAAATCAAACTCCAAAGAAAAAGTCAGTTGAGCCAAATTCTGTGGATCCATCTCAGCTCCTGCTAACAAACTGAAGACTCAAGGTTCATAACCCGCAAATTGGAGGGACAACATTCCATTTAGCAACAGTCACGGATTGATAACAAACTGAGGACGATGACACAGAGACGTCTGAACCTCAGTTCATTGGGAGGTTGAATGACTTCACTCAGAGGTGGGTATTAATGAGTTACATCTACTCTGTTACAAGTACTCAAGTAGTTATACCAATAAATTGTACTTCTGAGAGTAGTTGTTTTGCAGAATAATTTGTACTCCTACTCAGTTCAATTTATGATGACAATAAATTACTTTTACTCCGTTATATTGGGCCACACACTACTCGCTACTTTTCCATGCTATGATTTATGAACTTTTACACTCAGCTGAGCGGACAGTGATTTCCCAACAGTGACGTCCGGGCCACACTGGCTGCGTGAGCCTGACAGCTGCTCTGTGGATCTGCTAGGTGTCATGTTTGTCTGTTGTTCATACAGGCAGCGTGTCTGCTGCGTGTCTGCAGCGTGTCTGCTGCGGTTTGTGGTATGATCACTGTATTTCCTCGAATAAAAGTAAAGCTATATACGCAACTATGCTACGAAACCATGCATCTTCCGATCCTGTTAAAAGTCTTGTTAAAACCCAACCTTGTTAAAACAGCAGAAACTCTGCAGTGCTCTTACTTTGAAAGGGCTACAGGAAGTGTTGCAAATATTGACATTTGTGACATATTCAACGGGTAAATATTAAAACTGTGGTGAAAGACAATTTTCATTATCTATTCTGTGGTGTAAGTGACTGCATCTAAGCCACTCCTGCAGGGATTGATTGTGCACTTTACACATTGTTATTACATCTTAATATCCTGTTTGAACGCAATGCATTCTAATGAAGTAATTTTCTTTACTTCTACTTGAGTCATTATAATTATAAAGTAACAATACTTTTACTAGGGTCCTGTTTCTGTTTACTCTACCCACCACTGTTTGCACTCTATGTTTAGGTGTGGTTCAGCATTATGTTTAGTTCTATTTTCTTCTGCCAAGGAGGTTATTTTCATCCGTGTTTGTTTGTTTCGCTACAAAAAAAAACTACAAAAGTTTTCTATGAAGTTTTGTGTAGTGGTGAGACGTGACCCAAGCAAGGACACGATCAATTTCGGAGCAGATCCAGATAAACAGGCAGATCCCTTTCTTTAGGGCTTTAGCCTTGGGGGAGGTATGTGCTCTCCGAGTGCTCTTCTAGTTTGTTTGTTTGTTTGTTTGTTTGTTGGCTAAAACTATCATTTACACCATGACAGGAGGATAAGAGGGGACATTTAGGCAAAACAAAAAAAACATCGTGTAAATGATGCCGTTTCGAGTCGAATTTGAATGTCAGGGCTTACGGACACTTGGATGACACCACAGGAGCAGTATGGAGACATTTTTTCTGTTGTTTTTTTTTACGTCTGAAGAAGAGGTCATCATTTACTTCAATTGTATCAGATTTTGCTGCAATGCTGTTTACCCCTGAAACTCTAAAAGTGTTTTGTGGACTCAAACACTTCACCCACCCCCCCAATCGGCATAGGAGCTGATATTTAGATCATGAATTACACTGGAATAATAGCAACATAACTGCAACATGCAGGTTAAACTCACGGTCAAGATAATCTGTCCATGGTCATCAAAGCTAATTATGGATGTCATGACAACTTTTGCAAACTGGATCATTGTGATTTTCATGTTTTAAACGAAGGTCAAATATTCCCGGACTCCATCTGGTTGAGGACATTTCACCCCCCCCTCACAGATGTTAAAGAAACAAACGATCTCAGCGTCTCAGTGTCCATCTGTATGAGGGAAGGTTTCTATAAAAACACCTTACCAGGAATTAAACATTTAAACTAAACTATCATGCACTTCTCCCCTTTCCTCCTTATTCAGCTGCGGCCGTTAATTAGATAACAGAGTGAACCACATGTCGTCTCAGCTGCCAATTAGGTAACAGCTCATGCGTGAATGAGGAAACAGTGTGGGGTGGTCAGGGCTATCTGGGCCGTGTGATTGGTGATTGGCTGGCTTTCCTCGCAGATGAAGGAGCAGCACCTCAGAGAGGGCAGCCAAGAAGAAAAAAAAGAAGGAACAAGTGGTTAGGTAAGTGCCCGACCAAAAGTTATGCAACACCCATCGATTGAGGAGTGTAAACATACAGCAGAAGCCACTTACGCTGCCTGAAGTTTGTGTTCTGGTGGCTTGCTGTCCCTGCCTGGGGAGCCGTGTCTCCAGACACCCCTGATGTTTTAGCAGGTAAATCATCCGCGATGGAGTGGATTTACACAGTCGGGCTTGGCTCCGGCCTGACGCATGTGGTAGAGCGGATCAAGAAAAGCTCCCATCACTTGCATTAGTGACCCAACTGAATTCCCCCCAAATGTCAGAGCCTCCTCTAGCCTTGGTTCCAGGAGGTCCCACTACGTAATGTGGACTTTCCTCACTAAACCAACATGAATGGACCCAGCTTGTTTTTCCGATGGCGTAAAATACACCAGACAGTAAAAATACCAAGTCTGATCTTAGCCAGCTGTGGTGGGTCAACCATTTACACAATACTGTGGTGTCGCTCACTCTCGGAGATGTTTTTAATTATTTATTTCGGATCTCAAACATTCTGCTGACACTTGAAGGAGCCATAAAATGCTTCATCCAAGAAGCACACAAAACATTATGGAGAAAAGGCTGCTGGCTTTACCACACTGGAAAATTGGAGCGACTGACAACCAGGAGCCTGACCTAGTCTGGGAAAAATGATCCTTACAACCCAACAGAGGGATGTCATCATTACGCAAGTTAAGGTCAGTGCACTGGAAAATATGAAGCAGTAAATGTTTTTACATGTTGTGCTTTTTTCTGCTTTATCCAGTTGTGTAATAACAGAACAATTTATCAATAATTATTAATTTGTTCCTATTTCTCTTATGAAAGAAAAGGGTTTGGTGTAGTATTGTAAAAGTATACTGCTGAGAGGATGGGAAATTTTCCCTGAGCTCAACACAAAAACACACACACACACACACACACACCTACACACACACACTAATCAAAACCACCTTCGAGCATAAAATACACGTGTACTCAACCTATAACTTCCTGGAGTCTCCACAGTCATCTGCCAACTGGACATGCTGACGTCAACGCTCACACACACACACACACACACACACACACACACACACACACACACACACACACACACACACACACACACACACACACACACACACACACACACACACACACACACACACACACTAATGGTTAAAGAGACAGCATGCTGGGTCATGGATGTACGACACATAAATCACAGATGTTATTTTATCTGCTTTCCCTCTCTCTCACGCAGACACACACACACAAACACACACACACTTTTCTCTAGATAGCATTTGATCAACGCCTTAAATAACAATGTACTGACATCGAAGAAACAGTTTTTTCAAGTGTTTGGAGACGGGGCACATTCCTGGAGATGACCAGTCAGCACAACATAAACAACACATACTGGAAGGCCTGGTGATGTCAAACATCCCAACAGCTGTGTTATCAGAGTTATCAGTGTAACAGTGGAGCAGAAAACACCCACACTGCTTGGTGTTCCCCAAAGAAGCAGTCTCTTCATCTTTCAGCTACTTTACAACCTTTCTGTTTTTACATCTTCCAATAATTGTAATTGTGCTGTTTACATTGAAGCTTCAGCCAAAGAGAACGTTGTTTTGTCTTGCTTATATAGTTCTGGTTTTACAACAGGAACTATATTAGTGATTCTGAGCACACACAGATGCACATGCAGGTTCTCACATGAATGTACATGCACAGCCCCAGTGTAAGTAAAATGCAAACGTGCACACACCATGCCCCCGGGCCGTTATCCGAGGCAGGTCCGAGCGAGGGTCTCAGGGTTATTGGAATGTCATTTCACCGCTTTTTTGAAAAGGGGATCAGATATGCAATTCCTCCTGACCTCACTCCTCGCTGCTTCCCCTTGGGCTCTGCGGCAAATCAACATGGTCGCCATGGTAAAGCCGGCCCCACCAAACGGCTGATCTGCCGAAGGCGACCTGGCGGCGAAATGGATTTTGATCTATGTGGAACCAAAATGCAATAAACAGCACATCATACTGTGATTAGTTTTATGTCTGTCACCATGAAATAACAGCGAGGACATGGAGGAGACTTTTGTCACACACTGGAACATCTGGAGAGCTGTGCTGCTTCATTTGGGGCGAGAGAAAGGGAGAGATGAGTTAGTGGTAAATGGAGAGTCTCTCGCCTCCATGTTTTGTGTGAAACAGTTTCAGTTTTTTAGCACCCTCTCATCGCACCTCCATTCACACATTGACCCCTTTTTCAAACCACTGCTGACAACCGCATAACCCTGTAATAGAGGGTGTCAGGAGCAATCTGGAGACATTGCTCTCTGGGAGGCCTCCCTCACATACAAGTCCAATATGTCCCACTCAGGAAATACACTGTTGTACACGGCCAGGAAGGAACTCGCTGTCTCTGTCTGCAGTTCTTGTTCCAACGCTCATCTTTTTTACCCCTCTTTTTTTCTCGCATTTACTCTTTTAATCGAATAATCATACCTTTACCTCACCTGAACCTTTGTTATAAAGGAGGCTTCAGTTCACTGTCCCTGAGTACTTGACAGAGAGAGAGAGACAGAGAGAGAGAGAGAGATGGATGAGCAGATAATTCAGGGTCATCCGGTTCAAAGCCTGGACAAAACCTAAGCGCTGTGATTTATATTTCATGTCAAAATATGTGATTATTTTTATTTGTTTATCTCCTACACACTTTTACAACTCCTAGTAAGCATATTTCACATTTAATATCTAATGTACAAGTCTTACAGACAGACCTTGTGGAGTCAAGACCAAGAACGGCGTCTTTGAGGAGTTTCAGTCGGGCTTTACTGCTTGTTACAGCGCTGCATGTGCACTGCTTATTGTGAGGAATGTCTTAATTTTAACACCTAATTATCAGCGTTCATTATTTTCACGTCACCTGCACTGCATTTAATTCTGCTGATCACTCTATTCTCGACTTTAATGAGCATTACTTGGACTTGTTTTAACTGCCTTGCGTGCAAGAGGACATTTTAATGTTGAGATCAGAGTCCACATGGTTCTTTCCACCAAATACAATCTTGAGGTCAGATCTGCGACCAGTTTTTGTCTGATATCTTCATGTGGCCAGCGGGTCATCTATTTCACATGCGTTTTGTTATGCTGACTGCTTCGTCCTGCAATGTGCCACATCCACATGAAAATTCCCCTGACGCAACCTGCAAACTGATGCAAACAGAGTTCAGTAGTTTAGTCGCAAACTCGATCAAACAGACCAGCATGTCAAAAACAGTGAAGCAGTCACGTGGCACTCTCACGTCAGGAACATTGCACAGATCAAAACATTCCTGTGTTAATAACCTCGAAACCTTTATCACATCTGTCTCGAGCATTGTAACGATCGTGGATTTGGCAACAAGTCCTTGGCACATCTCCAACTTGTTCCGCAAGCAGCAGCCTGACTCTAATCTGAGACGGAGAAAGGAGAAAACAAACCCAGAGAAACTGCTTCCCCTCACTGATTCATTGAAGTGACAAGATTTTATTGATCATTTTGAAGGGACATTTTTATCAGTTACTATTTGACACGGTAACTCATACTGGTTGTTGCAACACAACAATTACAATTAAGGATGATTATGCCTTTGCCGTTAAGTTCTCCAGGCTTTGGAAAAAATGTAAATCTTACAGAAACCAGTTTGGCAAAGGGGCTGAGAAATTGTCCTTACAAAACAACACATTATTCTAATAATTTTAAATATTTAAATTATTCCATAATCTAACATTCTCTCTTGTTCTTCCTGTGTTTCAATCTTTCTCTGTCTTTGCCTCCTCCTTTCTTTTGTCGGGTAGAGTTTACACAACTACTCATTCTGTTCCACTATTTCCACTACTGAGGAAAAGCGAACGCTGGGTACTAGGGAAAATAAAAGTGCTATTCTCGTTCTGTTTTGGTTGTGCAGTAGCAAGCTTACTTTTGTCATAAATTCAACTCAGATTTTCCTGCTAAATGTCGAGCCCTGCGGCAGAGTCGCAAGGTGAAAGTGAAGCAATCTAAATGGATAATGGAGTCTTTATTTTCATTAGCCATTACATTGTACAATCAACATTACTGTGCTTATTATTAAGTTAAAAAATTGTCTCTTAAATAATAAGAATTATAATTTTGAAATTCATAGTATTTATTGATACAATAAGAAGTTTGACAATTTATTTTCAGTCGGTAATGTACAGTACGTGGCTACAATAAGAACCACATAGAACACAGAATCACATACTGTAGATCAGTCCCCATAAAGCTCCCCTCCACACGCACGCACACGCACACTCTCTCTCTCTTTGGAACATTTCATCGTGGTTAATCGACCTACACCCCACTAAGAGGATGATGGCAGGTATTAGCGAGCAGCAGAGAGATACCTGGGTGGACCAGGTCACTGGGACATCACCACTCATATTGGAATGAGTAATACCTCATTCACATGAATTAGGATGGACTTGTATAATCCCAGCTGCCTCTGGGAGTGAGCAGAGGGTCAAACAGGGACACATTTGTGCTCAGAAACAATGAAGACACAGAGCCACAGGCCACAAGCAACACACCCCCCCACCCTGTTTTTCTTTGTGTATAACGGGAGAACATCCTTCCTCTTTACCCCCTTTTCTCTCTCACTCTCTCTAGATTTGTCTCAACCATGGCACCTGGACTGCAGGTGTGTGTGTGTGTGTGTGTGCACCATCCATTTCAACGTCTCACTCTATCTCTCTCATGTGGACTCAATTCAATCCAATGAATATTTACTGACATGACATTTTCAGGGAAAAGACATGTTACTCATAAGGAGTGTACATAGGTATTCATGGTCCTGTATCTGACCTCGGGGAGGACTCTCTCTCCCTTGTTCTCTCTATGGCGGACATCAGATCTCACCACACCTCTTGTCTTGCACTTGAGATACAGACGTAAATGCCTGCGATCACTGGAAAGATTCCTAACTCTGATACTTTATTTCCAAGATTCCTCATACCTTCCCTTATAGCTGGAGCACGTCATCTGGCTAGAGAGAAATGGATTGGCTTGCTTCCCAGCAGGAGTATTTAGAAACTGTAATAAAAGTCAAAGACAGACTTTCTTCTTTCTATTATACAGAAAAATGGAACATGAGGGGCATTCCCATAGAGGGACTCGGAGGTGACCAAGTGTTAAATGATGCCTGTCTCTTTGTTTTTGCTGTTTCCGTCCCCTGCACAAGCTTTTAAGGGATCCCCAACGATTTTGACAGGCGTCCAATAACCTGTCTGTCTGAGTATGTGTGCTGGGGTCAGGGTAAGGATAGACACATGTGAACCTCATCAGTTTAACTTTAACCTAGATTCAATTCAAGTGTTTTTAAGTGGAGGTTTATACAAATAACAGATGTTAGCAAGCTAATGTTAGCTTGCTAACATCTGGCATGTATAAGTGTAAATGGACTATGGCAGATTAGACATTTGATAAAAAACCCATTTAATAATTATGTCCAGTGCTGGTTAAATGTTAAAGGAGACACATTTCGCTTTTTCTGTAAAGTTTTTTGTTTATGTAAAAGTTCTACAAAGTTCAGCTAGGTTAGCATTATAATTTCCTTTACTAAATACATGTTTTTATACATTCAAAAATAATCAGTCAGGCTAACATCTAGAAAGGATTGACAGTGTTTAAATTCTATGTGTTGTTTACCAAAGATGTCATTTCAGGAGGCTATGCTCCAGCTCATGATGAAATATTGTAGTGTAATAAACATCTTAAGGAGACTGAGAGCAGAGGTCGCTCATAAATACTATTTTTGATAATTCAAGTCAATCACGAAGTTGAGCTCTGCTCTTTGCTGTACAGAATGCAATGCAACAAAACCACAATGCAGTTCGGCAATGCATGACCTCACCCCATCCAAAGTGAATGGGCAGCGTTTCGGTTGAAGCATCCAAAGAAAATGTGCGAGGGCATCATGGAAAATGTCCTTCTAGTGGGACTAATAAAGGATTAGAATCTTATCTTCTGATCTGACGGTGCTTACTATGGTTCCTAGAAACACACTGATACCCAAGTCCCTTAGATATTAAGACATATTAATGGTGGAACTAAATTTAGTAAATCACTAGTTTATCATAAGATCAAAATGCAATGTGTGTGCATTTAAGTTTGCAAAAACTTAAAGCAAAACCTGGAAAGAATTGGTGACTGCCTGCCAACACACACGCACCCCCATTTTCTCCGTCCACATCTCAGTCATGTGGCGTGGTGGTGAATTAAAGAGGGGAGCAGTGAGTCCGTTTCCCCCTTTAATTAATAACTGTCTCTGTTATTATCAAAGCCACACTCATCTTTAGCAGGGAGGGGAGAGAGGAAGTCCTCCCTCTATACCTCATAAAAAACCAGAGATGGTGGCGAAAGAGAAGTTTGACGGCCGCAGCAGAGGAGAAAAATACAGGCTGTATGAGCTGTAATAGCAGTCAGCCAATAAGTTTTGCTTTTCCTGTCACTAATACATATGATGAGGGGGCACATGCATCTGTTAGCAGTTCCTTTATGGCAACAGTAGTACAGAACAGACACCTTTTTCACTATGTTGCATATTTCTAGCATGTTTCCACGTGTTGTATTTCTCTACTTAGACACTTGGACTGCACTTGTGAGTACCTGTGTTTTTCAATGTGTGTGTTTGCATGTGTGTGCGTGTGTCGCGGGGGTAATCGGGACTCAGGTCTAATAACAACCTTGATACTGTTCTCACAGAGGCCTCTGAAGTTGCCTCCACTTCATCAAGTCAGTGTGTGGTTGCCTGGCAACCGAGGGTCCGGTGTTCCCGAGCGGCGCTGTTTGTTCCCTGCGAATGATCCGCCAGAGAGAGGGAAGATGGGCGGAGGTGAGGATGAGAGAAGGAAAGATACAAATTGGTAAATGGAAGACGCAGCCTCGAGGGGCCCTGAATCAATGCCTGAGCAAACAAGCTGTGTCTGTCTCTCTCAGCCGCCATGTTTCTCTCTGCTGGATGGCTCCTCTGCCTCACTGTCTTCTGACCCTCGCTATTCCAGATAGTCTCCAATTCATCATTTTCACTATTCTACATGCACTCTGTAAACTAATTGACTCCAATGTTTGGTTTAAAATGCTTTTTAATTTCCTCTACTTGATTTCTGCTTTCGGCCTCACCCCACAGGATATTATCTTCCTTGTTCATTTTCTCCTCTTTTTTTTCAGTCCCACTTTTCATGACCCTGTGCCTTTAATAAAGATTCTGCCTGACAAAATAAAAAACTAATTTCTCTTTCATATTGACTGATGAAAACAAGCAATAACTTTGTATCTTGATTTGAAGCACGGCAGATGGTTAGTAATCACCCTGCTCTTAAACGACACTTCTCTCTGTTAGCTGCTGCTTCTTGTGACTTGGACCCAACTGTTGTAGTTTTATAGGCACTGAAAACTGTAATTATGGTGATAAATTAAGTCTCCTAATTTATATATCCAGTTTTTAGTTTTCTTTCATTTTTCACATCATTAGCGTTGTCCTTCTCATTTGTGTGACTGTTTTCCTTCTGCTTCACATAGAACATTAAAGTTTCCTGAAATTTAACGGCATTACACGAAGGGTGACAGTTAAATGATGGTTCTTCACAACCTGGCTTTTATTCTGTTGTTTCAGCCGTCGCTTCAGATTGTTGTGATGGTTTTACTAACAAGTATACCATACATGCTACAACCAAAGGATGTACATCAACTGATGCCTTGGTCCAGTCAGTAGAGTGTGATAAGAATATTGTCAAAGGGGAGGAGGTGGAGGAGTGGATGCATCTGGGTGGTAAATATTCATAGAGGCGCTGAGAGGAATGGGCTTTTGTGTAAATGGATGCTGAACTTAAAGAGATTCATGAGCCAGCAACAGCCGATGAGTTGTGTGATGAGGTCATGGGAGTGATGGGGAAAGAGTGTCAACGTGGGCAGTTCAGTTTTGAAGGATTACAATATTATTTAACAGTTTGTTAAAGAGAGGGTTAGGGTTAGGGGTCAGGGGGATACTGCACAGCAGTGTTGGTGGTGTGGGGCTGCAGTATCGAGATCATGCATTCGGCTCCACCAACTGCGAGTCAGTCTCGGCTGTAAATTCTGACATTTCACCACATTTTCATAGCATCAAATAACCAATTAAAGCCAAACTTACCAAAAAACAATGAACAGTGTGATAAGACCTACCTACAATGGCAGAAACCATTGCAGCCAGCCAACAGGGTGCGATCAAGAGGATTTGGCTTCACTTTTGGGGGAGCTGTGATGTCGTCCATCTTTATACACTGTCTATGGTGCCAACACAGGTGTCGTTAAGTCGAGTCACTTTTAGTCCGGGTACTTTGTTTTCCCATTGAGTTTTGTGGACGTTTTTGTCCATCTACCTGTCAATGTCAGATACAGAGCAAGGGAAAACTTCAGCTCCATTTCCAGCATCTGTAGGCAGCTGATCTACTGTGCGACCTGGCCAGTACCAGAATGATGGTTGTTACCATGTTGTGGAATTAAATAAACTGCCCCAAAGTTGCTAAGAAAAGCGTAAATGCAGCTTTAAGAGAATGTGATTTTAGTGGGTTTTTTTTACTGTGTTTCTGTTATTTTACTACCTGCAGTGGCATTATTTTTCCTCCAAGGTGTTAATGTGTTTGGCAGTCCTGGATTACATTAATAATACTGCTGCAGAGAGGACAATTAACCTCAGCTATGTATGTGGTAAGACCAGCGTACGTCTCCCTGTGCTGCTCTACTGATCACACTAAAACGCAGAACATGCAGGGAAATGACCATATGAGCAATACATCATACTCATAGCACATGCAATATATAGATATACAGATAGTCTCTGCTGACTTGCACAAGCCTAACCAAAATAACTGGCTTGACCAATTCATTAAAGGCCATACTATGACGGCAACGATAAAAAAAACGATGAATAAGCCGTGAAGCATTTTCTGGAGACGTTGCAGACTGAGCTTTTGTTTTGAGGTCTGTGGAAGCTGCTTGACATCAGCGCATGTCTTCACGACTCTGTGAACTCACAGTTCAGTAAGCTGTCATTAGAGTAAATGTTATGCGAGTACCTTATTAAACCAAGAACTGCTTCTGTAGAACAGTAAGTTAATGGATCCTGACAGATCTCGTTACGTAAAGGTGCAGACGAAATCAATTTGTTAAAGTTGGTCCCGGCGGAGTCGGGTTCAAAGCAAACACTGAATGCACACTGAAGCATGAGGGTGTACCTGGCCTTTCTGCCAAGATCAGCCTACATCAGTGCTGAGACCTAACCAGCTTGGGGCCGGAATACACACAAATGCACCGAGCTCCATAAAGGACACAATGTACCCAACACCAATGCTTGTTCTTTTTCTCCTTCTCGCCCTTTCCCCCTTCCTTAACCTAATTATATCTGTCCTTATCCTTCCTTCTCCTCCCTTGCACTGCAGCGCTGGCGTTCTCACCACCACTAATGACACGGTGTGATCTCCACAGAGTCCCCAGCCAGCGAGCTGGGGTCACATATGTTCTATATCATCTCCTGAACACTTCCATATGGATGAATGCCACCCATGCCAAGACCTGACACAAACACGGTGCCTCGGCAGGAAGAGGGGAGAGAGAAACAAAAGATGGACAGACTGACAGAAATAGTTGGGTGTAAGACAATTGAGTAAACAACAAAGAAAGGAGAAAACAGGAGGACTGCAGAGAAAGAGAGAGAGAGAGAGAGAGAGAGAGAGAGAGGAACAGCTAATTAAAAAAAAACAGGCAGCGTGTGAGTCTGATGGAAAGAAAACGCATACCAGGTCTGCTTTTTCACTGTCTGGCTGTTGACTTAGGCAGACAGAAGCAGTCATAAACAGGAAAGCCCAAAATGATGAAGCACCACGCTGCTACTGGATGTCTCTGTCTTTCCTCCCGTCTTTTAAGAAACTTTTTTGTCATGTTTTCCCCCCAAAAAATCCAGACCTTACTGAAATATGATCTAAAGAAAGTGTCCAACCCTCACTGACGGGATAAATGCAGCTTAAAGGAGAATAATTTAGGCTTTTTATTGTATTTTAGTGGGTCTACTTATTGAGGATAGAAAGCTGAGAGCACAGTGAAATGTGTCAGAGTCCACATGCTTTCTGTGAGGCTTTATTATCTCTTCAACATAAATTAAAACCAACCAAATCTGACATTAATAGATTCGTCACTACCATAGACTGCACAAGGATGGATGACATGACAGCTCCCATACAGTGAAGCCAAATCATCTGGATCGCCACCTGCTGGCTAGCAGCAGTATAGGTCCTCCTCCATGTTAGCAGATGGGACATGGACCAAACTAAAAACTCAAAATACGCATTAAATAAATTCTTTTGAGATGTTTTCAGTCATTTTAGTAAGTTTTATCACACTGATATGTTTCTATGTCCAAGAGGATATTTTGTCCGGTATGTTTGGTTTTGATTTGTTATTTCTGGTCAAATGTCCGGATTGATCAAATTATGCAATTAAACTTGAACGATGAAAAACATTTTCATACATTTGAAGGACAGAGTGAATCTGTCCTTCAAGTAAAGAAGAACAATCATCTCCCCTCAGCTACCAGGTGATAAAATGTGAACTTCATTTAACTCTGGATGTGATGATGCTCCATTACATGAAATACAGATCCACAGTGTACACAGTCTCTCCCTCTCACAGAGCCTTAATAATTTGCTATGACCCTGAGTTAAACACAGATGAAGAAAGGACAAGAGACAGAAGGAGACAAACAAATTGGTTGCCATGCAGATGTTTGTGGAGGTTGTGAGAACGCTGCCCTGCCACTAATCAGCCCATCAGCCAGACAGACTTACAGCAACGATGGAGGGGCGAGGAGGCCTCATGCTGGGAGGGAGCTAGGCAAGAAAAGAAAGTGACATGCATGCAGCACTGGAACACGGATGTATTAACAAACTTCACAAGTCGTGTGTTTGTGATGACAGAATTAATTAGACGGAGCTATGTGTAAAGAGTGCAGAGATGTGAGCACATGCACAAACACACACTCGAAATAAACACACACATGGTGATAGGTGATGCTATACACATTATATAGCAACAGCCTGAGTTAGCGTTTCCTCCAGGGGTGACATATGGTGTGGAGTGCTATAGGGGGCATAACAGCCTGTCCATAAATGGGTTGCTGAAGAAATGTCCTTTAGTACAGCCTGTTTCATACTGGACATATAGTTCAAATACACATGCAAAATGTAGACTCCTGAAAATACTAAAAATAAATTATAACAGATTTGAAATAACAATATATGCTCACACTTTTAAACATATAGTTTGTATGTGTTTTTTAAAGCTGGATCAATTTATCAGTTGGTTGATACAAATCGTGTCAGCATTTACAGACTAAACAAGGCAGAAAAGATTTATGCATTTATGTTCACATTTTACATTAAATGTTTATTTTCTTAATTCAAGTTCTATTTGGTTTTATTTGTTTTCTCTTTTTTTTTTACAGTTATTTATAACAAAGTTTATTGGTTTTGGATTAAAAAATTCAATTTCTTTGACATCTTAAGAATCATTACCAATTTTTTTATATACCGTATATATAAGCCAATATACGAGCATCATAATTTTTCTGCATCAGCCCCAAAAATCCATACAAGTCTGGCTCTATTTTTCCCCATTTTGGGGCCATTTGGGGGAAGTGGAACAAGATGAAAACACAACATTGACATGTTATCAACATTTATTTTTTATGACAAACACTGGCAAACAATTGCTTATATGATAAAGCTAAGAGCAATAGTCATTGTCTTTTAGCTTTGTTTTGATACTCCCACCTTCCTCTGGAGGAAAACCTCAGCTCATTATCCGCTAAATGCTCCATTATGTCCACCAGCTCATCAACTTGGACGGTTAGTGGTACAGAAGCTACGAAGACTTTGAGGGGTTTTTTTGCTGAAAACACAGCCTGGGGTAGATGAAAGTGGTGAAACAGCTAAAGTTAGAATAACACGTAGTGGATCGCATACTGCCGCCAAGGGCAAACAGTCCACTTATATACATTCAAGTTGCACTAAATTACACACACTCATTGATATCAGTTCATTAAATATGCTTGATTTTTTTCATCAAGATCCATTATTCCCTGGGAAATTGGTAAAAATGTTTAAAAACAAACTTGATGCAGATGCACTAAAACTCCCAGCTGTGAAAAAAAATCTGGATTTCGCGCAAGTATTCAAAACCTCCTTTCTTGGCCCATTTCACAAAGTTTCGTGCAAATCCATTTCATTGTTTTTGCATAATCTTGCTGAAAAACAAACCAATGAACAAGCAAACAACAAAAAAACAACAGATAAATGGGCGCGAGGGAAAACACAACCTTCTCGGCGCACGCAACAATAAAGTTGCGTTTTGTCAAAGCAAAACAATGAGATTAAAGACACTTGTAGAGATAATGGCAACCACGGGGGCCGGTGATATCTCTCAGTGGGTTCATCACAATACCTTTCACATTATTCATAGTAATTTTCAGCCATTGTTAATTAAAAAGCCTTCATTGGTGTAGCTTTAGAGAAACTGAATAGCCCATTTGAACTGCTACCCTCCCTAAATACAGCTTTGCGTACATGACTGATCTGTGTTTTAATGCAGTAACTAACAATCTGTAATGGGATTCTGAAAGTCTGACACCCACACGTCTGTGAGGGACAGTCGACAAGTGATCACAGAGAGATGTGATCCTCCCTGCGCTCCGTGCCAGATAAGAACAGCACAATCACAGAGAGCTAAAAGTGAGATATTGTTTTCCCATTACCCACTGATACAGTGATGGAGACTTTCACACTGTGTGAAAAATGGAAAATACGGAAACAGTGTCGTTGTTACACCCTTTTCACTTCTTGCACTGGTGAAGTGTGATTTTCCACCAAAACGTCATGGGATGAAAACATGGTTCACGTTAACTCTTGTTGTCTGGAGTCTGTTGTTCACGCTTTGTGGTGAGAGTGAAGTCAGGACAGCCTGCTCTGATAATCAGGCACCATATTGGAGTATGTCTGTGTATTTGTTCTTGCATGTGAGGCAGCCAAACACGTGGTGCACACATTCAAACACACACACACACACACACACACACACACACACACACACACACACACACACACACACACACACACACACACACACACACACACACACACACACACACACACACACACACACACACACACAAATAAATCTACAAACACAGCGTGGTCTGCAGATGTACCGAACTCAAAGCGGGTAAACAGGCAAACAGCATCATGTGTCATGTTTAGTCTCATATACTTCAACTGTCTCCGAAGTAAAATATGTGCTGACGCGGCACCCTGTTTGAGTCAGAGGACAGGAGTGTGTGTTGGACGATGACACGGGCTGATAACTGTGGCTCAGTGGACATACGATCCGAGGATCTCTCATTTGCAAACATACCTGTCCTTGAATTCTCTGTTCCTTCGCCACAGGTTTCCATAGAAACGGGGGAAAGCAGGGAGGTTCTGCGTGCGTGCGTGTGTGTGTGTGTGTGTGTGTGTGCGTGTGTGTGTGTGTGCGTGTGTGTGTGTGTGTGTGTGCACATGAGTGAGGATGAGAGAGTTTGCAGTTAAGAAAGTGTGAGCACCTCACAGAGCTCACTTCAGTTTTAACACCTGGTTGTTCCCATTAAAAATGTGAGCACAGGGTGATTTTGAATAATAAAAGGATATTTAAAGTGAATGACTGATCCATGATGATGTAAAACTCAAGGTAAAACAGATCTGAAGACAGTTTAGGGGTTCAGAGCGTTTGGAAAAAGTTGCCGTTTAGAGAGGACCTTATGCGAAACCAACTCTACCACTTTGCCCTTGACACCAAAGTCAAAGATCAAGCACATAAGCACTGGGCTCATTCGGAGGCAGCCCTCATCAGCCACAGCAATACCAATGATGTATTTACAAGCGACAGACAGAGAGGTCCCAGTGAATTTTTAATGAAAGCTCTGTTTGAAATTTTGAACAAGCGCAAATTGATTCATGATTTTTTAATGGGGCCTGTGGAAGCTTCCAGAATCGCTGATTGTTTCTCCCACGATGAGCAAACATCCACAGCAGGCAGAAGAGTAGTAAGGGGGGGGTGGGGGGGACGGGGGGACGGGGACGACTCAGACAAATCTCTTCCATTTTCCAAAATTTTGATTTTCACTTCAGTTTCGCGGCCAATCAGTCCTGAGGGTGCAGCATGTAAATTAATGACACTGAGAGCCAAGCACTTTGTAGACGTGTCGTTCTGAAGAGCTTCTCCTCCATTTGTTTAAAAGTGTTACTTTGGATTCGCAGGGCCGGGGGAAACTAAAGCTAAAATACATTTGAACACTTTAGTTTGAAGATTAAACTACAACGTCATAAAACAGAGGTCCTTACACTGCTGGTGATCAGTTGCAGGAATCCTTTTCATTTGAGTGAGCTTTCACTTAAAGTGATGGTTCAACATTTTGGGGAAAAGGATTATTCACTTTGAAATATCAAACTTTAGCCATGAAGCAAATAGCCTATTTTTGCATAAAAAACTTGAGGGAAAGAGAAACAGCAAGACTAACTTTCCAGAATGCAAAAACACAACTACCACTTACTTTAAAAGCTCAGGTTACTAATATTCAGTTGTGCGCCTTTAGTCTCAGAGGGTACTCTGAGACTAAAGGTAAATCTGACTGGCTACTGGCTTGTATGGCAGAACTCTAAAGGCCATGTAACTCAGTAGTCCAGTAGCATTTATATAAAGTTTTAAAGTAGTAAAGTTAATCATGTGGAGATGCCCTGACAAGTTATAATCCTGCCAAATTTGGTGAAAATCTGTCTATGAGTTGTTAAGTTATTTTGTACCAACACAGACAGGGGCCGATACACAAAGTAAAGATGGGAACAATGTTAATTCTACAATTAATTCTATTATAAAAAATGAGGTGAACAGATCTACCTTTACCACTGATTACATGGAGCTAAAAGCCTCCTGGTTCCAGTTGCGGTAAAGATCGGAGTGGTATCGTGCTCCCATTCCTGAATAAGACTCAAAGTGTTTTAGGTTCTAAATACTTCTGACACAGGAATAAACATGTTACTGTGACAGATGCTACATTTTCTTTATATGGGTGTGTTTTGAAGCAGGCAGGATAAACTTCCTGCCAGTACCAACGTCTGCGTGTGCACGACAAACATGTTTGTGAGCAGAAGGAAACTTTCACAACAAGCCCTTCTGGTTTGTGTCCCACAATAGAGAATTCCTGCTGTTCTCCCAAGTGCTCTGCTTATGTTGTTGAAAGATTCTGATTAAATTGATCTGGAAAGAAAATCAACAACAGCGTCAGAAGGACACAATTATTATTTCCAGCAAAACTTTGAGACCTTACTTAGTTTTTGTCAACAGAGGATGATGGAGAAATCTCCAGACGAAATTAAAATTTAAATATAATCCATAAAGATTATCTTTCTGCAACCTCATCACCTTATTCAAATATTTGAGCTTCTCTGTGGATAGTCCATCTCAAACAGTGATGTAAGATTATCGGCAGCAGTCAAAGGTTCAAGCAAAATGAAGTTTGGAATCTGTGGCTGGGTAGTCGGGCAGAATTTTATGGTCCTACATTGCCTTGTAAACTGAAGCTTTGCTTGTTTAAAAATTGTCCGTAAGGTCACCGGAGGAGGACTTTAGGATTCAAAACTTAGCCTTGCTCCATCCAGCGGTAATAAATCATGAGCCGGGGAACATCAGGTTGCAACTATTGCTTTGTGGAAGAGGTTCAGGTGTCCATCCCCTTCCCTCCCCTGCCTGCACTTAATTTATATTACAGGTGTAAAGCAATTTCTGCTCAGCTAAAGGTCTCCTCCAAAACCCTCAGGGCCACAGCTCGCCCCGGCATGCAATAATTTATGAACAAAGTTGCCAGGCTTTACGAGGCAGGAGTGCCAAGTTTGTGATGCCTTTATCTATTCTCGCCACGGACTCTGACTGTCTAAAATATAGATCAAAGATTCTAGCCCGTGTATAGATTAAGACAATGTAGTGTAGAAAATATGGACTCAATTAAAGAAACCATAACTCAACTGTTTTTCTAGACCCAAAGTGTTTGAGCCAGACCCAAACCTTTGCACATATTTGTGGTGACATGATAATATGACAGTCGGGAGAAATGACCTGTTTTCACCTGTCAAAGTAAAGAAGACATCGAGCCTGTAGGGTGATCATTAGACCAGGAAAGAGCCACGGATGGTCCGTCTCCACTGTGTGAAGACGAGCAGCCTGACTGAGCTGAGATCTCTCTTCTCTACCTCTCAATGTCACTCTAACCCTCCTCCATCCCTTGTGCATTTCTTTTTTGCTTTTTATCTCATCTCATTCTTCCTCTAAATCTCCACGTCCCTCTCCATCACGCTATCTGTCCGCTCTTTCTTTCCCCGTCTCTACAGTACAACCGAGGGAAAACCACATGAGAGAACCCGGTGCACCGTGTGATGGGAGCAGAGGCCACACGCATCATTCAGCCCTGGCAGATATTTGTTCTCTTTCTGTAGAGGAGGGCGACACTCTTAGACTGCTGAGAGCCATCCATCATCCTCCGCTCCGACTCTGCACATGGTAGCGTCTCTCTTTCAACTTTTTGGAGGTCAAAGGAACAGAGTGAGCCATCTCAGCGTTGCCTGGCATTTCTGCTTCACGGCGGTGACGCCGGTGGTGCGGTGCTGTGGGGCTGAGCGACGACGGGAAAGGAAAAGGCTGCCATTTCTGCGAGAACAGGCATGGGGTCAAACTAATAGACTGGTTCCTGACAACAAACGCTCGGGTGTCACCGGGTGCGAGGTTAAAGAGATGGCGGGGCGGCGAGTACAGGTGCCCCCACTGGTTGTGTAACAGAGGAGGTGATTCAAAGGCTCCCGCTGCTTACACAACAGACATTTACCACCTCTCTGCTGTCTGTCACTGTATTACACTGGCTTCTGTGCAGCATTGTGAAGACGTGGAGTTTCTGGAAGAAACGTTCTTTCTACCAGCTTCTGCTGGGCTTCGTTGCAGGTGTGCTGTCCTCTATACCATGTGCAGTGGTAAAAACATTCCGAGAGAAATATTTGAGTTTGAAAAGTATTCAAAAGAGAGCAAAACACTGCCACTCCCTGTGGCTCTTTACCTGCTGAAGTGACATCTGACACAAGGCACTGTAGTTGCAAATGAAGAAGATTGACATCAGTTCCCAAGGAAGTTAATACAGCCATAAAGTGTCCATCTGTGTGTCTGCTGGGTTTCAAAGAATTCCAAAAATGCGAGCGCACACGCACAGATGCTCACGCAGGCAGCTGCGGAACACTTGCCCTGAATACAGTCAACACATGAAAGACAAACAGGTTGATGGATGGGCTGGCTGTAGACGATGTCGGATAATAAACAAAGGAGGACGAAGTCAGAGCCGCTCATCAATACAAGCACGTTTCTGCAGTTCAAGCCTTCTACCTGATTTCAAGGCAACGGAGACGTCGTGTGAGCTCTGCCACAGGACACAGGGTCACACGCCGGCTGCTTCGTTAGCTCCTTTCACCTCAGCTCCCCCGTCGGTTCCTTCTCTGAGAAAATACCTTGAAACTCTTTTCTTTACAAAGTTGGTTTAACGCGGAGATAATACTCCTTCCCTTTACCCAGTGTGATGGAGAACACAAAGTAACTTCAAGTGCAGGGAGGCCGAACATCGCCTCCCTGACTGCAGAGCTCAAGCCACGACTGTATCTTGTGTACCCGTCTCGTTAATGCCGGATGCCCAGAGTCGGGCTTGGCTGCGCTTAAACTTACCAGCGTGATTGGCAGTGTCCTTGGTGGAATGTGGGAACCTTATTTGGCAGCTTGTTTTGCTAGCATACCGTGCAGCCTCCTCAGTGGCAACAGCAGCGGCGGTATCCAGGTTGGATGCTCGGGGCTCGTCAAGTAGCACTGAAGCAGAAGCTGAACTTGTCTCACTTGAAAAAGCGTGATTGACAGAATAATAAGTAAAACGCTGATCTCATTTGTTGATGATCTGGCTGCTTTAGCTCGCTATTCATTTCCCTGCTGTTTTCTGAAATGGGCTCAGACATTTTCCAGAGTGTCCAGAGTAACCGACTCGCATATTTGCGTTCTGACAGACATTACAGCCCCTCCGGAAAATTTCTGGATAAATTCCCGGAGTTCACTGCATGTCTGGCAAGCGGCATAAGTCTTCTCATACACACTCGAGCAGGCAGACGTGCACCCGTTCACACACTCGTCTTGAGGACTGCTGAGGGACACAACGAACCGAGTGAGACAAGAACTGGTAAATGATAAAGCAACCGAGACTGTATCATAAAATGAAGACGTGAAAGCAGCAACCGGCCTCAGGGGCAGCAGTGGGTACCTCTGCTCTCAGATGTTGCTCTGCTCAATAGGGATCGATATTTAGAGACAAATGCCTTCTTCCTAACACACACACACACACACACACACACACACACACACACACACACACACACACACACACACACACACACACACACACACACACACACACACACACACACACACAGGCTGAAAACCTCCATGAAACCCAGCTAACTCATTTATCTCTTTTCTCCTGATTTCTTGTCTCAGCTGTCATCACATTACAGTTCCCAAGTCGCCTTTCTTTGTTTCATATGCACGTTCAGTTGCAGCCCAACAAACACAGACAGCCGATATCAGCCAGTTTAACTCATCACACTCAGAACTCCTGCTAAATTATTGATGAATGACGGTCAAAAAGTCGTCTAATGTTCATAGTGCAGGTTTCCCCACACCACACAATGTTTCATGTACTGTCTATTATACTGTAGTCAGGCTCTTTCGCAATCGTACGTAGGCTGCATTTCATATTAATATTTTACTCTTTATTTTTCTCATCTCAAAATCAATGTTATTGTTGTCTGTGATAAAATGTTCTAACTTGTTGTTGTTGTTGTTGTTGTTGTTGTTGATGACTTTGGCATGTGACAAAGCTCCATTAGCTGAAGAAGACCATGGAATACAGTCAAAAGCTCTCAGGACCACATGAATATGAATGTTCTGTCTAGTGATGGTTATCATTACATCTGATGTTGTTTTTGTTTAGATTGTTGTTCCGCTGAGATTGTTGTTTTTAATGTAATTGTTCAGTGAGTCCAAGATAAATTTCCCTACAGGGACATTAAAGTATATCGTGTTTTTGTCGATTTCATTCTTCAACAGTGAAAAGTCCTATTCAATATCTTGGTCACAACTTGTTTAACACAGGTACAACTTTCTGCACATAGTTTATCTGTGCTGGTGGGTGTGTGGGGTGGGACCGGGGGACATAACACAGAGGTTAGGGCCTATTTCAATTATCATAACACCCTTTGTGACTAAGCTTAATTATTATTATAGCTCACACTGACCTTTCTGATGTGATGGCTGGAACTGCTGAGGCGAGGCATCTGATGTCACATGGTAGTGATGATGATGATGATGATGAGGATGATGATGAAGATGAGGGTGATGGTGGTTCTAGCCCAAAACACCACGCTCCAACAACTCCTCTTCTTCGGTGGTGTTATGGATCAATGCAGAGACAGTAATTCCTCTTTCATATCAATCTCAGCAGTAATTTCACAAAAATAAATTGTCTGTGTTTTTTTACATCTGTGGTTTCATTGCAGAACACAAAGATGAAATCTGGACGTATCTACCAGTGTCCTTCACTTTTCATATCTTGTTTTATATGTGTAATCAGCTCTGTGACGGTTCTTTGTGACAAACTGCTTCTTTGGGTCATGTCTGGTTCCAGCAGCAGTTCAACAGGTCTCCTCCTGAATGAGGTTCGAGTCCCTCAGTCGTCAGCTCACCCACCACACGGGTCAGGATCGAGTCTGGTGGAAGCTTCAAACTTCCCTGAACAGCGTTTGTCTTAGTAACTCATCCACTTCAGCGCTGTGAGCCATTCACAGAACCAAACTTCACAGAAGTATACACTCTGAGTGCGTTTCTAACCCGTTATCTTCTTCTCAACTCTGACAGACGCCATGTTGCTCCTCAGCTGCTGATTCGTGACAGGTGAGCTTCATTCACCCTGATGGTGGCCTGACAGGTACAGGAACCTAACACACCTGTCAGGTAACACCGAGGGACAAGTTAATCTAACATTTACCTTATTTTCTTTTATGGCAGAAAATAGAATTAATAATCATAAATAATGAATCATAATTACTGTTATGACTTTTTTACCTGAGTTGTTTTTGTGGCTGGAAGCAGGGGTGCGGAGGGGGCTGCAGTACCTCCTACTGGCAAGAGGCTGTAACTGCAAGGCAAAGAAAGTTTTCAAAGCAAATCAATGACAAAAACTTTTATTTCACTTTTTCAAATAATATTTGGAAACTACTGTAGTAGTCCCTTTTATTTAAATGTAATCATATTTAAAAACCTAAAACATATATAACATATGGGTGGTAACTGAAAGGATCACAGATTTTAGTTGTGTTAATAGTAGATTAGATATGTCCAAAATAAGTTTAAAATAAGCTACATTTGCAGTCTATTTTTGTCTAAAACTGGTTTAAAATGTTTGTCGCATAGAGACAAACAATGCTCACATTAACAACTATGATCAGTTTAGAGTTTTCAATAACCTAAGTACCCAGTAAAAACCCTGCTGTGACAGCAGCAGTTCTAACCACTTTACCACTATGACAACATTTTAAGTATCCCCAACTCTGACTGACTTCCAGCGTCCTGTGTCACTGGCTGGATCAAATTGACTGTATGAGGTTCTCCATGGTCTAAAACAACCAATCCAGCTCTACTGCTCACAAACACACACACACACACACACACACACACACACACACACACACACACACACATTCACAAAACCACATGTAAAGATTTACATTATGTGGGTCAGACCACACAGTTATTTAGGTAAATCTTGTCGGAGCCTAAATGGAACTATTACTTATCTCCAGTGGCAACTTGTTTCTGTTTTGCTGCAGTCCTTCCTGTTTAAACCCCAAGTGTTCATGTATAAACATGAAGCCATTTGAGGTCATGCGTTTTTGGACAGTGAGACTGGATGAGATGTGTATCTTCAGCTCCCGCCAGACTATTTTTCTCCTGTCAAACTTCACTGACCCATCCAGATCACTTTCAACCCAGCACGCAGTGTTTTGAAAACGTGTCAGCCGTGCTCCTAAACTATGCTGATAACATCCGCACTCCACGTGTGCGTGTGTGTGTGTGTGTGTGTGTGTGTGTGTGTGTGTGTGTGTGTGTGTGTGTGTGTGTGTGTGTGTGTGTGTGTGTGTGTGTGTGTGTGTGTGTGTGTGTGTGTGTGTGTGTGTGTGTTTGAAAGGATCTGGACTGAATAATTTTTTCTGGTTTTACTGAATGAGCTCTCCGGATTCCTCTGTGTGGGACTGGATCAGGGATCTTTGCTGTTTACATGCAAGCGTGAGTCCGACAGGTGTACAACACAGACACGAGTCTCTCTCAGAAGTAAATTCAGCACACCTACCTGTCACTGTCTGCATTCTCCTGCTGCAGCTGTAAACCAGGTACACCACAAAAACATCAAATGCCAGGATTGACCAAGAATTACATTGAAACGCTCAGACAAACACATTTAACAATTCTGCATTGTTCATCATTAACATCGGCCTGTGCTACATTGAGATGTGGGTGCACACACACGAGGACCTTGCGATGGATGTGAGTTGCATCAGCGTTTAAGTTGGTTAGTATTTGGAAGGAGGTGTTTTTGGGGGTGGCTCTCTGTCTGAGCAAACGACAACCTGAACTTTTGAACCAGAAGCTTGGATTAACAACTGACCTGGGAGCAGCAGACTCTGGGAAACTATAATTAAGGTTGATTAAAGAACATTCCTGGGGTCTGTTTCTGCATGTTAAGTGAGCTGCGGAGGTTGTGGGAGACCAGGGCCTCTATCAAATGAGCGACTTTCATGGCTGAGAAGTACAACGCGCTTCTTCTTGGTGAAAAATTCCACAACATGCCCCCCCCACATAATCACAAACATGCATATTTGTGGGTATTTTGATAAATAAACGTGTGCAGACAAACATCCATACACTCAAACCCCAAATTCCCTTATTGTGTCATATAGCAACGTGAACATGGAGGAAAACAGCTCTGAATGCTTAGGGAAAACCAACCATTCATTACTGCAATGATCCCTATGGCGCCTGCAGTATAATTAGGTGAAATAGGGAGCGCTGTACCTATAAATACCAGAGACTAAACAACAGTAAACAAAGGGACAACCACAGCCAGCAACCTCTCACATTAGACTTCACTTCT
This sequence comes from Hippoglossus stenolepis, assembly GCF_022539355.2. NCBI lineage: Eukaryota > Metazoa > Chordata > Actinopteri > Pleuronectiformes > Pleuronectidae > Hippoglossus > Hippoglossus stenolepis. The sequence goes on along the minus strand of NC_061489.1, from coordinate 17,182,703 downwards.
TCCCCACAAGCCCTGACAGCAGCAGCAGCATCAACAACAACAACCGTGGCAGCAGCATAACTCAGGGATCGGTCGCTCACAATTATTCCTCGCTCAAGTTCTTTATTACAAAAGTGGCTACAGACAGACGGTCGCTTTGTTGAGGTCATCGCTCCTCGCTGCATCGCCACCACGGGTCGCTCCTCCTTCCTCCATCCGCCTGCCTCTCCCCCGTTTCCTGTCTGTGTGACCTCCTCTTGTCCCTCTCCTCCCAATCTTCAAACAATTGCATTCCAGCTTCATTCAGTTTGGTTTTGGCCAGAGTGTTAAAACAAGCCTGAGTTAAACCATCCCTATAGTTGTCTGAGACCTCTGGTATGACCGTTGGGAATCGGGCCCGGAGGACAAACTGAGTCAGAGGACGCACGAGCATCCCGTCAGGAACCATATGGGATGTACCAGGGCTGAAGAGCAGGTGTTTATTTAACCAGTTTATCAGCCTATCATGAGCCTGTAGTAAGAAGCTTATTGGCAAAGTACTTGACATCGGTTACAAGCTCTTTCCAACTTTTATGACCTACTGTAGAGTGTTATGATTATCAAGAGAAATGACTTTTGCAAAGACTGAAAAGCTTTGATGTGAACTTTGTAAACACCGTCGGGATCAACCTAGAAAGTTGACTGATGATTTCCAACTGATTCTTAAAGTTGATTTATTTCTACTCTGCCGTCATTCACAAAAGTCTACTGGTGCAGTGTGGCCCTGTTTGACGACCACACACAAGAGAACTAAACACATAAACTCTGGAAAGTGTCCAGAAAATTGAGTTCACACATTTTCTGGGGTTTGCCTTTCACTGCGATGGAAGTTTTCTGGAAGCTGGAGAAAGGAGAACTCAGGCGGCAGCTGAGGTCTTATGCTGAAGGGTTTAATGTGGACTTGTTCCATCAAGGAGGCCAGAAGGTTGAACAATATACCAACGCTTGCACAGTAACATGAGCAATTGTCACCCCCAAGTCTGAAGATGTCTCCCACAGCCTCCCCGTTTATCTCCCTCACCTTGCGTCACCCATTCCAACAGCGCATCCACGAAAGCATGCATACCTAACCTTTACGTCTAGCCACTGATGTAAAAAGAAGTGGAGCTGGTGCCTCTCTGTCTGGGCATCTGAATATTTGAAAGTCCATGAGTGAAGACACTACAACGAACTGCTAGTTGGCCTTTTATCTATAACCTGACCCTGGGTAGTGCTCGGAGAGAGAATGGAGTATCTGTGGAATGAGTCGGGTTGCACCTGTCTCATGGTGAACAGATTTTACTGCATGAGGATGGTTTAAAAAATTCTATCACATTAACATTTGAAGAACGCGGCAGGAGATTGTCCGAGTCAGTTGCGTTCACGACAGGAAAACGTCTGGTAAGTTCAGGTGAGGAGTGGCGCCTGCCGACCATGCAGGAGGAAGGACATGACGTTTACCTTCAACTGCTGAAATCACTGTTTTTTGTTTGTGGTACATTAATAAACTTATATCAACAAAAGCTGTGGAATCCCCTCCTTCCACTTTAACATCTTCCTCAGTGTCTTCTACATGTATGGCGCCGCTTTTTTTATCCCGAGATATTTGTGCACTTTTGGTTTTCTTCAGCTTTGTGTCCGTCATCAACACACCTCTCTCGCTCGCTGTGCATTTTGCTGAAACATTTTCCTGATGAAACATTCAGCTTCAGAGATGATGACGATGCTGAGGATGCTTCTTCATATCCAAAACTGATTTGCGTTTACTTTTCTTTTCTGCCTCTCAACACACCTTCATGTCTCTCTTTCGGAAACACAACACACGCACACGCACACACACTCTCTTTGCTAGAGCCTGTGACCCATAGATGTACAGTTAGTGAAGTGTTCAGGCCCCAAGGGACAGACAAGTGTTCACCTATGTACTATTAGCACAGCTTGAGAGGTAAATGTAAATCATTCAATTAAATAAGGATCATTTCCCTTAAGCACTTCATCTCTGTAATTCCAAATTCCATTGGGCTGAAGGACAACACATTTAAAAATACCACTGAGAGGAAAACAGGGCGAATGTTGCTGCCAAATATTTATCAACACACAAATACGCATATAGTATATGGTAAATATATAATTTTCTTTTGTTCTTTTTTAACCCTGACCCTAATTTAAAAGAAAAACAGAGAGAGAATGAAGGTGAGACAGAGAGAGAGAGAGGATTATTGACAAACACCGAGACACAAAGACAGAAACAGAAGTGAGTCAAATTCCCGCCTCCGATTTCACGGTGTCTGCAGAGAAGAGTCTCTCCTCACCCTCCAGTGGAATAATCCCAACCAGTCTGGGAGGCAAACTCAGCTGAATCAGCCCGTGTTGGTCCCACAGCACTTGCTGCCGATCATTAGACTCCCATCGAGCTCTAACCCGTGAATAATTGCAACGTTATCACAATACACAATGCATCACGGCCCTGACAAGCCAGCCGATCGTTTGACCTCTCACACCTTGACCACGAACACGGCACATTGAAGTGTTTGGAGTAAAATCAGGGCGTGTGTTATGTTTTCTTTTTCTTTTTTTCCCGCGAAGTATGTGCTGTAAATTCCTGGCATGACTTCACAGACGCACAGTCCTGTTTTTCTGTGCCCTTTGTGGATAATACATGTCGCTGGTGGCGGGATGCTGCTGCTGCAGGGATGGTTCATGTGTGTTTGTAGGTTGGTGCTTCGTCCATGTTAATTAGGTCTGTACGGCTGTTCCACTGGTTCTGTCCTTCTCCACACCAACGTAGCAAGAAGCAGGGTACAGTTTTTACACTTTTTACACCATTTCTAATTTTATTAAATTTTCTTCTTCACTCCTTGTGTTTGTATAGTTTGATATAATTTAGATTTTAAGGTCATAAATTGAACCTTAGAAACAGGAAAGCTGCATGAAAATGATGTTGGCAAAATAAAATAGATTTCCTTTTTTTCCCCTAGAGATATCTTGGCAGCCCAAAGGACTAGAAACCTGACCTAAAGCCTCATAATATGGTGTAAGGGTGATACCATTATAAAATATATACATATAAAAATAATATATAATGATATAAAAATCCTGATTGAGATATATTCATCGTCCCTGTGATGCTCTTGATTTTTCTTTTTTTCCATTTGTCACTTCTGTCAGTCTCCCCTGTTTAATTTATTGCCACCATGTTGAGTTTGTTTATTTTATGGTGAAAAGAAACTATCTTCTTCCTTTCAGATAATAATCACAATGGCTCGTGAATTAGTGCATTCAGTTCGGAGCTGACTGCCGAAAACATTAATCTCACAAATACTGTGCACTGAGGCCGGTCTGCAGGAAAACATGCCGTGGTTTAGAGTCTGTCTGGCTCGCGCAGACATTTTATGATGTTCTTTTATGACCTATGACATAAACAGCACATGACATCTTAAAATATGTTCAAGTGTTTGCCCAAACTGAGCAATGGGAAACAGCCGCTGGATGAGTCAAAATAAAGGAATTGGCCGAGGGAACCTGAGCAGAAACAGATTTCATATCAAAGCTTCTTCACATGTGCACTCAGCAGTACATTACTATAGATGTCCGCTACAGTAAAGATCCGTTGAACAAGAAGGCGGCGCTGAGATAGCGGCTCACAGCTACATTCCGGGTTTCACTTCTCTGGTTGTTACCTGACTGTGCGCTCACAACAGGTGACACCGGTTAATTATATTTCACATCTGGCCAGGATGCAACCTGACCACCCACCCACACCCACACACACACACACACACACACACACACACACACACACACACACACACACACTCAAAACCTCATACATAGATAGACACGCGCACACACACACACACACACACACACACACACACACACACACACACACACACACACAAACTGTAAAACAACAGACAGGAAACTAGCAGAGACAATTTGTGGAATCATTGAATTAACTCGTTTACTTGAATGTAATTGAAACAAATTGAAATACATATGTTACAACCTCAGGACTTTAAGAATGAGTTGTTCTGACCTTAAATTACAAGTTACGAGTTTACTCACTTCCTGTCTGCTGAGTCATGGTTGTTTCCTCTGATAATGAATAAAAAAAAGCTGATAGTTAACCATTATGACTGTGAGCAGATTTCTTAGGACCCAGTCATTGTCTGTATATAAACATGGAAGACATGACAGCTCAAACATCAAAGCATCTTGATCGCCCCCTGATGGCTGGCTGCAGAATAGGTCAGAAACCAGCCCTCTCCATGTTAAGGGATGGGATAAGGGCCAAAGTAAAAAGTCCAAGGTTCCTGTCATTTTAGGAAGTTCTTATCAGACATTTGTTCAAGTGCTAATTTTTTTCGGAAAGTTTGGTTATTTTAGAAATGTTATGATTGACAGCTGAGACTGACAATAATACAATTGATATTACTTCAGCCTCGTAGCGCAAACTCTGGCTCCAAATGAGGTCACCAGTACAAGATGGCAGCGTCTGTATTTGGGATATTTTGGCTTCATTTTCATACACTGAGGAGGTTAGAAACTCCTCGTCCATCTACAGTCTATGTTTCCAACCAAAATGTATAATTCCTTGTGACTTGGAGTAGCTTGTTTTGTTTTTCTCCACAAAAAAATGCTGATGTAACGTGTCTGTGACTGCAGTCGCTATAGCTAAACCTAATATCTCGAGTTTCATTAGTTGGTTTTAAATTGTGATTGAATATAAGAATGATTCATGAAGTTAAGTTCAGTTAACCCACATTTTTTAAAGAGGCCTAGAAACCCGCGTGTCTTAAGTTTAACCAGCTTCAAATGTTTTACAGTGCACATCCTCTACCCAAAGCTGCAGCTGGCTAATACACATAACTCCCAGGTTTCTCTAATAGCACAAAGCCACACCCCTTGGTTTAACAAGGGTAATAAAACACACACACGGGCATCGACACAGCATGTGCTCTCTGCTCAGAGCAGCACATGCTCAGGTGTCATTCTCTCCACACTAAAAGCTTCTGTGAACAGATCATCATTCCGTCAAAAATTGAATTTGTTTCACTGTTTTCCTCGTTCAGCTCAGTTCGATGAAAATTCTCAGAAACCCTTCAGGTCAGAGTGTTGGCCTGTCCACTGTGTGTGTGTGTGTGTGTGTGTGTGTGTGTGTGTGTGTGTGTGTGTGTGTGATCCTGTCTGGCAGGGCCAGCCTCAGTCAGAAACACACACAGCGATATTTCATGTGCTCTTTTCTGGAGCTTTACAACTGAGATCCACAACCATGGAACCCAAAGAAGTATGCTGCGAGCATGTCAGGAGGATCTGGCTGAACATCACACAGGAAACTGGCCTAGTAGTCACACACACACACACACACACACACACAAACACACTAGTGGGAATTACAGAGGAAAAGGAGGATTTTTTTTAAAAAAGGGACGGTTGAGTGGGGGAGGAGGAATAAAGGAGGATACAGAGAACGAAGAAAACAAGCAGGAACAAGAGATAGAGAGATAGAGCGTCTACATCTGCCACGTCAACACGAGACAGATAGCCCGGCAACATCAGGGTGAAGAAAAGAGGAATCTGTCTTCTCTCTTTCTCTCTCTGTGAACAACAAACTCCCTCTTTCTCTTGAACGCCCGCTCACACAAGCACAGGCTGCTCCTGCAAGAATATTCCACTGAGAGCAGGAAATAGTTCACGACCTCAACAGGGAAAATTGCCACTTGGACTTGCTTTCAGATTCTCTTGCATCGTCCAAACTCTCATTTTAAAAACATTAACTCGAATCAAGGCAGCGTGTTTTTAAAGCTTATGATTTCCACATGAGAACAATCAGGTGAGGATATTTTCTACTGTCACAGTCCATTACAGTGTAATTCATACAGTGCTTTGTGGCTCCTCGCACACATCGTAATCTGCAGTCAGGAGGGGTGTTCGTGAGATTGTTATTTCTTTTTGCAGAACCTGACTTCATTTTGTCATTATTTTGTGTTGGTGTTTTTTTGTCTCCACATGTGTGAGTGTGAGTTCCTCAGGTTTCTTCCTCAAACCCCTCATCATGTCCTGCACCATGTTAAAGGAGAGATGGAGCCTCACGCTTCCTGCAGGTCTGCTCACTGGCAGTTGTGTCGGCCCAACCGTTGGAAGAAGATGTGAATCACTTTGCACCGTCAACAAACCCAACAAATAGAATTTGGCGAACACCACTTTGATGATGTGCAGCGTTCCCAGCAGCCCTATGTGTGGTTTCATGGCGGGCTGAGCGTGATGAATAGAGACAAGTTAAACTGCAAGGACTTTAAGGCAAACTCTGTGTATGGACTCAGATGCAGGGCTGCGAGTCATGATGAGTTTCATCACTGTTTTAATATATGATCCGTTCGCAGCTGTAACAGCTGAGAAAAACCCTAAATACCATCTTTACAGCATGAAGTTTAAAGAGTTTGCCTTAAATGACCCAGCCATTAGAAAACGTGAAGCACTTTTTTTACAAAGCTGTAAATCAGCAGGACACAAAGGCTGTGTTTAAGGTTTTTTTAACAGAAATCTATGTAAAATATTTACAAATGAATTAAGTAGTGACGATACAGGGTTTATAGCAACTATAAAGCAGAAGAACACACACACACAAACACAAGTTGTGCTCAGAGGACATTGCATTGAATTACATTGATTGAGACTTACTCTAACCTTAACCATAGTAACTACTTCCCTAAACCTAACTTTAACCTTAAGCTAACCTTAAATTAACCTTTAAACATGTCTTGACCTTAAAATTAAATGATTTACATCATGGGGACTTGCTTTTGTCCCCATAAGAAAGACAAAACCTTATAATGTGACTGTATGAACAGAGTTAGGTCCCCACAACATGAGTAATACCTGGATCACACACACACATGCACACGCACACAAACACACAAAACTCCCATAAATAATTATGACAACATGATACAGACAAAATAGTGTGTTTTGCAGTAAAAATGAGTGGTGCAGACTGAATACATAATCATTCTCACTGAATAGTTTTTCCAGAGCTCAATTTCATGTTTTAGAATTGCTTGGTTAGTCTGATCAACACCCTGATTCGATTAATTATAAAATAAACAGATCTCTGTTGGTTCACTAATTGATTATTGGACTAATCGTGGTAGCACTGTTTTCTCCATCAGGATGTAACTGGAGCATATTCATAGTCATCCGCGTGTAAGTGGTGTATCAGTGACAGATGTATTTGTTGACACTGCTCAGAACGCACGCTGCACAATGTTTCATCCCATCCACTCTAATGACATTTGATAAAACCTTGAAGTGGAGTTATTGAGCTCCTGCTGTTTTCTACCTAAACTTTCCAGAGCAGCTCCCCGGCTGCTCTGTTGCTCTAAATTCACTCCAGCTGATGTTATGGGCCCTGAGTGACTCGCTCAGACCTGGCAACCGAACCCCCCCCCCCAGTGGAGGACGATTCCCAGTGTTAGCCCAGGACGTGATCTTCTGGCTCCACCGTGTGGAAACGATAATGCACTGCAGCCGTCATCCCCAGGGCTGTTTAAGATATTAAATGTTAATGTTAAACATTATTGATCCCCAATGGGAAGTTTCTCTTTTCATTTGCCATGCGGGAGGAAAATCAAAAGGTCAAGTTCCGGCTGCAAAAGAGCACCCACGGTGCTGATAATGGCTAAGTGTCTTACTAAAGGACACTTCAGGGGGGGTGGGGGAAAGAGTGTATTTACTGACACAGGTTTCTGCCTCTCTCTAACTCACTGGTTGTCACAGAGAAGAGTGAGTTCTGTGCATGTTTGAATCTCAGACAAACACCCACTGATATTCACACGCTGCTGCCAGGTCTGTCTGGACAGAAAAGCTGCAACTGCAGAAAACTCCTCGGCCTCCTGATCCAGCCTCAAACAGCTGTACCCCAACATCCACTCAACGATGCCACCAAATAAAAGTTTCTGTGAAAAGCCAGTGATCAGTTTGTTTCCTTTGTGGGAAGAAAAAAAAAAAAATCTCAAAAATTAAACCCAACTAAAAAAGACTAAAAACACAGATTTCATTTACTGGGAAGGAAGATTGGAAAGAATCAAAATTGAGGAAAAACAAGGAAGCAAAAGGAGGCAAGACGAGGAAAACAGATATAGAATTTATTTTTCAATATCCATTGCAAAGAATAAGAGGTGACACAGCTTGAAACAGATAATATAGAATTTATTTTCAACCAGAAGTAGGAAAATACATAGGTAGGTGTAAAGGAAACAAGCAGATCCTGTAGTCAAACGGAAAAAAAAGTAAAAATAAAAGAACAAAACTACTCCAAAGAGAATCGAGAGGACGGCTAAGGGGTACAACAGAAAGCATTGTTTACCATTCAGTTTCTTTTAAAACAGTATGTGTTGATTTGAAAACAGCTGCCTTGGTTTCTCATCTGGGTTAATGGACATTCTACAACATTGTGCAAGTGTTTCGTCTTTTTTTTTTTGCTGGTATTTCATGAATGGTAAACAATAGTTGGTCCAGTGCATAAACACAGTGACACAGATCAATATATGTACTCAGCTGACTACAGATAGACAATCCTGATCATTGAACAACTACCACTAGATCAGCAGGGAGGAGGATATGAGCAAATATACAAGATGGATGATGAAAAGGGGAAAAAAAAAAAGCTCGAAGGTTATTGAAAAAATGAAACAGAGCGGGAAGGTGAAAAGTAGCTAAAAAGCCAAGAAGAACAGAGGACCACATATTAAAAGGTGAAAGCTACATTTTCCAGATACAATTTTTAAAAACCCATTTTGATTGCGTGTGGATATTATTGCCAAGGTTTCAGAAAATAAAGTTTTAAATTGAAGTTGATGGGTTGAGAAAGCAAACTGCACCCAGTGACAAGGATGATGTTTGTGTGATTCAAGGAAAAGGACCAAAGTACCTTGCTTTCCTCACAGCCCTACGTTTCATGAAGACTATGATATGGATTCAAAATGAAAAGATGTGATTGGTTGGTGAATGAACTCGTCCTACGACAAAAAACTGAACAACAAGCAGCTTTGGTGTGCATCATTACAGAGATGCAGCCTGGGGGGGGGAAAAAAACGAAAGACTTGACGCCTAACAAAGCCAAACTATGAAACATACTGCTACAGTGAAAACGTAAAAGCCAACAATATGAACACTGGCTGGAGCTTACAGGGTGACATAACTCAGCTCTGAGTCTGTGGCATAACAAGTGGGTGGTGAAGAGGACAGGGGGGAGGCGGGGGAGTCAAATCGGTGACTATCGATAGTAGCTAGCTAGTATAACAGATTTAAACCACTGTGATGCACAAGAACAGAATGAGATGGACTATAGCGGTACTCAAAATCATCACAGGACCAGTCTAGCGACCAGCGGCACGACATTAGCTTAGTCTTACGAACACGTTTTACAACCAGTCAGAATAGTGACTCTAGTACTGAACTGCAGCCACTAGTAAGACAGCTCTGCTGCCCTAACCTACAGGCACTAGCTCTCTCCAGCTAGTGCCACGCAACATCCAAAAAATAAAGCTGAAGATTTAAAATGAAAGAAAAATAGTGAGAAGAAGTTTGAATATCCCCGTAAGCTTCATTCTACAAGCATCGCCAGGAACATTCAACTTCTCCAAGACAACGTCTCGTGATTTCTACAGGGGATTTGGTTTGTGATGGCAGAAGAGTAAACGAGGATGGGTTCGGGAGTTGGGAGCAAAAGGGGGGGGAAAAAAAAACAACGTAGCAAACATATCACCATCATAGAATTCATGATTTACACATCAACAACACAATTCAATATCTTTTTAGAAAGGAAACATGAGATACATCTTTTATTCACACTTTACAAAAAAGCTAGCCTTTAAATCTACTACAATACTAATGCAATTCAGGAAAAAAAAAAATGCAAACTGGACACGTTGGTTTCCATTGGAAAACAAAACAACTTAAAAAACGAACATGTAGGGGGCAAACAAATGGGACAAGAGAACTCGATCTGAGGACTAAATTTATATTTCCTATTTACTTGCTTCCCTCTTGCTTTAAAAATGTCATTTCAACATATACACTGACGTAATAAGATCTTTACTCGCTAATACGAGGGGACAGGGAGTGAGGGGAGCTGCATCTGTATCTACTAAGTGCTCGTCATCAGCTGTGTCCGTGCGATAACGTGACCGTTGGCGTAATCGTCTCACCACTGACACAAATCTCTCTCTCTCTCGGCGATCTGGGGTGTAACAAATTTGATTCATAGCAAAGTGATTGCCTGGCCTTCGGAGAATAAAACTGCTGAGCTCACTGCCCCTCGTTCATTCCAACAGCAGCCTTCCACCTCTTCCCAATGCAGAGGTAGGGGTCCACAGATGGCACTATAGCTGCAGTGACAAGGGGAAGAGAACTATACAAAGTGGTTGAGCAAAAGGGGTGTAAAAGACACAGCTTGAGTAATATAGTGGGTAAGTAAAGTCTGTGGTTGGGCGGTCAGGGTTGAGAGGGGGTATTCGGGTGATGGACACAAGCTTATGGAGATTTAAAATTCATGGTGAGGGAGGGGAGGGCTGGGTATTCTGGCGGGTCTGGGCACAGAGCTGTGCTAAGGTTCAATGAGGGAGCTAAACAATGTGAGAGCGGATTCAGATAAGACAGTCTACTAATGTTCTTACAAGTGGGAGGGGGAAGGGGTCCGTGGGGAAAAAGCATACCTGATTACTAGAGAGCTCAATGAATAGGAAGGATATTATACACATCATAACATTGTCACAGCTCATAAAAAAGAAAATCAACATTAACAAGAACCAAAAAAAGGACATAAAATCTTCACAAATGTCTCAACAGTATTTAAAAATAAAAGCAGAAAAGGTTGTTCAGGCGTTCGTCGAATGTAAATAGTGCAAGACGACAACTGCTACAGTGAGGCACGATGTTTTGAGTGGTGTTTGTTTGGGGTTTGTTTAAATCGGCCACACGTCACCGGTGAGAGCGTGTGTGAGATACGGAGATGAACAGATGTGGAGTCGGTGGTGGGCTCGGACTCGCGTGTCCTTTAGTCTGAACTGATGACAGCAGTGTGGATCGATGGCTTTGTAAATGGGCAAGAAGCAACAGGCAAGAGTTTAACCAGTGTCTATTTACAATTATAGCAATGTGCCGGCAAATCAAATCAAGGGCAGAGAAAGAGCGAAAGGGGGGAAAAAATAAAATATTGATACATTTATTATAGTTTATCTCTAGGGAGTGCAAAATAGTGAGAGCGAACGCCTTGAACAACCTTTTCTTACGTCTTTTGTACAAGCTGGTAATATCAATTCATCTTACATTAACTGGATAAAAATTTAGCCATAGTTTACAATACAATCTTTTTTTCAAATCTGATCATAATTTACTCTTAGTACAAAAAACGCCAGAAAACAGGTCTTTTGTGGTTCATATACAATCATGTAAAGACTGAGTCTAGATTTCTATTCTGTACAAACACTTGTGAAAAAACCACTGCTTTTGTGTATGGAATTTATGGCTGGGGAAAGTCACTACTGGCCTCAGAGATAGTGCTACAGATCTGCCTTCAAATTACTTGTACGTGAGTGTGTGTGTGTAAGTGTAAGCTTGCATGTGTGGAGTTGGATGGCAACTCCAGACAGTGAGAGGAATGCTGGTTTTACTCCTGGTATCAGCCATTACTCTCTCTCTGCTTAAAAGCAATCGAGATAAAAGGAAAAGATTTGTAATAGCCCCTCCATCACATTTTCCATCAGCCTAAATCCCCTCGCCTCAAATGAAGGTGATAACGTGGGCCACACGAGCTCCTAAGCACAAGACTAGCCTAACAACTATACAAGCTGGGGGTGAAACAGTCTGCAAACAGGATGGTAGCTGCTCTAAGTCTAACATTCCTCCTTGATAAATTAACACTAGATATTGCCCGTGTGGAATCAGGTGAACGTAGTACTCGGACGTGTGGTTCTTGAGGCGCCTGTGGGATGGTAGCTAATGCACCAGGGCCGGGGTCCGAGGTGTAGACTATCTTGTAGCACCACGGAAGGCCATGAGCACACAAAAGGCCTAAGCACCACAGAATGACAGCAGGAAATCTCACCTCGTAGCTGCCCTACATCCACCTGCAGGGACGCACATCAACCAGCTAAAAGCTGCTCTGAGCCGGCCACATCTGAAATCAACCAATGTGTGTGTATCCGAGAAAGATTCAGGAGGCGCCTGCCCAGAGATACAGGGGAGTACAAGCACAAGCCAATATTGGAGGTCTGAGACTGACATGTCCGCTGTCTTTGCTGGTTTTAGATTTATACAGGACAGACGGACAAGCAGACCATCAGCTGTGGAGCTTTTCAGGTAGATGTCATCCCCGCAGCCACTACAAATCTCCCACAAAACAGCGCCCCCATGTGATAAATCTGAATAAGCTACCATCCCCACTAGTTTGGATGACAGAAGCAAAGTGGGTGGGTGGGTGGATTTTGAGGAGGAAAAGGACCCAAAACACAAAATATGACGCACAGGACTGAATCGAGCGGTTAAAAAAACAAACCAAAAAAAAGAAAAATAGAGAAAGAAAAAAGAAAAATATAGAATATCTATAACATTATACGAAATCCCTGTCGGCCAGACCTCACTGTACGAATATTTTACAGGTTGTGGTTTCTTTTGTCTTCCTCCTCCGGTGTGGTGGAGGGAAGAGCTGGTAGTGGGAGGGAGGAGGGTTGAAAGGGAGAGGCTGTGGTTGCAGTTCCCCCTGGCGGTGTGGCAGGGACTCACTACCTGCGTGCAGGCAGATGGAGCCCATTGACCTGGGGGGGCAAGTTGGGCAGGAGCAGCTCCAGCTGGGCGAAGAGGGAGAAGTGGTCGGAGGGGATGTGGGGGTGTGGGCAGCCGCTGACATTGTTCTCTACGAGCCAGTGGGGGTCCAGGGGGCCCAAGATACCCAGCACGTTCAGGTTAGGCTTGGAGTAGAAAATATAGTCAATGACACCCTGTGGAGAGAAGAAGATAGGGGGGGGTCACCTCTCCAAAATCAAGTAAGAACATCCTTGATAGACTTCCTGCAAAAATAATCAAGCCCACTATTTCTATTGTGCGTGTATTCTAAGAGTCTTTAATACAACAAGGTTCATGTCTGTTACTTTGTTTACATTTGAACACAAGACTTTTTCATGACATACATAGGTGGGAAAGCACCCTAGGTAAATATTGGTTTGTATGTTTTGGACCACTCTGCATATACAAGGAGATTCAGAGAGCGCATACCACCTCTAAGGCCAACACCCTGTCTTAACATGTTTAACAAAGTGAAAGAAAATTCCTAGATCCGCTCATTTATATGTTCTTTCTTGTCATGCTCCACCCCTCATCAAAAAAAAAAAATCGGTTCATTCGTTTGTGTAATCCTGCTAACTAACAACTGACAAACAAAACCGCTGATGAAAAAATAACCTCCTTGGTGGAAATAATCATTTTTTGTCCCATCAGTAAAACCTACCTTGAAGTCAAAGGTGTAGTTGGTATAAGGCATCAGGCCGTTCTCGTAAGTGCTCTTCAGCTTGAAGCCATGGGTGATCCTGCCGTTGGCCGTGCTGCTCTTGCCGTTGCAGTTAAATTTGGTCAGGCTGTCGCTGTAACGCAGCTCCTTGAAGTCCTTGTGGGTGCAGTCTACTCCGCCAGTACTCAGGTACTCCACCACGCCTGAACAGAGGGGAGAGAGGAGAAAGTCTTCATCAGAATCGAGAAAAGTCAAGTGGCACTACAAGGTCCCAGCATATTGAGCCAGGTCTGTGCATAGAAACTATTTTATATCTCCTTCACTCTTCTGGCACAGTTGCAGGGACACACACCAACATAAATCAGTGCAATACACACAGAAACCTATCGTTTAACAGCAGGGGCATGTTAACACCTTTTCAGATCAACTCTACTTTCAACTGCTGCACCTCAAGGAGATGGACATGTAAAGGAAACAAGATCATGATGATATCATCTCCTCACATAATGGGATTGATGAATTTGGGGCAAGTAGGTGAGGTCGGGACATCTTTTGATCCAACCAAATATTGATTGACATTATGAGGTTAGTGCTGAATTTATATTTATAAGACTCTACAACTACATAGTTAGAGCAAGAAAGTGACTGACTAATGATGACTTAAATTATCAATTAGTCTGCACATTATTTTTCCATTATCTGAAAATGTAAAACATGGACCATACAATTATCGATAGATCACGGTAACGTCTACAAATTACTTGTTTTGTTCAACCAACATGACAAAACCAAGTGTATTTCATAGAAGATAAAAATCTGCACATTCACATTTGTGAAGTAAGAACAAGTCAGTTTTGTTTAAGGACACCAACACTCAGGAGGAGATACAGGAAAACAAACGGTATCATCGTTGCAGCAATGATAGTATTGTTGTATCTGTAACACACCAACAGCTTTATTCATATCGCTCACTTACCAGAGTCAGGCAAGGAGTTGAGGTCAGCGCACAGCACCAGTGGAATGGCATTAGTTTCACCAGAGACAGAGGACAACTTGAGGCTGCGGTTGGCCTTGTCCACTATGTTCTTCACCTCCGATAAGAACATCATGGTCTGGACCAGCTTCACGTCAGAGTACTCTGGGTCCCAGTGCATGTGGGCATTGGCGATCAGGAGCAGCTGTTTCTCCATACCGTGCAGTGACTTTCCAGCTGAAAGGAGAGGAAAGGTTAAGCAGTGATACAAAGAGGACTTAAGAGAAATGAAAACATTCTGTGATAAGGAGTTAACACTTTACATCTATTTTGCTGTAACTGCAGCTTCACACAGATACACAAGTCAGTTCAGTATGAGATGGACAAGAACATCTTAAGCCAACACATGCAATTCCAAGGATCACAATTGTGTTTCTACTTACAGGAGAGCTCCATCATCTCTTTACGGACTTCAAGCAGTACAGCGACTCCGATGTTGTCCTTGGTCATCACCCTGTTCAGCATAGCCTCTGAGCCCTCGGAGTTAGCCATGGCCAGCTGGTTGAACTCCACTGTGTGCTTCTGCACTGCACTGAACCTGGAGACAAACGGAGGGAAACAAGAGAAGAGAGAACTTAACGACTTCTGAGAGCTGTAGTGGGCATGGCATGGGTCAAGCACATAATTAACTACTTGCAGCAAACAGACAGAGTCCTGGATTCCAACTCTCACACAGACTAACATCGTTGACAAGTAGTACAATCTTCAGAATCAAAATGATTGCAGCCGTGTCCCATAGGGCCTCAAGAGGGATAATATTTTAATTATAATTTCCCCAACTAACCACTTATGATTTTAAACAAATAATATTATTCTTTCAAAGAACGATCAGAACTCTCCATTCATTTGGTTTATTTGGTGAAATTAAAATGTTTCTCTCTATCAGAGCAAATGGGACATTATGTAATAATGTTCTAAGGTAGAAGAAGCATTACTGTAATTAAACTAGACAATTGTATATTAGTGTAGAATTACAGTATTTTGTATTCATTTTAATTATAAGGCTCAAGTGACTTTTTAGCTTCACCAAAATACAGAGATGAGAGCTGGTGGGTTTTTAATTTTAAGTGAAAAACATGCTCTTGTATTTACTACAGGCAAATGCTAATCACACAATGTTGCACTGCTTTAATTTCCCCAACTCAAAATTGTATGCATTAGAATAATGCTTTTTAGGAGGGTTTAAATGCATCTATAAAAATCATCCTCTTGTACTAACATTACTTGTTTTCTATCTATTCAAAAAAAAAAATTCCCATCTTGTATTATTTAAAGAATACTCCATTGATTTAGCATTGCACTTCTACAACACAGACTCATAATAGACAGTTGGGGGGGAATTGATGCAGCAGAAGCAGGCCACTGTGTTTATCCAAGTATAATTCTTGCCAAACCAGTTTCCTATGTAACAAAGAGAGTGACTTGAGGCGTGTTGTGCTAATCGCAGTTAAAGTGGCCTCAAACTGCTAACATCAAGCAGGCATGAGGAGAGGGCTGCAGAGGTCTGGTAACTTCACTCCTTTCTATCTTCACACCCACAGAAAGCAATTAGACTTTGTGTAGCTCCATTAAGAACCATATACTACTTTTATCATATGAGCAGCGGTACACCACAAACACCAATAACTGACTTAATTATTCCCTTCTAGTTCAATCGGTTATTGCAGCAAATTTCAACAACTAATCGTAATGTCCCAGCAATACTTCATGTGTGGTCTGATGAGTACTTTAGTCTGAAAGTAGCTATGGTAGACTCAAGCATAAGACCCAACAACCTCATTCATATAATCATATTTTTCGCCAATGTTTTTACAAAATGCGAGAGAGGTTAGTGCTCAGCTAAGTGACACGGTATTGACAGTGACAAACGTCTTGTTTATAATAATTTGTATTCAGTCTGAAGCCTAGGGTTTGTGTTTGGTTATGAATGCAGATACTTTGTGGTTTTACAGTTCCTGAAACCGTATTAAGCAGGAAAGCACCGTAAACAAAGGTTATAGGAGGTCATCTTTACCACGTCGAGCAGAATCAATGTTGACACGCTCTGAAGGCTACAACAAAAACTGTACAGGCCTGATAAGATTTAGGGTAATCTGACCGGTCAACGGTGGTACACCCACTGAACAAAAACAAGGAACATACAAGACACAGCAATATTTAAAAAAATAGCATTGGTCACAGATTCCCAGTATTACAGAGCCTCTGTGATCAAGATGATGTTATTGGAATGAATTGACACTCAGTGTTAACAGTTCAGCAAATATGGCCTATGTCTTAAAGTATTTATCAGTTTCTGGGGAAGTATGAAAAACTATAAAATTCCCTAAAGCTACTGTATCTCTGAACTATCTCTAACCAAATAAAAGGTATTTTTAAACTACTCTGATCTCCTTTTGATAACTAATATCATTTGTTTTTTAAACTCCATTCACTGAGCAACCCCTGAAACTCACCACTTTAAAAACCTGTGTGATCTAATAACTCTTTGTTACAGTTACTGTATCTGTTTAATGATCAGCTATAATTGAACAACAATTAAGCTAAATGTTAGATGCTAACTTTTTTGTGGCTCTGATTGTCTTAGAGCTACAAGCCAGTGATTGAGTGCTTTTGAAAAACAATTAAAAAGTAGGTTTAACTGTAAAGAAGATTTTAAAACAAACTAAACAAAAGCAAATTGTAAATACATACTTATCTCCCTTGTAGAAAATTGCACATCCATCTACGTGTTTACGGTCTGACTCTGACATAGTCCTAGCTCGTGACTTTGGACTGAAGAACCCTTCATATCCCTGCTCCTTCAGCTCAGGCAAGAAGAAATTGTAGTACTGCTCTGTCTCAACTTCCTGTAATCAACAAAAAGAAAATATAAAAACACGCGTTAGGATGGACATCATCATCACAATCATGTAAACATAAACACTTATTCCAAAAAGAGCAGACAGACAACACGTAGAAGCAAGAAATGTTGAAATCGCAGAGAAACAAGTAGCAGCTGTAATAGCAGCAAATAAGTCTAAATGATTGGGAGTAATAATGTTTTTAATTATCCCTGCTCATGTCATGAGGAAATATGTAAAACTAATTATTTGAGACAAACATTTCAATAGAATTATCCAAGTTTCTCTGAACATTTTCTTGTAAAGAGAAACAAAGAACGATCCAAATATAAACAAAGATGAAAGTTCATTAAACCAGACCAACAGACCTTGACAGCACTGATAAATCAAAACGCAGCCCTCTTAAACACATCCAAACGTCAGAACGTAATCAAATCAACATTTTAAAGTAGTATAACAAAATCACATATTTCAGGAAAGAGAAAACAGCCTCACATCAGTGTTAATACAGTGTGAGCACTGAACTTCATGCTTCACAAAGGGAGCATTTATTGCAGGGTTATTGGATTGCATAACAATTTAGAGGCATTTCTTTCATGGTGTTGACTGGATGTGTGGCCAAAAATGTCAAGCTGACATAAGCCAATATTTATTTATTTGTGTTTTTGTTTGATCGGCCTTGAAACACAAAATAAATGTTTTGCTAATTTATGTAAAAAAAAATAAAAAAAAAATCAGGGTCATGTTTAAACGTCTGTGTCTCACCTGTAAACTGATGACGTCTGCGTTGCAGCCCATGATCTCCTGCATGATTGATTTCTTCCTGTATTCCCAGTTCAGAGCCCATGAGGGACAGTAACCATATAGCTGTCGTGTGGCGTACTTATCACACAGCACATTGTAGCACATCACAGAGAACAGTGCTGAGGGGAGAACAGACAAAAGATCACATTTTAGAAATGCTGAAGAAGCTCAGGACTTTTGGTGTCTTTGTCTTTTAAGGTGAAGTATTGACAGTGTCACACTGGTTTAAATAGACGACCAAAATAAAATCTACCTGTGTGCTGTATACTTTCTTTTGAATGTCAGTGTTAAAAACATTTGCATTTTTTTTTTCTTTTTCTACCAGTGTTCACTGAAATACAATTCTACATACATTTGCAGCTGTGAACAAGCCTAAGAGCAGTCGTTTTTGAGTTAGTCAAAACAACATGATCAAACCAAGGGTTCCCACAGTAGTCGTGGTTACTGGTGTGACATGGTGCTCAGGCACATACCGACTGTTTAACTTGCCCATCGGCCCTACGGTTTGTATCAGTTTCATTTTTTTTTGTAGTGATAACATTTGTTTGGTTAACTTTTTGTATCAGTGGTTGCTCCCATGTCACCAATTTGCAATACTCAGTCTGACACTGAAGTTATATCCTGAAAATGAAAGTGTCAGCAGCAGAGTCACATCACAGAGCAACTGTCTTATCACATGTTGAGAACAGAGTTGACCAAGGAGGATTTGGTGTTAAAAGATAATTCAAATTTTGGATTTTTTTAAGGGTTGACCATCTCAGCAATAGATAGGTCAGTGTGTTTGAGAGAGTGAGGCTAGGGACGAAATGTTCTGTTTGAAACTGTCAGAACCAGAGAGAGAACCAAAAACAACAGATTAATGTATCCGACAGTCCATTTTTATGGATAAAAGCTAGATTCATATTTATGGAACAGTTAGGGATTCAAAAAAGGGTTTGATGTTTCTCTTACCTGAGGGCCGTGCTCGGTCTGGTTCCAGGAGTGAGATCCATGACCGGGCTGGGGGCTGCTCTGTTGTTACTGAGCAGAGAAAAATAGTTTCATATGGGTGACCAGATGAACACAGATGTTATATAGTAAACTGTTGCGTTCACAATGTTCCCATCTACAAATACTGGCAAACCTATCTTTAAAGAAATGAAATGATTGTATCTATGCAATTCTTGTGCCAGTCTCAAAATTGCAAGAGAGATGGGGACTCACTGCGCTTGACAGCCCCTGCCAGATTGTCTAACAAGTAGTTGAGCAGTCTCCGCGTGCCGTCAGGTTCCTGGTAGAGGCTCATAATTTCTTGTGCAAGTGGGTTTCCTAGTGAAGGAAAAGCAAAGTGGCTTGAATTGTCGCTAAGACAACAATGGGATTTCAAGGCTAGAATGGCTACAAAACACATTGATAAGCCACTCACCTTTCAACCCCAGTGTTTGTAACTGAAAGAGTTTCCCCAATTCAAATGGCAGAACCCGCAACTGGTTGTTATTTAAAAGCAGTTCCCTGTGGAGCACATAGGGGGATTTGATTATTAGAAATCAGCCCTGGGAAAACAACCATCTGTGTTACCTTTAGAAAAATATTTACCACATTGCTGGCATGAAAAATATCAATGACAAATGCCAACTTTAGTTTGATTGTATACAAGGACTTTTCATCGTAAATTTAAAGGTCCCATACTGTAGAAAGTGAGATTTTCATGTCTTGCATGATTATAAAGCAGGTCTAGTAGTATATGAATACTGTGAAACAGCAGACCTATGAGGGTCCTAGTGACAGACACAGAGGGAATGTTGTAAGCCGAGTTCTGCCCCACTGCTGAGAACTGCATGTCCATTGAGGGAATGTGCACAGCTTAAACATGAAAACTACTGGTGTTATTCCACAGTAAAAACTTAATGGATGTTTTGACGGCCTACCCATGAGGCAGTATTTCTACCAGTGCTGCTGTTGGCCCGTCTGACAGGGAGAGATGAACCGATGGGTTTGTGAGGGAGACATTGGGGCAAAGAGAGCTGCACACAGCTCTACACAATGAAGAAAACTAAGTTAGAGATCCTCTATGTTATTATGAGTGGAGTTTTAAAAAAAAGGTTCATTTTGAGTCAGTGGAAAGACAAAATAAGGCAAGGTGCTATAGTCTAGATAATTTAAAAAAGGAAAAATCTATAGACTGCTCCTTCTCTTGGTAATCAACTCACCATATTTTACTCCTGCAGTCCCAGCTGTAGAATCACCCACCACCCTTAGACCTTGGCTACACAGTTCATCCCAATGGTCTATGTGGCCATGCACACTTCCTTGGCTGGCCACAACGCCTGCCTGTACAGTGCCAGTTCAACCTGGGGGTCGCGCAACTGAACTAGAGGCAGTGGCACCAGGCTCTGCAACGCTTGCACTGGACTGGGAACCAGCAACACAGTGGATAGCCAGTGTGCCTCTGCCACATGATCCAGGGGTTTGTAACATAATTAGACCCAAGGCTCTGGAATTAAGCTCCACACCAAATCAAGCAGTAGTAGACTACAACCTGTAGTTTGATCGACTTTGTGTAATTCAGAAAACAGCAAAAGAGTGTAAAGTATGGGACCTTTAAATATTTCAAGAGATAAAACTTAAATCTGAGATTAACAGACAACTCACATTGCCATGAGTGAAAACACTGCGCAACATGTGTGGGTGCCAAAATGAAATTCAACAGCAACCCTGTGACAGCTATCCTTTTGCATTGTGCCCACATTAAGGGGTAAATGTCTTGCCTGAGATCACTCACCTGAGAGACACCATGTTGCCGAGCTCTGACGGCAGGCTTCTGATCTTATTGGATGAGAGATCCAGGTACACCAGGTTGTGTAATTTGGCAATGTCTGGTGGGATGCGTGACAAAGAGTTGTCACCTAGGTGCAGGGCAGTGAGGTGGGTGAGAGACCATAGGGCTGTGCTAAGACTCCTTACTCGGCCTGTAGAGGCAGTGGGAAAAGGACAGACACGCACACAAAAGGAGAATTAAGTCACCTTATCCGAAGAACGTTCCATTCACACAAAAGGAAAAAACAGGAAAAACTGTTTCCCATGTGAATGGGTCAAAGTGGGTTAACTGAAGCCACAATGATTAAGATGATGTTCGAGTGGAATTTCGTAATATAACAAAGATCAAATAGAAAGAAACATTTTAGTTTACAGATTGTCGATGCTGCTTTGCTATAAACAATTTTACACTGACTCATTTAAAATCTTGGAACACCTACAGAGGGCCAAGAGCTGCAATGAGTAGTTGATTAATCAATTTGTCAATCAAGAGAAAACAAAATGCTGACAAGTTTGATAATATATACTACATAAGTTTATTTTTTTGCATTTGTGTTGAGGTTGAAATGTGGTATATACAGTTTGTGGGCTGTGATACTAAATTTAATGTTTGGTTTATGGACTATTTGTCAAAAAAAAAAAAAAAATCTGAAGTGGTCATCCTGGAATCTTCGAAACTGATGGACATTAACACTATTTCCTTTATGTATAAAGGTCAAACAGTTCATCAAGAGAATAATGGGAAGTTAGTTGATAAAGATAAATCCTCAGCTGCAGCTCTGCATGGGTCGGATGTGTTCAGCACCACAGTCTAATTTGTGAAGAAACAATGAATATTCAATAAAACTATTCCAACTCCCTGATATTACTCACCACTGATTTCAAGCTCAGCCCAGTATGACTTCTTCCCGTTTGTTGCATCTTCGGTAGACATAATTGTATACATCCGCCTGGGATCTGGCGGGTCATATTTTTCCTTGGGCATTCCTATAACACTACAAGAATCATTTGGATTTTAAACGGGAGTCATGATCAGAGCAAACAGTTTCACAAGATGGCATCAAATGCGCACCAGTTAAGTACATTTGGCTTGAAGCTGGAACAACTTTAAAACAAATGGAGGTTAGAGGTTATGAAAATAGCTCATCAGGTGATCACATTTGCATTGAGTTTTAAAATGCTAACATGTGTACACATGATGGCAAAAGGTTTAAATACAACCCCTGCCAGCGGAAAACACGTGGGAGACCGAAATATGATTAAAAGCAGTAAATTGTTTCCAATCGGTTAGAATGCAGATACGATTAGATAACATTTAAACAGCTTTCTATGAGAACTGAATTCAATGGAGTTACATAAGAAGCAACATCAAAATTAGCAACGTAGTGCAATATTTGTCAGGCTACACTTGGCTATTTAAACAGTTAACAACTGACTGGATAAATCAGTGACAAGATGAAACAGCGGTTTCTTTTTGAATTTGCAGGCAGAGGTAGCTATGGTTAGCCGATTTTTCCTCTCGTTTATGCTAGCTGGTTATCCTAGCCTAGCTGGACCTAAATAGGCAGCTATCAAACTGTGCATAACATACGCTAAGTGGCTAACGCTAGCTCCGTTGCTAACTAGCAAGGTGGACACGGACAAGCGAAGTGGGTTCAATTAGTCCAGTTAGCGCAGTTTAACGCCGCGTCCAGGCGGAAAGGGATTCACAGCGACATGTAGAGATACGGCACGATAGCTGTTTACATAATAGCAAAGCACCGACTTGCGTATTAACACTAGGCCACGACGCGGCGCATTAGTTAGCCGCAGCTAGCTAGCTAGCCCACCAGCAGCTGCAACAATCCCCACCGCGGAGATAAACACAGGAGCAAAGGGGCTACACGGCGCTGGCTCCGCGAGCGACGGCAAGCTATTTAGCCTAGCTCGAGTTAGCTCGCTGGCTAAAACCTCAACAGACCCCAAATGGTCGAAACTGACCGACGTCCTGCTCAAATAAGCCGTTTCTCCGGGGAGCAGCCGCGGCGGGTCTAAACATCTACGCGACACAACGGTGGAACTAGTTCAGGTCCTGGAGGGAGGATTGCACTTTTACCTGCCAGAGCATACCAGACCGCGAGTACGACTGCGTGTTCCCTTTTGTTTTCTAGCTACTTCTCAGCCGTTTCCGCTGCTGTATCATGGCGACTGTGAGGGTTTTTTTTTTTTTTTTCCTCTGCCGATAACGGCGCTCGATCCGATTGGTCAGCGTGCAGGCGCTCCAACCAGCTGTTGAAGCGGAGTAAATAAAATCCCTGAGACCGGGGGAGGATAATGAGATGGATGATTGGGATCGCACACTTCACTTCACTCTGCCTCATGGAGACTGTACGTGTAGGTGGCACAATGAGCGGGCTTAGCAATTGCAGCCATGCGGGCTCCAGAAGTAATGATGTCATGGTTTCATCACAGATTGGTCTTCGTTGGCTAAAGTAACAACACATGCGTTCACTCCACAGCACAACCTTTATTTAAAAAAATATACAAAGGAACTTGTACAAAATAAATTAATTCAGGACCTCCTCTGAGAAAAAAATGGGCTCAACGAAGGACATTTCATCAATCCAACGTTCAATTCAACACTGGCAGACATCCAGCAGGTGATTCTGTAGATAGGCGAGCGACTCTTCCACGTGGAGAGGTAACGCTTGGCCAAGGTCAGCCCGGGATCTGGACAGGAAGGCGTCCACAGCTTCATGAGTGGCTGACCTGGATATCTTATCATCTGGCTTGTAGACCATGGTGCTCACCCTGTCCCTTCGTTCACTGACAGAGCTGCACAGGAAGTCTGGGGAGAACATATGAAAGATGTTAGGAGTGAACCAAAGTGGGCTATATGGGAGTCAAGCTAGAATTTGTATTTGTTGTTGAAATGCTTTAATATTCAGGTGTTACATAGACATTTGGTATCAAAAGGTTCATATGTAAGCCTTGTCCTGGAAGAATTTT
This sequence comes from Hippoglossus stenolepis, assembly GCF_022539355.2. Classification (NCBI taxonomy): domain Eukaryota; kingdom Metazoa; phylum Chordata; class Actinopteri; order Pleuronectiformes; family Pleuronectidae; genus Hippoglossus; species Hippoglossus stenolepis. The sequence goes on along the minus strand of NC_061489.1, from coordinate 17,158,738 downwards.
CCAGTAGAGTCGATACATATCAGCTTTTAAACACTATCCATAATTTACTTGCACTTTTATGGTAGCCCAAACATTTTAATTAGGAGTGGACAAAAATCAATAGTTTAAAAACAAAAGGGCAGAGCAGAGAAATGTAAAAATATTTAGATTAACATAACATTTAGATTTAAATGTTTGCACATTGTGTAAAGAAATAAAGACACTTCTTTGCTGAGATGAATTCAGAAGTTGTCAGTGGGAAAAAGACGAGACTAAGGCCCCGTTAAGACCTGGTATTAACTTCCATCCTGAGGGATCTGATCTCACCGCGTTCAGACAGGAACTTTGCGCTGACCACGTGTGATCGGGTCACACAACACAGAGGTTAATTCCAGGTAAAATTATTTATCAAGATCAGTCCTGCGGTAATTCTAACCACAGTCAAATCTTTGGCTTCACCCTCTTTCCTCTTTCTGCTGTAAAAAACAACAACTGCAGACTACAGTCCCAAATGGCATCAAAGCACACATTGCACATTCACTGGAGTCTAAAGTTTCCCACAGGCTCCATGCACTGTCTGCTCCCTGGCAGCAGGACACCAGCATGGACATGGTGATAAGATACTCCAGCTCACCAGACTTTAGGGAGCCGGATCATGCTGTATATAACAATCATTTATTGTATTTTACATTACATTTGATTTAGCTGACGCTTTTATCCAAAGCGACTTACAGTAAGTGCATTCAACCATGAGGGTACAAACCCAGAACAACAAGAATCAAGAAAGTACAATTTTCTCCAAGAAAGCCAAATTGTATAATTTCATATCAGCCTTCCACCATCACATCACCTGTTATTTTTGAATATTTATGATTTACAAGAGACCCATTCCATAGTCACAGCTGAAAATACTGTTGAGCCCTGCGCTGGTATTTGTAGATATGAGGAAACCAAACGTCTTCACGCTTTCCCAAATTCTCACCTTTCATCGCTACGTTGTAGCTGAGCAGAAACATCCAGAGTAGATGGACCAACTCTTCCCACCTCTTCCACCTCTCCGCACCATCCTGAAGAATGAAATGATCTCATTCACACTGCCACAATCTTGTTCTCATGAATTTATAAGCACAATAGAAGTCAGAAATACCACTACATCTGAGAAGAGTCTGGCTGATGAATGTGAAAACAAGAAATGAAAAACCCTTTACACGAGTCTAATATTCACCGTGGGGTCTGGTGTGAGAGTGCAGTTCTTCAGAAAGTGCAGCAGGAGACTTAGCGACATGGGCAGAGAGGTTTTCAGCGGACATGCATAGTCCAACAGATGTTCCAACAGCTTACATGTCAACAGCTTGCTCTGCAGGCTCTCCAGCAGCAACATCCTGGGAGTTGGAAAGATATCAGTCAGTTATAGCTTGAAAAACAGGGGAACTAGGCATAGTGGACCTTTGGAATGATTATGTAATTCTTCAGTGTTGTACGAATTTGGAAATAATGTGTAAAGTTATTAAATACATTTACAATGTTATTTTAGACATAAATGTATTGTAACAAAATACGCTTTTTTTAAATAGATTTTACTTGAATCAGCAAAGGCTTCCCCTGAATCTTAAATCTCTTAAGAAGCACGGATACATTAAAAGACTGAATGGTTTTGGAGGCTCAGCCCCACAAGGCAATCACATGAGTTCTCACTAGCAAGTCATTACTTTCACTGTTTTGAGCAACAACAAGTAAATCCTCTCTCTTCAGGTGGCTAATGAGAAATCCTGTAACTGCTCTGTGGGCTGAACACAGTTTAAGTTTACTTTGGTGCATTGGTTACATCATTTCAAGTTAACTGTGGAAGATCTAAAGAGAAACTAGTAGATGCCATTTAAAAAGTAAAATGTATAATCCAAAATAATTTTGAGTGAATGCACTCATTATTTATTCATTACCTGAAGACTATATAATGGAATGGAATTCATCATTTACACATGATACTTTAAAAGCCTAGGCAAGGAATTACACCTCGCTGGTGGAGCACAGATACATGAGATGTTTTGTTGCACAGATTACAAAAAAAACAAAACATAGGCAAGTGCATGAAGCCTTTGCAGAAAGTTCCAGGGCCAATGTAAAAATAAATAAATAAAAGTGACATCACTCAGCCTGCTAGCTGACGCAGAGAGAAGGTGAGGACATCTTAATTGGGAAGATTAAATATTCTGATATTTGCTCCCAAATGCATCTGCATTGCATCCAGTCAGGAATCTGTGTTATATTTAACATTATAAAAAGCTAGAATTATGCCAAGTATATCGTGTAATTATGCACAGTTAAAGAAAACACTTCTCCCACTCTCCACCTCTTCACCTTCCACTTGAAAGGTGAATACAGAAAGCTGCTCAACTTGCTTCCCGCTCCTCCTCACCTGCATGCTCGCAAAGGCTCACTGCTGATGAGCATATGGAAGAGCTCCTGGGCCAGTTTGATAGAGCTGAGAGCTGGAGAGTGGTCCACCTCCAGAGCCAGAGACAGCATCCTCTGGAAGACAAGCACCATTCTGCAGGAGAGAAAGAGAAATCTGAGTGAGGCCACACATATACATGAGCCTGGAAACCAAACCAATCAGCAAACTCATGTTTATGCACTTGTCCAGACGGTGAATTGGTCTGGCAATGCCAAGCTATACAAACATCAGTTATTCACCTGATTTGTTCATCTTTCTCTCTGACTGCTTCTCTACTCTCTCCGTACTCTGTCGATTTCATAATGGCAGAAAACAGCCACTTGATGACATCCCTGAAAACAAACAAACAATAAAACATCACCAGAAGTGTGAAAAGTGCTAGCAACTGCTATCCGTGTACTATAACGTGATCACATTAGCGTAGGTTATTTTGTAATGTGTATGTCATGTTGTGGCTCACATCATGAAGCATGTTACAACTTTGAGCTGCCTGTTCATGTAATGTAGCTTCAGGGCGTCTCATACTAGCAATCTAAAATAACAGGCCTCACAATCCTGGTTATTTACCGGCTGTGTTCACTATTGATTCTCTATGCAGGAGTTTGTTTTACAGTAAAGAGGTGGAGGTTTTGGCTGTACTCTTTAAGTAATATGTCACTGTAAATACACTCATTGCCGTAACAAAGCACAAAGCTAGGTGACTGTATAGAAGGCAGTGTGTAGGAAAGATCATTCATGTGATCATTTGATGTGATCACTGGAAGGCAACATGCTCTGAGGTATTTCTAACATTTTGTTCACCTCATTTATATCAACAAAGGGTGGCTACAAAATAGAAGCAACTCAAAGTAAAATAGTCCAATTAAATATCTCCACCAACCTGAAAATGAATGTGAAAGCAGAATTGACTGTTTCAAAGCTACATTAGTTGTACCAAATAAATTGTAAATAAAATGTATTTTACCATGGGAGGGTGCAATGAAACTAAAAAACAAGGTTGAGTCCAACATTGTCTCTGGTTACCAAACTTACCTGACATGAGGAAACTGCTGGTCGCATGACAATGTGGCTTTGGTGATGGTACGATGGAGGGCGGAAACAGAGCGCTTGGCCTGCAAGTCATCCTCCAGTGTCTGCACGACGTACTCCAGGAACATGCGCACAACCTCGCATTGTTTACTTGTACAGTCCTAAGGAAGGATCACAGGGTGTGACAGGGAGACATGTCAATATTTAAGCTGCAACGGTAAATAAATCTGCACATTTAAATTGTGACTATTATCAAATATTTGTATATTAGTATGATGTATTGAATGGCCTCACAGGCTACTGCCTTTTAAATAAGCGGCCGCTTCTGCATCTTTCTTAAGAAGTACATCATCACAACCTCCACCACCATTGCCATGTTTGTAGTGTCAGAAACTCTGTTCTCTGTACTGCCCTCTATTGAATGTATTGCTGAGCAACTATCACAACATAAAAGGACACATGGAAGTACGTGGGTAGTGACAAATATATCATTTGAGAAGGACACATCTCTTTTTGTACGTGCAGGCAGCATAAATGAGCCTTTCCTTGACAATACTGATTGTATCAAATACTGATACATCACCCAGCTTTACTGCATAGTCTCATATGTTGCTGCCTGGAGTATTACCTGATTGGCCATGACTGAGGACAACAACTCCCAGTCCCATGGAACTGTGGTTTTATCAGCCATGTGGTGCCTGCAATCAGACAGCAGCTTTAATCTCTGAATTCAAAGACTTAATAAGAAGAGAGTAGATATAAAAGGCAGATTCAATATTTCTATAAAAAAAGGATACAGATAATATATTACTATTAACTCTGACTCCTATGATTTCCTCACCTCTGTGTCCTCATCAGCAGATTAAACGCCTGCACACACAGGTGATGGGGACGCTGCGGGTTGAGCAGAATGTTGTGCAGTAGATGGGTAGAGATATCTCTGGGGGGATAGAAACCAGGCTGTAGTAGATCAGACAAGAGCTCCAAAGTGCCCTCTGGGTAGTCCTCCTCAATGGTACTGTACACTTGGCTCAGGCTCTGACGGCAGAGCACCTTCGGAGTTCCAAAAGCTTCATATTCCACATTATTCTTAGAAAAAAGAAAACATTTCATAACATTGAAAAGAGAAGCTCGACATTCCGCGTAGAATACAACATATGACAAGTAATGAGAGCTACAGAAAATTACATATACAAAAGCATGAAGAATTGTCTCTCACCAGGCCCCGGTAGGATCCAGACATTATTTCCCTGAGTGCATCGGGGCACACAAAATGCCTGTCCTCTTCACTGGCTGTCATGATGTTGCTATGAAATCGGTTGTCTTCGTTAACTTCGTCACTTTCGTCTTGCCAGAAGAACGACAGTGGACTGTCAGCTTCCAAATCCCCTCTATACGCCTCATTCCCAGGCCCTTCATCCATGTCCTCGGTTTTAGATACCGACAAAGAAGGTTCACCGGGGATGCTATAGTAGGAGTCAGGGCTGTTTGAGGTCCTTTCGACTTCAGCCTCGTCCGACTGACGTTCAGATGTGTTTTCGGCGGGTGTGTGTTCAGACGTGGGAGGTGGATCGACTTGAGGTTCGCAAGAGACCGGTCTTCTCTGTGGCAGAGGGTCAGGGTCCAACAGCTCAGAAGGGTTCAGTCTGGTGGTGGGAGAGTGATGGGATGTGTGATCAGCGAGGTAGTGTAAATGTGTGCTAGAAAAACCGTTAGTGTTCTCCTGCTGTTCCTCTATGATAAGAGACTCAGCGACCTTAGGAGAAGACTCATCAAGTGAAGGTTCCATGCATTGAACATTGGATTCTGTAATCATGGATTCTGGTGCACCATTGTTAATGCCCAGTTGTTTAAAGCTCAGTGACATTTTTGTACAGTCTTTGGTTAAATGGACAGAAGATTTGGATGTTTCCAAATCTCTAACAAGCGCCTCGAGAAATGGCAGTCGTCTCAATCTTACTACTGGTGTGTGATCACAGGGTTGTACGACATCGTTCTTCTTTTGGTTTTGAGTCTGAGGATCCAAACCACTCAGCTCCGGCTTCAGGTCACCACAGTCCTGCTGTGGTGCAAAAACAGTTGAATCTCTCAAAGAGCTTTTCTCCAAGCTAAAATCTTGTTTGATTGAGGGTTTCATCTCTTCTGTCCCATCTGCTGCTTCACATTCAGTCAAGTCTATCACTGTCAAGATAGTGGTAGAATTTTGTCTTTTGCGCTTTCTCTGCTCTGAAAATGTCCACCTTGGATCCGTGAGGTCGATAATACCCTAGAAAAGGGAAAAATAAAGAGAAAACAGTTCAGGTAATAATGTGGTTACACACATAAATCACACATATTAGTAATACAGTTTCTGGTTCTATTTATTTAAAAGGATTGATGCATTAACACGTTTCTCAAAAAGTAACCTTGGATAAAATGTAAGTTAAAGTTTTGTCATTAAATGGACCATGGCACAAATGAAAGTCATGTTTTCAATGTAAGTTAACTGTGTTGTCCATGGCTCCCCTGTCAAACTTAAATAGGAAGCCATAAAAGGAATACAATGGACCTTTTGGTCTCAGCCAATGAGGTAAAGTTACAGAAGCCCTCTTTTTCTCATGTTTTTATCTGTTAGTTTGTTTGTTATTTCGCAGGATTACACAGAAACGATTGGATGAATTACCACAAAACTTGGTGGAAAGATGCCGTACGGGTCAGGGAAGAACCAATACAATTTTGTTAGGAATTTGGATCAGAGGGCACTTTCTTTAATATTGCAAGATAGGAAGTTTTTGGGCAATTTTAAGAAATAATGCAGAGATCTGGATTTTTTTAAGTATCAAGCATATTAAGTAGAGTGATATCTGTGTGTGCAATTTTGTGCGGCTGGATTTAATTTAAGGGGCTGTGGAGGAAGAGTATTAAAACAAAGTGTTACTATTCGTAGTTGTCAGCAATATTACAGTTTCTTGACATTTTTATCTGAAAAGTATTACAGTGTATGGTGTGTACTGTATAAAAAAATACTGCAATATGTATGCAATATATGATACAACAATATGCAGGGGAAGAGTATTGAAACTAAGCGTAACCATTCGTAGTTGGTAACAATATTACAGTTTCTCAACAGTTTTATCTGAAAAGTATTACAGTGTACAGTGTGTACTGTATAAGTAAATACTGCGATATGTATGCAATATGCGATATGTTACAATTAGCTGCGTGGACGTTGTAACAGAACAAGTAGATGTAGCTAGCATACAGCTAGCATAATTGTTAAGGGGATTAACTACGGACTAAAACGCTTATTGAAATCTAAAATGCCCCCCCCCCAAAAAAAAACAAACAGGGGGGAAATACCCTCCTGTTTTATCTGAATATTAACATATTCAATGACGTGTCATACTTATCACCTGACTGAGGATGGCGCTAGAAAGCAGGTTGTAACCATTGCGTGCGAGTGAATTGCGGTTGAATAGAGGAGGAGCTGTTGCTATGGTAACGGCAGGAGTAGATTTCTTACCTTGCCGGTGACGTCAGAGGAGAGGGGCGGCGGCACGGCCGAGTACATGGAGCCGACGATCTCCACATCCGAGTCCTCCGAGCTGACAGAGATCACGTCCATCTTCTCAGCGTCTCACACCCACACCACACGCAGCTCTCTGCGGCCACTGTTCGCTGCTACATCGGCTAGAGCGGGCCGATGGTAGCCGCCATGTTGTGTAGAGAACACAACACGGCTGCTCCAGGGAGACATGAAGCCTCTGGATTCAGTGGCATGTCTTAGTTAGTCTGCTGGATCCGACCAATTCACGATGCTCCGCTAGTTCAATACCTCAACACTCAGCTACATCCAGAGATGTGTTATCCCGCATCATGGTGTGTGTTTGGTTTGGCACATGACGTTTGACGCTTCCTGGTGTTGGTGCCCGCTCATTCTTCTTCTGCAGTTTTACAGATTACAATCACGCACTGAGTTATTTTGTCGCCAACTGCAGGACTGGAGTGAGAAACTGTCACCATCACTAACAGAAGGGCACTTCTATCCTCCATAAGGCCCAATCCTAGACTGTGTATAACAACAGAACCCCGAGTTACTGTGCAGAAGAAAAACTCCCATGATTACTGATTTTTGTTCAGAGTGTGTTTCATCCCCAGAGACCTCGTGGACCTGCTGCAGGACGACCCCTCTGCCTTTGAGAACCTCATTTTATAGTTCAGAGAAGTTATAGGTCTCTAATCCACAGGGCTGCTGTATCTCTGTCTCCTTCTCCGTCTCTCTGAGGAACATTCCAGCTAGAATGGCACTCAGTACGTCACATACCTCAACAATCATGAATATCAGTAACCTAATATTGATTTTCTCTTTTTCTGAGAAATCAACAACAATGTAAAAAACAAAGAAATTAAATCATTGATCCACCCCCTGATCCAGATCGGCGCCAAAACTGAATGGGTTGTTTCCTGATCCTTAACGCATCCTTCAAGTTTTGTGGTGATTCAGTTTTTGTGTAAACCTGCTAATTAACAGACGGACAGAAACACAAATGAAAACATGGTCGCTTGGAGGAGTTAATAAAAACTATTCTCCAAGAAAAGTTAGATAGGTTGTACCTATTTAAAAAAAGGATGGATACATTTATATACAAAACAACTCACGCTGAATATATGAACCTGAATTTTCAGCCAGAAATCCATCAAGATCAAATGCAATATTAAGATGGAGCAATACGTCAATGTTTTTCCAAGTGTTTAATTTGAAGACGTTTGGATATGTTCATCAAGCAGTACTTAGAAAAAAAAAAAACGCAGTAGGGCTTTGGGTTTAATAGATATTTACTAACTTCCTAACTCTATTCAGGTGTCGTTCAAGCTTTCACTTCGCACCCTGCCACAATAAAAAACACTACAAGTATTGATTCAGAATGAGTCAATATAGTGAGTCCTAGAAGTTAACATCTTAGATTGATGTTCATGATGCAATATAGTGAGTCCTAGAAGTTAACATCTTAGATTGATGTTCATGATGCAGACACACTTTTTTGCTGCACTAGACATATTGAAATGTCCCAGTAGGAAAAACCACAATGTAAACAATAACATTATTGTTGGGTTAATTCTGTCTAAGTGGATTGATTTCCTGCTGTTGTGCTCATGTGGAATCATTATAGTTATTATTATTTAGTAAATAGTATATTTTACTACTAAAAATCACTCAGATGATGAGCAGTCATTGTGACTAAATATGAAAAAGAATAAAAGGATGTTCCTAAACCACCTTTCTTTTTAAGGTGGTATTTTTTCATCTTGTTATTTACCAGAATATTCAGTCACAACAACAATTGAACTCAGAGGAGGAACAAATAAGCAAAGTGAAACAAATTGAATTGTTTTAAGTGTAGATTCACAGTGTGTGTTACTGGAGTTGTGTATGCAGCACAGGAGATTCGTGTCAATGTCAAACACCACATCTCCCAGTGAGTTTCTGTGGAAACGTGTAGTCTCACTTATCACCACTGGAGTGCACTCATGTTGTGCAACAGATTTGGGAAGTTGACAGACATTGTCCAGATCTAGAAGCTATCACACATCTGAATGTTCTTCATGTGAATTTCCCTGAAAGTGAACTGTGAACAGAACCAACACAGCTCAGTGTAAAACACATCACTCAAACAGACCCTGCATCCCTGACCTTTGTCTTCCTATGTCTCTGATCCCTGGGCGTGACTTTCTGTGGGCCCAGTGGACATGGACCAAACACAGTGTCATTGAAACCCATGTGTGACAGTGATATAAACACGCAGTGTCCAGGCCGAGAAGGCTACGGGAAATAGATGCAATAGATTTCTGCATTAGCAAGCCAACCACAGATGACGTATTGAGCCGGGGTACACAGTAGCTTACTTCTCTGTCACCAGCCCAGATGAGAGCGTTGAGTGTTTTATTTTGTCTGTGTGGTGCATGGCGTCACTCAAAGCTGCTTCCTTTGGATACAGTGCTGTGACACATAAACACAAACTGGTGTTGATTTGATAACACCACTGTAATTGTGAAAGGCACATTGCTTAAGCTGTCGAAAAGGGGACAATGAACTGTTTTCAGCTTTCAGCCTTATTTATAAAGCCATTCTGTAAAATGCAATTTTTCTTTTTTTTTTTTTAAATCCACGTATTGTGGAAGAGAAAATATTATTCAGTAACTTGTTGCTTGTTTTTCAAGGAAAGGTAAATTGGATGAAAGTAGCTATTAACCTCAGACGGCTCCAACCATTACACAGTGATGAAAACCAGGCAGGATGAGTCATCAGACTCAGACGTTCTCAAGCTCCTGACACCTATTCAGCGATGCGAATAACTTTATCGGGATGGTTATTGAGAGAAACAAATAATATGTGCGCATAAAATGCTTTGTGCGTTTATGTCTGCACACCAGTGTCTGAATTTTGAAAGTCATCCTCGTCTTTTCCACTCATGTCGTGATGCAATGGAGGTTTCAGCTTGAAAACAAACCAATTCTTATTAGGGCCCGAGCACCGACGGTGTGAGGCCCTATTGAAATTGTAAGGATTATTCTTATTAGGGCCCGAGCACCGACGGTGGGAGGCCCTATTGAAATTGTAAGGATTATTCTTATTAGGGCCCGAGCACCGACGGTGGGAGGCCCTATTGAAATTGAAAGGATTATTATTATTATTCAGGCAAAAGAAGGGGCTTTTTGAGGGCTTCAACATGCTCAAAAATATTCTAAAGTTTGCAGATAGTTAGAAAGTGGTGAAAATTTACGTATTCTGGAGTATTTGGAAATGGGCGTGGCAAAATGAACTCAACAGCGCCCCCTGGAACGCAGCCCCTAGGTTTCCCTTTGACCGATCTTCACAAAAATCGTAGCCCAGGTGTATCGTGACCAGACAAACAAAAAAGTCTCAAGAGGCATTATGAAAAACGCAACAGGAAGCCTGCCATTTTGCATTTAGTGGCCATTTTGGGTGACATCAGTGTCAGTCCATGTGGCCAGGTTCAGGTCTTTAGTTCTGAGAACACAAATATTACCACAACATCAAATAGTTCAGCAGCAGAATGTGAAATTAGAGCGAGACGGAGAGCTGCAGAGATGTTTTAAATCCCACATGAACCTCCTTACAACTCTGCTGCTGCCCATACAAGGACACAGATTAAGGATGAACCACTTCATCAGAAACAGAGCACGCGGTTTCCTGTTTTTAAAGGTGAACAAAAGCAGGTCTGTACTCATTAGTAGTTACAGTTGCATCTGGAAGCGGTGGTGTCTAATATAAGGCCAGCTGGCTTTAGATAGAAATGATTGTGGAGCTCCATGAATAACATTGGACTTAAAATAGAAAGAAAAAAAGTCTTTGTTTTCAAGGCAGGCTGTGAAATCCAAACTGTGCCTACTGTTTGTTCTTCAAGTGTTGTATTGTGATAAGGGCCTCACTCTTTATAAATGCCAAGTTACACCTTTTCTGAACTTTCATCCATCCATCATCTGTACAATTTATCATGTAAGGGTCGTGGGTGAGGGAGTTGGAGCCAATCCCAGCTGACAATGGGCGAGAGGCGGGTAACACCCTGGACAGGTCGCCAGTGTATCACAGGGCCAATCCGTCATGCTACTAAACACACCTAGTTTCCAATGAATCTAATCCCAGTCTGTATGTCTTTGGACTGTGGGAGGAGGCCGGAGTAAACCTACACATACATGGGGAGAACATGCAAACTCCACACAGAAAGATGCCAATAGGGATTCAAACATCTTTCATGTGAAACAACAGTGCTAACCCCTTGTTCCACCATGCCACCAAAAAAATAAAAGAGTATAAATGACACTTTGTGGTTTCAGACTATTGGACTATTTCGTGGCTCGGCACATTGACTTTGTGATGTCTCCCCTGGTTGCCTGGCAACCTCATAATGACCACAAGTTGCATGGCCAAGAAATAGTCGTGCACATATACGGTGTTGTGGTTTAACACTTTTTTTTTTGTTAAACAAAGGAGATACTGTATATTGTGTTGGTGCTGAGTGGTGGATGTGGTTGTCTTTGTGTTAAGCTGATCCTATCCTTTAACGGACCATCTAAAGTGTGGTAAGGACCTCTCATCCGACTTTCAGGAGACAGAATAAACAAATGTTAGAAATGTTAAACAATTCCTTTAAATGCTGATGCAATAAAGGAAATAAACCAAGGCACTCTTGCTGTGGAAAACATTGAAAACCTTATTTTTGTGTGGGTAATGATTGGCAAAAATGAAAAATGTACCTTTAGCGAGACATCAGGGGGACATCAGGTCGTCTCAAACACTGTATGTGTTCAGAATTCTTCTGGATCTTTCATTGTAGGTTTCTGTGTAACTGATTATTTTTCTCTAATCTGAGTCGCCTGCACTGTCTAATGAGCCACAATATTATGTCCTGATAAATGTACATGTCTAGTTGATTCTTCCATTCAAGGCCAGTGTGGTGCAACGTGTAGGTGCATTTTCTTATCTCCATGAATTAGCCACATGATTTATTTCTTCCTTTTTTCTTGTGTATTAAAATTGAGCACCCCTGCACCACAGAACATCTTGTGTGGGTTATTTTGCATCTCTTTTTCCAAAACAGACGTGCTTCTAATTTAAAAGAAAATGCATTGTACTTTCTCATACTTTTTTATTAGAAATTCTCAAGGTGTCACCTGAATCTTCTGTGTCTCAACTTTTGATTTAGATCCTACTTTACATTCTCTCCCTTAGGCTGCAGTGAAGGACGGTCCAATGAGAGTTGGAATTTGTTTAAGTCCATTTACTGCTGCTAGCCGCCTATTTGTTGAATGCACTGCACATATATTGGCAATGACCAGAAGCTCTCTGACAACAACACAGTTGCCTCAATTTGGATCCACTTTACCTGAAAATAATAGTATTCCTCACACCACACTCACAGCACAAAAGAAAACAAACAGTATTTTCTTATTTTCTTATCTTCTTTGGGCTGTTTCAGACCATATCCTCAAAAAAGAGCAAGGCAAAACCAGGACACTCACCTGAGACTAACAGCAAAGCATGCTGGGAGCATTCATCATGAGTGTTGCAACACCACAAAATTCATTTTTTGTAGGAGTTTTGAAAATAAGTCTTATCTTAATGTTCCAGGCCTTTTATAGAACAGAAATAGGAAATGGATGGAATTTGTCAGGACACAGAGGAGCACAGAATAAACTTAATTTCAGAGAACAATGTAAAATATTCTAGAATATAAACTGCAAAAAATATGACAATATTCCGGAACAGAAGAGGTGGAGAACCATTAGTCAGTATAACTGGTAGTTTGTTCACAAGGACCAAGTAGACAACTGCATGTGTGTGTCGAGGAGCCGACACTGGGTTTGCGACAACTGTGTTTATCCCTTCCTGTCCCGGCCAGACAGTCAGTTCTCTGTGACACTGACAGAGGAGTTAGCCAACACGTTCCGCAACAATAAGTCAGAGGTCACATCTGCTGTCTTGTCACATTTAGCAGATAATGAATAATATTTAAATAAATAACTGGTGAACAAATATCTTCAGGGGGAAAACAAAAAAACCAGAGTGTCCAAAAAAACAGTCTTCATTGTTTTGAGTGTGCTATCAGCGTCATTAATACTCGGAGACAGGCTGCCTGACAGATTTTACGTAAATCTTCAAAGGGCTATAAATAAACACAAACATTTTGTTGCAAGGACTTGGCAAAGAATGAAAGTAGTTTGAAAGCGATGAATAATGATTCAAAGAGTCTGTCGGAGTGATGAGCGAGTCATAATACACTGAGTTCCGATATTCAACAGTGAAAAAAATGTCTAATAATTTCTTCAGGTTTTTATAACATTCTTATTTTTAGGTGAAATATTGAAGAATCTGAGGAGGCACGGTGGTGCAGTGGTCAGCACTCACGGCAAAACGGTTTTCAGTTCAAATCCTAGTCATGCTGATTAGGGTTCGGTTTGACTGTATGTCATGTGTGTTGTTTGTCTCTGTATGTCGGTTCTGTGAATCGCTGGTTACCTGTACTGGGTGTACCCCCCCCAAATGTCAGCTTGGATTTGCTTCCACCGTGACCCTCAAAGGATGAGCAGTCCAGATAATGGATGGATGGATACTCTGCCTTCTTTGTGCATTCAATAGTTTAAATGAAACCAACTCAGAGGTTTAGAAAGGAAATATCTTAATTGGTGGAACTGCTCAGAAAAACTGCCCCCTCACTACTGGTTTGTGTCCCACTCATTTAAATTCAAACAGTGTAATGTGCTTTATAAGATTAACACGGCAGTTTTAAACTAAAATATGAACTTGAATACTAACAGATTGGAGGGTCATTGAGTAGAGATATGAAGAGGCACAAAATGGATGTGCTCACACATTAATACTTGTTTCAAACTTTGTTTATATCCCTTTGACTTACGGTTAGGTAAATTGCAGTCATAGTTACTATCTGGTAATCTCAAGCAGATGTCTAATTGCTATGGCTATCTGCAGTCTAGCACACTTCTCATTGAATTACAGCTGTGAACGGGATCTTTGTTCAACGTACTTTATATAATAGACACCCCAGGACCTTTTAGAAAAATGGCCCAACCAAGATTTGTAATGTTCTTGTTAACTTGCAGAATTTAATTTCACCCTTATTCTAAAAAATACAGTCCTTCTGTGATATACCAAGACTGCAGCTCTGCAAACTACTGTCACCGAAGATGCACACTTGAGGATCATACTTAACTGACTCTGCCTACCAAGTACATTTTACCAGGATGAAAGTAGATTTTGTACTTTGATTCTCATGAATGGTGCTTTGATCTTTGGACCTTGACACTGCAGGGCAACGTGGCAAAGGAGGTAGCTGGGAATCCCAAAAAGCTGCACCAGATGGTCAGGGCAGAGATAGTCCCGTCTCATGGAAATGTGACTCGACAACTGGAGGCAGAGAGCGACAGGTATGGAGAAAGAACCAGGGGTGAAGTGAAACAGCGGCTTACAGAGCCCACAGGTGTCAGCTGTCGCCACAGGAAAAATGAAAGAGACGGCGAGAAAATGGGGTCTGACAAAGCTCGCCAGGGATTGGTGACAGAAGGACGCTGTCTGAAAAGTGTCCAAAAGCCACCTCCTCAATTTTCTGCCATGCTGTCCACATCCATGTCATGCTCCTAAGCTGCTCAGAGGACGCCTGCCACATGTTCTGCTTCACATTGCCGTCTCATTCCGGAGTATTTGAGTGAGCCCAATGACTCACTCTGCAATCCCAGGATCCTCTAATTGACAAATATATAGCTATGAACAACTGGACCCAAGGGCAGAGGGCAGAGCTGGCATATGCCAAAACACACTGAATCATATAAGCTGTTATGTAGGATTATGAAGACGCCTTATTCTGCTACAGTGCAGCGTCTCTCGTGTGGAACATCCTCCTGTTCCTTGGTTGTGGCTTTGATCAAACAGTCTAAAAAAACTCCCAGCATAGATTTTCTGAATGTTTGAAGCTAGTAAGGTGTAAACTTAATTCAAGTGGAAGCCGTTAAACATCAAAAGCCTCAAATAAGAAATAAGGTGAAATAATATTTTTGTATAAAATAAAAAGCCAATCACGACCATTATGTTCTAATTTTTGTTTTGTATCCAACAACAATTTGTTTGTGATCTTTATGGGTAGTTTATATAGAAAGTTACTTTCAACTAATAGGAAAACACCAGTGAATCAATCATAATAATAAACTAAACATTAAAAATAACCAAGATGTTGTCTGATATCAAAAGGCACAACTGCTCTACACAGGCTGACTATAAATGAACAGGGAACGAGGTCAAAGTCAAATTCTAAATTAATGTTTTAATGAGTATTTGGCCTGGTGGCTGGATGCGTAGGTACACCCTGAATACTAACTGTGCACAGTGGTTAGTATTTGAACACAGTCAGAAAGGAGGATTGTTAGCATGAGGCCCATAATCTAATTCAATGTCATCAACTGTGGAGTTTGTGATGGAAATGTATCTCAAAAGGAATGATATAAGTCCGTCTTTTGTACATTTTATTCTGTAAGTATTTGCAAATGGACCCAAGGTCAGCAGTCTGCACAACGAAAAGCAAAAAGTGTTCTGTGTGTGTGACTCTTGTAAACATAGTAAGCCTGTACTGAAGCCACTGTCAGAAGTAACAGCTCATAATGTCAGTTTCCTGGGAGTGATCCTCCCTGTTCCTGCAGCTGCATGCCAGCCTTGACCGCAGCTTTCTGTTATCTCTGAAACAGAGTCCAGCGAAAAACAAAACACGGAGGACTGAGTCAGCTCTTCCCTTCTCATACTTTTCATCATTTCTGCAACCGAGAGTAGAAAGATCAAGCAGCTTGAAAAAATACTTGTTTCTGTCCATTGCATATAAAATATATTTCAGTGTGAAAACTCTTGTTAACAGCCAAGCTAGCAGCTACGTGATTTGAGCACAGCATTGCTTTGAGCTAAATGCAAATATTATCAGGGTAACATTATATGCCCACAATGCCAATACATTGTAATTTTTAGAGGGTGTTAAGTTTAACATACTCACCATATTTTGCAGCTCAGCCATCTGTTGGTGCAATATAGACAGTTTATAAAAATGGATGACACATCTCTACATCCTCCCATTGCCCTGAAATGAAGCCAAAATATCCAGGATCCGTCCTGCCGATACATTTGGTTGACGAATTGTAAAAAATATTTATTGTGTACTTTTGCTCAGAATCCCATTGACTAACTTGGAGGAGGAGGGATTTATAACCTATACAGCAGCCGCCACTAGGGGGCCATTGAGACAGTAGTCCTGTCGTCCATCTTTATTCACAGTGTATGTTGTAACCACACTTATTGACATATACTGTGCACTTCCCTCCAGACTGTGGTGGTCAGTGCGCTGGGGGAGTTTTTGATTAGTAGTGGCGGTTTGTGTGCTGGCAGTCATGTGGTGAGTCAGCCACGTATCTTCCTGACAGTGATGATCTCCTGATTTGTATTATTGATGCCATCACCAGGTCAAAATTTAACGTATTTACTCATTAATCTATTTAGACATTAATTAAATCACACATGACCAAATTCCCTGCGGGCATATGAAGCACAGATTCAATTTTAGTGGTGACATGTCCTTTCTCTGCCCCCATCCTCAGGCCCAACTGCGCAATCAATGCATTTGGGCCGATACATTTATTCAAAGCAACTTAAAACTAAAGGACACCACTGATGCTTCACTACAGCAGGAGGCTTTGATGTTTTAAATCTGTTCAGTAAAACAAGATAAGTGTAGAGATCAGGTAAAGAAGTGCAACAGAAGTTTCAAGTTGGGCATGTTTGGATGTTTTACTCACGGAAAAAGGTGAGGTTCTTTTTTTTAATCTCTTGAACCTTCTCACGTGCATTTAGCAGAAAACAGAACAAATACAATCACTTGAGTCGAGCATTCACGACGCATATATCATCTAAACTCGGAGTCATCACTGAGTTGTGAGTCATTGTTTTAATGTCTCAAAATGAAGCAGATAAAGGGATTTTAAGTTTTGAGGACAAAGGATATTAGATGGAAGGACTTTGCCCAGTCCTGAAAACACAGTGAGTAAACCCCACAACTGAGGACTGTATAAGACTAAAATAGCCACAGGCCCTCAATCCATTTGTTGCCTCTTAATCCTCATCCATTTTTCTCTGTAGTAGCAAAAGGCCCACTGTGCATTCAACCAAACACCTTGAGCCACTTGCAAGCAGCTACAAATGTGTTCTTTGCTTCAAAATGAGATGAAGGAACTAGTTCGCTCAAGTGTTTTTGCAGGAAGTCTATTCTCTCGGGTTTTTGGAATTGAATATTTAAAGCGCCTTCCTCTGCTGGATGTGTACAAAGTCATTACTGCTGTTATTGAAGATGAAGCCCTTTAAACCACATTCAAATTCAAAGAGCAGCTGATGGAACAAGTTGATCAGTTCCTAGTTTAAATGCATTAAAAAGGACTTGAATTACCTTCAATAATTACACAGTGTATTTGTCAAATTTTCTTGTCATCGTCCTTCCCAGCCGGATGAGGATGGTGATGATTTTAGGTCCGATTCAGCCCTTGTGTTGATTGCAGGGGCTTTGCCAGTTTGAGTCTGATCTGAACAGATTATCTGGCCGAATGATCCTGTAGTGTGACGGTTTCACAGACATGATCAACAGACAAAATGCCACTGACTGAATCAGAGCAACATTTTTGATATTTATGATTCGAAATCGAGGAGACTGGTGTAGCATGAAAGTAGCAGCAATTTGGCGAGTGAGCAGAAACCTGCAGTAACCAATAAAAGTGAGCTGACCGTAAGCGTCACCATATGGATGTTTTTATTTCGAATCGAAACACGGCTGCCTCTAGCGCAAATAAGACTTTTGTTTCATATACCAGGTGGACAGTGTAAAGGAGGACAAACTTGTAGAATTCAGTGCTAGATGATTGCTTTTATTCTGAAGTTTGCGGTCCTGCGTCTCCACTGAATCATCCAGCGTGTAAGTTCTCACGATAAAAATATTTAGAAAACGGTTACGTGTGTTGTTACGTCTGTGGTCACATTTTCCAAATCAGTTGAGATTTGAAAATCCTCTCGTGTGCAGCAGCAGGCAACAAAAACTTCCCAGAAAAAAAAACCCATCCAGAACCTCTGCTGCTGTGGCTTCAATCAGGGAATGTGCTGACATGTCTGACCTTCAGCCTTCATTAGCCCGACCACTGACGCTCTCAAATTCCAGAGTGGTTTTGTCCAAAGCTGTGGAAAAAACTATGTGGAAAATATTATTTTTGGTTGGTGCACAACAAAGGTCAGCAGTGATGCGTTCATCTAGATCCGCCAAGCCCACTGACAGCATCAGCAGCGGCGTTGAAGAAGGTTGGGTATGTGGAGAGATGTGAGCTCTCTGTAAAAAAGAACAGGTGAATCACCGTGTAGCTGTGACATACACACAAACACACACAGAGTCCCTTCCCACTCTCTTGCACACCATCTCACAGAGGGATACACAACAAACGCAACGGATCTTGCAAAACACACACGCGCAAATAAATAGGCATTATATAGTATTATAGAACGAAATCCTGGGTCACGGCGGAATTTCTGCCAACTGAATTCTCTGAAGACAGTGTTTACTATAACAAATCACCTGCAACCTGAGATGAGGTTTTCTCGCGGCCCCTCCAGTCTTATTCCTGGAGCGTTACATAACGCAGCAGTGGGATTCTGCTCACATCCAGCCTGAGCAGCCAGAAGAAAACAGGAAGGTACGAGGGCAGCTCAGCTAACACGGCCATCAGATGCCGCCCTCCCAAAGGAATCTATTCTGTTTATCTTTCCGGTCGTGTATAGTCAATAAACAGTGTTATCAGCTTCATCTCATTGTATGTCATCATACCATACTCCTGACACCGCCTTCACCTGCAAAGGAAAGTCAGCCTCTCCTCTAGTCTCCTGTCGAGCTCTTCTCCACCATGTTCTGTTTTAGTTGCAGCTAAAAAGCACCCACAGGTCCATCAGCTGTCACCTCAGAAGTGAGAGAAAGTGTGTGTGGAGCTTATAATAAGTACAGTCATTGGCAGAGAAACTGTGTTCAGGGACCATATTAATAATCACTGCTAAATGAATCATTTCTGGGAGCAGTAATTAGCACTAAAACCTCATCACTCAACACATTACCTGTTGGCAGAGGGACAAGTTGTTAAAATCACAGTGCATAGCTAATGATTGATGAGTTGACGACATTGAGTGTTTGTGAAGCTTCCGACGCTCCCGTGGCTTCGGAGTGCTGCTAATATTCTCAAATGCCACAGTAGATGAGTCTGGCTTTCCGCTTCGCAGGGGGGTGCTGCGTGTCGCAAAGATATCAGACATGTCACACGTTACGCAGATAGAATACGGATATGGGCCACTTCAGGCAATGATGCAGCACTTCAGGCTTTCTTATGGCACAGACACAATGCATTTGAGCCAAATGTAAAATAGCAAATGTGGACCAAATATCTCAAAACAAATGTGGGCCTTTTTTGGCAAACACGCAGCGCTCTAGACAAGGTGTAATCTGGATGTGACCCTAAAGTGGCCCATGTGGTGTATGTGGCCCAAATAGCACAAAAGAAATTCGGGTCACCCTTGGTTGACATGCGATATTACTATGGCTTACTTGAGGCCCAGATCTGGCAAATAGGAGCCGACCACCCAAGTGCCATTGTTCTACGTGGTATGTGGCTGGAGTGACAGTGGGGCAGTGTGGGCCAAATCTGGGCCAAATCTGGGCCACAACATTTTTGCTGTGTGTGTATTTGATGGCAAAGGCTTAAACTTGAGTTGAGGACACATTTGATTTGTGCAATTTGCAATTTGTGGGAGAACCATCGCCGCCTCACAGGACAGGCCTGTATATCCATCTCTGATTCACAGCCACTGCACAACAGGAAGTTGGAGCCAAAGCAACAGTGTTCTGGGGATTGTTGTATTACTGGGAATGAAAAGTAGACAGAAGGGTGGAAGGAAAATAAGTGTGATTATTACATTTTTTAATTCCATTTGCCGAACACTGTTTACACACAGACTAGTTTCTTTTACCGCACGAGTTGTTTCTCCACACAAAACACAAACAGTGATACTTTTTGTAGGTGTTTTAGGACCAGACGACATTTTGGCTAATCTCCATTAACAGCTATCTGTGTATGAATGCAGATAAATTAAAAAGCTGATAGCACATGCATTACGGTCAATGTGCTCCATCTCTTAAATGCATGCATACTAAGTAGGATCTTTAACGTGTGCATTTTATTCTCCTTCTCTTTCATTTCTTTCTCTTGGGGCGTGCAGCACATAGATACAGTCTGCATATTTTTGTGACACTTGAAATTAAATGGAGGAAAGTGTGTGGGTATGTGTGTGTGTCAGTGCGAGGGAGTTGTGCATTACCTCACACACACACACAGCATATTGAAACGTCTCAAGAAATATTTGACGTTATGTAACCGAAAATTCTGCATTCATCAAGTTTTGGATTAGAGAAGACAAGAGCGGCGTCGAAGAGCTTTGTTCTTCCTCTGTGGAACGGCTCGTCTGCGGCGCTCTGAGCGGAAAGTAAAGTTAAAGCAACAACAAGACGAAACGTTTTGTCAACACCTGCCAAAGGACAGAGACGAGAATCTTTGCATAATTAGTTTTGTCTTCATGGTTTAAAGTTACAGGTGCGGAAAGTAGCGTGAGATTTCTTTTGCACAGTGCATGTTGACTTTCACAGCTGCAGAGACTTTTTGTCTGCTCTCTCCTTTTGCTGTGGAACTAATCCATACATTTGTAAAATGTCCCTTTTAATGTTGAGGAAAAAAGCTCACAGATGAAAAGCAGTAAAATGTGTAATTTCATCTTCCAGCAGAGGATTGCGTAACAAGACTCGCCCACTTGTAGTAATTATAATTGGATGTCATTTCTTGGAGTGCCCTGCAGGTTATAGAGTCAGACACAACAAAACCCTGCGTTTCTGCGTGGCTGTGTTGGAGGTCACTGGTTACTGAGGTCAGTGTTTTTCTCCCTCTGTTGTTCTGCAGCAGGTAGACACCTAAGGGGATGTCGACAGGCCGCTGATGTATGATGACAGTCACCCTTTAGATGATCTTCACTGTTTTAATGTTCATCCAGGGGATTACAGGGAGAGAGAGAAGGAAGAAAAGGAGAAAACTAGATAACGTGAGGAGTGTACTCTATGTGTTCGTTTTGCTGTTGTTATTGTTATGTCCTGGTTTTCCTGCCTGTCCCCATTTGGTTTCGGCACCTGTGCCTGTGTGCCGCTGGCGGGACGGGGTATCCAGATTTCTGATCTCCCGCCAATACTCCTTCACACTTGAGCTTCATTCCTCTATCTAGTCCACAAGACTCTGCTTTATGTAAGAACCACCTGCCAGATCATTGCTCACCAGAAATGCTTCGACACAACCTCTCTGCATTTTTAACAGAGCTTTTTGTTACCTTGCCCTGAATCTAACCGCTGCTGTTTTTGTCTGCACCGAGGGGATCATACCTGCTTTGCTTTCCACCATCACCTCGAGCTTACATCCAGACTCCTGTCTGCTTCTATGTCAGCACACTTCCACACGTGGATTCAGATTCTCAGAACACTAGAGGTTGGAGTCCATTGGAACCAGAGACTCTAAGAAGACACATTATTATGAAATTATTGGATTTATTTACTTCCACCAAGGAGGTTACGTTTTTGCCCCAGTCCATTTGTTTGTTTGTCAGCAGGATTACATAAAAACTACTGAATGGATTTCCACGAAACTTGGTGGATAAGTGGGATGAGAAAGGATCAAATCTCAGCCCGGATGTGGTCAAAGAGGCAGATCCAGGAAATTTGTTTCACTTTCTTTTCTTGTTTAAAAAATCAGGCACATTTTGGAGACCGATATTTACGAGTGTGTGCAATGTGGTGCAGCTTGACTGAATTTAAGGGGACTGTCAGGCCTTGGCGGCGGTATGCAGTCGACTGAGTGCCATTCTACTTCATTCTGTTTATCAACTTGCACATTAAACCTTTTAAACCCATTCCTGTCTCCGCTCCTGTGCTCTGCTCTTAGAGTCGAGCCATTACCTCAAATCCTAACAGATAGGCAGTCCAAACCCTCCTCCAAATCTGACTCCTTCTGTGTTTCATCCCACTGCAGCCACTAAACTATGTTCTTACTAAGCCTCCAGAAAACTCACTTTTAAGGATAAACACAGTTGCGTACACATACACCAACATTGATGCTGGCAACCATCAAACAGCTTTAACTGGACTGCAAATCCCATACTGACAGGCTTCCAGCAGATGCTATTTACTTTATAAATAGACCTTTTTTTTCCTAATCCAAATTGGGTGACGTGTGTCTGTAGGACAGAGCCACAGTCTGCCCAAAAGCATTTTTTCTAAATCTATATTTCACAATGATCCGCTGACCCTGGCCATGTGTGTGTCTTTTTTTCAAATCATTCCTGACTGGTAAATATCCTGCTGCACACATGTTATATAACTGAACCTCCAGAGCAAACAGAGCCATTCAGCAACAGGTGTCATGTCACCTCCATCTGTGCCACCACAGAACACCTCCAGATTACAGTGTGTGACCGTGCATACAAACAAGTCTCTGCCTCCATCAGAGAGGGGGACCGTGAAAAATGTTCTTCTTTATTTCGGAGATAAAGTTTAAGAGCAGATCATTTAACAGCTGCCTCTCACTTTAATAATTGTGGCCTTGTGTAATTAGTACGCCTGCAGGGATGATAAAGTCCAGAGAAACCTCTGGCTGTGCCGTTTTACCACCAAACGCATCACTGACTCTTAAAGGCCATGTCACCCTAAGTACCTCCATCATATCATGTCAGTGGCACGTAAACGTTACAAAAAAACATTTGCAATGATGGGGCATTTTGTTCTGCAAAACAACATTGTGTGAGTTTACAATATCAAACACAAGCAGCTCGGGGGCTCATCTGAAGAGAAAACACTTCTACTTGCAGAGAAATCCCAAATCCAACTGTTTCTCTCTCTCTCTCTCTCCCTCTCTCGAGTTGAGACATGGGTTGGTCCTCGAAGTGATGTCACCTCACTCCGGTATGGGCAGTCATTCCACCAGCAGTGTGCACTGCAGCTCCAAAGCGATGCAGTTCACCAAAACACTAGAGCAGCATTACGCACGGCGATATTGGAGGAGTGACTATATTCCCGGATCATTGGATTGTAATCTCTAGTTTTTCTGACATTTCTAAAACATTTGGAACTTGCTGTGCGCGTCGGGACTATCTGGACCTGTGAATAAGGATTGGTTATTCGTGGGAGAGCATCTTTGTACTGTGTCTTTCGTGGGCTACACTCTGCATTGCCCAGGAGTATTACGCGCAACGCGTAATCTCCGTACGTTGGTGGGTAGCAGCTCGACGCACCCGGTCTTGTCTCTTTTGGAAAGACAAAGGGTGCAAAACAACAAACATGATACGAAGGGACAAGTTGGAGGCAGAATGGATTTAACCCAGTTCAATCTGTTGGTGGGAAACGTGTCCAACGATGAGAACAGCACGGACGCACCGCTTTCCTTTCCACACACACAGGCAGCCACTGCACTTATCATCCTGGTGGTTACTGTGATTATTTCGGTGACCATTGTCGGAAATGTGTTGGTGATTGTAGCGGTGCTGACCAGCCGCGCTCTCCGTGCGCCCCAGAACCTGTTCCTCGTCTCTTTGGCGTCCGCGGACATCCTGGTGGCCACGCTGGTCATCCCCTTCTCCCTCGCCAATGAGGTTATGGGGTACTGGTACTTTGGAAGTACTTGGTGCGCATTCTACTTGGCTCTGGACGTGCTGTTCTGCACCTCATCCATCGTGCACCTGTGCGCCATCAGCGTGGACCGCTACTGGTCAGTCACCAAGGCGGTGAGCTACAACCTGAAGCGGACCCCGAAGCGCATCAAGTCCATGATCGCTGTGGTGTGGATAATATCTGCGATCATCTCCTTCCCTCCTCTCCTCATGACCAAACACGACGAGCGGGAGTGTCTTCTGAACGATGAGACCTGGTACATCCTCTCGTCCTGCATGGTGTCCTTCTTCGCCCCGGGTCTCATCATGATCCTGGTTTACTGTAAGATCTACAAAGTGGCCAAGCAGCGCTCCTCCACCGTATTCGTGGCCAAAAACGGTCTGGAGAGGCAGCCCTCTCAGTCGGAGACCTGCTTCGTCAGGAAGGACCGGACTGAGACAGAGAGCCCCAGCAGCCAAGACTCCAGCAACCACCAGCAGGGCCAGGGGGAGCTGGATGACATTGACCTGGAGGAGAGCTGCTGCCCGTCGGACACCAAACCGCGCAACCATCGCTTCACCAAGCGGAGGAAGGTGGAGGGGTCGGACTGCTGCCCGCCGCAGAGCTGCCGCCTCTCGTGGGCATCGGCCCGGGCGTCGCAGCTCTACCCGGAGCAGAAGACCCCGGCGGAGCGACCCCAGGTGGCCGCGGTCAACAAGACCAAAGTGGCCCAGATGCGGGAGAAGCGTTTCACCTTCGTGCTGGCGGTGGTGATGGGGGTGTTTGTGCTCTGCTGGTTCCCCTTCTTCTTCACGTACAGCCTCCACGCGATCTGCAGAGACAGCTGCCACATCCCGGTCGCACTTTTCAACCTGTTCTTCTGGATTGGCTACTGCAACAGCTCCGTGAACCCCATAATATACACTATTTTCAACAGGGATTTCAGGAAAGCCTTCAAGAAAATTGTATGCAGGACTCCCAAGCGCACATAAGTCTAGAGGAAGACAATCATTTGGCCTCTAATGCCTCAACAGTGCTGGGAAGGAATTATATTATCAAGACTCAGTGCTCTTGGCTATAGTTCCCCTTCCCGAAATCATTTTCATGTAACTATGAGAAAAAGAAAAAAATCCAGTCTTGTGTACAGATTTAAATGTCCATGAATAAAATGTCAAGTGGTGCAAAAGAAAAGAAAAAGATTAAGTTAATCATCACATTTTTATCCCACTGGAGATATGTAAAGTTTTAATGTAGGCCACTAAATGTACTTTTGAAGCAGAAACAGCATGTATTGGATCATGCTGCAGCAAGCAGGAGATACTTCAGAGTGGGGAGGACATCTTGTGTGTAGCTGTAACTGTAGGTGTTTAATATTGAGATCACTGGACGACCTCTCTCTCCACCATCTCATCTATGTATACGCATGGGGATGTGCAAGCGAGTTCCACAGAGAAAGAAAGAAAAAAAGAGAAATGAAATCCTGCAGATTTAAATGTCTGGCATTGTTGCATGTATAATTCAGATACATCTTGTGTTTAACTGCAGTGAAAGCTCCTTAAGTCTTACCAGCGAACCCCGAAACTTACGTAAGAGTCTAATCTGACACCACCGCACGTCACACCACCAGACACCGGAACACAATTGCCAAGCCCAGGCCTGCGTTTTTAAAACTCTGTTGGACAAATCTGCATATTTTAATTTGAACCATAGCTCAACATTTTGCCAGTAAATATTTAAATAGTGTGGGAGCACGATTCTGCCATTCAACGTGGTCTCAGCGTCGTGGGACAGGAGTTTAAATGTCAGTTATGTTGTCCCACTACATTTATTTTCTATTCTTTGACAAAACTCAAAATACTGGGTTTATATTCAAATACTTTTCTGAAAAACAAAACAAAAAAACAGTCCTGCTCCCTCTCTCTTAAAAACAGCATCTCTGCAGCAGGTATTTCAGGTAAAGCTGAACTTCCATCCAGCATTAAATCTCCTTGGATACAGTGAGAGAGCTTAATATCTTCAAGCCATGCCTCGGGCTGTAATCCTTTATAAAGTACTGTAAGTCCTAAGACATCAGGTACCCAGTAACTTTCATATTTGTTTTAAATATCCAGAAATGATTCACAGCAGGAGCAACTCAACTGGCTTCATTGAAAACTACGGCTGAGGTGGGAAAGTCAAAATGGGAAGAAAAACAGCTGTTCTGTTTCTTTTATATTTACGTGGATCTGCCCAGGTGCAACTAGGTGCTGCCGCAAGGAATTGTAGGACGGCATATTCGACCCCCCTTTCGTAAAGGATGGTTCAATATTTCCTAAAGGAGATGAAATAGGAAGCATTGAAGCTCCTTTCCTTATTATTTAGAGAAATCGAACAAGTCTTTTTATGGAAATGCTTCCAGGTCATTTGACTCAGTGGGGAACCTTCCGAAGCAAAATGGACGCCAGCTATGTCACAATGTTAAATAAAGTGATTCAAAAATTCCTGGATCTGCACCAAAAAATGTAATGGGTTCTTCCCTGACCAATAACCGCATCCTTCCAAGTTCTGTTGTTGTCGACAAAAGAATGGACGGGGGTCAAAATATACAAAGTAGTTTACCATGGAGACATTGCTATAAACTATACACAGGAAGAGCAGTTGTGGATGTTAGTATTAGAGCTGCTCATCTCTGTTTTCAACACAGCCTCGTTATTGTGGTGGGTTCACGCTTCAAGGACAGAAAGTGTAAAAATGTGAAATGTTGAAGACATGGTGGAGCTTCTCCGGGGAACACTCTGGTTAGTGAGGAGAAGGCTGACCAGCCCTCTGTCAGCGTATTGTCAGCATGGGGGTGCTGGGGATAAATACACTATTTATATCCTCTCAGGAATGTCTTCAAAGCAGCTCACTGGTGCCTCGCCAAAGAAAATCACCCCGTTTGAGGCGTGTCACGCTTAAAACTGAGTGCTTTTTGTGGAGAAAGTTGAACGAAGCGCTCTGTTGTGAAGCCAGCTCATATTCACGAGGGTGTTGCTGGAAAAAAAAACGTCGAGGGGTAACAAGAGAGAAGGTGGTTGAGCGTTTCCCTTCTTCTCTCGACGGGCACCACCATTTTATTCATGAGCGGAGTTAGACAGGGAGAGAGAAGTGGAGCTGGTGCGAGGAAGGGAAACTTTACCTCAAAGGGATTCACTAACTCTTGAAAACAAATGAAATGTCGGGGCCCAGTCGACGTCACAGGGGGCAGCGGAATTAGCGTCCTCATCTTTCGCGGCTTCCGAGTGATGCTAATTGGGATGCGTGCAACTTAATAGGATGTTATTGTTTCATGTAGCTTAATTTCTCCAGAGAGCACGGCCATCACTCTTAATGGCTGCTGCATTAGTCATGATTGGAAATGTTTACATGAGCATTCACATGTAATTTTCTTCCTGATGCTATACTGATTACTGTCTGACAGGACACGCAACTCCCTGGTTAAATCTCACTTCCCAATTCAATTATCTTTTTAATCAGCCACTCCATTGCAGCACGGATGGCGCACAAGGCTTTTAATTAGCTGTAGTGTTTTCTGTCACTTTCAGACATGTCTCCTCGCACACTTCACCTGTCCTTTGTTTCAGAATCCAAACTGAGAGACAGCGCGACGTCGTGTGGTTTGACTTGTTTTCACCTTCTAGAAACCTTCACACAGGAATAAACATAGATCCCTTACAATGCTTCGCATTTCATCGGGTTAACGCTGCGCTAATTGCATCTCATCTCATTTCATCCCAGGCAAAATTAGCATTGTTTACACTCTGTTGATTCGCAGGCCTCTCAAGATCGCACTCCCATCTATTGAGCCTTTCATTCATCCCAGACTGTAAACAAAGTTGGAAACTAGTTCAGGAAGAGAAGCAAGCGGTGCCCGGTGCCCCCCAAAAACCCCCTCTAAAGGCTTAATGAGAGAAACAGACCAACCGGACAGAGCCCAAACATTTCCTGGTGTGGGATGCCGAAGGGAAAGCTTTATTGAGGGCCTTTTATAAATGTTAGAGAGAGAGAGGCGACTGGGCAGGGTTGACTGCCGGCGCTATTTAGAGTCAGCAGTGAGGGGAAGGCTATTTGCAGTCACAATAGTCAGAGGAGATGTTGTTATAAATGTTTCAAGATGGGTGCAGCGCGGGAAAAAACACAACAGGATGAGAGAGAGAGAGAGAACGACGAAGAGAGCAGTTGCTTTTTCTCCTCCTCCACATTACCTTGTTTGTCAGACACAATGCAGCATCTGCAGGTAATTGCCTTTTTCAATTGTCTCTAACAAGATAAGGGTTGGAGGTGAGCAAGGCCAAAACTAGCGTCAATCCCAGGAAGCTGTGTATCTGGAGAAGAAGTGCCGGTGTGTCATTAGCGTAAATCAGCCGGTGTCACGTCGAAGCGAGGGTGGGACTGAGATCACCGTCTCCAGGCCTTTCTAATCTATTGCCCTGTTGAACACAAACAACCGACGCATGACGCGGAGTGTCAGAGGAAATCAGACGACTGCAGCGGTAACTTCGAGCCGACAGTCAAATTACTGGCCTCTCGTGTTCTTGTCTCTGAATCTAAACATAGGCAGATGTGTATCCTCCGTGTGGACCAATCAAGTGGAGATGACTCACTAACAGAATTGACTTTAGAAAACTCAAGATCTATTTCTTAAAACAATATTTACTATCAAACATTTGTGCGGATGCTCTGCAGCAGAGTTTGATGTGTGTGAGTTATTATGCAAACATTTGCAACTGTAAAGAAAAAAAAATAATTTATGAAATGAATCAGAAGATGAATTAAGTCAAAGATTTACTGTAGCTAGATATTCTGCTCTGTCAAAGACCTGCACTGTGGTCCAGAAATGACTAAAACACGTCAGTGAGTTGACACATTGCACTGACTCATTATTTTCATAGCTGTGAACATGGGTTCTGTAGTTTATGTTGAGTGAATCCCACATATTCTGTCCTGCTGCTGTAAATAATGAATAATGCACCAAATACACTGAATATTAATAATACATATGTTGCTTATCCTTTAAGGGTCATGGGGGGTTAGCTCGAGCAATCCCAGCTGGTACAACCTGGACAGGTCGCCAGTGTATTGCAGTTCCTATAGAGGCAAATACAATAAAATAATAATAATAATAATAATAATAATAATAATAATAATAATAATAATAATAAAACTGCTTGGTAAACAGTAAACTATTTTGTACAGTCCCCAACTGCAGTGTTCAAATTTTTCCTCTTATTGTTATTTTTTAAATAAATGAAAGTAAAGTTTTAAAGATGCCTTCAAGTAGATAGAATTGGATTTGTGGTTGAGCTCCCCAGGCTAATTGGTTTTAATCTCGTCACAAGGTTTGCTGTAAATAATTAATATCAGCAGCCTCAACCTTACTCCAAATAAGGAAATCCATATGAAATGATTCTGACAAGGTCACTCACAACACAAAAGTACACTTTAGCTCTTTCTGTTCCTTTAACTAAAGAAGAAACTCTGGGTGTGATTGATTACTTGCAGTGTTGGAAACTTTCAGTCCCTAAAGATGTGACTTCTTTCTCTATTCATTCATCTCCTCTCTTCTTCTGTTGCCTTGTTCTTTCATTTTCGGAATTAGCTTCACAAAAGCAGTTATTCAAAGAGAGGGTGGAGTAAACATTGTACCTCTGTCATCATTAATGAGCGCAGTGCTTGTTAATTTGAACTATTGTGCTTCGCTTCAACGGTCGTCTACAAAATGTGACTCTTTGCAGTTTTAAATAATTCACTACATTACTGACCATTACAGGATTTTTTACCAGATCTGTGTAGTAAATTTACATTCACAAACGCCTCCAACAGCACAGACGACAGACGCCATAGCACAGAACAGATGCACATATTGTATGTAAGGTAAACATCGAGGTTTCTGTTATTAGTGCTGTTGTTTCTCTTCACACGTCAGTGGGAGATGTTGTCTTCTTCCCCACACATTCTTTCCTAATGCGATCGTGATTTCAAAGCAGTTCTTGTGAGATTAAACCGTCTCTTTTGTTTCTAGTAGGTGTTTTCACAGGTGATATGTAAATAAAAAACAACCATTTATGCTGCTGATTCATTTTCTAGGGAAATCTTGTGCACTGTGTATCTGACAATATCGGCTCGACAGTGCTATACCTGGTACACTCCAGCACTTCCCTTGTTCCTGTGCTGAGGCAGA
This sequence comes from Hippoglossus stenolepis, assembly GCF_022539355.2. Classification (NCBI taxonomy): domain Eukaryota; kingdom Metazoa; phylum Chordata; class Actinopteri; order Pleuronectiformes; family Pleuronectidae; genus Hippoglossus; species Hippoglossus stenolepis. The sequence goes on along the minus strand of NC_061489.1, from coordinate 17,128,779 downwards.
TTACTTGAATGATACCCAGCTGGACCAAAGTGCTTCTCTTTTCTCGTTTGTTTTTCCATTCTGTCCATTTCGCAGAGTGTGGCACAGTAGCTGCACCATTACAAGAACACCTATGACCTGTAGCATATGGGAACTCCGATTTCTAAAAACAGAAAATGGACCATTATGCAAAGGTAGGTCAATGCTTCACGAAAGAGGGACATTATGGAATAACATTATATTGTATGTATAATAATATAAAAACTGGTAAAGCTGAGCCTCTGAGGGATTACTGCTCTTCTCAAAATAGTTTTTCATCCCTCTTCTTAGCATATACTGTTTATAAAGATGGACGACATGTCTCTACTTCCTCCCACCATCCAGAAATGAAGCTAAAATATCCCAGATACGAACGCTGCCATCTTGCACATTTGGAGCCAGAGTCTGTGCAGAAGCGATCAGGGGGATGTGTCACCGCGGTAGCGAGGTACTGCTGGTATCAAGCTCGGCCAATCATGACTCAGTCTCAGTTGTCAATCATGATGTTTTTATAGCATCGAATAACTAATGAAATATAACTTACCGGAGCCTACAGGGGGTGCTCAAGATGCTTTGGCTTCACTTTTGTGGAGCCTTCATATCGTCCATCTTTATACACAGTCTGTGCTTCTGATAATTAATAATGAAGGAGCTCTGGTGCTGCCACCTGCAGCAATAACTAACAATCAGAGCTAATAGGAAACAAAATATTCTAGAAATAATGATAAGGAGGGAAAATACAATGAGTTTCACCTGCATAAATTGTGTGTTTTTTCCTCAGTATGGAGAGAATCCGCTTTATGCTTCTTCACAACCAGCAGCAACTCTGCAACACACACTCTGCTCTGCCTCACTGTCGATGAGTGGGAGGGATGGGTGCAAACGATGAGGGTGTAATTAGAGGGTCCCCATGCTTGTCTTTGCCTCAGGCCTCCAACATCCATGGGTACATCCCTGGGTGGGACAAAGGCAGAGAGGGTAGCACTTCACAGCAGGAGGGTCTTTAATCATGCAGACTCAGAGTTGTATTCATGAATCTTGGATTACGGCCAACCATGCACAGTGAAGTGAGGACCTGCAGTGAGCTGCATACGAAAGGCAACACAGCTCTCGATCTGCACTTCACGCAGAGAGCGGACTTCACCTTTAAAAGTGTCTCATGGTTTTACAACAAAACTCTGACCCTCCTGCGTCAGTCATACTCATGGTTCAATCAACACTGTGTCACCTGTTGAGTAACAACAGGGACCTGCTGCTCGATGCGTTCGCCCTCATGTGGTGTGTTCCCTCACCCTTCATCAACATCAGTAACAAAATCATCAAAAGCTATAACTATAATTTCTGTCAAGTTTTCGGTCTTTTGTTGTCAAGCATCTAAACCTGTGTGTATTTGACTGCCTTGTGTTCATCAGTTATAACACACTGGCGCCGCTCTCCGTATCTTAGAAGATAGGACGTTTAAGTTATTGAACGAAGAGGATCATTTACCTTTACTCCTGTCCCTGAAAGCAGGATCAAATTCACATTCCTCAGAGAATCGGTGGAACCAATTTAGATGCTTGATTGTGAGAATGCAGGTGGAATGTGTATACTTGTACCTCCAGTTCTTTCAGTGCCTTTCAGCTTATTATTTTGGGGTTTTCATGTTCTATATAAAAGGTGCACTCTAATCAACTTTGCTTTCAGTGAAAGACTACATAAATATCCACTGTACGTCACCATTCCAGCTCTGAAAGGCAGAGAGACGGAGTAAGCAATGTGCTGGTGAATATATTGCAGAGTTTAGCAGCTGAAGAAGCAGCTATTTCCCCAAGGAGACGATGTGAAAACAGAGCAAAGGGGGAGTAAAGTGGACTTCATGTACATTCATCAGGTGGCCGTGACCGTGACTCAGAATAAATCTTCATGTTGTTCTAAACCCGCTGGTATTGCAAAGAGGCAACTGCAAACACATTCTCTATATACAAATTATAATGTGACAATATTGCTGTGTGTCAGTGTTGTGTTTACATGTTGCACTGTCCCGGGGGGGGGCAAAAGAATGAATGGTGTAAACTCTGAATTTTCCAGTTGGTGTTGTTGTTGCAGAGACAGTAACAATAGCAGATGATAAACACCCGTGAGAATCATATCTGTATAAGAATAATAATAAATCATATGTATTTCACTAGAAAATAAGTCCATAAACTCAATTAAAAGCTTTAATAATGAAATCGATTTTTTAAATAATTTTAACATACACTAGTGTCTGGTTTATGAGATAAATAATCAAGTTCAGGGATTCAGATGACACAAAGATGTTTATTTTTATTTGTATTGTTTTTATGAACCGCCGACATTTTAAATATTTTCTTAATGCAAACTTTCCGTCTATTTGAAGACTGTGAAAAGATAAATTATGAGAGGACGAGGCAGCTGGTGGGACAGGAAGTGGAGGAAGACGTGGGAAGGGGTGGAGACGGGGTCCCTCGGCCCTGACCTCCGCCTCAGTGACCCTGAGCTGAACGTGACACAAATGAGGCCTGACACTCGTTACACAAGACAATCACCCAGCAGAGATTTGGCTGTGAATGAACTGCGTCATTCGCTCATTCATCATCGACGAGCCTGACAAGGAGGTCACGTGCTGTTTTAATCCAGATTGTGGGACATTTACTCAACTTTCGCCCCCTGCCCACCATTCCCCCGAGGAGCCACCCGGGTCACCCACATACAACCTTGAAGTTGAGATAGTACATTCTCTTGCTGCCCACAACCAGCCCACAACCAGCCCCGCTTATTGGAAGGAGAGTCATTCTGTCTTTCATCCCATCTTCTCTTTTATCTCATTCCCAAGGACAACAGGAAGTAATAAATCAAAGCAAGGGACTTATTGAAGGCGATTGCTGAGGAGAGAACAGCTGTGCATGATAGCGGCCCCTCATATGTAATGGATTCCATTGCGGCATCAAACTATATCAAAAGGCATAACACAGAAGTAATGAAACATTAGCTAATGAGACCCTAAGGAAACAGACCAATGCCCCGCGGAGGATAAAACACAAACCAAGCTCAACAATGTTTAGAGCATGTTTATTTTTAATTGGCCTTGACCTTTATGTACTGAATCTAATTGCATCCATTTCTCTTTGACCCTTTTGCTCTATTGCCTCGGTCAACTGTGGAAAGGATTGTAGGGAATCAAATGTTAAAAAAAATAAAAAGGAATAAATAGAATGAAACATTTCTGCTCAACTTATTTTTACAAAAGTATCCTTAATCTGACACGTTGTAGAAAATTAGATTTCCATGTCTTATCTGATTATAAACCAGGTCCGGTAAATAAATACTGTGAAAAACATTCGATGTATGGAGAAATTCCCGCAGCCAGATATTGCAGAAACTGTGACAAATTCGACATAACTTTGAAAGTCGTCGGATCGGATAAAAACAAAAAAACTTAAACAACACAAGCAATCATTCCATCGCTGACTGAGCGAGCTACCAGACAGATTACATCATCGCACGGTTTTCCCGACATGAGAGGGAAAGCAGTGGAGTTTCACCGAGCTACATCAGTGGGCTACAATCCATCACCTGTGGCTGGCATAGGTGTGTGTCACACAGGCAGCCAATCAGAAGAGACCCATGCATCACGTCCAGTTCCTGCTAGAGTTCCAGAGAGAAGTGTGAGTGAGGAGATGAAATATGAGTTTTTTGACACGTAGAAAATCAAATATATATTATTACGGACATCAAAACTGAAAGCATAAAATATGGGAACGTATATATATTTTACATAACGTCAATATTTAAAGAATGTGTTCAGATTCAGCTTTCATCATCAAAGGAGAAACTTTCCTATTAATCATATTTCTGTCTAAAGTCCCAGTGCATACCGAGGTAATGCAGTACAGAAGTGATAAAAATAATACTTTTGGACCGAGTAACTCGAATGGAATTTAAACTCTGACCCACACTGGACATTTATCAGGGTGTAGATTTATAAGAGTTATCACTTTGCAATTGGCGAGCTCTCTGAGAGGTGATTCATGTTCATCTGAGATAACCACCTCTGCAGATCAAGCAGTAAACTTTAAACTAATAGAAATCTGGTATTTGAGGGTTGTGCAGGGATCTCAGATGTTCAGCTTTTTGTACATTTTCTCTGCTGTGGAACGTGGTTTCTTGTGGGGAGTGGAAGGTGTCAAAGGTCGCTTTTGGTTTTGTTTACTAGACGGGTGGTTAAAATAGGTTTACGCTCTCTGAGCAGCGCGACTTCTTCAGGGGGCAGACAGGATGCTTCGCTGACTCACTATCGATTGTGACAGGACTGAAACCCACAAAGAGAAAGATCAGAAAGTATTTAAAGAAGGCATTTTTAGGTGTTGCTTGGAGCGGACTGTGGGGGTCACACACACACACAAACACACACACACATACACACACACCACACACACACACACACACACACACACACACACACGTTATACACAACATGTGTGTTCATACTTGCTTGATAAGACACTGTGCCAATTCAATTTCCCTGTGTCTCATGCCATTCTCAGACATGAACTCCAGAAAATGTCTGGAAAATTCAGGTGAGGGGTGGAGTCCGGGTAGAGCGCGCAGGAGAGAAATTAAAACATACACACATTTGAATTCCGATCATGTGTTTTTGTTTACAGCACATCGACAGCAGCATCGGCCCTTATCATCAAAAGCATTCGAATCTCATTGTATTTCCAAGTTGAAATCTTTGTTAGCATCTTTTTTTCATCCTGAGATATTTGTATCCCATCTGATTTTGACAAGCAGCGTTAAGTTTTGCCTGAGTGACATAACCTAGGATGCGATATGTTTATAATGACATACTTCTATATACGGTGCACTCTAATATTCAGTGTTTTGGTTTTTCTTACATTTCTTTCTTTGCTAGCACCGAGGTGAGGATTTGTCACACTGGCGTATTATAGTGATGGGTCCCTGTGGTCTACTTATGAATAATGCAATACTCAGGTGGCTTACACAACAATGCCTGACAATAACGTCAGTGTAGAAATTTGTAGCATTTTGTTTTTTGACGCCAGGATTCAATTAAAAATGCTTTGACTGGGACGCTAACTCAGGGAATTGGGTTTTCCTGCTGATGACGAAAACAATAGAATAAACAAGGAGGGGGAGGCAGATACATGTGGTCTTCTTGTGTTTGACATAAACTGATCAAGAAACATTTATCATTATTACATAAATTGGCAGTCTAAAAAGATCCATGCGTTGTGTTGGGGGCTTCATATACAGTGTTGAGATGTATACAGAAGGAGAGGGTCAGTCTGACACAGACAAAGAGTGAAGCACAGGTTGAGGTCAGTGCCAAATTAATTCAGGATCATCAGGGAGAGAGGTTTTGTTCAAAAGCGGCTTCGACTCTCCAGTGTAAAAAAAAAAAAAAAACTGTGACAAAACTAGAGAAAGGATATGAATTAACCAGTGAGGTCTTCTCCTCTGTCAACAAGTCAAAGTTGGATGTAGCTTTTGATCCAATTAACCAATTTAAAACCTCATTGCACCGACTAGAGTTATATCAACCAAATAGCAGATGGAACGCAATGTAATCGGCTGCTGCAGCATTTCCTTGAAAGGCTAACATGAATTCTGTTGGTTTGAAAACTACAGTGATAGAGCTCCTAGAACAAGTAGAGACTCAACGCTGCTCAAAATCCGCCACTAGGACTGCAAGAGAGTGAGTGATGAAAAATGTACTTTTTTTATATTCTTTCATCAATATATATAATAAATGAGCAAACTGAGGGTTTTGATCGGATGTAGGCCAAGATTATTTCAACAAGTTTACATATAATAATATCAGGAAGATGAAAGACAATTTAAAATAGAACATGACTATGTCTGGCTTTGAAATTTTCATTTTTAAAAGCCATCAGCAGGTAGGTCAATATATTAGCTACTTACCTTTCAGGCTTTCTTAACATTCACTCAGTAGGTGACATACGGAAAGAAAAAAGAGAAATTCCGTAAACAGTGAACAAATATGGATATTACTCACGATCAGGGTGATGGAGTCAGTGAGCTCACTCCGAAGATGGGGATAAGACCAGGTGGAGAATCTTTCCATGGAGCTGCAGAGGGAGCAGACCTCGATTCTGGAGCTCAGCAATCAGTTCCAGAGCCAAAAAGAAGCCTGTCAGCAGGAATGTGAGGACGCAAAAGATTTGGATTGCTCAGAAAGAGGCTCTCCATCAGGATCTGGTCAGACTGAGGGAAACCAACTTGACAACAAGCTCAAGACTGAGGGGGACGTCAGTGCAGCCCTCGAAAGAGAAGCTACCATGCTCTCTACCAGGTTGGAGACAGAGACTAAAGAGAAAGATCTTCTGCCAAGACTGATGCAGGCTGTCAATGATCTGAAAAAGGAGCTGAACTTGAGAAATGAACTGAGAGATGAGTTCCTGAGACAAGAGGAACTCCATCAGCAGAGACACATCTCAATTAAACACCAACAATGAGAGAAAGGCTCTCCAACTGGAAGAACTGAAGCAATTGCAGGACTTGAAATCAACCAACGAATTCCTGGTTAACTCAGGGAGAGTCTCTTACCAACAAGCTACAGAAGGCGCAGACCTGCAGACAGGAGCCGAATGACAGTTTGCTGAAACATAAAGTCACGTCATACACACTTACTAAATTTCTTGGCAACTACAAGTTCACACTGCTGTGCTGAGACGTCTGCATTCATTAAGAGGGAGGCTTTCAGTGGCAGCTGCATTTATCAGAGACTCCAAAGCTCAACAGCAGCTTAACAGCAGTTGAACGTCTGCTGCACATCTGTGTTCAAGTGCGTCTCTGCTGTGAGAGAGCTTCAGTGACGCAGCCTGTTCCGTCTCTGAACAGTAAATGAAATCTACGTGCAGTCATGTCACAGTAAAGGAGACTGTTAAATAGGACAAGTGGACTTTCTCCATAAGGACATTTGGCACTCGGAATATGGGAAGTCTTGCCTTGTTTAGGCCCTCAAACACGAACTCTCATCAGACTTAAGGGTTCTCCAGATGTTTGTGTGTGGGTGTCATTCATTTTATCCCGTGAGGACGTGATAGACGAGAAATTAGCATCCAATGCGCGATAGGCGCGGGTTGACAGATGTTAATTTTGCATATATCATGTCTTTATATACCTGTAGACTTTGTAATCTCAAATGGGGAAAAGTTTCAAAATTACCATTTCAAATTCAAAACATACAGTCTAGAAGCACATCAAGCATTATGCTTCTGAAGTCAGCTTTCATAGAACAAATGGCATTCAGGAGTTTGAGTGAAAACATTTTGAGTATTGTATGTGTATCATTAAAATCGGACTTCTTTGTCTCTCTCCTGGAAAGTGGAGCTCTCTCCCAGCAGGGCACTTGAACACGTCTCCCAGCAGCCCACTGTGCGCTCACAACCAGACGAAACTCAGCTTAGCTTTCTTTCCACAAAAATGCAGTTTATTATGTGTGAGAGCCACAGTCTGGGTTTTATAATGTCAGCCTGCAGAGCAATGGGGGCTTAGACGTCACGCTGGCACAACCACTCTGCTCCTGAGTGTCATCAGTGAGAGTGCAGGCAGGTGAAGAGCAGAGCGCCATCAATGCTCCTTTCAACTTTAGACACATTTACATGGACACCAATATAACAACCATTTACCCCATCCAGTCTGAATAAGACACCGCCGTGGAAACAGCATTTTCTGATGACCTTAACCCAAATAAGGCCACGGGGGTCAGAATAAGCAATAATCCCAAAACGTATCAATACGCGTGGAGTATCCAGATCTGGGTCGCATTGTGAAGACATTCATACGTCTGAGGGCGTTTTAACACCTGAAAGTCTGGATCATGGTCTCAGCCAAGGTTCAAGTTGTTTACATTTGATCTGGTTGGCTTTGGTTTCACACTGCAATTAAGGGAGTCGAACATGTGACATCCGTACGTCCCGTCGTCACAACCTACATGGGCTGCATCTACCTGTACCTGACATTGATTGGTGTGTGGAAGGGCTTGTTTCTGACGTCAGTTTGTTGTGAGTCCGGTCGGCCGGAGGAAATGGATGAACCGGTTCATATTATTTTCATTGTCACTGTAATAAGTTTTCACAGCATTTTGCGACACGACATGTTGGCTTGATGTCCTAATGAGGCTCTGCTTTGAAACAAGTAAATGAGAATATGACCCATGTAGACATCATAATCAAAATAGAGTGTAAGGTCAACAGTCTGAATGTTGCTGTCCAGTTAAAACGTAGTCAGTGCCTTATGAAATCTGAAGCTTGCTTATCCCCAAATGTTCTTGCTGATTCCCTTCTGCCCATCAGCCTTCTTTATCACATTAATCTTTCATGCTTTTCATCTTTTATGCAAATTCTCCTCTTTATCTCTGCCTTCACGGAAAAGCACTGAGGCTCTGGTGCAATGCTTCTTAAGATGTAATCCCAAAATGGTTCTCAGCTGGACCTCTGTCCCCTACATCACTTTCAATCTTTTAAATGGTGTCAATGTGTTCTTTCGACTCCTCCTTATCTTAATATCCTTTCTTTTATCTCCCATTTCAGTTAAATAAGCAAAAAGGGACTTTCGCTGACTTGGTGTTTAACATTTTACTTAAACGAGTGCTTATCTGTCATCCGTGCTTTGATGTATCATTTCCAACAAAGCAACACGTTTCCGTATGCAGTCACTCTCGACTGCTGCCCACTGAAGTGCACAATCAAGCCAAATGAGTCCATAAACAGACACTGACATGCAAGCTGTCGTCCGACGGACATTTGGCTCTGCCAGTGCTCATTTGAGGCCGAGTTAGGTGAGAATATGCATGCGCGCCCAAACACACACACACGTAACACACACACATATGGACTTACGCTCGCTCAATTAGAGCCTGACAGTGTCATTCCTCATTGGAAACCAAACCAGGTAAGTTCCTCATGCATTAACCATTGCACATAGCCAGGCCACAGTGCAACAGGAACCTGTCAATTAAAATGGATTCATTCTCCTCAATGGGCTGCTACTTCAGCCCAGAAAAAGAGGGGAAGAGGGAGGTTAGAAGAAGAGCGCTAAGGTGAGCAAGAAGGGGACGACTCGGGAGGAGGGGAGAAGAGTGTTTTCACAGGATGTCATCACAAGTACGTGCAAAGGGATTAGAAGTTATTCAACCAAGCGACAGACGCACAGAGTAACTGCATGTACCAGTGATGCTGCTGTTAGTCAGTGTCTATTGTGGACTTTCACACATATTCACGGTGACTGTTCAGTGCCGACTGCAAGCTGGAAATGACTCCTGTTGGGACTGTCATGGCAACCTCTGACCACCACCCGCCATTGTATCACCTCCCTCCTCTCCATAATGTGTAATGAGCACCCAAGAGAGTAACCCATTCATTTCAATGGAAAATACACCAACATTTCCAGGCATTTTTAATGTCGGCCCTTACGACATGAGCATCTGAGTCTTTCTCTGGATCACTACCTGCAAGAAAAACAATATCCCACAGAGGCTTTGAGATACAATTGGACGTTATTGTGTAAATTACAAATGGCCATATCGGTTCCTGGGGACATCCTGGACACACAGGTCTACGCAGGTATTCTTTAATGGGACACTGCATTGTGGACACCATAATCAAAACATTATTCCTAACACTAACCATAACCGATTTCTGCCTAACCTAACCCACTGACCTCAACCACAACCTCAGAGATGATGTTTTGACTCATTACGACCAGGCTTCGGTCCCCATGAGGTCTACTGTTTATGCCGGAAAAGTTCCTATAGAGGTGAAACGAAAGACACACACACACACACACACACAACCTTCCGCTCTGGGAAATGAGTGGGAGTGGAACAGGAAATTAAAGTAAGTCATGTTCAATGTGACTGAGGTTGGATGTTTTTAAGGGAAGGAATCTAAGATCTTCACCTTTAACTTTGATCAACATCCAGAAATCACCATTTTACTCAAAATGAATGAAAACCCGGCTGTTACACCTGCTCTCACTGATCCCAGGTCATTCTGTGATGTTGATTTACTCTGGACACTTTTGAAGTCCTGTACTTTGACCAGTGTTTGCTCAAACCCACAGATATTTTAGCAATTGCCTGAATTCAGAGGACTTAAAAAATATATTTTTTTCCTCTATATTGCATTATTCGGTCATATTTTAGATTATATTTTTGAAACATTTCCAGGTTGCTCAAACCTGCTAAAGATTTGACAAACAGTCTCATCAATGGTATGTTGCCTCTTGAGTATATTCTAGAATACAGGATACACATCCGAACAAGGTTGCCAGTCCTCTTGGAAAGTCTCATGGAAAATATCCAAGTGAGACCATGTGTGAAGACTCCAGGAAGAGGTTCTTCACACTTCACAGCAAGTGACTGAGTGTTGATGATGTTTCCAACACGTGGAGGACGCAGGCAAGTCTCCAGGTCTCAGGGTGAAAAACAGGACCCACACACACACTTGTGTGTGTATGTCTGACCAAGACAATCTCCTGCTACAGTCTTTATATGTGAAAGACAAACATGAACCAAACTTCACAGACAAAGCTCACATCTGAAAACGGCTTTGATCAGGTTAAAGTAAATATCTTGGTTTGGGTTGAAACAACTGTTTCAGAGTTACAATAATGATCACCTGGTTATGGAATGATCATGGTTCAACAAATGGAAATGGAAAATGGGAAGTTATCAGCCATCTCCTGTGGTAAAAGCCATTTTGTAGTTTTGGGGCACTTGCTGAACAACTTCTCGGGAGGACAGAGGTTCCTTTAAAAATCATGTATTTGGTCCTTAATCACATTGAACCTCGTTAAAGGTGAGAGGGAAGAAGCACTGACAATAATGCACAAAGCTGCATCATCAGCCAAGCGCACGGTTCACATATTGTAACTTAGTTGTGGTAATTCAATAAACCTTCATTTTGGCACCATTCGCAGCTTTTAAAAGTGTGCTCTATTTCAAGGCCCCATCACGGATACTCATCAGTACTGGGACACTAAGTACATTGCATCACAGCAGTAGTTTGGTTTCAACCTGCACTGCAATGCTGGTGACAGGGTCCAAAGGAGATAATAATAAAAAAGGCCACAGCTCATTTTTGCCACTGGTCCACCTGGTGATTTAATGTTGTTCTGTCAAAATGACATTTAAAACCAGGCTGTAGACATATTTCATGTGGGAGCAGGACACCAGCGAGGGTCTCCACTCTGAGGCACGTAGTTGTGCTAGTGTGGGGAGCTGATCAAGCAAATCCCCATCGACAGGAAACAAGAATTCACAAGGTTTAAAGAAACACAAATGATGCAATGTCTTCCCTCTCCTCACAGCTTGGGACAGAGAACAGGAGTGAGCTGAACTGCAAGACAGGATGTTCTTAAAGTAGATAAAAGTTTAAAAAATGGGGCTTGAGTGCAGCACCGCTCTGCTCCTCTAAAATCAGCTAATAGCTCGAATGGATTAATAGCACTAAAGCCGTTTTCAGACTCCAGAGAATGTTGGAGTTTGTTTTTCAAACATGAACAAAGCAGCAGGAGATTCTGTGTTCAGACGCGTTCACAACATCACAGAAGTCCTCGGAGGGTCTGGCGAGGTTTGGTGCAACAAGCAGGAGGCAGGTCGCGATGTATAGATTCCACTGTTCGGCCCATAATCACAAAAACTGCTTGACTCTCATCGTCTTTCCAAGTTGACATCTTTTGTCTGCATCTCCTACGTGTATGACACCTGTTTTCCATCCTGAGGTATTTGGACTTATTGTTTTTCCCAGTTTTGCTCCCACTTGCTCACTGAATCTGAATATAAGCTCTCTAACCAACAATGTTATTCTTAAATCTGGGTTTATTCATAATCTCTTCACGCTCATGCACAGAGGGTTTAGTCTTTAATTGCTCATTGTGACTCTCCAGACTAAAGTTCATGGTAAATTTATTATTTATATTGTACAAGAAACCTTTGTGTAAAAAGTATTTTCCCCCAACAGATGATACAATTACATTTAAGAATACAACACATAGTCCAAGTAGAAAACTTCCTCCTGTGACATATGGGTCGTCTGTTTAGTTTTTTTTGTGTTGCAAATTCAATTCCCAGTTGAACCAGAGTAGCCAACAAACTGTCAACAACAGGGAGAGAGAGAGACCCAATGCAACATGGAAGCATGTTTGGACGGAGGAGAACTCACATCTCTCTCTCTCCATCTGTCTGTTTGCATTTCCGTCTGCACTCTAAATGAAGGTGACAACCTGAATGGGATTGACCAGGACTTTCCTGGTGATGTGTGTAATTGTTTTAAGATATACGCAAAGTAAATTGTGCATAATCTGAGTCATTATAACGCCGTCTGTATGCAATTATATTATCTCACCCTTCCCTTGTGGCTGTAAGCGAATAAACAATCTCTGCTTTTGCCCTGCTTGTGAACCTGTCTGGAGTTTTCTTTCAGTCTAGATGAAGTGAGGGAGATAAACAGACAGAGACACTTGACTTTTAAAGATCCAACACATGCGATCTAACCTCTGAACCATTTGAATGAAGAGCTCTCTCCTTGTGCAGCTGCTGACAGACACTGGATGATATAACAGCACTTCACACACTGGTGGAAAAAACACTTAAGCCAGTAGAAAGCCACACGGCTTAAAACCAAAAGTGCACTTTAGTTGTCAATAAAAATTCCATTACTTTTTGATTCTTGGTCACTTAAATAAAAACTGCAGTAAAATTGCATGGTAAAATATAGTATTGGTGATATGATAGAGCATCAAACAAGACTTTCCCAATTTTTCTCCTTCCACTAATGTGTTACATATACACTTTTTGTACATAAAAGTTCAAAAAGCCCAAAGTCCGAAGTAACGAGAGTCCCCCCCCCCACACAAACACACAGATAACCCTGCTCCTAAACCTCCTCATTTGAATATTTCCAGGGTAACGTGACGTCACATGACAATATTCCCCACATTTGCATAATTCAGATGTGGTGGCTAGTCTGGCGAGTCCTCTAACAAACCAAGCCTTTAAGACAGAGGCTGAAGAGAGGAGCTGCACCAATGGACAATATGAGGAGAGAGAAACGTTCTCTGATTATTAGAGCATGTTAACATTTTCAGAACCCAAATAAATAATCAACCTAAATATGAGCATAATACGTCTTCTTTAGTATGCAAGTACTGTAATATGTATTAAATCAGGAAAACAAACTCAATGCCAGCCACATCAGAGAAAACAGTTTCAAAGCGGAGGCACCAGTACAGTTGTACCGGGCAGATTGCTTTTTAATTTAAAGAGTAAATAGCTAAAGGCCTGGTGGAGCTGAGAGGCCAACGAGAACAGCAGGGAGTTTACAGTTCACTGACATAATCCGGCTCCAGGCCCCGTGAAGCTCTGTGGAAAAATAACTGAAGTAATGTGGGAATTAATACTTTTACTTGGTCTTAGTCAGATGTCTGGCAGCAGAACTGAAAGCTAAAAAAGGACATGTAAACATAACATTACAGAATTTAAGATTCAAGGCAAGACTAACAAATATGATTCAGGATTTACTAAAAGAAACATTTTGTGAAATTGATAAACACATGACCAACAAAAACTTGAACTACCCTATTACCTTATCATTTTGGGAAATTTGGGGTCGTTTTAAACTCTGGACCTCAAACAATAACCTGCCTCCTGCACGTGTAGACAGAGGTTTAGGATGAGTGCTGCCATTCTTTAATATTCTGGCTCCAGGACCTATCAACGCAATATTGAATCAGTGATGACAGATGAGGAAATTAGGGTTTCCAACAAAGGAAGAAAACATTCCATATGATATCGAATAATATAAATCCATTCCATGAACTGAACTAATAAAGATATACTAGTAACGTAAGAAAACTTAATCTGTTCACTAATGAACCATCAAATGAGGCAAACTCGCATTTTCATGAAGGATGAGGCCTCCACCGTGTGGCCAGCCAGGTCTCTTTGTTCAGAGAGTGAGCCAGGTGAGCTGACTTCCTGTTTAGATTCTGTGGGTGGAGCCACAGGAGGAAGTAGTAGTAGGCCAGGTAAGGAGAGGAGGGGAAGTAAGCATTATGAAAAGCAGAATTTAAATGCACAACAGCTGCTAGCAAACACAGCATGGTCAGCAGCGCTCGGTATTCATTATCCATGTTACAGTTCCCACTGGAAGTCAATGTTCGTGTTGTTTGTTTTCTTCCAGAAAAAGGTCACGTGAAAGTTGTGTGACGAATTAAAATAAATAAAATAAAAACCAATCAGAAAACAAGTGAGGTCACATCATGTCTATCTGTTGTAGAACCAGTCCAAGGTCTTAATGTTCCGAGTGGACTCTCATTAGTGTCAAAGTTTCAGTGCAGATATCTCTCCGGACTCAGCAGCCATCAACAAATAATTAATAATCCTAAAGATGAATTTCTCCAAATGGAATAAACATGATACCTGAACCTGTGGAAAAATTACATCGCTGCTGGATTAATTTAAAATCACTGAGTGGTTCTCAACCTGAGCTTCCAGAAAATGGCTTGCAATTACAGAGGGCACTGACACATGCATCGTATCAATCAAATCAACCACTGCCTTCGCCCGTCGGGAGGAAAAGTCGTTTTGCTCTTCACGCTGTGATGGAATTAAATTTGCAACACAATGATTTATGGCTGAAATTTGACTATAAGTTTGTATCCGTGTGTTTTTTCTTATGTGACCTCCAGCATATGGAATTAATGGATGTGTTGGTTTCTCATAATGTTTTCTAAATTGACTTGTTAAGCAGAACACAAGCTCAAGTGTTTATTGTAGAAGTTTGGTAAAACAACCCTGCCCGTCCCCGTTCCCCCTCATGCCAATATAAAAACATGAAGCAGAACTACCCTCCTGGGGACGAGCGGAGGAAAAGCTTGTTAGTAGCGGAGACGCTGGATCATCAGCCAGTAAAAGCACAGACTCCAGCCAGGATTCCAGCACAAGTGCAGCTGATCCACATCCAGCCTCAGCCTCCACCAGCACGACAGACCCAGTACAGCACATACCACAGACACAGGTGAAGTACACGCAGCCTCAGCCAGTTCTAATACTAGCAGAGATGTACTGCTCCAACAAATTACTTTGGCCCATTTGCCTGGCTCGTGGGACAGGAGGCAGGGCTCCTTAGCAAACAAATTAGCTTTGGGCCCCAGGGAGGTAAAGTCTGGCTCTGCTTACAAGTAAAGTTCTGGTTGTGGTTGGAGAGTGGGTCAGTCAGAGAGGTAGGGCAGGTATCAGGACCAGCCTGGAAGACGGGAATGAGGCCGGACTCGGTGGAAGACGTTTCAAGCTCGACTGATTAAATTGCACTGCTGACAGACAAGCAGGTAATCACAGCCGGGATGTTACCACGCTCAGTGACTGAGCCATCGGGAGGGATCAATCAGGACAAGGACGCTAGAAGTAAGATGTGCTGAGGGGGCTGCAGCACCCCCTACTGGCAAGGGTTGTAACCACAAGGGGGAAACATTTTCACTTTGAAAGTTTCACTTCATTTCATTTTCTCAAGTAACATGTTGAGACTAGCACAATAGCATTTGTATAACATTTGAATTAATTTTAAGAACAGTCAGTGTATTTATCTGATGCACAAATGTAAAACAGAACATAGACAATTCTGGGCAAGTTCTGAAAAATCAAAAACATGCATTCCTAACCTGACATACGTTTAATTAAAGTATCCTGTCTGTTGTTGTGTAAAATTAAATTAAACAGGTCTTTGTTGTCAATGCTAAATGTTAATGTGAAGTCTTTATATGAACTCTGACTGACTTTCAGCATTGATGATTTAAGGGTGGATGGTTTAAATGCTGCAGTAGGTTCACCCAACAACACACACACACACACACAAGCAGGAGGGAAAGGGAAACAGTGTGAGGAACAGCTGTGTTAAAGTGGCCATTTATTTCTGTTTCAGATTCTGAGGAAAACAAAAGTCCTGCGTCTCTAAGTAATTTGATGGATCATTTGGTGTGTGTGAGTGTGTGTGTGTGTGTGTGTGTGTGTGTGTGTGTGTGTGTGTGTGTGTGTGTGTGTGTGTGTGTGTGTGCGTGTGTGCTCCCATGTTTGGGTATGCTTGATTGTGTGCATGTGCATGTGATTAGAGTACTATCCACACAAACAAATGAGCTCGGTAAAAACTCATCCATGACTCCTGGTCACGACACCAAATGAAGCTAGAAAAAAAGAAAAGTTCATTGATTTGATTCAATGCTGGAAAAGAAACGACTACATCACATTAACTTCAGGATAATGAAAAGTTACGACAGTGATTTTACACTTAAAAAGTGTGAAACGACCTGGCACTTAACTATTGTTAATTCATGCTGGCAAGATCTACTGTGAAAATTCATGTTCCTGCTGCAGATGATGCTTGTTATTATATCACAGACATTTTCTTTTACAAAACTGTACAAATGTATATTCACACTCTCCAGAACAGAAATGCATATCTGGAGAAGTGAGTACAAGAGCTTCACAGCTTCCACCAGTGCTTCTACAAGCCTCCGTTCACACACTGAAGTGAGTCCAGTTGAAAAGGTCACGGCCGCTTGTTGTTGAGCAAAACTCTAACAAACCTGTGCTCTGTGTTTAACTTCTGATAACAACCAGGTCACAGAGGCTTTATGAAGAATGTGGACATTTCAGCTTTCAGTTTGACAGTCTAGCATGACATGGTTAATAATAATAATAAATAATAACAATACAAGCATTATTCATATGGTTGACATGAAAAAAATCGTTAAAACATAAGCAGAGGCTTAAAAGCAGAACATGCTTTAATTTGTTACTTCAGTAACTAGATGTCTCTCAATCAAAACAATAACAAAAGTTATTTTGGTGGCAGCAGCGTGGGATCACGGGAGGTGTTGTCTTCACATCATTGCAGATAGAAATGTAGCTGACACGACTCAGACGCAAATCATGTTCGCGGATGTGATCATGTCAAGTTTTATTCACATTACGCAGCAAACAGTGATGAATAATCATGATCCATCCCAGGAGGACATGACCAATACAAACAGTGGAAGGAAAAAAACAGCCAGTTGGCTAACGGACTACTGGTGTATTTTTACTTCGTCATATCTTTTTGTCCAGGATGTTATAGCAGAGTTGGGCCAAAACAGGTAAAGCAGATGCAATTAAAGGTGACAGAATTGAAACGTGCTGACATAGGTCTAATCGTTTTTATACATTTTAACTAAGGATTTCAATACATTATGTTAAAAGAATCAAATCTTTAAACGGCCGGATCTAAATGTTGCAATTTTTCTTAAATGATGAAAAGCTTGTTGCTCTATATGAAAATTTAAAATCATCTCTGATTTTGCATTATTCTGCTGCGTCACATCAAATAAAAAACACATCACGCATTGTTGTTGTCAGATCTATTTAAGACACATTGACATTGATGCGCAGCTTAACAGACTGTTGGCAGTGGTGATGTCTGTTTATCTTTGAAGACAGTTTCCAGCCTGCTGTGGTAAATAAAACCAAATAAACAGCACCCAGTAAACAGATGTGTTGGCTCAGTTCTGTTGGGTTAGTATCTACGTGCTGGCTCCAGTCCAACGAGTCTTTATCTACCGAGTCAGACGCTGCTGTTTCTCCAAAGACAAATCAATAAACTAGACTTTATGTCCTCGAGCCACTTCAGTGAATCCTATGGTACCAACCATTGACTGTATGTAAAAAAATAAACATGACAGCTGCCCAAAAGTGAAGCCAAAGCATCTTGATTGTCCCCTAGTGGCTGGTTGAAGTATTGCTCATGAACCCCACCTCCTCCTTGTTAGCAGAGGGGACATGGACCAAATTAAAAAGCAAAAGTAGACGTCAAAGTCATTTTTCCCATCGTTGATTTCTGTCGTTTTAGTTTTTATCACAGTGATGTTTGTTCAAGCTCTCATGTTTCTGGTAAGTTTAGTTATAAGTAGTTATTTTTGATGTTATTAAAGTATGATTTACAAAGTATGATTGACAGCTGAGACTGGAGGAGTGTGTGTATCTTAATAACGTGACTGGTGCAGCGTTCGTATCTGGGACATTTTGGATTCATTTCTGGATAATGGGAGGAAGTGCAGATGTGTCTTCCATCTTTAATTAGTCTATGATGTGGATCGTCTTTTTTTTTTAGCTGTAGAAAATCCTGGTACCAATCATTTCTCTAGTTTCTGAGAATATTAATTTCTGAATCATATTATATTTTGTAATTTCTCATTTTAATTGGAAATACAGTTTCCTTTAATTAGATATTCAAAAAGTAAAGTAAGTAGTAAGAATTATCTTTAAATGTGGCACCATGACTGTGTTTTCAGGCACTGCTTAGTGCCTTAGTTACGGCTGTATTCTATTTTTTTAATTAGTATTTATTCTATGCTCCGTCTGACAAGAGCTGCTTTCAGACATGCACTAAACTCTTGACATTTTCCGGAGGGCCTGTATGTGAGAAGGCGAATGTCTGGGTCAGTTGCTCCGCACGTTTTTTTTCTGTCAGCCCCCAAGTCAAATGTCTGGAAATGCAGCAGGAAAACACCCAGGAATATTCACTGGGCATGTTAACTGAAGAAAGGAAGAATACAAATATCTCAGCATGAAAAAGAGGCTCCATACTTTTAGACAATGGCAAAGAAGACGTTAACTTGGAAATACAAGATTTGAGAGGTTTTGTTGATAAGTGCTGGTGTGGGTGTGGATGTGCTGTAAATAAAAACATGACATTTCCACAGTGACATTTATAAGTCCATCCTCCTGCGTCCTCTACCCAAGTGCCACCCCTCACCTGAATGTCCCAGAGATTCCCCAGCTGTTGTGAACACATCTGTCCCTCCTGCAATCTTCATATGTGAAAGACAACAAAATGTTCATTTTCCAGAGTTCATGTCAGAAAACGGCTCTAACACTCTGTTCTAGCAAAGCTTCACATGCCTTTCACAGACACCTCTTTGTTATGCAGCTAACAAATCTCCCTAAAAAAGGATTAAACCTTTATGAAGCACAAATCCCTGACTTAAACTCACACTAATTTCTTCTTGACTAATCCCAAATCCCAGTGGAGATAACTTGAATTTTATGTCGGCTCTTCATCTTTGAAATGCTGACGCTGTAATAAAACTGTTCAGGCTGGTGTTTTATGGACCCAGAGGCAGATACAGACACAAAGAGTTGGATAAAGGTGGATTTTATAAAGAGTAACAGCTGGATGAGGGGGTGAGGGAGGGACAGACGGAGGGGAATGATGGAGAGCGGCTTGTTGCTCGCAGACTCAGTGGTGGACTGGCAGAGTTAAACAGAAATCCAGAAGCACGAGAGAAAATCCAGTTTGAGTTGTGGAGGGAATGTGTGGAAGTAGAGCTCAAACTCTGTGTGAACTGGTTTTGTTCTGTTTGATTAAAGTCCCATGAAGGTTTTATGAAGTTTCTCTGTGGCCTGTCGCACTCCAGCCATTCGTGATCAGTCATCGTCAACACTGACCAGATTATGAGGTGGATCTGGGGCAGGAGGGACACATTTGATATTACCTGGCTGAAGCCTGAGTTCTCTCCACTTTTATGAAGAGGGTTAATCATCTTCAGCCGACGCTCAGCCTTCTCGCGAGTTCAGGGTCGGTGACTTCATGGCACATTGTGAACGTGTAAACGACGAGCACCGCATCTCAAATCACACATCTCACTTGAGTTGAGATGAGGTGCCTTTTTTATTTGGAATCAACATGATAAAAATCAGTTTAGATTAGATTTTAACGTGCTTATATGATAGATTGTATATAAAGAAGCATGATATGTCGCTAACTAATTAAAAGCAAATTTACTGGATAAATAAACACTAAGAACAACCTAAAATGACAGAAACCAACATTGAGAAACATGAAACATGAAACAATTAGATCAGATCAGATTAGATAATATCAGATCAGATCAGATTAGATTAGATTAGATTAGATTAGATTAGATTAGATTAGATCATCTACATATTGACATTATCTTCACTGGTATATTAAGTTTTTAGTGTAAACATTTTAAACAGTGTTTCCTGTTCCAATGCACAGAATGGAAAATAAACGAGATAATGTGCAGTGTGAGGCTGGACTCAAGGTGTAACATGTGCTGTGTAGAGCATCAACAGAAATACACAAAAGTTTCTTTCTGTCTTTTTGTTTTGCCGTGTCGCCTCGTGAGGAATCTGCTGGTCTGATGTTGTTTTCTGCTTTCCCCTCCAGTCCTGCTGTTTATGTTCTGCTTTGTTTACATTCTGTCATAATGAACAAGCTACAAGAGACTTTGCCGGGCAGAGTTTTAAAATTAGAAACAAATGACTTTTTTGTAGATGTCAGATTTCAGGTACAGTGAACTTCACCTTTATTCCTTGTATTTTTACTTTATTTACTCTGACTTCATTCTGACTTTTAGAGAATATAGTTTTATTATTATTATAATTGCATTTATACTGTCAGCTCATTATATATCATTCATTGTTAGTCTGCACCTTGAGTTGCATTCATTGCAGCGGTTAGCAAACGTCCCACCACCAACACACACAGATGTTATTCTCCCCTGGGTGTAAATCTAATTCTGTGTTTTATCATAGCAACAAACATATTTATATTTGAGACATTAACATGATAAAATAACAATTACAAATGGCTCTAAATAAGGAAAATAATGCAGCTCAATTTCCTGTTTAAACAAGATTCTGTCAGTAACTGAAGTGTGACCACTTCCAGAAAAGATGCTGTAAAAACAAACTGCACTAACAGAAACGACACAGAGAGCATTACTGCGCATACACAAACATATTTCAAATCAACCACCCACCTCGCCCTGCAGGAAGAGAGCGTTTCACCCCCAAAACTCTCTCTCTCTCTCTCTCTCTCTCTCTCTCTCTCTCTCTCTCTCTCTCTCTACCTCTACCTCTCCCTCCGTCTTTCTCTCCTCTATGTCATTTGCATTCAATACAAATGGCGGTAATTATGTGCGTGTGCAGCGCTGATAAAGAGAACAGCTAAAAACTCGTCTCTGCTTGATTTACATTGATTTGCATCAATTTCCTGAAAAGAGTTTCCCAGCATTCTGGAGCCAATCATTTCTCATTTATGATGAGAACTTCCCAAGTATCTGAAAACGTTTTGTCATGAATTTAGTGATGAGAACATTTCAAACCTCATGAATAAATTTTGATATAATTTTGTGTGTGTGTTGAATACTGGAACCCAAGTTAACTTTACCCCCTTTTTTGTCTGTATGTACAGCTGAAAATAGAACAGTTCTTATTAGGATAAAGACTTCAAATTAAATGCTGAACACAGATTCATTAATTTAATATTTCGTTATATATTACAAGCTTTAATGTTCAAAAAGCTGTTGCTGCAGCTCCTCTTTTCAGCCTCTGTATGAAACATTAGGATTCAGCTCCAGTCTCTTTGCTCCTGCTTTACCTCACTTTCTTATGCCTCTTTTATACCAAAATAAGCAGTTGTGTGCAGGTTTTTTAAATGTGGGTTCACCGTCTAAAAAAGGTGGACTCCTTTCCCATTGCCAAGTAGAGGAGATTTGTTTCTTTATCTTTTTGTTCTGCCAGGAATGGTCGAAAAAAATCTCCGTTAGATGTTGTTCCCAAGATAAAAAAAATAAGTACACCTAACATGAAAATGTTCGTGGCTACTTAGACGCCAACGCCCGAAAGTTAAATATGTATCATAAAGTCGTGTTGGAAAAGGTGCAGCATCTGGCGTTTCTATCTCTGCCAATCGGCGCTGGAGCCAATAACAACTTGTATCTCCTGCTGAGTCTTTTGACCCATGAGTGAATGACGATCGTATTCATCCCAATTGCAGACCAAATGTCACCAATTTCTACAAACTGAACCTTTTCGTTGTTGTGTGGGGCAGAGGAGCTCCCTTTACTGCAGAGTTTTGGCTTTTTAACTTTGCCAAACTTTTACCTTCACAAAGAATCCATATGACACACTAGAGGAATAAAAAACTGAAAGTGCACAATATGTGTCCCTTAAGTTCTTCTTCATCTTCTGACATTTATCATTATCCCTGGTTGTTGTAGCAGTGAGCGTTGACCTGCACTTCACACTTCTTTACCCTTTTTCTCCAGTGTTGCTGTTGAACAAGCTGCCTTATACACCGGCCGAGCCTGAGCCACTAATACACCCTCCTACAGCACAAAGGCTTTGCAGATATAACACTTCACTGTGCTTTAATACATTTTGACTCAGTCTGTCTGTGGCCATCAAGGTCTGATCCTGCGTTAGTATGTGTGGGCAGGCAGGTCCGTCGTCACATAAGGTCACTGCACTGAAAACAAGGTTCTCATTCAAAATGCATCCTCATGGTTTGAGTGCCCGAGTTATTAGAAGAACAAATGCAATCGCATGTAACAAAGCGTGTGTTACATGGATATCATGAGGTTTGAGTGTGTGTCTCAGCAGAGAAGGGAGAGAGAGGATTCGAGAGCGGAGCGGCCGCTGCAGGTTTGTGTCACAACAGACGCACACTTTGTTGATATGGCAACAGCCACTGGCCACGTAAGAGCCGCTTGTTTTCTGTTGAATATTTATGGATAATTTTCTGTTCTGTTAGCGTGGTTAATCTCTTAGGAAAACAGTAACCAGCCTTAGCGAAATCCACTCTGAGTAATTTGGATCTGGAGTGTGGTGTCACAAGTCTGTTCCTCTCGGTGAGTTGCAAACGTTAAAGTGTGGATCGAACTCATTTCACATCTGATTAGTTTTCTTTTGGAAAATAATGAACGCTCACTTTGTAAAATAACTGCAGCTATTTGTTGGCTAATTGCAACCATTTTATTATACTTTTAACGAAAAGTCATAGCTAATAAATGATCACTGCATTCGACCCACTGAACCTTTTGTTTTAAATGCATGTTTTCATTTGTGAAGCACTTTGTGACTTTGTTTTGAGGAGAGCTGTATAAATACAGATATTAATACTATTATTATTTCTTCTTTTTTTTTTCTTGTGACAATGCATAAGGGAATCATTAAGTGTTATCAGACATACAGTAATACAGTATAATTAGAGCCTCTATTAAAAGCTGAAATTAAGACTATTTGTGATTACTGCTGGGAGAGGCCCACTCTTCTCTTTTAATGCAAACAAACCAACTCAGTGGGAACAATACTGCAGATGGTCTGGTGATGAGGTTCAGGTTAGAGCTTTACCGCCACATTCTTGTTTCAGCAGTAACAGATTTAATATTGATCAAGCGTGTCACTTTAAGAAATACTCAACATTAGACAACATCTTACACAGCAAAAAATTGCTTAAGTTAGATTATTGCTGAATTCACAGCTGCAGGGGTATTGAAGCAAAAATCCTTCGGAAGCAAAAATCGGAGGTGTTGAGAGGGTTCATGAAGTAAGTTATTGAAGTATGTGTCGGGCTTTTAGCTCCACACGACGGAAGCTGCACTTACAGTAAATGGCAGAGACAAATTACTTTGAAGTGTCCAAGAGGTTGATACAGGATTTTCGCTTGTAGCCAAAACAGGCACAACTCCTGAACACCTGCAGAGAGAGGCACGATGAATGTGAGTCAGAGGAATAAAAGGCATTAAAGAGTCGAGATAGATAAATAAATAACGTAAAATAACGTAGAGACAGAATAATAATGATGACAGCAGTTCAAGGGCCTTCATTGGCAGCTCCGTATCTCCCCTGTTTGCCAGGACACAGGGGTCTGGCAGGACTGTGACCCGACCCTGCTGGATCCGACTGATCCAAACTGCCCCCACACGAGTGATAATCACATCAGCTCTAGGACTGTGCATCAGGTGCTTTTTTGGCAAGGAGTGAATGTCACGGTAGTTTCTTGCTCCTATTTCTTCGCACACTGCTCTGGAAAAGCCTTCCAGGTCCACAGGAGATTCAGCAGGATGATGCAAACTCTGTCCACACTGCCACGTCTGACGAGGGAGACGGTTGCATTTCATTTACAACACCACAACATTAAAGGCCCCGGCAGGATCAGAGGAGTATGATGAGAGACGGCCGCTTTTGTTGAAACGAAAAGTGTACGTTTGCAGATTGTGCAAGGTTATTGAATGGGCACAAAGAGAAAAAGTGTTACAAAGCAGGATGGAAGTGTCTGTTTGACAGTTATGAACAGAAAACGGTAATTTTACCAGCAGACACAAACAGTCTTGTTATTCAGTTTACGTGCACTTTCATCCTCTTTGTTCAAAGTGTCATTCTTTTGTCTGTCACCTTCGCAGTGAAAGCAAAGGAGTCTGACTTTTTCTTCTTTCATTACCTCCTCAGTACGGAGAGAGTCAACATTTCTTCAACGCAATGATCAATTGTCACCGTGCAAAAGCGAAAGCGGCA
The DNA here is from genome assembly GCF_022539355.2 of Hippoglossus stenolepis. Classification (NCBI taxonomy): domain Eukaryota; kingdom Metazoa; phylum Chordata; class Actinopteri; order Pleuronectiformes; family Pleuronectidae; genus Hippoglossus; species Hippoglossus stenolepis. The sequence goes on along the minus strand of NC_061489.1, from coordinate 17,104,355 downwards.
CATATTCACACGTTCGACAACAACACCTCCCGAGCGCACACACTCACCCACTTAGGCGAGCGTGCACACGCATGCACACACACACACAAGCCACAGCACATTCATACACTCCTTTGTAGATAACATTAAGTAACTAACGTGACGATTCTTTGAATGCTCAGCGTCTGCGTTTATTCAGTCGCCCACGAACGCTTATATAACAAGTGAGTACATGTCTTTTAACATAATAATCAAACATTTGTCCACGTGGTAAAAAACATTATTTTAGTATCAGACTCTGCTGCTCACAACAGAGCTGGCGTCCTTTTCCCTCTCTCTTCTCTCGACAGAAACAGAAAACACCAAATTGATGAACTTCTAGGAAAAATAAGAGCTGTCATTTCTCACTCTGAACATTAGCTTTTTGACATATGACTGGATATTCACTGAATAGGATCCTCGACTGATTATTGGCCTCTGCAAACTTCCAAATGGAGAAAATTTGTGGCTGTTCTCAAAATTTCCTCTGAATGTAAAATGGTCTGTATTTATATAGAGCTTTTCTAGTCTTGATGACCACTCAAGCACTTTACAGGACAGTTTTCTGCTATTTACACACATTCATACCATGCATCTATGGGATGCTTGCTCAAGGACACTTGGGCATGTGGAACGGGGAAAAATGGGATCAAACCACCCACCTTCTGGTTAGAGGAGGACCCGCTCTACCCCCTGAATTATGTTCATACATTTGCAGCAAGAAATATTATTGACGTATTGAAGCTGACCTAAGGAGTTTATTGCTAAGACATTTAGTGTTTATCACCCAAAGTTAAATATATTGATCATATTTCCTTCATCACAAAACATTTGCAATATTATTATTTTTTTTAATTAAAGTCCAGTGTTACATGGCAACGATGTAAATTGTGGGCATGTGTGTCTTTAACTGCAGTTACAGGATCGTGCTTCATTTTCTGCACTGTGTTTATTCATGGTTTATTTGTTAGGGACAGATTTACTGAGAGCAGCTGTCGATGCAAGTATCATAGTGTTTCTAGAGAATGCTAATTTATATTTTGTGTGTGTGTGTAATTTTTAACCTTGATAAAAGCAGTTGAGTGGGAAAAAAAACAACTTAAAGTCCCTTTCATAGCTGTTCTGGAGCTTCCACTAATGATTGCTATCAGTGGATAAAGCTTGAACCAGGTAAAAGAAAGTCGAACATTAATGAAAAGTCGTGAAAGAGCTCGGTAAAAATGCATATGGCTCTATCTGTTAATGAAAATCATGGGATATGCCTCAAAGCTCCAGAACATTAAATTAAAAAAGATGTCAAATCACATCTGCTAAATTATCAACGCTGTGTGGCGTCGTCCACTCTGCTACCGCGACTCTCTGCAACCCAGCGTGTGTCTCCACAATCTCCCGGGACTTCAATCACGTTTTGCACATTCCCAATTTTTCCTTTTTTCCTATTCACTCACTGTGTATATCATTAATTGTGTATAGTTGTTTTTTAATTTTACATTTTCTCCTTCTCTTTACCAGTCATGTGTTGAGTAAGTGTGACAAAGTAATTTCCCTGCAGGCATCAATAAATCTTTTCTGATTCTGACTGTGACCATGAGAGCCACTAACAATAAATTACTATTCGGTCTGGCTTCAAGCTGCAGAGCTACGTTTTCTGAACTAAAATCTCATACTTGGCTCATGATACTTTGGAAGTTATAATTACTTAAGTTAGAAGTTATATCTAAAACCATCAATCAATCATTTATTAGAAATGGCTTTATTTCCAAAGTATTGTAAAATGGCTTTTCTCAGTCCCATGATCAGCTTTTCCCATGATTTTGACAAAAAGGGTCATAAACTAGGCTTTTGTTATTAGTCCGTCTACAGCGGAGTGCTGTTGCATCTCTCCAGCCCTTTTAATTTAAGAACCTGTACCCCTGGTCTGCTCTCATCCGGGTAATCCAGGACGGGGTTGTCATATGCCTGCTCTTCCTTCCTTTGCACGGACTCCTTCTCTTGGTCGACAGAGTGCGTCTGTGTTGAGATATACTCCTCATCTTCCTCTCCCTGCCCCTCTTCGCACAGTGAGCTGCAGCAGACAGTTGCCCTGGTGATCTGGCGGTCGAGCGGTCTGAGAGAGCGCATCCACTGGGGCAGGAAGTCCCAACTCTGGAGCTTGGCGGGCAGGAGACGGGGGGTGTGGGCCTGCAACATATTTACCACGGCGATGAAGATGGTCACGCCCAGGAAAGGAGCCCCAACGCCAGCCATCACTCGCCAGCCAGCCAGTGAGAGGCCCAGCACCAGCGAGGGAAGGAGTAAGAAGCACAGGAGAAGGTACAAGACTGCAAACCAGCGGTACTTGGCAGTGCGATCACCCAGGACACGAGCCATCCTTATCGGCAGACGCATGAAGGGAAGAGGATACCACAGCAGGATGCCAAAGACGTTGAAGAAGAGGTGACACAGAGCAATCTACGCACAAATATAATTATACAGTTTATACAGTTTATACAGTATACAAGTTTGAATGACGATTCATCAGAGTCATTGCAACATTTATACCATAAACACAATTTTATGTCCTAGAGAACACGGAAAGGCCATCCACACAAAAAAATAACTTTAACAATGGTTATAAATATATTGTTTGAAAGAAGATCACATTTAAGAGGTTAAATTACTTCTCCTCCATGTTAGCAGATGAGACACGGACCAAACGAAAAATTCGAATTCTTATTGTTGTGTCACTGTCTGTGTTCTTCCTCGTCTCTGAGAGTCACGTCAATGGAAAACATATTCATGAACTTGTCTTTTCTCTAATACCTGCAGTTTGAAAACTCTTTCAGCCTATACCTGCAAAGCAGCTGCTAGTGTGTTCCCGGGACTGGCCAGAGCTGCCAGCAGGGCCGTGGCAGTGGTGCCGATGTTGGAGCCGAGGGTGAGAGGATAGGCCCGCTCCAGACTGATGACGCCGATACCTGAGAGAGGTGACAGCAACATTCTAGTGTCGGTGTAAACCAGGAAATTAAATAATGAGGGTTAACCAGGAAATGCAAAAAGCTACTGTCGTCTTCCTGGTGACATATTAGCAGAGCACCCGCGACTTTCTGATGCGCTTGACACCACGTTTGTGTTAAGTTCACAACAATCATCATCTCCTGTCATAAACTCTGTGACAAAGACAAGTGACAGCGGAGATATACAATCTCAGAAATTATCTCAGAGTTTGTCGAATTCAAACTACACTAATCTATGTTAAAAAAATTAATCTTGCCCGAGCATTAAAAGCTGAATTCAAACCCCAACATTAAAATAATGTCCCGATAATGATGGAGGCTTTTATCCTGGGTTTTAAAAAAGAGCCGTTTCCACTATTCAAACTATTAGAGTCAAATTACACCTCAAATAAAAAAAAACATAAAATAATGTGTTCTCTGTGTTTGAGATGAACAAAAGCCAATAATAATTTTTAAAAAAACACTGAGGCTGAAAAATCACCTTGCCAGAGAAAATGACTAATGAGTGTTAAATGAGTGGCTGCTTGACAGAAACTGACAAACACAGCGAGACGATTCTGCTGCTGCTGCGTCCATGAAGCTAAAACTACTGAAATCAGGAGTAAATGTTTGTTCTCTGTCTGCTCTCTGCCCGTTTGTTTTCATTGCAGAATGCATGACATGGTGAGAGCGAGGGATGAAGAGGAGGTAAAGCTAACACCCAGAGGGAAATAAACGCATCCTTTTTTTAAATTTCATAAATCCTCCTCCGTGTGTACGCGATCTTGCCTTTTAGCTTCATTTCAAAACCAGGTAATTATTCCTGTTTAGAATGAGAAATTATTCCCATCTCACATTTATCGCTGTGCAGCAGGCTGATGGCTCTGATTTGACATGCTTCATTTAGCCAGCGGCATACAGTGCCGGTTATGCAACCTGCTCTTTCAAACGTCACAAGACTCAATCAGTGAAATTAAGCAGCATTATGTCCTTATTTGGCCCCAACTATAGCTGATCAATGGGCTATTAGTCATTAAGGGATTTCAGCGAATTTTCTGGTAAGTAGGAGAGCACAAGGATATTAATCACTCGATAAATACGTGACTAAAGCAATCGAGTTAACCTTTGGTCAGTGGACTGTTAATTTATCACCGTAGCAGCAAATGTTTGGGGATTGTGATCACATAACTTAAAACTTGGAGCAGAAACCAGCCGTAATAAAAACAACAGCACAGACTCTGTGCTCGATCACAGTGGTAATTACAGGAATGATTGACAGAACGAAAACTCGGAGCTGTTGAAAAACATGAAATGACACGATCACATGTGAAGTGACTGTGATTTCAAACACCAATTGCCCAAATCGGAGTTCAGACAATTGATGTGACTGATGTGCCACCTCTGCACAGCGCTGACCCGCTGTGACACTCAGCACAGTACAGCTCCGGTTTAATGAGACATCACAGGAGACACTCTCCCTGAAGGCCTGAACCAAATGAAACAGAGACATGATAACGACGGGGTCAAGATGAGAAGAGACTTCACAACCGTCAAACTGGACAAATGCTGGGTTCATACACTGGGATTATAAACAGCATCTTTGTCTGAGCTGCCACAACAACAAACTGGAGAAAAAAAGAAGGGGTTCAACTAAACATTGTATTTGACAGATCACCCATGAGAATAATTGTTTGTGTCAATCATGGACGTATAATAATAATTTGGCTTCATTTGTGGATAGTGGGAGGAAGTGGAGACGTGTCGTCAATGTTCAGTGAATCGGACCAGATGTGTGCACTGGTGTGCAGCAAAACAAATAACTAAACAATTGTATCATCTTGTATGAATTATATTATATATGAAGACAAACAGTTTTGAAATTGAAAATAAAGACCCCAAGGTACAACTTCAATACAACAACAAAATGAGTGCACCACTGATACCATCATGTGATGCCACAGACAACATTGTGTCACATTGCATCGTGTTACATCATATGGTGTTGTGTCGTATCACCTATGAGCGGAGTCATGGCCGAAGTAAAGACTGAGCTACTCTGGACCACGAATGTCACTGCAGCTCCCACGCACATGGCCACGTATCCTGTCAGCCAACCGAACGGATAAGGCAGGTCTGCGGAGATAAAGAGCGGAGAGATGGAAATGACCCATATGTACTGAATGCAGCATCCAAAGCAGCCTCAAATGGCTTTTGGGGGGTTTCTTGCAGACAAATTCTGTATTTGCCACATGCAGGAACACTGAGTAAAATCTCCAGCGGCTCAACGTATGCCCACCTGTGTTGATGACTTTATGGACGACCTTTGCTACATGGCCTTTAAGGAGAGTGTTGAGCAGCTTGACCAGAAGCAGCAGACAGGAGCAGAGGACGACCAGGGAGGCTGCGAGGAGAATCAGCCCCACGGTGAGGTCTGACAGCGAGGTGGAAACAAAGAGATGCCTACCTGCAGAGTGATAGGGCAAACAATCATCAGGACGCTACCCCACAGACAACTTGGTAACATTAGTGATACCATAATATGAAGCCATAGGCGGCATTGTATCGTGTCGTGTCATGTCATATCATGTCGAATCGTATTGTGTCGTATCAAGAAATACATCATGATAATGAAGAGCGAGGGTCACGGATGTCACTGTGGAACTCACACTTCACTGAAGGCTGCATGGACAAGTCAGGACTGCGACCACAGCTATCACTGCTCACATTGTCTGTGGACTGATGAAAGAAAGAAAGAAAGAAAGAAAGAAAGAAGCTCTTATGAAAATTGGCAGCAGACACGGGCTATGCGGTGCTATGCGAGTCAGTACCGTAACAAGGTCAGTCTGGCACCATTCTTTCACCAGGCTCCTGTTCCTCATGTCCTCATTTCCCATGGCAATCCCTGTGATCACACACTTGTCCAGCTGAGGATGGAAGCAACAACATTTTTTTCAGCTCTCAAGTTACAGGAGGGGAAGGTCAAAAGATCAAAATAACATCCTTCACCCTTTTTAAACCAGATGCCCTGGGTTCAACTCATTAACCTCGTAGACCCCGGCTGCCCCCTAAGCTGCACTCCTCTTGCTGGTGGTTATGTCGGTCGAGTTTTCTGTTCTGGCAGATTTACCACTTTAATTATTTTCAGTTATCAAATCAATGGGCCCTTGGATGAGTCAGAGATGGACAAATGCAGTTTTTTCTTTTCTAACTGATGACCTTCAAATTTGTGATCTGAAATGACAACTGTCACTAGAAGATGTTACCAGCCGTAGTTAGCATGAGTGATCGACCTTATTATTATAAGTAGGCTTAAGGAAGGAAACCTGAATGGAATTCAGTAGAGCTCATACCTCTGCCAAGGCCCAACGTTCCCCTTAAGTCCGATCAAGCCTTGTAGCTAAGCCAATGAAAAAAATGCAGTTCATGACATCACAAACACCGTTCAGGAAGAGTTTAAAGTTTAAGTTCCTTCTTCTGCCATTTCCCATCCTTCCCCAAAAGCCCCTGATACAAACCAACTAACCAACCAACCAACCAACTAGCAAACCAGCCAACCAACAAACAAACAAACAAACCATCCAACTTACCAACCGGCCAACAAGCAAACTGACAGGGGTGAAAACACAATCATCTGACTCTCTTCTATAACAGGCTATATATAATAGGATTATCTTTATAGATTACACTGACGAGTGTTTTATAATAAACTTTGACAGGGGTCGAAGAGTGTAAACTTCCCCAAATTCAATGAATAAAAGGACGGCTGCTAACGCTAACCTACAGTGTGCAGCATCCAGTACCTGAATGATAAGCCTGGTGACTGGCTCGGTGATGACTTTGAGGAGCTCCGGTGCGTCCTCTCCAGGCCGGAGCTGGAAGCTGGTGACCAGCAGGTGGGACAGCCGGGTCATGAACCCGCTCACCGCCTCCAGCGGCAGCAGGACCAGGACCGACAGCCAGTTGAAGCAGTCGTGGATTGTGGCACCAGCGAAGGCACTGCACAGGGTCACAATCATTTTCTGTGATAAGGTCAGCCATCAGCATGATCAACTACTCTGAATGATTGCTTGGTAATCTGCTTTTCACGGCTTAACTGTTTGGGATGTGTGTGTGTGTGTGTGTGTGTGTGTGTGTGTGTGTGTGTGTGTGTGTGTGTGTGTGTGTGTGTGTGTGTGTGTGTGTGTGTGTGTGTGTGTGTGTGTGTGTGTGTGTGTGTGTGTGTGTGTGATGAAATGAGCATTTTACTGTGTTTGACTATTATGAAAGATGAATAAACCTTGTTTATTTAACCAGATGCAGATTGAGTAACATGCCATCTGCTCTGTGCCAAATCTCTTCACGCCAAAGGGCCACTGGTTTGGGATCAAGGTGATTCAGTGACATTATTGTCAATTTTAAAGAAATTAGACTCAAATGGAAGCTGGAGAAGAGGCAGCAAAATAGCTGTTAATGTTTTTCCTTCACCCGCGTCTTCTTTCTCCCCAGCACTTGTATCACCGCTATCATTTGTCCCTCCATCTCCCCACTTATCCTCTTCACTTTTCCATTTCAATCTCAGTTGCTCCTCTGCTTCTCCACCTCCCCTCCACTCGTCCTCCGCCGGTCGTCACTCACCGCTGAAACTCGGTCCTCTCGGCTGCTTGCATCATGGCCACTATGGTGTTTGTGACTGAAGTCCCAATGTTGGAGCCCATGATGACTGGAACAGCCGACCTCACCTCTAACACTGCGAGGTGACACCACAGAGGGAGATATGATGAATGAAGATAAAGGAAATGATACATCATGCAGATAATACCAAACATTTCAGATGCACCATGAGTTTTTTTTTTGGTGTGATTGTGATTTGCAGGAGAGTGGAGGTAGCTTAGCTGGCTATGCATGTTTCTCTCTTTGATAATTACCTATTGTTTCCCTCTTAGCTCTCTGACAGAAAAGCATTGCAGAGGCAGTGTACTCCTCCAGCATACTGATTCACTTTAACCACATCGAAAAAAAACCTGCATGGACAGGTCGTAACCTTATAAAGCCTGATGAGACATTATAAACTGTCGACTGGGGCTGGAGATTACAGCGTGTGAGACGGTTGGATTTGATTATCTGCCTGTTCCAACTCTAAACCGTCGGATGATCATTTTCAGGTAAAAAAAAAAGGAAAGATTCAATAATTTTATAAAATCTAATGGATAATGCCAGTTATAGATTTATTTTCGTATTGCCAAAAAATTCTTAAAAGGTATAAACCAATACAATTTATTTCCACCAAGTATTTCCTCTGTCACCTATGAACCCAATGTGGCTTATTATGTCCCATAGCGCTCCATTGTCATCCAGAACACATCATCCGTCAATGTTTTTATGTTGTCATTTGTTTTTATGACTGTCTGCCATTGTTGCTATGTTTTTATGATTGTCTGGACTCATGTTGTTGCTTTTTTATTGGTGAAGCCAAAGACATTTTTCCACTTTGATAGACAATTCAGTTTTATTCTATTCTATTCTGTTTTATTCTACTCTGTTCTATTCTATTATATAATCAATGAGTGACAAATTGCTGTAGTTTAACATCCTCCTACCGGACACACTCACAAGAGTAGTTACTAAAGTTATCAGAAACCATATACCTGGGTTCCCAGAGAGTGGCCATGAAACTTAAGCACATATGAATTCTTTTTTTTAGAGAAATACAACTTATATTTAATAACACTGATCATAAATATGCATCTTACAGGTCTGAGCTTTCTTCAAGCAAAATAGAATATTGTTCTCTGGGGGAAAAAAGAGTAGCGACCTAAAGTTAGTCAATTTGCAGCCAAAGATACAAATACTGTTTCAGTAAAGTTCACAAAACTGTTCTTTTTTAAATTTGGGCGTTTGGGGGTGTGGGGCAATGACAGGGCTGAGAACTCCAGATATTGCTAAATGAAAAAGCAATGTTGATGTGATTACGTCACAATGATATTGGCATCCTGTGCTATGAAAAAGCCGTTCTGGGCTCCTCACCTGCTGGTTTACTCCTCTTGACTGCTAGAGCACGTTTGAGTATACGTAAATAAACAGAGCTAAATCTTTAACTGTACTTATACAAATTCATTTGCTGACATCTATGTATTCAATAAGCTGCATTCAATAATGTGTTCCTTAAAGCTGAGCTGCAAAGTGATAGCATCATTTTCTGTATCCGCCAAAGGGAGCACAGAATGAAATTGTGCTGGGAGCCAGAAGACTCAGATTAAAACCATAAACCACAAATTAATTAGATCTATTTGTAATTGCCACAGATGCACCATGGGAGTCTCCTGTCTTTTCTGTCTTCACTGCTGCGTCTCTGTTTGTCTGCGTCTTTGCATGCAACATAATCGCCTGCAGAGGCTTTATAACTCATAACCGAGGCTGGATGAGTCTGATTCTTGTTTAAAACTCACGCTGCAGGATGTTAACACACACACACACACACACACACACACACACACACACACACACACACACACACACACACACACACACTTGTATGTGCCTACTCACGTCCAGAGGCTACCAGACTGACGATAATAGAGGTGGAGGTTGATGAGCTCTGAACCAGCACAGTAACCAAGATGCCCACCACCAGCCCTGCCACAGGGTTGGACAGCACCGCGTTGTCCTGGAAAATGTCCCCCGCCACTTTACCTGGTTAAACATGCCGCCCACATACACACAAACACACACACACACACACACACACACAGAAGCACGCTAGTCTCATACACGACAGGGATGCCAGGAGCAATGTAAAACAAGAGACCAGCCAGTCGTTTCTCGAAATCTAAAAAGGTCACCAGATGAAAACGTTGCAGTAAATTATACAGCAGGGGCCCAGTAGGACAGTGTGAACCCTTCTGCAGTGAATCATTTATTTAACAGACATCAGCTGGCTGACTCACCATCAGCCTGCTGAGGGGGCAGTGAGGGTCAGAGTACTTACCCCCTGCTAACTGGAAGGCAGAGCTCAGAGTGTCCAGGGAGCAAACAAAGAGAAAGAGCAGGACGAGGAGGAGCGGGATCTTGGACAGACCGGTAAGGTGCTGGCCGATCGTAGCTGTTCAAAACAAACAAGGACCAGGGAGATGGTTAGGCTCACAATGTGAGAGCTACGCTGACCTATTTTCAACAAACGTATCAAAGATAACACCAAAAAAAAAGTGGTTGGTTTCTGGCGGCAACACAGAACTGTCTTTTCTTTTCTTGTTTTTGTGCTTTTTTTAGTTTTCTGGATGAGAGAAATAGCCTCAGAGAGCAATTTGCACACGACGAGAGTGAAGCCATATAACACATTACATTACCCATACGCAGCCAAACACTGCAGGAGTTTGCTTTTATTGCCCAGATCCTACTGGTTTTATGTGTCGTTTGAGCATGTCCTTATCTATTAAGCACGAGCTTCAGCCACTAGTGTTATTATTTGCCTTTTAAAAGAGATCAGACCCACTGCCTCGATGATGAGTGTGTGATTCTCCTCTCCATGCCCCTTCGTACCTGTCTCCAAGGGGAGTGTGTCAGCCTGTGGCAGTGAGGGTTTGTTGGAGTGGTGATCGGTATGTTGGTTGCAGCCCTCTAAAGCGCCGCTGAGGTCAAGGGTGGAGTGGAGGCCAGCCTCCCTGTCCTCCTCCAGAAGGAGTTTGGGCTGTGAGGAGAGCCGAGTGCCGGGCAATCGCATCTCTAACAACAAAGAAGCAGAGCACACTCTCATGCGCGGGAGATCACCTGGGAAACGTTTCAGAGATTGAATCAAACAGAAACAAATAAGTTACCCTTGTGGACGAGCCCTGTGCTCCTTCCGTAGGTCACAAAAGTTATGGACATGGTTGCTTTGAATCCTGTGTGGAGACATGCATTGTCATTAAAGTCACAGGATGACCGCCCTGCAAAGGGAGCAAGTGTGACAGTGAATGGGTTTATCAGGCCCCCGCAGCAGTAAGAGAAACCAAATGAGACCGACATGTCTGTGTATGAGCCTGTAACTTGCTACACTCGATCGACAGACGAGCAATTACAGGAGAACGAAGGTGGCTGGCTTGTGTGTTTGTAATTGGCAGCTGTCTTTTTATTTGAGGTCGGACCGCACTCTTAAACCACGCACACGGCGAGGCATCATCTCGCCTCTCAGCCGATGAAGGCCTTGTCAGAATCAATAAGGGAACATCAGCATCCGTGAAACTCGTCTCGTCCTCCACTTCCTGCAGCTGCGAGTCATCTCTCAGGGGGACTAAAGGGACGATCCGCCGTCGACGGAGCAGCAAACTCCCCATCAAAGGTTTTCACGGTCTTGGCTTAAAGAGACTCTTTTCTCCCCCTTTTCATGTCAGCCACTTTTCACATATTTTTGGGGACTCCAGCGGAGGAGGGAGTACTAATGTGTCTCTTAAATGCAAAGAGGAGGGAAGTGGGTTCAGTAATTACAGCGGGCGAGATTACAGTAATTACAGCTACTGCATTGTTCTCTTTGTGCGCGGCATCCTCCCTGCAGGTTCTCGTGTGCACAGAGGCGCTGATGGCATATGTGCATCTATCTATACGTCCCACAGACTGCAGCTGAATAAACTCTGTGTGTGTGTGTGTGTGTGTGTGTGTGTGTGTGTGTGTGTGTGTGTGTGTGTGTGTGTGTGTGTGTGTGTGTGTGTGTGTGAACTGAACGTTATCCTCTAATCCACCTGCCCCACGCTCATCTGTTTGTCTTCTGCCGCTCTCTCTGATTTGGCTCTACTTTGTAACTTTGCCGTGTTTCTGTCTGTTTCATGCAGCAACACTGATGATTGAGTTTTTTTTTTTGAAGTAGTGAAAAATAAAGGATTAATGGAACATTAATGGATTTTCAAACGTTTTTCAGGAGGATGTATATATATATATTATATGAGCTGCGGGCCCCACAGCATCAGATAAAAGAAACAATTGATTATTTAGTGGTAACAGAAAGCTTCAATGACGATGATAGTGGCTTTGGACACATGATATTAGCACAAATACGCCATTTATCAGGAATATAAGATTACGGTATATTCAGCGTAGTTTATTCTTACCTTGTGTGAGTTGTTGTGTGTGATCCCCTGGACAGAAAAAGCATGGAAGTGTAAATCATCTTTAAATAAGCTGGAGGTGTCAGGAGGACACCTCATCCCTCGTCGATGAACCTGCCCGATCAACAGAGGCCTCAGAGTTAATCAGCAACACAAACCCAGTAACTTAATGATGCATTAAGTTGAGAAAGCACGTTGTGTATTAGCTGATGAACGATGTTTACACAATCGGTTGTTTTTCACCTGATCTGGGGCTGGATAAAGATTCCAGGACTCGGAGGCCTGTGTGGTGTGATTAACGACCCCTTGTTGTTTGAGTCTTACACTTTCACATTTATGAGCAGGAGAAATCTGACATCTAGTGGGAAGTGTTGGAAGAATGCATCATTGCTGCCCTGCTTCTCACGCAGGCGTCTTTATCCCACACTGTCGCCCCGGCAAAAGGTAAAAGCCCGGAGTATTAAATGATCATTTCTTCCTCGAGATAAGTCCGTGGAAGTATTTCAGACATGTACGGTGTAATCTCAGATGATCAGGTGCTTAGCTGCCCTGCCAGGACTCAAGATCAAGCATGTTGCGATTGGAAATGAACTATCAGGGAGATTTTTGCAAAGATCCTCTTAACGCGCACGTACACACATTTCCTTGCACACCCCACCGCTCACAGGCGATCTCCTCCTCAACCCAGGCCGTGTGGAGCACTTGTTAATAATTAGACGGGCTAGGGTTCTGTCAGATCAGCAGTTCTCTCAACCACATCGGCGAAACCTGCTGACCTCACACATTTGCATCCATGAACTCAGAGGAACAGAACTTAATGACCCCCCCCGACTGAGCTGTCCAAACTACTACGAGAGGTGGGAGCCAGAGAGAGCGATAACGGCCGTGTTGTTGTTGTTGTTGTTGTTACAGAAATCCTTGAGATTTGGTGCAGCATTAAGAAGTGGGAAAGACAAACAGAGATGCACACTCACATTATGGAAAAACACATGTAATAAATTATACACACATGCACACACACACAGCAATGCCTAAATCTGTGGCCGGGTTCTGGACCTCCATGCTGCTGCTGATCCCCTCTCCAGATGTGCAAGTCAAGGCGATGCCACTGCGCAGCCTGGGGATAAACCAGGCAGAGGCCAGCAGGTCAGCACAAGCCATCCTCCCTCTCAGGACACCCGCCAATCATCGTACTGTAAGTGCGCAGCGTTAGTCCCGTCCTGTCCACCCCCCCACCCCCAGAGAGCGGTGTTATCCTGTGTTAATCTTACACTGCGGAATGCCAGATGATGCTTTCATTAAGCTTTCCAGTCTGTTAATCAAGCGAAGGGGATCAGAGGGACATGTCGGTTTGTTGTCCCTGGACCTGTGGCAAGTGATGCACGGACATCAATGACGTGCTGCGGTTTATTTTTGTGTTTATTATTGTCAGTATGAAAGGGGGTTGGGAGGTAAAGTAATGATGTGTCCTCCACTGGACTTCCTCAGACGCTCAGGAAACTCCATTTGTGCTGAGTTTTCACTTAAAGGTACAAGTATATATATTTTAAACAAAAAAAGAGCTGCCAAACATACTTTCATCCAACCGCATTACCTGATATTATTATTATTATTATTATTATTATTATTATTTTGATATTGTTTTGAACCACCACTTGAGTTTGTCTAACAGTGTTAAAAAAAAAACATAAATGCAAAAAATTGCTTCACCCTCGAGGAGACTCGAAAACTTTTAACTTATTTTATCACTTTTAGAAAAACACCTTTACGAAACTATATCTTACATCAATCTTCTTTTTCTGAGGTTTTGATTCCTGAGCTAATCATTAAGCACATCTCTTATTGCCTCAGTTTGAGACTACGACCTCTAGGAGGTGCTACAGGGCCGTGTGTCATAATTTCCTCCATGGTATCTTAAAGGTTCAGTGTGTAAATTTCTGCCTATAGATCCCTTTTCACCTAAATCTTACACACTGGACCTTTAATGAATGTTATGTTTAAATTATGTTTATGTTGCTATAAACATGTAAACAGGTATAAAAGAAATGATAAAACAATGTAAAAAATTAAGTTATAAAATAATTGATTTGATCCTTCTGATGTTTGATTGTATATGACCTCATTAGATCATTAATACTGAAGCAACAGTGTGTAAACAACATGTTGTTGCTGCTACAGATGAAGCAATTGAACTCATTTATGTAGAGTTTTAATAAACAGTGGGTTAATCTGACGGGGTCATGAAATAAAGGAGATGAAGGAAAAATAAAGTTCTGAAATAAAAATCATGTCGTCTCTTATCTTATAGTTTTTTATCAAACACATGAATTGAATTTTTTGTCTTCTTATGTTGTCTTTTCTGAATAAAGTACTGTGGTGAGCACACACACATTCACACAGGAGGATGTGGGTTATCAGTTTAACCTCACAAAATGATGCTCTTTCATTCAGATACTTTCAGTATTTTGAGTTTTGCAGTAGTTTATTCCTGGAGTGAGAACAGATGAGGAATCATTTTATTCTCAAGACACATTCAGTGTGGTTTGTATATGACACTGACAGTACAATGAAGACAGCATCCTCACGGCTGGTTGACATGCGATTGTCTCAGATCGTTTGTGTGTTTGTTCAATTTACCTTTTTCTTTTACAGTTTCCTTTAACAAATCGTCACTTCGTTGATTTTCTAATGTAGTTCACTATTATCCTCAATATTTTGCATGTTACCTTGTGCACATTATTTACATTTGTATATGTGTATCATGTTGTTGTATGATGATCTTGTAGCTTTATAGTCCTGCTGATCCCTTTTATTTATTACTTTCTTCGGTGGAGGACGAGGGTGTGTCAGAGCCATCGGGACACTCCTGCAACACAGGGAACACATGTGTCTATGCTTTAACTGTACAATAATAACAACTCACCAGAATGGCACAAACTCATATCAGTCCCCTAAACATGCAAGATGTTTTTTAAATTCAAGAGTCATTAACTAATCTCTGAGAAATCAACGAAAATGTGGAAAAAGGTCTTATCTCACAATGTCAAAGTAAGTGAAAGAATTTCCTGGGTTCGTCCTCTGATCCAGATCCAAACCAAAATTGAAAGATTTTCCCCCTGAGCCATACCACAAGTTTCCTGGTAATCCATCCTGTAGTTTTTGCGTAAAGGAGTACAGACACTTCTCGAGCACTGACATACGACTACACACACACAGCTCACCTTCACGTTGTCCAGCTCTGGTCTGCCGGGGAGGGATTTTTGTGAGGAAAAGGCCTGTGAGATTACACAGGACGGTCAGAATAAAGATCTGATCAGAGGCGAGAGATACTCAGGATGTTTGGACGTCGGGCCGCTGCTCACCTTCTTCGACTGTTGCATCTCCTCCGTTGACTTGGACCTGTTCTTCATCTGCTTCTGAGGAGAGGTGGTGTTGGAACTCTGCAGAGATGGATGCTCGTGTGAGACACGGCCAGAATGACTCCGGTGTTTTGCATATCAGTGTTTCACTCACCTCATTTGTCTTCTGCTCCATGGCTGAATTTTTTCTACTTCTATTATTCCTCAGCAGACGTTCAGTGCTGACGGAGCTTTGAGATTGATGATGTCCTTTGGAAGCTCTGACTGTAAAAATGAAAAGACAGGAGACAGAATAATGAGGAGCTACTCAGTCGTTTGGTTGATTTGCAACAACAACATTTAAATACCAGACATTTCACACAAAGCCTCTCAGAGAGGACGTACTTGGCGTGAAGCCGCAGACCAGGCTATGAATGCAAGGTTCAACTGATCCAAGATTGATCTCGAGCTCCTGATGGACACAAATGAATGAGACGTCACAGGCGAGCTGAGGAGTCTGCAGTTCTGGTCTCTTTTCAGTAGATGGCGACTGTGACTCAGACTCACTTCACTGATTTCAATGTTTGGTTTTTCCCTCAGTGGTTTCCCCCTGGTCTTCCAAGTTTATTATCTCACTATGTAGATGCTGCTGCTGCTGCTGCTGCTCCCATTATTGTTTGAAGATGTCACCACTAGATGTCACTAAATTCTACACACTGAACCTTTAAAAGCATATTACATATTCAAAACTACCATGGCACTAGGAAGAGGGCATACGTAAAAGAAAGTGAATCCGTGGATCCTCGCAAGATTTATTGTGTACTGTCTTGGCCCAAGTCCCATTGTTTCCCGAAGTTTTGTGGAAATCTGTTAATAGTCTTTGCGTAATCCTGCTGAAAACAAACAGACGCTGGTGAAACCATAACATCCTTGGGGGGGAGGTAAAAAAAAAGAATGACATACAAAAGGAGGCAGAAGATTGCGACACCCGATGAGAAGAAGGAGAAAAACCACCTCCTGCAGCACTGAAAGGTCACAGTGAACACTGGACACAGCCACATCCACAGCTGGCGTCAGGAGCCTCAGCGGCCGGGAACAAACCCCCTCTGGGACTGGGTCAGTCGCATAAGACTGACATTTTTTATAGTCCAGTGATGTCGATGTGATATAATAGTGTTGTTCATGTCTGCCTCTGTCTGACCCATGACCAGTTTGATCAGATCCAAACGTCGGCTTTTCATCACAAACGGGTGGTTTACTGGTTTCTCACTCTGCCTGGTTTCTAACAGATGGGATTGTAATCACAGAGGAGACATCAGGGAATTTGGAAGATGTGGTTGAAACGTGTTGCTCATCATGAAGCCATTATATAAAGTAGGTATTCTGTACAAAACAAACGTGAAGTCTGACTGAAAATATAAACACACGGTGCACTAACTAATCTTTCAGCTACAAAGCACGGCCTTCATCAACCACATGACATCTGAGCTGTAGTTGTCCAGAGCTCCATCCATCTGTTGAGGCCACGGGACGTCGCTGAAAGTTTGGGAACCATCTGTAAGAGCATCTTGTGGTGTAGCTTTGTTTTTGTCATGGTACATCATGATTAGAATGATGTTATAGGACTTTTTTGAATTCCTCTGTCTGGTGCTTAACAACATCTCATGCACACATCGCAGAACTGTGATTAATGGCTTTATTAATGGGAGTAGACACTTGGACTATTAAGCATAAATCAATGAATCTGTTTATCTTCATGATAATATAGTACACAGATTTTACTATTTAAAAAACTGTTTACAATACACCCATTAAATATTGTTGCATTCGCTGAGTCGGTGGCCCTGATTGGATAGTATGAGTACAAATACTCATTGTACTCAATACTAGCTGCACTACAGGTCATGCATCGTGCCTCCTCTATGTTAGCAGATTGGACCAAAGTCAAAGCACATGTCAAATACATTTTTCACAAAGATGGTTTCTGTCATTTTAGGTAGTTCATATCACACTGATGTTTGTTTATGTGCTTTGTTTGAGTTATTTGGTACTTCTGAGACTGACTCACGATTGGTCGAGCGCGTGTATCGGCGGGACTTCGCTACCGTGGCTCCACCCCATCATCGTTACTGCTCAGACTCCAAATGTGCAAGATGGCAGCGTTGGTATTGGGGATATTTTAGCTTCATTTGTGGAAAGTGGAAGGAAGTGGAGACGTGCCGTCCATCCTTATAGACAGTCTATGGTGGAAACCTTTCTGGTGAAATGTACAGAATTGTTCTAACTTGGATGGGAATGTATGTTTTGTGTAGTTTATAGCCCACTGAGTAACTAGGATGATGAAATGATTTCTTCCCAAGATGTAGGTTCCTCGAGACCTCTCCTGCCGAGCCAAGACATATTAAAAAGCTGATCCACAGACCACCCTGCTCTCTGCTTCAGCCCGCTGCTCCACAGGAAGTGTTCAGCTCATAAAGAATGAATGGGGGCTGATCGACAGGAACTCACTCGCCCCCTGTGATGGCTGACGTCAGTGGTAGCATCATATTTGATGCTGTGGGGAACTCCATTAGAAAGTCCCAGTTGGATTTGATTATATGTGATATCCAACAAGACCCTACCTGCTGGACCGCATTCAATGAAACAACTGAATCCCCAGAGGGACTTACCAACTGGAGTCCTCGCTTCTTTCACACGAGGCCTATTACCACATACATGATGGTTCAGTTGGCACACCCAGGCCTGGGTAAGGCTGTTGTTCTTCCTGCACTTAGTTTAAAATGTGCATTACAGCCCTTTGAGGAGCAGAGCAGGATAATCTGAGCCCTGATGGCTGGGCAGGCTTTCACTGAGTCCTGAGTGCTCTCTCTCTCTGACCAGCGCCCGCAAGGAAATGACCTCACAGAGAATGATTTCACCTCACCCTGTTTTTCTGTGTCACTGTCTACCCGTCTTTGCGTACATGAGAAATCCCTCCTTGGCAGACCCCGACAATGACCCAACGCTAAATTTTAAGGACGGAGGCGACACAGGCAGGAGCTGAAGCTGCAGGAAATGCATCTTAGCTGCTTTGAGAATCACTTCTCCACCAATTAGCACACATGAGCAAACCAACAAAGTGACACGCCCGACAACACGCACAAATGCACAAATGCTCAGACACTATTACGTGACCACACAAAAGCAATAAAAAAGACTTTGGACTTAAAAGCTACTCAACTCTTTCTGCAAGGATGGTCAAAAAGAATGTTTTGCCTCCCAGTCCTCCCAAACCTTTGCTCCTCCTCCTCCCCATCACTCTGACTGACACACGACAAGAGGAGGATGATAAATCTGAGGTATAATAGTTCAACAACAGAGTATTTATTCTACGAGATTGTGAATATAATGCTGAAGCGAACATCTGCATCTTATCAGCAGAAATTCTGCTCCTGTGATTTGAATCCAGCAGCAGAGACCATTAGCTCAGTTTTAATGTTGGGTCAGTATTAATTAACTCCCCAACTGAGGAGCGCAATGCAATAAGAGCTTCTTGAGCTTAATCTCAGTGTGTGTGTGTGTGTGTGTGTTTCATAAGAAAAGGAAAGATATGAGGGAGCAGTACAGCCAAATTACACCTACATCTTCACTCCTGCTGTCTTCTTGCAACTCGCCACAAAACGTCTGCCCATCTATCAAACAAATACCTGCTGGAGATCATCAATGTCCATTCATTCGATCATCTAGCAGTAATGACAGTGACAGGAAATGTCCCATAAGCCCCAGGTTGAGTGATGAAGACCTTGAAGATGGTTTCCAATCTGTCGGGTCCACTAATCACTGTGTAGCTCCAGACCAGGAGGTCAATCTGAAGTCCTGGTCTGACATTGTGGCCTCAGCACATCTGTGGTGAACGTCGCATGAGCTCACATGTGCCGGATGTGCGTAATCGTAGAGGCTGTATACGTGCACATGCATGCACACAGAGGTGGTCAGTGCACGGAGGTGTGCATGTGGCCAGAAGCTGCACCAGCAGCCGTCCAGAGAGCACATTAAGACGGCTCACAGGGACAAGGACATGATGTCCTGTAATTGATGATGATGGGCCGTCTGTTCTGCCACGTTCAGGTGTGACACATTAACACACACACACACACACACAATGTAACCCCCCCAGCTGGATGGATTTAGTCTGGAGACGCCCGACACAGCTGCTCCCAGCCTGAATCGCAGCTCAGGCATGTGTATCTCATCTGATAACTGCTTCAGTGCTAATGAATGCACTATCATTTTCAGTTTCAACACACTGAGCACAGACTCCACGTCCTTCACCGGCTCAGCAGAATCTGTCAATGCACAGTAAACGTGCGAGCGTTGATCTGATGGATGGCTTTTGTTTTACAGCACTTATGTTTTCTCCCTGCAGGACGCTCAAAGGCACAGAATCTTGCAGAGCTCCCATTAGAACACTTTTCTTTTAAGGTATCAAAAAAACCTCTTACAAGCTCGAAAATAAAAGAGAGAAGAAAGAGCCGGAGCTCAATCTTCATGAGCTCAATGAGATTATCTGAAGAAAGCATGAGACACAGAGGAGGGGAGGATGAATGATGGGAGTGACAGAGGGACAGAGGACAGGCACACTCATCTACTGACTGTACAAGCACAGCGATCACCCAGATGAATGATATTGATGAAATGCTTCGGGGGGGTAATTCAGACACTCACCTCCCTTCGTCTTCCCTCTTCCCTTCTCTCAGTTCAGCAGACGTGCGGTGTAGTAGACGGCACTCCTCATCTCACTGCTGCTATGGTGTCTGCGAGAGCACACCCCTCTCTGCCCATTCATAGGTCTGCCGACGCACCACGCACACACACACACACACACACACACACACACACACACACACACACACACACACACACACACACACACACACACACACACACACACACACACACACACACACACACACACACACACACACACACACACACACACACACACACCAGGTGTGCCAATCATAGCTGTGCATGACAATGTCTCCATCAGCCCGGCAGTGGGTGGGACAAACCGGTATTGAACTCTGCACATTGACGCGTCCACATACAGCTTTGTTCATTGTTTCAGGTTAATAACTTCAGTGACTAGTACAAGCTGATACAGACAAGGTGGGTGAATCAGATGCCTTTTGGGAAATATGGATGCTGCTGACATCATCCATGTGCAATAATCCATCTATGACTCAGCTAATTTGTTTTGTAACCCACACAATGGCTAAACACTTCCCCCGTAATAGTCCTCTCAGGCTCCTCGACTGGAAAACACCTGCCAGCAACAAGTCTGCAGACACGAGGCGAGTTATTGGCCAAAAACTGATCGCAACGGGCCAATCAGAGGGCTGCAATGGTCCCCATCACTGTGCAGAAATGACATCATTACATGACAAGACTCAAGTAAAGGAGGCACATGGAAGCACGTAATCAACCGAAGAGGGTTACAACTATACTGACCGGTCTGACACTGCATGACTCATACAGCCAGTCCACTGGGTCAATGGGCGCCGGCTGCACTTTGTATAAAACCAAATCACATAACATTTATCAAACCAGAATCTGACCTCAGTGTCAAAATAAAGGTCCTGTCTGAGGCTATAAAGGTGAAAGCAGACGTTTTCCCTCCCCTATCAGCAAACACGGACAAAAAGGATCACGTTCCATTATGAAACATTTTAATTCTTTGCATACACCCTGTGATATTTATGATGATCACAACATCGGACTCACTCTCCATAAGATCACTTTACTCAAACAGATCTGGAACCTGATGTACAGTAGAATATAGAGTGACAGGAAAACAGGTCTTGACCAGGGCTTCATGAAGTGCCATCACGGCAAACCAGTAGCGCAAACATACATTCCACAATCACAAGTATAGGCACACGATATGAAAACAATAATTAAAAATATTAAAAGCTGTAAAAGCATTACAAAAATATTCAATTAAGAAAATGCAATCATGCAGTACACTTCAAAAAAGCCCGTCTGGACATTCACCGGTTCCTGCACAGAAACATGTTTTAGCTTAGAGTTTGGAGAAAAGCTGGAAGAAACAAACTCACACTGTACAGCATTAAATATCACAGGAACACTATTCAAACACTCGGTTATCAGGGTGAAATCTTGAGATTTAACTTCTTTTCTTACATTTAGGGGTGCATCAAACATTTCATAGCAAACATACCCCCTCGGGGTGTGTAGTGTTTTTAGATGACACTATAAATGCTTTCCATGATCTCTTCTTCCTCATGAGGCCGGTCATCACCAGCA
The DNA here is from genome assembly GCF_022539355.2 of Hippoglossus stenolepis. Lineage (NCBI taxonomy): Eukaryota > Metazoa > Chordata > Actinopteri > Pleuronectiformes > Pleuronectidae > Hippoglossus > Hippoglossus stenolepis. The sequence goes on along the minus strand of NC_061489.1, from coordinate 17,082,665 downwards.
GAGGTGGTAGCTCACTGCTGTCTCAGAGCTTATACGCAAACAGTCATAAAAAGTGCTTAACAAGTTCGGACTAAAATTTGTTTGTTTTCTGTGATGGGCAACATCACACTGCGTGTTGTCTGAGTCCATCCCAACACATGGATGCTTTTCAAACTGCAGTTTCTCTTAAGTCTTTCGATTCAGATTCAGCCGATTCAGGGACTCCCTTCACTGCTCCAGCTGGACGCGGAGGCAGTGGCGTCTTGTTCCCTGATTTCTCTTTGGGCTCTGCAGCGGAAGAGCTGGTTGCACCGCGCTCCTTTGACTCCATGTTGGGCCCCTGGTCTGAGGGCAGCTGCAGAAACAGCGGCACCTGTAGCTGCGCTTTGGTCAGAAGGCCCCGCTGGTCGTCCACCCTGCAGCACTGAGCTTTCGTCAGCATGTCCAGAAACCCTGACGCAGACGGAATATCAAGATCATCCCAACATTTATCTTAATCAGCCTGAGGTATTCCAATTTTGTAGAAGAGAATATGTTGTAGTATGCTTAAAACTTTCAACGTATTCTTGCTCAATAAAGCTTTAAAAAGCAGAATTTCAGAAAAATAACATTCCATGTAAGAACTAAAACTTCTGTCCTGACTAGATACTAGGGTTGGGTGATATGGATCAAATCTTTATCGATATACAAGATTTAGTTGCACTATTGTTTTATGTATATGATTTTACTGGAAATGCAGCTTCCTGAAATACTTCAAGTTCTTTGATGACCTTTGTTAAAAGAATCTGACAAAACAGTCTCGCCACTTGGTCCATTATGTAGATTTTATATATTTTTTTATAAATGGAACAAATTATTATAAAACTGGGTGGAAGGATGTGTAATGGGTCAAGAGAGAGAACACATACAATTTCGGTGTGGATCTGAATGTTTTCCCTACTTTCTTTAACATTGTAATTTTGGGCATTTTTCTCCACATTTTTTATGATTTCTCAGAGAATAATTGAAAAATCAAGCACATTTAAGGGACTGATATTTCTGAGTCTGTGCAATTTGGTTAAGATCCAAATTAAAACCCTGATCTGGTGAATTTGAACGTGCTTTCATAAGGGGACTGTTGGATCTTGACAGAGGTATATGCGCTCTAGTTATTCCATTCTGTTGTAATCCTGCTGTAATCTGCTGCAAAACATGTGATGGAATTACAATTCAGCTTTTAAATGCACTTTGTGGTGAGACTGCTTTGTAAAAAAGAAAAAAACTTTTGAACAGTGTCCACTTCTTTTGTGCTGTAGGGTCACATTTCATCCAAGGTCAAGAAGACATTTCCAAGCTCAAACTGAAAACCAGATTTTTCAGTACATTGATTGATTGAAACCTATATATTCTGTATAGTTATGGCCGCCTCATCGAGGGGTTGTATTTTCTTAATCATCTTACAATACGTGCTGCTATATCGCCCAACCCTCCTTGTTACTGCTGAGGCCTCCTACCATCTATGTCGCGGTTCTTACTGGGCTTGGAATGAGTCCTGGCTCGGTCTGTCGATGATCTGGCCAGCGCGCCACCTCCACTCGCCGCTCCTGCCTGCAGGACCAGAACAGATTCCAATATTGTCTACATATAGAACAACATTTCACAGGTTGTAAATCCAAGTAACTAATATGAATGAAATCACACAATATTTAAACTTCTTACTGGAGAGAATTGGTGACGTCTAAGCCTTAAGCTTTGTTAACAAAAAACACCATAGTGCACTGTATATACTGTCAGCAACCAGATTTAAAGGTTCAGTGTGCAGAATTTAGTGACATCTAGTGGGGAAGTTGCATGTTGCAGCTGAATACCCCTCACCTCACCCTCCCCTTCCAAACATGTGCTAGCTTTCAGTTGTCAAAAGGGGTTATTGTCCCTTCTTCACACAGCCTTGGTATTTAGATGATAACCTTCATTATCTTTATTTAGATAATAGTAATATTAATAATAACAACCAAGAGCATCTCAGCAGCCTCACCTGTGTGGCTACAGCTGAACCACTGCTTCTGGAAATGTTGCTCTGCTCTTTTCCTGTTCAAACCACACAAATACACAAAATGAGTTTAGTATTTCCTGGTACAGAAACTCCTCAGTGGTCATGTGATGATGGTACGGAACCTAAACACAGACATTAGCCAAATAAAAATATTCTTGACTAGAATGTAACTGGTGCGATTCAGCCCCTCTCCTTTCTAAGTGCTGCGGATGTGAGGCGGGGAGCACTGATCCGAGGTGAAGTCGGTTCTGGTCTCTCAGCGGTCGGGGAGATCAAGTGAGTGAACTCGAAGTGACACGGCGCTCAACAAACAAAATGGTCTCTGACATTTCAACCCACAGAGAAGAATGAAAAGACAAAAAAAAAGCAACACACAAATACACAAAGAAATCAGAGCAGGAAGAGAGGAACGTGCAGACAGTGACGCAGAGGAGAAGAAGAAAAAACCAACCAGGGCAGTGAAGTGGACATTGACAGGGATTTCTCTTCTTCCCCGCTTAACATGCAGAAACACTTCAGTCACTCTCATCACATACAGTGTATCAGGCACAGGCACAGGCAGGGTTCAGGCAGTATTCAGAAGAGGTCACATAAAGCGTAATCCCTCAGGTCTACCACAGACAAACAAAAAACTACCATGGATTGAAAGATAGTATGTGCCTCATCATGTTGTCCTCATTTGCCAAAGTTTATTTTATCCTCTGCTTTGAAGAGCAGTGTGATCAAATGAAACAAACAGGACACAACGAAATGTGTTGGACGGGTGGGGCATGACCCGAGGAAGAACCTGTTAAGTTTTGGTGCAGGTCTGGATCGCAAAATCGTTATCAGTTTTTGTAATATTTTTTAAAATGTTGTTGATTTGTCAGAATGATTTATGATCTAAAAGAAAAACAAATATCAGACATGTTTAGTGGACTGATTCATGAGTGTGTGCAACTTGGTGCAGATCCCAATAAAAACCCAATCAGGGTCAGGGAAGAAAGAATTAAACTGTATCAGGATGAGCGGGCGGAACCAGGATTTTTTTCTTTAACATTGCAAGATAGACTTTTTTCAACATTTTCACCAATTTACCAAGAATAATTCATGGATCTTGATGGAAAAAAATAAAAAAAATCAATCTGGCACATGTAACTAATATCTCTGGGTGTGTGAAATTTGGTGCAACTTGATTGAATTTAAGGGAGCTGTTGAGCCTTGGCGGAGGTATGTGCTCTACTGATATTCTAGTTCTTTCTAGTTTATATCAAAGTAAAACAGTTTTGTTTTAAGTTGACAAGAACATTAACCTTTGGATTTGTCAAGTCGTAGCGTCTTATTGGCCAATCCTAACACAGAGCTGCTCATGTTCACAGGCTCATCGCTTCCAACCTTAAAACGAAGAAGAGAATAAAACATGAAAGAGTTCAGTTGGACTGACACACAATGAGTTGCACAGTTTTGTGAAGATCAAGATCCACCTCATTACTAAAATGATGTCATCTCATTACTTAGTCCAATAACAAAATGGTGTTACACATTCCCCTTTCAGTAATCACATTAAAATGACAGATTTGATATAAATATTAACATGCCCACTGACATGTAATCCGTTGCCTGGCAACGGCTGCTGATGGGACAGACAGAACGCATTTTGAAAAAGGATTATACTTTAACAAATGTGATAGACGGTAGTGAGTCATTGATGTGAATTACTTTTGTGAAATTTAGTAGGTTGAAAATATCAGAGAACTTTTCTAACATGCTTGTATCATTACGTGTCTATTCATGAGTTTTTAAAAATGCTCCTTCCTGTATAATTGAGAAAAGATGTTATCTGGGGAACAGGCTACATATTATGGTCTCATTCATTCAGAAACACACTCACCATGGTGACAAGGGCCTCTTGTGGCTTGAGGTCGTGCTTCTGCATCACTGCAGAGAGGGCGTCCTGCAACGTCTTACTGGACTTCACCATGATCCCCACTGTCTTACCAGTGAAGGCGATCTCCAGCCTGAAACACATATTGACAAGTCATGCAAATCAGAGAAGTCAGCGAAATCACACACCCAATGTTATCTCAGCAGGAAATCCAAATATGATTTAATGCAGAAACTGCTCTAATTGCATATAGTGCAAATGATGACTCAAATCATTTTGGGCCAGCGAGTCAAACGTCTCTAGGTCTGGTGTTAACCCACGGACTTCCCTCCAACATGGTGAGAAGTGACATGCTGTAGTGGGGGATGAGGGTGTGAAACCCTGCGAGGCTCAGACAGAAAAAAAAAGGAAGCAAAGGAAGTGACACATTTGACTCACGCAAACATCACCCTGAGCTCGAGGGAGACCTGCTGATCCCTCAGTACGGAGCAGTCCTGGTCCAGCGATAAGGGCTGCTGCAGAGAGAGCAACGGTGTTACAGACCGAGAGAGGTTACAGAGGTCAGCTTCAACCTGGGACACTTGAGTTAGACAGATAGTCCAACGTGAAAAGAAGCTTTGAGGGACGGATGTTGGGACAGGAAGAGCATAGTCTATACTTTACAGTGTCGTCCAGTTGATATTATTTCTTAAGGGTTCAGTGTGTAGGATTTAGTGACTTCTAGTGGTGAAGTTTCATATTGCAGCTGAATACCCCTCACCTCACCCTCCCCTTCCAAACATGAAGGAGAACCTATGGTAGTCTTCAGTTGTCATAAAAACTCAAAAGGTGTTTAGTTTGTCCAGTTTGGGCTACTGTAAAAAAACATGGTGGCCTCCGTAGAGAGGACCCGCTCCTGATATAAATATAAAGTATTTAAATATAAATACCCCCAAATTAGGATAAAGAAAACTATTTAGATGAAAAACACTTGGATTATTTTATATGCAATTTATGCCAATAGATCCCTTTCACCTCAATCTTACACACTGGACCTTTAAAGCTGTGACCGGCCGCTCACCTTGTCCTTCTCGTGAAGGTAGATGGTGACATCTTTCAGTGGGAAGCCTCTCTTTTCACACAGGCTGGCCAGCATGTTTTTGATGGGTTGGCCGTTCCGCGTGGGGGCCAGGGAGGCACTGCCATCGGGTAGGTAGACACAGCAGTAGCCCCCTTCCACCTCTATCCGACTCCCACTTCCCTGGTCTGGAGAGCGGGGACTTGATTTGCCGTTCTACAGAGAGAGAGAGAGAGCGAGAGAGAGAGAGAAGAGAGGAAATGACTTTTAAAAAATATATATACCTAGAGTAAGACATTTCACATATGTACATTCATGTGTGCCTCACTGTCTATAACCAATTTCACATAAACCAGCTTCAGCTACAAAACAAACCAAAAACCCATTGCCACTGCCAATGCACTGACCTCCATCTGCCTGCAGAGGGAACCAGGCTCCACGCTGCTGGTTGATACTGCCGACATATGGGATTCCTTCCGGGAGCCTGCACCCTGTGTGCTGGATAAATCTATTGGAATTGATGGCAAGAAATAAAAGTCAGCATGGAATAAAGTCACAGGATGTGAATTGAGGCCTAAACACAGATGCCCACTGTTCGTCACTCGACAGGAACTGTACCTCCCCAGGATCCTCTGTTTTGCTGCGGTTTCTCTGAGACACCCCTGCCCCCTGGCAAACTGTTAGAGTCTGACTTCTTGTTCTGTTTGAGACACAAGTTCTTTCAGCAAAATTAAGAACAAAAATAGTTTCCCCTCCCTGGCCATTTCCTCCTCAGCCATCTACCTTTGTGTCACAGAACGAGGGGCTTCTTGTGGCCACGTCCTCCCAGGATCCCAGGCGAAGCTGCTCATTGGAGGGCTGAGGAAGAAGTTTTCCTCCCAAGGTGCAGCTGTGGTACACAGGAGAACGCACGAAGCGCCTGTAGCTGTCCATCTTCATCAGCTTGAATATCTGACGCAGAGCAGGGACAGTGGTACACATTGTCAGCCGAGGCACCGGCACTGTGTTACTGTGCTAAGAACGGACTCTAAAACAGACCTGTGCTTGGGCCTTGTTAAACATGTCGGGTGTGGGCTGCTCCAGGTCCTTCTCCTCCGTCCTGGCGGTGTCATCGATGTTGACCGAGTAGGGAGCGCTGGTGGACAGGTAGGTGTTGTAGATGGAGCGAGCCGCTGTTTTCAGCTGGAAATACAACAGTGCTCTCAGACCAAATCATCATCTTGATACCTAAACTTTGTTTGACTGAGTGACACAGTGAACCAGTTTCACTTTCCATTTCACCTGAGTCTATGTTTTCATTTGGTTGGTGTCTTCCCTTTTGAATTTTTTTTTACATCCTGTACCAATAAGAATGAAATCCACTCTTTCCATTCATCCACTGAAAGTCATACAATCAATAAGTAATTCAAATTTGAGTTGTTTCTCAGAGAAATGAGAAATCGCAGCACAAAAGTTGATGTAAGCTTTTATGCTACTGTTATTTGAGAGGTTGCTGCAGACGTTTTTGTCTCAAACAGCTTCATGTATCACTGAAGTCAACAGGAAATGTATCTGTTGTTGAAAATGCTGCGTAAACATTGTTAACATCATTGAATCACACATTGTGGCTGCAGATCACTACATGGATTCATTTAGAAGAACATAGCAGCTCAGTTTACAATCACTGTAAATATTCAACTTCTTGTCTACAATAAAAAAAAACACAGGAATATTTATCAAACAATGCAAATGGTTGCAAAAAAAGCGTCATCTACCTCGTCCAGGCAGGTGGGTGGTGTCTTCCTGAACTTCTCACAAGCTTGCCAGAATAAAATATTCTCTGCACTCACCTCAGACCTCAAGAAGGCCTGTGGAGAAACACACACTGCATGAACACACACACCTCTAGTGAGGGGTCATTGGAAAGCTTGTATGTGTGTCGGGTGAAACTCACCGTGAAGTAACGGACACCGGAGGGGTCCTCCAGCAGCTTCTCAAACGAAACAGCCCAGCTCAGCACGCTGTTGGCAGGGCCGGCCTCTCCCCCCGGAGTCCCCGGGAGACTGGAGCTGCTGCCTCCACAGCTCCGTGCAGACATGTTCAGCTCTACAACACATCCAGACACAAACACACCCAGCTATCAGCACGGAGAAGCATGACCAAGAATGAGACTGAATCAGATATTTTCATCTGTCGTGCATGGACATGTTCAGACTGTAGAAATACAGGATTGCCAGTGTGCACGTCGACAGTTCACGCTTACCTCCGTCTGACACCGCCTGGCTCTGTGAAGAGAGAGATAAAACAACACTTAAAACAAATTCAAACTTGAGAAAACATCTGATAAGACTGAATACAGGTCATCACGGACGAGTGGTCGCTGGTGTAACTGGACAAATTCCTGTACTTCCTAAGAAACTTTCCTCTCAGTTCAACAGTCACTTGACTATTGACTGAAAATCATAAAAACAGTAAATGTAAATTCATAATGATATAATCAATCAGTCACATGTATTCAAAGCACAGAGGCTGACATTAAGGAAGTGAAAAGTTAACACCAGCTGCATGTTATTTTGTACTTTTTGTTTCCCCCTTCATGTAAGAGTGGTTTAGTGCAATCAGCCCTGGCTGTTCTCACAGGAAGTGGTTGTGACACTGAAGAAAATAAGTCATTCAGCTTTCAGAGCACATTACATTCTCTTTGCAAATGATTCTGTGGCGACAAACATGTTTGTCTGTTACTCTGAAGAACCAAAGTACAAATCTGTCCCCCAACAGGGACGGATATCAGATCAGCAGGTTAACTGAATCTGTTTAAAATGTGTTTATACTTATTTTTGCTAACTCATTAGGACCCTGACTAGCATGAACACTGACCCTGTTCGGACTAGTAGACCACATGGGGACCGAAACCTGGTCCTAATGAAGCGACACATCCTTTCTGAGCTCCTGGGTAAGATTTGTGGTAAGAGGTGCATTGTGGTTAGGTTCAGGTTAGGTATGGATTCAGCATAGTTGCGGTTAGGAGGTATTGGTTTGGCTGTCCACAATGAATGGAAGTCAATGCAAAGTCTTAATGAGGATAGCCGCGCGAACCTGTGTGTGCATGTGTGTGATTGTGTTACTTCTGCCGAGTACACACCAGGTGTAAAAGTTTGTAAAAATAAAGTTGGAAGTAACATTGTCACACTCTCAACGTCCTTTGTCCAATCAAGTGGTTCAGTTCTTCAAGAAGAAAAGAAAAAACGTCCTACTTTCTTCAATGTTGCCTCACAAGTCGTTTAAATGTTTAATTAAACTCCTACTGACTTAACTCTTCTGTTGGTTCTTCTTGCTTTTATTTTCATTCTTCATATTCATTCTCCACTGATCGGAGCTCGACATAGCACCGCGGTCATTCACGGACATGCAGCTTTCTTGATTTGAATTTGCCTGAAATGCAGGTCATGGTTTTCACAAAATGTTTTGATTTAGCCAGATTCGATTGCTGAGTCATACAGACAGATACGTGTTGGGTTGTTAAAAACGTGTGTCTCTCTCAGCATCGACTCATGTCACACAAAAAAAACAGGTAAAAGCCGAAGGCCTAAATCTAGCTCTGGTTTTTAAAGTAATGCAGAATTCTTGGGAATCAAAGTTGAAAGTTTTGTCGTCTAAACTCATTGTTGGAGTATAAGTAAGTACATAAGAGGAATGACGCAACAAAACGTTTATATATATAATTTTGCATGAAAATCGTCCTGAAAGGTCCTATAGTCATGCACCTTTCATTCTGGGGAGGCTGTGGTTCAGGAGGTAGAGAGGGTCACCCGTTAAATCGGAAGTTGGTTTGATTCCGGTCTTCCCCATTCTGCTTGCCAAAGTGTCCTTGGGCAAGACACTGAAACCCAAATTGCCCCCGATGGCTGCACTGACTGTGTGCGAGTTGAACAGAGAAAGTGCTGCACTGTATGTGTGTGTGAATGGCCAACTCTGTACAGTTTAAGCACTTTGAGTGATCATCAAGACTAGAAAAGTGCTACATAATATATCATTTCAGACCATTGACCAGTTAGCAGCAGAGAACAATATGTAAGGAGTAGGATTCCCTGCAGAAGATAAGCAAACATGTTCTGTGCGATTGATCTGCGATTGAAATTTTCTCCTTATTTCAAAATAGCTTGTGTTCATCAGAATCAACATTGACGGACATGTCACACAGTTATGAAAAGAAACCGATCAATCTTCTGCAACATCCGTGTTTTCTCCACCTTTTATAAGAAATACATCTTTCTCACCTTTTGACTTTGAGTTGAACCATTTCAAGAAACCTAAGGGTGTCACGTGGAGTGGACCGGAGCCAGCTCGGCCTCCGCTTGACAGCTTGCCGTAGTGGGATGGCTCATTTACTGCGTCTGACTCAGTAGCTACCAACCCCAGCCATACCGCTTCATTGGTTCTGGATAATGAATTTTACAAGCCACCACAAGAAAACACCACTGTCAAACAGTCTGTACTCAGACCTGGATCTCGGCTTGACAGTGTCAGAAAGGCAGATTGAGAAAGTATCCCAAGACTTTTAAAAGACATTCCTGTTCATTACAAGTATACACACCCAACACCAGCTCAGTCCCCTTTGACTTTACACACTCACACTTCTAAAGTTCCACCATGTTGAGGCTGATAAAACATAAATAAATGGATAAATCTGATCCAGCAGGAGCAGCTGCAGAACCAAACCCATCCAAACAAAGACCGGTTCCAGCTCACCATGTGGCCCACAGGAATCCTCGGCGCGTTGCAGTTCTTCGCCATGATGGCCCAGACACCAGACTACGAGCTGAACTCCTATGCGACGTGCACACTCTCAGGGGACACAGCAAAGTGCTCCACCCAAACATGATGCACACTCCTCAAACACACACTCAAAAACTCATCGTGTTACTTCCTGCCTGTAAGGGAAGTCTTGCCATAGCAACAAGCCGCAAAAGAGGAAGTATGGTTACTCTGATCAAACTGTTCTCAGCCTACGTCTTGAGAAATACTCTGATGTGGGAACACGGTCAAGGCAGATGTGCTCATTCTGCTTTTGATGCACTGCAAGAGTCACTCGATGCAGCTTTATACCGTGACACACTGTCAGCAGTAGATTTACAATTACTCTTCTGCATCCGGGACGTTCTTCAACGTGCTCGTGTCGAGGAAATCTCTGAGATTTAAGCAGAAAACATCTATAATCATGCGATGCAGTAGTTTCGTGAAAGTCAGAATAAAGTCAAATGTATGTTTTTGTCCAAACGTTTTTGTTCAAACAATTATTAGATTTTTTTAATAGTTTTTACAGATATGACAGGGACTAAACATTGACACACTATAGGCCTACGTACTGACCGACAACACTAATACATCAAATACAACACTAATATACAACCACATGTACAATACCAAAACTAACAGATAAAAAAAATCTTAAAAATATAATAGAATTAAATAAAATATAGATATAAAATGTACCCTGCCATGTACATATTTCATTTAAAAAAAGATTTTCAAGAGGCAGGGAATTTGTCATGATTTGAGTATTCTTCTTTAGCTAAAGCAATTAAATGATTGTAGATTAGATTAAAATACATTTCCAAAATCCAGGTAAACAACTTCAAAGAAGTGTTCACAATGAAATCATTGTCATACCTCATCATGCACAATGATGCCACTTGCTGTGCTGCACCATTTGTCATATTTCCTGTTTTGCGTTTGAGCCGCAGCCTTAGCCAGGCGGCAGATCCTGCGATAAAGTCTTCTGACAGTGACCATCCTCAGGAGAGCAAGCACACTGCTGCGAGTGGAGAGCAGGGGGCTGGAGAGGTGTGACAGCTGAAAGCCCTCACTCAGGTTCAGGGGTTAATGAACACGTCTTACCTGAGTGTCCTCAGTGAGGCCCGGCACCAGCCAACGAGCCAACGAGCCAGGTGAAGCAGGACATCTTGATTGAAGGTGCACTGTTGGTGTCACAGCTCAGATGTTGTCAGTTATCTGTCGAGGTTCATCAGCTTCCCCTGCCTGGATATAAACAATGCAAAGTGGCCGCACACAAGCAAAGCAGCTTTTTTCACATGCAAATACTTATTGGGTGGTCTGGTGCTGCTGGGTATCATTGTATTAGAATGTTAAGATAATATGAAGAACTTGCAAGCGCAAAAAAAAATCAACCTTACTAACGATATATGAGAAGAAATAAGCAGTTTCACAAGAAGAGGAAACCTCAAGCTGTTACTTCAATAAACATCTCCACAGCAGCACTTTTTGGTTTTTTTGTGTGATGCTGTTACTTTTCACACCTGAATGTTCAGTACGGTGAATTTGTGTAGTCGGGGACATTTATTGCAATTTTGACTTCAGGGACTTATTCCGATATCTGTTTTTCACATTATATCAACATATTAATAATAATAATTCTGTAAAGAGGTTTTCTAACCACACCAGGATAAATAATGGAGACATGATACAGCTTTGAGTGTTCTTTGTGCCAAAAAAGAAAATTCTGCCTGATTTGATAACCTGGGACAGGTCACTTTTTAATCTGGGACACGTGTATTATTAGGCTTTCTTTGTTTTTCACAAAGAAACCTATCTTAAATAAACAAACTATAATATTCATAAAGGTGTATCGCATAAAAAAAAAAGAATCAATGGACAGCAAGCAAAGAATCATAACAGATTATTCATTCAGGAATTCCTCATTGTATTGAGGCGACTCGAGGAACAAACAGTCCGTGCAGGTGAGACACGATCATCATCTTCTTCTCCACGTGTTTGGTGAAACCAGTGGCTGCAGACCACAGGACAGAAACTCTTCTCTGCTTTTGATGGTAAATTACATGATAATCATAATAATGACAGGAACAACACTTATTATTAAAATGAATTATAACGATTACAAAAGTTTAATTATTATAAGTACAAACCATAAAATACAACAGACCAGTCATATCCTCAACTTTAAAATTGAACAGGTCACAGGTCAAAACATTTTTAATTCATAAAAACCACTGCCATGTTGTGACAACTCTGACCGCTTTCTAATAAAAACACGTCATCAGAGAAGATTTAAAAGACATCTGCAGGAGCAGGTGACACTCACATCCTGTCATGTACATTTAACCACATCCTAAATATATCTGATCGTTAAAGCATTTCAAAGGCCATTATTTATTTCAAAACCAAGGTCCAGGTTCACTGTGCATTCTTCAGCAGACTGACAGCATCAGCATTTTTGAACACTCACTTTATACTTATCTTAGTCCGATTTTCTCTTTAACACTAACACAAAAATTGTGTTTTTATGTGTTTTATATTTTATCTTTTGTATATATTTTAGGTGTACTTTCACATAAGCCACATGTACTTTTACCTTTCGTTTATGTATTTGGTATTTATGTGGTTAGAAAAGCAACATCAGTTTTCTCAGGGACTCGCCAGCATCTCATTCACTGACGATCCAGTGTTGTCTTTAATACGTTGACATGGGATAAAGAAGTCATCTGGAGGCGGACATTGTCTATTCAGTTATTCAACCTACAACATTTCAACAACAACAAAGTGTTCACAGGCAGACAGAAGAGGTTTTCCATACAGTGTCTAATTACTTAGGGTTAGTAATCCTGCTCGGATAAAAACATTCGAAAAGTAAAAGAGCTCTTTCTTCGTTTCTGTTTCAGTTGTATGCACACAGTCTAAACACATGAAGTTTTAGTGAAATTAAAACTAAAATATAAAATATGAATACAAAATAATAGCAATAAAATAAATATTTAATCAAATTGTATAAAATGTATGTTATAAATAATAATACAATTAAAAAGAAAACAATAAAAATAAAATTGATGAAAGTTAAGTCGACGGATGGCTGATCAGCAGCACCCTCTACTGGCCACTTTCTGAATATATTCTATGCATGAAGGCCCGGCATGAAGATTACAAACGTGTTTCTAAGCTTCAGTTCTTCAAAGGAAGGTGGAAAATTAGCCATAATTTGAGTCTCCTTATGTGATGAGTGCACAGGCAGTGGATATTTTGCATAAGTAAACCACACTACCTTTCTCTTTCTCTCTTTTCTCTCCTCCATAACAAATGTGGACATGCCATCATTTTTAACTTCAGTGTAACTCAAATAACACGCAGTAAACAGCAGCCTGGCTGTCACGGTAGCAACACTCCCACTGACACATACAATCGTAGTGTTGTTTGTTTTCCGTGAGCTTCCAGGAAGAACATGAATTTTGCATCCTTATCAGTGTTTATGATCTGAATTCTGCCATATATTTTCCAATGCAAAGACCACAGACAAAGCAGAGCAGGTCATCACTCGGCTCAGTGTGACGGGACGACACCACAGAAGGTAAAATAAAATACTGAACATTTTAGCGTTGTTATGTTTATTTTTGTTTATTTGACTTCTGACGACTTGTAGTGCCTCATGTAGAAGGTGTTGAACGTTTCCGTGCAGTGACATTTCCTTTTTGTATTTGCATTTTGTGTGAATGCTGTTGCTCTTATTTCTTGGACATTTACTGATTCTGTTCTTGAACTTATTCCCCACACAGAATCGTTATGAGAGAGACGTTTCAATATCTTCTGCTTGGTCATCTCCTCATAGGTAAGCATTCTGTGTGAGTGCGTGCGTGTGTGTGTGTGTATTAACATGTGTTCTGTTATTCTAGCTGGTGTTGCCTCTGCCTGTGTTCCGTTCCAGTGTCTGATATGTAACAGCACAGAAATGACTCGCGCAGGTACAAATAAGAAAAAAACAGTATTTGTATCTTTATGGACGCCATCTGGAGATGTTGTATTCATATGAAATAACTGTGAGAGAAGATATAAAGGGCAAATATCTTCAATGCTATTTCTTCCATCTCTGTAGGTGCTTGTCCCAGCTGTAACACTTCCTGCATTCCGGGTCTGTGCCCTCTCTCTTATATATATATTTTGTATTTACAGAACAGTAATTGGCAGTGAGGTGTCGTAGAATAAGGTTGACCCAAGGTTGAGTCACTCTCAGCATCAATTAAATAATCAAAATCAAACCCACAGAAAAAGAATAACACTAAGAAATTAGTGTGCGTGTATAACCTATACTGCAGCCAGCCACCAGGCGGTGAGATGTTTTGGCTTCATTTTTCGGGGAGCAGTCATATCGTCCATCTTTATGAACAGTTCGTGCAGAAAACAGCGGCGAAAATGAACTGAAGTGTCATGATTTTTTTATCTTAGAATAAACTTTATGAAAACCTAGGATGTGTCATGAGTGCTGTGTTGTAAATGTAATTCTGACAGTGACTGAACTCCCTCTGTTCCTCTTTACTCTTCTCTCAATATATGTGCAGATGAACAATATGCAAATATTTCATCAAGCTGCAAAAAAGGTAACGTGCAACAATATTCTGATTAGTGTCTCTGCACTGAGACACACAAAGTGACTTCTGAGTGATTATGCTCTTCTCCTCCCTTATTGATTATTCCCTTCAGGCGTACAGGTTTTTGCCAACCGCACTGGCTCTAACGTTGACGAGGGCAAAGACGTCAAATTGAAATGTGTCCATGACCTCAAAGGGCAGGTGTGGTTGTTAGGATGGAAGATGGACGGGGAGGAAATCTTGGATAAACGAAACAAGAGCAAGATAAGGCTGAAAAAAGTTTTGGCGCATAAGTCGGGCAAGTACAGCTGCTTTGTGAACAGCACATGTGGCTTTTTGGAGTCCGAGCCACATGATGTCACAGTTAAAAGTGAGTAGACGTTTCTCTGCTTAAAACACACAGCCACAGATTTTCTTTAGCTTTAAAATATAATTTAAATTCAAAATTAAAAGCGCAGGAGCCATTAATGGCTTTAAATGCTGTATTGACCCCTGACGGCATGTGTCTCTGTCTGTCTGTGTTTCTGCCTCTGAAACTGTCCAGACAACAGTGTGATCCTCCTAATCGTCTGTGGGATTTCAGCTTTGGCCCTGGTCGTGACTATGGGACTGGTGTTAAAGTACAAAATGAAAAGAGACAGCGGTGAGATCTCAGTTCAGTTCGACTGACAAACTAGAGGGAAAAACCATATAGCCATCCATCCTTTCTCAAATAGATATATTTTTAAATGCACGATGAGGTCTATATTACTCTCTGATATACGCTATATGACGTGTGAATCATTTGTTTCAAATCCCTGTAAACCGAGATCAAATGTGAACCTCAGAGGTGCTGGTAGGTGGATCTTCATGTGTTTGATTATCAAGTGTGGCACTGATCTTCGTGTGTCTCTTTCTGCAGCAAAACACAGAGAGAGGATGGAGATGAGGGCCCAGGAAGGGAGGCCTGGAGGTCCAGATCCAATCGGGCCGAGGGTCTAAACTCTCACTTTCAAAATTTATCAGTGCTGATACTGTTTCACAATCTGCTATTATAGTAATTCATATCGAAATAAAACTTCTTTAATCCCTGTCTTTGAGGCGAACTCTGTGTGTGTGTGTGTGTATGTGTGTGTGTGTGTGTTTGTGTGATGTCAAAGCTTATGTAGGGGCCGTTTCCAGTCCAGGGTGGATCCATTGTATAACACAGCGTTCATGTTAGCCACGCCCACTGACCAGCAAGCCTCTCCGGTTGAGGGAAAGAGCCCAGAAATGTTTTAATCCAGACACAGGACAGACTTGTTCAAACTAATCCCGCTGAATGCTCCATTCACACGAGCGCACACGACACCGAGCAGCTTTGCGGGCGCTGCCGTGTAATGGATATATGGGCCGATAATGCTTTCCACTCTTCTCCAAGAGAGGGATGGACGTGGGATTTGAAAGTTGACTTATGAAAACAGAAATGCAAAGTTCCCCTGGTTCAGCGGCGCGCGATATAATCCTCTCTGAAGTTTATGCATTAAAGCTCACACTGTCAGTCTTCACGCTGCCCTCGGCCTGCACGGCAAAATGGGTGGTGTGTTTTTCCTCCTCGTGAGATCTGTGTTTGAGAGTGTGTCAGGACGGGCTGTTTAGTCAGTTTCCTCCCAGAGCAGGTGGCTAAGGGATAATCCAGGTAAAGCCACTGCAAAGTTGAGATGGAGGGATGGGCAGAGGGAGGCCGGCGGGGGAGGGTGCATGGGGTGGCCTTTGCATGGACAGGGCTAATTCTGGCCTCCTAATCCCAGTCCCATCCACCCTCCCCCCTCCTCCTGCTCGCTAACTCCACGGCGACAGTGGGGAGCAATTGACGCCCAGGTGGACATTACTACCACATTCACACACGTTGCACTGAACCCACCCAAGTTTACTGAGGTAGGAGAGGAAATAGAGGAGAGGCTGCTGGGACCTGTTGTGCCTGGGTGAGCCGGGCAGCTGACACACCTGAGTGAGCCTCACTGGAGAATGTAGCCGCAGCCCTCTGGCCGACCCACAGGAAACACGCCACCATGGGAGAAGCTCAAAAGGTAAGAGCCCCTGATCTGGAGCAACGGGACTTATGAAACCTTTGCTGTCTACTTGATGCAGGAGAATTCCTAACGTGGCGTGACCCTGCAAGTGTGAAGTGTGTTTCAGAGAATGGCTTTTTGTAGATGCAGTTTTCAGCCATGATGGTTGGATTTTTAAATTCTTTAGCTTCTCTAGTTATGTTGATACCATATAAAACTTTAATTATACACCTAAGAGGACCCTCTAATACCATTTGATTTACAGTTAATCACGTATATGCTCCAGTATCCATCACCTTGAATCAAATATGTAAATCTAAGTGCGTCTTTAGCCTGCAGTTGTGCAACCTGGCCTCAGACCAGTCCCAATAACTGGAGAACTATTATTATAAGAGCAGAGGTCTGATCAAAGTTTTCTAAATGAAGCAACAGATTCATTCTTGCAGAATAGTGGTGGCAGCCGCGCTGGAGCTCCAGAAATCAGGGCAGGAGATTGGCTGTTGGGTGGGCGGAGCAATAAGTGTGTAAGAGGTCAGTGGGATTTTCATCAGGCGCTCGCTCACGTGCTTTCATATTCCAAACCCAAACATTACAAACTTGAAACATCCAATGATGAACGGCCTGTCATGATATTTGTTTGATTTCCACACTGAGATAAGCATTGAAAGTATTGAAAGATGCTGTCAGTCAGCGTGTGGGTGCTTCCCCTCTGCAGGGCTTACTCTCTGTCATTGAGAAGCTGAAGGGATCCACTGAGCGGGAGGTCAGGATCGTGCTCCTGGGCCTGGACAACGCCGGCAAGACCACCCTGCTGAAGAGCCTGGCCTCTGAGGACGTGAACACCATCACACCAACGCAGGTGGGGTTACATGTTCAGACTCATACACTCACACATCATGGGCTCATGACGTCATGAAAGTCACACATTAAATCAGAGACTGCACAGAACTGTCCGCCTTCAAACCCCCACCTTTTCAGGAGTGCTTTTAATCTTTGAGTATGATGTGTACCTTATATTTCAATATGGGTTTGGGATGTGTATTTAATTATTATTGTTAATTGCTTTTATTTCCTTTTTTATTATTTTTTTTAATCTAAAGTATAGTGTCATCGAGCATTGTTAAAAGCACTGTACAAACTAATTATTATTATCATTATTGTTATATAATTTTATTTATTATAAGAAGAAGAGTAAAAGTAAGAATAATAATAATAGGGTTCCTCTATGTGCCACAAAAATATCATTTTGAATATATTTTGAATTTCCGTGACCCAGCGTAAGAAGAGGCAGAGGGATTGTATCTAATCTTGCTCAGAGTAATGGGATTCACATGACCTTTGCTTTTCAGACACTGTGAAATGAAATGATTGGCTGTACAGTAAACACACCGATCAGCAAAGAAAATGACGCAAAGGACGTCAGATCATCTTCTCACTTATATTAAATTACCTCTCATCTGTAGATAAACCGTGTTCTCACATGACCTTCTTACGTTTGCATGCTCCCAACGCGCTTTCTGAGAAGATCCACGCAAGGCCCCTCCTTTTCGTTAACGCCCCGTTCGGATATGATTATCTAACCTCTGATATGATTATCTAATGCTCTCACAAGACAAGACATGGAGCAGATGCAGCGCCGGGTTGAGTGTGACAGCTCATCAGACATCAGGCAGAGAGGACGCAGTCCAGTGCAACATGGCAATAGTCACCACAAAGCTAAATCAGACCTGACACACACACAACACATACACTGCACTTGATCCTTCCAGTCTTATCCTCAGATTTGCTCCTCGTATGGCCCTCGGGATAAAGTTGTTACACAACCTCGCCAACTGAAACAGAAAGGAGCTGTGTTATGAAAAACACAGATTAACTCGGTGGCCATCTCCATATAAACACCTAGACTCCTGCACGTACGTAATGAGAGCGCAGCTAAGAGCAAACAAACAGAGATTAACTTAACACATGGGTTCAAGTCCTAATTCATAACCGACTGCGAGGTCGTCTACGGTGTTAACCTGAGGAGGGTGTCCTGTGCAGTACAGTGACTTCAGCTCTGTGTTTTCCCCTCAGGGCTTCAACATAAAGAGCGTCGCCTCTCATGGGATGAAACTCAACGTCTGGGACATCGGAGGACAGAGGAAGATCAGGCCCTTTTGGAAAAAGTATCTGGAAAACACGGACCTGTTGGTGAGTGGCTTCAGTCAATTCAATTCAGACGGAAACAAAGTGCGGTTCATTCTGTGTTTGGATCTTCATTCCAAATCTGCTGCTTGTCTTTGGAAATATAAAGAGAACACAATAGAAGCAATAATCAGGCGTCTCACTGAGGCATGATGGAACATTTTACAGAACAAAGAGCTGATACATTAATTACTCAGGACAGGAGACAAGTTAAACACTGTAAAATGATCTTGATGAAGGGACTTTCTTATTATATACTTTAACTTTATTGGTCTTTTTTACCTCCACAAAAGAGGTTATGTTTTTGTCCGTTTGCTTGTTTGTTAGTTTGCAGGATTACGCAAAAACTGCTCAACAAATTTCCTTTAAATTTGTTGTGGAAGGGTGGAACATGACCCAAGGAAGAACGAATTGAATTATGGTGCAGATCTGGATCAGGGGGCAGATTTTTCTTCATACTTTCTCTAACATCGTGAGATATTTTTTCCCCCCCACATTTTTCCTGATTTCTCAGAGAATAATTCATGGATCTTGATGAAATCAGTGTGTGTGCAGTTTGTTTAAAAATCTGAATCTAGTGAATTTAAATGTGGTTTCATATGGGGACTGTGTGTGACAAGGTGTGTGCTCTAGTAATTAAAAGGAGTTTTATTAAAACTGACAGAGCAGCTTCGTACTAAAAGAGTCGCCAACATGCAGACAGAAAAATGTTGAGGCCAAAATACAAATACTTCAATTTTGACTTTACTTGTAGTAAATAAGAGTCTGACTTCACTGTTGTGTTTGCTCTTTCAGATTTATGTTATTGACAGTGCAGACAAGAAGCGGTTTGAAGAGACGGGCCTGGTGAGATTCATACAGCAAATACATTCTGACAAAAACCATAGCAAACCTAACTGCGCACATTTAACGACATAGATATGCTAACACATCAATAAATGTTTGTTTTCTTGTAAGTCAGTGACTTTATTAAAAGTCTTTGCGTGCATGTTTGCAGGAGCTGTCTGAGCTCACTGAGGAGGAGAATCTAAAGGGCGTTCCAGTGCTCATCTTTGCCAACAAGCAGGATCTGGCCACAGCGTCGCCGGCCAGCGAGATCGCCGAGGGACTCAACCTGCACACGTACCGGGACCGCGAGTGGCAGATCCAGGCCTGCTCTGCTGTGTCCGGGGAGGGAGTTCAGGTCAGACCCAGCAGGATTCCTCCTTCAGATGGAACCCAAACAACCGTATAGATGTGATCTCTGCCTACCTAACTTTTAAAATTGAATTGTATCAACATCCTCTTTGACTTGCTGAGTTTTACTTGATTTTATTTCAATCTTTAAACAGTTTGAATTTGATTAAGAAACCAACTTGACCAGTTTTATTGTCATTTCTCCAACAGGATGGCATGAACTGGATTTGCAACAACATCCTGAACAAGAAGAAGTGAACCAGCGGCGACACTGACCACAGTCGAACCGAGAGTCGGCATCTCCTCATTTCACAAGGGAATCAATATACTTTAAAATGAATGCACCTATCACAGATCCTGCTCCGCTCACAGATCTGAAAAATGGCGTTGTTTTTACGATTTGTGTCATTTTTATGAAAATATTGCGAATGTAGCTCATTTAAATGTAACATTTCTAGCTGAGATAAGTGACTGAAGCTCTGACTAATCATTGTTCGGCCCTAAACATGTGTTTGTTCCCTTGATCCCAATGATCCTTGTCTGGTGAATCTGTGTGTGTAGCCATGTTTAACTTTTAGGGTTTGTCAGTTTCATAGACATCAGTTCAGTGTGAGTGTAAAGTATGTGTTTGAGATTTATAATAAAATAACTAGTCATTTCTGCTTCTTTGCTTTATTTGTTTTTGTAATCAGGATTTCCGAGCGTGCTCATACAAACTTGCAGAAACAATAGGAGCAGGCAGATTAATGATTAAGTCACAGTTTTAATAAATTGTCTCAGAAAGCCCATGAGAGCGTCTGTAAAGGCCGGAGCTTCCCTGAGTGACATGAGGAACAACAACAGGCTGACCTGCCGCTGCTCAGCTGTCGTCTGTCTTTGTTTTACGTGCCGTGACCAGGAGCTCATTCCCTGTACGAGAGAGAGAGAGAGAGAGAGAGAGAGATGAGAGTCTGCGTTGATGCACTTGTGTGGCACAACAAGATATCAAATCCTCCAGGCCCGGCAGAACAAACTGTGCAGAAAATTACACGCAGGAAGGCTGACTAATTTTCAGCAGGGACACTTTCACTGAAAATGTTAGTTTTATATGTTAATTCTGGGGCTGTTACACAACACACAGTCTCCGCAGCAGAGAGGCTGTGTGGAGGCTTACTTGTTAACGCCTTACTACATATTCACATGTTAAAACTCTCACGTCCATCTGTGAGAAGATGAAATACTAATAAAATACTTTGTGGGATCAGCTCTGAGGTAGAAATCCCTCAAATAAAACACTGTTCATACGATTGATTTGAGATCCTCACATGATTTTCACATCCAGCAATAAGTCACGGAGTCGGGAAGGCCCACGCAGCCCTCTGGTCTCTCCTCACATATTTGTCCTTTATGGCGACCTTGGGGAACAATCGTCAATTCAGCCATTTTGGCTCTACTCGGCTGCAGCTGGATTTAATGGGTCTTTTGTTTCTATTGTGTGGAGCTGTAATTAACCCACTGAATGTTTTCAAGAATCACATCAGCTCTTACTCTCCTACTCCACAGGAAATTATGCCAATGAATATGTTTTTTCTTTTGTCTTATCTGGTATTTATTTGTGGGGTTTTGTTGCGGGGTGTTAACAGCTTCCTGTCTTACTTGCTCAGTGTTGAGCAAAACGACTGAATATAAGCACAGCAATCGAGTCATCTCCATGGCGACTACAAGTTGGAGCAAGTCCTGAAACATTTTTGCAGGAATCAGCCCCTGTTGAGGGAGCACAGCGGGGGGGTGGGACCGATTACAACTTGTACCAAAGCATCATTATGGCTGTTTGAAAGGGACCAGACGGCGCAGGAGCCGGGCCTGTGATGAGACGAGCTTGTGTTTTGCCGTGTGTTGTTCGGTGTCGTTTGCCAACAGGTGGCAGCATTGGAAAGCCTGTTCAATCCGAGGGCAGACGAGGAGGCTGTGCTCTTCACAAAACTGGGATTTGACACGTCTAAATTTAATAACAGATTTTATTTGATGCTCTTGAGGCTCATGTTCGATTTGACTCACACTTGTACTCCTGCACAGATTGGGAGGACCACCGCAAAATTATAGAGTTTTATATAAAAAAATATATATAATGTTTGTCCATTGGCCACAGGTGGTCGAGCCATGCATTGTGTAGTTAAAAAACTGAACATGTTTCACAGGCTCTTTCCCCTGCTATCCACGTTTGTGTATTGTAAAACACATTCTTGAGGCTATGTGATATCAGTTTCATATTAGTGGCCCTTCAGCAATTGTTGCCATGGCAACACTCCCTGTTATCCGTGGTCCACCAGCCTCTCTCATTCAGTCCAGCCCTCCCTCTCTGTGGTCCTCCATTGCTTTCATTTTTCCCTAGCTCTGCTCATCAAAAGACGCTGCAACAACTCAGTCCAGGTAAGAACAAAAGATTTAGAGCTGACAAAAGACTGCTCATCTTTGATAAAGACAATTAACCAGCTGCTTTTTAAAATACTGTAAGGAAATATGTTTCTAAAATGAATATTTTTGAATTGCTATAACAAGCTTTACGTTGCTGATTACTGTATTGTGTTGAGAAAGAGCCAACATCTTAATCTTAATATCATGACTGTGTTAACATCAATATTATTATATTATTATTATAAAAAATCATTTCTACATGTGATAAACCAAAGTAAAGGATGTCTTTCTCCTTAAGGCAGCAAGAAAAAATCCCAACCCACAAAGGCCACACATTGTCGCATCATGCCGGAAGTCACCCCCCTGACCTCCATGAAGCCAAACCTGACCTCAGTGACTCCACAGCCCAGGTTCAATGCTACGTCACTGAACCTCGGCGCCCTGACCCCCACCACCCCGCTCCCGTGGGAGGAGTTGCACATGCAAGTGCACACCATCCTGATCACTGTCATTTTTTGCGTGGTCTGCCTCCTGCTGCTACTGGCCTTCACATACACTTTCTGCCTCCACTGCTCCATCGGCCCATCGCCTAAGGACTCGCACAGAGCCAACGGATGCAGCCCCGACCGTGAGGACGCCACCTACAAGAGAAGTTCATCAGACGGCCCGTCAGTGGGGAACGTTGTCTGACTGGGAATCTGGACTAGGATAACTCATATTTGCTTTATGTTAGGATTGTTGCTGTTCTTGGTTTAGCATTTAAGGCACTTGTGGATATGACTTGATATTTATATGAACCTGTTATAACCTAGGAACACTAGGCGATCACAAAAGCTTAAACAAAAGGACATATTTTTTGTACCAGGCAAAGTTTACTGGAGCTCTAGTAAGATGAGCAAACACACGCATGCAAATCATGACACACAATAAAACATGTCCATATACTGTACACCGATCCATGGAGAAATGTGTTTAATAAAAACAAATGTAAAATATATGCAAATGTAAATGTGAGTATGAATGCGAATGCCTCGGAGTGACAAGACAAGACAAACAATAACGAACGGAACCACAGACAGCCTAGCAGTCATCTCTCTTTATTTTCAGTGAGCTGACAAGCGTTTACATTGTGCCGGGGCTGTGGATTTGACGAGACCGAGATAGAATAATGAATTCAGAAGCGAGGAGGGAGAGGGAGGAGAGGGACTTCTTTTCTCACGGGATGAAACAAGATGTCAAACCTGTGAGGTGCAGCAGGACAAACAGTGCAGGGAATTACCAAGCTTGTGTCCACTTGGCAGGGAACACTTTTTGGTACTAAAACAAATTACAATACGGGTGCACAGCAAAATCTTTCAGTGGCGATCGCCCTGAGGTGACTGATGTGACAGATCGAGCTCCGAGGCAGCTGTTCCAAACACTCACAGTCTAAAGTTAACCCTGATTTGTTTATGTATTGTCCAAGCTAAATGAGCATGATTTTTGCTGTGCAGTATTAACGCCACACACAACCGCTAGAGATTTAAAGCTTTACAGTCTAGTCCATGTACAAACAACATGTCATCAGAGGTTGCCATGGCATCACCAATTTAAAAACAAGCCTCAGAAAAAGGCAAACAATAACAGCAAAATCCCTGCATTTCTATCTGGTGTTGGGCCTAACATTCACTGCTTTGAGTGAGTTGTACAAAAAGTGCTTCAGAAGTGGTAGAATTACTAGCTATAGCATTAGCTAGCATCCGCTTGGGTTCACGACACAGAGCACATGGCACTCTTGGAGGAGTGGGAGTCGCAGGAGCTGTTGCGGGACTCCGTGATGGAGTCTCGGCCGTCAGGCGAGTTCAGTTCCAGGTGAGAGTCCCCGAGGCCGTCCTGCAACGCGTCCTTGTGGTGCGCCTGTGGACGGAACAGTTCAGGGAATCATCAAATGAGTCATTAAGGCAGCAAAACACAGAAATCCTAGAGAGCAACATACGCCCTCCCACCTTATGACCAGACATCTCCTCCGTGTGGCCCTCCTCCATCTTCTCCTCCGGGGAATGGCCTGAAATCTCCATCTTGATGCGGTGAGAGGGAATAGACTTGACATCGTCCTTGCCCTCCCCCGCAACCAGAGGAAAAACCTGCAGGCAAAGACAGAAGGAGACGAGAGGATTCAGAGATGATGATGGAGGCAATAAAGAAAATGAGACCCAGCACCATTCAAGCACATCTTAAGCTGATTTTTTTTTACCAGTCCCTCCTCATCTCGTTTGGCCTCGGGGGCTTTGATGTTGGCCTTGCTGATGGTCTGAGTCTCAAACTGTGGACACGCTGCCTGAGCGTTCCCATCCTTGTCCCTCTTTCCTTTCAGCCAGTACGTCTCGATTTCAACATTCCCCTAAAAAATGGAGCGAACAGAGGAAAAAAAGTAAACATCGGACATACACAAATATTCATACAGCATCGATTTCTGTCATGGAGGATGGTAGAATGGCAGGTGGCAACTTTCCATTAGTCAAAATTTCCTGATAAAAAGTGAGTCACCATTGGTGTCTTGAGATTGGTCTCTGCAATCAGCTGCCTTAGAAACCTCTGAGAGTCACTTTGCTGGCTTTATCACTGACTGTGCACCCTCAAAGTCAGACCCACTGATAACATAGACTGGCAAATCAACAAGCGGGCTGCCAAACACCAGCTCTGAATACTGAGTGTGCTGACTCCCCAGAGCCAAAACACTGAGTTTTATTTTCTATATTTTCCCCACTCTGTTTATTGTGTGTGAGAGCTGATATGCAAATCTTTCATTTATACAGATTACAGCCTCAGTGATGGGCCTACGGGGGGGGTAGGTTGTGTGGAGAGAACATGCATTTACTTTTGAGTGGTGACACACACTTAACACTTACAATACACCTCCTTAACACAACCATTAACATGTTACACATACTACACTGAGGATAAACAAAGGTTATTTGAATTGAATTTAAATGAACAACACTAAACTAAGCTAAACTAAACTAAATTGAATTAAATAAGTTGCTATGGTGACAACTCTGATCCTTGACCTTGATGGTGATGATGCCCCTCCTTTCGAAAATGAAGTGACTTCCTTTCAGGTGCTCATAGGTGGCGCTGCTGAGCTGAATGTGCATCTCCTGATTGAGACAACAATGACAGAAAGCTGGTTCAACACTTCAGAGGGTCAAACGATAAATGTAGATATTCTGACTTGACTTAGCCTTTATTTGCCTCTCATGTGTCATCAATGTCACTTTCACAAATTTCTTCATCCGTACCTTGCCGTTGCTCTCCATGGCAGATGCGGTGTGGACCGTGTCCCCGTGCAGACCGTAACGTGGCATCTTATGTCCCACCACACCTGCCACAACCATGCCAGAGTGGATCCCTGCACACAAAGCAGCAGGTTGGTTCACTCAGTCAAACACATGAACACACTTACAAGTTCACACACTTTCTACCCACCAACACGAATCTGTATGTGGTTGCCGTTGGAGGGATCCTTTAGGTGGTCGATGGAGCGCACCATGTCGAGGGCCATGTCACAAATGTTATGAGCGTGGTACTTGGTTTTCTCCGGGGCCCCAGCAACCACCATGTAGGCATCTCCAATGGTCTCGACCTGGAGAGGAACACAGCGGCGGCTCTTACACAGGAGCACTATACATGTGTAAACTGAATTACACAGAGGACAAACATATACACGCAAACCTTGAAGACGCGGTGCTTCTCGCTGAGCGTGTCAAACAGCGTGTACATGGTGTTGAGCATGGAGACCACCTGCATCGGGGTGATGTGGCTGCAAATGCGGGTAAAACCCACAACATCGCTGAAGAGAATGGTCACATCTGGGAACACCTGGGGGGAAAGACAAGATAAGATAAGACAATCTTTTATTAGCCCACAATTTAATGGGGTAATTTGTTATACATGTTATATGTACAGCAAAATAGGCATCAGTAAGTAATAAGTAACATGCAATACTAAAGAGTAAGGAATATAACAAATATAGTAAAATATGAATGGAATAAAAAAAATGTGTACCAAAGTGGTACTTGATGGGCAGGCAGGTTGCCAGGAGAGGCAGACATAAGGGAGACTGAACTATAGCTGATTCTGGCTCAACAGCTATGTTAAGGCAGGGAAATAAAACCATATCCATAATTATCATAATGTCATTTTCATCAATGTCATTATAACAAGGTTCAATATACATCAATATTATGCTTCTGCATTGTGCAAGTCCAGCGAGGAGACATAACACTGATAAGATGTTTTGCTGTTTATCAAGTGTTTGTCATTCTCTGCCCTTAAACCTAAAAGAAATAATAATGTGACATTTATCTTTATAATTATCGATATTGGGTGATACGATATCTTGACATGATTTTGTATTGCTCACCACTAGGTTGTGTTGTGCTTGGTCCCAGTAACATAAACTAATAAAAGAAATGAATGGCCCATATTGGATGTCTGCAAAAAGTCACTGTGTACATTGGATAAAATTAGAACTGAGAGAGTATTATGTGAGAATATTGGTATGGCTCTCATGTCTGTAGGATAAATACGAAGCTCTGGCAGGCAGTCATCTTAGTTTAGCATAAAGATGCAAAACAATGGGAAATGGCTAAGCTGACCAGCTACTGTATATTTACTGTGCATTCATATGGTGTCAATCATCTCATCTAACTGTAAGAAACCTAATGAACATATTTCCCTCAATTTTTCTTAAAACCTATTGTTCCCTCTGCCGAGGAGAGGACTGATATTTATGACTGTGTGCCATTTGGTGCAGAGCCAATTAAAAGTCCATATCAAGTGAATTTAGATGTTTCTTAAGGGGACTGTTGAGCCTTGGTGGACGTATGTACTCTCTGACTACCATTATAGTTTTAAAGAGCATTACATTTTTAAAAACTGAGATACTTATTTCTGTTGTTATAGGCAATTGCAGTGTAAATTCAAAAGTGAACTGTGGTCTTTTTGCGGCGCTATCTACAATCCTGACCTCACAAGTGTTCACAGCAGGCTCTCCTTTGCGGAGCCTCTTAGCCACAGGCTTGGGAATCATCCTGTAGAGAAGGTCATCAGTCTTCTTCATCTCATAATCCAACATCTTCATGCTCTCCTCCAGCTTGCTGGACTTCTTCTGCTCCTGTGCTCACAATGAGGAAGAAGAGGGAGAGAGAAAGAAACACTGTAAGTGTGAGTCTATTTCCTTCACCTCAGGTCTGCGGGTGGAAGGTGATGTGGGGCTGCTTGACTGAAAGAAAAAGGCTTCAGAGACACTTTACATAACGCAGAGTGACAAGTGGGCTGATATAAAATGCAGCTGCACTTTGGCTCGGGGCACCTGTATGAGAGCTCTCTTCAGCTCCTCTGACTGCTGAGTCCCCGCCAACACCAGGTCTCTGCTGGAGTCGTGCATGCTCAGGTCGTTGATGTACAGGCCAGTCCTAAACATCGCACTCAGACTCTCCATCCTGCACATTCACATACACACAGTGAAAAATTGAAGAAAAGTTACAGTGATTGAATGAATGCAAATAAGAGTATTAAAAAAAAAGGGGGAATATAAAGGCTATAATTCTGAGAGCTATCTCATGTTTTCTACATTAAAGAACATGCAAGTTTTGTCAATGCCGGCATGAGGGCATTTACTTGCAAAAACTAAATGTTTTAGATGAGGAGGGAAATGTTTTGGTAATGTACTCTGTGGAAAACCCTCTTGCAAATTGGTTCCCATTACGCTCACAAGAGCTGCACTGTCTGATTACAGGCTAATTAGCAGCTCATTTCATGCATGGAAAGTGCTGTTCGAATGGGCCCCTGATTTGATTCACTGCCCAGGCTTTTATTTCCAGCCCTGTAATTCAGTTTGGCTATCGCGGCTTTTTAGAATGTTTTACTTTTCAACAGCAGCATTTTAATAAAGATCTGTGTCTATGGCAGCGTGTGTGTGTGTGTGTGTGTGTGTGTGTGTGTGTGTGTGTGTGTGTGTGTGTGTGTGTGTGTGTGTGTGTGTGTGTGTGCGTGTGTGCGTGTGCGTGCGTGCACGCCTTACACAGGAGTTCCCAGGAAGATGATGGACTCCCATTCTGGCATGTATCTCATTTGTCCTTTTAGTTTCAGGCAGCGCGTCCCATCACCCCAGCTCTCCATCGCATTAGCGCTGTTACCGTCTAAGAGAGGAGCACATTGAAATGCCAAAAAGAGACAAACATCCAGAGAGGTGTGTGAGGTTAAACTTCAGCAGTAAATTGTAACGTTAAAGATGTCATCTGAATGGAAGCAGCAGTTTAGCATTTTTAAAGTGCAAGTTCAAAATAGGGTTCTTTGCTTTCTTGCCAACAGTAAAGAAAATCAATACCACTCTTGTATCTTTATGTTTAATATGAAGCTATAGCCAGCAGCTAATGAGTGTAGCTATGCATAATGAAACCTCTTCTGGCTTTCAGTAGGTTATAGGGTGGACTACTTCTTGGGAGAAAAGATTGACTGTATATAAAGATGGACAATGCATCTCCAGTTCCTCCCATTGTACAGAGATAAAGCCAAAATATGCTAGATGTGGGTGCCGCCATCTTGGGCTCTTGAGGTAATTTGGAGCTAGGGTGCTAGTGGACTCCCGACCAATCGTGAGTCAGTCTCAGTTGTCAATGATGACTTTTTATATAGCATCAAATTACTAATAATAAAAACAAACCTAACAGAAAAATCAACACATAAAAATACATCACGTCCATGTCCAATCCGCTAACAAGGAGGAGGTGGGGTTTATAACCTATACTGCAGCCAGACACCGGGGGGCGATCAAGATGATTTGGCTTCACTTTGGGAGAGCCGTCATATCCACCTTTATAAACAGTCTATGTGTGGAAGCAGTGACTTCCTGGAGTCTCTGCTTGTTGCCTGGCAGCCAAACAGTGAAAACAAGTCAGTGCTCCCAGACAACAGGAAATATAATTCATCTATAAGTTAAACATTATTTTCATTTAATATTTTGTACAAATTAAACAAATGAGATGTAGCAGGTGAACTAGGGAACTTAAAGATGTGGTGGTAGTTTCATTTTTAGACAGAGCCACACTAGCTTTTTGCTCAATGACGCAAACTAAAGTTAAAGCTGTGCTGGCACCAGCATCATAGAGCACACAAACATGAAAGTGGTAACCATAATCTCCTCAAGTCAACAACTTTCAACAAGAAATCTAATATTTCCAACTTTAAACTATTCCTTCAAAGTGAGATTGCTTTGTATTTCTTCTTCTTTGTTCGGTTTATTGGCGGGTGGCAACCAATGTCAAGGTGCATTACCGCCACAAGTGTGTCTGTGTCTATTATTTTGTCTTATCTTGTGATTAGAAAGCCAGACAATCTCAATGCTTATGTCTCTCTATGGTCTATGACCATTTCTCTAGGTCATGACCTTTGTAATCATCTCCAATGATGGACTGGAAGGCCATGAGCTCCACATCGACGTCAGCGGTACGATTGGCATTTTCATAGTCCAAATCTGTGGAAAAACAAGGTCGACTGTCAGAGCCACAAACATTCATATTCACACCCTCCACCCGTCACAAACAGGGCAGAGATCTGTTCCGCTAAATTCAATCAATTTAGGTGGAATCAAGACATCAAACAATTCAATTTTCAGCAACTGTGAGACTTAACGCACCACTTTAATTCAGCTGCGTTCTCAAAGTTAAATGTTAATGTTCAAGCTCTTGGGGGAGAAGATACATCCAATTACCACAAACCTGCTCTTTTTTTAAATTAGTGAAAGTTAAATTGAGCAGGGTTTTTGTGTCTGACTGCTTCGAAATTGATCTGACCACACGCCTGTGAGTGCTCGCCCACCAGACACACACGCACACACACACACTCACACACACACACACACGCTCACACTCACACTCACAGCCCTGCAAACTGTTAACACCACTCTTACTTTGGACTCGGTTGTGAAGGTTCCTCTCTCTTTTCACTGGCTCCTTGGACATGATCTCAAACCCGTTGTTGGGGTGGGAGATGATCTGTGTGCGGATTACAAAGTCAGTATTCTCACCTGTTTCAAGGCAATATTTTAAGATGCACTGAGGAAAGTTTGATCTGAAGTGGCTGAAAAAGATTCAAGTTGTCTGAAATGTGGACGTGTGATGTCTCACCATGTTCCAGTTGAACTCCACTAGGGGGCGAGCGAGCAAGAAGGCATCGGTGATTTTCTTCCCATCCAGATCAGGGAAGACTGTAGACAGGCCCGAGCCCACGTTATGCACCACCATGTCCTGAAGAAGAGAGGGACTGACCGTTCATTCACTTAACACTTTATGTTGTTCATTACTTTCCCTTGGGAGGCTGAGGGGAGATTACCTGTCTGAAGACAATATTGAAGGGGAAGACCTCAAAGAAGAAGTCTGAGGTAATGGGCAATATCTCCTGCTCTTCCTCATCCTCCTTCATGATGTAGCGGTAGGCTGAGTTGTCAAAGTTCAGCCTGCATGGAAACACAGATCAGTATTTTAAAGTGGAGTATAAAGTGTGTTTACAGGTCATTTAGGTTGATAGTACTGATGCATTATTGTAAGACATCAAAAATCAAAGAGTTTGGTCACCTCTGGCTGTGGACCTGGATCAGATCAATATGCTTAAGTGTGAGATTTATGACCTTTTTACCTTTTTCTCCAGAGAATAATTCTTGAATCTTGATGAAATAAATCAGGCACATTTTGTGAGCTGATATCTATGACTGTGTGAAAGCTGGTGCAGCTTGCTTGAATTTAATGGGACTGTTGGGCCTTGGCGGAGGTGTGCGCTCTACTGAGTGACCGTCTAATGTTTGAATGTAAAATCCAGATCTGTAAATTAACTAGTAACATTCGCTGCCAAATAAATGTAAGACGGAAAAATCTTCTTCCTAAATGTAATGGAGGAAAAGTATGACGATACATGAAACAAAGTACACAAGTGAAGTACCTCAATACTGTACTATAGTACTTGTACTTGTTTACTTTTCACCAGTGGGTATAAAAAAGCTTGTGTGTGTGTGTGTGTGTGTGTGTGTGTGTGTGTGTGTGTGTGTGTGTGTGTGTGTGTGTGTGTGTGTGTGTGTGTGTGTGTGTGTGCATACCTCATGGTGACGTGGGAGTAGTCTCCGACAATCTGCTCAGACATCACCTCCACTTGGATGTCCGTGTCGTAGAACTGCTTCCCCATCTGCCTCAGTTGACCCATGGCATAGTGCAGGTAGCCTTTACGCTTACTCCTGCAGATCAGAGAGGAACAAAATCTTTCTGAAAAGGTTCCTGGCACAGCTTTCTGTATTTTCTGCTCTGTTCTTCTATTTTTACACGTAATGTCTGATAGCCCATCAATCTGACCCACTCCAACCCCCGGCCCTCCTCTTCCTCATTGTCTCAGACCTGTAGTGCAGGGTGACTCCAGTAGCAGACTCCTCCTGGCAGAAGAAGGTTGGGGGCTGCACCTTGGGGTAGCTGAAGCGCAGGTATTCATGGAGGTTGTCAAGGCCGTTGACAAAGTCACGTACATGGCGGCCCAACACCTGAGGGTACAGACACGGGATGGAAAGACAGAAAGGTTTATAGTAAAATGGTAAATAAACTGTATTTATATATCACTTTTCCAGTCTTATCAACCACTCGAAGCCCTTTACAGCACAAGTAACATTCACCCATTCACATACAGTGCTTTTTTCTATCACACACAATGACACACCATCGGTGTCAGTATCCTGCTCAAGGATATTTTGCAAAGCAGACTGGTGGAGCCGGGGATTGAACCAACAACCTTCTGGTTCTCTACCTTTTTGAGGCACATCGGCAATGAGTGTCTGCATGAATCCACTGATAACCTCTCACTATGAACAATGTGCAAATGCTGAAGCTTTAATATTATTTATCTACTTATTTGTAAAGAAGTACGATTTTCAGTCCTCAATTGTCTCAGGACTTCATGTTTAGACGAAAAACAACACTCACAATCATCTCTTAACTCTGAGCTGAGCGATTTTGTTTTGAAATGTCAGCAACAAAAAATAAGACACAATAAGAGATATAAGAAACTATGAAGACTAAATGTTTCATTATCAAAACGACAGTACTGAGGATACATGCAGTAATTCCCCTGTGTATTTGATCATTCTCTCACACATCACATACACCAGAAGATCTTTTCTCACCTTGAGGATCCTGTCATAGCCGTACTTCCCCACAAAGCCCAGGAAATAGACACCCCAGGAGTTCATCAGCTCATTGTAGGGCGTCCCTGTCACTCCACTGGCTGCCTTTGCAATACGGGGAATCACGCTCTCGCTATACACCTGCAGATACACGTGTGTAGACATTTTCACTCAGAAACCTAGATTTTCTGACATCAAGACTGTGAAGCTGAAAAGTAGACAGAGTGGCACATGTCCCTGTAAACGCACATTATTATTATTCTACGCACACAAGCAGCATCACGTCGTATTATTCATTTCAGGAGCACATTGTACCTGGTGGGTGACAAAGGAGTGCAGCCTGACATCTGCTCTCTCCCTGACCAGCTTCCACACATCATCTCCGTACGACTCCTTGATGAAGTCGTGAAGACTCTCGCACAGCAGCCCGTACATTATGTCTCGCTGGGGTTGAAGCTCAAAGTGAGCACCGTGAAGACAGCTCTCCCCAACTGATTGACTTGCAGCGATCCTCCCAAAGGCACCTGCAAGCAAATCCCCAAAAAATTCAGACTGATGACTCCTTCAGGGCTGCAAGCTGAATTTGAATCCAGCGTTAAGCTATATATTTAAAAAACTTTCTTATCCTGCTCTCAACGCGACCTGGGAAGTTTGCGGACTGGCTCGGATTAGCCAGCCAAGTAAGGTTTCATCTGAAGGCGAGTGGAACAGACGGTTTTACAGGTGCCCTAATTACACAAGCCCTTGTGTCTGAACGGGCCTCCATTGTTCTGGTGTCAGCTGTCAGCGCCTGGTGGCCGTGCTCCTCTCTCTATGTGACACAAACACACTGCAGAAGCCACCTCTCAAACACAGATGACTCCGGTCATGAGAATTTGTCCTTTTTTTTTTTTTTAAATCGTTCTTCTCTTCGACAGAAAGACTCAAAATCAAACACTTTTCATAATAACTCCCTTTATAATGAATTGTTATCCGACTAATCCGTGGAAATTAGAGATTGATCCTTATCACTAAGACTCGCAGAGCTGATGTTTTCTTTGTTAAAAGAAGGCTGCCAACTAAATGGGGTTTCTTGTCATGAAACAAAATAGCTTTTTACCGACTAAACAAAGACACTTGAAGAAACACTTCAAGTGCAGCGACTGCTCAGCTTCCACCGCGTGTGTGCAGATGATTTTCTGTGACTCAGGATGACTCCACATTTTGTGTCAGAGGCTGGGAGGCTTCCCACGGGGGGATAGTGACATTGTGGAGCAGGGCAGGTGCAAAATCGATATCCAATCTCAACGGGGATAAAGAAAATGTTTTTCCCCCCCCTGGCTCCTGCTGAGCTCAATGAATCAATTTGTGGGGGAAAAAGCTGCTCGATGAAGACTAAGTTGAGTTCCAAAAGGGCAACCAAATCCACAGTTAAAGGGCATCACTTCATGGAGAATCGCAGCTCTAGTTTCAGAGCATCAATAAATGAAAACAAAATGGATATGTAGTGCACATCTCCACCAAGGCCTGATAGTTACCTTAAATTCAATCAAGCTGCACACACTTATAAGCCCTCTAGGTATTATCGGATCCCAGCTCAGATTTCACTTCCCTGCCCTATATGCAAATAAACTCTAACATGATTTCCGCTCGCAAAGATGCAATGCATGGCGGGAAGCAGCAAAGAGAAGAAGAAAGAATCAAAACAACACAAACGACACGTTCAAAGCAGAGCAAATCTCCACATTCACGTTCACACTGCAAAAAGAATTTAATGTTTTTTTCCTTATGCCATCACTCCACCGAGATTTGTGATAATCCGTCCATTAGTTTTTAATCTTGCTTGCAATCAATCAAACAAACAGCCGGGTGAAAACATAACCTCTTGGCAGAGGTAAGAATATTGTACTGTCATTAAGTTCTTTTAAACTCATAAATAACTGAAAGGTATGTTGATTGCTCGTAACTCATGGCCGTGAGAAACCAAATGGGCGTCAGAGGACTCACCATCAAAAAATGTTAGAGTTTAACCTTTGACCCCACACTGGAAGACAGAACCACAAACTCTGATTGCCGCAACCTCATCAATTTTACAGCTTCCCCTGTAAAACTGTCTGTGTGTGGGAAACTTATCACGAGCAACTAACATATAGCACCGGGGTTACTGAGGCTTTAACGGGTGTAAAGAGAGAGAGAAAATAGAAAATGTGTTTATGTGCCTATGTTTGCCGCGGGCAGGTTGGATGCTTGGCCTCTCATATAGCTGTCACTGTCTGGACAACAGCTGCTGTGATGCACTCACACACACACACACACACACACACACTCACACGAAGAGGGGATCAGATTTTTATTTTCAAAGCGGCTCGAGGTCACGAAGCAAATCTTTATCCTCGCCCCTTCCCCTCGACATGCCTTTTATACCACCACCACCCGCCCACACCCACCAACAAAACCCCCCCCTCCATCCATCTTCGCTCTCGGAATCCTCTGCTAAAATAAACTGGGTGAGATAAGCACCGCAGGCATCCCTGGATGGGTTTTATACGGACGGTCCCCGCTCTGCCGCGGAGTGTCAGAGTGGAGCGAGGAAGCATCTCAGCTCCAGTCCCGGATCGACCACACAACACAACCATCCAGAGGATCTCCCACCAACAGACAGACGGACAGGAGACACAGGTAAGGAGCAGCTAAGTGTGGGCCTTCAAAATCAGAAGGGACAAAAGGGCCCTGAGAGGAGCGTTAAGTTTGGAAGTGTTGCATAGGTTTGGAAGCCATTGGGTTCTTTAAAGAATTGTAAAGAAAGAACCCGTAATATCATACATTTCTGTGTTGTGGGAGAAGCAGCTTTGAAATCTAAAGATGGTGCTTGTGCTGTGATGCAAGTAGAGTAATAATAAGTATTTTAATTTGAGAGATTTAATCAGATTATGAGCAAATGCATTGCTTCAACAAAACACTGTTACAGTCACACTCACTTAACAAAATGGGGCTGGACTCAGTAACATTTATAACTTGTGACTATAAGATATAATTTAGGTTTAGTTACTTGTGGTTTACAGTCTGCATAAACATATAAGAGAATCGGCTCCTATAAAGAACTGTAAATTCATATAATCATACATTTCTGTGTTGCTGTAGAGGAAGCTTCAAAATGTAACTACTTATATAATAGTAGTAAAATTATTAATATATTGAGTATTTTAAATTGAGAGATTTAATCAAATTATGAGCAAATTCATTGCTTGAACAAAACGCAGTTATAGTAACTTAATAAAACTGATGTGCCCTTAGTAAGATTAATAATTTCTGACTAACATATAATTTAGGATTTGTGATTAACAACAAACAGAAACCTAAAGGAGTGTGTTTCTTCTGTTTGTCACTAAACTCTAATCTGTCTCAAATAAACCAGATTATACATAGAATCCTACAATTTAAATAAATCCTTGAAATAATTATTGAACTGTTTGTGTCCATCGTAGAAAAACAACAACGATGATGATGATGATGCAGTCCGGCCAAAATGACCTGACTAAACAAAGGATGATGAAGGCTAAGGCTCTGTCCAGAGAGGCCAAAGGAGGTGAGTGCACAAGCATTGGTTTTGTTTCAGACTGTGTCACAACACTGGGACACAAAATTGATTTACATGTACATGAAAATCAAGAAAAGATTAGTTTACATATTGCATCAACTACTGCCATAGTATGCGATCACAGCCGGGGGCCGTCAGATGAAATTGAGCCAAACATCAAAGAGAAATCGCCTGGGGACAAGTGGAGCGCGGTTCACCCAAATCCCAGGAGAGCCAGTATGTTGTGAGAATTCTCCAGACGTTTCCGCAGGGAGCATCCCAGTTGCACTGTGTGTTTTTCCTGCTCGGTCTGCCAGCTAGACTTTGAAAAAAAGTCCCCTGCACTCAGAAAAATGTGACTCGATCAAAGGCCGCTGCTCAAGGGTGACGTAGGTCCAGACTCCTCCTAATTCTTATAATGTGCGAGAAAGAGGGGCCATCCACTCTTACATTAGTCTTTCATCCGAAGTTCCTATTTATACGCCCAGTTACCCGTGCAACCCCCGACCACAACAAACATTACACACCTCTTGACATCATCTTGAGGCTATTTCAGATCCTCCTCTGTGACATGATATAACACGAGAAGAGACCCTCAGCAAAAGCTGTGGATACCAACTTAGTGATGCTGTGACACGGCTTGGCTTTTTAAAATCAGCCCCCCTCAGCTGTTGAAAGTTGACAGAAACAGGAAGATCAGGATTTGCCAACAGCCCCTATTAGCCTGTGTTACTTTCCTTCTTCTGCCACCATTGCTCTTGCGCTAGAACAACCAAACGTCATGATGTATTTCAAGGTTGGAGTCATCCGATGCCACGCCACGCGTCACAGAAACCCGGGGCGAACCTCTCCCCTCTGATGCTGCCATAGTGAAAATGCACAGGGACATTACATGCAATCACTTATTAAAATGCCTCCATTTGTCTGTCATGTTGTGCCAGGGGGCCTGAACCTGGGGAAGAAGATCAGTGTTCCCAAGGACGTGATGATGGAGGAGCTGAATCTTCCCTCCAATCGAGGCTCTCGCATGTTTCAGGAGAGACAGAAGCGAGTGGAGAGGTTCACCCTGGAGAACACCGGCAACATGGCTTACAACGCCAATACTGTAAGGAAATGACACACGGCACATAACACACGAAGACACATCAACTAACCTAAGTGTGCTCTACTTGAACTTATGAACCTGTGTTTCCGACATTGCAGTGAATGCATTTAAACAGCTTCTTGCTGTGCTGGGTGTATCTACACTATAATTATTAATCAGGAGAGTTTCTGCAGTCCCATTTCTTTGGAGTACAGAAACAGAGCTTTAACATCTGCTAGTCATTAAGTGTCTTCAAATAAACAAATGAGCAACATATATACAAAAGAAATACATTTAAAGAGACATTTAAAGAGATGTTAAGGAGCCCTGCCTGGCAATTCACACTTTCAGAAATGCATAAAAGGACATTTGAAAAAGTATATGAAAACATTTAAACACCAGAGTTTGAGATATGAGGATATTTTGTTTGGAAAAGGCTTGTATTTTACATTTCCCACAATGCACTACAATATCTTTTACGGCGTTCCAGTGAGTACAAGTCATGACTTTTGTTTATTTCACTGGGTGGGGCAGTGCACATTGCTAAGTTAACACAGCAACATGTCCACAGACTGAAATTGGACCGTGTGTGTACGACTGATTTAATGAAACACATTTAAGACAAAGTGCTTATAAACAGAATATCACAAAACCTTTAAAGACTGTTGATATGCAGGGCAGCCATCTTGGATTTTGAAGCCAGGGTTGACAAGATTTTTCTGACTTTCTGTGACAGAATCTAACTTCGGGTGGCAATAAAATGTCCAACTGGGGAAATTCCAATGCAGGGGGTCAGAGGGTAATACAAAGTCCTTCTAAATTTCAGCCTCTTTCCCACATTTAAACACCCCCAGGTTCTAATACAGGCTTTCGGTAAGAATTAATAATGGCCTTGAGCTCAAACTGAGATTGACAGAAGGCAGTCTTCCTGACATGTAAAAGTCATTTCATGTCTGAAAATGGTGGAGTCCCCCTTTGTTAAAAACTGTCTTACAGTGTTTTTGAAGTAAATAAATTCACAGAAATC
The DNA here is from genome assembly GCF_022539355.2 of Hippoglossus stenolepis. Taxonomy (NCBI): domain Eukaryota; kingdom Metazoa; phylum Chordata; class Actinopteri; order Pleuronectiformes; family Pleuronectidae; genus Hippoglossus; species Hippoglossus stenolepis. Next base: position 17,044,713 of record NC_061489.1, on the reverse strand, counting down.
CAACTTCGTCCCCTCAGGTCCATCTCGATGCCCCTCAAATCATCTCAGAGCCTCAAGGAGGGAAAGAAAACAAGGCTTTCACCCTCCCTGGTAAGCACAGCCTGGTCATGAACCTACAGAAGACTGTAGCAAAGAAGGGCAGTCCCGACGTCATCGCTCCAGGTAAATGCTTGTACACACGGCGATGAGGGCATCCCCACCGACTAGTTCACCGCTTGGCTACTTTTCCGCTTTTATATGGACATGTGTTGAGCAAATAAATAGAATGTTATTATAGTTGCCAGTGCTCGGAGTGTTGGCAGTTTGTACAGAGCTATTATCTGTGTGCATCTTTGCTGAGTGCTGTTGTGTATTTGCTCTGACAGAAGTCTGACTGACTGAGCTCTTTTTATTATCAGGGATTCACACTGAGATCTAATTACTGTATTTCCTATTGTTGTTGACAGTAGTGACAAGAAGGATATTTTATATGTAAATTAGATCTGGCGGGTGTTGTTAGATCTTGCTTTTACGTCAATTATCGAATAGGTTTTGTAATTAAATTCAAAGCGCAGAGATAATCCATTTTTCTCGACACAGGAGACCTAACATTTGCTGGCTTGAAATTTTAAATATATTAACACGGCTTTCACTTTACCAATAGTCGTTGTCCTTTTTCGCCATTGATGTGAGATTTTTATTCGTGCCAGGTTATACTGGCCCTCTAAAGGACATCCCTCATGAGAAGTTCAACACAACAGTGATCCCCAAATCCTACTCCTCCCCATGGAGGGAAGCTTTGGGAACCAAAGAAGAGCTCCTGAACGCCCTCAATACCCAGCTGCCCCAGCTCCCACAAGGGCTCCAGCCCGCAAACTTCAGAAGCTTCAACAGGTAAAAGTCGGCTGCCTCACTTCACCAGTCACTGCCCAGTTCACCCAAATAAATCATAAACCGCTCAATCCCGCTCAGTGGGAAGCACCCGTCTTCAAATAGACCCGCAGATGACCTCACCGTGTCATCCATCACCATCATCCCTCTCCCTCGGCTCCACTCCATGTTTCCACAGTTTGAAAATTAATCCAGTCTCTGGCTCGCACCTCCTTGAATTGTGGCTATGCGCTGGCTATTTTGAACCCTGGCTCTTGAAAGATGATCCACTCGAGGCTAAGAGCTTTTAATGTCCCCACAAGACTGATTGGGCGGGAAAGGGAATCACCTTTCTCATGGCACACGAGGAATTGTATCCCATCAGCGAGGCAGGACAAACGTTAGGCTTGAGCAGAGGAAGAAATGGAGAATGTATGAAAGACAAGTTCAGACTTCGGTCATTTAAGGCTGTCGATCAATAAGCTTCTGTCACTGTCTGGAAGTGTAGTACCACTCTGTTCCGGATTTAGGATTATCAAGAAATTGTTTAGCGTTAATTAAACTTGAACATTCTGGAAATTACATATCTCCCAAATGTGTCCCTAATGCTGGTTGACACTATTAAATTCAGATTTGTATTAAATAGTGATGCCTCTTCCGTTTTTGGTAGAATTACTGACACCATGTCCTTCCCAGTCCCTTTCTAATTTGTTAATTTCAAAGAGGCTCCGGCTAAAATGAGTCATTTGATTTCATTTAGCACTTTTGAAACAGTTCATTTTAAAAACAGTTCATCACAGATTTTCTTCTTTTGATAAGATTTCTGATCCCTCTAATAAGAATAACAAAGCTATTTATATTGAACCTTTCAAAACAGATATACAATTGAGCTTTAGAAGTTAAAAATAAATAAGAATGGGCAACAATTAAAGTCGTTTGAAGATCAGATGAAAATAAGATCAAATAAAACCTAAAATGATAATAGTCAGTTAGATCAGAGCTAGAAATCACACCTATAAAATGTGTCTCTATAAAAGAGGATAAGGACTTTGCCAGATATAAAATTCCATATCATGTTAATACCAAGTTTATTAACATCACATATTGGGAAATAAACCAAGGGACAGCACCAATAACACTCTGCCAAAAGAAAACTACACAAAGATGGAAATAACTCCCTTTGTCATTTTTTCCCAGTGACGTGAAACACAATGCAAGGAGTCTGCTTTGTAAGAGCCTTTCTTTCTGTTTCTCAGATCTGCCATGCCATTCGGGGGTGCTATGGCCAGCAAGAGGGTGACACCGCTCATCGACTTCGAGGCAATCGAATCTCAGAACCTGCCTGGCGTCGCCCTGGACCGCATGTGCCGACGACCCAACTTCAACAGAGCACCCAGGGGATGGGGAGGTTATTACAGCCCAGAATCTAATGAACTATGAAGGACTGATAAGAGAAAGACTACAAAGTGCTGATCTATGCTTGCACCTCTCCCGCTGCGAAAATGATCCTCCTGTTAAATAGTGGGCACTGCAAGAGGACTGCTATACTGCTCTAGTAATGTGCCGCTGCTGAGTGGGTTGACCAGCTCAGACCATCTCTGGATGCTGGAATCTGGTAATTACCACAGTAGAGTCCAGGACAATGCTGCCACAGGCTTTTCAGTCTGACCTATTTCTATTCTTCACCAAAAAGAGTTGTTTCTTCTCTGACTTTTTTTCTCACCCACCCACACAACCCAACACATACACATGATGATGAATTATACACACTACAAAATTATTAATGACAATTTGGGTCAATTTAATAAGTGAAAACATCATACAAAGAAAGACCAACAATAACAGACTTTATGTTGTGGAATATTAAGATTATGTCAAATAAAAAAAGTAAATGTAACTGGAAATTTAAAGGTTTAAAAATGTTCCCCAGAATTAAATGTGATGCTTTAAACAATGCGACAAATACATGTTTAACCTAAAGTATTCATTTTTATATGTACAACAGCCCTGAACACACCAGTCCTTTAAAAAACCTGATCACATTGGTCAGCACTCTTATGTTTGAAAGCTTTTACATTGTGAAATTCCACTGCGTAGATGCTGCTCTGGTGCTTTTTAACTTTCCAGTTGCTACAGAGTCATCTGATAAGACTGGTTGTTGTCATCCCTCCAGACACAGATGGTGCTCCTTCAGTTCATTAACTGTACTGCAGGTGGCATAATAAAACAGATGTTATCCTCTAAGAAATAACTGTTTTTTGTACAGTATATTCCTCCCTGTAGTTGTTTGCTATTTTCAGGCCCAGACACATCATCTGAAGAGAAAGCACCTGACCAAGTTAACTGGAGAAAAAGAATGAAAGCTAATCACAGTATGATTTCACTACCAGCTACTCTCCATGGCGTGCGCCATGTGCTGCATGGGCACCCATGCGCTGAGGATCCTGGGAGGGGTAGTGAATATGACCAGGAGGTCTCATGCTCATTGGAGGGGGCATAGGTGGAGCCATGTGAGCCATGGGGTGGAACATTGGAGGCCCAAAACCTGAATGAGCAGATGGGGGAAAAAAATCATTGAATAAATTCTTCTCAGGTGAACAAATGTAAATGTTTAAAAACATAACAGCTGATGATTACAAAACTAAATACCAGTATAAAATAAGAGATTATCTAAATAGTTGTTTCATATTTGATAGATATTGTATTTGGCTGTGGACCTGATGTCAGCTGCATCTGTGAGATCAAGGTTATAATTTTACCTGGGGGAGGTGGGTTGATTCCTGGTGGTGGGGGCAGAGCTATGTTCATGACAGCAGGAGAAGTGCCCGGGTCCAGGTTGAAGTAATTTGCAGGAGTCTCTTCATCCAAAGCTGGTGGTGGAGGAAGAGCTACAGCACAAAAAGAAGACACAGAATGAGTAAAGACAAATCTATAAGATAAAGATCAATAGAAATCATTGCGTTACTTCGTTCCACTCTAAATGGCAGTACGTATTTATAATATTTCTGTACATCAGGATTATGATTGAATTATCAAAAGAAATCATGACAAGTACAAAGAAGATACTACTTTAATTTAGACTAACATCATATGGCTATGTCATTATACTATGTCATCTTATTTAAGCTGTCACAGTGTTTGCAGACTCACCTCCAGGCAGGCCAGGTACAGGATCAAGTCTGGTACCCATCTCGCTGACACCCTCTTTGATACCCTCCTTTCCTCTTGCTGCCTGAGACCTTAAATACACACAAACCATACAAGTTGTAAATATTCATCACATCACTCTGTTAAATACCTCAGCACAAATGTGCCCAGAGTTTCCTGCTCTGCTGCTTAGTCTGTGCTGTGGTAAAAACCTTACAGTGCGTGTATAAAAAATACTTAACGCTCCTGATCTCAGTTTGCTGTTAGTTATGACTGTGATGATAATTAATTAGTAATTTCAAAACACACTCTGAACACTACCTGGTGTTAATTAGCAAATTATCACTTTAAACCTTCACTTCACCTCCCAAGTAGCCCTGATTAGAGCGGCATATGTAAGCTAATAAATGTAACCAGATGGCAGAGGAGCTGTTTTGGTTGCATAGTAAGATTAATATTTGATAAGACCAAAATAAGACCTTTTCTGTCTCTGGAGCACAAGCACTCTATCCTGGGAATCCCATTCTCCGGGATTTACCACTAATCGTGTCCAGAAAATACATGAGCTGCTGTTACTGGATTCCAAGTCAGGAGGTCTGGTCAGAGATGGACACACCAAGGCTTAAATTCACTTTCTCGATCAACTTCTTACCTTCCCCATTTGACAGTGAGCCTTCGTCCATTAATGATCAGTTTGTTGAAGGACTTCTCTGCAGCCGTTTCAGCAGACTGCCGTGTGGCAAACTGGATGAAGGCACACTGCTGCCGCTGGACGATGGTAATGGTACGAATCTCACCAAACTGGTAAAAGTGGCTCCTGTAATAACACCGAAAAATGTCAAATAGAACCGTAACAATGGATATTATGGTTTAAAATTGTAACAACAGTGATTGTAGTATATCTAGAAAATAAGAAAAACTTGCTCTTTGTGGACAAACACAAAGTTGTGTAAGAGTCTGTTGTGAAATGGGGATTCTTACTTGAGGTCTCCATCCGTGACAGTATCTCCCAAACCTCCAATGTAGAGGGTGGAGATTGACTTGTCATCTGGTGGGTCTAGTCGTGGCATGGTTGAGGCCCTTTTCAGCAGCTTGTCTGCAACAGGGTCATTGATACCGTAGTAACGGTCTTTTATGTTCTGGTCAGCCAGAGGGTCGTCGGGATCCGTGGGCTTCTCATGCCTTTGTGAAAAAAAAGGAGAATATTAATGAGAAAATGCAAATCGTATAACAACTGTGATTATAAGTTACAGTCACACTGAGCCATAAAAACAAATTAACCCTGTTGCCTAATGTAGCAAGTACTCAGAAAAGTTTTAAATTTATATATACATTCATTAACAAAAAAAGAATATCAACATAAGAAACAATCTTCAGAAATCCCAATTAATCTCTAATCCCTAATTCACAGCATCTTTAGCCAGTTTCAAGAAGTGTCACTCACCTGTAGGGACACTCCTCCCCTCTCTTACACTCTCCCTTCACCCAGAAGGAGCAGATGTGCGGTCGGTTCCTCTTGTAATATGGCGTCGTACGGGCCAGTTTCAGCAACATATCACTGGAGCTGGGAGCCTTACCTAGCTGACCCACCGGCCGTGTGCCATCGGTATTTGCTATCTGGGAACAGAAATGTCCAAATATGCATAAGATCAATGACAAATCCCAATTTCAGAATAGAATCTAATTTAAGGATGTCCCTAATTTTGTGAACATTTTTGTGTGAGACAATCCTCTTGGTGCCATTTGTGGTTAAAAATGCATTTGCTTTCAGTGTTTTTGTCAGTGTGAAAATACTTTACTGTCACAACTATTCACAAAGCCTCTCCTCTCTGAAATTACTGTATGAAACTCAAAAGGAAAACTGTGATGCAAGAAATCTTTTCGTAATGCTTTAATTTTCACAAGAGAGATTTCTAAATCGATTCAATCATTTAATGTTAATTTAACTATGGGCCATGTTTATACTTATACTTATGTTCAGTGAAGGACATAATTCCATTTAAAACAATTGGACCAGGCTGTTTTCCGTAAATAATAGTTATGGATGTCAAAAACTTTTGCAAGCATAAGAAAAGAACTGTACCTCTCTCTCCATGTTCTGAGTGTAGTACTCTTTGTTCACATCTGACTTAGGAACCTCATCCTTAACAGAAAGCCCAGTGTCTCGGACCTGGATAGGCAGTCCTGTACAACAGAAAGTGTGACAAGAGGGTTGAGGTCACATAGATTCATGCTTCAACAAACTGTAGTTAAATGCAGATCATATTACATTTGCAGATTAAAATGAGTCACTTCCCAAAACTTACCATATTCCAGGTCTAGCAGACATGTCTGACAAACATTCTTCATTTTGCTGCAGGTCTGACAGACCTCCGTCTTCTTGAAACGCATCCGTGTCCCTGGACACCATCGGAACACAGTGAAGGGTCGAGCACAGATCTGAAGTGCAAAGAAACAAAATTTATAAATGTTCTTACATGTAACAGTATAAGGTTACAGACATTTGATTTGTGCTGCATTATCATGATTTGAAATATTAATACAAAAAATACCTTGCATTCTTTCCCATACTTCTCCTTAGTCTGTAATACAAAGCACAGATTAATTTTACACAGCAAAGAATCTACCTCCACTTCATTGCAATGACAACGTACTGCTCACTCACCATACGGATGTAAGGATTTTCTCCTAAACATGTCTGACACAGAATTGGAAAATCCTGAAGGAGAGAGAAAAAATAGATGTTAATTTTTTTTTGTAAAGTTCCACATCAGTTATAAACCCAACAAGTTTGTGAAGCGGTAACTTGGCCTGTATTCTGGGTTTTAATTTCTTCTGTGGTCATCTTAGAGAAGTTGCATGTGTGACATGGACTTGCTCACTCTGACTTTGCCATCTGTTGAAGGATGCTGTTTCACTCTAAGTGCTAACTGCAGAAAATGACCTTGCGTTAATCCCAACCCACTGACAGCATCAGCCAAACACCTAAATATAAACAGCTCTTGTGGCACAAACGTCATCTTCATTGTCTAAGGTTGCAAAAGTTTATATTCTCATGTCTTGATAAAACCAACATTGGTCACAGGCCAAGTTGTGTCAAGTCTCAGGAGAGAAAACTGATTTGATGCCTATATATAGAAGTGCGAGGGTCATTTCAGTGGTCGGGGAGCAGAAATATAGTTGCTTGATGTGCAAATAGTGAACTGAAAAGCAAGATCAGGTAGTTGTGTCAAAACCTCAACTTAGCTCAAATTCTAGATTACCTGGGTGTGGTAGTTTCCCACCACAAAGGCTGATTTATCCCTTCTAATAACAAAAACTCAAATAACAAATCAGATACGTGTGTGCACAACTGAATGATGCTCATGACACAGACCACAATTCTGTGATATTTCCATTGATCCAATTGCCACGTTAAGGTTGTTCCCTCGTCAAACAAGCGGGTCTTCTTCACCACAGCGGCCACTGAGCTCTACTTACTATGTGATGCGAGTTAAAACTGATATAATCATAACGAGCTTTTACAAGTGAACGCGTGAAACTGGTTCTGTCCAGCGTGAAGCGGTTTTGTTTGTTTTACTATAAAACTTTCAGTTGGTGGACGAGGATGCGTTTTATTGTTGTTAGCCTGCTAATGCTAGGCTAGTTCAGTAGTTAGCTATAGCAGCTAACTTTAGCATAATACACGTTTACATTCCAGTGACTGCGAGTTAATTCTGAGCCCAGTCTCAAGTGATACGGTACAAAATGTGTAGCTCGTTGTAGCTGATTCCCGATCAAACTGTAATTTATATTCTTAATTATGGTCAGCAGCGAAGCTAACACCCGACATGCTAACAGCGCAATAGCCACGCTTCGGCTACTAGCTCACGGGGAGCTAACAAGCTACCAGGCAAAGCTGCCGTGTTTGTGGTGAGCGGGTCGGCTTCACGAACACGTTCATTTCTAAAACTTAGCGAGGAAAACGTTGCGTTTCCGTCTCACTCCCTGCTGTGACCACTGTGATGTCGATTAAACGTACCGCGTCTTCCCAGTTCTGTCTGTTGTAGGTGTTGGATCCCAGGGACGTCGCCATTTTGCAGAATGTGAGCCAGCCGGGCCAGTGTCCGGACCACAATGCACCGCGGCAGAGAGCCACGCTTCACCTTAAGGTGTCGCCCTCTTTCAAGACGATGCTCAACAACTCGACCACCTCAGTCAGACCAATAATAAATACCTGGAAATATTGTCTGTAGTATACCACAGACAACTCTGGAGATCAGCTGTGAAGCGCTGAAGCATTCTTTTTCTGTCCTTTCTTACGGTTGTTTCAAATTCATATTTATAGTCCACCTTATTTCTGAAGTGAGTATAGTTCCTTTTATTGTGTTTTAACATCAGAACATACATACATACATATGATTAACAGTCACATAAAAAACGATAGTACTTATAGTATAAAGTTGCTAAAATAGGTTCCATTCACGTTAACAATATTAAAATATTAAAATATGAACGTGTCAGTGATAAGTAACATTTTTACAGGAGGAGAGGTGCAAGCATAGATCAGCACTTTGTAGTCTTTCTCTTATCAGTCCTTCATAGTTCATTAGATTCTGGGCTGTAATAGCCTCCCCATCCCCTGGGTGCTCTGTTGAAGTTGGGTCGTCGGCACATGCGGTCCAGGGCGACGCCAGGCAGGTTCTGAGATTCGACTGCCTCGAAGTCGATGAGCGGTGTCACCCTCTTGCTGGCCATAGCACCCCCAAATGGCATGGCAGATGTGAGAAATAAAGAAAGGCTCTTACAAAGCTCCTTGCTCCTTGCATTGTGTTTCCCATTACTGGGAAAAAATTACAAAGGGCGTTATTTCCATCTTTGTGTAGTTTTCTTTTGGCAGAGAGTTTTTGGTGCTGTCCCTTGGTTTATTTCCCAATATGTGATGTTAATAAACTTGGTATTAACACGACATGGAATTTTATATCTGGCAAAGTCCTTATCCTCTTTTATAGAGACACATTTTATAGGTGTGATTTCTAGCTCTGATTTTACTGACTACGTTTATCATTTTATCTTTTATTTTATCTTTTATTTTCATCTGATCTTCAAATTGCCTTTAATTTTTCCCCATTGTTTGGTGTTTTCATTTTTAACTTCTAAAGCTCAATTGTAAATGTGTTTTGAAAGGTTCAATATAAATACGTTTATTATTCTTATTAGAGGGATCAGAAATCGTATCAAAACAAGAAAATCATGAACTGTTTCAAAATTATAAAAAAAATCGAATGACTTATCCTTGCCAGAGACTCCTCTTGTCACAACAGTCTGCCATGCCTTGTTTTTAATCCTGTCTCTTCTGTCATTTCAATTCCTGTCACACTCACTAGCCTCTGATTACTTCATTCCCTTCACCTGAGCTCATTTAATAAATTCTTCTCAGCAGCTAGTGAACAAACTTAAATGTCTAAAAACATAACAGCTGATGATTACAAAACTAAATACCAGTATAAAATAATGAGATTATCTCAATATTTGTTTAATATTTGTTGGATATCGCATTTGGCTGTGGATGTGATATAAGCTTCATCTTTGAGATCAAGGTCACAGATCAAAAAATAATGAAAGCTAATCACAGTATGATTTCACTTCCAGCTACTCTCCATGGCGTGCGCCATGTGCTGCATGGGCACCCATGCGCTGAGGATCCTGGGAGGGGTAGTGAATATGACCAGGATGTCTCATGTTCATTGGAGGGAGCATAGGTGGAGCCATGTGAGCCATCAGGTGAAACATTGGAGGCCAAAAACCTGAATGAGCAGATGAAAAAGAAGTCAAATACAGCATTAGGCATTTTTCTCAATGTGTTTCAATAATTTACTCATTTAATAAATTCTTCTCAGCAGCTAGGGAACAAACATAAATGTTTAAAAACATAGAGCTGATGATTACAAAACTCAATACCAGTATAAAATAAGAGATTATCTAAATAGTTGTTTCATATTTGATAGATATTGTATTTGGCTGTGGACCTGATGTCAGCTGCATCTGTGAGATCAAGGTTATAATTTTACCTGGGGGAGGTGGGTTGATTCCTGTTGGTGGGGGCAGAGCTATGTTCATGACAGCAGGAGAAGTGCCCGGGTCCAGGTTGAAGTAATGTGAAGTGGTTTCTTCATCCAAAGCTGGTGGTGGAGGAAGAGCTACAGCACAAAAAGAAGACACAGAATGAGTAAAGACAATAAATAAAATACATTTCAATAGAAATCAATGCGTTACTTCATTCCACTCTAAATGGCAGTAAGTATTTATTTTATATCTGTACATCGGGATTATGATTCAATTATCAAAAGAAATCATCACAAGTACAAAGAAGATACTACTTTAATTTAGACTAACATCATATGGCTATGTCATTATACTATGTCATCTTGTTTGCAGACTCACCTCCAGGCAGGCCAGGTACAGGATCAAGTCTGGTACCCATCTCGCTGACACCCTCTTTGATACCCTCCTTTCCTCTTGCTGCCTGAGACCTTAAATACACACAAACCATACAAGTTGTAAATATTCATCACATCACTCTGTTAAATACCTCAGCACAAATGTGCCCAGAGTTTCCTGCTCTGCTGCTCTTATTCTTTGCTGTGGTAAAAACCTTAGTGTGTGTATAAAAAAATACTTAATGCTCCTGATCTCAGTTTGCTGTTAGTTATGACTGTGATAATAATTAATTAGTAATTTCAAAACACACTCTCTGAACACTACCTGGTGTTAATTAGCAAATTATCACTTTAAACCTTCACTTCACCTCCCAAGTAGACCTGATTAGTGCGGCATATGTAAGCTAATAAATGTAACCAGATGGTAGAGGAGCTGTTTTGGTTGCATCGTAAGATTAATATTTCCCCCCCAAAATAAGACCTTTTCTGTCTCTGGAGCACAAGCACTCTATCCTGGGAATCCCATTCTCCGGGATTTACCACTAATCGTGTTCAGAAAATACATGAGCTGCTGTTACTGGATTCCAAGTCAGGAGGTCTGGTCAGAGATGGACACACCAAGGCTTAAATTCACTTTCTCGATCAACTTCTTACCTTCCCCATTTGACAGTGAGCCTTCGTCCATTAATGATCAGTTTGTTGAAGGACTTCTCTGCAGCCGTTTCAGCAGACTGCCGTGTGGCAAACTGGATGAAGGCACACTGCTGCCGCTGGACGATGGTAATGGTACGAATCTCACCAAACTGGTAAAAGTGATTCCTGTAATATTACAGAAAAATGTCAAATAGAACCTTAACAATGGATATTATGGTTTAAAATTGTAACAACAGTGATTGCGTCATCTACAGTATATTTAGAAAATAAGAAAAACTTGCTCTTTGTGGACAAACACAAAGTTGTGTAAGAGTCTGTTGTGAAATGGGGATTCTTACCTGAGGTCTCCATCCGTGACAGTATCTCCCAAACCTCCAATGTAGAGGGTGAAGATTGACTTGTCATCTGGTGGGTCTAGTCGTGGCATGGTTGAGGCCCTTTTCAGCAGCTTGTCTGCAACAGGGTCATTGATACCGTAGTAACGGTCTTTTATGTTCTGGTCAGCCAGAGGGTCGTCGGGATCCGTGGGCTTCTCATGCCTTTGTGAAAAAAATGAGATTATTAATGAGAAAATAAAAAAACTGTGTAACAACTGAAACTTATATTAGGACGTTACAGCCAAACTGAGCCATTAGAACAAATTAACCCCTTTGGCAATAGTAGCAAGTTCTCAGAAAAATGTCAAATTCATATATAAATTAATAAATAATATCAACATAAGAAACAATCGGTTCCAGAATTCACAAGTTATCTCACAGCTTCAAATTTTCCCCCTAATTCACAGCATCTTTAGCCAGTTTCAAGACGTGTCACTCACCTGTACGGACACTCCTCCCCTCTCTGACACTCTCCCTTCACCCAGAAGGAGCAGATGTGCGGCCGGTTCCTCTTGTAATATGGCGTCGTACGGGCCAGTTTCAGCAACATATCACTGGAGCTGCTAGCCTTACCTAGCTGGCCCACCGGCCGTGTGCCATCAGTATTTGCTATCTGGGAACAGAAATGTCCAAATATGCATGAGATCAGAGACAAATCCCAATTTCAGAATCATATCCAAGTTAAGGACGTCCTTAATTTTGTGAACATTTTTGTGTGAGACAATCCTCTTGGTGCCATTTGTGGTTAAAAATGCATTTTCTTTCAGTGTTTTTGTCAGTGTGAAAATACTTTATTGTCACAACTATTCACAAAGCCTCTCCTCTCTGAAATTACAGTATGAAACTCAAAAGGAAAACTGTAACGCAGGAAATATTTTCTTAATGCTTAAATTTTCACAAGAGAGATTTCTAAATCGATTCAATCATTTAATGTTAATTTAACTATGGGCCATGTTTATACTTAAATGATGTACAGGGAAGGACATATAATTAAATTAAATTAAATTGGACCGGGCTATTTTCCCAAATCAATAGATACGGATATGTAAAACTTTTGCAAGCATAAGAAAAGAACTGTACCTCTCTCTCCATGTTCTGAGTGTAGTCCTCTTTGTTCACATCTGACTTAGGAACCTCATCCTTAACAGAAAGCCCAGTGTCTCGGACCTGGATAGGCAGTCCTGTACAACAGAAAGTGTGACAAGAGGGTTGAGGTCACATAGATTCATGCTTCAACAAACCGCAGTTGAATGCAGATAATATTAGATTTACAGATTAAAATGAGTCACTTCCCAAGACTTACCATATTCCAGGTCTAGCAGACATGTCTGACAAACATTCTTCATTTTGCTGCAGGTCTGACAGACCTCCGTCTTCTTGAAACGCATCCGTGTCCCTGGACACCATCGGAACACAGTGAAGCGTCGAGCACAGATCTGAAGTGCAAAGAAACCAAATTTATAAATGTTCTTACATGTAACAGTATAACGTTACGGACATTTGATTTGTGCTGCATAATCATGATTTGAAATATTAATACGAAAGATACCTTGCATTCTTTCCCATACTTTATCCTACTCTGTAATACAAAGCACAGATTAATTTTACACAGCAAAGAATCTACCTCCACTTCATTGCAATGACAAAGTACTGCTCACTCACCCCACGGATGTAAGGATTTTCTCCTAAACATGTCTCACACAGAATTGGAATTTCCTGAAAGACATAGAAAAAATAGATGTTAATTTAAAAAAAGAATAAAGTTCCACATCAGTTACAAAGCCAACAAGTTTGTGAAGCAGTAACTTGGCCTGTATTCTGGGTTTTGTGTGACATGGACTTGTTCCCTCTGACTTTGCCATCTGTTGAAGGATGCTGTTTCACTCTAAGTGCTAACTGCAGAAAATGACCTTGCGTTAATCCCAAACCCACTGACAGCATCAGCCAAACACCTAAATATAAGCAGCTCTTGTGGCATAAACGTCATCTTCATTGTCTAAGGTTGCAAAAGTTTATATTCTCATGTCTTGATAAAAACAACATTGGTCACAGGCCAAGTTGTGTCAAGTCTCAAGAGAGAAAACTACTTTATATAGTAGGTGTGAGGGACATTTAAGTGGTAGGTAGGTGAAAAATATAGTTGCTTGATGTGCAAACAGTAAACTGAAAAGCAAGATCAGGTAGTTGTGTCAAAACCTCAAATTCTAAATTACATGGGTGCGGTAGTTTCCCACCACAACACATGTCATATGAAAACATCCCTCACATCACTGAGGTGGAAACTCGTGCGGTGGCCCATACAGTATGTATTCACTATACGGAACACATACCATACATTTCACAAGGCTGCTTTTGCACATCTGATGCGTGTAAGTCTTATTTTACATACCATAACTAGTGAGAAAGAGAAATATGTACAATACTAACTAGCTGTTAGCTAGCTACCTTCATTTTTGGCTAGCTAACCATATCTAGATCAACTAAATAAAACTCAAAATATAAGTAAATACTTAATAAACTGAGGGATGTGCATTTTATTTTATTTATCGAGAGTGATAGTATGGCTGGTCGCAATCATTTAAGACTTACGGTTGACATGGTCTCAAGATGCTGCTTGAAGAACAGGATGAGGAAAATCAGTAGGCAATTCTTGGTTGAGTCTGAAATCAGTGGTGCTGAGGACCTAGACTTTGTTGGACAGGATCAAGCTGGAGTTGTGGGTATGTCTTGGAATCCAGCTCTCCTAAATGAAGAAGGCATCTTCAATGTCATCAAAGGAGCCTTTGATGACATAGAAGATGCCTTTGATGATTTTTCCAGATTTGCCTCTTCACACATGTCATGTTGACAACATACTGGACACACTTCAGACAGATCATCTGTTGATTACACACAGATAAACAACACTTGCATTACAGAAACTACGAAAAACGAACTATAGCATTTTCTGGTGAGCCTTTGGGTTGTTTTCATTCTCAGATGACTGAACTTCATTATCGAGAACATCAAGCACATCTTTTAAAATCACGTCTGTTGACTTTAACCAGCAGCAACAGGAGGACACATGAAGCTTAACACGTCCAATAAAAGCACGTTCACCAACTTTACTCACAAAAACACTGCAGGAGCTTCCACCTCATTGATGTGAGGGATGTTTTCATATGACATGTGTTTGGTGTGTGTGCATTGTAATGATCACCAGCGTCAAACGAAAGCACTTAGCGTGGAGCTGGCCACACGTGTGTATTCTTCATAACGGTTGCCATGATCCCCAGTTAAACTGGAACGCCAGGGTAGTTCAGTCCATTTATCTACAGCAGCTAACTTTAGCATAATACACATTCCAGTGGCCGATAGAGGTGTGGACATTTCTCAATTCTTAGATGCATCGTGATGCAGACTTGGACATAGTGTGTACACACACACACACACACACACACACACACACACACACACACACACACACACACCTGCAGACAGATAGTTCCCCGTTTAACCAGGAACATAAATATGAATTCAGCAGGTTTTTATAAAGATCAGTTCTACGTGTGATGATTAGAAAGCATCAGAGGGACAGAGTCACTTGTTGACCGGTGGAGTCATGCGCCTCAGTGCAGTGGTGCTGCTAAGGGGGGCCAGGTAGGGCCAGGTGGGGCCACCTTGATACAGTAAAGGCTATAATCAGAGTTTGTCCTTTTAAACTTTAGGTGCCACACAAGTCTCAACTGAATGAATGTCAAATTAGTGTGGAGATTACTGACCACTGTCATAGACTTACTGTTGTCTGATTTATTTATTGAAAACCTTATTTTGTAAATTATGGCACAATTGTAATAACAGCAACAGTCTATAATATATTTTAAAGCACTTTCTAAATAAAAACAGAGTTCATGTTTCAATTTATGAAAAAGCAGCCACTTGCAGTAATATATTTATATTTTATATTTAAAACTAGTTCTTACAGTATAAAGTTGCTAAAATAGGTTCCACTTATGTTAACAATATTAAAATATTTATTCTGAACGTATCAGGGATAATTATTATTGATGGATTTATGGGGCTGGCCAATTTGGTCAAAAGTCATATCACGACAAAAGTTTCTGTGATGGTGGATATAATAATAAAAATAATAATTAACACATTATTATTTCTTCTGAGTTTAAAGACAGATTTTTGCTCCTAAGTGAAGGTTGTGGATTTGAAATTTAAAACTTAACATTTTACAAATCTGAGGTAGATCAATTATGTGTATTACCTCCTCACTGTGCACAATGTATAAGCGATATATTGATAAATATTGAATATCTTTGTTATTTTGCTATTGATGAAAATTGCAATGTGATAATTATTCATTCATTTTATTGCCTAGCCCTAATATTATATAATACGCTGTTAAGAGGAGTTCTGCAAAAAGAGTTTTATGTTATTACTATATTTGACACAGCTGATTTTAAAATAACATTTTACTTTACTTTACTAACAAAGCAGCCTACTAATTTGTGGTGGTGCAACTAATACTTGTGTATGAGTGAACAGTGTGTGTGTGTGTGTGTGTGTGTGTGTGTGTGTGTGTGTGTGTGTGTGTGTGTGTGTGTGTGTGTGTGTGTGTGTGTGTGTGTGTGTGTGTGTGTGTGTGTGTGTGTGTACAAACACTGACTGATGGGCTGGTGTGTGTGAGTTAGTGTAAGCCAATTGTGTAGTCCACTTACAGTTTATCTACCCACCTGTTCCAAATCAGGTCAGGGTGTCTTTACTGTGTGAAACTCCAATTAGCGGGGTAACGGATGTTTGAGATTACGGATGAGCATTGAGCCTCTAATGTTTATTTAAGGTCAGGCTGAGGTTGTGGAGTCAAAAGACGGGGATTACACGCAGGCCTGAAGAGCTGGCAACTCTTTCATACTGCAGCTGCCATCAGAGAGGTCATAAACTAAAGTATGCTGCTACCCCCATATGTGAATTAAAAGAAACAGCACCACTCTCCTCTGTTGCTTTGGATGGCTGATTCAGGTGGAGTGATTTCAAGGTATAATCAGCTGCATCGTGCTCATCGGCTCACATGGGCATTGATCGACAGTTGATCATATTTCTTGAACAAAGGTTGAACTTGAATCTCCTTCTTGAATATCTCTCGTAGCCGCAGTCTGCATCTTGCCCTGTGTTTCCTGGGACACTAAAGTAAACCTTGTGGGGATCGCCTCCTTTCTCTTAATGAGTCGTGTGACCCTGTCTCCTTTATCATGTGATGTGGAAGAGACAGCCAAAGCGGTTTTGAAGGAAGGCTTTGTCTTGGATTTAGCCCTTTCCGTAATCAAAATCACCAACCTCATGAGTTACAGGGTCAGGGGACATGGAGGTGTCCCACTACATTGTAGATACTCCATGTTTCAGACCTCAATCGAAACAAGTTGCACTCTCACACTGGCATCAAGGGTTGTAATGTTTACACCAGAAACTCACCATAGTTTACATCAAGGTATATTTCATATATTCATGTCAATTGCAACATTTCTCATTCATCAATAGGCTGTTTGTCACCATAAAACCATGTTTGTTGTTCGTTTTTTGTGGCTATAATAATCATCACAAATATAGTTATATTTTGACATATTCAATATTATACATTAACCTCTAAAGATGATTAAAATATTCAGTAAAAGTGGATCAGAGGAAAACTGCATTTCTCTGAAGGAAAAGTAGCAGTGCGTTAATATTATAAGACCACGATTATTGAGTACAAAGAGATATACCATTTCCCCAGGGAATATTGGGGTGATTTTTATATTAGACAATTCATGCAGAACTGGTTAAAGCCTACACATTCAAATAACAGATAGGTGGATAGATAGATAGACAGATAGATAGATAGATAGATAGATAGATAGATAGATAGATAGATAGATAGATAGATATTTTATTGATCCAAAGGGAAATGTAGGCATCCAGTAGCACACAAAACAATCAAACACAAGAGCATAAGAATAATAAAAGGTGAATATGAGTCATGGTAAAGAAATATGTGCTCAAATGATACTGACAATACAACTATTTTAAGTAGAAGGTGAATGAAAGACACAAACTGAGGCAGTGTACTGAAAGATCAACTCAATAAAATCAAGAAAGATAAACAAAAATGTGACAACAACATTTTGGAAGGGGTCAAACTGTGCAGTCTGTGTGATGTGGTGATTCATCAAAAATCCTCCTGAGTTACTGTTCCTGTAAGAGACAGGAATCATAAACTTCCACTGTAATCACAGCCCAATTGAATCATGCATGTACGGAAATAACTCACAAGGTAAACTAATAAGCTTCAGAGCAGCCAAACCCCTGCACAGAGCCCACCTCGCGTTTCCCTGAGGAGTCGTGCGTGTGGCGCGCGCTTGCATGTGTGCGCATATCAGTCATAAATGCGCTGTGCTGGCGCCTCCTGTCGACAGTTATGGGCCACTGCCGGTGCACGGAGCTGCAGAAAGAGAGGGGCACTCTCAGATTTCCCTGCTTCTCCCGGCCGAGTCCGCTGCGCCGCTTCCACATCACGGCCGACAGCGAACCGAGACGACGACGACGACGACATGCGCTCGGTGAGCTCCAGCCCCACGTCCTACACAAGCGGCCCGCGTTGTCCCGAGCACCCCTCGGCCCACACAAGGTGAGTTAAACCGAACACAGCACGAGCGTGGTCCGCTGGTTTTTGCTTTTTTTTTTGAAGCAACGCTCGGTACACGACCCAGCACCGAGAGCCCCGCCGCTCGCTCGCTCGCTCTCCCAGGCCCGGCTAGTGAGCTCTGTCTGGCGCAGACGGAAGAGGCCAGTTTCTCGGCCCGACTCTCTCTCCCCCCTGGCTGGAAGCATAAAGCCCAGACGGTGTGTGGCGGGGGCTCGGTGCGGCTCTCGGCTCC
This sequence comes from Hippoglossus stenolepis, assembly GCF_022539355.2. Taxonomy (NCBI): domain Eukaryota; kingdom Metazoa; phylum Chordata; class Actinopteri; order Pleuronectiformes; family Pleuronectidae; genus Hippoglossus; species Hippoglossus stenolepis. The sequence goes on along the minus strand of NC_061489.1, from coordinate 17,026,365 downwards.
ATTAAGGCAGCACGGAGGGAGAGGTGGAGGGGGGCTAGCGTTATCATGTCGAAGTTTGTACCCAGGATAGAGCCATGTCCGGCGGCTCGGCTCTGTGGGTTTATATCGGAATTCCTTCCTCCGGCCGGATCCCGTGTTGCAGCCCCGGTACCAGCGACTAACTTGTTTGTGTAACTTCGGAGCCGCGGCGGCTATGTCGAGAAATCCTCCCCTCAAGTTAGCTTCGACTACTCTGCAGCCATGAAGCAATCTACCCTCCAAATGTGTCTCTACCAGCGATGATGAGGCCAAACGATTTTTTTCTGGCCAAATTGTAATGAAAGGTCGATGGGACTGTCTGCCACCCGACCCAACAGCAGTGCACTTGACAGAGCTGGACAAAAGATCCCCGCGGGAGTGCTCCGTGCACTGCCCCTGACATTACTTTGTCCAAATCACTTCTAGGAACTTGGGTTAATTATCAGCAGTGATGATGACACGCTGTGTTATGACACATGGTCCTATGTGTTACTATGTGTAGGGATCCTCGGCAAACTGATTATTACTGATGCTGCTCACAAGATTTCATAACAATCTTTCTCAAACCATATATACACACACACACACACACACACACACAAAACAAATAGATAATGCTGATGTTGCAATGCTCTTCTCCAATTTGGATTCTCATTCACAGATTGGGAGGCGCTGTCTAAAAAGATGCCCTCAGTTCTAAGCGTTTTCTGTGTGTATCGGTGGCTGTTGCACAATGCACCAGTCACACAGCGTCTAATTCTTTACTGTAGGAGGCTGCTTTGTGGTCTGAAACAGAGCAAACGTCTGCCCCCACTACTACAGCTGAGTCTATTAAATGTTATAAACACTTGACTTGGCCTGTAGGAGAAAAAAAAGAAGGGTGGGACAGTTCAGACCTGCCTGAAATCTGTTGCCTCGGGGTGTACACGCGTGCAAGCGTGCACCTATGTGAGTAGGAGATTACTCAAGGAGAATGACTCACGCTCAGAATGTATTTGGCAAAGTCGTAAGGACTTTCCCTGCGTTTCGCCTCGGCTGCACAAGACATTCTTGTAAGTGAAAAATGCTGTCCCTCTGCTTTTATGTATCATGAGATTAATTTCACCAGTGCTTCACATTTTTTTGCTGCTCCCAAGCCATGTGTTGTTTATCACATGTTCTATCCCGCATTCACACACACAGAAAAATGTAGGGGCTTATTCCATTTGCAGATTTGATTTAAAATTAAGAGTGTCCGCCGTGCTGTCATGTGTTTGTCAAATTTGTGGAGAGCTGAACCTTAAGAGTTTTATTTATCCGTGCCAACTGTTAGTCTGGTTGTTGCAACCCTCCATCTGACTGCTCCCACTGGCTGCCAAACACGCTGTGATGTAGCGCTTTCAGTTGACGAAGGCTGCCACTGCTGCCGCAGCCATTTGATCGTATATCAGCATCTCAACACTTAGATATGCCGGTTAAATGCTGCGACTGGGTTACAATGCCTACACATAGAGGTAGATAAAATGAGGTGTATGACAGATCATGTCACTGAGCGGTGTTTGGCCATTTATCAGAATGAGACATGATCACAGACGATTCATCATTTTAGGTTTTAGGCTTGAATGGAGGGTGAGTAAGAGGCAAAGTGGTTGGTTGTCAGCCATAGCTTCGACTGCTTTACTGCTTCGTATCTCCACACAGAGGAGGATGTAAATTGAACTGTACTGCAGCAACTATACCGTCACAATTAATGCCACACAAGGCAACTGTTGGGAAACTGCAGTGGCCAAAACATGTCGGCTCCTTTATTTTTCCATGTCAGTGCCCCTTGTAGCCACACTTTGTGTGTGTGTGTCGGGGGGGTGGCAGGCCTCTCTTTAGAGTGGGGCTAAAACCAGGCATCTTTCCAAAACTCAGCACCCCCTCCCCAAACCCTCTCTGCTGGGTATAAGCACTGCTTTGTGACACAGTTGTGCTCCCTATGGTTCTTCTCATTCATACACTACGACAAAATCTACTGGTTCCACGAGACACTGGAATCTACAATGGGATGTGGACCCAATATAGCCTGCTGTTTAACCAGCAAACTCTGTTGTTTTATGATTAAGTCAATTTTTGGGGATTAATATGCCAGAATGCAAGCGGCAGATTGTACCATTGCGGCATGTAAAAGTATCAAGTTTGTATTGATGTACCATTTTCTGTCTGGAATGTGGCTGTAGCATTTTTTGGCTTAAGTTGTGCTATCGTGAGGGATATTGGAGCGCAGCAGCAGAGTAAATACATTCTATACAGCCCAGCACAGCTGAGTATTAGCAAATTATCCGATAGCATCTGTAATCCTCAGGAAAACCTGGAGAGTTGTTTTTGAATAGTACTAGCCTCCATCAGATAGTTGGCAGGCACCGGGGGTGTCCACATGTGTGACTGGCTGGCTAGGCAAGTGGCTCGGCTGAATGCTACAGTATGCAGGCAGATCAGATTACTGAACGATTAGCCATGGCCTCCTATCCCCAGCCCAGGGAAATGATTTTCCACTGTCATAATTCCCAAGACTGAATTACGCAGGCTAGTGACTCACAGATACTCAATACTACAGCCCTGAGTACTGTACCCCGTAACTGTTGCTCTCTGGCGAGGGGAGATAGGACAAAATAGTTATCAATTTGAATTTCTGGTTGAGCTCTGGTGCTTACTCTCAAGTATGGATAGTGTTATGACCTAGTATCGACAGTGGTCGGGGGCAAAGGGCGGAGTTTAATGTGATCTTTGCACTTAAGCTGGGACCAGCAGGCAGCTGCAAAACGGTCACTGAGCTCTAAAATGTCCCTCACATGTCCTGCTATTGTGAGATGTACATCAAAAATGTGAGCACATGTTAGATGGGCAATGAGGCAGCGTAAATCAAGCAGGCCTCTAGTGGAATTCTGCCGAATGGAAAGATGGAATAAGAGAGCGAGAGAGAGAGAGAGAGAGAGAGAGGGGGTAGCCGGTGAGGCTAGCTGCTGGTGGAGGTAGGACCATGTTTCCAAGGTGCTCACCCCCTGAGGCAGGAATCTGATACATTCCAGAGGCTCCTGTATCCAGACGAATAATGGTGACTAGGGTGTAGTGTTTCATCAGGTGACACGTGATTGGAGCATAAGTGCTGGGAAAGTAAGAGCTATGTCATAAGCTCAGAGGTAGCTTGCTCTGGTTGCCTGGAGGGATCGGGAAGTATGTCAGAGGAGCAGGATGGGTTATGTGTGATATGGATTTATCCCTTGTAGAAGTCAACCCACTCTTCCCTTGCTACCATTTAGATACAGAGATTTACATCGTTTTAAACACTGAAGTGAAAACTCTGATCATTAACAAGTTACAATGAATGACGCAGTGGGAAAACCCGTATTTGTCTCGGTAACATGATTCTCTGTTGTGCTCTGATTAGGCCCATATATTTGACTGAATAATACAATCTAAGACACTTAAATGCCTGCTGATGATGAATAACCAAAAAAGTCATTAGGTACGGCTTGGCTTGTCTCTAGACAAGTTGTGACATGAGGCTGTTTTCTCGGGGCATGTTCCTGGAGATTTTACAGATTTGCCTGTTTCTAGACCAACACCTGTGACGAAACAGTATCAGCAGCCAAATCTGTGGGTCCAATTTTCTTCATGGAGTTTTCAACCCTAGAAATCTGTCCTCCCCAACCCCTGAGCTAAAAGCTATTTATACTGCTGCTGCCACAGGAAAAAAATACCCTGTTTTATTTAGTGGTCAAAAAACAAGCTGTCGGGTGTTAATGGACTTCACCTCAGCCATTCCGGCGGACCCTCGGGGTACGGCACGCTCGTATGCTCGGCAAGGGAGCTCTCAGCACTGGTCCGTTAATGAAGCCATTTTCAGAGATGGAGAGATGCAATAATGGGAACGCACCACTTCACTGCAGGATATTCTAACCCCATCCTCAACATAAGTGCTATCAGTCATCTGATATTTAGATTTTTTTTCAATCTCCTTTGTCCATTTAGTCATTCAGAGGCCTCTTTTCCAGTCTCCAGGTAGTGATACGTGTGTTTGCTGCCTCAGTGTTGCATTGACACATGCACTGTATTTCTACTGAGAAACTTTGAGCATGTTGCATTGGTGTCAGAGTTTTGTACTATCACTAGAAAAAGGAAATGTGTGCTGAAGGCTGTTCTGCCAGTGTAAGTTACTGTCCATCTGTTGAACTGTTGGACATTAGCCTAACATCTCTGGACCTATGGCATGGTGCTAAAAGCTCCGTATGAGCATCGAGGGCAGACAGGTGGTGGGCAGAGGGGGGGGGGGTGATCTTTATGTTTACCCAGTTGTCTGGTGGCCGCCGCTGGGTCTGACTGCACCACGGATAACTTCTGTAGAACTGTTGTGTGTACACCTTCACTCACGCATGCCTCAAGTTGTATACAGTGTTGTTGTTTATAGTATACAGCAGACCTAAGTGGAAAATGTAAATTGTTTGTCACTTAGTAAGATGTTGTATTCAAGAACAAATTCCTCAGTTTTGCTCTAGATTTGAATAGCAAGAATTGGAAGCTTCATTAGTATAATATTTGAACACATATTTTGAGACAAGGAAACAACAGTGGATATTTTACTCTTTAAAGCCTGACTGATGTGGATTTTTAGGGGCTGATATCAGTTTTACTGAGTAAAATATGATATATTTCTGAACCTGAAAGGTTTGTCTCTTATATAAGGATGACGGTACATGATGACTACACTTAGTTGTATAATGTAATACAGTACAACAGCCTCTAATCATGATGTTAAAGTCACCTTGAGGTGTTCTAATACATTTATATTAGTTGAATGTAACTACTAACTGTATGGTTGTGTCCTTCTCTTAGCAACAGTGGCCTTTGCTTTCACTGTTTGACTGTTCCTCCCGGTGCTTTAACAAGATCACAGCTGTGAACCTGATGCTGTCAGGAAACCCATGTTCAGTGTTTACCCCGCTAAAGGTTGTGTTTGCAGCACATGTCATGATTGGCGAGTGAGCGCATACATAAGGTCACATAGATGTTCCAGGTTTTCTTTGTTAGCTCATGATCACGGAGGCTCTTGTTATCCAGGACGACGGTACATTACAATATAGAAGCACGTCTCTGACACGCTCCTCCTGTTCTCCGTCCTGATGCAGGAGAGCAGAGCGGGCCGGGCCGTTATGGCATTCCACCAGGACAACAGAGCTGAGTAAACTTTAGCAGGGCATCTGGCGTCTAGTGTCCCTGCTCTCTACCCTCTCTCCCCTGTCTCTTAGCCCCAAAGTAGACCAGGCCACCACAGCACAGAAAGTCATCTGGTGACCACTCTGCTACCATCTGTGAGTGCATTTGGCTTCACTGCAAACAAAGCATTGTGGCATGTGAACATCCTCAACATCTAAACAGCTCTGCCCGCCTATCTAACTTCATCTTTGGGTGGAAACTATGAATGCATTGCCAGGGTTCTGGGTCATCTCTATTTCAATTCATTAAATTGCATCAAGGCGTTGTGAATCCACTGTAGCAAACTGACCACAGCTGATGGCATACTTCTTCTCCATTTTGAATTGCTGTGGCGGAAAGAACTGTAATGGTGCTGACCCGAGTTTTAGCTCCAAGTGTATCCCCCTCCACTGATCCGAGGCGGTGCAGTGTCTGCCCAGCATGCTGTCTCTCATCCATCCTGGGTTGTGTGTGTGTGTGTGTGTGTGTGTGTGTGTGTGTGTGTGTGTGTGTGTGTGTGTGTGTGTGTGTGTGTGTGTGTGTGTGTGTGTGTGTGTGTGTGTGTGTGTGTGTGTGTGTGTGTGTGTGTGTGTGTGTGTGTGTGTGTGTGTGTGTGTGTGTGTGTGTGTGTAACCCGGAGGTCAGTCCTAATGCAGCTAGGGCACCTAGACGGGAGGATGGCTGGAGACTGCAAATGACAACAGGACGAATGAGCTTTATTTTGCCAAGTCTTGAACAGTTTTATTCAGACGGCGGGTGCTGCTTCCATCGGGGTCAGTTGTGATGGTCAGGTGGTGTAGCGGCTGGCTGCCCTCAGTGAGACTTGCCACAGCCGCAAGCATTTGGTCCATACAGAGACACTCAGAGGTTGTTTGGGTAAAGAAGCAAAACTAAAGGAACCATAGTGGGATGTGCAAGCCTGCAAACACAAACAACACCCTACCCCCTCTGTGCAGTGTTAAGTGGCCGGATGTGTTTTGTGAATGGGACACAGGTGTCTGGGCCGCACTGTGTGTGGCTGGCCAGAGGTCTGTGTTTGTTTACTCTCCGTAATGGCCCCCCAACTCTCTGCTGTAGCTCGACCCATACTCATTGGTTCTCAATGGGCCTGGTTGGAGGCCCCCTCTTTTTCCTCTTCTTCAGTGGGGTTGAGCAGTGGGTGAATTTGAGTTCGTTTTGACTCAATCTGATAAGGAAATTCAAGAAATCCCACAACACAATGTTGAGGCTACACATTGAGCAAGTCTGATGCTTTTTTAGATTCCTCTTTCTTCCTTTTATTCTTGCCTTCATCCCTCTGCTGCCTCTGATCTTCCTCAGCAAAGCAGGCGTTTGAAGTTGTCAAGTCTCTGGCTTCATTGTTGAGTCCTCAAAGTGCTTATGTGACAGGTAGAGAAGAGCTAGAGGGGAGTAATGTGACTCCCACATAGTCCACTGGCTCCCCAGTCTTCATCCTCTACACCCTGGTTTCCCACTCTCCTTCGGCACACAGGCCTCAGCTCTGTGCTGATGTCACTCTGCTGAGCTCCGCTTTGTTGACTAACAGCCCAAAGGTGTGCTTTGGGCTCTGAGGAAGACTCGCACTCCGCTACCACAACCCCATGCTGCGTCTCCCTAAGGAGCTCAGCCGAGTGAGGTAATGGGTTGTTAACCCCTCAGCCACCTCCATGTTTGGACGTTGTACTGGCAGCAGTGGCTGCTATCAGCACCCTAATCTGATTGTTTTAGTAACCCTGTGGCCTCCCCAGATGGCCCAGCCTCTGAGCTGGTTTATGATCAGCATACAGTTAATATCTGGGGTACATAACGGTCCCCTCCCTTCCACACATACTGCTTCCCTCAAAATCTGCTCTCATTTCTCCCCACCACCCCCTGTGCTATTGTCTCTGATGCCTTTCCATGAGTGCCCTGTTTTATTTCTTTATTTCACTGAGCTTTTAAAATTCCAGAATCCATTTCTTTTGCCCCCAGGCACAAAGGGTGATGGCTAGAGACGGTGTAGCAAATTAAATTTGGTCTCCTTCTTTTGCACCCCTTGGACATGGGCACAACAGAGAAAGACGACAGGAGCAAAGGAAGCTGGAGGAAAAAGCCCATTTCCCATGCATTACTGTCTCTTTCCTCAGGGTCTATCGCGGAATAACACCAACACCTCTATCGCTTTTTTCCCCTCCTCTTTTTAATTTTCTTTTTCTCGCCCTCTCCCCCCGTCTCGCTCTCACAGCTGCTATTCCTTCTCAAGCAGTCTAACCTAAAGGTCTCCTTGCTCTTTCTACCACTGCTAACACAGTCTGACCCAGTTTATTAGTTTGGGTCTAGTGAATCATTAATCGAGGTTATCTAACTGTTCCTGTAATGATGCCGCTGTGACTCGTGTGTCAGTGCCTCTCTGTGTTCAGATCTGATCAAGCCGTACCCTCATGCTTCTTGCTCTACATTTGTACTCGATCATAACCATTTTGCAAAAAAAAGCATTGTCCCTCAAGCTAGACTATATGTTTAATAGGTGCGCTGTGCACTGTAATATGTCATTGTGTCAGAGCACAATACGTGGACTAAGTGCACTGAATGCAAATTAATCTTGTGGGATTGCAGCAGCTGAGAAGAGTGGGGTTTTGGGGAAAGGAGGGGAGCGAAGGGAGGGACAGAAGGAGGACTAATAGTGGCGACAGAGAGGAGAGGGAGAGAAAAGAGCATGTGAGGAGGAGGTGGAGGGATGTGGGATGTAGTCATCGCCAGGCCCATTCATCATGCAATGCCTGCTGGGATGCGCTGGGGTCAGTCCCGCACAACACAATTACAGCCTGTTCCAGTGTGTTGTGCTCGACTCCACAGTGTACCGACTATGTTCTGTTGTCTTTTGTTCGGCTTCCTCTGTTCCTGCTCTCTTGTTTTCCACTTTGCGTGCTTTCTTCTCTGCTCCGTATGTGTCTATTTAGTGGCAGATTTCTCATCTCTCTTGTTTTTTTTCTTCTCGTCTTACATACTTTTGAACTTGCTAGTCGAGCTATCAGCAAATGATCAGCTGAAGTTCTTTGAGCAAAACATCTCAATTAGCCGAACATTTGTTGTGTTCTTCTTTGTGTCTTTCAGTCTTAAAATCTCTACTTTTGTCTTTTGCAATTAATTGCCGCATTTTTCAGTCATGCGGCGGAGCTGCATGCCAGGCTGTTGTACCAGCTTCTTTCATCCACATCTGAATCGCAGCCTCTTGCTTGATTCATGTGATTGACAGGCCTGGTTAGCATGGGGGTGTGAGATGCTAGTAAGCATGTTGTTTACCCTGCCTGCCTGACAGTCCTTTACGAGCCTACAGATGTTTCCAGAAAGCTGTAAATATCTGCTGTGTGCTCTAATATCAGTTGACAGCTTATCCGATCGTAAGGATATCCCTGTCTTCCTGTCTGTGTCAATTCTTCTCGCAGCGAAGCAGAGTTTTCCCTGCGAGGGAACCTTTTTTAGGTGGTCTGAAGGTATAAATGAAAACATCACATGGGGAGCAAGCAACAACAACTTTTGATGTTTGATCCAGATATTTTCGACACCATCATAGTACATGGCAGGACTTGATGTTGCTGGTGTGGCATCTCGCTGTTGCTTTAAGAAACAAACTTTATATAAAGTCTGTCATTTTCATAGTGATCCAGTTAGTATTTATTTTGGAACATAAACATTACAGGTATCTTTAGGGCCGGACAATAAAACAATATCAATAATTATGTCAATACAGTTTTCATTATTAGCAATATAACAGGTTCAATACTTACATTGTTGTATTGCTTGAATGCATAATGCCCAGTGAGGAGGTAAAGCACATAATTACTATAGCTCAGATTTGTAAAATGTTTGACTGTTCTCTCACATTTTCTGCTTATAACGAAGAGTCTAAAACCACAACCTTCACTCAGAAGCAGAAATCAGTCTTTAAATGTTAAAAATGATCAATGACATTTATCATGATAATTATCAATATCGGCTAATATACATTTTTTAAATCTTGAAATAATTGTTGGCCATATCATCCAGGGTTCAACGAGTCCAGAATTTTTTAACACCACAATTAATAACTTTAACTGTAAAGTTTTACAAAATTGTACGGTCAGCAACCCGAAGGGGATGTTTTCAGAAATGTCCAATTAACAGTTTAAAATCCTGAATATACTCTTCCTGGTAAAACAGAAACGTTTTACAATTAAAAAGCTGGAACTAGCAAATCTGCAAGTTTGACAATTTTCCTTGAAATATGCTTTGAAATTCAATAATCAATCAACTCATTATTCAAGCTGCTAATACACTGATGTAAACGAAACACCATCACTGAATATTAACAGGTCAGGCTGCGTTGCTGTTCAGTGTAGTTTATGTCTTGTTAATGAATGAGTTATGGAAGGTTCCACTTCAGTGTTTGAGTTTTAATGATGAGGCTGCTATTCTCCGGTTTGGATTTACATGACAAATTGTGCCTTTTTAATTAATGACATCGTTAGTGCAACTGGCCATGTTTTTGTAATATATCATGTTGATCATGGTGGAACATTGTCCATCTGTTTAGTAGATTTTCGATTCTGAGCCTCATATGTAATTTTGAAGATTAACCTGCCAAAAAAATATTCCATGAAATGACAAACACTCACTGTTCTTCGAGAAATGTATTCTTGGCACAAATAAGCTGTTTGTTAAACAGCATGAGGACCATGGGGGATTGTGGGTTTTTCTTAGTTTGTGTGTCAGAGCTGAGTTGTGTTCACGGATTAAAATAATTTGCAGTTGTTGTCGAATGATTTCTTGTAACAAAAGAGGAAATGGTAGTCACTGTAATGGTCGCAGAAGTTCACTTGCTCACTGACACTGCACTGGGTGGTGACTTGGCTGATGGGAACTAATAGAAAGCCCCAAGATTGACTGAAAGAATGAAAAATCGTCACCAGAAAATGCAACGTTTTAAAGCACAGAGCATCTGGAAACAATTTGAAACAATGGGTTGTCTTCAGCAGACTCCATGTTAAACTGTATGGATGCCTCTCTCTCCTGACTTTCTTAAGCACTGGCCTCTTGAGGTGACTTGTGGAGAACATTGTTGACATGGAATGATCAACGTTGAGTTCTTCGGTATGATATTCACCTAAAACTCTGTATGGACCCTCAAGCTGCTATCAGACATGCTCTGAAATCTGTTCATTTTACCAATGTTTGTCGGAGGAGCCGTATGTGAGAACGAGTAAAATGTCAGAAAAATGTCCAGGGAAGCTCCTGCGAGTGAGGGCGCGTGTTGATGACATTGCTAACATGAGATTCGAGAGCTTTTGGCAATGCGCCTTTCGATATCCTGTAAACAAAAACACATATTTCCGCAGCGGAATTAATACATCAGGTCCTGCCTCCTGTATGTTCTACCCAGACACCACCCCTTGCGTGAATGTCTCCGACATGTTGTTGTGACTCGTCTGACTTGTACAATCCTGCTGTGTTCTTCGTATATAAAAGACAAAGTTCATGTCTGAAAATAGCCTGAGTCAAAAGCACGTTTTTTTTCATAGACTGTCAGGCCTAAACCTGACATATCCTCATTCCACTGGTATCAGCTATGGGTAGCTTTTTACCCAATGATGTTGGGATTTTACTGAATGGCTAATCTAATCACTTGGGTTCAGTGCAAAGGTCTATCCCTGATCTGAAACATCCATACACCCCTACAAAGGTTATCAGTACTTTGCAAAATTTGATGAAAATGGATGAGCTATTATCACCATAGACACACAAACCTACCATTTTATTTAAACCATGGAGTAGGTTTTTCATAATTGGCAGTCATCCTGACCAGGTCCAAGCCAAGTGAAACAGGAGTCTGACCTAAATTGAGCTTGGCCTTTGAGTTCCTTTTTATAATGTCCACTTCCAACAATAATCCTGGCCATATTGTATTATCTAGAACAACGTCTAACCACATCCCATGGCAACACTCTAGGTTGCCATGTACACCTGCTGAGCGCCGCCCCAACCTGCAGACGCCGAAGCCTGTCTGTCTGTGTGCCCCAGTGAAGCCGGGGCGAGAAGTGGCAACGTTCCTCACATTTCACTCTTCACCTAATTGTGTTGATGTGGAGGTTGATATTGGTGTAGTGGTGGTTAATCTTCCCAGTGCGAGGAAATGGCGGAGTCATCAAGGGACACGACAGCTAATTAGACCTGTGTATGCTTCCATGTGTGAGGGGAGCGCTGGGGGCGAAGCGAGAGGGAGCGGGACGTAATGTGCCAAAAAAAGAAAGAAAATTGCTTTCTTTTAATTGAGTGAACGGATTGTGAAAGTTACTTCAAAAACATCAATACACGGCCTATTCTTTGAATGTCGCGCTGCTTAATGACAACATCCACTTCCTTGTAAGAGACAACTGGGGGAAAACCTCAACCTTCATTACTGCCTGACATTTTACACACACTCTCACAAATCACCATCTGGGAGAGTCTGAAATTAAAGTAATTTAAGTTGCACACATAGCAAATGGCCTACTGATACAATAATGCTGTTTTTGACTTCATACTCCCCTGAGGAAAGCTGTTAGTAGGTTTGACTGATTAGAGCCTGAAGCCACTGGCTCTCAATTAGACTGTAGACAAAGCTTCAACCCTCGCTGCTGGAAAATCAGAAGTAATGAATTAGTGATAAAGGTTTTAAAGACAACACCATTAGAGGGAGGGGGCGGACGGGAGGAGGTGGACTGCTTTTACCTTGCAATTTGCCGAGTAAGTCAAGGTCTAAAGGAATACAAATGAAATGCTTTTGATTTCTTTTTCATTTTTGTTCCTTTACTCCTCTTCTTCTTGTCTGTCTCCCTCCGGCTACTGGTGACAGAAATATTAACCTCATCTCCACGGCGGTATCCTCGTGTGACCCGCAGAGTCGTCTCTTGCGACGAGTGGTCAAACTGTTCTGCCGCTCAGGGTCTCGAGCCTCACTGGAGCTCGTAATGCATTATGACTCCATCGCTCAGGGGCGGGTAGATCAAATAATATATTAAGATTATGTTGCGCGCTGTCACACTCCACTTGGGTTAAGAAGTACTATGCCAGCAGAAATTTCTGCAGAGTCACCCTCTGGGAGTTTTTATTTTTTTATTTTTTAAAGACTGCCCGAGGCCGTGTTTGATTTTGTGTTAGATTCTGACCTATTGCCAAAGATGTCCACACAGCGCTCCTCCCCTGTATTGACAGGCATAAGCACACATTGCCCAACACCCTGCCTGCCTGCGTCCATCTCTGTTCGTTGAGAGGGCTCACTGCTGTCACCTGAGGGATACGCTGTGTGCTCGGGTTATGCAGGGCAGATACAGATCCTCCGTTGGTTCAGCTGTTGTGGCCTGTGCAGACGGGGTGGGCACAGCATGTCTCCGTCTCTGTTATTGGAGGAGTCATAAAGCTGGGCAAGATGTTTACTCTTTGCAAGGAGCTTGTAATGCCTTCGTAAATCTCAAGTCAGAATCATGGTGGTCCTTTTAGCCGGGGCAATATTATTTAACCTTGTTTGAATCCATATGCGTTGCTTATTGGTCAATAAACAGCCATTCCAATCCATTCCATTCTAACATGGGCCTCCGCTAAACAGTCCCAACTTTAACCTCTTGTTTTTCAAAGACGCTGGTTGGTGGTCATGGTTTCGTTGGAAGCAGTGGTTTATCTGAGGTCAGCTCATATGTGCTGCTGACGACTTGGTGCCTTTTTTGCTTCCCACTAATCAGCATCTAGACATTTGGGTTTTTCTGACCAAAAACTACTAAACAAAATAGTTTTTTTGCCCACCAACATCAGACATAAGCAACAAGTGAATATTTCTGAGGAGTCGCAGTGATCTAATTCATTCTGTACATAAACAAACTGTATAACAACTTAGTTTAACAATCAGAATGGATTTAAGGGATGGGACCTACAAATGATTTTAAGAATTTTAAATAGCAAATATAACCTCTTAATTTTTTACCTTTTTATTATAATGAAACAAAAGGTCAAACTGCAATTGGATACATTATTAAAAAATCATTGGATCATCTTTGTTGCCTCTGAGCTTCTTCCCTTGTCTCACAGGCCTCATAAGCTGCTTTCAAAGATTTTCCAGTTTTTTCTTGAGGGGCTGTATGTGAGAATGCAAATGTCTGATTCAGTTGCTCTGGACATATTTCATAACATTTCCTGCCAGCCTTCTTGTAGAATGTCTAGAGAATATTTATGTGAGAACACAGCTGGACAATATCCAGAAAATTCGCAGTGAGCAAGTGGGTTGACGTTTGATGTTGATGGCGTTTTTAGCACGCGGCAGATGTGAAACAAACCAGGATAGATTAGAGCTGCCATATACGTAGAAGATGGCATTTTAAGATGTCAACTTGGAAAGAGGAGATTGGATAGATTTTGACGGTAAGTGCCAACGCTGGTTTCAATGAGCTATAGGCCAAAACGTATGATTTCCTGCCACCCTTCGCCTGAATGTTCCGGACATTCTCCAGTTGTTGTGACCGTTTCTGACCTGGAAGTTCTCCTGCTGCATTCTTCATATAAGCAAAAACAAACACGGAAAAATGTCAAAACCCAATTTTCCAGACATATTTTACATCTGGAAGCAGTGTCATGGTACGAGAAGTCAGATTTTTAAGTGGAATCAAACCTCTCTTTGACCTGAAAGCTATGTTCTCAACAACCTCAGCACTCTCTCTAACATGCCTCCATTATTTTAGGAAAACACCCCTTCCTTTGTTGCTGATGCTACAAGTGCATGTCGGTGTGACTGCAACAGAAATCTTAACTGTGACACCTGGATAATGACCATCATGCTCTCTCTCTGCCATCCCTTCACCTTTCAGGAGTCTCACCCATTCACTTGATGCAATGGTGACATCGCATCATAATGCATAATGCATAATGGCATCCAGCCTTCTTCTTTTGCTCTCATCAGCTCCTTGCTCAAATTAGATGAGGGTGATTTCAATAAAGTTACTGTCATCCTCACTCCATTAGTTATATTAACACTCGGATTCCTCCCCTGGAGTCATCTATCTATCCGCCTTTCACCGGAGGGGAGGGGGGGGGGGGCAATCCTCTTCTTTCATGGATCTGTGTAACCTAGTTACTGAGGCCCAGCAGGCAAGGCCAATCAATTAATGAACAAAGGAGCCCGCTCACTGAGCGGCGGCGTGAGTCTAGGACTATAAACAGGGTGCTCCCAAAAACATGGTCGCTGTCAGTTGAGTGCTCATCGGATGGATGTTGTTTTGATTTGTTATTGTGCACATGTGTTTATTTGAGCACTGTTGAGTACAGAAGAGTACAAAGCTGCTGTATACAGATGTTACCTGTTGGAGCTCACAACCCGTCAATATATATGTATGCATGTCTCAGATTGACAGCGAGGAGTGTAAGAAAGGGATGGATTTTGAACTTTTTTGATAGAAAAGCACAAAAAGCCTTTTCGTCTCACTATTATATTTCATCATATTTGAGATAAATGGACTGTGGCATTTTCTCCACTGTGCTGCGAAAAAGCCCAGAAATAAAACATTTCAGATATTGTTTGAAAACCTCTGCTCCTCGCAGACAAAATGTGGAGGTGAGCTCACAAATTATGTATGTAGCCAAAGGTTAAACATCCACATTTAGTGGTTCTGATCGGCCTCCCCTGGCAACCGGCAGATTTGGATGGACAGCCCTCCGCTTATGTCAACTGCTCTCTCACTGTCTTTCACCAACTTCTCATCCTTCTCTTTTCTCAAGACCACTTTTTATCCCACTGAGTCCCCGCCCTCCCTTCCCCCCCCATGTTACCTTTTTTCCCACATCTCTCAGGTCCACCCCTCATTCTCTCCGGTTTTTCTTCTCTCCGGTCTTGCTGCCTCGCTGCCTCTCTGTCATCCCCCTTTTCCCTAATCTGGCTTTTCGTCCCCAGCATTCCCCTCCCCGGAGTTTCCAGCTCTGTCTCCCAGTGTGTGAGATCAGGGAGCAGGCTGTTGTAACAAGCTGTTGAATAATGTAAGCACAGGGCTATAGGCCAGAGTTTCAGTTAACCCTCTGATCTCTGATCACATAGTGGGTGAGGCGGACACATCATAAATGACAGCTCGACAGCAGTGGAAAGCAGCCTGAAGGCCTTTTTTTTTTTTTGCTTCTGCCTTCTTCTAACCCTCACCCAAAGGCTAAAGTTCTCCCATCCGGTTTCAGTGTCATGGCTTTTGTCAGCAGGAAACATAGTGAGTGTCCCTCGTCTTTGTTATTCTAACATTGATGTATAATTAAAGGGTTAGAAAAGGCGATGCTGAATAATTGATACTGCAGCAAAGATGTCATGGCATCCTGAACCTTATCGTACGCAGTATTTTCAGATTAAAGATTCATCAGTTTGCTTTCTTTCTAGTTGTCTGGTTCAGTCTGCGCTGGCTCATTGTGGCACCATGCTCTCCTCTGAGAAGCTATAATCATACCTCACCTCTGCGTATACTGATAATGTCAAAACACAAGCCCTTGATCTGTGGAATAGTCGTAATAAATCCTCAGCAGCCGTCAAGTTGTATGTGTCTGTTACCAATTTGTATCAATTAAGGACTGATTCAGGCCTTTCCAGTGACCAAGAAAGCGTAGCCAGCACAAAGGTCTCATTAACCCTTTGTGATCAATGCAGTCTCGCCTTTCCCTGAGTGCCTCTAGTTACCTTTAGAGACTCATATCCTGAGGCAAGGGTGTATTGATTTGCCACACTGATTGGAAGCTGGAGCTGCTGGGGATGTTTTGGTATGAGTGAGGAGCGGTTCTTCATGGCTGGATCAGCTTACTACATCCTGCCCCCCTACTTCCTTCAGCACACCTGTTACAGCTAGCAGGAGATAAAACACACCACCAATCTCCGTGTGTGTGTGTGAGAGAGGGACAGAGAGAGGGAACACGAGTGCTAGTGACTGAGCAAATGGCTGTGAGGCGTATCAAATGAGAAATGTGTTGCATAGGGTTTATGGTGCCGGCACGTGCCTGAACCACACTGGCTTTGGCAGCTGCTGGTTATGGACGGGTGGCAGGAAGCAGATTTTAGATTTTACGTGGGTAAAACAAACCACGTCTCAGAGTCCGTGACACGCATGACCACAAATATACATGAGAAGTTGAGGTTTGTGTGTATTTCAGTTTGTGTGTATTTCAGTTTGTGTGTAGGATGCTGCATAGTGGCATGCATGCAGCTCAATGGAGGTTTGACCCTGTGGACAGTCTTCAGCTACCCCCTTCTGTAAACGTGTGTGTGTGGTGTCACGGTGGGATGCACAGCAGCTGTAGAGGGGAAATGGGAAGAGCCAGCACAGTAGACAGCAGCCTGATAGACCTGTCAGCTTCGTGACACCTGCAGATGCCTCACCCTCTGGTCCAGGATGACAACAGAGGAGGGGAAAGCAGCTCGGCTATAAGAAAAATTCAGGGGCTTGTAGGCAAGGGGCCGAAATAGACAGAGTCTGGAGCAATGGCAGAGCGAAGACTAAAGCTGTGAAAGGGATAACGGCGAGCTATGGCAGAGCCGTGTTTATTCTCGGGAACATGAGGTGACTAAGGGAGAGCAGGTAGCAGTACACACCATAAGAAGTGTACACCATTCTTTTTTTTAGCACTTTAAACCACAATGGATTGAATAAAGTAGTTAGAATCCAAATCATTAGATAACGATGCATTTATCTCAACTCAATATCGCTTTCAAGGCATTATTTCCAAAGTGGTCATTAAAACTTGAGTCTAACTCTTTTTTTCCAAAGAGTTTCAAAAGGGTAGCATAGTAGTTTCTGCTTTCATTGTAGTTTTTCGAATGTGTCGGGATGTTGTGAGATGCACATGAGTGGGGTTGTAGTGACGTGAGTGAAACACTCGGCACCTTCCTTCGGCTGCTTCCTTTTTAAGGTGGTTTAATAGATTTACTATGTCAGAATTATTGTTGACAGTTCACTGTTTATTAATTAATAATTTAACACACTGAACCTTTTAAGAATGATCTGACTCCCTTGCTACAACTTTTACAATGTTCTTGGACCAAATCTCAAAAGACTCTCAGACTCTCTAGTGTGATAAACTCTTACAATACAATTGTGGACATGTTTTTGAAGAGTTATGGCTTCCATTATTTTCTTGCTTGGAGAACTTGAGATGGTCATTTTGGGAATTGAGACAATATTTGGCCTTGTCCCTTTTATGAATTGAAGTTCACCTTGACGGACATCATACATTTTCAAACTGTCACACTGTTGTTTTGTTTATTTGTTTTGTTGTTGTTGTGCTTTTTAAAAATATATTGTGCATTTTGTATGTGCGATGTGACTCCGTAGCCGAACCACAGCTACACAACCGACAGCGAGCCTTTTCTTGGCACCAGCTCCTGATCTGCCGTGCTGCTATAGCTCTCTCTCCAAATATTGTTTTTAAATGTATAACTAATGAAAGCAGCTATTATAGAGACCCATGATGTAATGTTGCCAATAAACACAGCCATGTAAAAGACGATCAATCTGTTGGTTTGTGAACGCAGCATCTAGCCACAAGAAAAGCACATAAGATGTCACTATCTTCCAACTCTGGACGTCTTCAAGATCAATCATTGTTTTAATATCCAAAAATCCAAAAACTACGCCATTAAAATATTGGACTAACAATATTGATTCAAGTAATTATCACCTTCAAGTTGATATTTATTCGTAGCTTGAGTCTGGCAATGAAAAAAGGCTTATACCTATGGGGCAGGTCTGTAATGGCACATATAGACCTACTACTAAACTGTACAGGCAGTGTGAAGCCTCATAAACCGCAAGTTTGACGTCCTTATGTTAATTCATTGTTGTGTTTGGGGTATTTCTGTGCAGCTTTCATTCTATCTGTGGACTCAAGGTCTCACTTAGTCTTTTAAGTCTCACTTTTCCATCAAACTACAGCAGGTCTTCTCATTGTTTTTGCTGCATTCATTTTACAATCTTCCTCGTCTTGTCAAAAAGTCAATATTTTGGTCTCCTCGCAATAAAAATCAGCCTTGTTTCAGACTCTGCCACATGCCTCCAGACAAACACTAGCTGAGAGGTCATGTCAGTGTTTTTTTTTTAACTGTGGCTTTTTCTTTGCCAGTGACAGTGACTGGTTAATCACCAAGGCAACTGTTGTTGAACACTCTGTCTTCCCATCTTTTAGCCATGAAACCCCGCGGAGTCTCAACAGACCCTTTTGGTGGCCTTCGCACTGGTGTACTCGGAGCAGAGATGGTCAGTTTTTGAAGACGGCTTTTCCACAGCTGTGATACACAGATTTAGACATTCCTAATGGCTGACCTCACTGTACAACAAGGCATAGTTCAGTGTCCGTTTCCCTAGTATAATAGGGTTGTTGTATCATCCAGATATGGGTGTGTTTTAATACACATTTAATAATAGGTGTTTACTTAATTCGTTTTCACATTCTAATGACATTGTAATGACATGTGCCAAGAAAGAACATTTTAGGGTGGATCTGGACAAAAGGGTGTGTCCAGTCACTTTGTTCTCTTTAACATTGTGAGATAGGGCGTTTTTTAAAATATTTTCACCAATTTCCCATTAAATAAATCATTATCTTAAAGGCACCCTTGGAGGACTGATATCTATGAGTGTGTGTGCAATTTGGTGCAGCTTGATTGAATTTAAAGGCACTGTCCTTAGTGACTGCCATTCCAGTTGATGATGAATTTGTGGATTTTCTTTTTCATCTTCAGTTAAACTAATGCCATAACACGGAAAAAGAGACAGTCCAAGGCGGCTAAATGCTGTCATTTGGGAAAACTGTATTTAACGCAGGTTGACTCTGGTAGTGTTGACTGAAAGCAGAAAGTACGAGAGCATAGAAAAGTCGGAGCTGAGCCTCAGTTGAATAAAAAACAACCAAAAATCCACAGGAGTTGTAATAGGATTCATGACTGGGGCTGCAGTTGGGAGTGTAATTATTGTTATTGCAATGAGACAATCATGAGGCTGGGTATTTCTCTGCAGTTGGGAGTTTTCACGCATTTAGTGCCTGCAATTATCTCGATGGGGGCATGTGTCAAGTGTGTACTGTTTGTTTATGTAAAACATACTGTACACAGCCCTTTAAACAAATTTCCACTTCCACCCATTTATCTGTTGTTCCTGATAGCACTTTGAAAAGCGAGCTGATGATCATCAGTGCGTTTTCATGCAGGAGGAAAAATCGTATCTGTTTGATCTCGCAGGCAAAAATATGGGCAGCAAAACAGAATCTCATCTCTTGTGTCAGCTATTCTTCTGCACCGTGATTTTCCCATGGGGACGCATTTCTGCTGCGCGAATCACGGTCGGATCAGTGTGGGCTGTTTCTTATCTGGACATGAAAGAAGGGAAGATGGAGGAGGAGGAGGGGGCTGAGGAAGAGAGGTAGGGGCTCCTCTGGCAACGATAATACCTGAAATTCACTGGGCGGCCTCTTGAATCTAGTTCATCATCATTTCATGAGCAGGAATTATACTTATCCCTATTACGGCCCAGGTTACATCCTCTGCTCGGCTGTTTTCCCTCAGCTTCTCACGGACCGATTGAGTAAATTGGACAGTTGAATTGTTTATGTGTGTGCTACAGCCCATGTTACAGCATGCCTGGGGTTTTATCATTTGTTTTGATCGTCTTCTTTTATTCATCTGCGGTCATCATGAGCATTGTTGTCGTTTGATAGCATCTCTGGTTCACGTCAGGTCAGCAAATCTGTTATTGCTGCCCCGCCGCAGGTGTAACAGTCTTAAGAAAACTGTTGTGCTTAAGTCAGAGTTTCCGTGGATTGGTTCTCTGCGCTGAATAGGCAGTTGATTTGATCGGCAGACTCAGCAGCCTGAAATGAAACCACACTGACAACTGCTGTTATCTCTACTTGCCTCCCCCACTTAGAACCCTCCCCCCGAACCTTCACGTTCACTCACACAGACACGAAGAGTACAGCTTTCACCTCTGACTGATGTATGTTGTCTGTATAAGGGGAGACCCATTACGAATTCTCAGTCCCATCGGAGACATTGTGCTGCCCGCCATGCTCCCTTGTCCTTCAGCCGCGTCCTGAGATGACGGTAGATAAACAAAGGGAACAAACAGTCACTCCCCGCAGCATTGATCTGGCTCCCTCACCCCTCCCTGCTCTCGCCAACAACGCCACATTGATTCCACCTACACTCAATTTATATGAAAGCCCCTCTGCCCCACCTCCCCTCTCCACCAGGACTGACAAAAGTGATAAATGACCAACCCCTTCCTCCCTCTGCCGCCACCTCCCTGCACCCTGCGTTGGCTGTCCGAGACACTACAAGCCTATTTCTCCTTTCACAAACCCAATAGAGTGAGCTCCCCCTTTTTCATGGAAGTGTATGTTTTAATTTTTAGCAGGGAGGAAGTAGAGTGCAGAGGGGTGGGGGGTGGAGTAATTCATTGCTTTTAGGTCCTTCCTATAATTTCCACACATAAACATGTCACTGGTGTAATTTCAACACCACAGGACATCCATATGCATGATGTCAAACCATCGAAAGAGACGAATGAAGGCAATAATTATTTATTTCAGTGACACATTAACTGGGGTGGCTGCTGGCTAAAAGTCTGCATTGTCACTCAGAGGAAAGCATGTGCAGAGGCATCAAAGTGGGGTCAATTGTTTCTTTTTGTCCTCGGCCGATGCAGTCCATCCGCTCCATATGTGTGTGATTACTTTGTCAAGCGTGGAATCACATGAATTGAGTTGAAGTTTAAACAGATGCTATATGTGAATATGAGAATCTGTACACGATTGACAACATGTAGGGGCCAGAAGCCTTCTGGTTTCTGTTTCTAGTTTGACCAATCACGTTTGAGCAGGCTTTGGTTGCCTGCAGGCGGAGAGCAAAAGAGGCGGAACACAACAAATTGAAATGCATCGCCTCTTTAATTTATCTGCATTCATATGCAGATAGGTGTTGATGTCGATTAGTCAAAATGTCATCTGGATCGAAAAAACGCCTACAAAAAGTATCCTCATGTTTGTATTCTGTGCAGAGAAACAGACGACTCACAGCGATTGTAAGACAGAGTCTTGGCCTTGCTATCCACTGTTTACACCGGAAGCCCTAACTATTGGCCGTACCCTCCACAGACGCTAATTGGTGATCAAATGGTAGCCGATGGGCTCCGAGATAGATTCGTAGGTGTCACCTCTGCTTGTTTGGATCTGTCCTCACGTGTGAATAATGACTCATCTTCACGGAGTTTCAGCTCACTGCAGTGTTTTCTATCTGTGTCGTCCTTGACTACCTGCACAACTGCTAATAAATGGCTGCAGTTTACAAATGATGTTTTCCATGTTCTCAACTGTTTTTTTTATTGTACAGATCCAGTGTCCCCATGCTTGTAAATGGAGCACAGTGTGTCTATAAATAGATTTACTGTGGTAGTGAGCTGCTGGTTGTTAGGGGTTTATGTGTATATATGTTTGTGTGCGGTTCTTTTTATGTGCTGTATGGAGGTGGCTGTGGCTATTGATGATGGTTTCTCTCTGGCCACTCTTCTCTTCAGCCCAGGGGGGTAATACCATTGAGGAAAGTCTCCATTTCACATCTTAGCTCTCTACCATTCCCTAACGACCTGTCCTTGCTTAGTCTCCACCCCGCCACATCCACATTTTTCCCAGTGGCTCCCACAGCTCATCCACTCTGCTTCTCCCACTGTGAGGTAATCCATTTTGCACTACCTTACACTCTCAGATCCCTCCTGTCCCTATAGCTCCTGCTCGAGAGCCCAGATCTGAAGAGGACGGGAGGTTTGGGAGTCTTATCTAAGATGAAAAAGACTCGCAGAGTGCCATGTATATTTTATTCTCTGCCCTCTGTTTTTATTCATCTTGGTCCTAATCATCCCCACATTATATGAATGAATGATTGCACCATTATTCCTGTGCCAGCTCAGCTTATCCTCGTGGATGATGATATCTGTGATGATGGGATCTGACATGATCCCTCTAATGGAAGTCTAAAGGTGGGATCTTGCTCTGTCTGCTGGAGAATGTACAGAGATGCCCCACTTCTCTCCCGATTGTCTTTGAACACACTTTTGCGGTCTTCCGTTCTATTGATAATTGCTCTTTGGGAAAAGATTGCACTCCTTTGTCTGGATTTGAAGATGATTCTGCCTCTTTGTCCCATTAGTGTCTCGGCGAATAACATTGCAATCATTTTAATTATGACAGCGCTGGGATCGAGGTCTTCAAGTAGGGCCTTGAGATGTAATTGGAGGGGCACGGGCGAACTGAGGAAAGGCATTTTTCTTCTGTGAAATTGCCTCAGTCTTGGGGACAGTAAATTGAGGTACTGAAAAATGATGTGATAATTCAGCCGCATGGTTTGGTAGAGGAAATGGTCTGAAAGTCACTTTCTAGAGAATTAGAAGGCAAAACTATATTCGCCTCCCGAGTCCTCTGTCCTTCATGCAGTGGCATGAAATGAATTGATGAGACAGAGAGAGAGGGAAGTGTCGGTGTAAATGTTTGCAGCTAAAATGAAACTGCCTGCTTGAGCATTCAGATTTGCTGAAGGGTGGGAGGCAGGAGCCGTAGTGAGGATACGCCGCCACACGTTCCACACTATTTCACGGCCTGAGCCTTTAATCACAACAAGCACAATGAACGCATGAAATGGAATTTAAATTTCAGATTGATTGATTCTATATTGATGACTGCCAGGGCTGGCTTAAGCAACAACAAAAAAAAGGAAAATAAAGCAACCTCTTAAAGAAGCCGAGTTCTTGCTCCTCTCATGTGCCTGTTTCTTGCTTTAAATGTGCTTCAAAAGAAATATGAAAAATTTGCTTTTTGAAGTTTAATCTCTCACAAGAGAGGGTAGGAGGCTGAATGCAAATGCAGAAATTTGCTTTAGCTTTGCTTCTTACTGCTTATGGTGGAGAATTCTAACACAGTGGCTCTTGTAGCCGTCGACAGCAGCCCTCAACCCCTCAAACTGTGGAGTTTGTCGCCTTGGGTTTTAGTGAAGGCCTCTAAATGAACAACACATGCACCATAAAAATAAGAGTAGGAGTGAAGATTCATAGCATTTGACACCTCTCTTAAAATAATGCTCGGTCCTCGCCTCCTCTCATTCTATTGTGTCTTGTTACTTAATCCCCTCAAGGCATCGCACACAGTAACAGAGCTGGCATAAGCACATTTGGTACTGTTTGCAGTGTCGAGATTAACAGGATTACAGATTAGGGATTACACTGGCGTCATTCCTACCCATTTAACCTTGACCCCTGCCCCCCGCTGGAACGATTCAAACGGTCAGCCCGAACCTGTTTGTGTGTTTGTGAGACCTGAGTGTTTGCACAAAAGATCAAGTCATATTTGTTCAGGAATAAACACAAACAAAGCGTGTGTGCTTTTTTTTGTAGTGAGATCGTTTGGATTGTAGATCTTCTAATGAGTCTCTCGGGTCTGTGTCCGCTGTGATCAAGCCACTTTGGTGCAAGCGCATCAATACACAGACAAAAGCAGAAAAGTGACAGTAGCAGTAACAACAGTAGCCTTTTGATGAGTGGATTACCTGTTCTCCCTCTTTTTCCTTCTGCATGTTCTCCATGCCTCTGAACACGATGCAACTTCAGCGTTTCCATGGAGAACGTGCGGTTGCCAAGGCCTGTGGAGATTGAACACAGAGGGTCGTCGTTTTATTTCTGTCAGTCAGCGGCGAGGGGACGGATCGGGCAGCAGGGCAACAGGGGGGAGAAGGGGGAAGAGCCGGGACCCGAGGGGCTCAGAGGGTCCAGCTCTACTTTACAAGTTTATTTGTCGAAGGGATCACCTACAGCTAGTCAGACTCTGGCCTGACAGTGTTAATGTACTGGCTCTCCTCAAAAGCCCTGGGGCACTTAGTCTTATTCACACTTTAAAAAGAAGTGTCATGGAGGGAGGGGGACTGAGGAGGGGGACAGAGGAGACGGGACGTGCGAAGCTACATATGGACAACCTTAGCGGTGTTTATCTAGAGAGTTGTTACAGCTGAGGAGCAGGCTCCGTCCTCCTGTTCCTCATCGCCTCTCATTAATCTAGCAGTATGGTCTTGGCCTGCTTCCCATGATGTAGAGCGAGCAGGTTTAGAGTGACCACCCACCATGAGGAAATGCATTTGTCCGTCCTCTCGGCCGTCACCTGCTATTGTTTACTCCGCCACCGCCATTCAGCTGCTATAAAATCAGGAGGTATATATTTTAATTGATGTTTTCAAAGCTGCAAGATTAATGATCGCCCTTGGGGCTGAGTTTCTCGCTTATTTCTCCCACCAATCAGTTTTTTTCTGTTGAGTATCATCTTGTCCTTTTCCTCTGCCTTTGTCTCCATTTCCACTTAATATTTTTGAATATCTCCTTTTTTTTTTTGCTTTGCATTTGCTATTTTCTCTTATCGGCCGATCTGCCAGCTCCATTTAGGGAGACTTATAATCCACGTGTGCAATTACAGCGCTCATATTCAGTCTGAGCTCCTTCCATCATTGGGAATGAAAAGGTTGGCTATCCGATTCACATTAGTCTCCATCTGCCTCTCCTTTATGCATGACTTAAAACACTGATTCTCGTTGGCAGACTGAAACGTGGGTCTCAGGCTCTGCACACCTTTTGGCTGCTCTTTACCTTATGACTATGTCTGCTGGATATACCTTGTATGAGCTTCTGCTGAACATGAAATATTCATGTTCCCGTTTCTTCCTCCTCTGCATTTTTGCATCTATTATTTTGGAGAGGAGGAGGACGGAGGAGCATTTGTGGTTGTATCTCGACTTCTAAGGTATATACATGGCACATAAAGTAGAAGATGCATTAGGTTGTATAGAAGAGCAGACATTTGAGATCCATTAGCCATTATTCAGTTCAGTCTGTGCTATATCCTTATCTCCATTATAGTCTAATGTATTATAGTCTCTAGCCAGCCTGATCTCCCTGCTTCACACTTTAGGCCTTGGGCTCTTAGTGTCAGCTCCTCTCTTGCTCCCCACACTCTGGCCAGCATCACACATCTCCCCCTCCCCTCGTTCCTTCAGTTGTCGCTCTCTGCATCACAGACTGAAGGTCAACATTTGGAGGACGTCATCACTGCTGCAAATTGGGCAAGAAACGAGCCTTTCTGTGTCCCTGCTGTGTTTGTGTTGTCTCGCCATTTAATCTGCTCCCGAGCCATGTCAGCAGTGTTGTTAAAAGTCAAGGCAGAGTGCAATGTCTTTCTGCCGACGTCGGCCATATCTTCATTCTGATTAATCATTAAGAACCTAAACACATTCTTTCTTGAATGTTGGGGCTTAGATAGAAAATAGATCAATGATTCTTTAGGTGTTGCTATCTAACCCGTATGAGAAAGAAATATGAGGCTTGATATTTTACAGTTTAACCATAAGCTTTATTATAAATAAGTATAAATAACATGAGAGCAGAGATACAACCAAATATATAAAAGTTAAATTAAGAAAATCAACATATTTCTGTGCAATAAATATTAACATAAATCCACATCTTTCCTGCATTGTTTATTCTGTAAAATAAACGTTTTTCATATTGGTGCATATCGGCAAACAAAAACTCATAATGATATGGCTGAAAGGCTCATATTGGCCAATTCCTATCGGCCAACTGGTAAATCATCAGGTTCTAAATAAAACTAAACTGAAAATTAATCAACAACCTTGATACTTGACTATTTTTTTCGTGACTTGTCAAGGAACTTTTCCAAACAGCATCTCATATGTAATCAGTAGCTGCTCTTTTCTCTTTTTACCATTGGTTAGTTGGATGTTTGTTGGAGAAAACATGCAGCCCATGTATAATATAGGCTTTGGGAACATATGATGGATGGTTGTCCATACATATTACAAACTGAACCGATAAATAACCATTCAATTAAATAGCTAGCAGATTAATCAGTGATGAAAATAATAAGTTGCATCTATAGATTGTGCTAAAAGTTATTAGATGACAGAACTAATGAGTTATTGCCTCAGACTTTATAACTAGAATTTGTTGAAGATAAACTTCATCAATGGAAAGTTTTGATTGATTTATTTTAAGCGGAAACATATGCTCTGGGCCCAGGTGACCTGAAATAACAGTTGAGCCTGTAATATTGAAAGTTTATTCCCTTCGTCTTCTTCTCTGCTTCACTGTTTGGAGCAGCGGTCACTTCCTGTGGCTAATCATACGCTGATATGCCGTGGCACGAACCCCGGCTCCCTCCGAAATGAACAAACAAGGTACCGGGGGATCTTTAAGCGACCAGGGCTGTTGGTTTTTAGTCGGCTCCACTGCGATACATTCTCTGAACGCCCACTGTTTCTTTCACGGCCTCGCTTTACATTAGACTCTGCCTCCCTGCGAAGAGGAGACTTGGACACGACTCAGAGAAAAAGGAGTGAGAGTTTCTTCTGCTGCACTGGCAAGCAGATTTAAGGCGTCCTGTTGAGCTTGGCTGGAAGGCCAAGAGGGGGCAGAGATGTTCGGCAGAAGGCTGACCTCGATCACATTAAAGGGACACTATGGGAGTTCGATTTTTGTTCCATGTAGCCCTGTGTGCACGTGAATGATAACTTCAACGATCAAGGGATTATCTTTATGGAATTCTCTCGGAAAAAATGTATGGTATGATTTCCTATCAAGCTGTGTAAAATCAATAATGTATTGATCGTAATGCCGTCAGATGAATGATCGTTGCCCATAGGATTTGCTACGCTGAGCACAGTATGGCCACTCTTGTATTTTTAATGATAGTCACCTTTAATCAAACCCTGGTTTATAGTGAAACTAATAAACCCTTTGATGACATTATCAAATCCATTTTATGTCTGATTTGTGTCTGAAGAGTCTTTATGGGCTTGGTGGTCACCGTTTAATGTGTCTGGGTTGAGAGGGTTGTGACTCTGCTCTAATGTGGTATCTAGGGTTTTATAAAAGGATGTGTGTATGTTTGTGTGCGTGTGTGTTTGTGTAGGCAGAGTATTTCTATGCAACGGTAGTGTGTGCTTGGTCTCATTCTCTCCACCAGGCCTCTAAATGGAGAAATGATGTTTTTGTAAGTGACTAGCTCGCACTGTTCTCATGCTGCATCTTGTACTTTTCACACTCTGCTTAATGAAGACTGACTAAAGGGTCTGTATATTACCACAGGTCTGCAGAGAGGGGTTTAAGAGTGTATATAGAGTGTGATAAGGGGAAGGGAGGGGGGGTATTCTCCCGGAGTGAAGGACCCTTATTGTTGCCAGGTCTGTCTGTCACTGTCACCCACTCCTCTGCTCTTGGATCATTTCCCTCCCATCAGCTTGTTTTTCTCCCGTCTCCTGCCTTCCATTTGGGTCTCGATGCTGTGAGGATTTTAGGGAAATGGAAGACGAGTGTCCCCAAGGGTGATGGCTTCACCACTGGACTGAATTGGGAATTGGTTTGCCCTAAGGCTTTGTTGTCACTCACACTCTGCTTATTGATTGTGTGGAGGCTGCATGAGTGGGTGATTTATTTTGTCTTTCTCTCTCTCTGTGTGTGTGTGTGTGTGTGTGTGTGTGTGTGTGTGTGTGTGTGTGTGTGTGTGTGTGTGTGTGTGTGTGTGTGTGTGTGTGTGTGTGTGTGTGTGTGTGTGTGTGTGTGTGTGTGTGTGTGTGTGTGTGTGTGTGTGTGTGTTTACAGGGGTTAGGTGTTTGCATGTAGGGGGGATATTGGCAGCTCTTACTTTGTGTAGGTGAAAGCAAGGTCTACTTTGGAGTGAACTTTTGGAGCATTGGCACTGTCAGCATGCACACATCTCCCACACGCTGCTCAACCTGCAAAACAAAAGAAAGCAATATGTTGTTTGTTCTATAGAAGCTGATGCCGTGCTTTTCATATTTTAAAATGATTTGCTTCTGTCTCGCTGTTTTTCTAGGTCAAGAGCTTCGATCCTGAGGAAATGGTGCTGCTGAGATGACCTGCGTGACCTCACTTTCCTCCCGAGATCATTCTCCAATCAAAAGACTGCAGCAAAATCTAGTCGGCACATGGTTGGCAGGTTCGCATGATGGACAGGTGATGGAGTCTTCCATCATCTTTCTGCACTAGTGACTCGGCCTGCCAAACCTCCCTCTGAGGCATCAGTGTGTACCAGTGGTCCAAGGCCCCCCATTTCTCTGCCATGGTGACATAAGAAGCGCTGCAATATGAGGGAGAGCCAACGTGAGACCGTCTCATTTCTTTCTCCAGTAGCTGCTGCAGCTGCTACCTTAACGCCATTTGTATTTTGCTCCATAACAAGACTCACTTTGTTGTGAATAATCGCTGTTAGCTGTTTTCTACGCACACCGAGAGAGACTGCCCCCAAGGCGTGTTGCTGGGCCGGTGGGGCGGAGCGGTGTGGGTGCGAGACGATGCTGGGATGCGTGACACGCCTCCGTCGGCTGGTCCGTCTCCTCCCCCTGCAGACCTCCCTCCTCCTCCTCTTCCTCTTCTGCACCGTCAGCGTCTGCATCTCTGCCTACTTCCTCTATGGCGTCAAGCGAGAGCTGGAGCCATCGGGAGGGGGCGTGTCCGGAGCCGAAGGTGCGTCCGCCGACTCCGATGACCCGAGGGTCACGCCGTCCAGACTGCTGCCTCTCCAGGGCATTTCGGGGGGCCCCGGGGTGGATCCCGGAGGGGCCAGGACAGATCCTGTGGTTCTGGTGTTTGTGGAAAGCCAGTATTCTCAACTGGGTCAGGAGATTGTGGCCATTCTGGAGTCTGGCCGGTTCAGGTACCGGACTGAGATCTCTCCCGGTAAAGGGGACATGCCCACGTTGACAGACAAAGAGCGAGGCCGTTTCACACTGGTGATTTATGAGAACATCCTCAAGTATGTCAACTTGGATGCCTGGAACCGAGAGCTGCTGGACAAATACTGCGTGGAATATGGAGTGGGCATCATTGGCTTCTTCAAGGTTAGGACAACAGCACACTCCCTCTGCCTCCCTCCCTCCCTCCTTCCTCCCTCTCCCTCCTCCCTCCTCCCTCCTCCCTCTCCCTCCTCTCACTCACACCTTCTGCCCTGTCCATCTGGCTGCACAGTCTCTAAGGAGATGGGATTCACAGGACCTGCCTCAATCCCACTGCACTATTTTTCTTATTTTCAATCTGTCTTGTTTTTCTGTATTCTGTAGTCTGGCCTCCTTCACTCTTTTCGCCCAGTCTCCTGTTTCTCGTTCCTTGTTTTCTCTCCCTTTTTGTTTTATTTGCTCTGGATATTCACTCCTCTCTCCTTCTCTCTCTTTCTCTATCAGTAATCCTTAGCTGAGCCTGTTTGCCCAAGGCCACTTTTCAGGTCTTATGGTTTTAATCACCATCTCTGAGCCCTAGAAAGAATATAGAGAGAGATATGGAGGCATAGATGGTGGTGCAGAGATGTTAGGCAGTGTAGGTGAAGGTCAGGAAAGCCTGGTGGGATTTACCATCTATTGGGAGAGGAGGAAGCAGAGCGAGGGCGTACATCCCAATAACCTGGACTCACCACACAGCTCTGTTTCTGAACAAAGTGTTTGCAGTGGAGCTGGAGCGATATAGAGTTCAGTTTATTAGGTACACCCACCTAAGACGAATGCATTCTGATACAAATTCTACCATTGTGAAGATTATTATTTATTATTATTTATTATTTAGTTTTTGTTGAAACTAAAGAGAGATGGTGATTCAACTGTATGGTAATTTAATCTGTGTTGTCTGGTGTTTCAATTACTTATATTTTATGTATCATTATTTTTTATATAAAATTGGGATAAACTAGAAACAAACAACAAATGGTACAACATGCAGAGAACATATAGAACGTTATTTATTTTCCTATTTGTTGGAAATATTGGATTTTCATAACATATACAACAATGGCAGCTGTGGGACCTAAAGCAATGAGGAAAGAAAGATGAAGTTAAAATAAAAGAATGTATTCTTTTACTATATCAATGTTTTTTTTGTATATTGTTGTGTGCCTCAGAAATCCAGTATGGTTAGTCTCCGCAATGCACAAATATCAGCAGCCACAGTGTGGACACCACCCAGTGCATATCAGTGTTAACTTAATGATGCTGTCACCAACGCCCACACGCACAGTGGTGAAATTTTAAGTAATGCAGAAGTGAAAGAGCAAGAGACGGTGGGATTTGTATATCCTCGGTTGTAGTGGTGTGAGAGAGACGGAGAGAATGACAAATGTAGGAGGGAAAATTTCAATGAATAATCACCGAACCCACCGTCTTTGAATCTTAGAGGACACGGCAGGAGGTGATTCATTTTGACTGCAATCTCGGAGCATAGCAGATTGAGCTTAGCAGGTAGAAGCTGCCTCATGCCTTCACATCTGAGTAGGCCTGACATTCCTTATTTCACACATGATTGGAGAAATTGGGGGAATTATATCTTATACGTTTCTGTCTTCATCACTCTGGTGTATGATCAATTTGTGTGATTTCTCTCTTGTTTCTGTCTCTCTGCTGATCAGGCCAATGAAAACAGTCTGCTCAGTGCACAACTGAAAGGCTTCCCCCTCTTTCTACACTCTAACTTGGGTCTGAAGGACTGCACGGTCAACCCCAAGTCCCCTCTGCTCTTTATAACTCGATCTGGGCAGCCCCTGCCAGGTCCTCTCCCAGGGGATGACTGGACCGTTTTCCAGTCCAACCACTCAACATACGAGCCCGTGCTGCTGGCCAAGACCCAATCGGCCGAGAGCATTGCGTCGATGGGGCAGAACGCCGCGCTGCTCCCATCTGTGGTGCAGGACCTGGGGCTCCACGATGGCATCCAGAGGGTCCTGTTCGGTAACAACTTGGTCTTCTGGCTGCACAAGCTGGTGTTTGTGGATGCTGTTGCTTTTCTGACAGGGAAGCGGCTCTCGCTGTCCCTGGAGCGCTACATGCTGGTGGATATAGATGACATCTTTGTGGGCAAAGAGGGCACACGCATGAAGGTGCCTGATGTAAAGGTGAGTTTGTGAGTGAGCTGCTTCTGATTTGAATCGTTAAGAAAGTTATCTGAACAGGAACTGAACCCACTTATGTATTCATCAACCAGTGTTTTCAACAGCCCTTAGCAGAAAAATAAGAAGTGCCTCACACATTGCATGTGCTATCCTCTGCCAGTCATAAAGAAACCCCCTTCTTCTTGCTCCTCTTCTCCTTTTTGAATGCGTTCATCCCAGTAGGCCGCTCAAAGCTGACAGGCCCCACTGCTCACACTGTCACAGAAGCTCCAGAGCAATGAATATTTCAGGGGCTCAGACGCATACAAAGAATGTTGAAAAGTTCCTTGCTTGTGTCCCCTCAGAGCAAAACAGACCCCCCTCGCATGTGGCGGCAGAGGGTGTAAGAAATACTTATGGAAGAAGCATCAAGGCCTCCTCACTCGCAACAGCAACAGCTTTTAGGAACAAATCACACCCTGACAAGACGCAGAGAGTGAGAGGGTGTGTGCTGGGAGTATTATCCAGTGCGGAGATCAAATGAAACAAACACCCAAATCAGAAGAGAGCAAAATATCAAACAGAATGGAGGAGCGCAGTGAAGCAACTGGGAGTGGATGTTGGATGTTTACTGAAAGAAACTTGCAGAATGAAATATGTATGTGGGCATGCGTGTGCCTGCGTGTTCTCGCCTCCTCATTAATGCAACCGTGCACCAGTGCGAGCGCACACCATGGAATGACCCACTGCTCTTTTCTCCCACTGTTTCAGGCCCTGCTAGAGACACAGAGGGAGCTGCGCACCCATGTGCCCAACTTCACCTTCAATCTGGGCTTCTCAGGGAAATTCTTTCACGCTGGTAAGATGTGGCCTCTGAAGAGAACCTTTACTGCTGTTAGCTCAAGCGGAAATAAATAAGAGCGTGCACTAAACTTAAAGAGATTTAAGAACACTTCTGACACTGTAGAGTTTGGATTCATGATAGATTAATATCTCTACTCCTTTTCTTCTACTTTGTGTCATCCCCCACACTCCTCCCTTCCATATCTGAACTTTTTCTTTGACTTTCATTGCCTCCCTTTTTATCATCACTGACTCATTTTCACCTTTTTGATTCTCCTTTATCTGACCATTTTTATCTCTTCACTCCCTCGTCTCTTTTTCTATCTCCTTCCTCCTTTCCCGTGTGACTGTCCACCCTCTAGGCTCTGATGAGGAGGACCTGGGAGACGACCTGCTGCTTTCCTATGTGAAGGAGTTTTGGTGGTTTCCTCACATGTGGAGCCACATGCAGCCACATCTATTCCACAACCAGTCGGTGTTGGCCGAGCAGATGTTGCTCAACAAGAAATTTGCTATGGTGAGTCAGGGGGGGTGAGGGGTCAGATCACAGCTCTGGGGGAGCACCGTGAGCTTTTTGTTTTTTTATGCTATTGTTCAGTCTCAGGCAAGCAGCACAGTGGAACTGGTTACTTTGCTGAGGAGTTGGAGATGTGTTTTCTATCGCCTGCAGCTCTTCATCACCGTGGCTGCTGCTTCCTGTTCAATTACTCATTTGCACTATTTAAAAATGATCCTCAAACAAAAAACACTGCAGAAAATGACTTGTTTCATTAGTTAAAATTATTTTTGATTAACGATCCGTGTCAGCCCAAATTGTGGCGACAAGTGCAGTGCATTTCCTGAGCCAGATTCACAATAAAGGCCAGTTGATGACGCGGCAAACAGGTTTGTATCAATAAAATAAAATAACATAGGATTACATCCTGTATCATTTTTCATCTGATTTCCTCATACTTATGTCGGCAGTGTGAATCCAGCACGGGCATGATGGAATCTGCCACTGCTGTTAAAACCTGTTATCTATCTTATAATTCGGGAAATCTCTGTCTGTCTGAATGTCATATCTCGAGAACCGTTCATCTTATCGGCTTCACACCTGACATGTGTATTGTTAAGGGCCTGAGGAAGTGCAGTGTCGAATTTTGCACGATACGTTCATGTTCATGTTAGTAAACTTTGAATAAACAGGCGACCAGCGCTCTGTGGCAGCGGTGGCTGGGACTCATCACTGTGAGTGACATTGACGATCACAACAACAGCGTGTTCATGACAACTGATTCTCCAGTTCAGGGTTCTTTGTACTGAGTCTGCTTCATTGGACTTTGAATAAACAGTCGAGCAGCTCTTTGTGCAGCAGCTGTGGTGCAGCTTCAGAGTTCTGTGGACCTTGGAGTCTTTACTCACCACGGCTCAATTACTGCAGGTCACTTTTACAGTTTCAGAAACAAAGCTGCAACCAGCATCACAACGGGCCAAACAACCAACCATTTCCAAACAGGCAAGTTTAGAATGGCCACTGCAATAGTGGCCATTCTAAACTTGCCTGTTTGGAATGCTGATCGTATATTGTATCAGAAAGGGGTCTGATGCCTTGAAAATCTTAAGCATTTTAACTTACTCACAGGTGAATATCATGGTTTTTAGTGAGTCTTGCTTCTGGCACCTTTCCATTCTCTCTTCATCACTTGTGTATTTTCGTCCTCCAGGAGCACGGGATCCCCACTAACATGGGCTACGCGGTAGCGCCACACCACTCCGGCGTCTACCCTGTCCACATTCAGCTGTACGATGCCTGGAAGAAGGTGTGGGGCATCAAAGTGACGAGCACAGAGGAGTACCCGCACCTGAAGCCTGCTCGCTTCCGGCGAGGTTTCATCCACAGCGGCATTAGTGTAAGAGCACCACTCATACACCCTGGCATCCATAAGGCCTCATTATCTTGTTACCTCCAGCCTGTTGCTTTTCCTCCACTTTGCTTCTAAACACCCATTACTTTTCAGCCAGTAATCCCTTTCAGGGTTCTTTTTTACCACCTACATATGCTATCCATCATTCATTAATTATCACGCCATCTCCACCTCCTCCAGTTCTTTTGTATTTATTCCTATCCCAAGGCCAGCGGTTGTTCTCCATCCTGCATTTGTCCATCATCCTCGATTCCTCCTTGACTACGTCTTGTCCCCAAAGACGCACAGTGGAATCTTATTTTCTTTTACCACATATCAATGAGACAACAGAAGTCCCGAAAGAAGCCAATCATCTCATTAGTCTGGCCGCGCTGTTGTATTCTTCCAAGGAGTGGGAGACGTAATGTAGTCAAGTGAACCAGTCTTGCATGAGACACCTGTCTGAGTCGCGCTGCCTAGCAGGCTTCAGCGCCATAACAGAGACTGACATCTCTGGCAACAGCATAGGTGGAGCGTGCACACAACAACTCACCGAAATGTCAACAGTGAAATGTCAGAAAAAAAACTGCACTTTATTTAGCTTCACAGCAGTAGCTGGTGCTGAATAATACAGTTATAAGAACAAAATTGAAGTTGAATATTATATTCAAGAGGCTCAAAGGAAGGGAAAAAATCCTTATCTATTTTCCCCAGGTTGACCTTCAGCACTGATAGGAAACAGTGCAGCCTCAGTCCAGCTCCTTTGTAGCGTTGGCATTCAGTCGGCCTGTGTGGTCTCTCTGCTCTGTTCCCGTCCTTGAGATAGTGCTGTATGAATGGACAGTCTCCACTGCTCACTGATGATTGATATTCAGTTCCCCAGACACTTTGAACTGCAAAAGCCTTTCCATGAATTTTCATATAGATTCAGTGAATAAAAGGTTTGCTTTGGCCAGATGAGCTGCATAATATGAATGTTTTTTTATTGAAAGCAAACAATGTGTGGAGTAACAGCCTGGAGTAGTGACGGCTCCGCTCTCAGCAGAGGCCTGATGCTCTGTGTGTTATTGCTGAATGCATTGCTTTGTGGTTTTGTTTTTCGTTTTGTTTTGTTGTTCTTTTTTAGGTGACATTGTGTTTGTTTGTATCACAGGTGCTGCCGAGGCAGACGTGCGGCCTTTTCACACACACTATCTTCTACAAAGACTACCCCGGCAGTCCCAATGAACTAGACAAACTCATCAACGGAGGAGAACTCTTCCTCACCGTTCTGCTGAACCCAGTGAGTGAAATAACACAAGCACACGACAAAAGCTTTTGTCTCGTGCACATAGAAAACCCATTTAACTGGTGGTCTAAAGTAAAATTTAGATGAGCGAGAGAACAGTGACTCATCGGTGTCTCATTCAGTGACGTCAACGTCATGCTTTCTCATTTTTCGCCAGTGTTAAAGCTCCTTTTTATTAGAGTCGAAAATACAAACAGGAACAATTACTGTTATTCATCAACATGTTTTGTTGTCGGATAATAAAAAAAAAGATTACTTTTATTATAACCATATGTGCAACACCTGCTTAATCTGCAGGTCCTTGTAAAGACAAGATAAAATAATAAATGTGCTCTGATATATGACTAATAAAATAATTAATTGAGAAGCTGGAACCATCAAATGTTCAGAACTTTGTCGTTCTATTTATCACTGAATTGTTTCAGGTCCAGAAACATTTGATGAAAACGGTTGTTTGTTGCCCTTATTATTCAATTCAATTTTATTTGTATAGCGCCAAACCATAATATAATTATCTCAAGGCACTTTACATAGAAGGTCAAGACCTTAAACATTTTAGAGAAACCCAACAGTTCCCACAATGAGCAGCACTTTGCTGACTGTGGAGAGAAAAAAACTCCCACATTAACTGGAAGAAACCTCCAGCAGAACCTGATTCAATGTGGGTGGTTGGGGTGAGCAGAGAAAAATGGGGAGGAGAAGAGAGATGGGTGGAAAAGAGAGAGAGATAGGGGAGAGGGGGAGTCAAGAAAATCTATATTTCATTAAATGTCGAAATCCAGAAATGCTCTGGTGTACTGATGACAGAAGGGAATGGTTGTTTAATTTTAATGCTTACAAGTTGGCTACCTTTGTTTATAAATCTTGTGAAAATCAACTTCAGGATGGATTATTTGTTTATTTTTGTTATTGATGCTGCTGCTCTGGTTTCTGGTTTCTTTATTTTTTTGGGGTACTTTTTCTAAATATTGGTGTCTTATCAGCCTGTTCAGGCTGTGCACATAATGTGCAAGAGGCACATAACAAAAATGAATCAATCAAAACATGAATGTCATAGTGTAATACCGCACAGCGTATACCAGGGAACATCTTCATCTCCTTGAATTAAACATTCTCTTCTCGTTCCGTCCATCCACAGATCAGTATCTTCATGACCCATCTGTCCAACTATGGGAACGATCGCCTCGGCCTGTACACCTTTAAAAGCCTGGTGATGTTCGTGCAGACGTGGACCAATTTAAAGATGCAGACGCTGCCGCCTATTCAACTGGCTCAGAAGTACTTCAGCCTGTTCCCCTCTGAGAGGGACCCCCTCTGGCAGGTGAGCAGAAGAGGCTGACGATGACATAATGTAACCAACACATTTTTGTTTTCACTAACGCCAAAGTTTGCGTAAGGTGGACAGCCTCCGTTTTAGTAATGGGTTGCTGCAATAAAAATAGAATATAGCTGATTATATTTCTGTTAAAGAACACGTTAAATAGGACATGATACAGAAATAGCTTGAATCCTTTGCATGCAGATCATATCCAGACACAGTGTGTGTGTATGGCTTTGGTCATGAACAATACATTGCTTTGTTGCTCGGCCTGGATAGATGCCGTTACCCATCCTAACCTGTTTTCTTCAATGGTATTTCCTTTGTTGTTGTGCCTAGAGATCATTTGAGTAAACCGAGGTTAACAAGGTTTCTTTTTTGTTTTAATAATTTACATATATGTTGCACTTCTGCTCAAAACCAGACTTAAAACAAAGGATTGTTTATCTTTCTGTGACTACAGGATCCCTGCGAGGACAAAAGGCACAAGGACATCTGGTCCAAAGAGAAAACATGTGACCGCTTCCCCAAACTGCTCGTCATCGGCCCTCAAAAGACAGGTGAGGCGCGGTACTTCAGCACCCCCTAAAGGCTGGAGTTGGAAATTAGAGCAAGGTTTCTCATTCAGTTCAAAGTAGAAGTCGATTGACAGGTTTTTTTGCAGTTTGAATTATTTTGAGATTATTTCTTTGAAAAGAAAAAAACACAGCAATAGTGTAGTAGACTGAATGTTGAGTGTACAAAGAGAAGAATGATTTGTTGTCAAGGTCTGATGATCATAGATGACAGAATATGCACTGCCTCAAACATCTTGCTCTTTTATTTCTTTATTTTTCTCCCTCTTATCTACACCCCCGTTCTGTCTTTGCCCTCTCAGGGACAACAGCACTCTACCTGTTTCTTGGCATGCACCCCGACCTGACCAGTAACTACCCCAGCAAGGAGACCTTTGAGGAGATCCAGTTCTTCAATGGACACAACTACCACAGAGGCATCGACTGGTAAGAAACCTCACAGGCACCCTGGGACTTTGTAGTGTAGCTGTGCTGAGGCAGCAGTTAGCAATCAACTATGCCTAGTTACACTGTTAGAAATGCCCACATTATACATTTTAATGTTTGTTTTTAAATGTTTCTTTTGTTGTTGAATCCTGCTTTTTATTTGGTGAGTTCAGAATAGTATCGTAGCCGACATGTTTGTGTTCCTCTGATCACCTGTAATACTGTAAAATAAAATGTGTAAATATTGTTTTAGCACAGATACATTAAGTCATGGAGGACAAAGGTCTTGTTTAGGTGCTATAAATAATGGGCATGCATTTTGCTGCAGTATAATTTAAATGTTCAGAATACAGTTTTTTTTTTTTTTCAGTAACTGTTAGTAAGGAAATGTGCAAATCCTTTAGAGTTAAACATTAAATAACCGTTAAAAACATTATAGTTTAATCTGACTCTCATTCAACAGATGGCATGTTTATGTTTAAAGGAATAAAATCAAGAATCAAAATGCAAATGAAGCCAGGACCCCACACAACAGCAAAACCGCTCCGAGAGAAGCAAAACAATTAACTTTTCTATTATTCTTTTTCTATTTTGAGTTTCCTGGAGGTTGAATTGATTTTTAAAGATGCATCAGTGACTTCACACACTCAGCACTTGAACAGTCAAATGCAAAATTCACTTGGCAGGCTGCACATTTCTGTGAGTGGGCTGCTCCCAAACATTAACATTGTGTGGTGTTGCTCGATGTATTTTAGTACGCGAGGTGCCGAGCGGTTGCACATGGCCGATCACCCACACAGGCAGCAGAGAAATGATGCTGATCTACGGAGAGCAAAATTCACCAGATTAACTGCTTTGCATGTTTTGTGTTTGTTGCGTGTTAGGTACATGGAGTACTTCCCTCTGCCCTCCAACACCAGTTCAGATTACTACTTTGAGAAGAGTGCCAACTACTTTGACTCTGACGTGGCCGCTCAGCGAGCCGCAGCTCTCCTGCCCAAAGCTAAGATCGTCACCATCCTCATCAACCCCGCAGACCGAGCTTACTCTTGGTACCAGGTCAGTCACAGACACTGGTAACCCAGATGAATGTCTCTGCATGTGCTGGTTTAAATAAGAGTCAGTGTTATATAATGTAATAAGGAATTGATTTCATACCTAACCTCTTGAAATGACTCACATCCCCTTCAGCACCAAAGAGCCCACGATGATCAGGTGGCGTTGAAATACTCCTTCCACGACGTCATCACTGCAGGCCACGACGCTCCAGTCAAACTACGGGTCCTCCAGAATCGCTGTCTGGTGCCAGGCTGGTACGCCGTCCACCTGGACCGCTGGCTCAACTACTACCACTCCAGCCAGGTACAGTGTGTGTTTCCATTCACATTGTGGGGGGGCCTTGTGCCATCCTTACCAGCAGTGCTTTAAACCCTCTTGAACATGAGGAAAACGAGCTGCCGTCGAGTGAAACTCTTCAGTTTGACCTACTCGACTCCTGTTTCTGTTCTAATGTTTGATTCTGTTTGTGTCTCGCTCAGCTGTTGGTCTTAGATGGACAGATGCTGAAGACGGAGCCTGCCTCAATCATGGACAAAATCCAGAAGTTTTTAAGCCTCACCAACATCATCAACTACCACAAGATCCTAGCGTGAGTATCCTTCTTCGCTCTCAATCTTTCACAGTTTAAAGTCTCCAACTGGCAGGTTTACAAATTAATTTACAGATTGATTTATACCTTTAGGCTCTATGGGTTAGGTATTGTTTGGATCTGGTAGATCCGAGTCACTGTTCAACACGTGTATGATTTAAAAAAAGATCCTTGAGTGTTTTCCTTGGCCCATGGAATAAATTACACAACCAGCAGGTCACGGTCTTAAAATGTTTTGTGAAGGAACTATGGGATGGCATTGATAAGTAATCATGTATGTCATTTCAATCAGGAGTGACTTGCAGATGAAAATGAGTGAATTAGAAGGAAATAAAATGTATTGTGAACAAAGGAATAGACTTTGGTGTTCAGACCCCAGCAGGAAGTAGAACAACATGGAAGCAGTTAAATTGGGTGCTTTGGATCTGAAGGAGACTTCCCCTCTTAACTTCATTTATTCTCTTTTGTGAACAGGTTCGATCCTAAGAAAGGTTTCTGGTGTCAGCTGCTGGAGGGAGGGAAGACCAAGTGTTTGGGGAAGAGTAAAGGGCGCAGGTACCCTGACATGGACGCTGAGGTAAGATCCTTAGCAAGAGCTGCAAGTTATGTCTTGATATTTCACCTGTGTTATGTCTTTTGCTGAATTTTTTGATTTCATCTTTCTTTTTTCTCTCCTTCAGTCCCAGGGGTTCCTCAGGGAATACTATAGGGATCACAACATTGAGCTGTCCAAGCTGCTCTACAGGATGGGCCAGCCGCTGCCCAGCTGGCTCAGAGAGGAGCTGGTCCACACCAGGTAGCAGCACCACGTAAGGGGCAGCCCTACAGCTCAACACACTGAACCACTGCTTCTCCCTGCTGACGGACACGGGCCAGGCGGTCCTGAACTGTTGAAGATTCCAAACAGTTTTGAAAGAAACGGAAATAATTCGAGAGTTGAGGATGGGACTCCACACGAGAACTCAACACTTCTACTGTGATCTTCCCAAATGAACTAGCAAACAGTGGAGGGCGAGCTAGAGGAGAGCCCAGCTGCTTTCAGCGGCTGACAGCTCCCGCCTTGAGACGCCCTTGGTACCCGACGGTGACGGTGACGATGGCGGCCTCCACTGTGTCCTGAAGGAGGAGGGACCTTCAGTGTTTGATAATCACTTCCCTGCTCTTCTTTTCTTCGCATGAACTTCCTCCTGAAAATCAGAGGGTGGGAATCAAAATGTCTGAAGCTTGAGCAGTCGGGAGACGTCCGCTCTGGAAAAACAGGGCGACGAACGAGAACTGCCGCTGTCTCCGGCTATGAGTTGCGTTGTTTGGAGCTCATGAGAACACGCTACGTAACAGTGACTAAATATATGAGAGCCCGGTTTACTGGAGAGACATTGGTTGCAAATGCCTTTGACATATATGTTTTTATGAGCGGAGAATGGGAGATCTGGCGTCTTGACTCAGGCTGCATGTTGTAGCCTTACTTGATAGGCCTTGGTAGAATCTAGTTATCACATTTACAAGTGCCAGGACAGAGTCTTTATTTAACTATTACCACATGGACGTCTGAGGGGTTGTTTTCCTTTTATTTTTTAGAGGTTTTATTTTTTTTATTTTCTCTGATTTTAATTTTAAAGTTTCTGTAATTCTGACAGCAATGCGTTATTGTAGAATGTTCCACAACTAAACATCTTAGCTCAGTCTTCTCCCTATAGGCCACATGTACTCTACAGTTAGTTCAACTGTTCACCTCAGCCGCCTCTTATGTCACTTCCAACTGAATTGGCTGAAGCCGGAGCAGCAGGATGGACGTCGAAAGCACAATATTTAAGTGAACATTGACTCTGAGCGTATACAGGTTACGGGAAAGCACACTCACTAACAAAACCGGCTTCTACTATAATCTGTGAAGAAGATCATAAGCTAGCTACTGTATGTTTAATCCAAGCACTCTGGGTCAACAGATTCAGACAGTGTACAGAACAAGACTGTGCTTCTCAAAATCCCTTAGCAGCATTTGGGTTTTTGTCGAAACTGTATATTTTGTCTCATATTTTATTTCATTTCTTTTACTAGATTCGTTTTTTTGTTTTTTTTTAGAGAGAGGGGGGGGGCTGTCTCTGGGAAAAACATGTAAAGTTGCCAGGCAAACCGACAATGTCCCCGTTCGGATGTTAGGTTGTCGGTCAAGGTGTTACCACTGCAACTAGATGTCAAGCATAGATAACAAGAAGCTGCTCTTACTGCAATAGTTTTGTACAATGTCCTGATGTGATAACAAATGCACATGTCGGTCCTTTTTATTTCCTGACTTTGTAATGTACATATTACGCAAACCCCCCTGGGTAGACCTAAATTATTGAATGTGTTTGGGTTTACGCTCTCCATCGGCCCATTCCTCTAGTGTGAAACGTCAGTGCTGTGCTGAGGGGAGTCTGGATCATTTCATGTGTCGCTAAGATTGTTTCCTCTCATGTCCTCTCACTGCCAACTATTGTACAGAGGTACTGAGTCTCTCCATATAAAGTATTAAGTGATAACACATAACAGCAATGATGGTACTAATCTCCTGGACTGTATGATAAAGATTTGTAATTGTTGTCAATAATTTTTACAGTGTAACTAATATTGTCGGTGCTTTTTAATTTGCAAATAAAACACCACTGTATTTTTCAGTAGTTTTGCTTTTGTCATCGAAGTTGAATTCAAACAAAACTTCAAGGGCATTATGCTTTTATCCTATGTGTTTGTGAGCAAGATTCTTACAGAGACAACTGAGCAGATTACCATGGAATTTAGAGGAAGGATGTGATTTTAGTTAGGGAAGTAACAATTCATTGTTGGTGTGGATCCAAATCAGGGGGCAGATCCAGGATATTTTTCTTTCATTTTCTTCAACGTTGAGAAATAGGTAGTTTCCCAATATTTTCATCGTTTACCCAGGGAAATAATTCATAGATTTTGATTTTTCACATTAAGTGAACTGATATTTTATAGTTTGTGCTATTTGGTGCAACTTGATTGAATTTAAGGCGACTGTTTGGCCTTGGTAGAGGTTTGTGTCATTCCAGTTGAATGATATTGAATTGATTGACCGTGACCATGTTAGAAAAGAAACGAGCAAGAGCTGCTGTAACAGGCTGCAACTGGTGAGGCCATTTGTAAAGTAGGGTTAAAGTAAAGGCAAAAGAGAAATAGTTTCTCTTTTGCCTTTACTTTGCTTGATTGATTCTTCTTTTTGGTTTCACTTCCTCACAAGATAGTTTTGGGAAGAAATTTACAAGAAAGCCGTGTTTGTTCATCATAGTTAGGGGGGAAAAAATGAATCTGCCAAACAAGCAATCCCCCTGTTTCAGGAAGTAAACAGTAAATTACTATGATTATAAATATTGAAAAATAGAAGTAATTCACATTATGGTTACTCACTACTGACAAATGTGTCAGAAGGAAAAGGGTTTATTAGTCATGTTACTCTATAAATCACTTTGTAAGTACATCAGAGAAACATAATATACAAGTGTGTGTGTGTGTATTAATATATATGTATTAATATATATATATTAATATATATATATATATATATATATATATATATATATATATATATATATATATATATATATATATATATATATTAATAGGTTTATTCTATATTTAGTAATGCACATACAATACCTTGAAACAGTATCTAAATATAAAAGTTTTAAACACATTTACAATTTCATCAAATAGACCATAGTATCATAGGATCAGCACAGACACTATATGATAAAAGTATGAAATACAGGTCGTAAATAAGCCTCGGCTCCTCTCACTGTTGTCTGCCTCTAGCAACAAGTGATGCTGTATGGATCTGACCAATCAGAGCTCACCCTTTCTGCCACTGCTCCACTGAGCCATCCCACAATGCTTTAAAACAGAGGGACTTTCCACACACTTCACCTTTCTGAAGAACCTGTCCACTGGTCCTTCCTCATTTTATACACGATTTATTAGTCTGACCAGTTGGACTTTTCTCCAGTTTGTTGCTGTGAAGAAGCTTCAGAGATTCAGATGGATCAGGCTGACAGAGAAAACCCTCCCCAGGACCAGGGGAGTCTGGCAGGCAGTGATGTGGGCCTTTTAAACCCTGCTGCACCCAGAAGGTGAGAGGAACCTGTAATGTAATTATCCATTTCCTCATAACAAGTGCTGTTTGTTCTATTGTACCGTTGAAAAACAATCACTGCTAGTGAAGCGATTGTTTTCTTGCAATAGTTATAAATCAAATTGAAATAAAATAAATAATGCAGTAAAATCTAATTATTCTGTTACCACTTTTTATCGGGTTGACAAATTTTCCTTAAGGCATCTTTACTTTCTTACTATAGAACTCCTCTGCACCAGGGGGGGAGTTGTCTACCTAGTAACTCATGATGCTGCTGTATTTCCTATTGGTTCATAATCAACTACAGAGAAAAACTGTGATATGTTTGTTTTAATATCAATCCTGATCAATGTTAAGTTAGACATTTTCGCATAGAGGTGTTAGAACGTAATTATTTCTCTTAACATTTATTTGGTGTTACTTGTAAGAGATAAATGAAACCTGTTGTTTCCCTCAATACAGTGACGACATTCATCTCAGAGGTGTCATTTGAATATAGGCTGTTATTTTGAATATATTCTCATGAGAGAGAAAACAGAACTAATAAGTGGATATTATAAGTGGATGACAGATGTTGTGACCTTTGGTCTTTTATGAGGGAATAATCAATTTACAGTTGTTCACCTGCTTTAAAGAGGCTCAGCCAATCACCTGGCTGTGTACTCTCCTATTTAGAATCAGAATCATCTGCCAAGTAACTAGTGACACTTCAACATCCTGTTGGCTGATTATGACCAGCATAAAAAATATTGTACTCATGGGTTGGGCCTTACTTTAGGAACCATTATGACAACTCTGTATTTGTTTTAATGTTTACACATGGGCCTCTTTTGTGTTTGCTGGACCGTCTAATACCGAAATCAAAACCAATCCCCTCAGCATTACTTTTAACTGAAGTATCTTTCATTTTTATCCTGCTACCCCCTCCCCTGACTGCGTCATCCTCTTCAGGTCACATGTTTTCCCTTTTCCCTCACTCCATTAGGAGCTCCAACAGCCGTGCCTTTAAGGTGGCAGGCCTGACGACGCTGGCATGTCTGCTGCTGGCCAGCCAGGTCTTCACTGCCTACATGGTGTTCGGCCAGAAGCAGCAGATCAACTCTCTGCAGAGGGACTCAGAGAAAATGGCCAAGCAGGTGACCCGCTCGTCCCAAGGTAAAGGACGTCATTAAACAAAGGGGACGCGTCATTATCAGACAGTTTTCCTCAGAACCGGAAGAGGAAGAGGTGGGGGGGGGGGAAGTTTGATTTTAAGGAACTTGACCTGAACGGCCGACAGAGAAATGAAAGTTTTACTGGTGATTCATACAGGGGAGAAGTCATCTGTTTACTTTATTTAACACATTCTTATAATTATAAGTATTCCGGTCGTGTCATATGGAGTTCCCCCTCATACAATATATCATACAGTTTATTAGCCAGCATTTAACACATCCACTGTTCCTGCGATGAACACATGTATGGTCCAAAAGTTG
Organism: Hippoglossus stenolepis; assembly: GCF_022539355.2. Classification (NCBI taxonomy): domain Eukaryota; kingdom Metazoa; phylum Chordata; class Actinopteri; order Pleuronectiformes; family Pleuronectidae; genus Hippoglossus; species Hippoglossus stenolepis. The sequence goes on along the minus strand of NC_061489.1, from coordinate 16,981,580 downwards.
GTTTGCCCCCAGTGTATTACATGTTCTGTGGAGCTTTAGGTATAATAATCATTATTATAATTATATACCAGGTATTTGTGTGTATGTTTTATACCAAAAAAACGAAGTTCTTCTCAAATGTTGTATCTTGGGTCCAAAAGTGTTTTGACCCCATTGTATTATTTATTATTCTTCTTCTCAAATGTTATGCATTTTCCATGATTCTCACAAATTCACAAAAAAAAGAAAGGTTCTCAATTTGTCCAATTTATTGTCTTTTTTTGTAATCAAATTATAAAGGAATTCATTTTATTTATTTGTTTTCAGCTGCGAGCCCAATGAGGCTGCCCATCAAGAACATGCCTCTGATGATGGATCTGACTATGGATGACGGCGAAGACACGACAGCGAAGACGCCCTTGAGCGTGAGTTTTTTTTCAACTGCTTACCGGGACATTTTTATATTTAAGTCAATCGATCAATCGACAAACCAAATTTTATTTGTACAGCCCATATTCACTAATCATAATTTGACTGAAAGGGGAAAAAGAGGGATGAGGGAGAAGTGCAAAAGATGTTGTGTGTAACAGAGAACCTCAACAAAATAAGATTATTTGCAACATAACTGTATCCAGGTGCTCACAAAATATTTGAAGACCTAGATTTTTGTCCTGGCTGGTGCACGATGAATGTAAACTGAATTATCTGACTCCTCTGTCCTCTCCCATCAGAAACTTCACGACACGGCTATTGTCAGTTTGGAGAAACAGCTGACGGATCTCTTGGAGGATTCCAACCTGCCACAGTTCAATGGCACCTTCGGGGCCAACCTGCAGAGCCTGAAGCAGCACATGAATGGCAGCGAGTGGAAGGTGAAGCCTCACACTCACTCAAACTCAAAGCGATACAATAAATAGGAAATGAATAACATTATCTTGTCTGTCTGCAGGGCCTTGAGTCCTGGCTGCGTAACTGGCTCATCTTCCAGATGGCCCAGCAGAAGCCTGCAGCCCCCACCTCTCTGCCAGGTTAGTGCAACTTTCTTCTTCACTGATGTTCTTATCCACTGGTGCTGTGACGGTACACGTTACATTTCCATTATATAGCAGCAGGGGGGGTTAAAGGGTATGGATGTGATAAAATACTGGGACAATATTAATGTAATATAGAAATGCTGAGTGCGTAAAAAAAAATGGATACCAGTGGCTTGAGATAACTCTTACAAATATTTTCTTAGTTTGGTGCAAAAACCTAAACACTTGCATGCCACATACTGATTTTGCTGCTGGTTACATAGTTATTTATAAAATATATGGGAATTAAAAAAACAGAACAAAATGAGACAAATCACAAATAAGGAAGATAAAATAAACGTCATCTATTAAAATCAGGCATTGAAAGGCTTTCCTATGATATTATGTTATAAGCAATGATTTTTTTTAAAAAGGCTAAAGTGTCAGCGAGTCTAATCTCCTCATTCAAGGGATTTCAGGTCAGCCTTAGTTACCGGCCTTGATTTAGAAACTACTAGAGAGTGTTGCTTGGAGGATCTTCGATTACGGCTTGGAGAAAAGAAAGTTCTGATGAGGATCTGATGAGATGACTGGATATGGAGACAGTGAATCACTGAAATGTCAGCCTACAGCAACGGGAACGAGAACCGATTTAAAGTTGAACAGCAACAACATGATTGGCTGATAGAGATCATGGCCACATTTGATTGGATTACCGTAAACATCCAGCAGTCAGCTGATGAGATGAGAGCGTGAAAGAGAACTGTGAATGAATGAGACATAGAGAAAGTCTTCCTGGTTCATTATGTCAGGGAAAGACAGAGCTCATGTGATTTTGGCTTCATTTCTTAGGTGAAAGTTAAAAGATTTAATACAGTTAATAACATGTCCTTCAAAATTCAGCTGTGAGTCCAATATGATACACACATATATATATATAACATATCTTGCCTCTGGAAAAATAAACAGCTGTTGTAAATCCACCTTTCTTATCTACTTTCGGTCAGGGTCATGTGTGAATATTAGAAGTCCACCACTGTCTTTGATTTTTCAGTCAAACGATTGCTTTAATTCCATTTCTAAATGTCCTCTTCTCTTTCCATCTCTCCAGCTTCTAAGACCAAGAGCAAATGCCAGATGGAGGCGGGGCCCGGGAGGTTCGGCGCCTACAAGCCCAAGTGTGACGAGTGGGGCCGCTACCTGCCCATGCAGTGCTGGTCCTCCATTGGCTTCTGCTGGTGCGTGGAGGTCGACGGCACCCCCATCGCGGGCACCAACATTCGCGGACACCCCGACTGTCCACCCAAAAAAGGTAGAGGACATACCGATTAAAGGGCTTTTGATTCAAGGCTCCATCTGTTGCTTTTCATGAGAGACTCAAGAAAGCCACTTAATTGCCCTATTTTTTTTGTCTCTTTAGCTCTTCGCGGGAGGATGGTCGCTCCCATGCTGATTCAGGAGGCCTTTGACACTGATGGTGAGAGCCTCAAAGTTAAATGCATACATCTGGATGTTCGGTAGTTTGATCAGATCAGTGTCGTGTGATTATTCTCAGTGATCTGTTGATTGCTACACGTCATTCGTTGTGTTTCTAATTTCCCCAGGTCAGTGAAAAACAAATGAAGCAAAGTCTGCAGCAAAGTGTTTCTTCTCTTCAAGCAAATCATAACAGACATGACGGCTCGGTCGTTTAAAGCTGGATGTGGCTCCACTACGGACAGTAATGGTTTAAACACCTGATCGCTTATCCTTCCATGTAATCTCTGGGTTTCCTCTGCTTCTCCTTCCGCTTGAAATTAAACCAAAGGCCTGTTGCTGTGTCAGGATGTGAAACTTTGTTGATTTTCTCTGATTTATTTAGGGGGTTTTCTCATAGACAGTTTAACTTAGATATTCATATAATCTGTAGCAAATTAAAGTACATGTGTTTTGAAAAAATGTTTAAATGGTCGGATCACTCGAATTACCCCCAAAAAAACACCTTCTCTCAATGTCCTATACCATCGTCCAGTCATTGAGGTCACTCTGGTTTAAGATGTAATCTGTGAGATGTCTGCCTCTAACCACTTACATAATGTGTTTGTTTATAGGTGCTTACAGTAATAAAAATTCACATTTAAGAAATAAGACTCTATGTCCACTGTTACTGTGATTATCTGTAGACCTCACATGTGAAAGTTGTACCTGGCACTGATTCCAATTAAAGTAGTTTCAATAAAGCTGGCTGTAATTGAATGATCCAATCTGTTTAATGATGTTCACATCAGAGTGTTGATACCTGACCCGATGGGACGGGTCGAGTTAGGACAAAAAAAAACGTAGATTGATATTTGGGTCACCTTGGGTTTGGACAGAAAAGAAACTGAAAGCCTTTCGGGTTGGGCGACCCGAGCCTCAGTCTAGTGCACATATGAGACAGTGACTTTTATATAAAGATGTTTGTGTTAAGAATGCTGAATAAAGTTCTCCTAACAACACTGTCTTCAGTCCAGCAGTCATGTCGCCCCTCTATAAAGAAGTTATCTTGAGGAAATATTCAGTCATGCATGTAGAAAGTACAACACATGGTCATAAAAGGTAAGTAGTACGTCTCTAGGAAGTAAGTGTGTGTGTGTGTGTGGTTAAGGTAAGTAGTACGTCTCTAGGAAGTGTGTGTGTGTGTGTATAAAGATTCAGTGTGAAGCTCAACACTGGAACACAACACCCTCTCTCTCCTCTTCGTTTGATGCCATTTATTGGCTCACTGTCGTTCCTGATTTATTTTTTGCTAATGTTCACCTCTCCGCCTCACTTTCTAACAAGGCAGCCTTTATCAAGACTTTATGAGGTGAAACTAATGCCTGAACCAGAATTATTGCCCTGCAGTTGTTTGCCGCCACCAACCAGTCAAGTCCCAGAAAATATGATCAGAATCTCATCTGTTTGAGTTACGACGTTGGAAAATGGTCTGAAAAGTGTTTTTGCTGAACACTATATCACAGTGTAGGTGACCTTTGGATATAAAACATCATCTCTTCATCAGTTTATCCTGTTATACATGTGTGTTAAATCTAAACTGGCAGATTAATTCTTGAGTTATGATCAAAAATGAGATTGTTGATACGACAGTGACCCTGACCTTTGACCTCTCACCATCAAATTGCAATGCATATGTTCGTATAGAGAGACAAAACATAATATCTCTATAAGGCTATACTCAAGTTTATTGATTATATCATTATCATGTAAAGGTACAACGTTGAAGAAAACCAGGTTGGGAAAAATGTTGGGAAATTGGACTGTTCGACCAAGTATTTGGATTGAGACTGGGCAATAAAACAAAATCAATAATTATCACAATACTATTTTCATCAATAGCAAAAGTTCAAGTTCATGATAAAATGTGTTATTCTCTGCTCATAAAGAAGAGCTTAACACCACAACCTTGGAAAAAAGAAGCTTTAAATTTAAAATAAATAGTAATGTGATATTATTATCAGTATCGACTGATGAAAGCCTTTTTATTTTGATATAATTTTTGGCCATATCGCCGAGCCCGAACTGCATGTGTGTCCCTAACATCTTGGGGCCTAGTTGGGGTCTTTCCTCCGGATCCAGAGCCATCGGATGCAGCGTTTTGCAGTCCTTTGCGTGGATTTCTTTTCAGCAACCTGATAATAATAACCCCTGCAGCAAACCTCCACTATTTGTATGTAGGAGCGGCTGTGGCTCAGGGTTTAGAGCGGTCGTCCTTTACCAACCAGAAGGTCAGTGGTTTGATGCCAGTCTTCTCTAGTCTACATGACGAATATAGAAAGTGATGCCCGTTGATGCACTGTATGAATGTAAAACTGTACTGTGAAGCTCTTTGAGTGGTCATCAAGACTAGAAAAGCACAGACCATTTACTCTCTCTGTGCTGTTTGAGTCAGGATATATACATGAATTGCAATAAATGATCAAATAATATAATTAGTAAAGTAATATCAGTCTAAACTGAAACCTGATCTGAAGTCAGTTGAATGAAATGATTTCAAAAATCATTCGGTAAAATTCCCCTTAAAGAAAAAGCCAGTTGAGACTTTTCTGTGCATCTTGGTAACTGAACCCTGATCAGTCAGACCAGTGAAAGTGGACTCAGGCTCATTAATAATCCAGTCCCTGTGTAATGAAATCCAGGTGACCCTGCAGCTAGTAGACACAAGCTCGGGACGTCACTGTGAACATGACTGCACCTGTGAGTACTGTATTCTTTTTACAACTCAGAAAGTGTGTGTCGGTGAATGAACTGTAGAATATAGGGAGATGAAGCGTGGCATGTTTCTCACGGAACTCTCGCTCTGACGTGATCCTCATGCAGGAGGGAGCTGAAACAGCACGAGTGGGAGTTGTACTCAGTGGAATCTCAGGTGAAATAAGAACAAACGTAAAAAATATATTATATTATATGCCGTCGCTGGAGATTTGAGTTTCAAGCTCTTTTGTGTTGTTAGAGGGTGAAGCCTGTGTAGTTATTAGTGAAGACGGACATGGAGTGAGCTACACGCCAGGAAGAAATAAGGTAGAACATTTCCTCACAGTCACCAATCAGCATTCAGTCATTTGCTTTCCTCTGTAAACTCTCACTGCTGTATGTTTGTTTTCAATCAGGAAGAAACGTCCTTCTCCTTTGACCAAGTTGTGACTGTCGACAACTTTCAGGTACCAAACAGCATCTGACCTCTGATTTGTGTCAATCCGCCAAAGTTCTCTACATCTCTCCATCACTTCTAAACATTGTGACGTTGGTGCAAACTGCAATCTGCAGAGTGTCCATGCTGAGCTCCTGCAGCCTCTCACTGACTCCATGTCCGCGGGTTATAATGGAGCTCTGCTGATATGTGGAGTCCCCACAGAGAGGATTTGCAGTCTGATTGACCACAGCATCATCAAACAGGTGCAGCCCCAAAATCCAAACTGCACGTCACGTCGGCAGATGAGATATTTTCTGTCCATTAATCTTCCTCCTGACTTCCTCTCAGCTCCTGGCAGAGCTGTTCAGTCGCATCTTGTCACAGGTGAAAGAGGAGTTGCTCATCTCCGTGTCGTTCCTCCAGGTTTGTCCTTGTGTGACACAGCGTTGCTATAAATTTATATTGAGCACAATGTGGTGCAGGATAACTTCTGGTGTTTCTCACTGTCAGTTTTATCCAGATGGCAGTGCTGTGGATGTTCTCAGCCACAACAGACAGACTTTAAAACTTGTGACGCACCCAGTCCTCGGAAGGTGAGTCCAAATGATGGCCACCAATATATCAATAAAAATAAAATACACCAATCAATACCATCGTAAGGGTGAAGCTGTATATACCTTGGCCAAGGTAATTGTGTTTTCACCCCTGTCCATTTGTTTATAACGAAAACTACTGGACAGATTACCAAGAAACTTGGTGGAAGGATGTGCTATGGACCAGGAAAGAATCCATTACATTTTAGTGCAGATCCAGATCAGGGGGCAGATACAGGAACTTTTTTTATCAGTTTCTTTTGAGAGTTTCCCTGGGAATAATTCATGGATCTTGGTGAATACATCTGACACATTTAAGAAACAGAAGTGTGCAATTTGGCTCAGCTTGATAGAATTGAAGGGACTGTGGTGGAGGTATTCTCTGCACTGACCTTCATTCTAGTGTATATTATAACAATGTTACTTTATAATGACATAATTTATATCATATGAAGATGAATGATTGTCATTTTCTGACTTTATTGTGACTTCTTTATGACGTCACTTATATGATGGGGAATCGTATCATGATCAATACAAGCTTTTGGCCTCATTATTTGCGGAGATACTTTTGAAAGTGTTTTTTTTGGACCAAAACTTAATCATATTGTGATTCTCTGCAAATTAACATTCCTACCAAGTTTGGTGTAAATCCGTCCATGTGTTGTTGAGTTATTTTGTACACCCACACACACTCGATTACAGACATGGGTGAAAACATTACCCTTGCTCCCAGAGTAACAAATACAAATTGAGATGGATTATGTTACACTTGTACCCAACATGCACTTTCAGGTGTATAAAACATAACCCAAGTATGTATATCTTCCCAGTGTTGTAGGAGGTGTATGTGAGGTGTGTGTGTGTTCAGAAGAGGAGGCCTCTGCTCTGTATGAAACCTGCAGGGAGACACTGAAGGCCAGAGCAGACTCCATGTCCAACAGGTAGTTCACATGAACTCTGTCCATGTAGAACATCAACTGAATTACTTTGATCTGGTTTCATTACAACAGAGCAAAGCATTCTACTGTTGCATGAGAGGAGTTTTCTAATCATCGTCCTGTTGCTCTGGCCTGAAATGTATGAACATGTGAACTTGTGTTTCTCCCTCAGATGCAGTTTCCTGTTCTCAGTGGCTGTTGAGTGGAAACTTCATCCGGAGGAGGAGGAGTCGGAGATGAGCCGCAGCCGGCTGCAGCTGTTCAGCCTGGCAGGAGGAGCGAGCAGGACTGACCTCAGAGGGTCAGTTTGATACTCGCACACAGTTTAGTTGTCTACTGCGATACCATATATCTGGATTCATACCAGAATCACTTGCTCAGCTCCGTTCTGTGCACCGGTAACATTTTATCATTTAGTATGTTAAGGATTCATTTGCATGTTTGCATCACTGAAGAATATTAGGTAGTAGAATCCTCTTCATATATCAATTGGAAGATTTTGACCTTTTATAGACATATTGGTATCTGCGTTTATGTTTGCCAATATGTGCCGCGATATTTATAGTAAAGTTTATGTAAAAATATCAAACCTTAATGACATTTCTTTGTTTCTGGGTTTGATAACATCATCATAAGAATCATTGTCAATTTGTTTTTGTTTTTTTATACAAAAATTGGTATCGGCATTGGCCCCTAAAAATCAACTTTAGTCGGAGCTCCTTATGCAGTAATTTGGCAGTTGCTACATAGCAAAAATTCTCAGGAGGATACACACCAGTCAATTGGCAGAAAACTACAACAGGCTTTGTCATGGAAGACCTGTCGCAGCAGGAGAGACACAGCTCTAAACAAATGAAAAAGACTGAATAATAATTAAATTACATTTATAGCTGCGTCAGTTCCAGGGACCTGGCTTTGTTCATGCAGACGCACAGCAATACAACAGAGCCATTGTTAAAGAGCACCTGTGCTTCTTCTTCTATGTCAAGTCAAAATTAAGTGAAATTGGCAACAAGGACACATTAATTACGTCACGAACAAAGTTATGTTGCCAGATCTTCTGACATTCAAACAAATCAATTAATTTATTTGCATAAATGAGCATTGCAACTTCATGCAACATTAAAATGAAAAAATCTAATTCTCACTTTACAACCCCCCCTGTGTAGCACACCCATACTGCATACTAATTCTAAGCAATGTTTGAATGTGTGTGTACCCAAATGAATGTGCTATTCATGCACACTGCTTTATCGCAATACAATACACAGAGGGAAAAGATGAGCTAATCATAAGAATGTGTTGGACTCAATGGTAACAGCTGAATGTTCTCCAGAGTCAGTCCACTGGTGAAGGTTGTGGACCAAATCTCATGCGGAGCGTCAACAGCTGACCAGCTCCTCCCTCTCCTCCTTCACGACGCCTTAACAGGAAACAGTAGAGCCGTCCTCATTTACTGCATTAACCTGCAGGGTGAGTAATCCTCAACTTCATTATTAATGGACATGTGTGTTGAACTGATGTGAAACTCCCTCTTCTCCTTCTTACCAACCAGGCCTTTTGGATTATGAGACCCCCTCTGCCTTAGCTTTGGCCCAGAAGGTGAGGGGCTTAGTGAATAAAGCCACTGTTGGTCGTTGGAGTCCAAGAGCGGCCGAACGGGAGATCCGGGAGGAAATCATGACACTGCAAATCACAATGATGATGTCACAGGGTGGAAGTGAAGTTCAGAACACTCACAGGCTGGCAGAGCTGACTCGAAACCTACAGGTAACTCTTTACATGAGCCAATACCTATACCAATACCTATACCTATACCTATATCTATACCTATACTTATACTTATATCTATACCTATACTTATACTTATACCTGTACCTATAGCCACACCTACACCTACACCTATATCTATACCTGTACTTATACTTATGCTTACTTATACCTATACCTATACCTCTACCGCTACTGCTACTATGACCTGTACCAGTATACCTGTACCTGTACCTCGACCGCTACTTGTACCTGTCCCTGTATACTTGTTCCTATACATATACCTATACCTACACATATACATATACCTGTACCTGTAGGGACCAAATGAGTTATAACTGAAACACAGTCTGTGATCTGTCCAACAGATTGTGAAGAATCAGTCCTGGGAGAGAAGGAGGGACGAGTCGAAGAAAATAAAAAGCAAAACACAGGTAACTTTTCCACTCACAAGTTTAACAAAACAGTAACATATGACATGTGTTTCCAGTCTAATGAGAAAAGCTCTATTTTGCTCACTGATTCAGGAGCGTCGTCAGACCCCGAACAGCAACTGGCACAGCAGTGATCACAGAGAGGAAACTGACACAAAGAAGTATTTACAAGACCAACTGAAACTTGAGATGGAAGAACATATCAGAGGTAATATGCCACGGTAAATGAAAAACGTGTCATCTTGGAGACATTCATGATATCGTGTGTTTCTTATATCCCACAGAGGGTAAAGGGAATGTGAAGAAAGTCCAGGAGAGAGTGGCTCGAATCCAGGAGCTGAAGGAGGCTCTCAGAGAGGAGACACTGAAGAACGGGGCCGTTACAGAGAAATCGGACCTCTGTCAACAAGTAAAGCATTGTGTATAATTTCTGCCATTTTTAATACGATATTTTAAACCTTTACAGCTGACTGGAAATCATGCACTGCTGGGTGAATATCCCATCAAACATATAAATGAGATTTGTGCGAGCTTGAGTGGGCAACGCACGCTAAGCTGTTTGTTTTGCCGATTTAATGACCAGTCTCAATTGGAAGACAATAAAGCAAAGGAGCGGAGGAGGCAACTTAAAGAGGATCATGGGAGATTAATCCAGGAGGAGGTGGAGAAGATGGAGAGAGACTTGGCGCAGGAGCAGCAACCGGTGAGATAATGAGATGCCCTTGTTCAACCATATTCAGCTTGTGATCTATCGCAGCTGAGGATGCTGAGTCAGTCTGAATTAATGCAGGGTTAGATTTATGGCGGACGGAGGAAACCACTGCATTTGCAACTTAATTCTGTTATTTCCTTGCATTTAAAAAAAATGTGATCCATTCCCCTGCTAGACGGAGGGCCTCCAGAGAGAGCTGCTGGTGCTGAGCAGAGAGAGGCAGGTCCTGGTGCTGCAGATGGAGGCCCTACGCACTGAGGCCCTGCAGACCGAGAGAGATCTGCAGGATCAGTATCACAGACAGCAGAAGGAGCTGTGCTGTCTGAGGGAGGAGAGTCTGCAGGTGGGAGGCTGTTGGATCAGACGCCGATTCCAACACTTTATCCGTTTTCATTTTATTTGTTCATTGTTATTCTTATAGTATTATTATTGACAGATTAGCTGGTTCAGGGATTGAGAAAGGGTATTCGACGTTTAAAGTCTTCAGAGCAAATTTTGAAATCTCAAATCTAAGGACTGAACTGCACTGGATGCACTTAGTTAATAGTATTTTGCAGTTTAACACTGCATCAAGGACACACATTCTCAATTGTTGTCTGAATAAAAGAAAGTTTGTAAATCAAGAAGACAGCCGTTTGATCAAATGTTTGCAAAAAGAAGCACCGTGGCTGTTATCGCTCTCACACTAAACCCATGCCTATCTGCGTCTTCCTTCACTGATCTCCAGGTGTTCAGGGCGTTTCGTCAGGTGAGCGAGGAGCACAGGAAGACGTCAGAGGGCAGATACAGATGTGTGCTGCTGGAGGCTGTGCAGGATGCCGTCTACCTCTCTGCACAGAACCAGCAGCTGCAGGCCGACAACAGACAACTCCACAGAGGTCAGTGTGCGTTTAACCTCCACCAGTGCAACTGTAAAATTACAGATACTGATGTAAAATATTGAAGAAATGCCCAGAGATGATAATAAAATGTGTTTCTTTCTACAGCACTGGGAGAGTTAAAGGATGCTCTGGCTGTGAGAGTTGATCCAAAGGCTGAACCCTTATCACGACAACAATGAATGATAATCAAAGAGCATGCTTACGGCACATCATGGAACATAAACCTGTTTCAGAAACATTTATTATACACCGTGTAACACGTCATCTTTGATGTTAGTCTTGGAAGAGAATGCAACACAAACCAGAAAAAACATGACAATAGCAGCACTCTTCAGAAACGTTTTACTGAAGAGAACATGATCTTTACTTGCATTGAGTTCAACAGAATTATAAATTAAACTCTAAAATATGATGCAAATTCTCATGTGTTGGATTCTTTACTCCAGTTCAGTCCAAGACTCAGAAGGCAGAGACAGAAGGGAAAAAAAGAAATGTAGACTGATGAGTTGTTTTTTGGGCTGAACGGCCCTCGAGGTGCGGTCTCATCTACATGTAGTAAAGGTAAGCTGCCAGTGCAACCATAGAAACAGGCAGGAGGAAAAGAGGAGTGAGCTGCAGTCCTAAGGTCGCCCAAGACAACAGGGCATTAACCAGCATGGAGCAGGAAATGACAAACAGCCTAGTGATCCCGCTGCCATGCTTGAGCACCACAGACATCAGCAGTCCGTTAGCTGCCTGCCCTGCTATAATGAGCCAAACTGCCCCCGAGTATCCCTCCAGAAAGCTCTTATCACTCGCTACAGACGAGAGGGAGGACAGCCCGTTGATGGCCACACCAAATACATAGAGGTAGAGATTCTGCAGGCTGAGGGGCAGCTTCTGGCTCTTCAGCACCCGCTCTGTGTAAACCGCTGCCAGCCCCGAAACGCAGCAGTACACCAGCACAAGGAAAAGCCCCCAAGCTGTGATATGAAGCCGGGGACCTTCCTCAGCCCTCTCAGGGTCCCCTGTATCCAAGCTGCTGTAGCTGTGACACACCCCGGCCCCCATGAGGAGCCCCAGGGCTAACCACTGAGCAGCCCGGAGCCTCTTACCCAGGCAGACTGAGTAGAGCAGAGCAGTGGAGGCAATTTTAAGATTAGAGAGAACTTGGTATGAGCTTGGGTCCATGTAGGCCTGCATGACGACTATCAGGTTGTTGTTGAGGGCGTACAATATGGCGGGGACTGCATAGGGAGCCACGAGGACGAGATGAGGAGGAGCACGTAAGGCGGAGGTGCCCCCGGTAAGAACAAGAGTCGCCAGCGAGATGAGGAGTTTAGCCAACTCAATCATGACGACACACGACGAGGGATTGAAAGGAACTCGACCGTCTACTTTGGTGAGAGCGATGAGTGGCGCGTGAGAGCCATAGATGACGACCATCAGCCCCAAGAGAAGACCCCACTGAATCCTTTTCACCCAAAGTCTCCTGATCCTCGCCGGGGAACTCGTCCCCACATTCGGGATCACGATCATCCTCAGCGATGCTAAATAAATACTTCCTAGTTAATCTGAATTCTAGCTACAGTGCAAAAGCCCACACTTCAGACCATCTTTTAAAAAAATTGACAACTCTAAATCTCAACCATTTAAATAGCAATTATAATACACTTTAGACGTACCATTATCTGTATAACTCTGTATGTTACTTAAGCTGAACAATAAAAAGCTCAGGAAACATTACTGCCTGTTTTAAAATGACTGATTCTAAATCTATTGGGCTAAAGACAGTTGCTCCAGGCAACAAAACCGAGACGATTCATTAAATTTGCTGGACCAAACCTTGCAGGCACAAAGTATTACATTTTGTCTTAGGATCAAACAGTTACAAGTGAAAAATGAAACAAAAATACTAATAAAAAAAACAACACCCCAGTCTTTAACTTTAAGTCCCGAATGAAGATCCAGTTATATCATAAAATCTTGATGATCTGGAACAAGCCACTGACAGTCCAGCAGCTGCAACACCACTTCCTCTTGTCTGCCTTGCCACGGTGAGGACGAACAGTCGGCCCAAAATTACTTTGGTCCCTTTTTAAAGTTGTTCATATAATCTTTGACAGTCCTTTCGATGTTGGGCACTTGATAGCTCTGTGCCGCGTATATGCCAGTTAGAGTTCCCAGCAGCACGCCCAGGATGGCAGAGGAGCGTAGCTTGGCCACCACATAGCCGGCCAGGAAGCCCTTCAGAAATGGAGATCCCAATACAGTGCCTCCCTACGAGAGAGAAGACAAAAGGTAACAACAGGATTTTCAGGAGTGTCCCTGCACAGGACAGGAAATACAGATGTATAAAAGTGGACACATGTACAGTGCACGTACGGGACAAATCGTTATATCGCCAAAGTAATAAAACAAACAGGGCAATTATAAACATGGTTTAACGCAGAATATGTAATTTCGGTCGCCAGGGTTCTCGCAATCACAACAACAACAAAAGAACTAGTTTGATGACGCCACGAAGCAGCGTGGGGTCATGGGAGTCGTCGTCTTCACCACCATTGCCGATGAAAAACCTGTTCATGTATTATCAAGTTTTATTCATGTTACTGCAGACGGACTAACTGGCTGCCAGTGTGTTTTTCTTTTGTCATAAGTCATTGGTCGTGAAACTTAGAGCAGAGACGGGCCAGGCCACGGGTAAAGTGGATCTGACGCAAATTAAAAAGGTGAATGAAACGTCCCATTACCTTGAATTAAAAATGTGGATTTGTCTGGGTTTAAGGATTGTGGATGATAAAATATGTCTTGTGTTTTTTTTTTTATACGATTTGAATGTGAGAAACACATCTAAACTCGGACATACAAAGAAAATACCTTCATTTTTAGACTTGATAACATTCAGTTCAGACATATCGTTTCAAATTGTTTGTAAAACTGTAAATTGTGAGCAGACACGTTTAAGTGTCATTGAATTACTTGTTCTGTTGCTGTGATCAGTTATGAAATGTTGTGAAGACAACTCACCTGAGGAATTCCTACAGAGACCTCGCTCTCCACTCGCCTCTGGATCTCCTCCAGCTGAGATTTGAGCTGCGTCAGATCTCTCAACTGTTTCAGAGGATCCTGGAAAACGGGAAACACAGAACAACACAGGTTATCACGTGTGTGTGCAGGGCACCAGTGGAACAACACTGCTGTGACTGAGGCTCTCTGATGCTGCTGCAGAACCACACACACGTCCTGTGGGTACAAGGACACAGCTAATGACAAACTTTAACACGAGGAGCTCGTCCAACAAAGCAGCAGAGTGGATTTCTCCAAGTTGTCTCGTTAGCTAACAACAACAAAACTTTAGCCTGATCAGGGATCGACCCGATTCGTTCAGGGGCGACTCGGCCTCGTCCTGATTATTTGACTCCAACACAGAACCGACTCATTCTGGAATAAACCGTCTTTCTTTCGGGTCTTTTCCATAAATTGCTGCCGTGCGATTAAGTGAAGATAAGACGTTTTAAGCCGGAGCACGGACACTCACTCACCTTGTCATCCGCCATGTTTGCTCAGTGGGCCGGTCGGTGCTCGGATCATACGGCCTGAGCTGCTGCCTGTGCTCGATTAGTGTGGTCTAGAATAGTGTTTTCTCCCGCAGTTTTGTCTTGTAGGAAATAAAGGGTGACCCTGAAAGAAATAAAAAGTTGGAGAAAAATAAAGGAGGTATATATATATAACCAAATATAAATTAATAAATAAAAGTGAACTTCCATACCACTCACAAGTATCTGTGTTTATAAAGTGACGCCTTTGCCCTGGATTGCGCTTTTACTTAAATATTGAAATTAATAGCAATACACTTTTATTTCAATCTTCCCTGTTTATTCAATAAATGCAGTCAAATTAAGATAAGATATGATAAGATAAGATTTACATTATGAACGAAATTCTTGTGCCAGCTTGCTCCAAGATTACAGTGACATTAAAAATAAAAATGTGTCTTAAAAGTAGAAATGAAAATATAAAGTGTACATATAAAGTTTGTTCAGAATTAAATTAATATTTTTATGGACAAAAACCTTTGATTCCACTTGTCTCCTTGATGGCGTTTCATTGTAATAAATAAATAAAATAGTAAAATAATAATAGTAATAAATAAAAACAGCGCTCCCTGGTGGCCCCGATCTGTACCCTCGTATTACGGGACGCACGCCGTACTTTCACGTGTCAAAAACGTCTTCTGCGATTGGCCCGCACTTGTTCATTCCTGCCTCTGATTGGCCGAGGACCATAGCAACGAAGCCGCCATGTTTAGCACAAGTCGAAGAGAAACGCAGCTTGTTAACAGACTCAAATTCTCCACAAAGCTTCCACACAACATGAAGAATGGAGCCTGTTCGGCTGCAGCTGCCGTCGGGATCATGTCGGAGTTTTTCCGCGACTCCTGAAGGTTGTTGACAGCAGTTACTGAGGCTCGGGCCGTCGTGGGTAAGGTTTCAACAAGAAGGCTTTTCATTGGATAACAGGAGACGGTACAGGCAGTAAAAACACACGCCATTACACCTACTCTTAAAGCAGGGGAGGACCAGTAGGTTTGACATGTTGTGTCTCCTGAAGAGTTCCCATTGGGTTTCATGTTGCAGAGCTGTTTTCTGTCTGCATGAAGAACGAGCCTGTCCTACTTTCAGCAGCTTTCATTAGCCCATATGTTCTGTATGTCTATGTGGCTCCTATAACAAACATTACAATTTCACTGCTGCTGCCATTAAAGCAGAGGAAACTCATAATCAGGCTGTTTGATGCATGATATTATTTAATGCACTTCAATACAACACCTCTGCGATAAAGTCTGCCTCCAACAAACATGATCCCATGCTGTTGTCCCCAGATCTTTGGAAATCATGGAGAAAGTGGAGGTGTACGAGGTGGAAAGCTGCTACAACCCAACGGAGGTGTCCACCCCGAAAAAGAGGAAAAGCAAAGCTCAGGAAGACAATGTTGAAAAAGCCAAGAAGCCCAGGTAATTACATCGCCTGTAGGACTGTCACACACCGCTGTTAAAATCATCATAGCACTGAGAAGGGCTCTGGAGGGATTGAGCCTCCAAAAGTCCAAGCTGTCTCTCTTATCCTCGTGCACTGACTGTACACGTGGGATCTGTGTGTCTTAGGTCTGCCTACCTGCTCTACTACTTTGATGTTCACCAGCTTATGCAACAGGAAGTACCTAACCTGCCACAGTCGGAGATCAACAAGCGAATCAGCGAGAGCTGGAAAAGACTCAGTGTGGCTGAAAAAGCCTATTACCTGGAGAAGGCCAAGTCTGAGAAGGAAGGGCTGGATACAGTAAGCTGCACCAACTTTTTTAATACATACTGACTCAGTGTTGTACCTGTGCAGCCTCTTTGTCACTAATCCTCAGAATAGAACGTCCCTGTATAACCACAAATTCTAGAATAGACTGGCCTATTTTGATGGAAATTTTGAACTATACATTACAACTTGTTACAAATCATTAACAATACAAACCTTTGTCATGTAAACACTCATTTGGACAACGATCCATAGTGCGTGCACATCCCCCCCCATGAATGTCTATGCTACTGTTGTGCACATAGATAAATAGCATTTAGCAGTTTATGTGAGAATCTGAATCATAGTTGTTGCCTAAAGAGGCTCATCTATTCGCACAGTTGACATAAATTAATTTAAATATCACTAGTTTCAATCAATCAATAAAATTGTATTTGCTTAGCCCATATTCACAAATCACAATTAACCTCAAAGGGCTTAACAGTCTGTACCAGAAGTGACATCCTCTTTCCTTAACCCTCGACTAAAGGGAGGAAAATCTACAAAGATATGGGAACACTAGGGAAAACTCTCCCAGGACGGGCAGTAGTGCAACAGGTGTTGTGTGTAACAGAGAATATCAACAAAATAATAACCCATAATAAAAAAATGTAATTAAATAAATAATCTGTATAGAGCCTGTATTTATAAAGACTTTCTCTTTGTTAAAAACATGTAGATCATATAGTGGTACGTTAATGGCCGTGCTGAGCAGTCAACCCAAGCCAATCTTCTTTAAAAAGGTCTGTGGATGATGGAGAGCTGGTTTTAGTTTGGGCTGCTGAGTCCTTTTTAATGATTAACCACTTCAGTGCACTCGTGTGCAATAAAAAATATTTTATTTGTTTTCAATAGATTTGGCTCATGCAACTACAGATAAAGTCAGAATGAAGTGACCCGTTTCACTAATTATCACAGCAAAGATACGTCTTCCTGCTGCATCTCTGCACCAGCCTGATTCACTGGTGTCTACTGTAATGTCAACATCATTACATATTAATAGTTATGACCAACCTTGCTGACCTTATATCCTCCTCAGTCCTCACTCAGCTCCTCGAAAGACCTGCCAGGCTTCCGCAAGATCCTCCCCAGAGCCAGCTACTTCCTCTTGTCCAAAGGCTGCTCCTCAA
The DNA here is from genome assembly GCF_022539355.2 of Hippoglossus stenolepis. Taxonomy (NCBI): domain Eukaryota; kingdom Metazoa; phylum Chordata; class Actinopteri; order Pleuronectiformes; family Pleuronectidae; genus Hippoglossus; species Hippoglossus stenolepis. The sequence continues at coordinate 16,964,149 of NC_061489.1, read as the reverse complement.
ATCACCAGCTTGGAGGCTCTCAGTCAGAGGGGACCCTGGAGTCTCTGGAACCTCCAGCTGAAGGAGGCTTGTCCTCCGTCTCCTTCACCCAAGAGCCCCAGTTAACAACTCTAGGTCTGGCCGGTGAGGTGGAACTTTCTGAGCTGCCCATCGCTGTTGATGACATAGCAGAGGAAACAGCAACGGTGTCTTGCCCCGCAGCCCAACAAGGAGTCCCACCTTCCTCTTCTTCCTCTGTCTCATCCAAAGCCCCTTCCTCCGCAGAAGCCCAGGGCTCTGCTGACCTCACGGCAAATGGGGTCACACTGAAAGGAAATGAGACTAGAGCTGCCGGTAGTGGTTATGGCTGGGCCATGGTGCAACAAATACAGGGGGAGAATACGCAGGTGGTTGCCATCATACCCTCCCAGGTGAGACTAAAACAAATGAACATGTACAAATTTACATATCTCACCATTTAAGTCATAAAACAGTTCAAATACAACAGTGAAATGATTTCTCCTTCACTTCAGAATCTACTGGAGCCCAAGGCAGGTGTCGGTTCAGTGATGATGGTCTCTGTAGGAGCCAAAGTGGAACAAAGTGACAAACCTTCGTATAAAATGGTAAGAACCCGTGGTACTTATGCAGTTTAGTGATGTCAGCACAGGAATAGGTTGTGTTCAGAAAACAACCAAATGATCAATTAAACTTAAAGATAAACTGATTGGTGGTCAAAGGTCAAAAGTCAGGTTCAGAGTGGCCTCACATAACATGTTTGCCTTTAGGAAATTTCTTCACATTTTGATCACTTGTCACTTGGACTCAAAAATTAACTGATAAGGTTTCAGTGGTCAAAGGTTAACGTGACGTCATTTTAGTCTGGAAAAAGCTGTTGACGGAAACTGCACTGATTTGCAGAGGCATGCAACCCCAGGGCAGTAATTCCAGTTCTATTATTGCCAGGCAGGTGTGTGCACTCTATTGAATACCAGTCCTGCTAGTGTGTGTTGTTATAAGAGACATGAAGTCATTTCCCTCCTCTCTCTAGTCTGTGAAGACCTACACCAGGAGAGGTCGAGGGAGGTGTCTGAATCCCGGATGTTCATTTGTGTACGTCACCCGCCACAAGCCACCAACATGCCCTGAATGTGGGAGCAGCTTGGGTGGAAAATGGATACCTGCAGTGAGTGTTGAGCTTAATCTTTTAGTATTAGTACAGTGAGTTGCCCCAGTTTTGACCTGCGGTCTATGTCAATCAACTTAATCACATCAGGCAAAGAAGACACAAGAGAAAGAAGCAGCATCAAAGCAGTTTCCCCAGAAAGCTGAAACCAAGTCTAGTGAAGGCTGTCAACCCACACAGCTCGCTGCTCAAGACGGGAATGCTGATGTCAGTAAAACAAACACCGGTGGGGGCAAAAAAGAGGGAAGAGTTCACGGTTGCTCCAGAAAGCAGCGTGCAGTTCCCAGTGGAAAGCCACCAGAGGGCAGCAGCACCAAGTCACAGGAACAACCGAAGTAAGCGTCCATTATGACTTAAGCATTGAGTCCATATAAAAGCTTTTAATGTCATAAATTGTGACTTGTGAACAGAGATCAATTCACAATGTGCCAGGACACTATTTTCAGACTGAAGCATTAATGCTGGTGTAAAGTGTTAAACAAAAATAGAAAGCAGTTTACGTGTGTCTAGATAATCTTTTGGAAAATATACACCTTATTTTTATCTCTCTTCAATACTTGTTCTGTTTATTTAAAAAGCTGGAATGTATAAAAGTGTAAAATATTAATTGGATAGGATTAATAGGACTATGCCGACATCTCGCTGTGTTGTTATAGCAGCTGTTGTTATTGTAAGGTTTGAGAATAGTTTGTTTTTACTTGTACTTCCCTTCTGTTCATGAGTAGACAACTGGATGACAGTCCAAAAGATGCTACAGTCCAAGTTCAAGACAGAAGCGCAGCCACTGTTCCAAAGAGGCCTGTGAGACCCATCCTCCCTGCCTATTACAGCACAGGTCAGATTAAACATGCTACATGGTGTGAAAATAATCTGTCAGCATATGGATTTAGATATTTACTTGTGTTTGTGTTTGTAGGACGAGCTTTGTTTCAGATCCTAACTGTCCCACCTGAAAAGGGAAAATGCCAGACTGCAAACAACAACAAATCCTCACCTGGTACTGTGCATCATTTATCTTTGATTCTATTTTCTCAATCTAATCTTTTTATTTTATTTTAGTCTTATCTTTATTATGTCCAGTGTTTACTGTTGGTATTTGTAAATACATGGAGGGAGTGGAGTGTTTCTTCTCTCAGCTGATGAGGTTGTTTTTCCAAGCACAGCTCCCAGAGAGAGTTTCTCAGGTCTCAAACCCAGCACTTTAAAGCAGCTCGGCCAGACGGTCCCCAAAACCTCAGCCAAGCAGGTTAACACGCACACACAAACACGTCAACACGCAGACTCAGAGAGAAAACAGTGAAAATGCAGATCTATTCCAGTCTCCTCACTCTCAGCATGTCTTTCCATAGGATTCTCCTGCCTCAGCAGATGGAAGACAGCCTGTTTCCGCTCTGACTGACGGGAGAGTGAACATTCTGTCAGTCGTGCCGTTCAAACAGCACACTGTCTCCAGCTTTGTCAGTACACAACTATTATTTGTGCTGTCTCCTTTTTTATCAATGTTCTTTCGTGAGATGCTATTTTGTCTTGTTTGTTGATGTTTTGTTTTCTCGTCTTTATTCTCGTAGGACCTGGGACTGTCCACGGCGCGAGGCAGGGGGCGCTGTAAAAACCCCTCCTGTGACTACATGTACAAGAACAGACACAAACCTGCAACGTGCCCTAAATGCGGCTGTGAGCTGACCCAGAAGAACACCAAGGGAGCAAAGGTGAAAGCTTACGTCCGCCAGGTTTTTCTGAAGTGCAGATACTGTAAGATTAGTTTCCAGCTCTATCTCCGACCTCCTGACCCCGTTTATGAGCCTCAGCACAACCTTGAAACCCAGAGCAGCTTCCTCTTGGCATTCATAAATCTAGATGTAAGACCAATGACAACAGGCCTTTGGAGCTGAGTCATAAATCTTAGCTTTTTTTCTCTGAGGCTTTGAAGCAAGCACAGCCGCTGTTGTCTTTGACATCAAAAACACACTGTGTCTTTTCTCTTTGTGTATTATATTTAGATTTGTATTAGTGAACATAAATATATTAATCCTGACATCAAGATCAAATATTACAGAAATTAAATAAAACTTATGGAAACATATCAGCAAATTGCTTCTTATTTTTCTCTAATTTTTCTTTTCTCCTTTGGCCTTTTCTCAGTCTGAAACTCTTCTGGATCCATACCAGGCCCTGAATCCTGCCCAGAGGGACATTCAGCGGCAAAGCACGCTGCAGCTCCTGCGCCGTTCCCTGCAGATTCCTGAAAGCGACGCAGAGCTTCAGGAAACATTAAACCTCATCCAGGAGCTCAACAGTCTCCAGATCATCTTGGTTCAACCGTCTCACCAGGAACACGAAGACGGCGTCGGAACGGAGACGCTGGTTGAGACTGGGTGGCCTCAGTTCTATGAATCAGCGGCTACTCACTGTGGCCTGTGTAACTACCCTCTGTTCAAAGGAGGTCAGAGGTGAGGAAGTGGGAATAAGAGAGAGGCCAGTGTTTTTGTTTGTTGTGAATTGTATTGGTTGACTTATTTCTTATTCCTACTACTCTTATTTTATTAGTAGCAAGTCCTCTTGGTTTCTAAATGTAAACGGGTGTATGTGTTTTGTCTTGTGCGTTGTGTCTTGTGTGTTGTAGTACTGTAGCGGGACAGGAGGACTGTTGGCTGCTGACTGAGACACTGATGCAGACGGCTTCTCTCCAGCTCAAGGTGTGTCTGAACGTTCAGTGTCTGGCTCTGCACAGCTTCACCGACCTGCATCCAGGTAAACACTTATCAGCACTTACAACAACCTGTACATTTTATTTCTACGTTTTCACTGTCGTCCATTGTCTAGCCAGACATGACTCTGTACATATTGTTCCCAAAGAGATACTTGAACACAGCAAATTAGATTGTGGGTATACATCTAGGAATCATCTATATACCATTTACAGTGGTACCCTGCATTTGTTTTGGCTGGTTGTTTGCAAACCGAACACAACTTATACAACTGTTTCTCTTGAGACCTTTCCTGACTGACCACAGGGGGGCACTACAACTATGAATTGTGTGCACTGCAGACAACATCTTAGAGGTATCAAGTATAAGACTTATTTATATGGAAAATGCTGAGACTTTTCTAATATTTAGCTGCTGCACGTGCCAAGTAAATACTGTCATTATTATGCAAACACTGCAACTATTATATCATTATAATTGTACATTATTATTATTATTATCATCATTTATCTTCAGTGTATTGACAGAATCTTCTAAGTAGACATCATCATTGTTTGTAGGCAGAATACAATGGCCCCTGCAAATACAAGGGGAAAAACTGGCAATACAGAAAAACTACAAATACTGACCCATACCAATAAATAGATAAAGCACATGCAAAAATATTTCCTGAACCAGAGTGTGGTACAGGCCAAGGAAGAACCCATTAACCTTTGGTGTCATTATTTTCATTTTCTTTAACATTGTGAGATAGTGCAGTTTATTTTCACATTTTCAGGAATATCTCAGAGAACAATTCATTGATTTAGATTTTAAAATGTAGGCATATTTAGGGGACTGATACTTATGAGTGATTTCATAATGGCGGAGGTATGCCTTGGCGGAGGTATGCTCTCTACTGAGTATGTAGTTTATTCTTTAATTTTTAAAACTAGAGATGTTCAAATAGTGATACCAGCATCAGAAATGCCCAAAACAGCAGCTAAAACTAAGCTAAGAGCATTTACACTGTATTGAGGCTGGTTGTAAGTTGTAAACTTTTTAAAATAAACTGGTATTGAAATTGTTCTCAGTATTTGCCCAAATGCCAAGTCCATATCAGGAAGGGAAAAATGGTATCAGAATAACTTTAAAAGCATGTGGCAGGACAGTTTATCCAACCACAGTAACACGTGGTTTTGTATATGTCTTTCTTTTCTTTGCAAGAAGATTTTTTTTAAAATTCAGTGACACAAGGAGACATGATTGATGAGCCTCATCTAACCTGTTCCACACTCACTCAGCAAATTCATTTTAAAATCTATATTTAGAGCAAAGCTTTACACTTGAGTCTCCATTAGCCACAGTGACACAATCAGAGGCCTGTTTTTTGTTGTGTAGTTGTTAATTTTACACCCTGTAATCTTTATCGACCAATATTGGTGCAGAAATGTGGAAAAAAAAGTCTGATTTTCAGAAAGTCTATTTATAATTACGCTGTATTTCCTTCAAGAACCAGTGGCTTTAAGGCTTCAAATTATTTGGCGTGAGATTCGTTCAGGCAGCGTGAGAGCATGAGACAAAGCCTGACAGTGGGCGTCTCACGCCAAAAGCCAGAGTTGGCGGCAATCACTGAACAACAGCGCTGCCTCTGTGGACTTTGGGGTTTCTTATATGCACATATTTCATTAAAAAATAAATATAGATGACATCAACAAAATTGAACAGAGGCAGCATTGTGATTATCTAAAATGTTGCTTTATTAGCTTCCAGATAGGATAACAGACGAATCTTTTACTGCATCATTTGTTTTTCTTCCCCAAATAAGTAGGTTTACCAGATCCCTGCCAAGCTGTTGATTCATGAAACTGCTCCACTAAATGCAAATAGTCTCGTCTTTGATGTGCTCTGGTTGTTGCTCCTCAACACTTTGCCTTATAGGTCCATAAACAGACCTGAAATGTGGGGACTATGAAAAGCAGGCCTGAACGTTCTCCACAATATTTGTACTTTCACTCTTGTGTGTGCTTTGCTATTCAGGGGACACTGAAACAAAAGATCACAGAACAGTTATTACCTCCCATATGTTTTCACCCTCTCTGTTTGTTGGTTTGTTTGTTTGTAAGCAAGATTTCACAAAAACACGAGAACAAATTACCACAAAACTTTGCAGGATGTGGTTTGGGTCAGGAAAGAATCTCTGAAATTTAAGTGATCCAGATCTTTTTTTTTTTTACTTTCTTTAACATTCCCTGATTCAACAGTTTTACAAGGGAATGATTCATGGATCTGATATTTCTGAATATGAAATTTGTTGCAGCTTGATTGGTGTGGGCTCTACTCAGTGCCGTTCTAGTTATTTATTTTTTATTACCTGTTTTTTTGTTGTTGTTTTTTGACAGGTTTGTTTAACATTGGGAACAAAGTCCTGGTGAGCATCGACCTGTTCCTGAAGATGAGGGCAAATATCAAACTGGGCCACGCCCCCTCTCAGGCAGCCAGGACTTTACTAGACCACTTCCCCAATCACCCTGGTAAAGTCTGGATTACATTGCACACACATGAATTCTCCAAATGTCTTATGTTGAATGTTATTAGTCCTTTTTTGCTCCATCTGTATTTTATGAATCTCACTGGGTCTTTCCTCTATTGCATCAGTCCATGCACTGAGTCCAGAGGAGTCATCTCAAATCCAAGAGCTTCTCCTGAGCGGCTACTGGGCCTTTGAGTGTCTGACGGTGCGAGATTACAATGATATGATCTGCGGCATTTGTGGTGTGGCTCCCAAGCTGGAGATCGCACAACGACACGCAAACAATGTGCTGGAGCTCAAGAATGTGGAGGTGACAGATTCACTGCAACATTAGTGCAAAATGAAACACAATTCTTACATCTGCGTCTTTAGCAGCGACAGCGTCTTACATTTCCTCTGAACTGTACTGTCTCTATAGTTTACCTGGCCAGAGTACTCAGTCGCCGATGAGGTGCACATGGATGACTTCTGGCTGACCATGGAGAGCGAGGCTATTGAGCAGGCGGCTTTTCCCACGGACATCCCCATCACACGTGTGGACGCCTCCATCATCGCCCCCTTCATCCCCCCTCTGATGAGGAGTCCCACTGTCATCAACACAGAGAAAGACAAGTCCTCGTCACACACGCCGGAGCCCTCAGGTACAGCGTCTTTTCAACTACTACTGAATCAGCCTTGATACACACTCATCCTGTCACTGTTGAGGTTTTTTTGTTTGCAAATGATGAATAAGAGCGAAACAAGTTCATAGCTTCAGAGAGAAACAAGTTCAAAGAGGAGAAAGCTGATTTCAGAGCACGGAGAGGAAGCTTCCTCTCCTGCTTTCCTTGGAGAGGAAGCAGATTAAGGAGCAGAATCAGGATTATCCGGATCGTTTAGGTTCTCAGAACACTTTTTATTTTTTATATCAGTTATAAGAACTAGACTATCGTGTGTAGAATTGTTCAGCTTTGGTTTATGCATCACTATTATAAGCTTTGTTTTGGTTGCAGCGGATCCTGTTTTTCTTCTTTCTTTTTTTTTAAATGACAGTTTCCATCATGTGTTTCAGGAGATCCATCAGTTTTGGTGCGTCTCATTCATGACGGTCAGCTGCGACTCGACAAGATTGAGGAACACAGCGAGGACGAGCTGAGAACAATACTGAGTGGCTGCGGGGCGAGCGCCACCCCAGGCTCCACTAAGGTGTGTGTGTGTGTGAGAAGCACACATGAGCCTCATCTTAAAATAAACTGGTATTGAAATTGTTCTCAGTATTTGCCCAAATGCCAAGTCCATATCAGGAAGGGAAAAATGGTATCAGAATAACTTTAAAAGCATGTGGCAGGACAGTTTATCCAACCACAGTAACACGTGGTTTTGTATATGTCTTTCTTTTCTTTGCAAGAAGATTTTTTTTTAAATTCAGTGACACAAGGAGACATGATTGATGAGCCTCATCTAACCTGTTCCACACTCACTCAGCAAATTCATTTTAAAATCTATATTTAGAGCAAAGCTCTTGACAGGCGAGCGCCACCCCAGGCTCCACTAAGGTGTGTGTGTGTGTGAGAAGCATGTGCCTTTGCGCTTGTTAAGCTTTCTTGTTTTTGCTGTTGTCACCCCAGGCTCCACTAAGGTGTGTGTGTGTGTGTGAGAAGCATGTGCCTTTGCGCTTGTTAAGCTTTCTTGTTTTTGCTGTTGTATGTTAGCGGCTTGAAGTGAGTATGTAAACTGTCAAATGATAGGTAGACTACCAGTGATCCTGTTGGAGCAAAGATACTGATCATGTGATAAGGTGTTGGTTTAAATAGGAGAAATCCACCTTCCCTCCCTCGCACCTTTCGCATGATGAGGCTTTGGGCATTGCTCAAAGGTCTCAGAGGTAGTTCAGCAAGTCAGTTTACTTGAGTTTGGCTTAAAAATGTTTTCCTCATCCTTTTATTTAAATCTGTTTTCACAAATGAACTCCAGAAAGTTGGGCCCAGACATTTTGCGGGGTTTGCCTTTCACATATGAAGAATGCAGCAGGAGATAGTCCCGGTCAGGCACGTTCATAGACAAAGGAAAATGTTCAGAACATTCAGGCGAGGGCTGGTGTAAGAAATTAGAGCGTGCAGAAGGAAGAACATGACATGTTTTTGTTTACAGCACATCGAGACTGGTGTCCTTATCACCAAAAGCTTTAATGACACGTCTTTGTCAGCATCTTCTACATGTATGGCACCTCTATTTCATCCTATTCTCACATGGGCTCACTCAGACATTTCCATAATATACTGGTAATATTCTGGAAAATGTCCGGAGCAACTGACTCGGACATTTGTGTTCTCACATACATCCCTTTCAGAGTTCAGTGCATGTCTGGAAGCCTAAGTTGGTCTGATCTCTGACGTATCTGTGTGTGAGTTTGTTGAAATAAAAGCCTCCTCTCTGTCTCCATCTTTGACAGAATGAGCTGCTGGCGTCTCTGGTCTCCTTGTACACACTTGTTCATAGTGGTCTCTCCACCGCCCCGCAGCCCCCTCCACACCTCACCGCTGGCAAGCTGTCGAAGGTCTGCCCCCACAAGGTAAAACCATATTAAAAACTCAGATTCATTCATCTGTTCATCTAAATGTTGAAACCAACAACCTCTCTACGTCAAAGCTCAGATTCTGCAGTAAGTCCAAATGCAAAGAGCAGTCGTGTACGGTGTGAAAAACTAAAACAAACATTCTCTCAGTCAGAGGTTCTAATTCTGGACCCCCAGATGATTAATTATATTATAAAATATTCTGGGGACCCCCTTGTGTATGTCCCTTGGAATAATTCATTAATTTGTCTATTTTTTCACTCTGATGCTTAGTTATGTGAAAGAAGATGTCTTGGAAAGATATGACATATGACAATATTTTCACAATGTCAAAACATAATACCCACATATAATAATTTTAATGGATGAATTTAGAAACTTTTTACAGATCCCCTTGTAGTGTGCCATGGATCCATTTGAGAGCCACTTGTCTTGGTTATTTAATCCTAAAAATCAAAGATCTCCCCTGTGTATCATCATCCTCTTCTCTCCTATCCCTGTTTCCAGGTGGTGTCCGGCTCTAAGTACTTGGTGAGAGGAGAGACGGCTCGAGATCACGTCGACCTGCTGCTGTCCTCCCGCTACTGGCCCCCGGTCTACGTTAGTGACTGTGCCCGCCAGGTGGCGCTCTGTACAGACATGCAGTATCCGGAACTGGCAACACAGATGTGGGGCAGGAACCAAGGCTGCTTCTGTGACCCCTTTGAAAAGCCAGAGGTGGGTGACCTCACTGTAATCACACTTATCCGTTAAGGAACTTACATTTTCTGCTGAGAAAACAGTTTTTATAACACATATATATATGAGGATGACCTGATTGGATATATATTTGGTCAAAAGTCAACCTCACAACCGTTTTTTGCATCGTGAACACGTTATCATAGGAACGCCTTTAGAGAATTCTTTTAATTTGGCACAAAGGTTAATTTAGACTCAAGGATTAACTGATTCGATTTGGGTAGTAAAACGTCAAAGGTCAGGGTCACGATGGGCTCAGTAAACATGTTCTTGGCCTCTTGAATATCATATTGCAAGTCGGCGTTCTGGGAATTTCTTCAAATTTTGACCAGCTGTAACGCGGATTCAAAGATTAACTGTTTAGATTTCAGTGGTCAAAGGTCAGATGAGTGTGAAAAAATGCATTTAAACTGAAACTGCGGACTGATTGGCGGAGTCATACAACCCCAGGGTGGTAATTCTGGCTTTCATCTTGTGTTAAAATGATTATTGTAAAACATTATTTAGTCCATGTGTGGAAAAAAAACTAATTTCAGTATTTTTGCTACATTTAGATCAAAGACTTTGCTTTTATTGCATCCATCTATTTTGAATGTTGAAGGACATTACTATCGATCTCCATCTTCTTTCTTAGTTTGTGTCATGTGCTGAGCTACAGGATCAGCCCTATAGTGCGGACCTGTCCTTGGTCGCCGAGAACCAGCAGGTCCACCCCATCACCAAATCTTCTTCTTGCTGGCTGGTTCACCCTCCTGCAGCAGAGCAGCCCACAGAGCCTCCTTCGCCAGAGCACCACTCCATGTCCCTCTGCAGAGACCTGGAGCCTTATGTCAGCCTGGTGGCTGAGCTGGAGAAAGAGAAGGAAGAGGAGGAGGATGAAGAGGCGGAAGAGAAGGAAAGCACAGAGAAATTGGACAAAGACTCCATAGAGAAATCTGAGGACTGCCCCTCGACAAGCTGTGCGCGGTGGCCACCTGTGGTTTTCAGCAACACAGCCTATTACTACCTGTACAACCGTCTGGTAGATTTCCTCACCAGTAGGGACATCGTGAGCCAGCAGATCAACCAAGTGGTGAAGGCCTGTCAGCCGGGAGAGGTGGTGATCAGGGATGCACTGTACCGACTGGGAGTAGCACAGATCAACACGGAGAAAGAAGACGAAGAAGAAGAAGAAGAAGGATCTGGAACTGAAGCGCAGGCGCAAGAGGAAGGGACAGAGAAATATGAGGTTGTTCTGCCTGAATAAAAATGTTGAGGATGTATCAACAGAGCAGGCGGAGGGATGGACTGAATGTCAAGATGGCTGCATGTGAAAGAGTTGAGTGCAGAGAAAAGGAGAGACAGCCATGAGTATTTTATTAACCTGTGGAACAGTTCACTTCATCAGTTACACTTCACTGACAGTTTTAACTGATGTGAGGAATCAGGTAGAATACGGATAAACTGTGGAGTGATCAGTGGTGTTTGCTGTGAAGATTAAGATGTTACAAAATCATGTTTTAACCACTGACACAGCGTGTGAGAACAAGTTAAAATAGTAGAAACTGAATGTACTAAAAAAGAAATAGTTAAACATAAAAACACTCTCAGCTCACAGCAAGAAGGTTCCTGGTTCAAATCCCGGCTGGGGTCTTTCTGTGTGGCGTTAGCATGTTCTCCCCGTGACTCTGTGGGGTTTCTCCTGCTTCCTCCCACAGTCCAAACACACACAGATCAGTGAGTTGTGAGAATGAGTGGTTGTTTGTCTGTGTGTGTTGGACCAACGATACGCTGACGACCTGTCCTGGCTGTACCCCGCCTCTCGCCCAATGTCAGCATGGATTGTCATCTCCCCCCCAAGACCCTCAAAGTATTAGCAGTCCTAAAAGGACAGTGAGACGCATGTTTCTGGATTCATCTGCAGGATGGTACCCAGGGTTAAATGAAGTGAAAGTGTATGCGAAGGTTATTTAAGTTTAAGTCCTGAATCAATGTTTTGCTGTGACTGTGAGAATTTAAACAGGATTTTAATTTAAAGTCGAGTCTAAATGTAAATATTTAATCAGCAGCAGTGGGTTGTGTTTAATTTAATATAAATGTCCAGAGACATTTCTGCTTTGTGCTTTACACTCTGACCTCTCACCTGCCACTTGTTGCCTTTGGGAGCGATGTTTGCTTTTTAAAGGTTTGATTAAACATGTGTGTATCTGTTTATTTTATTGTATCATAATATGACGATGGACCTCGTGGCCTTTTGCTTTAGTTGGGTTCATCTGGTCAGTGTAGATCCATTCACCGACACATGCAATTATCTTCACATGGAGAATAAACTGAGGACGTGTAGTGGACCTGCCATCGTGAAGTGCTTTAGAAATTAAATTCATCACTGTCTTTCTGTTGGAATTGGTCACTAATGCTTGGCTAACAAGGTTTTATTGGCTCATTGATGCTGCTCGGGCAGTTTTGATGATTTATCTACTGAATGAATCATTTACTGAAGCTCCAGGTGTTCAATAGAGACACGTCTGGCCTCAAAGAAACCACAGCACAACTTTTTGTGTGAATAAAGAAAAGACTGAAATGGCTGCACCAGTGAAGTCCTGTAAGTGAAAGCTGCTGATGCTACAAATAAAGAAATGAATGGAGTCCAATCTAATTTAATATAAACCATTGTCTGATTTACTGTTACTTGCACATTAATCTTCTAGAAGCATTGAAAATGAATATGGAAATACACTTTTATAACTGGTCAGAGGTGGTGGCGGGACACACACTAACACAATCCCATGTGGGCTACAGGCCTAACAGCAGTGACCGGGTTTCTTACTCATATCTTCATCAAAGCTGGCTGCCAGAATCACTATAATTCCCGCATCAGTCGCGTGATGAGAGGCTTCAAAAGTCACACATGTCATGGTTGTCTCGAGCGTCGCAGAGCGGAAAAAGCTGCAGATTGTGGAAAGAGGAGATGAGGCAGCTTCTCTTGGCCTCTGATGTTAACTTGAGGCAGAGAAACCTCTGACACATGCAGCGTTTTGTGCTGTATCAAAGCACCAAACTGCTTGTAATTGCAAATTCATCAGGATTGTGGATTAACAGACTGTCAGGAGGATATTTATCACAATAAAAGTCATATTATTAAGTTTCTGCTCCTGAGTGAAGGTTTTGGTTTGAACTCTTCTTTATGAGCAGAGAAAGACAAACGCTTGATAAACAGCAAAACATTTTCCAAACCTGAACTAGATCCCTCGTGTGTTTGCTCAATGCATACGAATTATATCACTTTATAATGGACTTTTGTAATATTGCTATTGATGACAATTACATTGATTGATAATCATTGCCTCCGTCAAGGAGAGTTATATTGTTTTATTTCCCTAAACTGACTCGGTTAAGTTTCAAAGAGAAACATAGTTTTGATACTTGTTTTGTTTGCAATATGAAGCATCACTATGGAGGATGCCTCAGTTGTTGTTTGTTTGTTTATTCACTGCTAAATCTTTATATTTACTCAACGTAAGAATGAACCATGGCTTAAATTGACTATATCCGTCTAACAACTCCTACAACTATAAAACACTGTTTAACTTTTCTCTTATTGTATAACAGTGCAATTAAAGTCATATCAAGAGGCTCATTAAGGAGAAACTCAGGAATGTTTGTTTGTGCTGTTGCTCCCACTAAAAATGGCATGTGATGTGCGATGTGATTTGGACAGTGATGAGAAGAAATAATTACTTAGGCAGAGGGTGTGTCAGAAGGAGAATAGTGGAACAAAGACTTACTCAGAATCAGTAATATCTGTGAAAAGACACATTAAAGACAATATACCTCAGAAAAGAATAAAGAACAAGAGGTCTGTGAGTGGAAAGCTGAACCAGATCCGAGGAGGAGAAGCATTTCAACTCTGTGTGATGGGACAAACACTTCCCCTGAAAGATTTCAGAGTTGTGCAATGCAGACAGATACTGTGGGAAATGTCCCAGATCAGATGCAGATTGGACATTATCCTATCAAAATAGGAAGTGAGGACCGAAGGTCACTTAGCTTCTATCAGCACATTTGTGTAACACAAAGAAAACTAAGCTTTAGACATAAAGGACACTCACTGTTCCAGTAAACTTCAATGGTAAAGCTTTATTCAACACCTCTGCAGCCTTTCACTGATTTTAATTTGCAGCTTTTGCATTGATTGTCATGTTTGCTCAAAAAAAACACACAACACATACAGCATATGAAATATTGACGCACTACTATCTTCTCCACAATGTCTCGGCGAAAATATAGAGGACTCTTGATTTACATCATGAGATATATATACATTATCAGGCGTGTCACTCGTGCTGCATTCAGGTGCAAGCACGTTTGAAATGTCTGTATCTCTCACATAGCTTATATACTATTCTTAAAACGTTCATACAGATGGCAGTGAAGGCTGATGGCAGTGAAGGCTGACCGCTACATATAGACATCAGTGAAGCGAAACACTCTTCTAACTTTACAGGAAATGAGAAGATTAAGTTGTGCGACACACATAATAATGATAATAATAATAATAACGTTCACATTTTCAGACCTGCTCAGTTCAGTTGTATTCCCTGCTCCTAAATCAGACTAAACACTGGTTAATTAATTAGACTGAAGTGGAACAATCACATGTTGCCACCAACTGACAGCTACTGTAAGTGTGTCACAAGAAATACAGCTCTGATCAAAGCATAAAGGGGGAAAACAACATGGTCATTCTTTGCCTTCTCCATGGCTGATTCGGCACGCTTCAACCAGGGGAGGGAGAAACACTTGCACTGTTCAGATGTTCAATTAAGGTGATTGGGGAATAAAATCTGGTTCGCCTGCACCACATGAAAACGTGGTGCCTCAGCTTCCACCGCCTTCTTTTTTTTTGTTCAATGGCTCCAGTGTTCGCGACTGTCTGGCTGCTTCCACTGAGAAAGCATACATGCGATAAAAACGATGAAAAGGAAGTGAAGCTGCTGACTAAAGTGACTGAACTGGAACAACACATGCACTCTTGAGGGCAGTAGTAAAAAAAAAAAAATTGTGATAAACATGGTGTACAATGTATAATTAAGAACACGGAAGAAAGGACAAATTGTCTTCTTGATTATGCTGAAAATACATCTCAGGGGGAATAATAAACAGTCCGTGAGGGCGTAGCGTTTAGGGTAAGGCACTGCTGGGGATGTTTGTGTGGTTGTGTTGACATGTTTCCTGCTTTCCTGTCTGCAGTCGGTGTGAGACGTGGCAATTTCTAGTCATGGTCTGCAGAGAAGCAAGTCACATGCTCGCTGCAGCTGCTCGTCTGTCTGGCGCTCAGGCACAAACAGCAAAAAATAGCTGTGGAGGCGACTCTGCGACCGTGCAGCAGCTGGAACAAGCTGCCGTGCTCGGGCCACAGACTACAGCTTATCCCGTTCTCCTGAAGGCTTGTCGTCGATGAGCGATTGATTCGGGTGAGTGCTTGGTGGTGGTCCGGGGCCGGGCTCAACAGAACTGGTAGTTGTTGGTCTTCATCAGAGGCTGCTCCTCTTCCTCGTGGTCACAAGACTGGTCACAGGGGCCGTTACAGCCCTTGGACTCGTCACACACTTCACCCTCTGTGACCTCCTGCTGAACATTCTGGTAGATTAGCTGTGGAGAGGCGTCATTAAGACGGTGAGAGTCGATACGGAAAAAAGGCCAAATATCGTCTTCATCTAAATATGATGGTGTTACAAGCGAAAGAGGTCCTGCATTCAAACTGCACCAGCAGCTAAACCCTGATTATCTCCTTTGGTAACAACACCCAAACACGTTTAATCACAAAAAATCCAATTAATTTAACGTGGCTAAAACTGTCACCTGTTTTGGGGAGAATTAGGTTTTGAGAAGCTGGGTTTCCTGAGGACATCTTGGCTGCAGCATCACCTGCTCTGTTCCTTTTGGAGCTTTTTGATGAAGCCAAACCCAACTCCCACTAACTCACCTGCTCCTGCTCTGGCTGGTCCCCAAGTAGCCTCTCTATCATCTGACTGATCTTGCTGAACGTGGGGCGCTCCGTGGGCTCCAGGTGCCAGCACATCTTCATGATCGCGTAGCTGAAACACAAGCAGAACGTACTTTAAGAGGCCGATTCCTGCCGAACAAATCCGCCGCACAAAACACTGTGATGTTGCACTACAGATGTTTTATGGCCGGGGGGCCTCGATGTACTCGATTTCCACGGCAAACTGCTCAGCTTTGGCGGAGAAATTGAGCAACAGCATGAAGCCGAATTAGATAAATAAATAAGGGGGGGCTCATGGAGGGCGGTGACGCAGTTTGATAAGAGAGCCTCCTTCATAAGAGCCCCTGACCCTCCAGTCTCATTTTGCTGCCGTGAAATAGCAGTTACATGGCTCCCTAGCTTCGAGATCATGTGGCTAACAGGCAGAACTGAGGCCTGACTCACAGGAGAACAACAGATGATTAGGCCCTGACTCAGATTCAGTCCCCTCGGTTTCCACGGCACCAGTTATTCCGGGTGGTGTGACAGACATGCCAAATCAGCGCACACAGATGTTAGGGCCCCCTGATACTGGGGGAAAACACTCTCTTTATTTTTCTCATCTCGGCCACTTGATAAGTTTGGAGTCTGAGGCTTGTTAAATATGAGTTTTGGTTTTTTAGATCAGGTATAATGGAGGCACTTCATGAGTTTACCTCATTTGTTATTTATTTGAGATGTTGGATGGGGGAGGCAGACGAAAAGAGAAGAGGGTCTTTGTTCCGTTATCATGAACATTTGGGAATCACGCTGTTTGATCTGTGGAGTCATCTTAGGATGAATCATTCATTTTTTCATGAATCAGTCTTTGTTGCAGTTATTCCAACTTAATGTTTCCTCTCAATCTGATAACAACTCTGACCATGGACTCTCCTGATATGATATGATGAGAACCTTTATAAGATAAGACATTAACGTTGACTGGCGTCATGTCGCTGAAGCGTAGAACTTACATTTCAGGTGGGGCAAAGTCTGGTTGGCACATCTGGTAGCCACGCTTCACCATCTTGTAGAACCTGGAGTCCACTGCCATGCTGGGGTACGGGCTCTTGCCTAATAGACGAGACACACACTGTTATTTTAGCAAAGTGAATGTGTGTATGTATATGGGGGAGCATGTGTTTGTGTTCTGACCTAAAGAGAAGATTTCCCACAGGAGGATTCCATAGGACCACACATCGCTCTGCACCGTGTACACACAGTCGAAAATACTCTCCGGAGCCATCCACTTCACTGGCAGACGCGCCTGCAGACAGAAAGTGTTGTTTTTCTTTACCAGGCTCATCTCATGTTGTCAGCAAACGTTGGTTCCGATGAAGTCAAATGCTTACGTTGCCCTTCACCACGTAGTTGGAGTCATTCATGATGTCACGAGCCAGGCCGAAGTCACAGATCTTGGCCTCTCTGCGGTTGGTCAACAGGACGTTTCTGGCAGCCACGTCTCTGTGAATACACTGCAAGCAGGCACACACACACACACACACACACACACACACACACACACACACACACACACACACACACACACACACACACACACACACACACACACACACACACACACACACACAGGATCAGTGGAGGGAGACGTGTAGCATTAAGATTTATGATCAAATTAATTGTCAAACTAGTACGATAAAGTAACTCACATTTTTGGCAGCTAGAAAGTCGAGGCCCTGAGCCACTTGAAAAGAAAACCTCAGCAAGTCGTCGATGTCCAGGGGCCAGTCGCCCGTCTCCTCACACACAGTGTCTTCAAGCATGAGTCACACAAGTATAATATTAGTAACACCCAGAAACAGGAAGCAAACATACTAAGGATTTTGAACAGCACTCTGCTGAGTGACTGTATTTTCATTTTTACCCTGAGTTTGCTCCGTATTTTGCGGCTGGCTGGGCCTCATCTCCATGTAGCTGCTCGATAGCTCGCTGGAGATCCCGCTGTCACTGTGGGATGAAACAAACGTCATCAGGAACAGATTTTGACCAAGTGTCCCTTTTTTGAAATGCAGATGTTTGGGGATGTACCTCCTGATGAAATGCTTCTGATTGCAGATGTTCTTGTAGTCGTTGGAGCTCTCCATGATGTCGGGCATGTTCATGACAAAATTCACAAACGTCTCGGACTTCTGGCGAAGGAAGTTCAGGAGGTCGCCGAGGCTGCAGTACTCCGTGATCACAAGCACTGGGCCTGAAGAGGAAACACACCACGTTATGACACTTCCAACAAATTACTACAAATTACCACAAACTTTTGAGGACGTTTTCAGAAACGTGTCTGACCCCCATAGGTGCAGGCTCCCAGCAGATTGACGATGTTCTTGTGGTGTCCCAGGTGACTCAGGATCTTCAGCTCAGACATCAGGGCCTCCCTCTCATCGGAATGGGCACTGGCTGCATAAGCATGCAACAGATTGTCATCGTAAAGTCATATTATCGCTTCTGGTCATGCGAAACAAATGTTTTAGGATTTTGCTAAGGCACATTTTCAAATGTCCTCACGTTGACCAGAACATCCTCGGATTTTCCAGTCCCTCTAACTTCTGTAAACAAATATGTCTCTGTTCGGTCGTGGTTCCGAACATCGGCTCACCTTTCAGCATTTTCACAGCCACACGCAAAATGTTGTCGTCCTTTCCCAGACCGTAAGCTGTGGCCTCGACAACCTTCCCGAAAGCTCCAGCGCCCAGGATCTTTCCTGGTCAGACAGGAAATATGAGACTCATCAGTCATGTGCAGTCAAATATTCAACATAACATGTTATCATTATTACTATTCCATTAAAGCTAATATAATATTTATCTAATTGTTTAACAAATTCAACAAGAACACTGCCAAGGACGATATGTCTCCATTAGAGTGTGTCTGTTAGTTAGCAGGTTTACACAAGAACTAATGGACAGATTACCATGAAACTGGAGGAAAATGGACAGATGCTGCATGGGTCGGGTTAGAACTCTTAAAATTTTGGTTCCGACCCAGTTCAGGGGGCAGATCCAGGATTTTAAATTTTTTAATTTTAACATTCAAGATCAATTGAGTCAGTTTAAGAGAAAATGCAGCAAACCTAGCTTCAGCTTGTCTCGTGGGAACTCCCACTTCTCGTTGTACGGCAGCTGGCTGGGGTCGATGAAGGTGTAGTTGTTTCCATCTCTGGCCTCGATGATCTTCCAGCGGATCTCGTACCTGGGTTTCTGAAAAAAAGAAAAGTGAAGAGACAGTCAGGAGTGTTCTCAAAACAAAAAGCACGTCTCTTTGGAAAATTTGAATATCTACATACTATTCCACTACTTTGTATAAATATATAAAATAGAATATAAACGTGTATCTTACTTGCTTGTATTTGTAAAAGAGGAAAACCAGGAGCAGCAGGAGGACGGCCAGGATTCCTGCGGCTCCAGTCAGAGTGGAAGTGAAGAGCTTATCTGTCCATTCAAAGAAAGATCAACATTCATACACAATTGAACTTGTATGTGCTGACCCTGTGTCATGCAAGCTGATTTATCTTATGCGCCTTTGTGGAATTGTTTATGCTATTTGCAATGATGATTTTCAAAAATAGATCAGATTAGATTAGAATGGATTCATACAGTTTAATTAGGCATCCGGCTACCAAGGAAGGGAGCAGCTGACCATTAGAAAAACAATTTCTCAATGGAGAAATTAGATTTGCATTTGACTCTGGTCCATGTGACAGCATGATTAACACAGCACAAAGACTGGTTTCACATCTTCCAAAAACCCACCGGAGACCTCCATGGCGAAAGTGTCGCTGCTGACGCCGACGAGGTTGAAGGCCACGCACTCCACTGTCATCCTCTGAGAGGACGGCCCCACGGTGAGGACGCTCTCCACCTCCACGGCGCCGTACTCCTCCCTCTGAACCTCCACGGTGGGAGCCTGGAGAGGGATCGCCAACTGCAGCCCCGAGGTGTTTTCATTGCACCTGCCTCATTGAAACACATATTCCGTCAGTCAGAGGATACAGACAATACAGCAAACTTACTGTCGTTCCCTGTGCTGGGATACTTACGTAGGCCGTATCCCAAAACATTGGTACCAGATGATTCTGGGCGCGGGGTAACCAAATGAAGTGCAAGTGAGTGTGGTTACATTTTCCCATCTCACCACAGCAACAGGTCTCTCTGCCAGCAAAGAAAAATGAGGGAAAAGTTAATGTTCAGTTTTGCTAAATTGGGAGAATCATCCATCAGATTATGAGGTTTTTTTAACGGCCTTTCAACGAACTGTAAAAAATGTGTTTTTACTTCTTCCATCACTTACGATACATTTGGACTTGGAACGTGACGGATGCATTGGCCAAGTCGCTCCTGGCATAAAAGGTGTACTGGCCCTGCTCCTGTGCGTTCATTCTCTTCAGCTGCAGAGTTGCATGGTATCTGTAAGAAGAAGAAAAAAAGATCGACTGAGAAAAAGAGGAATGTCTGCAGAATCAGAAGTGACACATTCTGCGGTTTGAATTCAGACATTTCCCATGTATCATCTCAGAGTACGTCAATATTCTAAAAGGAGAACACAACTCTTCCCTCCGCAAACAGTTTCATGACCTGAGGAAATACAGTGACCTTGGCGTTCCCTGTCAAATTCACCCAAAATGCACCGACAGCACTTTTTCAGAGTAGCTTCTCCTTCCTGTAGTACAACGGATTATTTTCCTAAATTTACACTGTGTAAGCATGTAAGACAGCAGCTTTCACACACATTGGTTTGCACTGCAGCAGCGCTGTCGTACCTGTTGTTGTATCGGATGAACCTGTGCTCCTGTGTGGACGTGTTGGGAGACGTCGGCGTGCGCCACCTGTGCTCTATGATGTGAGGATACGCTTCGATGAGCACGGTGAGCTCCAGATCTTCTCCCTCGTTCACCTCCACCAAGAGACCCTGGCGGGACAGTTTAGGGGACAGCTGGGGCAGCAGCCTGATGTAGGGTTTGTCTGTTCAGGAGAATCAAGGTACATACTGTCAGCTTGTTGTCATTCATCAGTGCTGGACACGTGCTCCGAGCATTTCAGTATCAGTCGCTGCATGTGTGCTTGTCTCTGAGTCTTACCCACAACCAGCAGGTACGTGGTTGAACTGTTCACCCCTGCTTCATTGGTACCAATGCAGGAAATGTTTCCTGTGTCTGCCAGGTCCACGGCGGAGATGGTCAGTATGCTCTCTATGTCCAGGCGGTTTTCTCCACTGGAGCGAACCCGCTCCTCGATGGTTGGTTTCTGAAGACAAAAAGAAATTAAAAAGTTAAAATCAATGATTACTGCCACATTCAAGAAAGGTCCCAAAGTTCTTGCTACTGACCGACTTAGTTGTGGATTTCCAGGTGACGTTGTAGTTGAAGTTGGGGTTGTGTGTGGTGCAGCGAATCTTCAGTTCCTCCCCAACGATGCGCACGTACTCATCAGTCTCCAAGAAGACGTAAGGAGGGAAACGAAGCTCTGGAACAATAAATGTGGGTCAAATTGGAAACCCTCATACCCTTCAGATAACCACAACACTGCTGACAGGCAGATATGTCTCACTCTGAATGACGTTGATGGAAAAGGCCTTGGACGTCCTCTCCACTCCGTTGACCCTGGCCGTGCAGACATAGTCAGCGTTGAAGCTCGGGTGCAGGTTGTGGATGAAAATACCCCGGTGCCGGTCGACGGTGAAGTTCATGCCTGGTGGCACGCTGGTGCCGTTGTCCATGCGGAGGCCCAGGTCTGTGGCGGCCGGGTTGGTGAGCAGGCAGGGCAGCAGGTAGTCCTCACCCTCTTTCTTCACCACCCGCAGGGAGGTGCTGCTGGTCCAGAACAGACGGCTTGGATCTAGAGGAGAGAAATGGTGAGAATTTATTAGAATGAAAAACAAATTAATAATGTGACATTTGCACAATGGAAATCTAATCAGAGGGGACAATGATCCAAACAACAAGAGAAAGCATGGGACAGTGAGACTTTCATTCATCTGAGCTCACCTTGTACGTACACATGCACTGAGGAGGTCAGGCCACCTTGCTGAGACCCGGCCGTATAATAGCACTTGTACGTTCCGGTGAATTCTGCCGTGGGATGCTCCACCTTCAAGGTGCGGAAGTTCCTGTTGCCCTTGGACACATAGCGTTTGTGTTTGGTGAGCCTGGTCTGCCAGGTGACGTACCCGTCGCCCTCACACCTCAGATCCAGAGGGTTCCCGGGTGTCACCACCACCTCGGAACTCCCCACCACCTTGGAGTTGAACTTTATCACTGGACGCCTCCATACTGCTGAGGAGGAGGAGGGCAAATATGAATCAATGAATGCATTTGTTTGACTTTTTAGGGGAATGAAACACAGAAGGAAAAGTATGACAACAAATGAATCAGAACAGACTCGGCAGCATAAGTTCCCTTGACAGTATTTTTGCTCCATTGTATTGTTGCTCCATAATAATTTCAGATTTTGGTCATTTTAAAATAACTGAGATCTCAGAGCCGTCTCGTCTGCTCCAGGAATCCGATGTAGTTTGGAAGTGGACATATTCAGAAGAGCAGACTGAAGACTTGGACCAGAATAACATCCCTCCATCCGTCTCACTTCTGCTTTTCACCATGTGGCTATCTCAACATTAGTGGTATAAAAACTGGAAAGCTCAAAAATGAAAACACTAAAAACATATGGAAAGCTTCATATCTTTTTTTGTTAAATTTTAACTTAGGCCCTAACATTTAACACCAATTTAGAGAATATTAAAGTGAATCAATAATTCTATCTCTCAGGGAATAATACAGTTAGTCTTAGGGATGAAGAACAAAGTGCTCCCTGATGACTTTGTTGAGGATTTGGAAAATATCGTAGAAACTCAGCATGTAAGGATTGAAACGCAATTGATAATGTGCACTTTTTCATCACTTAGTATTGAAACGACTATTTGATAAGGGTTATAAAAGTTTCCATTTATTCGTTCAGTGTCTTTTTGGAGCTTGAAGCAGAACTGAGATTCAATGTTCAGCATTTTTTTTTTAATTCACCACAGCACACAAGATGTAGTCGAGAGACAAGGAACGAAATGTAGTCTGAAACCAGAAATCAGCATTTTATTCTTGTTGTTTTTGTGTGAGCATCCTGACTCCTGCCCGAGTGAACAGTCACCTTTCACCCAAAGTCCCTCGACTAAATGAACTATTCATCCAACCTCAAAATGACCCCGTTTACACCTCACACAGTAACACACCAGAAAGCAAAGCAGTGGAGCCATGGCGGATTCATTCAGCCATAATTACACCCAACAACAGACGCCTCTATGTGCTTGAATGCAAATACATGAAATTGCAATTTGATGCCCGACGGTCGAGACCCGCATATACGTGTGTGTGGTGTACATGAGCGAGACAAAGAGAGTAAGAAACAAAGTAGAGCTCAACAATGACCCTGAAACAACTCATGATGCTGCACTTGTTCTGCTCATTAGACACAACAGCGTATCAGATGCGAGATGGAGAAGCGCACACTGTTTCCCTGCTCCTCTGCACTGACCACGAGTTTATGCCATGAAATGTATGAGAAACTCATGAGAGCTTTATTCACAAAGAATGTTTAACAGGACATTTTTGGAGCGAGACATAAATCACTGGTCTGTGTTTGCACAGATAAACACGCCATGGAAACAAAAACATCTTAATGCAACTGGATTTCATTTCAAGTTGGTTTTAACACTTAGCAAAAACTTTTAGAGCTCGTTCCATCGTTGCCACACGTGATACTTTACAGCTTTTAAATCATCGTGTTAAAAACTCACTTTTCATGCCGTGCCCTCTTTCTTTAAGTGTTTGCCTCTCTTTTTGTTTCATTTCATTTCACCATATTTGGATTACACGTTTATGATTACAGTAGCTTTCAATTAAAAACAAAATAGAACAATAAAAGTCACTTCAGCTAGAGGATTAAGAGTCAGTGTTCTCTGGGCCTTACCTGAAGCAGCTGAGGCCACGAACCCCAGCAGCAGGGCGAGGTAGGGCTGCATCCTGGATCAGCTCCAAAACGGCAGCCTGATGGTTGATGTTTGCGGTAAAAAAAACCCGTTCTTCTTGTGTTGATCTGTGGCGTTGGAGAAGGAGAAATGAGAGCACCACCACACAAGCTGTCATCCCCCTAATTAAGTTCCTCTTTTCTGACTGGTCGGAGCAGCAGTGCCTTGTAAAGATGAACCTATGCTGAGCCGCAATCCACTGTGATTGTGTTATTCTCATTGGTGAACAATAGAATAAGAAAGCAGACCAGTGTATGGAATATGGCACTGGTTTAGTTTACAGTACAGCATCACTCATTTATTTCAAATGCACCCACCTGCAGATGTGTAGCAGCTCAGCAGAGGAGCATAATAATCCCTTCTCCTCTTCGTCTTCTTCTTCTTCTTGTCCCCTCTTGCTTGTTTACAGTGTCTCCACCACAGGAGTCACACAGCAAACATGCAATCTTTCAGACAGCAAGTGGTGGAGGGTGGAGGGTGGAAGGATCCTTCTGTGTGTGTGGGCGGAGGCGGATCAACATATCACGCTCAACTAATTAATGAGCTAGTCCCAATTTGCCACAGAAAGGCACAATTCTCCTGAGAAACCCATGGAGATGAGACTAATCACCTCCATCACTGTGGAACCATGGCTGCCAGGCTTTTCTTGGCGGAAATAATGTGGGGTTTTTTTCGAGAGGGGAGGACAGTCAAAGGGCTCTCAGAAATCTGACCCAGGAATCGGAGAGAGCGGCGCAGAGAGATCTGAGAGTGTGGAGTGAGATAAAGTCATTGTGGATAGAAGGGATCTGTTCTGAGTTGCACTTCACATCATGAAAGAAGCATCTTATCAGTAAGTTATAGGAGGGTTTATCAAAAAGGATTCAGCCGTAAACCAGTAGCTGTGGAGGGCTGTTGCCTGAAGCTTTGTATCATTAAGAGAAGCAGGGATTATTTTCTACCAGAATTCAGACTTTTAGTGATTTTGTATTTTTCTGCAGTTAAACGTGTGGGTTAAAAAAAAAGACTCACACTTCCAACAGCAATACTATGATAATACACATTTATTTTCACATTTACAACATATAAAATGACACATATATAAAAATACATTTGTAAACGTTAACAAGAGCTTTGGTACCGTAGCTTGTGATACTGTGATGTTTTGTGCATTTAATACTGTGGAACAAATGCTACAGGAAATAAAACTAGTGTCGTTTTAAATGGTGGATTATGTAATGAAAGTGGACATTGTGTAAGTGAATGTTAAACGATGCAACAGAAGCATAATTTCTACATGTGCACATATGGCTATCTAGGTTCCTTGAGTACAGTATAGCCCTTCATATCAGCGCGCGGTTTCAGCTGCAGAAACAAATATCTCAGTCTGTACAAAGGCGTCCATGTGTGCCATCTTGTGCTAAGGCAGTGATACGCTGGGTTTATTATTTTCACTTGACACCCGCCTGTCCCCCAAGACACCGGGAGTCATTATCTATCTCTCACAGCCACACATTGAAAAGCAGAACTCAAACTCCCTCAATAAATTCTCAGCTGTGTCTTTTGTAACATTGTGTGAATTTATATTTCTTTATAACGAAGCGTCTTCTCTAAATAAAGTGCAAATCTGGCACAGGACTATGAATTAAAGCCTACACAGAAACAAGTATTCAAAACAAAAGGCGCTATTCAAACTTCATAAAAGACATGTACATTTCATATCGTCTCAAAAATCTCGGAAAACAAAAGAGAAAATGGGAAATTCTGCCTCTAAGGCGTATAAAACAAAAAAATTAAAAAGCTAATCTGATAGTAAAACAGTGCATGTAGATTCTGTCTGCATTTCATATACCGGGAATAAGATTTTACAAAAATACTATACAACAGCTGTGGAGGAAAACATAAGTTTTAATTTAATTATCCAAATGTGGTCTAATGGTGGTTGTTCACTGAAAGTATAGTTAATGTTGAGGATTCCCATTCATATTAAACTGTTATTACTTAGTTTTGAATGTGTGTACATTGTTTATTTTTGAGTTAATCATTTTTGTATTATTACAACTGATAAAATTGTTCTTTAAAATCTACACCGGTTGAGAAGGTGGGACGGATTTAATGTTAAAAGCCAACAAAGGGCATAAGGCTAAATGTGTGTAAATAATAAAGCACATGTCTCATAAGGCCTCATAAATCTCAACTGGAGGATACAGTGAACACCTCTGCACTCACTGTAAACTGATTCTACAGGAGTGTGAGGAGTGTACCGCATTCAACTCTCAATAAATGACTGGTTGATAACTTCACGCTCGCTATCTGTAACCGTTTGTAATCCCAGAGGTATTAAGTGTGAAACAAAAACTCAAAGAAGGACAAAACCTTTAGAGTGCTTAGTGGAAATACAGAGGTTGCCTTCTCGGTCTCCATTTTGCTACATTCTAGTTTAGTCACGTTCCCTTTTTCAGGCATGTTAAAAAAAAAAACTGAAGAAAATCTCTCAGGGTTCAGGCTGGTGTGGCTACAGGAAGCTGTCCTCTACCTCAGGCGTCCCGGATGAGCCCAGCAGAGCGTCTCTCTCGCTGGTCTCCTCCAGCCGGTCCTCCTCTGGCAGGGTGTCCGCCGTGTCCTGAGACACGGAGTCGCTCTCCTCCTCCAGAGCCTCAGAGCTGAGAGCGGAAAGACAGAAAGAACAGAACACAACTTTACTCTGTGTGCTCTGTGTGCTCAGTCATCAGGGTCAGTCTCTATGAACGTCTCTACGAATTCTGTTCATCTTCTCTTCAGCAAAAACAGTTTCAGTCATATGTCTTACTTCTTTATTTCGCAGGGAACTGACGCTGTTTGTTCACTTGCATTATTACATTACGTTACATTAGATCTATTGTCCCTGGTAAAATCATTCTGGAAGCTTTTCAGTGTAATTTCTGTTTTCTTTCTGCTCTTTTTGTTATAAAGTGATTCTACAGATCTGTTTTAATCACATTTAAAGAAATGGTGCATGTTTTGCTTGGAATGCTGCATGCAGCAGTATTTTGAAAAATAATCTAATAAAATAATAATTTTTGACTTTGCTGTATAAAGAAATATTTGTTTTAATCTTGATTTGAACTTACTCTGATTTTGTGTTGTGATTCATGTTAATGTCTGTCTACTTTATTACATTAACTTTTATGTTGCGAATCTTTTATTGCATCTTTCCCTCGCACTGTTTTTATTTCTTTTGATCCATACTTGTATTATTTTTCTTCTCCGTGTTTGTAAAGCACTTTCAACTCTTGCTCTTTATACGCATTTTTTTAATAAATCCGATTTGACTTCTTCACTTGGGTTAATCGAAGTTATACAACTCAAATTAAAATGTTTTAACTTTGAAAGGTCATACAGCAGCTGAAACTAATGCAATGTTTTTACTGTGATTTTCTTATTAAATTGTTGAATCTAAACAAGGTTTGGTCGATTAAATTGTGACAGATGTAAAATAATGTTCTGTTCATCTACTTATCGATTAATTGATAAACTGTTTCAGTTCTGGGCACATCTTCACAATTTTTAAAGTAAATTAGAAGGATGTTCATGGAATAATCTTCTTATTGATTGGCTCATGTTTCTTGTTTTGATTTAAAATGTATTCTTTATCCTGGTTTGGCAGTTATTTATTAATTTTTTTCCTCTGGTGGAGGCCAAAGTCCTCGGCTCCCAAACACAACGTTAGAAGGAGAATCTGTGATCCAGTTATTAGTGAGGAAAGTTAATAATTAATTATGAAATAAAAAAATATTTTATATGTAAATAAACCCAGACTTTCTATGGTCAGACATTCATTCGGTCTTAAAAGCAAACTTTGCTTGGCTGTGTATTTATGTGTGCAATAGAAAACTCTTCTCCCTGTGTGCCTTCATAGTGCAGCTATTGTCCCAGCTCAACATCTGGATGAGTGGGTGTGTGGTTGGAAAATAAATGCTCTTGTTAAGTAAATACATCTTCCTCTCTCTTGCAGCCGCAGCATTTGGCGCACATCTGCGTCCTGTTCTCAGCGGCTGGGTACCTGGCAGGGCTCTCCGATGGCACGTCAGTGAAAGCTTCCTCCGGCTTCGGGTCTGGGATTGGAATGATGTACTCGTTGTATGAGGTTATGACGTCCTGCGTGTCGGCCTCCTGTCTAAAGTTTCCCGGGCTCAGGGTCTGGTTGTAGGGGTCCGGGGGGAAGGAGAGGGTGGCGGGGGAAGCGGGGGAGCCAAATGATGGATTGGCGATGGGAAAGGGTGAGGAGAGCCGGGGCTTGGTGCGGGCGACAGCCGGGTGGTCGCTCTTCATGAAGTTGTCGTTGACTTGGTTGTATCTCTGTTGTGACAGGAGACAGTGGTTCGGTCATTTGAGTGGTGACACTGGGGTTTGTTTTATCTCACAGGTATATGTACTTGGAATATCAAACATATGATCAGTAGATTCAGCTCACCAGCGTTGTACATCTGGACTTTGTATTTAACTTTACGGTATGTATCTGCGTTTCCTTCACCACAGCTTCAGAACATACACATACAAAATAATATGAGCTCCCCTTTAACACTTAAAGGTTGTTCACACAACAAAGTCAAAGCATTTGCATCCTTTACTGAAGAGAAACGAGTATTATCACATTGTAAATTTGTTTTAGATATTTAAAAGTCAAAACTGATTTTCCAGTTTATTTCTTTAACAAAAGTGCCCTGGTTAATTCAGAAGTGTCCTGGTTAATAGGCCTGTAGGGGACAGACAGGCCGACAGTGAGGGAATACATGAGTGAGTGAGGAGGTGAATAAAATACTGAATAAAAACAAGTCACATTTAACAATCAGAAATATTGCAAATCCAAATTCACAGTTCAGCATCAATAAGGCAGCTCAGAAGGCCTGTAAGGACACTGTGTATAAATAAAGTACCTTTTTATAGCCGTCTGCCAGCATATTCCCCATACTGTGCACCAGAAAGGAGAACTCAGGCCTCGTCTCAAACTTCTCATCCCAGCACTTCCTCATTATATCATAGCTACAACACAAACAGAATAAAAATGTGTTTATTTCTTATTTTTATACACGATCAGAAGACTTAATGGAGATGCAACAATAAGCGACAGTGAGACTCACACTTCATCAGAGGCGTGGGCGGGTTTGGTCATTCGGTAGCCTCTCTTCAGAGCGCTGTAGAATAACTCATTCATGGGCAGATCAGGGTAGGGGGTTCCTCCTGCAGACAGCAGTTCAAATAATTCAGCCGCTAGAAATCTCAAGTCGTGCACTGGCTGGAATTCGAAATGGAAATCTAAGACAACTGTGATGATGAAACCAATAATAGTTTTTGAAGTCATGCACGTAGGAGAAACTTAAATATCACTTTGTCCCCAAGAGCAAAAACACAGATTGATTATCTGAATCACATCTGTTGTGTACTGAGAGTATTCGTTCTGACCCCGATTCGAAGGAGAAATGGATCTGAACAGTCCACTGAAGGTCAGAGTGAAGCAGCGAAGCACAGAGAACTTTTGGTTATCACTCACAGATGCTGTATTGTCAGTTTGTTTTCCCTTCACTCGGGCTCACACTGCATATACTATAAACTGCCCCCCTTTGTTTTGATGCTCGTTTCGAAATATCGTGGGAAGAAAAAGAAAAAGCTCATAATGCTGTGAGAAAGAAAATGAGTTCATGAGCTTGACTGTGCCTAATAAGATTCAGACCTTTTATGAGTCTTCAAGCTGAAGCACATACCAACAACCTGGTTTGCTGTCGACTTGTGCTGCTCTCATCTTAGACACTTATGTGTGACCCATATACTGTGAGAGTTTGAAGGACTTACTGACATCTGGTGGTGAGTGTTCGTATTACAACCAACTGAAACCTGTTTGTCGTGTGTTGTGTGTGTGTGTGTGTGTGTGTGTGTGTGTGTGTGTGTGTGTGTGTGTGTGTGTGTTCTTGTACAGCTTCTTTGTGAGGACCAGGTTGAGCCTACAACCTACGTAGGGACATTTTGAGAAAGTGAGGACATTTTGGCTGGTCCTCACTTTCTGACCACCCTTAAATGGACTGTTTCTGGGTTAAGACTTGGTTTTAGGGTTAGGGTTATAATTAGGTTTAGGTTAGGTTAAGGGTTAGGGTTAGGCATTTAGTTTGGATGGTTAGGGTTAGAGTAAGGAGCTAGGGAATGCACTATGCCAATGAATGTCCTCACTAAGATAGAAGTAAAACGTGTTTGTGTGAGAGAGAGAGAGAGAGAGAGAGAGAGAGAGCGAGAGAACGCTTGTGTGTGTGTGTGTGTGTGTGTGTGTGTGTGTGTGTGTGTGTGTGTGTGTGTGTGTGTGTGTGTGTGTGTGTGTGTGTGTGTGTGTGTGTGTGTTTGAACTAACCCAGTGTGAAGATCTCCCAAAGAAGTATGCCATACGACCACACATCGCTCAGGGTTGTGTACAAATTATGGAAAATACTTTCTGGTGCCATCCACTTCAGGGGCAGGAAGGTCTGAATGGACACAAAAACAAAACATTGCATGACAGATGAAAATCTATTTTGAAACTCTAGACAGTCAACAAGTCCAGTTCACAGATGTTTGAGGTCATTGGGGATCCTCCACGCGTGTGTGTCTGTGTATTTATACGGTGTATTGTTCTGTGTAGCAAGGAGCCTTAGATTTACCACATAGAGGCAGGCAGAGTATTAGCTTTCATTTGTAATAGTTAAGGTTAGTAATTGATCATGTCAATGAGTGACCGCATGGGGTTAGTGGAACAAATGTGCATGTGTGTGTATATGCAGTTACTTTGCTACTTACGCTGCCTTTAGAGATGTAGTTGGAGTCATGCATGATGTCTCTGGCCAGGCCGAAGTCACAGATCTTCACCAGTTTGCCCTCACAGATCAAGACGTTCCTGGCGGCGAGGTCACGATGGACACACTGTGGTGGAATCAAATAAAATGACATTGTTGTTTTTACACTTGTTTGTACACACGTGTAGCGTGGTAACAATCCTCGCTTCCAAATTTCCGCACAACAGTAAATTACTTCTCAAACTGTCTTTTTGATGATTAGTCACCGGCTAAATTTTATGAAACTTGAATTTCAATAACTTACATTCTTGGAGGCGAGGAACTCCATCCCCTTCGCCACTTGGTAGCTGAAGCTCAAAAGATCGTCGTAGGTGAGGATGGAAGCGTCACTGATGGCCAGGTCCAATCTGCTGTCACCTGAACTCGATAACAAGAAGAGACAACAAACACAACAGGAAGAGAGGGTGATTAGAATCTCATGGACTGAGTGAGAGCTTAATGGGCTCAAATGGAGCTGTTGCTGTTATTATGTTTGTTCGTACGTAATCGCCTGTATTTGATTAAAAAAACAACTGTATCCATTCATACATGAGGCTAAAACAATTCACGAATTTCACTTTTTTAAGTTTACTAATTAACAAATTTATTCATTGTCAATTTTTTGTCCAATCTGACCCAGATTTCATATTTTGAGTCCCAGCCTAAAGTTTTCTACATGCCAATATTTAGTCATAGCGCCACCCACTGGAATTCCCATGGTCTGGTCTATACGCGGCAACAAAAAGCATGTTTGGTGCATGCTCTCTAGGGCCACATAGTGGACACAGGAATTTATTCACAATGCGCAATGTACACAGGCAAGAAAAAGCATGTTTCGTGCAGTGTTCCTTGCGGTAGTGACAGCTGCGTCAACCAGCGTCCCGCCTGTTCCCAGAACATTCAACGCTGCTTGCAGCTTTAATCTGGTCAATACTATATCAACTTTACTGATTTAAAACTAAAGCTTCTCACATGCAAAATACAGCCAATTTTTCTTTCTTTTAAGTTCCTCTTGCTGTGAGTGGCAGACAGATGGTTACTGTTGGCCTCATATCATCAAACTATTCCTTGTTTTAATCAGTAATCAGATCATCATCAATCCTCGTGAGGGTTACATGAACTGAGACACGTGTGGCTCAAAGCAAACCTTGTTCCTGGTAAATGTCTTGCTGGTAGGGAGACTCGTATGGAGAAGGCTGGATGTCTGCGTACTTGATGGTATCTATCTGCTCCTGCATGGGCATGTAGATCGAGGGCTCATCTTTACTCATGTCCATGTAGCCTCCATCGCTCTCACTTCCGGAAGACACATAGCTGGAGGGATACGGATAAAATGCACTAGAACTAAATCCACATTTATTCATGGTTGCACATCATATTAAACTTTACTGTATATAAGAAGGTTGTCTGTGCTTATCTCTTAGTGTGAGACAACCCAGATATTTCATTCCGGAATCCCCCAACACCCCCAAACTTCCCCCCCCTACCAATCTTACAGAACGCCCCTTTGTGCAGCTCTGAATGGGGATTTTTGTACAACTCGTTCTTCTCACCCTTTCCTCTGGCTAAGCGGTGTGCTTCCTCCCGAGATGAGGCAGCCGTCATCTTGGTTCTTTTCAGCGTAGTACTGCAAGAACGTGTGC
This sequence comes from Hippoglossus stenolepis, assembly GCF_022539355.2. Lineage (NCBI taxonomy): Eukaryota > Metazoa > Chordata > Actinopteri > Pleuronectiformes > Pleuronectidae > Hippoglossus > Hippoglossus stenolepis. The sequence goes on along the minus strand of NC_061489.1, from coordinate 16,931,985 downwards.
TTGTTCCTGTGAAGGTAGTCCACCAGGTCGCCATAGCGACAGTACTCGGTCACCAGGTACAGAGGCCCTGGTTAGTGGAAGAAGAGCAATTCATGTTTAGGAATTTCACAAAAAAACACAAGTCAACAACAAGTCATTAACATCACTTCGACAGGCCACACATAGCTTGTCACACAACACAAGTTTACATTAGAAATCATATACTAAGTTAAATTACATACTTATTGTAGTCTTTACCATAAAGGGTTAATTAAATTAGAATAGTTTTTCATTAAATTGTCAAGATAAATTGATAATGAAATTATTTATTTAATTGTTGTTCCCAGTAAGACAATGGTTTGTCAGCAGCATTTCCACCATATGTTCACATTTGTATTGTGCCCAACAACCTGTGAAGTCACATGTTGTCTCCTGTTGTCTCCTGATTTGATCATTTCAGCCGTGAGCTTTTACATTGATATTTTAGATAGAATGTTAAACTTTGAAAGTAGTTTTCCATTGAAGAAACAGGACTGTGATTAAAGAAAAATCTGAAAATTAATTGATTACATCTGCACACAAAATCGTATCCTGTTCAAGTGAAAGATTATGTTTTTCCTGTTTTATATGAAAAAACATTTTCTTCTTTCTGGACAATAAAAATCCTGCTACAAGTCAAGTTGAGTAGTTCATTCAAGCATCCATCTAATTAGTTATCTGATATGTGTATATACTGTAAGTAGCTAAATGTATAGCAAATAAAATTATCTAATTATCATGTGTTTATTACTGTTGCTCACTGTGACGCTCACCATTTTTAGTGCAAGCTCCTAGCAGGTTCACAATGTTGAGGTGAGGTCCCAGGTGACTCATGATCTTCAGCTCGGACATCAGGGCCTGGGTCTCACTCCTCCTGGCTGTGGCTGGATGAACAGAGAGAGAGCCATGTGTAAGAGTAGAGCAGTGTGAGGCGGGTGTGAGAACAGGAGAACTAAATATGCTGAGACCAGGACACACTGCGCCCCTGCCAAACTGCTGAATGACCCTTTGGCTGAGAGGGTGGCAGCCACACTAAAGCTCTGCGTGGTGCTGCTCTCCGAGCTCGGAGGAGCACACCACCCCGGTCACAGTGTTTGACGGCCGTGCAGGAGGACTCCACTGTGGTCTCTGCATTGTCCACACAAACACACACATGGCTCGCTACTGAGTTTTTACATTGTGTGCTTCTTACACTTCAGCATTTTCACTGCCACCTTTGTGCTGGACTGGGAATGAGCGAGACCGTACGCAGTTGCCTCGACCACCCTGCCAAAGGCTCCTGATCCAAGAGTGCGACCTGAAACACAAAGAGAGGACCCAGGAGGACAGAGTGTGAACAGAGCACATCGGAGCGGAAAAAGAACAACATGCTCTTCATGACGGTTGTTACTGTAAATATGTTTCTAATAAAGTGAGATTAGAAACGGTAGCTTATTAAAGGTGGTACAGACGATAAGTTGAGTAGACGTCTGACTCAGTTGGCTTGGGAAGCTGTTTGTTGAGAGCAGCTGACAAACAACAATACGGCAATAGAGGGGTAAAGTTTAAAAGGAGCTTTAAGACTGAAGAGGGACTAAGGCCAAGAAGAAAAGCTTAACACGGAACGTAGTTTATTTTTCTAACCTCGACTCAGCACTGAAGTCACCTGCTGAGAGGAGCAGGAGAATCTGTCTGCGCTACAAACAGGCAGTAGAGTCGCCCCCTGCTGACCATTCGAATGAACGCAGGTTAAAAGCTGTTTTGTTTTGGCTTCACTTTCAGTCTATGCTTCATACACATCACACAAATTTAGGCTTTTTACACAAGACTGACTTTATATGACCAATGTAGAAACTAATGTCATATTTTTACACTTTTTTACAATGTCAACATTGTATTAAAGGGTCATGTTATCGTTTTAAAATATTCTGTCTAGCCTGGCACTTGGCGCCCGGCCGACTGTTGGAACGCTGGCTGCGCCCTGCTCCCCCCCCCCGCTCTTTAGTTGTTATGCCGATGCCAAGCTGCTTGTGTGTGTGTGTGTGTGTGTGTGTGTGTGTGTGTTTTGAGTCTAATCAGCTGATCTGAATCAGGTGTGTGTGCATGTGCGCGCTCAGTTGCTGTTAATGGTTGCCACGGTGATGGTAACAGCTCGGTTCGAGCCGGTCCAAACAGGAGTGAGGTTGACAGACACCTCTCAGACTCAGAGGCTGTGACTCGTATTGCCTACAGCTTCACACTGTGAGAGAGGAGACTGTGCTTAACACAGTGTTAAAAAGTTCCTGTCTGTGGTGTCAAACATTTGGGAGATACAGCGATTAAAAAACAAAAATAGCCCTCTGTTTTCCTCTGAATTTTCTGGTTAAAAATGGAGAGATGCTCCAGTTGATTTAACATTAGAGTCTATGGGACAGTTGCATGCTCCTCCTGTTGCTCCAGGGCTCACCATTTAAAAACCACAAGTCCTATTACTAAAGTTATCACACTGTTTCCCCACAGTTTGAAGTATAACATGTGAGAAGTTACAGCTACGAGAGCTGCAGTATAATTGTAATCATACCTATAAATGTCTATTAATCTGATTTAGGAATTCAAAGTATTAACACTGATAAGTTTGACAGGTTCTTTCATCTGGTGCCCGTCTGCCTGAAGACTCACCCAGCACCAGGTTGTCTCGAGACATTTCCCAGGCCAGGTCGTAGGGCAGGTGGATGGGGTCCACGTAGATGTACTCATGACCGTCCTGGCTCACAGACTCGATCACCTTCCACCTGATCTCGTAACGAGGTTTCTGAGGAGCACCGGGGAAACACACAGGAGGAAAAACATGACACACCAGAACCAAAGGATTCCTTTGCACATTTTCATTCACTATCACTCCCGTTTACACGTGACTTTTTGAGAGGAACCTGACAGGCGAGTTCGTCCATCTTACCTTCCTCCACACGGCGACGAGGATGATGAAGGCCATGATGATGATGACCAGCAGGGCGAAAACAGCAGCCAACACTGTCACCTGGGAGAACAGCGGTGCTACAGGGGGAGAGGACACTCAGCATTAGACAGGATGAGGCCGAGATCATTTTATTTAAGTCGTCTCAAATTCCAATAAAACTACACTTTTTGTTGATTTTCTAAAGAAAACTGATTTTTATAGCTGAAATACATGTTGTTTTGATTGAGTTTGTTCAGTTTAACCAATATTTAACATGAATCTTCATAAGTTTTTTAACATCAGTTCACTGCACATTTACACAGTGGAAAAAGTAATCATATAATAATAATAAAATAACACCTCAAAGATATTTGACAGAATTGAAAAGAGAGATACACTAAAGATTTAAAAAACAAACATAAAAACAACATGCAGTGTAACATGGACATTCTCTTTCATCTGGCAATATGAAAACCACTGAGACGGGACATTATTCATATGACACGTACTGCCGGACACCAGTTTGATGTCCCTCCTGTCGACGAGGCCTGCTTGGTTGCTGGTCTCACAGCGGACAGTGACCTGCTGGGGCTTATGGAAGGTCACCTGGCTGCGGACTTGACTGGTTTTCCGAGTCTCGATGTAGCCCACGTTGGTTTGGATGCTCAGTTCCTCCGGCTCTGGCGTCAGCAGCTGCCAAACCGCTGTCTGGTTGCTACACCTGCAACCGAGCACGAGATCAGCGGGTGGATTCACTTAAGTGGCAGTGGCTTGGCGTGAAGTCAAAGCAGCACATGCACATGATTTGAAAGTAAAAAGACATTTGTGTGTATGGTCAGCCCCCTGGTGTTCACTGTGTGACAGTTAAGTGAGGACGGGTGGAGGCGTACTTGAGCATGCTGTCACAGCTGTACCACTCGATGGTCGGGGTTGGGACCCCCTCAGCTACACAGGTCACCAAATGTCTCTTCCCTGGGAGGTGGAGGTCGGTCAGCTCTTTAATCTGAGAGGGAACTACACACAGGGGGTGCAGCACTCATTAATCACTACTGACGTGAGTAAAAACATGTCCACGAATTCTGCTACAATTTGTCTGTATTTCATGACCAACAATGGTAATGAGAATAACAAGAAATTAATAAAAAACACCTTTATGCTGTGATAAACCGCTCACCTCGAACCTCCAGGTCAAAGGTCACTTCCTTTGTATCGTCCCCGTTGGTGACGAGGACGGTGTAGAGTCCCTTCTGCTCCGTCCTCACCCTCACCAAGGTGAGAATAGTGATGTACCTAAGACAGAAGGACAACATGTGAGGACATTAAAAATTAAATATCCGACCATTCACTACTCTTTTGCTTCAAAGTGTATGAGCAGCCTTATATTTCTCTGAAGATATTTGACTCGATCTACTTCAGGCAGATTCTCCACAGATCTGTTATGTTGCGCCACATGAATCATGCTGTTTTTCAGATCCAGACATTATCTTCAGGGAATATTAAAGAAAATTGAGAAATTCTTGATAAGCTCCTCCTAACTGCTTGTAAAAGCTTTTTTTTGCACAGATTACAGATATCATATTGAACAAATATTTAAATACATTAATAGATACAAATATACACACAAAATACATGAATATATAATAAATTATATAAATAGATCATGAATATGATTTGGTGAGGAAAAAGACTATTTCGTATTCCTACATTTCTACACATATTATTCTTATTTTTGTAATTCTACATGTATTGTTTCATTTATATCCATATTTCTACATTTATTCATTTATTTTTTTACACATTATGTCATTTTTGTCTTACATCCTCAGGAAAGAATATGTTTACAGGAAATTAAGGAAATTAAACTGAAAATATAGTGAACTGGATGGACGCTGTCCTTTATTAGTATATTTATTAACTATTTAACGATTATTATCTCTCTATTTAATATTTATTTCGTCTTTTTGAGTGTTTTTTGGCAAAACTGTGAAAAACATGGTCCTGAAACTACCACATTGGTGTTTTTCTGTGAGACATTAGTGAGTTGTGACAGGTATGTTGTGTTTAGGGTTCCTGTGTAATGAGTGACGGAGTCCTGCCCTCCAGAGAGGATAGTGTTTCTCTCTGCGGAGGCCTTATCTGGTGATGACTGACAGGAGCTGGATGCCTCTGGAGGCCGTCACCCTCACAGAGCACCAGTGCTAATTGTTTAAACGCATCAAGGCCAATGAGGTGTTTAATTGCATTATGGTATTCAAGGTATTTTTTAAGGTCAAAGGTCACTTGAGGAGTCTGGCGTGATGTCTGACCTGATCTCATGCTCTGGTCTGGTTGTGATGGTTTTGTCTCCGTTGATGGTGGCACCGTCTTTGCTCCAGCGGACCTGAGGGGGAGGGTAGGCCTCAATCTCAACTCTCAGCTCCACGTTCTCCTGCAACTTGGCTGAAATGTTTTGTTGCTCGGCAGCCTTCACGTCCACGAAGCCTCGCTCTGAAAACATGTTTATCATCAGGAACATGTCAAACAAATTCATTTTACGGACAAAAAGAACAAAATGCATCTCTTTCTGCTCACTTGTTTTATTCTTCTTTTCTGTTTAACATTGATACACCGCTCCATTTATGTTAGACACGGTCTTTTATCATGAATGTTGCAAATATTGTTATCTTGTTGATGTGCTCTGTGGCATGTCTTGTTTTGGTAGTTTTTCCTCACCCTTGTCGAGGGTTAAGGGCAGAGGTTGTCGCACCTTGTTTAGCCCTAGAGGCAAATTGTGACTTGTAAAAAAACAAACCCTCGCTCTATATAAAATAAAGTTAATTGATTGATTGATTGATAATTCCTTGTTTAGTTTCTTCATTGGACAGTGGGCTATAGACAGTGTACTGGCCCTGTTTGTAAGCTTCTGTCTTTTCCACTGGGACGTCCAGGCCGCAGCACTACACTGTCCCAGTCTCCATGAAGCATGGCGGTTCACGTTATACATAAACATCTCACACCTCGCTGCGGACAGAATAAGCATTCACAGACCCAAACACATTCAGAGGACGTCAGGAGACAGAAATGAAGAAAAGCTCAGCATGAGGAGCGCTGCTTTCCCCCCCCCTCCTCTCAGTCTGCTGCTTGTAAGACGACTGAGCTGCTTAGATGCTGACTTACTGTATATTAATGTTTGAAGTCGGAGCTCGGTTGCACGATCGCGTCTTGTGAACTTGGAGTTTATTTCCAAAAGTCTAAATAAAGAGTTGCTGCACCCTCGTGGTTTTTCAAGGTATCACTCAGGGCATCCACACCATGTCGAAGGTTTATTCACACTTTGAACAGAAATAAATAGAGGTGATCTTTACTTCCTTTAAAAGGAGCAACTCCCTCACCTTGACTTAGGTTTAGATAATAAGCAGTCTCCTCTCTGTCAACGAAACCCAATAATAATCTGTGCTGCATCGGTTTGTTTGAGTTGTGTGTGTGTGTGTGTGTGTGTGTGTGTGTGTGTGTGTGTGTGTGTGTGTGTGTGTGTGTGTGTGTGTGTGTGTGTGTGTGTGTCTGTCTAACCGAGCACAGTGATGTTGACGCTGGCAGAGTCACTCTGGTCTTGCATGCCCTCGTGGACATGGCAGACGTAGTTTCCGCTGTGGGCCACCGTGGCTCGAGAGAAGATGAGGCAGGAGCGCATGTTGGTGGCCGACAGGACGTCTGTGAGCGGCTCCACCTCAATCAGCTTGGAGAGATTAAAAAACATGAATCTGTTGGTCTGCCGTTTTATTATCAGGTAGAATGGGATTTTAATTTGTGTGATCTAACATCTGCGAGGTGGAGCTTCGAGGAAAAAAAAAATTCAACAGGAAATGTATAATCCCCTGGATACGAGTGTTGGGAAATATTGTCTGATCTGTAGCAAAGGTCACATGACACATTCACCCATGAAACAGGGCGATGCTGCCTCCATTACTACATTTTCAGAACCAATACCATGTGCTTTGAGTACAATTTCACAGGGGGATAAAAAATCGAGGTGTGTCTCTACATCTTGATGCAATTTAGGCTCAGCCATGAAGCTTGGAGAGTTATCACGAAGGAAAAGCCGAACAAAAGCGCTCGTTCTGCTCCACACTCCTACTCACCTCTCTGTTGGGGATATCCCAGGAGAAATACACCAGCTCCACTCCGTGCACCGTGCAGTTGACTGTCAGCGGTTCGCCTTGTTTCAGGACCGTCTTTGATGCATTGATGTAGGCGTTGATGGCCTCGGGGACTGGGACGGGAAGAGAGGGTGTGGGGGAGAGGAGGAAGAGGATTAATCAAAACAATATGTGGAAAACTTCAGTTCTAATGAGCCACTAATCTGGTCAAATACAAACCCTGAATTAATGTTTAGCTCCTAATATGTGTCAAAAGTTGATTGCTGGCTCCTGTGTTTGCCTCTCAGCTAAAAAAAAAGAAAAACTATTTTACAACTCCACATTATTTACTCTGGAGGTTATGTTTTCATCTGGATTTCTGTTTGTTTGTGTGTTAGCTGGCAGCAATTAGCAAGATCACCATGATACTTGGTGGAAGGATGCTGTATGGGTCAGGGAAGAACCGTTCATCACCTCCACCAAGGAGGTTATGTTTTCATCTGCGTTTGTTTGTTACTTAGTAAGATTACTTAAAAACTACTCAACCGATTTCCTTGAAATTGGAGCATGACCCGAGAAAGAGCCCATAACATTTTGGTGTGGCTCCAGATTCGGGGGATGGGACCATGATTTATTGTTTTTTAACTTTCTTTGCAAATTAGGGTATTTTCTCAACATTTTCTTTGATTTCTCGGAGAATAATTCTTGGATTTAGATGATAAAAAATCAGGGCTGTTTAGGGGACTGATATTTATGAGTGTGAGGGGATCTTTGGGCCTTGACGGAGTTATTCGCCCACAGGGCGACATTGTAGTTATAAAATGTTCTTCAGATTCCTTCAAACAGCTTTTGAAGCATTTTTCAAAGTTTTCTATCAAAACATCTCCTCAGCAATAACAAACATTTTATATGATCCTTTACGGCGCTTTAAAAAGACAGACTCGTTATTAACTTTCGTAGTTTGGGTGTATGCTGCAACTGAATTAAAGGGCCAAGACTCTGTGTGCATGTGTTTGTGGGTTCCGGCACACATGGAGGGGGTTGAGTCAATAATCACCATTTTTATTTTGGGAAGAGGAACCTGAACACCTACCAGAGATGCTGAAGACGTAGAAGGCCTGAGACTCCTTCACGTCCCCGTTCAGCTCTCCTCGACACACGTAGGTCCTGTCCTCCAGCGGTGCCTTGTACCCCTCGCTGGGAACATAATGTCCTCTGATGGGCATGTCAGTGTCCCTCTCGTACAGGGTGACGTTGATGTTTGGGTTGGTGACCACGCAGGGGATGCTGCTCTCCTCACTGGTCTTAGTTACCATGCCATGGAATCTCTCTATGAACCACACATCAGGGTCTATGGACAGAAACATGACAACTTTCATTACTTAAACGATTGATGAGTCGTACTTCCATACATAGTAAATAATATTTAGAGCATCGTGTTCGGTTACAGTTTGTGAACAAAGCTGCATTTTTCACAAACAAAGCAAAACCAATATAATAAGAATTGATTGATCACTGACTTTTACAAAGAGAAAGCAGTGAAATGTTTTGTCTATTTACTATTATTTTTCTTTAAATTCTTCTATTTTCTGAATTCTTCTTGGAGCGCTCTCTCCACCGCTCACATTTGAAAATATTTTCACATAGCTGCAAATTGTGCAAAAAATAATGCACATCAACAGCATACTTAAAAATCACCATGTTTTCAGCAGTATTTTAAAATGTGTTCTTACTTTTTGGAATGTTTCTTATTTTTCCAATGTGAACACACTAAACCTGCAGAGAATTATACTTTGAAACTAGGACATCATTTTTATGTCCCTTTTTTATGAGGGAGATATTGTAACTTTCCACGATGAAACAAAATTGGATGTCAGACATCTTCTACAAACTGTGTTGCTGCGTAAATCAGATCTCACCTGGGACGAACACGACAACCTCCTTAGTTTCTCCAGTGTGTTGATCAACGCACAGGTACACCCCCGTGTGCTTCCAGCTCACGTTCTGCAGGGTCAAAACGCTAGATGTGGCGCCGCTTTGCACGATTTGATAGCTTTGGCCTACATTTTGAACTTGCTCCACTTGGAAATACGGCACATCGTCCCTCTTGAACTCCCAAGTCGTCTCCCTGAAGCCGGAGCAGGTAAGGGTGAGGGAGGAGCCCTCGGCCAGGACTAGCTCTTTGTCGTTGGGTGTTATCTCCAGGCAATGCAGCTGCGCGCAGAGGCACAGGAGAGCTGGAGTTGACACAACACAACAAGGGAAGAAAGGGTCAGGATGGAGGTCAAAGAGACAGCAGCATGAGGTCAAAGGTTATATCAACAATACAAGGCGGATCCTGCTCTATCTCTAAATGATGAAAGATATGAGCTGTCTGGAGCCGTAAGTGGGAGGATAATGACGCCTCGTAAGTGACAGATATATTTAAAACAGCGGAGGTCAGTTCGAATTCATCAGTCATCACAGTCACAAGCTAGAAAATCTATCAAAATACATACAAGTATCCAATCTTGACATTATAGTTGGCATCACATTCTTCTCTCCCTGTGGTCCTGTTTCAAATTTCTCATAAAAAGTTAGTTCTCACTTGTAACTGTCAGATGGAGAATGGACGCCGTCGCCCTCGTCATGTTGGACGTCTTCAGACAGTTTGCTCTGGAAACAAGCAGATGAGAGAAAAGTGCTCAAACCAGATCATGGATTATTTGGTCCACAAAAAAAATTCAATAAAAATCGGTCAAAAGGAAGAAGTGTTCACCCCCGGTGAACACACAACTCCATCTCAAGAGGCCTGACGTAGTAATGAATTGATTCCCGTCTTCATGACATCAAGCAGGATGGGTTGAGTTTAGAAGAGTTCAGGAGATAAATCACATTCTGTTGTCGGAAAAATCTGCTTCCAATCAGAGGAAATGACACGAAACTCTTCTCAGCTCATACTGAGAGGAAACAAACACAAAGCATCCAGTTTGCTGTCAGGCTGCCGTCTTTAATGGTTTCTGGCCGGCACACATGAGTCTGAGGTCCAGATGCAGCTCACTCTGAAGGTATTTGATGCCTCGCTGCACCGGGACAGAGCGACAATGTCTGGCTCTTTTTGTTCCCGGTTCACCAGCATTCTGACCAATAACAAGCGGGTCACTGTGTGCAGCTTTTGCAACACGCTCACTGGCAACAATGCTGCGTCCAAGCTATTCAAGAGCCGTGCTGAGCCATTAATTGGTTTTCTGTGTAAACAAGAAGTGAAAATGAGGGCATTCACCCAAGCCGCTGACACAGGAGTGTACTGAGATTGGAAAGGTTGCTATGGTTTTTTATTACTAATAAGATATCATGTTGTACACCAAAAGAGATATCAACATCCCAGAATGAATTCAGCAGCTTTTCAGGTCAGAGGTGCCTGATACTTGCCATCCTCACATCAACCACCATTACCCAAGACCTTCGAATGCTCTGATAGTAATTTCGCTGCACAAGGGGGAAAAAACTGCAGAGGGTAGTGGTGGTTTGTTGTTATGTTTGGAACAGGGGTTAGGACCTGCAGTGCACAGGCGTCTGGAAACAGTTAAGGATGGATCACAGGCCTGCACACAAGAGGGTGGGAAAGAGAGAGAGGGCGGAAGAAGGAGCCTTGGGAAGAGCGAGGGTGGAGGAGGTGGAAAAATTGTGAAATGCATCTTGTGAAATCTCGCCCCCATTTACGGGATAATGTAATTTTACGATCTCTATTTTAAGAACTTGGGCAAAATGCGTTTTGTAATTCAACACAGATTCTAAAGCTTATCTGAGACTACGAGGAGTTTTCTCAGTTTATTTAATCCGAACATGTCTGGCAGCGTCACCTTCGTATCCATAACAGTGGACCAAGTGGGCAGATTTTTTTCCCCTTATCGATTTAGCTCCAAGTTTAAAAGAGGGGAAAAAAAGTTGCGATCAGTTTGACAGTGGTGATGAGATACAAGACCCATAACCCAAAGCCAGTGACTCAAACCAGATACATGTTGCCTCCCTAAATTAACTGCCTTTGGCACTTCCGCTCCCAAAAGCTCTTGAGTTGCTCCAAAAACATGACTGGTCCATTTCCTCCCCTGCAGCCTCCTGGTTCTAATAAAAAGGGGTGAGTGAGCAACAAACAGAAAGAGAGAGAGAGAGAGAGAGAGAGAGAGAGAGAGAGAGAGAGAGAGAGAGATTTTCTCTTGATGCTAAAACTCACACTGTACACAGAGACGTGCGCTGTGTTGCATCCCAGCCCCACCTATCGTCCTCAAACTCTGGAGACACACACACACACACACACACACACACACACACACACACACACACACACACACACACACACACACACACACACACACACACACACACACACACACACACACACACACACACACAGACCTCTCCCTCTCTTCCCCCCTTTGTCACTGCTGCCTGTGTACAGTTCATGTTCCCACAGTATTCCTCTGAAAGTTTCCCAGGATCGCTGATACCCTTGGGACCCTGCTGGTGATGACGGTGGAGAGCGGAGGGGTCACCTCGTCCCAGGGGGGGGCCCCATGCAGCAAGCAGCGATGAGGGACCGTCCGCTGCGGAAGCCATGCATCAGTGCTTATAAAAGTAGTGGTCAACCTCGATGTCAACGATGATGACTTTGAGCGACAACAGCCAAACGCAGTGGCGCCGAAGGCATGTGTCACTTGACAGTGTGAGAAGAAACAAATGTTATTGCGACTGTGTGCTCATGTGATATTTGCTGAAACAAGCCAGACTGCTGCTGTGTTAGCGCTACTACAGGATGTGAAATTACATCTGAAATCTAAAAACGCAAAAAAAAAGAAAGCTCACTCTTTGCTGAACAGGAATCTAGGTGTGTTCAAGTATCCGTTTGGGGTCTTTGAAAGGAACGGAAAGATAATGTTTGGCTACTGCAACACGATGCGGTTTTGTGTTGACCAGTGGGGGTTTTGGACGAGGAATCTGACCCTCGAAATGGGATGTGCTGACTGGGATCACAGAGCCAAAGGAGAGTCAGGAGCTTCAAAAAGATCCAAGATTGAAGACTATGAAAGATGTGTGAGGCGCTGTGCAAAGTAGTTTCAAACTGTATTGGAAACATGGCTGTTTTCATGCTCTATCCTTGTGAGGACGAGAATCAGAATCAGAATCACAATCAGAAAGTATTTATTGCCAAGTAGGTTTACACCTACCTGGAATTTGCCTTGGTATATAGGTGCATACAATGAACATAAAACATGAAAACACAATAAGTACTACACATAAGAAAAAAACAATATATAAAATAAAAAGATATAAAAGATATAAAAAGTAAAGTAAAAAGTAAAATACAAAACAACGGTGTGAGACATACAAAGGAGTCAGGGCACTATTATATCTGCCAAGAAGGTTTGGCAGCATTTCAGTGACGCTGTTTCCCACTTAATAAAAACACTTAGCAGCAGTTTGACCCCCTAAAACCCAAAGCTGCACTGTGTTTGAACCAAAGAGATGATCGAGCAGCCCGTGTTTGAGACAAATTACAGTAAGAAACCTCCACAATATCCACAAATCAAGTCCAGTCGAGTCAAGTGGTTCTCGGTCGGAGAAGGGCGGCTTGTGCAGAATCAGCAAAACATTTTTCTAACCCAGATGTTTATTGTTGTCTTTTTAATCTTCGAAACTGGATACTTCAGTCTCACAATGATCACGGAGGTCTGAGGAAAACAAACCGCGTTTATGCTAGTGATGGCACAGTAATCACCGTGAGGGCTAAACTGTTATCGTGCCGTACCGAGTTTTCCCACAAATGCTGGGAATTTGGTGGCTGATTGACCCTTCCCGGGTTTTTCATAAACAAGCGAGCTACACTCAACGTGTCGCCGGCTAATGTGGAAGAATGCTAAAATCGACCTCAGCTGGGCGCACACAGCCCACGCGCAGCCTCAGGATACAGCTCGAGTGTGTAAACCCTGGTCCCTCTGCACCCTGTAATCCCACTTGTGGGATTATCTATGTGTACTATATGTGCATGTTTTATTTAAACATCTGGCAGTGATGAAGCAGTCCTCAATGAGGTGGGAAACCACGTTTGCAGCCAACTGTTTGCTTTAGTGTCCCGAGGGGGGGAGGTTACATTTGGGGGAAAAGGGAGCGGAAAAAAAAGGAGTAATCTATAACAAAAGGGAGAAAGATGTCCAAACATGCAGCTGGAGATTTCTGACTTCCTGTATGAGGAAATTTCTGGAATTGTGTGGGTGTAAGCCGGTGATGCATCAGTGACACAGCAGACCACCAATGCACCAAACAAATACACATGGAGACAACAAGAGATGCCACAATGAGTAGAGGGTCACACAGCAACACAAACTCCTTCACAGAAGAAAACAGCTTTAAAGTAGAATAGCACTCGATAGATAGATAGATAGATAGATAGATAGATAGATAGATAGATAGATAGATAGATAGATAGATAGATAGATAGATAGATAGATAGATAGATAGATAGATAGATAGATGTACTTTATTGAATTTTCCCAGTTGGGATCTTACAGCAGCATCATCCCACAAGGTTGAAGAAAGGTCCAAATTCATGGATCCACACCAAAATTTAATTGGCTCTTTCCTGACACACCACATTCTTATACCATGTTTAATGGAAAACAGTTTTTTGTTGTGTAATCTTGCATAAAAACAAATAAACAAAGTGCTGAGAAAAAGAAAACCAGACCAATCAGACCAGTGACAAAGCATGACAAACCGTCAACACACCACAAGAATAGTGCACACAGCAGCAGACGGAGGGGAAGAACAGCGACGTGAGCGTGCAGACGTACAGGGCACAGTTTATGGGAAACACCACATGAAAGCACAGAGTGGGACAGCAGAGGGAGCACACACACACTCTCCAGTGGACAGGAAGCTGTGCAAAACAAACATCTCCAATTTAGCAACCACTTCTTTCCAATGCAAACAATCATCAGCCCCTATAGGACAAAATATGACGTGTCAGAGTCATTGACACTTTATTAAGACACGTTTAAATCATAGGACTAAAATATCTACACCGCACACACACAGGTCATGCTTGTCTTTGTATTAAATTTTTTCAGAAGGATGTCAGGTTTTCTCGACAGATCTCCGAGCAGCAGGGCCCTGGCGAGCTCTGTGGGAAAAAAATGACCTGGTGTGACTTTGTTAAAACAAACCTCCATTTTTATCGCCCGTCTCGGACAGGCCAGCCAACATGCCCCCCCTCCCCTGAGGAGAACCTTCTGGTCCCTCGGCAGCAGACCCACAATGCAGTGCTCCCACCTCAGACAGCTCTCACCGTCATCCAACGTGATGAAAAACCGACTGATCTGCAGGTTTGTGGGTAAAAAGCAATTTCAGCTGGGACGGCACACATGTCACCAACATGCTGTCAGAATCTGGGAGTTGCTGTAAGCAGGAAATGCCTCTGGAGCCTGTGTTTGTGTCGCAGTCATCCATCTTTCTTTTTGTAAAAGATAACAATTTTCACATTAAAGAACCCTAAAGCACATATTTGTATTTTTAAATGTGTGTGTGTGTGCGCCTCATATATCTAAAGCTACAGATACATTAACTGTTTTTGACCACTCTGAGACAGCCGAAACAAGCTCTACACAGCACAACTTTTGAAAGTGATATGTCCCAATATTCACTCTCTTTTAGCTCCGTCTTTAGTCTCCACCAACTTCTGATATTTGAAATAAATAATTTGGACCTTTGTACGTAATGTAAAGTGAGCTTTTTAGAGCTTTTCAAAATAAAATAAAAAGCTTCCTGTAGCAGCTGAAACTGATGAGAGCCGTAGGAGTGAACCAAAAAAGTTATGGATCAGAAAACCAAAGCAGTGGAGCTGAAAGACAATAATAAAATATAAAATATCTAAATATGAAAAACCCTATGTTGTATATCTCGTTGACTTCCATTTTGCCTTTTAATTGGGTCATATTTGCTTTATCCGTGGCATTGTCCTTGGTCACATGTAATGTATCACAATTATTCATTGTCGTTTGCTGCATTACGTGAATAAAACTTGAACACATCACCTCATCTGTGAACATGATTTGCACCAGCTAGATTTTCATCAATGGTGGTGAAGACAACAACTCCCATGATCCCATGCTACTTTGCCACGCCATCAGACTAGATATTTTGTTTTTGTTTTGATTTTGGGGATTAAGCGGCCCCAAAGTTACATATATTGTACATTTAATTTAATATTACCGGCTGTCAATTGATCCTTTATTAACATAGAATATTTCTCTACTCCAGAAGTTTTTGTGTAACTATTTTCAGGACAGGCTGAGGCTGGAGCAAGGTCTTCATATGTTATCCTGACATCTGACTAACAGAAAGATTTTCAAGACTTTTGGCTCTCACACTGACGCACAACTGGATCTCGCAGTTGCACAGCTGGACTGCAGGACTTTGAAAAGTTCTGTCTCAGCAAAAAACAGCTTGCATCCTGTAATTTCAGAGCTTGAAGCTGCACTGAAGCCATCTCAAGTTTGTGTTATCAGATTCCGGAGCATTAAAAAATTCTCCTCTGTTATTCCTCTTCATAAATCTCAGTCCATTCGTCGCTCCCCGGCAAACCAAAGTGACTGGGCTCATGCTGAGGTGACACGTGTTTGGAAACCTGTGGATTTTGGTTTGCACTGTTTCAAACAGAGCTGTAAATGCTGTTTGTAGTGGCAGTGGGGGGGACGTAAGGGGCTTCAGGGTAAAACTGACGGTTGTAGAATGACATCCTTAGATGTGGCTAGTGTTTGATATCAGTTTAACGATCTAATTTTCTCCTCATTTGAGAACATAAACCAAAGAAAAAAGAATTAAAACACCAAAAATTAAAGAAGCGGTTGTAACTGAAGTAAAATTTCCCCCTGTTTTCTTGAGCAGTAAATCCTGGAGTTGTTTGTTGACCACTTAAGGCTATAATTATGTGTGTGCTTTGTCCCAGTCCCAGCCAATACAAACAGTTTCTGCTCTGTGGGAATACATAAATATCAGAGATATTTTACTGGCATATGCATCCGCCCACGTTTTCCTCTAAGACTTCACCCACCCATGCGTAGGGTCCCGCACCCCAACCCTTTCTCCTGTCCCACTAACACTGGAGGGTAATAGACCCCCAACCTGCCTCGTGAGAAATGGAGGACGCCTACGCACACTTCCAGTCCCTCTGCTCTTTACACACCCCCAACAAGACAGATCCAGAAACAGCTGAATACAATTAGGACTGTTTCCTTAAACACAGGAATAAAGGCCGGGGGAATAAGAGAAGCACAAATCTGGGTGATAATTCATACTATCCGTGCAGAGTAAAGCTAATGTTAACATTTGCAACAAGCTCTTTGGAGTGTTGTTTCCTATGCATGGGTATCGACAAAGCAGTAGTAGCGCCAATGCTAAATATCATTGAACCTCAAACGAAAGCAGCTCGTAACTTCAAGACAAACCGAGAGAAATCCAAATTCTCTCTCCGCTTTCCATTATGTGGAATATTCTTATGTTGCTAAAGCAACCGACTGTTTGTCTTCGTCCCCCTGTCCTCCTGTCTCGCTGCACTGTATCACTAATTCCAGCGTGTTTTAGTTGGAGCGAGGACAGCAAAGCTCCGATGAGAAAGTGTGTTGCTTTAACAGGATCTGATGGAGACCAAAACTTCCTGCTTAAAAAAAAAAAAATAGTCTTCCTTATGTAGTACAATCAGAGAGGCGATCGTAATACTTCAGCTACGCAGGAGTGGAGGACCCTTTTCAGGAGTAAAGGCTTTAATACCACAACAAATAACTGTGTGGTAAGAAAACTGTGTAGTGATGTAGGACGCAACAAATAACAGAGACGTTTTAAGGACCTATAAAGAGGAAACATCAGCAAAAAGTATCGTTTTTATACTATTAGTGAGATATTTGGTTAAATTTTGGTTTTTAGTTTGGTCCAAGTCCCAACTGCTAACACGGAGGAGGCGGGGTTTATAACCTGTACTGCAGACCGCCACCAGGAGGCGAACGAGGTGCTTTGGCTTCAATTTTGGGGAGCAGTCATGACTACCATCTTTATAAACTGACATAAACGGCGTAAACATAGTGTGTTAGCGCCAACCTTCGTACGCACATGTTTGGACAACGTCTCTGTTACGTGTGTGAAAATGACACCACTCTTTGCTTTTTCAGGCAGATTTTCTTCCCGAAAGGTTCGGTATGACAGCTCGTAAAAAAAGAAAGAGTTCCTCCTGGCGTGGACCTGCAGGAGTGGCCGTGCTCTCCGGCTGAAGATGAGATGCAGCTGCCTGTCAGCTCTGTGTGAGTGGGTGGGAGGGAGGGAAAGAATGGGGGCGAGGGGAGGCCAGATGGACCAGGCAGCCGTACAGGATGCTGTATCACAGCACCACTTAGTGCTCTTCATTATTAAAGCTATATGACTTAAGTTCAGTGTCTGACTACATCACTAAAGATGCAGAGGCTGATGGCCTCACAAAGAAACGACGACTCAGTTCAGAAGTATGAATGAAGAATCGTGAATCAGACATCAAGAGACCACCAGGAAATGAGTCAGAGTTGACTATAGTTAAATATACAATATACTACCTCATAAATAAATATAAGGATAATCATGTGGCATGATGTCTGAGAGCTCAGAGGATTTTAAACCATATTCATCAACCGGATATAAACAACTTCACAGTGGTTGTGTTTTAAAACTCGCTGCTGAGCTCAAACTGTTACATATCGGAGCACATGGGAGCCGAATCAGACTCCTGGCATGTTTTCTGCATGGTCATAATGCGAAGCACATTTTCTCAGAGCGACTGGCATGCAGGGAGCCCGGGGAACCAGGAAACAGCTGATGACGGAGGATTAGGTCTGGGCAAGGGGAATGGAGCCGAATGGGCCGCGCTGCGCTGGGGCCCAGGGAGAAGAGCTCTGCTGTAGTACATACCAGCAGTCTGACGCACACGCAGAAAAATCCCCACCGCTCAGGAGACAAATGAATCTTCACAAGTCTGTTCAGTAAAGATCCATCAGAACAAATATTGTATTTAAAAGTTGTTTCTGTGAAAAGTGTTTTGCAGCAGGCATCCCTCTGATAGTAGAATTATGGTATGAATGCAGTACAGGCTAATACCATTGATGGCAAAAGTATGATATGCATGCAGTTTTCCAGCAGCTCATCTGAAACAACAACACTGGACAATGCCTGGACCGAAAATATCCACCGAGCCAGAGATGATCAAAGACTTCAAGAGTGTTGACACACAGCTATGATCACAACTGATGCTAATTCAGATTCTCGCATTTTAGAAATGTGTAAACAGAAAGGCCTAGCGCAGTTATCCAGACTAAACACAACTAACTGAACTAACAACTTAACCACACAGCAGCCGTACGCAGCCGGGAAGTGGCGAAGCTTTCAGGTGCGAAACACATGGCGGATTAGAGCGAGGAGTCATGCGTGCCACATGTGTCTCAGCCGTGAAATAGCTCACATTGCCATAATGTAGCTCATTCCAGGTACTAAAACCTTCTCATGTGATGAATGCGAGGAGATGATTCAACAGATTCTGTTTACGGCTCTGCGCTCCTCAGACGAGGACGGGTCACTGGTTCATGCCAGATTTGAGACAAAGGCATGAAGCTATGAAATCAGCACAGTGTGTTATCACTAAGAGGGCATCCATCTAGAGTTAAAGAGGATGCTGGTGACAGTGGCTGATGTTGGGTCTGATTTCGCTGCACCATCATGGCGTTCCAGAAAGATTCTCCATGTAGGGGGGACGGACAGAGGAGGGAAGAGACTGATGGGTTGGGTGTTGAGGACCGCCAGTTCACTCAGGGTGACTGAGGAGGGCTGTATAAACAAGCCCTTTAGCAGCGAAGCACAAAGTGGAGCACATACAAACAGCTTGTGCTATAAAGCCCAGTGCGTGTGTGTGTGTGTGTGTGTGTGTGTGTGTGTGTGTGTGTGTGTGTGTGTGTGTGTGTGTGTGTGTGTGTGTGTGTGTGTGTGTGTGTGTGTGTGTGTGTGTGTGTGTGTGTGTGTGTGTGGGGTACCCTGGGACGCCTTGTCAAACGCATTCTCTCAGCGAGAAGATAAACATTGTTAGAGTTTCACTATGTTAAGTGTGAAAAGGTGTCTATGTACAGAGATGCGAGCCATCACCCGGCTCGTGTTTGAACAGGTTGCTCTGCACTCTTTCACATTGTAATTCCTGTTGTGTACACATTCAAGTATGCGGGTGACAAATACCACCAACACAGACACATTAACAATAACCAGCAACAACCTCACACAACCAAACAGACTTTAGCGACGGACTTTTGAGCTCGTTTTCAGGTATTGAATCTGATTGTTTTATCAGAGGCTCGATATGACGCAGCAGTGTGAAGGATGTAAGGATGAGGGGTTTCCTCTCTGAGACAGACAGCCATGAAATTCACAGTGTCACAGTGGGTTTCCTGTGCAGGCTAAGTGACTTCTCCACATTTTGTACAGCACATCATCACAGCAGCTGCCCAAACCCTTTGACAGTGAGGAAGAATTAAGACCTCTTACCTTCAGAGTGACCCGGGACGCACAGATGAGTCTCTGTCCGAGGTGGTTTGCCAGGCCAGCAGTCGGTCTCCTCCTTCTGAAACCGGAGGAGAGATCTCCAGCTGGTCGTCTCTACAGGGGCGGCTGCCTCAGATGTACAGATCCCCTCAGATGTTCAGAGTCTGAGGTTAATCTCTGCCGTCCTGTCCCGGCAGTCCGCTGGAGGAGGTACCACTCTGGGTCCGGCTGTTTGTTTTAGTCAAATCACAGCACGGTGGGGGTCTCCTCTCTCTCTCTCTCTCTCCACTCTCACACTTTTACAAAGCCTGCCCACTGCTCCCAAACATGAAAAAGTGTTCCCATTGGAGACGTGCACGCTCCGTCCCTGACAGATTCACACCGAGGGGAGTGTCAGCGGTGCGGCCCGGCTGGAGCTGAGAGAGAGCGAGCAGAGAGGGAGAGGAGAGGAGGGAGGGAACAGTGGAGGGGAGTTGAAGACATAAGAGAGGGAAGTTTAAAAACGGAGTGAGCTGAGAAAGAGGAGAAAAGCAGAGGGAGAAAACCTCCAACTACAGATGGGGTCCTGCTTGTTGTTCTTTAGGTAGCAGCTCAAAGGTCCCGGGCTGGAGTGATTTGTTTATGAATGGAGTGGCCAGCCACTGGAGGTGAACTGAGACAGTCTCTATTGGCAACAGGCAATCTGGACCGCATCTAACCCCTCCATGAAACAACAAACACAATGAAAAGGAGGAGAAAGAGTGAGAGAGTGACTGAGAGGTCCTGGCAAAAAAAAAAAAGAAAAAGAAAAGCTTTTGGCAGAGCTTGTGGTGGCCTGCTTTGAAAACAAAACATGAAAGCTTCTCAGGAAAATCGCTTCACTTATATAATCACTCTGCAACAATCAAGTGGAAAACAGTCTAGTTTTATACTTTTAGTTTTTAGTTGAGTTTTCTCATGTGGTGCATCTCTTCTTCTGCTTCTTATTTGTTTCCCTTTTCTTCATTTGTACCCACATTAAAAACCTCAACACCTCCCTCTGTCCTCACCCGCCTCTGCCTCTTTTCTCTCCTCTTTTAAACACGTGCACACACACACCATGCAAACACTTTCCCCACATTGGCGCTCTTCCTAATTTCCTCCTTTCCCAGGATATGAGTGGATGGCTTGAAATTCATAACACAACCCTGCAGCTGACGAAGGTCTTTTTCTCTCCAACAAGGCGCTGGGGCAGACGGGGGGAGGGTACCGGGGCTGAATGGGACAGTAATCATTTTCTCCTCTAATTGTGCAGGGTAAAATCTAAAAGACCTGCGAGCAGTAATGACAGAGCCCCGGGTTTTAAGATAGGAGGGGGGACAACACCACACAGGACTGTCCCACCTAAACTTCTTTCTAATCCTGCCTGTGTAATTAACACCTCTCTGCAGTAAATCTGCTCTAAATCCACCAATTTCACCCCCGTTAAACGGCACATTTTGTGTGCCATGCCAATTAAAATGTATAGCCACACGAGATCACAAGTAATAACACATTCACGTATGCAAATATACTCCCCCACACTCAATCCTTTGTCAGCAGGAGATAAGACACTCTCTGTCTAAACATCCTGCAGCAAACCATAGCTCCAACTGGACACACTAGGTGGAAGTTTTTAAGAGAGCAAAGACTGACACGTCTAATGCGGACGATGCATTTTATTGTCGTCTATAATCCTAGAATAAAAAGAGAGCACGATGGGACACCTATGGCTTTAAATTTGGCTGCTGTCCTTGTTTGTTTGTATATCTTCACAAACATGTGACAAACTAGATGCCAAATCCTTCCGCTGCAGGAAAACCCAGCGTATGTTGGCAGCTCCAGAGTCGTTTCTCTCCCTGCTCATCTGGATCGTTGCCACAGCCGGAGTGCTACTAGTGCACCTACCCTGTATGCTGGTCACAAGTTTGGCTTCGCTGTGTTTTGGATAAGGTTGGAAATTATCTCTCTGGGCCCCTGGAGGCCCCCCGCGAGAGGAGGGAGGGAGGTAGAGGCAGGAAGCACCGGGGCTGAGGCCTGGACCTGGAGTTGAACCCAACTCACCCCTGATAGATGAAGATGGATGAAGTCATAAACTGTTTGATCTGGAGTCAAATCCATTTGAAGTTGTTCAGATGAAGGACGCTCCTCGAAACTCTAAATGAGCCACAGAAATAAGAAATTGTTTAACATACAGTATGACAACATTCGCACTTCAAAGCAAAACATATGCTTTCATTATTAGAATGATTAATAGGCAACTACTTTGAAGAAAAAAACAACTAAAAGCCCAACATGAGAAACTAAGGGTGTCCTGGTGACCTAAGTGTGAGCTTCATTCCTTCCAAGTGTCAGCTCCATGTGCAAAGTGTCAAATAAATGCATTCAATGACAGAAAACGTCAACAAACAACAGATAGAGAAAGGGTTAAATTTCCACTTGTTTCTTTTTTTTTCACTCTGTCTGTTCGAGTTTGTTGTTTGGTGAGTGTGGCTGGTTTGCGCTCAGACTAAACAGAAACTTAATTAAGTTGTGATCACTTTCATCTGGTTTTAAGAATAGACTGTACTTAAAGATGGGCGACGACTTTTTCCCACTATCCAGAAATTAAGGCAAAATATCCCAGATAGGAACATTGCTATCTTGCACTTTTTTGAGGCAGAACAGAGAAACATCTTTCGAGAAAAATGTATTTGACCTGTACTTACACTTTTTTTATTTGCTCCATGTCCCATCTATACTGCAGCGAGCCACCAGGGGGCCATCGAGACACTTTAGCTTCACTTTTGGGGGCGGAGCAGCCATGTCGTTTATCTTTAAATACAGTCTATAGTTTTAAGGATTCCCTGAAAAAAATAAGAAAAGAAAAATGTCATTTTTGTGCATCAAAATACAACTCGATGTCGTCCACCCTGCATAAATGAATATGATACTTACATCCAATTTAAAACCTTTTTCATCTTTAATTAGTCTAAACACAGACATGGCAGGTGACCACCTCACTATGACCAAATCAAAGAACTTAAATTTGATACATTTTATGTTGATTAACTACTCAACTTGTTGTTCTGTTGTTTTTTATCACGATACTATGCCAAAGGCTGCTGAATAATCCTTATTGTGCAACATGTAAATTATGTAAACCCTTTTATGTGTTTGACAATCATGGTGAAGCAGAACTTAAGCGTTTAGCAGTTGATTAGTACTGTTTGCTGGGGTGTTTTGTGGACTGTAATAGGTTTAAGTGGAAGCCTGACTTTGGAAGATGAAAGCTCTGGGTGTGTCTGGGCACCTACATCTCCTTCCAACATATGTGAGCTTTTAGAATCGGTGGGGGGGAAAAGGATAAAAGTCTTTATAAGTTCCCCCTCGATGAACTTGAACATCTGCACAGCTACATGGAGACCGACTGGAACAATGTTTATGTTTCGCTGTTTGAACTGAATCACTATACATGGATCCTCCCCTGCAGCAACCCCTCATTTAGATAAATATTAAAGATTTATACAGCCTGGAAAAAAGGGTACAGGTTTTTATTTTTGGCAAACAGCAGCAGACAAGTGGCCTAAATTTAAAGTACAAGGGTCTTTTCTAGGGTGTATGGGGACATTTGTTTTACTATTTCAGTGCAATGTAAGGTTCAGAGAGATGGCACAGTACAGTTTGTACTCTCGTTTATATTGTTAAAACCACATTCCTTTATTTTTAGCCATTTGATCTAACGTACTTCAAGATTTCCATCAGATATATGAGGGCTCGTTGTTTATGTTGCACTGGCTTCACCGTTCAGGCCTGTGGGACTTTCCTCCCCATTAACATAAGCCTCCTTCAAGCTGCCCGGCCGCTGACAGCTCTTATAACTGATAATGACTGTTCTGACCAACATACTGGCATGAATCTTTTATGACTCTTTGAGTAGACTGATACGCACACACTTGACCAGTAGAAAACACAGATCCCTGCACGTGCACATCGACTGAAGGTGGAAAATGTGTGAATCCAGCAGCAAGGGGGATTAAGAATAAACGATTGATTCTTCAGTATGTTTGAAAACAGTAAGGGACATTACCTGCCAGTATTTAGGTTTTGCTGCCCTCTTGTGCTTGTTTTTTAGCAGTGAAGTAGTGGATAATGGACCTGCTTACCTCGACTTGGCCATGACTTAGTCTGAAGGACCAATTACTGTGTTAGTGGTGGATAGTAACTGATTACATTTACTCAAGACTGATGAACACCGATGAAGATGGATAAAGCCATAAAACTGCATTTGCCGTTGTTACAAGGAAGGATGTGATTGAGATGATGTCGTTCATGATGAAAACTGAAAATGAGCCACAAAAAATAAAACATGTTTAGCATACAATACAACAACAGTAGCAGTAATTGTCAACATCATTGATTACAAGCTTTCACTTTTCAAAGCAAGAAATATGTGTACATTAATAACACAAATTAGATTTCTAGACTTTCTTGTCTAGTCTAGAGTCTCACGAGCCAGAGGAAAGGGAAATTTAAAATAAGGTCTGATATTAAAATTTAGACTATTTTCTCATACTTC